>NC_059326.1:131973333-133340000 GCF_018350155.1 Leopardus geoffroyi
TTTAATTAACCACAGATCCAATATTGTATCAGAAGTAAAGTCAGGGCAGAAGCAGATACGGCACATCTTAGCATAGCTGCTCTTTACTGCCATGACCTCTATGAACAATCAGTACCTGCTCACAACAGTATACATGCAAGATAGGGACCGTGAATCAGAAAAGTTCATTTCTTGTGTCACTACCCTTTTATATTTACTATTCTAAGAGAACTAGTAATCTGTGGACTATTCCGTTTTCATCACTATTCCAGAACTTGAACCAACAATCTCTGGGCTTCCTTTTAAGGGAATGTTTATAATTAACAGACTTCCCTGGTTCTTGTACCAAACTCGGTGTCAGCAAGGACACTTTCTCATCCAGTGGGAGAAAACAGAGTTAATACCCAGGTGTCCTCTGCCTCTTTACTTACACATGTTCTGGAAAGCCCATCTCCCCATAAGTATCAAAGCTGAAATTTATAACTTTGAATCTTAGAGTAACCTAGTAAGCTCTTCACTTTTTTGCATCAAAGAAGAGGAACACAAGTATCGTAATCTGAATTGACCAAATGTGTAAAATCATCTGTGTTTGGATTTAGAATGATTTTTATGTTCAGGTTTGATTATGGCTTTATGTACTTAGGGTATTTCTGAAAAATAATGAATCATACTATGAAAACTTGACTCAAGACAAACTGGAAAACTGCCTGGTCTTTCTCTTCTTTGGTAGCAAAATAATCTTTCAAAACAATGCAAGGTTAGACCATGAAAGAAAAAACTATTTCTCTATTCATAAAACTTCTGGTAACAAATGTGAGGGTTTTCTACACCAAGCTCTGTGGATGAGTTAGAGATGTGAGGACAATCAGTCCTTAAAATATATGTTGAGAAGAAACATTCATTCAGTATTTACCCCTGTACACTGAATTATGGTGGCCTCTGTGAAGATTCCAAGAGTGAAGAAGGTGAGGGTTAAAAAGCTACAGTATAAGAAAGGGGTGGGATGGGGTGGGGACAGAAATTGGGGAGTAAGTATGTATAATAAAGGCAGTATTAAAGGAATTCAAGTTGACTTTTATGAACAAGGAAAGTATAACAGAGTAGGTAGCATTTAAGCCTTAAAACTTCGTAGGATAAAAACAGGGAGAAGGATGCTATTGCTTTTTGGAGGTGATTTGAGAAAGTACCAGGCAACAGGAAAGCATGGGATCTGGTGAGGGATCTGGGAGAGGCCCAACTATCTCTATCTCTATAGGCAAGTAATGGGAAAAGAAGTGTTGCACTCAAGTATGGAGATCCGATGCAGACTGTTTCAGCTTTCTTCACAGGTCTTCTCATGTTTCTCCAGAGGTCTATTCAAGAGGTCATTAATAAGATGGATTACAGTGGTGGAAGACTGGAGGCAAAAAGATCAGTTAGGAATCTGGGCAGTTAATACAAGGGAGAGATTAAAGCACTTGACAAGAACATAGAAAAGAGAAGATGGGAAAGTTGGCTGTAAAAGAAATGACAGCTAGACATGGCAGCTGATTAAGTGCCCAAAGAGGATGGAATCAAAGAGACTTCCTGACACTTCTTTTTTTTTTTTAATTTTTTAAACATTTTATTTATTTTTGCGAGACTGAGAGGACAGAGCATGCACAGGGGAGGGGCAGAGAGAGAGAGGGAGGCACAGAATCCAAAGCAGGCTCCAGGCTCTGAGCTGTCAGCACAGAGCCCGACACGGGGCTTAAACTCACAAACCGTGAGATCATGACCTGAGCTGAAGTCAGATGCTTAACTGACTGAGCCACCCAGGCAGGCGCCCCTTCCTAACACTTCTTATAAGGGCCATGGTACCTGCCTGTGCAAGATCATCTGTGGCCAGAAGTACAAATTATAAACTCTCTTAAACCTACTCTCTAAGGGCTGTCTTGGGAGGAAACTGCTACAGATGAGCTCCTTGCCTGGGGCATAGCTCTTCCAGCTCGCCCTCTCCAGAGCCAAATCTCCTAATCTGTTTGAGAGTCACTGAGGTAGGAACAAGTGTGCTGAGCTCTGCAGAATGCTCAGGAGGACCAGCCGCAGAAACCAGATAGGGGAAGGATAACTGCTGCACTTGGGTGAGCGGTGTCCTCAAGGGACAATAAATGTGAAGATGAAGGCTTCTTAAGGACTGATCAGAAAGAGTTGGCAGGAAAGGGAGTCTGTTGTTCCTGTGTGTGTTTTGAACTTTCTTTCTCTTTTCATTAAAAAAATATATATATATATTTATATATATATATATGTATATATATATATGTATATATATATATATATATATATATATAAATATATATATATATATATTCATTCAGTACATTTTAGAAAACAAAAGGTAAAAAAGAAAAAAATAGTTTTCACCAGCTATATATAGAGCTGTTAATATTCGGACATAATTTCCACAAGTCTTTCTATAAAGCAGGTTCGTTTAGCTGAAGGTAATAGTATACACCAAGTAACAGCAAAAGAGACCTACTATGATTACTTGTCATTGCCTGTAAACAGCAAATGGATAGAGAAGTTAGATCATTAAAGGGCTTATGCATTGTCAGGAAGCTTTTGAAAGTTTTACACATGGGCTCGACAATGATTAGATTCACATTTTAGAACGGTTCCTTTGGCCATAGTATAGACAGTATATTAGAGGGCCCAAGGCTTGATGTCCGGAAACCCATTCTGAAACTATTTCAATAGCCCAGGTCATAAAGGACTAACCAAGGCATTGGAAATGGGGAATAAAAAAGGAATTTGAGAATTTTATAAGGAAGAATTGACAGGATGTGATGATTGATACATTGTGGAGGTGGAAAAGCAAACTATACTTTACTGTCTCTATTACAGTCCCTCACTTTAAAATTGTCTAAATTAGATGTCCCACAGGAACTTCTAATTCAATATGTCCAAAACAGAAATTATCACCGTTCTTACCAAAATTACTCCCCATTTTAGATTCCTTCTGTCAGTGACTATGTTCTTAGCCACCTAGTTGCTTAAGCTAGAAATTTGGAAGTCATCCTAGCCTCTTATTTCTGTAATGTCTATATGTAGTTACTCACCAAAACCTACCAGATCTTGCACTTAAATCTTTAAAATCTGTTTCTTCACATCTTCATTGCTACTGTATTTGCCAAGTTCTACTTTTTGTTTTTGACTTAGAATTGGGATTGACAGACAAAAGCCTATAAACCAGATACATCCTGCCACCTGTTTTTTAATCACCTGCTTTTGAAAGTTTGAGTAGAACAGAGACACGCTTGTTTTGTTTACATTTTGTCTATTGCTGCTTTTATACCACAGTGGCACAGTTAAGTAGTTGCCATCATGACCATGTGGTCAACAAGACCTAAAATATTTACTCTCTGGTCCTCTACAGAAATATTGCTGATCCCTGCCTTGTAGTGTTCTAATATAACTGGTTTCCCTTCTTTTAGTCCTCAGTCTGGCCTTTATTTTGCTGATGGAGTGATTTTTCCTGAGACATCGTTCTATTCATGTCAACCTGCGCCCCAACTTGTTCGCATTTTTTTGATGGCTCCCAACAGGCAACAAAATCAAATCTACAACTCTTTAGCACATCAGGTGATAAGTTCTAGTAGTTTTCAAATTCCGGATTTTTCCTCACAATGCCTTTGCCATTAAAGCCTAGGTGTCAATATTTAAGTCCTTTGTAAAGGTTTACTTTAAAGGGATCATTAACATGAGAACATAACCATTAATGTTAATGTGAGGAAGTTTAATCTTTTAAGGTCTTGAATTGGGATTCTTTGATGAATCTGTATTTTTTTTTTAACGTTTATTTATTTTTGAGACAGAGAGAGACAGAGCATGAGTGGGGGAGGGGCAGAGAGAGATGGAGACACAGAATCTGAAACAGGCTCCAGGCTCCGAGCTGTCAGCACAGAGCCCAACGCGGGGCTCGAACTCACGGACCGTGAGATCATGACTTGAGCTGAAGTTGGACGCTTAACTGACCAAGCCACACAGGAGACCCAATGAATCTGTATTTTTATGAGATGATGTTTCTTGGAAAATCCTGGTCAACTGATTGTCAGTTGTCTATGTCATTAAAAAGGAAGCAAGTAACTATTATTGCCAGACATTAGCTTTACTTGTTCAGCAAGAGTTCTGAGGCTTGCTAAGGTTTTAACACCTCTGCTGTTTTCATTTATTTTGTGATTCTGAGTAGACCACTACTATATATCAGGAAACTCAGAGATAAGGGATTCCAAATTCACGATGGAAAAATTAGAGGTGGTTTCTATGCAAGAAGGAATAGAATCAAAGTTTTGCTACATATATGAGAAAATATTCATTTTAGCATCTCAATTCTAATTACTTCAGGTGGGTTTTTTTTTTTTTTTTTTAAGGCATTTCATTTGGAATTTTAGTCTCAAACAGACTCTGCTAATGACAGAATTCCCAGGAGATTGGCAGTATCCAAAAATAAGTCTTCTTTTCACCCTCCAGCCCAGTAAAACTTAATACTATGTAAATATTTTGGCAAATGTGCATACAGTAGAAAGAATTCTAAGGGAAAAAAAAGCTTGTTTTCTAGGTTGAAAATGAAAGGAACTGATATATTTTGATTTGGGGGAAGTCATAGATGTTTCAAGAAGGGAATTATTTGCTTCTCTCTTTCTGAACATTAACAGAATTTTCTATTGTACTGGAAAGTCAAAATGGAAGTGTAGTTGTACCCAGTCAGGTACCTATATAGATTTTTCTTTTTTAAATAAAATGTATTGGAAAATTTTTGAGAAATATCAAACTTATTTATGTGATTTCATCTAAACAGTAAACAAAATATACAGAGCAAAAAGGTAGGCTCATTTCAATTCAAGATTTTTTGAACACTTACTAAGTCCAAGGCACTGCATGGTCATTTATTCTATACTTTGTTGAAAATTCAATCACATTTATCTTATTTTCTTTTCCCTTTTCAGGTGAATTCCAGCCCTTTTATAGCTAATAATAAATTTCAATCAATTACTTAAAACCAAACTCTTCAAAAAAGTTTACCAACAATTATTTCAGTGCATGCCATAGCCTATCATTGTAATTTAGAGAGCATAACCTATTGGTGTAGTTTTAAAACCATAATACTTTACCTAAATTACTTTTATTATTTCCTGAAATAAATTTTCACTAGTACTAAAACACAAGAGATTTCCTTAGATGTGAAAACATAACTAATTGGTTATTGCTTCAGTAATTTTGTAGCTGCTGCTAACTGATGCGTAATATTAGTTCATGTTTATGTGTATGTAAATGAACTGAATGATCACAGTGACTAAAAATGTAGCAATCACTTTAGATTGTGTAAGTACTGAAGAGCTAAAACCTCCAACATAAGTGAAAATTAAATGGCTATTAATAAGATATTATACTTCTGTCATAACCTTCAGCCCAAAGGACTTTGCTAACAGCATTTGTTAGATGTCTGAGAGCTACCTGGGAGAAGGACAGAAGAGCCAAATGGAGTTTCATGGTCTGGCTGCACATTATTTAAGAAGTAAATCGCTTTTAGTTATGAAATGAAAGGCTTGCATTTTTCAATAGAAAGAAGACTTAAAATTATAAATGATTTCAAATGAATTCACATTCCTTTGAAAGCTTTTAATCAGCTCTTTTTGAAGTCTACTTTAAGAGAAAATAACATAGAATTATATGGGTTCTATTGCCCGTGCTTCAGGGAAATGGGCTAATGGACCCGCAACAAGAAAGTAGCGACTATGCTATTATGGAATTGTGTCTAAGCCCTTTATATTGAAGGGGGCAATATGAAAGAACTAGATTGTTTCTGTCCTCTCTAGGCTCCTAAAGACAGAACCAGGATAAAAGAATGAAAGTTACTAGGAGGCAGATTTGGGTTCAACAATAATGAAAAACTTTCTAACCAACAGACCAGGCCTGAAATGGGAGAATATACTTGCAAATGATATATCTGCCAAGGGGTTAATATCCCAAAATATATAAAGAACTCATACAACTCAACACCAAACAAACAAACAAACAAACAAAACAACAACAAAAAAAATGCCATTAAAAAATGGGCAGAGGACCTGAATAGACATTTTTGCAAAGAAGCTACAATAATGGCCAACAGACACATGAAATGATGCTCAGTATCACTAATCCTGATAGAAATAGAAATCAAAAACACAAGGAGATACCACCTCACACCTGTCAGAATGACTAGAATCAAAAAGTCAAGAAATAACAAGTATTGGTGAAGACGTGGAAAAAAGAAATCCTCCTGTACTGTTGACAGGAATATATTGGAGCAGCCACTATAGAAATAGTACGGTTCCTCAAAAAATTAAAAATAGAATTAACATATGATCCAGTAATTCCACTATTGGGTATTTACCTCAAGAAAACAAAAATAGTAATTCAGAAAGACCTATACACTCCTATGTTTACTGCAGCATTATTTATAATAGCTGCTATTTATAATAGCCTGAGTGTCCATCAATTAGATGAAAGGATAAAGAAGAGTAGTGTGTGTGTGTGTGTGTGTGTGTGTGTGTGTGTGTGTGTGTGTGTGTAGTGGAATATTACTTTATTTCGGCTTGGGTCATGATCTCATGGTTCGTGAGTTCAAGCCCTGCATCCAGCTTTGCACTGACAGCGTGGAACCTGCTTGGGATTCTCTCTCTCACTCTCTTCCCCCCTCTGCCCCTCCCACACTCCTGCATTCTCTCTCACTCAAAATAAACTTGAAAACAAAGAAACCATGAGATCTTGCCATTTGCAACAACATGGATGGACCTAGAGGGTATTTTGCTAAGTGAAATATGTCAGACAGAGAAAGACAAATACCATATGATTTGGCTTATGTGTGGAATCTAAAATAAGAGGTGCCTGGGTGGCTCAGTCAGGTAAGTGTCTGACTCTTGATTTTGGCTCAGGTCATGAACTCACGTTCATAAGTTTGAGCCCTGCATTAGGCTCTGCAGTGAAAGCGCAGAGCCTGCTTGAGATTCTCTGTCTCCCTCTCTCTGCCCCTCCCCTCCTAGTGGGCTCTCTCTCTCAAAATAAATAAATAAACAAGAAAGAAAGAAAGAAAGAAAGAAAACAAAAAGCAGAAATAGACCCATAAATACAGAGAACAAACTGATGGCTTGGGGGAGGGAGGGTGAGGTGGGGAGAGATGGGCAAATAGGTGAAGGAGAGTGGGAGAGATCCAGTTATGGAATGCATAAGTCATGGGGATGAAAAGTGCAGTGTGGGGAATATAGTCAGTGGTATTATGTTAGCATTATATGGTGAGAGATGGTAACTACACTTGTGGCGAGCATAGCGTAACATATAGATTTGTTGAATCATTATGTTGTATACCTAAAACTAATATAACATTGTATGTCAACTATAATTCAATTTTTAAAAATTTAATTTACTTAGCATGTATTGAGCACTATCACATGCAAAGTACTGACACAATTTCTGTTTCCTCCCCCCCCGCCCCCCCGCCCCCGGAAATCTATTTAAAAAAATTTTTTTTTAATTTGTGGTAAAATACAGATAACATAAAATTTACCACCCTATACATTTTATTTTATTTTATTTTATTTTATTTTATTTTATTTTTCAACGTTTATTTATTTTTGGGACAGAGAGAGACAGAGCATGAATGGGGGAGGGGCAGAGAGAGAGGGAGACACAGAATCGGAAACAGGCTCCAGGCTCTGAGCCATCAGCCCAGAGCCCGACGCGGGGCTCGAACTCACGGACCGCGAGATCGTGACCTGGCTGAAGTCAGATGCTTAACTGACTGCGCCACCCAGGCGCCCCGTCATCCTATACATTTTAAATGTATGGTTCAGTAGCGTTAAGTATATTCATGTTGTACAGCCAATCTCTGCAACTTTTCATCTTGCAAAACTAAAATTCTTTATCCACTAATAGCCCCCATTTTCCTTTCCATATTAGTTCCAGACAGCCATGATTATACTTTGTTTCTATGAATTTGACTATTGTAGATACCTCAGATAAGTAGTCATACAGTATGTGTCTTTTTGTGATGGGCTTATTTCACTTTGCATCAAGTCCTCAGGGTTCATCCATGTTATAGCATGTGTCAGTTTTGTGCTTTTTAAAGACTGAATAATATTCCACCATATTTATGTACCACATTTTGTTCATCAGTTCATCACTGATGGACACTTGGGTTGCTTCCACATTTTAGCTATTGTGAATAATGTTGTTAACACAAGTGTGCAAATATCTCTTTGAGATCCTACTTTCAGTTCTTTTGGACATATACCCACAAGTGGAATTGCTGATTGATAAGGTAATTCTCCTTTTAATTTTTTGAAGAATCACCATACTGATAGTTTTCCATAGTGCTGCACCATTTTACATTGCCACCAATAGTACATAAGGGTGATGATTTCTCTACATCCTTGCCAACACTTGTTATTTTCGGTTTGTTTGTTTGTATGTTTTGACAGCAGCGACCTGAATGGGCGTGAGAAGTACTGACACAATTTTGATTTCAGTGCCTTGTGCAATAAACACCTTACACATAGCAGCTGTTTTATAAAAGCTCATGGTTGAGATGTACTAAAACTAGGTTTTCATAAAATGTTTGCTTTATAATGTTGATCTTGGATAGAGATTAATAGACTCAATGTTCTGTGCTTTAGGATAAAATAAGACACATCTTAGAAATAGCTCTTCTTATGGCTGTAACACTATTAATATTCCAATTTTCAGCACTGATGTTGACTTTTATGTGTTATTCTCATAAACACCCATCACTGTTCTAGCATAGGGTCATAAACTATCCATGGCTTTGGTAGTCTCCTTTCTTTGAGCCCAGTGATTTTTTTTATAATACCTGTGAAAGACAAACATGCTGATTCTTCTATAAGAAAACCATTCATTGTACCTAGGAATTGAAGTTTTGGAGATTTGTTTGTTTTTAAGAGGCTTGTCAAGAAAAAAGAATCTAGTTTACTACATTTAGAATTGTGGTGTTTAGTTTTTCTATTCTTTCCTCCCCTGCAGTGCCTACAGGCTGATATGAGATCACTGGTGCTCTGAGCCAAGTTTATAGTTAGTGTGGTCATGTTTAAACTTTTGCTATCTTGAATAAATGCTTGGTAACTTCAATATTAATGGTATAATAATTAGCAATTCTTGGCCTTTTGAAAAAGAGATTTATTGTTGTTGTCATATTTGAAAAAACTGATTTGAGAACAAGAGAGCAGAACATTTTAACTCCTTAGTAATTATTGCAAGAGAATGTTTTAAGTAGTATTCTGTTAGCAATGAGTGAAAGCAACATTCTCAGAGACTTCTGTGTTTGCATCTAGAAGATATATATCTTTCTCTGAACATGTTGGCATAATAGTCAGGTGGTCTCTAAGTGTTTCACCTTATACAGATAATGCTGATATAGAGCAGGGTTCCATTAGTTCTGTGTTTAAAATGAGGAGGTTTCAATTAATTTACTCCCTTCTTTGAAAGTAATATAAGAAATGTGTAAGATATAGTTGTACTCTATTTATGAATCAAAACCAAGCGCTATTAGGCTCAAACAAGTAGAACATCTTCTTTTGACCTTACAGAGATAAATGTTTATTGAATAATGACCAAAGCAAGCCTACACAGTGAGCATTAAGGATAATGTGGTAACACTGTACCTACTTAAGTAATGTATCCATCATGACCATTTCATAAATAATATTTGGTTGAATACAAAAGGATTCTTCAGAAAGCTTTTTTAGGTTTTCCTGTTTACTTAATAGGACAAGAAAGATAAGCATATGGAAGCATGAATAACTAGGAGTAACCTTTATTATTCAGACGTTTTCCCTCTCCCTTGCTTTTATAGGAGAAAATTCTTTCCCAATTTAATGCAGTATCGTTATAGGCTTCAAACAGATAAGCAAAGAAAAAAAAAATGGCTATTTGTAAGAAATCCATAATATGAACAGGTTAAATGTAAATTCAACTAGCAGGAGGAAGCTTGGATTAGGGAGAATTATTAACATCAACATCCTTCTTTTTGGATGCAGATTTTGTGTTTTTTTCTTTTTAGATGATTGCAGTCTCCAACATTAATGATTTTTTTCTTAGCAGGTATCTCACAATCTCTTCAAAAAGCAAAAAAGGGTCCTTTGATGGGCCAGTTATATCATTAGCACTCACCACCTAATATTTATATTTATAGGGACACAATTGGTTTGTTCAATGGTTTTAGTTTTTTAAAATGTTAATATATTTATGCTTTAATTAAAGCTTTTGTAGAGTATACTTTGAAAAGTAAATGCAAATAGTTGTCCTTATTAGAGGAAATATTATAAAGCATTTACTCTAAAACCGAGAATTGTTTTTTCATTTTTCTCAAAACTACAGTATTTATATTTTGAGAGTTGTTATGTTACTTTCATATTTGTCTTAAAGAAATTTAGTATATGTAAAAGAGGTACTTAGATTTCAGTCTGTACTTCTAATAAAATTTAGTTTTTCAGCAAGTTTTCATCTTTGTTTTTAGTGGTGACATTTGGGGTAAGAAATTTGAAAGTTCTCTTATTGCTCTATTTGCAAAAGTAATTCCTGGAGGAATTTAGGGACTTGGATCACTCAGGGATATCACGTTCATCAGAAGAAAAGAAATCACCTTAAGTCAGTAGTCTTACGGAGTAGAAATTGTTTGAGTTAAAGATTAAGGATTTGAAGGAATCTTTGGAAGCAGTAGCAACTGACTTATTCTTAGTTGTCTTTTCACAGCCTTTCTGTATAATAAATACTATTTTTTATAATTCTGAAAATCATATCTGCATTAAATTTTATTTCTGTAAATGGTCTCCATACAGTAACGCTTTGTGATGGACCAGATGTTGTGAGCTAATGCAACTAGCTTAGGCTGAAAATATAAGTATGTTGAAAAAAAATCTATGAATGTGTAAAAGCCTATAAAGAATAGTAATATTTTCATAGCAAAGAGAAAAGTGTCAGTTGACAATGCATTTTCCATTCCATTCTCTCTGAGAAGGTACCAGATTAGAGATGTTGTGAGTTCTTGGTTGATTTAAGGTTTGAGTAAGTTAACATCTGGGCAATATATTGTTTTAAAGAATAAAGTCTAGGCAGCACCATTTATTACCAGTTTAAATTTCAGTATTCAATTCATTCATCACTGCCTAATAAAGACTGGACTTCCTTTTTCACCAGAGTTACTCACTGACTAGTGTTCTACCAGTGTTCACAAAAAGACAAAGACAAATGCCTATGTGTGGGCAAGATAAGCTCAGTCAGGAATTCACCCGACAGCTCTCAAGTTTAAGAAATCCAGCAATACAAAGCCTATAAAAGTGGAACTGCTGACAGGGTCCCACTGTTGGGTAATCTAAGAATCATATCCACAGAGGACCTGTTAGCAGTTTTTGGCAACCTGGCTATATTAGTGCCCGTTCCACGTTAATACCCAGTTTGTTGACTTTGAAAAAAAAAAAAAAGATTCAAGATAATAATACATTTGCGTAAATAAGGTGACATTGCTAAAATACTGGAAGTCAGGGACTCATTCAAAGTGGCCTTAACAAGTCATTTAAAAAAACTCAAAAATGGAAAAACCATTTAGTGAGGTCAGATATATCAGAGTCATGGAAGAAACCCTGGATCAGAAGTCAGTGACAGATCTCGGTTTCCTACTAAAAACTCATCTTGGGCCTCATTCTGGGTTTCTTTTTTGGATTTAATAAACTGTTACTAGAATCGTGATTGGACTTTACATCATTTCTGTGTTACTTGCACTTTAAAGAGAAAGCAAGGAATTCTACAAAATTAAAAATTTCTGTGTATCAAAAGACATCAACACACACACAAAATGAGTAGGTGGCCAAAGACTGGGAGAAAACATGTACATCATGTAAATTTGGTAAAAACTTATATTTAGAATCTTACCATTCAAAAATAAGAAGACAGTTTTTAAGATGTGGTAAAGACTCAAACAGACATTTTATAGGAAAACAAATGGGTGGCCGATAAGCTCATGAAAAAAATGTTCAATATCATATACAGGAAAACACAAATTAAACTGCCAAAACACCCATTAGACTAGCTGGAAAAAAAAAATCCTTTAGCAAGGATGTAGTATACTGGAACTGTTAAATACCAATCTCTGGTGAAAGTATGAAATATGACAAGCAATTGGACAGTTTTTTTATAGAGTTAAGCATACAAGTACCCGTGTCCCATCACACTTAAGTATTTGTCATGCCCAGGTATTTATCAAAGAGAAATGAAAGGATTTATTCACAAAAAGACTTGTCTATGCGGGTTCATAATAGTTGTATTCATAATGGCCCAAAACTCGAGGAAGCAACCTAGATTTACATAAACAAGAAAACGATAAACCATGTGTAGTCATATGATAGAATATTAGTCAGCAATAAAAAGAAACTGCTGATACATACTGTAGTCATTTCTGTGAACCTTAGAAAACACTTTGTGCTCAGTGAAAGAAGTCTGGCACAAAGAACATCCTGTATGATTCCATTTACATGAATTGTTAGAATATGCAACTAGTAGATGGTGATAGAGAAGAGAACAGTGGTTGTGAGCAAGGGGTGAGGAGGTAGCAGGAGTAGCAGAGATTATGTGCTAAAGATACAAGGCAACTTTCTGAGATGATGAAAACATTCCAGGAATTTGGGTTACACAGTGTATATATCTGCTAAAACTTAACTGAACTAAATATACTTAAGATACAGTTTGTATCTCAAAGAAAAGAACATTTTAAAATTGAGAGCAAGACCTGATTAGAATTCAGAGTAGAATTGCACATATCACTAACATAATAGGAAGCAGACCTATCAGGAATGGTAAGGTTAACTATGAGTGTTTTGAGCTTATTTATTTATTTATTTATTTATTTATTTATTTATTTATTTTTTATCTATCTATTTAAAGTTTATTCATTTATTTTTGAGAGAGAGAGTATGCAAGCGAGGGAGGGGCAGAGAGAGGAGACAGAATCCCAAGCAGGCTCTGCACTGTCAGCGCAGAGCTTGATGAGGGGGCTCGAACCCACAAACTGTGAGATCATAACATGAGCTGAAATCAAGAGTCAGATGCTTAACTGACTGAGCCACCCAGGCGCCCCTTCAGTTTATTTTTAAAAAGAAAGCAGACTATTCATAGAAAAGTCTGTGTAAGGAAGGTGCTGTGTATACAACCAATAAGAGGGCAACATTCTAGAAGCAGAACCAGAGATTTAAGATTTTTCCCATTAGGATTCTATTATTATTATTGTGAGTACTTATTATGCCTCATGGACTATACAGAGCTCTTTATGTGGATTTTCTTATTCTTATCAAGACCTTGTACAGAAGTTTAAAATGTGATTATTTACTTAATTTTGACTGTGGTATCAACATTTTATTGTTGATAAAGTTAAAATATAACAATAACAAGTACTTATTTGCACATCTTATGCACACACTCATCTGTGTTAATTTATTAAACACTCTGAACAACCCTATCAGTAGTTAGTATTATTAGATCCATTTTGAGTTGAAGAGCCATGGTTGAAAGCTAAAAAATAACAGCAAACTTCAACTCAGGTAGTCTCTCTTAAGATAACAATGTACTTAACTGCTGTGCCTTACTTAAGCATTGTTCTTAAGCTACCGTTATATTGTTGACCTCAATAGATGATCACAATTTAACAGTTTTATTCATTTGTTGATATTTAAAATTCAAATGTTATTAATGTTGTTAATATAACAGCGTCAAATTTCCTGGCTTAAAATTTCCCATAGATTTTCTGAGTGTGTACTTTACATATATAACAGAATACTGTAAACTCTAGTAACGTAAACACTTCTATTGCCTCTTAACTCGAAATACTTTGACCCAACTCTTTGTGGGCACCATTTGAAATGACTAATAATCGTGAATTTCTTCAAAAGATATCATTAGTTTCTTACTTATGAGTGCTCTTGGTAGATTATTAATATATAAATGACTACATATCGTAGTGTTATCCTGTTCCAGTTATCTCTTGCCGTGTAAAACCACCCCAAATCATAGTGACTAAAACAAGAAACATAATTGTGTGGATCAGGAATTTGCACAGGGTACAAAGAGGGTGGTTCATTTTGTTCTACTATATCTTGGGCCTCAGCTGGAGTTGCTCAGTTGGCTAGGGACTAAATGAGATAGTACGTATGGATGTGCTTATTTTATTAGCACAGTACTTGGAATATTTTTGGACTAGAGAAAAAAAATAAAAGTAACCATGTGAGATTCTAGTCATATTACTTTAGTGATTATAACTTTTTAATAAATTTACTCCATAAAAGAAAATTCTAGCTTATTGACAAAATTAAGGACAAATATTGAATCTTGCCACATACCTCATATTGGTTTAACGAAAAGCAAAGGGATGCATAGCCAAATGTGCCACTTATTCTATAAAATTTTATTCATGAAGCATGAATCAAGACTAAATTAAGAACTCACATAAATACAAATAAAGCATCTTTTCCATTTGGACTGAACTGGTTTGGATTTCACATTAGCTAAATTAAAAATATGTTTTTATTAGGTGCAAGTAGTTTCCAAAGTGCTTTTCCTGGCTCACATCTTGTCCTTATTTTCTTGAAGGCTGATCTAGCACAGTTCAGGCAAATTTTTTGGTCCTATTTGTCTGCCAGGTGGTAAGAGAGTAGGAAACCCACAGAGAGGTTAAGTCGTACATAGACTCACAGGAAGAAAAACTGGCTTTTTCTGCAGCAATACCCTGGGAATAAATCAGCTCTTAGAACTAGTTGCTAATGCCTCTAAGGATGCAACTTGTTTTCAGCTAAATGCCAGACAGTTCTAGAAACAGAAAATCTGTAGCTTAATTTAGAACAAGTCGTTAGCCACAACGTAGGTGAAAGTTTTTACAAAAGTCAGGAAGCACAAATTGATGGCTCCAGCTGTGGCTTAGAGCCTTTCATATCCATAATACTCTTATACTGAACTGTGTGATTTATGTAGCTAGAAAGGAAAGAAACTATTTTTTTTCCCTCTCCCTCAATTGAAAGGTTTATTGTTTACTGCTGAAAAAATGGTAAAACCTTTTCTCTTCTACTTTAACTGTCTTATTTCCTTACTTCTTCCCCCATCCCCTGCCCCCATGACCCTTAGAATAGAAAAGAAGCTTTGAAAAAAAAAAAAAAAAGTAAAAGTTTATATTCTTTCTCCAAAACATCCTGAGTGGCTTACGGAAGCATATATCAGGTAGGCTCCGAATGTTTAGTTGTGAGAGGTGAGATCAAGACTGAGCAAAATGTTTTTGAGTGTCCTGGGCTTGTAGTTTCATCAAATTCATAAAGCGAGTTTATTTATCCATAGGGGTGGATAATTAAATTGCAATGGAAATTTTAAGAAACCTTTGCTTAAAGACTCAATACCATCATTGTAGTAATAGACCTATTAGTACAAATTGGAGTATACCTTACGTTAAATTTCATTTGTCTTGCAAATAGAAAAATCTAAATGTTGTGTAAGGAAATATGCCATACCCTTTCTCCTGTTCTTGACTTAATATATGTTACTAAAAATACTCTCAGATTTTTAAGACTACGTAGTGAGACCATTGTGGAAATCAAAAATCAGTAAAAATCATGCAGTAAGTGTCTTGGATGTCACAATATTTTTTATTTAACTTCTTGGTTATATTTTTTTTTTTTGAATTTTAAAGAAGATCATGGAAGGAACAATGGATTATAATATCTACCAAGGATATTCAGAGGAAATCATTTGATATATTCCCCCTAACAACAGAAACCTTTCTTTTTCTAAACAGAAATAGGTTTATCTTCATAATCAGAATGAAGAGTTCTTAAAATCATTATCACATGGTATTGCACCCTACAGAGCTAATCATCATATTCATTTTGGCAAACCTCATTTCATATCTTTTCTTTAACAACAACAAAAAAAGTCTGTTCGTTTATGTCTACACCCAACGTGAGGCTCGAACTCATTACCCTGAGATCAAGAGTTGCATGACTCTTTCAACTGAGCCAGCCAGGTGCCCCTATTTTTGTTTTTGTGTGTAGGTATGCACACATTCACAAACACATGATTCTTTATAAATCAAAAAATACTTTGTCTTTAGTATATAATCTGTATTATGTATTCTAATGATTTTAAATCAACATTTCCCATTATAACAGTGATGTAGTGAAGAGTCAGCACATTATCTTGCACCTATCCAGGTGCTTGAACACTTTTGGCACCTAACAATGCAGCCTAAAATTACTGAGTTAAAGTGTTCACACACTTAGCATTGATACATTTTGCCAATGCTTAAAAGAAATGAATTATTTTTTTTAGTGTTAGGTGTACTATTTGACATATTTACTGAGTGTTGAATTACTGCTTATGTGTCAGATTCTGTGCTAGTTATTTGGGTTATAAAAGTAAAATGACTTGATTTTATTGGACTAATGGAGATTACAAAGAAGTAACAGGCAGTTAAAAATATGATATGGTAAGTGTGACAGTGAAGATAAATATAGGGAGCTTGTGTACCAGTTTTGGAGTCAGAAGTCTCTGCAGAGAAAGGGCATGGAAGCTGAGATCTTAGGGATAAATGTGAGTTATGAGTAGAAGGGAAGTGGAAGAGAGGAGTGTTATAAGCCATGAGGAGTAGGTGTCAAGGATTATGATACATTCTAAGAACTAACAGGAGTTTAGAATGTGTGGAATGTATGCAAGGGGTGAAGCATCAGAGCTAGAGCTAAAGAATAAAGCATAGTTGAGACCATGAAGAACCTTGTAATAAAGTTAATGGGTATGGACTTGAAGAATTAAGGGGTGCTGTAGCAAGAAATCAATGAGATCAAATTTGAGCTTTAAAAAATTACCCTGCCTCTAGTTTGGAAACTGACTTGAGGGCAGGCAAATCCGTCCTCAGGTCAAAAGGCTGCAGTGAACTTGATTTTGGAAACCATCTGTACCAAAAGAGTCTAAGCTTGCCAATTAGACAAGGCAGTTACGAAGGGTAGTCTTCAAAGTCAGGTAAACAAGAGCACCATTTATCTAATGGTTCATCTATCTTGAAAAATCAAGCAAAGTACTTTTGGGGGAATTTGGGAACTCCCACCCAGCGAGTGAGAAGAGAGTCTGAAATCAGAAAAATAAGGTATAATAATAAAACCATCATCATCATCATCATCATCATCATCACCATCTTGTAGTTACTCTCAGAAAGACTACACTTGGATTAGACTTGATTATAGACCTAAAACAGAGTGACTCGTGCTCAAGTGGAATAGAAGCTCATGATTTACTTTTTGTCTTCATCACAGATGGTTCAGGAGCCATTTGAAAGGGGTTTGCAGGTGAAGGAGGGACCTCAATGTCTTTGCATGTATTAGATAAGAAAGGCAAGGTCAACAGTCCCTAAACTTAAAATGTACGCAGTCTCAGTGATTTAAGAGGACCATCCATGTGCAACTCCATTTGTGAAACACTGTTGTAAAACCTTATGGTTCTCTGGAAGCCAATTTGTACAATTCTAATCCATGCTGATGAAAGTCTAGCTGAATGCCAGAAAAACTTCTGCCTCACTTTTCTTCCTCACTTAATCCTTACCAGGTACTATATTTAAAGTCATTTGTTCACATCTTCATACTTATACATAATACTGAAGTCATTATGAGGTAAGTGAAACAAGTTTAGCAAAGCAAGAATACTGTGGGAAGTGGGAAGTCTTTAATAAATAATTTACATAATGCTTATTGGTCATTTAGTAAGTATGACCTTCACAAAAATGACCTTATCATTTTTAGGTGTATATTATTTCATCTGTTGCAGTTTACTTAGTGCTTTTTATTCTGTGTTACATATGACATGTCTCATAAAATTCCTCCTCGTATCTAGCTTGTACACATCTCTCTGATGGTTCTCATGATTAGTATTCTGATACCATTTCTCCCTTAGTTTATGCCTATATTTATTTAGCCTGTACTACATAATGAATCACAGTGTTAGATACTGTGTATCTAACTAATGAGCTAAGTGTAGCTCATTAAATTTTTTTCTAAATGACTTTAGTTTTTTGTAAAAATGATGCCTACTCATAAAAAATTAAGGCAGTATATCCCCAAGCAAGAATAGGAAACCCAAAACAATAACACACCTACATCCAGAGAAAACTATCATTCACAGTAAGTGAACATTATTCCAGATATCTCTTTTTTTTTTTTTTTTTTTTTCAACGTTTATTTATTTTTGGGACAGAGAGAGACAGAGCATGAACAGGGGGGGAGGGGCAGAGAGAGAGGGAGACACAGAATCGGAAACAGGCTCCAGGCTCTGAGCCATCAGCCCAGAGCCCGACGCGGGGCTCGAACTCACGGACGGCGAGATCGTGACCTGGCTGAAGTCGGACGCCTAACCGACTGCGCCACCCAGGCGCCCCCAGATATCTCTTAAACTCAGGACTGCGGCAAAAGAGATGGTGGTGAACAATAAATCCATTTAAATATAAAATTAGGCTATTCACCCGTGAAAATTGTGCATATAAATGCTATGAACACTGACAATGTGAAAACAATAATATAAGTAACCCAAATTGGAAAATGGAGGAAGGAAAAAGTGGAAAAAATGTTAAGTACACTAATTTCCTCAACCTTTAGGAAAGGAAGTTAATCTGTATGCCTAAAATTGAATCATGTCATTTAAAAAAAAAAAAAAAAAAGGAACTCCACTCTCTTACTGTTTTTATGACATTTTTTCATAAAATGGAAGGATTTCTTAGGAAATCTTTTGACACAAAGAAGCATTTGTATAAAATTTAGAAACTCTTTTAGTCTTCCATTTAGTATTTTTATGTTAAATTCAAGGAAAGTAAAAATATATTCTCTTCTAAGAAAATTACTTCTTTAACCTTGCTTTTTTCCTCTCCTTGGATCACCACCAGAGAGGAGGAAACAGGGCAAACTGCTGCCTTCAAGACTGGAAAGACAGGTGAACAGAGGGATTTGCAACTCACCTGAGCACCAGAACAAACTGCCATGGGAACAGGGCTGGGATGAGAAACCTGAACCATCATTGATGAATTGCTGGAGGCTCAGTGTGGACAAACCTAAGAGTTAAAAACTCCAGGGGGACACAGTCATAGGGAGGCCTCCCCACAATATTGTGAGATTTACCTCTGAGAGTTCAACTAGGTTTTTACAGTAAATATAACAGAAAAATCCCTTAGTGCTTCCTCCAGGGAGGGAGTAAAAGGAACTTTTTTTTTTTTTTTTTTTTTTTTTAATATACCAGAATACCGTGTTCCTCTTCCTTGCCTTTAAGGGAAAGTAGTTAACTAGAGCCTAACCTTCTGGGGAATTATCAGAGCCTAACTACCTGGGGGAAAGGAAATAGCTAACTTCCTCTAGCTCTAGTCCTCCTTGTGGGAGAAGGGAAATAGCAACTCTAGCCCACTCAAGCCATCCTGCCCCACCTAATGGGGGGAAAGAAACAAAAACAAAAGCAAATCAGAAAAACAAACCTGAGAAACAATTGTGAAGTCATAGTCCAGAGGCATAGGATCACTAAAGACTAATACCTAACCATAGGACTATAGGGCATCCCCTTCTCCCACACCTCCCCACCACTTTACTAAAGGCCTATTTACAGCAGCTCCTTTCACCTAGTACATCATGAATGGCGACCAGGAAAAAATTACAAGGCATAACAAAAAGCAAAAGACACAGTTTGAAGAGACGGAGCAAGCATCAGAGTAGATATAGCAAGGATGTTAGAATTATCAGACTGGGAATTTCAAACAGCCATCATTAATATGATAAGAGCTCTACTGGATAAAGGAGACCACATGAAAGAACACATAGGCAACATAAGCAGAGAGATGAAGACCAAAAAGATGAGAAGGAACGAAAAGGAAACACTATAGATTAAAAACACGGTAAGAGAAGTGAAGAATGCCTTTGAATGGGCTTATTAGTAGACTGGACACAGAGGAAAGAATCTCTGAGCTAGAGGATATTTATTAGTAGAATCTCTGTGAACCAAAAAGCTGGGAGAATAAAGACTGAACGAAACAAAACAATACCAAGGGCTGTGGAACAACTGCAAAAGGTCTAACATGCATATAGGGAATAGTGTACTTCTTTTAATCAGACCTATGATCATGCACACTTTTTTGGCAGTCACATCATGGTGTTGACTCATGTTGTGCTGTCAGCTAAATGTCCCTCTGTCTTTATATTCTTGCTGCTGCTAGTACTCCTGCTACCCCCTGGATCCACCCCTATATCCTACACCTATAATTGTTTTGTCCTCTGCTTTATACCCAAGACAGCATTATAGGCCAGAAAATGGGTAAGAACCTGTTTGTGTGTTGGTAGAAATATATCCCAACCTTAACTTTGACCTGTTTTTTCACATTCTTGAAAGAGTTAAGCTAGTTAGGACTAATCCATAATCATTTTTGCTTAAGCATCCAGCCATTATTTGTTCTTTGCTTTAATGACAACAATGAAAGATATCATTCTTGCCTTATGCTGCATGAGTGTATGACTGCTTTATTCTCACAATATGTCAGGCTACTTTCTCTGTCAAAGAAAAATGTGTATTTAATTTTAAATGATTTATCCTTAATTATGCTAGTTGTTTTAGATTAATTTGTGGTGTTCCGCATTTTGACTATGATATGTCTGCATTTGGATTTGCTTTTTATTTATCTTGCTTGAATTCATTGAGCTTCCTGAACATAAAGACTAACATTTTTCATCAGTTTTGGAAAATTCTCAGACATTATCTCAATTTCAGTTTCTATTTTCTCTTTCTGCAATTCCACCTGTAATGGAACTTCTCACTTTGTCTCCCATTTCTTCTAACCGCCCACAGTTGTTGATTTTTTTTTCCTCTGTGTTTTGCATCTTGTGTTATGTGCGTTTTCAGATATATCTAATTCACTCAGTCTCTTTTATTCAGCTATTCAATAGTTCATTGAGTTTAATTTTAGCTATTCATCCCTTCTGAAAGTTGTTTTGATTCTTTTTCCAGTCATGGATGTGGATTTTGTATTCAATTTTTTATTCTCTCCATATAATAAACATACTTGTTTTATTTTTGCAGTCTGAAATTTGGAGGGTCAGGTTCTGTTATTTGTTGTTCCTCTGATTCTCACTCACAATGCCGTTTTTTTTTATATATATATATTAATGATATTGTGAAGTCTTTTTATTGGGAGGTTGTTTGTTTTTTTTTTTAAGAACTCTTGACTGTTCTTTGAAATATGATTGAGGATTTCTTTCTTCAGAGAAAATTTGCCTTTTGTTCCAACAGGCCCATTAAAGTACTATAGATCACTGGTAATTTTAATTAAAAATACTCCTGAGATGTTTTGAGAATATTCATTAGTTTGAGAGCCTACTTACCTGCATGGACCTGAGACAGACAACCTGTTTTATAGTCTTCTTGTGCTTTTTTAGTAGATGTGTTTATTTCCACCTTTCCAATGAGTAAAGAATCCTTAGATTTATGTGTAGGAGTACTACTTCAGTCCTCATGATTAAAACCCCAAGTTAAAACCCAATCCTAGATTACTGAGACCACTTAACTCAGAGTGGCCCAGTAACAAGTGCAATTCCTCTTGCTCTAGTTCTCAGTCCTCTCCTTGTTTTTCAACCCCTTGGTTTTTAGTGAGCTAAGCTATATATTTAAAGAGCTAAGTTATGCATTTATTACATTTTTTAAATGTACTTTATTCAGCTCTTCTTGGTATTTGATTGCAAGAGAATTTTCAGATTACCTTGTATGAAGCCTTACTGGAAATGGAAATCTCATGTTTTTCATATTCAGTTAATATCATTCGTAAAGTTGGATTGGGGAATAGACATATGGCTAAAGACCGAATTTCTGCCACAACAAATTTACTCCACTTCTGTGAAATATTGGCTAAGCCAAGGCCTTGCTATAAAATAACATGTTTGATTCTGAACTTCTTACTTGGTGTTTAGACAGAATAACAATATCACCTACCAGTATGGACATTTTATCATTTTGTGCAGGATTCATTGTTTAGTCTGATTTGGAAAAGAACAAAATGGTCTAAAATTTGAGAGAGATCTTACAAAGATTAATGGCAACCTACATCAGATGTCTAAACTTTTTATGTAGAAATAAATGTGATCCTTCATATGAAATGAGTAAAATTTTAAGTCTTAAGGCTATGTGCAGGTGCATTTAGACTCCTCCTTGTTTCCAAATTGGAGTCTTTCTATTCCTACATATTGGTCCAACAGATTATGAAGGACATGTAGAACATTATCTCTCAGATTAAACCTTATCTTTTTTAAAAGATTTATTTATTTATTTGTTTGTTTGTTTATTATGAGAAAGAGAGTGTGTGAGTAGGGGAGGGGCAGAGAGAGAGGGAGAGAGAGAGAGAATCCCAAGCAAGCTCCACACTGCCAGCAAAGAGCCTGATACAGGGCTTGGACCCACAGAGTACAAGATCATGACCTGAGCCGAAACCAAAAGTCAGATGCATAACTGACTGAGCCAGTTAGGCACCCCAAACCTGTCTTTTGATAGATATCTTCTTCTAAGATCATTTAGGCTAAAATACTACAGGTTCTCCATTAGCCTCCCTCATAGAACTTGTAAGTATATAGCCGTTTCTAAGTTGACTTGTTTATTCTTTACCTTCTCAACTAGATTACAATGAAAGAAAATAAGCAATTCAGTTCCAAGTGTTCAGTGACCAGAATTAAGATATGTGAGTTTTGTAATTTTTAGTGTTTTGAAACTGCTACATTTTTCATTTTTGTAGTATATGGTATTTAATCCAAACAGTGCATCAGACATAAAAACTTATCCGTAAGTTTTTGAAATCTGTGCATTCTTGAGAAAAGGATATGCCGTTTTGATCTCTTTAGTTAGCCTGAGGTCTCATTTTGTCAGTAATTGATTCTGTAAATAGTAAAAGTAGAAATAGTGTCAGTGGCGGGGGTAAGATAAATAATAATAGAAGCAAACCAATGTTGAGTACACACTCTAGGCCCAGCGTCATGTTAAGTATGGTAAGCAATTTCCATGGAATTGTATTCATTTCTTACAACCTTACTGCTTTTCACCTTTTGAGATGCAGAAACTGAGACTTAGATTGCTTAACTTAGTTGTCTAAGGCCATCCTGCTAGTAATAGGTAAAGCAGAGCTTTAAACATACAACAAGTTTCCCTTAAATTTGGTTAGATATTTCCTGGATATACCTATATATTTTCAAAATTCATGTATAAACTACAACATAGTATACATTCCGATACATGGCCTCCATCCCTGTTCCTCCTGATGATACCATAAATGTAAAACTCATGCCATACACTTACAGTTTTAATACCTGTGACAGGCTTCTATTATGGCTATTTTATGATTTCATCAACAGCCAAGCTGTTGTTTCATTACAAACAGATTCAGTATCTTTGTGATTAAAGCAGCAGGCTAAAAACCATGAAGGGTGTACTGTTTGCTTTGCAATCATTTCCATGTGTTATGAATTCTTATCAGATGTTGGGAAATAGCAGGCTTAAGCTAACTGCAAGCACTACATGTATGGTCCAAGAAACAGTCATCTGTAGTGGACATATGTTTAGCTGTCAGCTTTCTTAATAAGGTCTCTAAACAAATTCATTTACTGTCCACTTCATTTTTGTAGACTAAAGTTCTTTTCAAAAGCATGTCAAACAGGTCTTAATAACCTTACCTTTTTTTTTTTTTTTGAAGGTGAATGTTAGAAAAGGTCATTGTTTGAGTTCATCACCCTAATATTAAGATAATATTTCTCATGCCATAAGAAAAAAGAACAGATATAATTCAAAATTTTCCTAAGGCACCTTCCTGGAAACTGGAGAAAATGAGAAAAGCATCTGGGAAAAAATAAAAACTGAAAATTATGCAAGATAATTGTTCTTTGCCATTTTAAATATTCAATCTCAAGTTTAAAAGCTGCACAGGTTTAAAAAAGCAAGATTTTTGGGGCCCCTGGGGGGCTCAGTCAGTTAAGCGTCTGACTTTGACTCAGGTCATGATCTTGCGGTTTGTGAGTTCGAGCCCCACATTGGGCTCCGTGCTGACATCTCAGAGCCTGGAGCCTGCTACAGATTCTGTGTCTCCCTCTCTCTGCTTCTCTCTGTCTCTCTCTGTCTCTCTGTCTCTCTCTCTCTCAAAAATAAATAAACATTAAAAAAATAAATAAAATAAAAATGAAAGATTTTTAACTACTTATATAAAGTAATATAAGCAGTCTGATAAAAATTTAAGCATACTATAGTTATAAAAACTTTCCTGTGTACTTACTTATTCATAGTGTCTTCTGTTGTATAAAAAAAATGTTTGGCTAAAAAATAAGGTATTCAATCTAAATGTACTTTTCACCCAGTGAATAGTTAGCAAACTAAGTGAGATCCCACATAAGGAATCAGAAGCCTGTGTCATGTTTACAGTTCCATTACTGACTTGGGCAATATTGAAAAAAATCTCTTAGTGTCTCTATACTTCAACTTTTTGTATCTATGACAAAAATGACTGTTTGGCATCTCACTATTTCCTTAAATAATGGGTGTCAAGATCCTTAATACAAAGAAGTTGAAACAAGACGATCTGTATAATATTATCATTTTTTACATTTATACTATAATTACGACTATGCACTTCAGAAATATGAATTTACACCTTTCTCAGAATGTACTGGGTGATGATAAAACTGAGGCAAAGAAGGATGTTTTCTTGTGGCCATATAATGATGTTGGGTCTAGGTCTTCTGATAAACATGTCTCTGTTTTTACTGAAGTGTTTTTTTCCTTAATTTTTGGAATGAACATTAGTTTTAAAAACAACAAACCTGGGCACCTGGGGTAAGTGTCTGACTCTTGGTTTTGGCTCAGGTCGTGATCTCACAGTTCATGGGTTCAAGCCCTACGTCTGGCTCTGCATTGCCAGTGTGGAGCCTGCTTGGGCTTCTCTCTCTGTCCCTACCCTGCTTGCTTGTGTGTGCTTTCTCTCTCTCTTTCTCTCTCTCTCTCTCTCTCTCTCTCTGTCCCTCCCCTGCTTGTGTGTGCGTTCTCTCTCTCTCTCTCTCTCTCTGTCCCTCCCCTGCTTGCTTGTGTGTGCGTTCTCTCTCTGTCCCTCCCCTGCTTGCTTGTGTGTGCATTCTCTCTCTCTCTCTCTCTCTCTCTCTGTCTCTCTCTCTCAAAATATAAATAAACTTTAAAAAAATAAAAAGAAAAAACCCATCAATCACATTAGAGTAGATACCTTTAATAGCATAGCACTTAGTGTCATTTTACCATCAAATTTTACTTAAAATTATTGATTATTTAGTTTTAATTATTTAAATTGCTTATGTAATTTGATAGTTATGAGTTTTTTGGATTATATTTTGTCATTAAAAAACCATGCCTTCTAAGCAGCTGATAGTGTTTTTACTGTGCTCATCCTTAATCTTTGCACTAGTTTTGTTATAATACATATGCTGAATATAGCCACAATTTATAGATGAGAAAAAACCAAGGCTCAGTGAGGTTGACAACCTTGCCCCAACGCTGTGATCAAGTCCACTTTTTCTATGAAGTGTTGAAAGCTGAGGAAGATTTGAGTAGACAGAGATAGGGAAGAAAGACCATTTTAGGTCACGGAAATAGCAGGAACAAAAGGGTACATGTGCTGAATCTTAAAGTTTGCCAACGTAATTTTGACTAGTATGTTTCTGGCTAAAATTTAGAGTAACTGTAGAGGATATGTGAGAGATAAGATTGAAATAGTAGTTTGAAGGTAGCTTTTGGGAGGATTCACATGCTTGGGAAAGAAACTTAGTGCACAATTCAGTAGGATTTAGGGAACTATGAAGATCAGGGGAGTAGAATTGTAGGTTTGGCATAAGTGTGCTAAATGAATGGAAGAGTGGCCAAACCAGAGGCACAGAGACCAGGTAGGAGGACTGTTGTGATAGTGCAGTTGTGAAAATCCAAACACCTGTCCCTGACCACAGAAAAGAAGAGACTTTGTAAAAGAAGGATGTGACTACTAATCAGCTTTAGAAGATACAGGAGAAATACTAGTAGATAGGCCTGACAACCAGCATTTTGGTGGCTCAAAAACAGGAAGGACAGAAATAAGGTGGTGTTTTTTGAGAAACCAAAATGATCAGTCTGACTTTTAAAATGGTAAATCTGATGTATTTGTGGAATATCAAATGCAAGTATCCATCTGGCAGTTAGAAATACGATTTAAGCTTGAAAGTGGAAATATGTCAAAAGCATCAGGCTAACAATCTTGATTTTATGCACTGAATGCATTAAGATAGATGGTATTGAAGTCCTGAATGTGGATGAGATTTCTAAAGAAAAGAGAAAAAGAAAGAGAGTTGAGACTAAGCTACTGAGAAGCCCCTACATTGGAGAAGCAGGACGTGGAAGAGTAAAAGCCAGTGGAAATAGAGACGGAATATGAGTAAGGTAGGAGGAGATCTGGCATGACACTATGTCTGAGATTCCAAAAGGTCAGAGGTAAGGTGGTCAACAAAGTGAGATTCTACTGAAGGTCTAAGTTAGCATCCAATGGGAAGCTGTGGAAATTTTTTATTAGGAGGTCATAAGTTACTTTTCCTAAGACAGCAGTTTAGTAGTGCATGGTTACTAGTAAAGTATTAAAATAGGTGGAAAGCAGGTAAAGTGAAGCAACAAGAACAGTTGAGAAATTGGTTATAAAAAAAAAAAAAAAGGAAGCTCGAAGCTGTAGAGAAACTCAAGGAAAATATTCCCATCTGGTCACTCATGAATGCTTGGCATTTAGACTGTCGCAGATTCTTTTCCCAGCCCTATCTTTTGTTACTAGCCCCAAGCCCCTTAAATCATTTATTCTATAGCCTAATATTTTAGCATACACCCTGTGTTTCACCACCTCCCTGTTTTCATTTAAACACACTACTTAAGTACCTGCCTCTTCACTGTACCTCCACATGGGTAACTCCTATTCATCTCTCTGGGCCCAGATCAGATGCCTCCTCTGTGAAGCCATCCTTTATTTAGCCTACTGTAATGTTTCCCTCTCTGAGTTGAAAAATGCTTCAGTCATTTCTTTGTCATGGCAGTTAACCATGTTAACTGGGTGAGTCTGGGTGGCTCAGTTGGTTAAGCATCCGACTTCAGCTCAGGTCATGATCTCACGGTTTGTGAGTTTGAGCCCCGCATCGGGCTCTGTGCTGACCGTTCAGAGCCTGGAGCCTGCTTCGGATTCTGTGTCTCCCTCTCTCTCTCTCTGCCCCTCCCCCACTCATGCTCTGTCTCTCTCTGTCTCAGAAATAAATAAATATTAAAAGAAAAAACAAACAACTATGTACTGTTATTATTTATTCACGTACGAGATTTATGTCCCTCGTTGGAATTTAGGCTCCTTGGAGATTTTCTCAAGGTATTAGTGTACCATAATGTAAAGAATATGGACAGTCCCATTTTTAGTTTTTACCTCTATCAGTGACTGATAGACTGTGTGACTTCAGGCTAAGTATTTAATCTCCACAGGCCTCAGACTTCTTTCTGTAAAATGCCTATATCACAGGTTCTTGAGGAGATTAAGTGGTAACCAGGGAGGTGACTGGTTTAAAGAATCTGGCTAACTAGGTTCCTTTCCCTCCTTATTCACTTTGATTTCTGTGCCATCACTCAGAATGGTACCGTAAAAATATTAGATGCTCCAATAATTGTTGAAGAAATTAGTACTTTCTTTGCTATTACTAAATATACAAAGGCTACTATAATTTCTAGGCTGCTATATTTTATTGGGATGATTTGTTTTAAAGACATTCTCTTTTCCAGGGCACCTGGGTGGCTCAGTCAGTTGAGCATCTGACTTCACTTCAGGTCATGGTCTCACAGTTCATGAGTTCAAGCCCCACATTGGGCTCCTTGCTGTCGGTGCAGAGCCTGTTTTGGATCCTCTGTCCCTCTCTCTCTCTGTCCTCCCCCCAGTCACACTCTTTCCCTATCAAAAATAAAATATAATATAAACCATAAAATATAAACCATATTAAAATTCAAATGAATTCAGATTAGAAACATACCTATTAGAGAAAAAAGTCAATTAGCTCAAAGTTAATAGTAGCTTACAGAAGCCATTTGTTTTACCATACAAGCAGAAACTAGGCTCTGAAGGCATAAAGATACTGCCTGGACTCTAAAGCAAGCCCATAGTTTAGCAGTATTCAGGTGACATAAACTCCAGGCTTACAACTTTTGTTCTCATTTTAACAGTTTAAAGATATTCTAGCACCAATGGATAAGATTATATTCTAGAGAATATACAGACTGTGACCTAAAGACTAGTTTAAAAACTTGCACTTCATTCTAAGAGTTATGGATTCCTCAAGTACCAACAGATAGTGTTATTTGAATAGTCTGACAGATTTTAACAATGTTGTAAATTCTGAATCACTTGAAAAATTTAGTATAATGAAGCAATTTTTAATAATCTTATAGACCTTCCCTTCTCTATCTTACTTTGTCTTTTTTTAGTTTTTATTCATTATTCACTTTATATGTTATTAAAGTTTTAAAAAAAATTTTTAAATGTTTATTTTTGAGAGACAGAGAGAGAGACAGAGCACGATCAAGGGAGGGGCAGAGAGAGAGGGAGACACAGAATCCAAAGCAGGTTCCAGGCTCTGAGCTGTCAGCATAGAGCCTGACGTAGGGCTTAAACTCACAAACTGTGAGATCATGACCTGAGCCGAAGTTGGACACTTAACTAACTGAGCCACCGTGGTGCCACTAGCTGTTATTATGGCTACTTAAACAGTGCATCTAAGTCTTTGACTATTTAAGGATAGATTTTTAGAAGCTGGCATTATGCATTCATTGCCCTTTATAAAAATTATGAAGAGTTGATCTCCATATGTAGTAGAGGTAGCATTTATTTGTAGTAAATAACATAATAAAGAAATATTCCTACATCGCAAACAACCCTTAACTGTAATGCTGTTTTAACATGATCTAAATAATAATAGCTACCATTTGTTGAACATGTATTGTCTGTCCAATATTTTAAATATCTTACCCCCATTTTATAGTTGAGGAAACTGAGTCTCACAGAAGTTAAATAATTGTTCTTAGGCCACTCAGATAATAAGTGTTAGAGTTAGCTTTTAAATCAAGACTTTCTGAATCCAAAGTTAATCCTTTTGATAACTGTGCATTACTACCTCTGCAACAGTATATACTGTCATTGCCTCATTCTTCGCATACTTCAAATGACTCTCATAACTAGTTTGTTTAGCCATCATGCAGCATTTCCTCTTCAACTTTCAAAATAATCTTCCCCTCAAAGACCTTAGTATTCAGAAAACATCATCTAAATTTCTGTATTACTTACCAAATTAAAAATTTTTTTAATTAGTATAATAAAAGATGGTATTTAGTGGATGGAGTAAAGATGTGGTTGCTATTCCCTGTGCTCATATAACTTCAAGAAATAGGAAGTAATTTATCTGAGAAATACATAATGAGAGCCTAAACTGGGCATTGATGTTGAGAGTCAAGAGGAGTATTATACGTGAGAGAGATTGGAAAATGACATACTCCGACAGTGATTCAGTGAAAGGGCGGGGGAACAGTCCCAGAGGAAGTTTAAAGTCTGGTCATTAGGAGGAAAATAGTTCCACATTCAAACAGGGATTTCAGGAAAAGGAACAGATTTGGGCAGGGAGGAGATGACTTCAAGTCTGAACATTGCAGCGTCTCGCCTCCACTATCCATCTAGATCTGGGCCCTTGAAATGTGGCTAGTTTAAACTGAGGTGTGCTGTAAGTATAAAATACACACCAGATTTAGAACATTTAGTACCAAAAAAAAAAAAAAAGTAAATACAGTATTAATATTTTTATATTGGTTGCATGTTGACATAATAATATTGTGGACATACTAAGTTAATGAGTTAAAACAAGTTGTTAATTTAACCTGTTTCCTTTTGCTATTTCTTTAATGTGGCAGCTAGGAAACTTAATTGCATATGTGTCTCACCTTATATTTCTGTTGGACAGTACTAATGTACAGGAAGGTTTGTAACAGTTAAAAATGCAGGACCAAACAATCAGAGAAAAACATCTAGATTTGGAAATAACCTACATAAAAGTGATATCTGATGTTATGAGATTAGACAAATGTTATGAGATTAGACAAAATGCCATTGTACAAGGTACAGAAATGGGAAAAATACCAAGAATTATAGATTGAGAAAAGAAAGAGTAATTAGAATAAGGATTGGAGAATCAATACTCTAAAATGGTACATAGTCTGATTAGGACAGAATTTCAAGAAGGAAGGAGTGGTTAATATTGAATGGTAGAGAAGCCAAAGAGGAAAAAAGGAAGACTGAGAAAAGACCATTGAATTTGGTTGATACAGAAGCAGTTTCAATAGAGTATAAGAAGGATAGATTGCAAGAGATTAAGAAGTTTGAGGCTGAGAAAGTAGACTCTATATATAAACTGTTCTTTCAGGCCAAGAGTCCAGTGGTAAAGATAATCATCACTCGATTGGAGCAGAGTCCAGGGAAATTTGAGTATGTTTGTTGGCTGAATGAAAGGATTAGTGAAGTAGGAGTGCTTGGAGTTGTAAAGAAGAGAAGATAATTGCTATACGGCAGTCCTAATGCACTGGGTCCCAAACCTGAATGCGTATTGGAATCAACCAGAACTTGTTACAAGGACAAATTCCCAGGCAACATCTCACATCTAACAAAATAACATTCTTTGGAGGTTTGTCTCTAGGAACATGTTGTGAACAAGGTCTTCTAGGTAATTATCACATATTCATAAGGACAAACAAGTCAAGAAAATTAAAGGTGCTGGTGAGGACATTAGTGAAATAGCTGACCGTATCATCTAGAATGGATAGAGAGCCAGTTGGGTTAGAATAGGGCTGACAGATCATGAACTATGAAGAAGCGGGCTTTCATTATTATATTGAGTGAGAACAGGTTCAATAGCAATGAAAAACTGAGGAAGTAGGTAGTAGATTTAAAAAAATTTTTCTTAATGTTTGTTTGTTTGTTTTGAGAGAGAGAGCAGGGAAGGGGCAGACAGAGAAAGGGAGACATAGAATCCAAAGCAGGCTCCAGGCTCTGAGCTGTCAGCACAGAGCCTGACACGGGGCTCGAACTCAGGAAATTTGAGATCATGACCTGAGCTGAATTTGGACGTTTAACCGACCAAGCCACCCAAGCACCCCAAGTAGGTAGTAGATTTTAATTAGAAGGAATTTTCAGAATTCAGGATCTTGGAGGCCAAGCAGATACAAATTATAGCCATTTGTGTTTGATGTAGAAAAGAAGAGTAAGAATTGAGTTATGCACATTGTAAGACCTATTACTTTGGTAACTAATATATGACATGCTTTAAAAGAAAAATAAAGTATGAGATTTGGGGACCAGGAAGAAGCACAAAGTTTGAATCAGTATGGAATTATTTAGATTTAAGATCCCGGTAAACTGTGGCTTGGGTGTCTTTGGAGACCTTTTCTAGACTTGTTGCCTACTTGGGTTTATAGTGATTCTTTGAGTGTCTGTTATCCACTCTAGCTTTTACTGAAATAGAGTAGATGCCTGACATTCAAAGTTTGACTGGCCACTAGTGATCCTAAGTGTTCATGTCATGGGTAATTAATTTTTTATAAGCACATGAATTTGAATTTGTCCTAAAACTGGCTTTGTAGAAGCTAGCCACCTAGTGACTTGTAGTGAAGTCAATATTTATATCCCAGTTTACCTTTAATACATGATTGTACTACTCATCAGAATACCTCAGCTTTGTAGGTTTCACAGAAGAGGAAATTTTTTGCCAAATTATGGTATTAAGTGGGTTAAAAATTAATTGAGTTTAAAAAACTGAGTTTAAAAACATTTTAGCACCGCACCTAGCATGTAATTGCTTAATAAATGGTAGCTACTGGTGCCAGTTGAGGAATTCACCAAGTTTTTTTTTTTTTTTTATTATATGAAATTTATTGTCAAATTGGTTTCCATACAACACCCAGTGCTCATCCCAAAAGGTGCCCTCCTCCATACCCATCACCCACCCTCACCTCCCTCCCACCCCCCATCAATCCTCAGTTTGTTCTCAGTTTTTAACAGTCTCTTATGCTTTGGCTCTCTCCCACTCTAACCTCTTTTTTTTTTTTTTCTTTTTTCCTCCCCTTCCCCCATGGGTTCCTGTTAAGTTTCTCAGGATCCACATAAGAGTGAAACCATATGGTATCTGTCTTTCTCTGTATGGCTTATTTCACTTAGCATCACACTCTCCAGTTCCATCCACGTTGCTACAAAAGGCCATATTTCATTTTTTCTCATTGCCACGTAGTATTCCATTGTGTATATAAACCACAATTTCTTTATCCATTCATCAGTTGATGGACATTTAGGCTCTTTCCATAATTTGGCTATTGTTGAGAGTGCTGCTATGAACATTGGGGTACAAGTGCCCCTATGCATCAGTACTCCTGTATCCCTTGGATAAATTCCTAGCAGTGCTATTGCTGGGTCATAGGGTAGGTCTATTTTTAATTTTCTGAGGAACCTCCACACTGCTTTCCAGAGCGGCTGCACCAATTTGCATTCCCACCAACAGTGCAAGAGGGTTCCCGTTTCTCCACATCCTCTCCAGCATCTAGAGTCTCCTGATTTGTTCATTTTGGCCACTCTGACTGGCGTGAGGTGATACCTGAGTGTGGTTTTGATTTGTATTTCCCTGATAAGGAGCGACGCTGAACATCTTTTCATGTGCCTGTTGGCCATCCGGATGTCTTCTTTAGAGAAGTGTCTATTCATGTTTTCTGCCCATTTCTTCACTGGGTTATTTGTTTTTCGGGTGTGGAGTTTGGTGAGCTCTTTATAGATTTGGGATACTAGCCCTTTGTCCGATATGTCATTTGCAAATATCTTTTCCCATTCCGTTGGTTGCCTTTTAGTTTTGTTGGTTGTTTCCTTTGCTGTGCAGAAGCTTTTTATCTTCATAAGGTCCCAGTAATTCACTTTTGCTTTTAATTCCCTTGCCTTTGGGGATGTGTCGAGTAAGAGATTGCTACGGCTGAGGTCAGAGAGGTCTTTTCCTGCTTTCTCCTCTAAGGTTTTGATGGTTTCCTGTCTCACATTCAGGTCCTTTATCCATTTTGAGTTTATTTTTGTGAATGGTGTGAGAAAGTGGTCTAGTTTCAACCTTCTGCATGTTGCTGTCCAGTTCTCCCAGCACCATTTGTTAAAGAGGCTGTCTTTTTTCCATTGGATGTTCTTTCCTGCTTTGTCAAAGATGAGTTGGCCATACGTTTGTGGGTCTAGTTCTGGGGTTTCTATTCTATTCCATTGGTCTATGTGTCTGTTTTTGAGGAATTCACCAAGTTTTAAAGCCACATCTTTTTGTGTATGTGCAAGTTTAGTAAGTAGAATTTATATTAAAATTTTGTTTTGATTCAGCATCTTCATGAATTATTAAACTGGAACTAGAATGCTAAATTGGCAAATGAATTAGAATAGTGGGATATTTATCATTTATCTATTTCTGTTTAACATACTTGATAGGGAGTATATTTTATAGGTAATTCATATTATATTGCTATTCTAAAAAATGACAGCTTCTAAAATACTCTATAGCTCTGTTTCCATAGCACAATACACAGGTAAGAAACAAAATGAATTACATTTTTTTTGTGTGTGTTTTTTTAGGGATTTAGTGTATGTAAAAAACAATATGCCTGTTTTTGCTAAACAATTTTTTCTTTCCGTGTATTATGTACTTTATATAACTGTTTTTGCTTTACAGTGACGAGCTCCGAAAAGAAGCAAGACAGTTAAAGCGGGAACTGTTAGCAGCAAAACAAAAAAAAGTAGAAAATGCAACAAAACAAGCAGAAAAAAAAAGTGAAGGTAAGAATATTTATCAGGTTTTTATTTTCACTTGTACAACATTACCCTCTTCCCTCCATCTCCCCTTCCTTCCTTTTCTCCTCTTTCCCTCCTCCCTCCTTTCTAAGTTTTGCTTTTTTTTTTTTTTTTTTTTTTAATACTTAGACAGTTAGCCAATAAAATAAATTTCCATTTAGGATTTTGTCTATGAAGTAAATTCAGTCAAACATGATCATAACTGGTATACTAAGAAGATTAATGAAAACTAACAGAGACTTGTCCTCAGGCAAAACTTAAATGTTGCCATAACACATGTCTAGGAGTGCACAAGAATGGAATGTTCATTTCTTATATTGCATACCCTTTAAAACATTTTTAAAAAGCATTTAGGCCCTATATTTGGGACTTGTGTAAATATTTGTGCATTGGTTTGAATAGTATGAAATATAAACTCTTGTTTTTTGTTTGTTTTTGTTAAGATACTGAAAATCTAAACTATCAATAAAGTTGATCAAAAATTAATCAAAATAATACCCTTCTATTTATACAGGTTAAATATATTCTTAATTTTACTATGATTTTTATGAAGCTATTAGGGCTTTATTTTAAGTTTATTTACTTTGAGAGAGAGAGCACAAGTGGGGTAGGTGCAGAGGGTGAGAGGGAGAGGGAGAGGCAGAGAGAGAGAGAGAGAGAGAGGGAGGGAGGGAGGGAGGGAGAGAGGGAGAATCCCAAGCAGGCTCCACGATGTCAGCGTAGAGCCCAACACAGGGCTCAATATCATGAACTGTGAGATCATGATTTGAGCCAAAATCAAGAATTGGATGCTTAACCAACTGAGCCACCCAGGCACCTCAGCATTAGTATTTAAGTAGCACAGGTAATAACCACATAACTATCTAAAGGACATAGTTCTTAGATTATTTGCACCATATCCCCCAATGACTGTTATAGTAATGGCAGGTACTTAATGAAGAATTCAAAGTCACCAAAATATATTTGAATGAAACTATTAAAAAATTAACTCTCCATGATGACACAAATTATAAGCTCTATTTAAAAGAAAGGAAAGGGGCACCTGGGTGGCTCAGTAGGTTAAGCATCCGACTTCAGCTCAGGTCATGAGCTCACAGTTTATGAGTTTGAACCCCACATCAGGCTCTGTGCTGACAGCTCAGAGCCTACAGCCTGCTTGGAAATCTTCGTCTACCTCTCTCTCTGCCCCTCCCCTGCTCACACTCTGTCTCTCTCTCAAAAAAATAAACACTAAAAAAAATTAAAAAGAAAAGAAAAGATAAACTTATATGTGACCAGGTCATGTAGGTAAAGTATAACCCTGAACAGAAACAAGCTATATTGGCAATACTGCGACTTGAAAGAAATACAGTGAAGGTTATTTTATTTTATTTATTTATTTTTTCAACGTTTATTTATTTTTTTTGAGAGACAGAGAGAGACAGAGCATGAGCGGGGAAGGGGCAGAGAGAGAAGGAGACGCAGAATCCGAAGCAGGCTCCAGGCTCTGAGCTGTCAGCACAGAGCCCGACGCACGGCTCGAACTCACGAACTGTGAGATCATGACCTGAGCTGAAGTCGGGCGCTCAACCGACTGAGCCACCCAGGCACCCCTATTTTTTAAGTTTAGACATAATTTTCTCAGAGTATTGTTCCTTATAATTAAAAGCATTTTAAATATATGAGAGTAATTCCTTTCAACTAGAAAGATCTTTTACTTAAATTTTAATTCATTTTTGAGCAAATAATTATTAGTACTCCCATTCCTCAAGAACCATGCAGGACTAGGGGTATGAAGTTGGCAATGGATGGAGGTTCTTAACCTTTATAGTTCATGATCTAGTCAGAGTGAGAGAATTGGAAATAGATAATTACTGCAAGAGTGCTTTATAGTTAAGGCTTATATTAAATATAAGTAGTGCTGTTTTAAATTATTTATCTGCCTTTAAAATATTAAATGCAATTAAAGAAACATTTGAGTCTTAGAATGATTTCTTAACACAAAAGAGAAGATTTCTTCTAGAGCTTATTTCAGTCTGTTGATGAGAAAGCCATATAAAACCATTTTGTTATGCCATAATTAGAGAATTATATTAGGAATTACTTTTCTCAATTTAATTTTCCTTATATCTTCTAGAAATATCCTGGAGTTTCCTTAAATCTGAATATCATTTAAAATTAGCTTCTACAAAAAGTGGGTCATTTTATTTATTTTTGATTGCTTTGTTCTGAAATAATTTTAGACTTCCAGATAAGTTGCAAATACAGAATTCCCATATACCTTTAACATGAAGGTCTTATATAACCATAGTACAATGGTGAAAACCAAGCAATTGATGTTAATACATGACTGTTAACTAACTACAGACCTGATAAGAATTTCACCCATTTTCCCACTACCGTTGTTTTTCTGTTCTGTTTTTCCATCCAGAATTCCATACTGTATTGAGTCATCATGTTCCTCCTTAGTATCCTCTGATCTATGACAGTTCCTCAATCTTTTCTTATCTTTCATGTCCTTGACACTTTGAGGAGTCCTAGTTAGATATTTTGGGGAATGTCTCATTTGAGTTTGTCTGATGTTGCCTTGTGATTAGATTAAGGTTATGCTTTTTTTTTTTTTTTTTTTTTTTGACAAGATTGCCACAGAAATGATATGTCCTTCCCAGTGCATTATAAAGTTGTCTGTTGTCTTTTTACTGGTGATACTGCCTTGATGACTAATTTAAAGTGGTGTCTGTTGAGTTGCTACACTCTAAAGTTACTCTTTCCCTTTGAGATTTTAAGTATTTGGGGGGAGATACTGTGAGACTATTCTGTTTCTTTTCAAGCTTACCTCCGCTAATTTTAGCATCCATTGGTGGATCTTGCCTATAGGCAACAGTTATTTACTGTGGTGTTCTAATGGTAACTTTTTATTTTCTTTTTTCTTACTACTTTTATTACTTGGAATTCTTTAAGAAAGAGGTCTCTCTCGCTCTTTTTCTCTATTACTTACTTATTTATATCACTATTCACTTATTTATATGAATATGAACTTGTGAATATTTATTTTATTCTATGTGTTATAATCCCAAACTATCATCATTTATTTTGTTGTTCAGATAGTACCAGAATTGGTCATTAGTAGTTCTTTCAGGTTGGCTCCTGTGTCTTTTCAACTGGCTCCCACTTTGAGAACATTTTTACTTTCTAGCACTAGAAGCCCAAATTGATCTTGTGGTTTCCCTTCTCCAGGCCTGGAATCAACCACTTCAGGGAATTCTTGTTTTCCATTGTATTTAGAAACCAAGATCTAGGCACTAAGTCAGTCTTTTTATTTTGATTCTAATAATTTTAGAATGCTATTAGGAGCAGTTTTGTATTATCACCATCTTGTTAAAATGCTGAACAAAATTTGCTTTTAGCCCCTATCTGTGATGCGTTATAAATTACCTTTTTCTTGGAATTGTATTTCCTCTAAACTTACTTGATCTTTTTAAATTGACTAGTATGTATAATGTTAGAAAAATGTTTATTACAGAGGCGCCTGGTGGCTCAGTCAGTTAAGCGTCCAACTTTGTCTCAGGTCATGACCTCACAGTTCGTGGGTTCGGGCCCCACATCAGGCTCTGTGCTGACAGCTCAGAGCTTGGAGCCTGCTTCAGATTCTGTGTCTTTTCCCTGCCCTTCCTCGCTCGTGCTCTGTCTCTCTCAAAAGTAAATTAAACATTAAAAAAAATTCTTTTAATTTATTATGGAAGATTTGTGAATTTTAAGCCTCCCTGAATATATGTCAGAACTTAGCCTACCTTCCCAGGTGAAAGATGTTCCATGGTTAGAACTATATAAACTCTGGAAACAGATCCAAAAGTTCTCATAAGCATTTTCATAGTAAGATCATCACGTGAAAAGAAGTTGAAAGTGATATTTGACCTTGGCTCTATAACTTCATACATCATCTGAACCAATTCAAGAAAGATTTCTTGATTGGGCTATATGGCTGCATATCTGGCTTTTTTTTTTTTTTTTTTTAAAGTTCATTTTATTTTGAGAGAAAGAGAGAGAGAATGAGGAGGGGAGAGACGGAGAGAGGAAGAGACAGAATTCTAAGCAGACTCCTCACTATCAGCACAGAGCCTGACATGGGGCTTGACCTCATGAACCGTGAGATCATGACCTGAGCCAAGATTAAGAGTCAGACGCTTAACTGACTGAGCCACCCACACATCCGTGCATATAATGCCCCTGAATTATAAAAGCCCCTGCGTATCTGGCTTTTATAAGACACTTTATTTTAATCCAAGACTAAATTATTTGAGTATTATGGCAACTCTGGATGGTTTGGTCTTTTGAATATTATATGCTATATCTAGAAATTTAATTTGCCAACAAACTTAGAAGTAGATAATCCATTATTAAAAAGAGCATTTTGAATATTTTGATGTATAAGCTATTGTGTAATATAGACCTATCTTCCAAACGAATTTACATCTGGATGCATGTACCACATCTGCTAATTTAGAGAGTCTAAAAATACATTACTTTTGGTGTTTTTTTAAAGTTTTTTATTTATTTTCTGAGAGAGACACAGAGAGAGAGAGAGAGAGAGAGAGAGAGAGAGAGAGCTCATGCAAGCACAAGTGAGGGAGGGGCAGAGAGAGAGAGAGAAAGAGAGAGAATCCCAGGCAGCCTTCACACCAGCAGCACAGAGACTGGTGCACTGGGCTCAAACTCAGGAACCATCAGATCATGACCTGAGCCAAGAGCAACAGTCAGATGCTGAACTGATTGAGCCAGCCAGGAGCCCCAATTTTGTTATTTTTAATAGTAATTTTTGATAGTAATACTAAGTGCTTGTTATATGTAACACTAAAGGTTAGAAGAATACTTTAGAATATTATATCTTATCAAAAAATAAACAGGAAAGTATTAAAACTTTTAAGTCTAGTTACTAACAGTGAAGTTATTTAAGCCTGTGTGACTCCATTCTCTTGTCGTAAATCCATGTAGAAAATGTTTTGTGTACCCCTCAAGATTCTTGTAAGAATTAAATAATGAGAAGACCTTTAATAAATATACAGTGGTGTATAAAAATAATTTTAAATTTTAAGAAGAAAAATGTAGCTAATTCTGGTTTCATTTTGTCTTATCGAAATCCTACAAATGGAAATTTTGAATTTTATTTTTTATTTTATTTTATTTTTTCCCAACGTTTTTATTTATTTTTGGGACAGAGAGAGACAGAGCATGAATGGGGGAGGGGCAGAGAGAGAGGGAGACACAGAATCGGAAACAGGCTCCAGGCTCTGAGCCATCAGCCCAGAGCCCGACGCGGGGCTCGAACTCACGGACCGCGAGATCGTGACCTGGCTGAAGTCGGACGCTTAACCGACTGCGCCACCCAGGCGCCCCCGGAAATTTTGAATTTTAATACTGTGTTAGTTGCAGTTAAAGCCTGTAATCAATATAACTATATATAAATACAACATAAATCAAAATTTCAAAATAAATATTTCTTTCATATGCTTTCTAAGTTACATTTCTATAATCCTATTCTTTGTTAAAAAGGTTTTAAGTGTGAGCTTGACTATATTCCTTTTTTTTTTTTTAACGTTTATTTATTTTTGAGATAGAGAGAGAGCATGAACGGGGGAGGATCAGAGAGAGAGGGAGACACAGAATCTGAAACAGGCTCCAGGCTCTGAGCTGTCAGCACAGAGCCCGACTGGGGCTCAAACTCATGGATCACGAGATCATGACCTGAGCCGAAGTTGGACGCTTAACCGACCGAGCCACCCAGGTGCCCCAGCCTGACTACATTCTTAAGTAAAACATCCAGTAGTATTATTTCCTGATTTTCTGAATTTATCTGGCGAATCTAACACTTGTTTACTATTGCCACCTCATTTTAGAATTTAGTGTATTATCCTCAGATTAAAAGCACTTGGTGAAAAAAAACATCAGAACAAAAAAGCTTTGTGTTCTTTTTTTTTTTTTTTTTTTTTTCCGTTTTTTTTTTTATTATTTATTTTTGGGACAGAGAGAGACAGAGCATGAACGGGGGAGGGGCAGAGAGAGAGGGAGACACAGAATCGGAAACAGGCTCCAGGCACTGAGCCACCAGCCCAGAGCCTGACGCGGGGCTCGAACTCCCGGACCGCGAGATCGTGACCTGGCTGAAGTCGGACGCTTAACCGACTGCGCCACCCAGGCGCCCCAAAAAAGCTTTGTGTTCTAATGCTTGTGCATTAATCTACCCCGTTGTGGCCTTCTTGTGTGAATGGAGGCATCCTATTTAGCATTTAGCCAGGTGTTCTAATAGATGTGATACTTTATTGGGCTTTTGTCATCTTAGGAAATCTTTAATCAGAGAGTAATATTCCTTTGGTTTGATAATCTTTACCCAATTTCTTGGACTGGATCCTTAGCCAGTTTGGTATAAGACAAACAGGAATTTATATTCTAACTATGGTTGTACTTCTGAGTCTCTTCTGTCACCTTCGGCAAGTTGCTGTAAAATCAAGACCCATCTATTTCTCTCTATATAAGTTAAAGATAAAATCTGCTATTCGTATTTTCATAATGTTTTACTGTTAAGTATTTACTTCTTATTAACTCCTTCAATTACATTATGGCAGAAGATAAAATACTTTTGTTGCCTTTACATCAGTAAATACTTTAGGCCCCATACAATTGAACAATCCTGAATGTATTGCTGTTTGATGTTACCTAATTGTGGTGATAGTGCCATGGGTATAGGCACATGTCCAAAACCATCAAAGTATATATGTCCAACAAGCGCAGCTCTTTTATACACCAATTATGCCCCAACAAAGCTGCCTCCCCAAGAATATTGATCTATAGCCCCAAAATCTCTTAACATCTCTGCTCTAGTAAGAAAACATACACTTACAATTGAACCAACCTATTAATCTGTTTTAAACCAATGTAAAACAAAGCTTCTCTATGTATTAAAAATGTATATAGGACCATCCATTGTCTCTTCAGTCTTCCCAGAAAAGCTCAAAGCCTGCTGTTCCTTACATCACAAGGATATTGTCAGAGAACGTATAATTATACCTCAATATTATAAGAACAGCATTACATAAATATAACTCATAATTTTTACCATTAACTTGCCATCTATATATATTTAAAGGCTTCAGATAATGTATAAAAGGTTTCACTAAATGAAAGAAACAGAACATCGAGGAATAAAACCATTATTTTAGTGTATAATTCAAATTGTTTTGATAGTGTGAAATTTGACTCTAAAATTCAAAATAGTTAAATCATATTCTCAGTTGAATACGGAATTTGCAGTAGGTTCTAACACCCCAAGTTAGGTAAACAAGGAATGTAGTATTTGACTTTAGACATCAGCAATGTCAGAAGAGATGTACTGCAGGACAATCCTGTTTACAGCCTGGGAGTTTCTCTCAAGTCCCACTGTGAGTCATCCAAGCCTATGCACAGGGGTTTTGTATCAATTTTGAATAAGATTGATAGTTAATTGGAGATAGGGTCGCTTTCCTCTGTTGGCTCCGTCAGGTTCTTTAATAAACTGTATAATCCTTTTCATGAAATTATGTCTCTAAGTCTTTTCCAGGTTTCTTTGAGTTTTATCATATCAAAACTAGTACCAAACTGAAAATAATCACATAGAGATACAGGTTAGGACATATTCTCAAATCACTTTTTGAGAGATAAGGTATCAGATCCTCTTTTCAAAGTTCTAAGCACACAATACCTGTTTTCTGACTGGTGCCAGAAATTAGAGGAAGAAGGGCAATCTGAGCTTGTAAATCAAGAAAGAATTTTAAAGCCTCTTCATGAACACATCCCTGGGGTGTTTTGTACCTCTCAAATTGCACTGAGCCATTTTAAGTTTTGTCAGACTCTCTTTTTAACACTGCATTAAGTCCGACTAGGGCCCCTCAGGCTTGATAGGTTGTAAAAGTATATAGTTTTTGACTACTTTTCATCTATCTAACACAGAATGTTAAACTAGCTTAACCTTGGTTTTTATAAGAATCAGAAGTGCTTTTGGAATGTTAGCTCTGTGTTGTGCCTAATGCCATGCAGAATCCATTCCTCTCCCTAAGCAAACTGGTACTTTTTTCCAAAGCAGTTAACTTACTTCAGGTGCTTGAGTCATCATTCTTTTCTTGGAGGCTAGAAGTATCAGACCTATTTTTCCCATAGTCTACTCTTAATCTGTGTGCTTCTATTTTTTTTTTAAGTTTATTTATTTACTTAGAGAGAACAAGCAGGGGAGGGGCAGAGAGAGAGAGAGAGAGAGAGAGAGAGAGAGAATCCCAAGCAGGCTCTGCACTGTCAGCGTGGAGCCTGATGTGGGGCTCAAAGTCACAAACATGAGATCATGACCTGAGCCGAAATTAGGAGTCTAATGCTGAAACCTACCGAGCCACCCAGGCATCCCCTGCGTGCAACTTTTAATGTTACTTACACAGAAGAGTAAAAGTATATTTGCAGTTGACCCATAGAAAGCCTCTCAGGCCAGCCATCAGTAATATTCTACTTATTCTTACTTTGTACATGGCACTAACAAATTGATTATTGGGTTCTAAGTTCAATACAGATTAAAGAATAATAACAGTGAGGGAGAGTACCCTTTAAAGGTGGAAATTTTATGGTATATGAAGTATAACGTCAAGAATTAAATGAATGAATGAATGAATGAATGAATGAATGAGTAAGCAAGCAAGCAAACAAGCAAAAGAAAAGCCAGGGTAGGGGCTGGCCTGTGTCTTGCTAGCCCACTATTTTATTGGACTTAAACAAAATTAAAAAAAAAAAAAGGTGAGAGAGAAAGGCACAGCTAGGAACATTCTTTCTGGCAGTTGCAAGAGGTGATAGCTGAACACTTGACAGCAAGTAAGAAAGCACAAGAACTAATAGTAATGGAATATTATGGATTTGCTATTAATAGTATTTCATTATACTTTGAGAGCATGTCAGTATTAAAATTATTGATGGTCATTCAATTAAGAAAAGTTTAGATGGTACTTATTGTTTAGTAAGACAGAGATTGGGTAATGATTCCAACCTAATTGGTAAAAAAATAAAATTATCATTTTAATCAATTAGAGATAAGATTCTCTTTTCTGAAATATTTAGTTATGTCGAATACTTCATTTCTTAGAAGTCCTAAAAAAATAAAACTCCCTCTGTAGCAAGGATAGTCAGTCTCTCAAATAAAATTGTATTAAATACATGCCACTACCTTCATGGGCCAGAAAGCATGCTATATTTTTAATAATATGTCTTTCATTAATATAATTTCTAAAAAAAATAGTAAAGATCTTTAAAGGTATATAGTAAATGTAAAGATGTACATACCCTCACATTTAGACGAAGAATTTAATCTTTTGGTAGAGTGAATAAGAGATGATCGTCTCTAATTTGAGAGTCCATAAAGTACTTTGTTCTTTTTTGGACAGTCCATCTCAGACTTTCTCACTAGCTGTCATTAGCAAACCTTGTTGAGCCTTACTTTGAGAATCATACATTATGGGCACATTTAATGTTTATGTGCAATGAAAAATAGACTTTAACCAGTCTTCCTAATGGTTATTTAGGACTCATTGGCTGCTGTTTTTATAAACCACTGTGTCAGGCCTATCTCTTTGCAGTCCTTCACTGTCTTAAAATAGTTTTTGTTCTTGTTTTTTTGTTAAAAATTTTTAAAATTATTTTATTTTGTTTTTTATTTGAGAGAGAGAGAGACAGCTCATGAGTGGGGGTTTTAATGATTTTGTTTTTAAGCAATCTCTACACCCAACATAGGGCTCAAACTTACAACCCTGAGGTGGAGACTCACATGCCTACTGACTGAACCAGCCAGGTGCCCCTTAAAATAGTTTTTAAATGAGAGGAGCACCTGGCTGTCTCAGTCCGTAGAGCATATGACTCTTGATCCTCGGGGTCATGAGTTCAAGCCCCACATTGGGCCTAGAGCTCACTGGGAAAAAAATTGGGTTGTCCTATTGGGACGCCTGGGTGGCTCAGTCAGTTAAGCGTCCAACTGTTGGTTTTGGCTCAGGTCATAACATCACGGTTCATGAGTTCGAGCCCCGTATCGGGTTCTGTGCTGACTGCACAGAGCCTGCTTACAATTCTCTCTTTCTCTCCCCCTCTCTTTCTGCCCCTCCTCTGCTCACACACTCTCTCTCTCAAAATAAATAAATCAACTTAAAAAAATAGTTTTTAAATGAACGTTACTTCTGCCTGCTGGTAAATGTAATTCCAATATAGGAAGTTTGACAAGAGCCTTTAACTATATTTTTAGTAACTGCACTTTATCTTCCTGTTACTAATATTGATGCCATTCCTAATCCAGTAAAAATAGGTTAATTGATAGTAAGTATTAATCTTTGGCCATAACTGTCAATTTTTTAAAAAGCTATATTATTTCTTCCATTTATAAAAGTAACGTATCCTTTGCAAAAATATCAGAAATGTAGAAAAGCATAAAGGATAAAAAAGATCACCCCATGATACTTCTGCCAAAGACAACCATGGTTAACTGTGTAATATTTGTTTTTCTGGACTTTTTTTATCTTCATGCCAGAAACACGTGTACATGTGGCATCATGTTTTCCATAGTTGTTTTTAATATAATCTTGTTTGTAATATGCTTTTTAAAAAACTTTCCAAGTGAAATTGACTGATAACTCTTAAATGGAAAACTTGATTTTAGGGGTGTTCTTCCTTTTAATTTTCTCATATCAGAGAGTAGGATATAGAGGACGATAGATGTAAAGACTATAAATGTAGTTGAAAGGTAAAAAGTTCCCACCATTTTCAGCTCTAGGGTTTAGAAGATGTGAGGGCACTGACACCCAGGGACTCCACTTCCATTGCTGATGGGCATTATTTATACCTCTCATGAATTAATACTAAACAACAAAAACATACTGATTGACATTGCCTCGTAGTGGAAACCTTATAATGTGCAAGGAAACATTATACTCAATATTGAGATCATGAACTAAAATAATTACAAATTTTCCCCCTTTAAAAAGGAAGATGTGAGGGGTGTGTGGATGCATGCATGTTATTTTTTGTTTTGTTTTGTTTTGATATTTAGATTGTCTCAAGGGGAGAACTAATATCGTCATTAAAATTTTGATTATAACCAGCATTCTCATTTGGGAGTGGAGTTGTTAACTATTCCAGACTGCTGTCAAGACCTTATTTTAAGTAAGATGTTTTTCTTTTATGTGACACTTTATGAGGTTTGCCAAAAATGACATCAAACATATAATTCATTTGAGTGCTGAGTTTCTTCCACATCTTGCAGCACTTAATCAAATTTGAAAAAGATAATCTCTTCACAACTTTAGAGTGTAAACCTGTGAATGTGTTGCATTAAAACTTACTTTAGACAGTTTAATCTGTGTGGTATTGGGTTGATTTTTTTTTTTTTAACGATTAATGCAATATGCTGACAGTTTTGAGCGGCTATATTTTCAAAATTCTTCATATAAACTCCTGGCAGATGGTACAGATGCAGGTTTTAAGTATTTATAATTTTTCATGCAAAAAACAGATAATCTCTAAATCATATTAAAAACTACATGAAAGAATTTGAAGTGCCAGAAAGGACAAAGAGAATAAAGAAGTTCTCAGAATGTGAAAAGATGTCAAAATGTTAAGAATCCTTAAGACTCTATTTTGATGTACAAAAGTAGTTTATATTGATTTTTTTAATGGTCTCACAGTATGCTTATTTAAAGCATGCTGCAGTAGTTTTAAAATGTGAAAGTGGGCTAGCCTTAAGAAATGTCATGAGCATCAAAAACTCTGATCTTGAGTGTGGTCTATTTACAGTGAATACTTCTGTGCAGTCGTCAGAGTTTTGGTCCTGAAAGGCACATCCAGCCCTACCTTTCCATCATATACATAGAGAGCCAAAGGCCAGCCAATAAAAGGGCTTACCCAAATCACACAGCAAACTCCTAAGTCCTCTGGCTACCAGTCCAGTGCTGTTTCCACAACTCTGTTCTTCAATTTGATCCAACCTTGAATAGATACAGTCTGTAAAATTTTAATTGGTATCTATTAAAAGCTACTTTGGTTTTGGTGAGAATAATTGTTTCTAAAAGTCTTTCTTCAAACCTAGAGTCTTTTAAAGAACATATTATTGTCGTACTTTTGCCTTTTCAAAGACTAAACATGAAATTTTGCAATGACTGGCAAAAAATTTAAATATTATAGAAAATGTTAACTTCTGGCAACATGGCAGACTGAGTCCAAACTGATCCTCCCACTGAAAACAACTAAAAATGTTGTATATAGCATCAAAACGTTTTCTCATATTATCCTGTGAACTTGCAAAACAAACAAACAAACAAGAAACTAGCCAAATAAAATGAGAAATATCCAAACCAGGGGGGCACCTGTGGTGGTTCAGTCAGTTAAGCATCTGACTCTTGATTTTGGCTCAGGCCATGATCTCATGGTTCGTGAGATCCAGCCCTGCATCAGCCTCTGTGCTGACAGCTTGGAGCCTAGTTAGGATTCTTTCTCCCTCTCTCTCTTTCCCTCTGCTCTCAATAAATAAATAAACAAACAAATAAATAAATAAACTGAAAGAAAGAAAAGAAAAGAAAAGAAAAGAAAAGAAAAGAAAAGAAAGGAAGGAAGGAAGGAAAGAAAGAATAGAAAGGAAGGAAGGAAAGAGAGAGAAGAAAGAAAGAAAGAAAGAAAGAAAGAAAGAAAGAAAGAAAGAAAGAAAGAAAGAGCCACACCAGGGAATAAGTAAAGATGTGAATTAAGAGAATAAGTGGAGCACTAGATCTTGCTTTAGCCCTAATGATATTTGCTAAACTGACTGAACTAGAGAATTGTTTTTTGAGGTCTTACAAAGAGAACCTAAGATCTTCTCAAGGTCTCTCAACTATCCCATATAGTTGGGAGCCCAAAGGTTCTCATCCTTAGTGTCAGGGAGAAATAAAAATAAGCAGAAGCATCTTATCCCCATCAAAGAAAGAACTACAAGGAAAACTGCCTATCTTGAATCATGGTGCCGAGCATTTGGGGACAAGAGCATTTCCTACGAACCATAAACACTTGGCAGCTTTCTCATCAGTTTAGAGCCCCAATTCACCCTGCCTGGGTGGCGTTAAAATCCCCCAGCCAAGAATTTAGCTGGACACAGTCCTGGATCCTTAGTGCTCCCAGAAGCCTGTTACAAACAAACATAAGTCCTTTCAGGAGAAACCTGCTTTCATTCACTGTGCTCAAAGAAAATTCAAAATAAAATGAGTGGCTCTGAACGAAAACACACAGATTCAGAATACAAGTACCTGACAAAAAGCTAATAGAAAGAAGAGACAACAGAATCAGACTCACAAATTCTTCAGTTTTTATTTAGACCCTAAATGTTAAATAAGTATATGTCATACAGGGGGCACCTGGCTGGCTCAGTCACTGGCGCATGCAGCTCTTGATTTCAGGGTTGTGAGTTTGAGCCCCTTGTTGGGTGTAGAGATTACTCAAAATCTTTAAAAAATAATAAGTATATATAATACATTTCAAGAAAAGTTTAAAAGTACTATATAGAACAAGCAGATTTTATTTTATTTTTTTAAGCTTTATTTAAGTAATCTTTCCACCCCATGTGGAGCTTGAACTCATGACCCCAAGATCAAGAGTTGCACACTTTCCAGCTGAGCCACCCAGGCACCCTGGAACAAGCAGATTTTAAAACTAACTTAGGGGGTACCTGGGTGGCTCAGTCAGTTAAGCATCTGACCTCAGCTCAGGTCATGATCTCCCAGTTCCCGAGTTCAAGCCCTGTGTCGGGCTCTGTTCTGACAGCTCAGAGCCTGGAGCCTGCTTCGGATTCTGTGTCTCCCTCTTTGTCTCTGCCTCTCCCCCACTCATGCTCTCTCTCCCTCTCTCTCTCTCTCTCTCTCTCAAAAATAAACATTAAAAAAAATTTTTTTTTAATAAATAAATAAATCTAACTTAGGAAATCTCCTAGAAATCAAAAGTATATAATAGTTGATATTTAGGTTTTGGGGCATCTAGGTGGCTCAGTTGCTTAAGCATTCGACTTGATTTCAGCTTAGGTCCTGATCTCACGGTTCATGAGATTGAGCCCCACATTGGGCTCTGCACTGACAGCATGGAGTCTGCTTGGGATTCTCTCTCTCTCTGCCCCTTTCCCACTCATTCACACATGTGTGCACTCTCTCTCTTCTGTCTCTCAAAATAAACATTTTAAATCCAATAGGTTTACTAGCAAATTAGACATAGCTAAAAAAAGTATTAGTAAACAGAAAGGTAAAATTGGAAAATTATATAGATTTCAGCCCAAAAAGAAACAGGAAACCTGGAAGAATAGAAAAAAAGATCTAATAAATCTAATCAAATTCTAGGAGGAATTCAAAGGACAAGTAGAGGCAATATTTGGAAGAGCTGATAGCTGAAATCTTCTGTAACTAATGAAAGAAATCAGTTTACAGGGTAAGGAAGTAAAATGAAGAAATCTACCAGAGGATAAATAAGAATAAATCCAGATCTACACACACCATGATAACATTCAGAGTATTCAACACAAAGAGACCTCAAAAGCAGCCAGAGAGAAAAACATTACCTTTAAAAAAGCAAGAGCTGATTTCTCAACAGCAACAAGCACGGACGTAAGACAGAATATTATCTGCAGTGTATTGAAGGAGAATTTTCTTCAAAGAAACTGAGAGACTTAGCTACCTGCATACCTTCACTAAAGGAAACTCTAAAGGGCATACTTCAGGCCAAAGATAGGTGAGCTTAGATGGAAGATCTGTACTGCAAAGAGAAAGGAACATAGAAAGTAGTAAATATATATCTAAAGAAATACTGAATAAGTAAAATAATAATGTCTTATTGAGTTAAAAATAAAGATAATAATTAAAATACATAACAGTGGGGCACCTCGTTGGCTCAGTCAGCTAAGCGTGTGACTTCAGCTCAGGTTATGATCTCAGGGCTCATGGGTTCAAGCCCTGTATCGGCCTCTGCTGACAGCTCAGAGCCTGGAGCCTGCTTCGGATTCTGTGTCTCCCTCTCTCTCTGTCCCTCCCCCGCTCATGCTCTGTCTCTCTGTATCTCTCTCTCTCTCTGTCTCTCTCTCTCTCTCTCTCAAAAATAATTTTAAAAAATACATTAAAAAAATGGCACATAAGTTTGGGAAACAGGTAAAAGGAGTTTGGAAAAGTATTCTTGTCTGGATTCTTGTTCTGGAAGAAAGTAGAGATACAAATTAAATTTAGACTGTAACACATTAAATATCCACATTGATAATTTAGGAAAACTACTAAGAGGACAGGAAAAGGTCATAACTTCCAAAATAGTAGAGAAAAATATGGAATTAGAGGGAAGCATATAACCTGAAAGGCAACAAGAAAGAAAAGAAAAAGACATGTAAACTGAACAGAATATTAAAAGCATCAGTGCAAAAATAAGATAGATGAAATAAAATATAGATATATCAGTAATTATATTGAAATAACTGAAAAGTCCAACTCTTCACCTAAAAGACCAACACTATCAAACTGGATTGAAAAACACAAATTTAGTCATATCCTGCTTGCATGAGAAATATCTTAAATATATTGGACAATCGCATCTTTAGGGCAAAATGTATTATTATGGTTAAAGAGGATCTCTACTTAATAACAACATCTTCACTTTTCCAGGAAGATGTAACAGTCCTAAATATGAATGGATCTCGTAACACAGACTCAAAATGTATGAACCAAATTGAAAGACTTATAAGAAGAAGTAAACAAGTCCTTCATAGTAGGAGATTTTAACACCTTTTTCTCAGTAAATAAGCTTATAAAAAAATAGAGGGGTGCCTGGCTAGCTCAGTCAGTGGAGTATGTGACTCTTGACCTTGTGGTCATGAGTTCAAGCCCACATGGGGGTAGAGATAACTTAAAAAACTAAAATATTTTAGGGGTGCCTGCGTGGCTCAGTTGGTTGAGTGTCTGACTTCTGCTCAGGTTATGATCTCATGCTTGTGAGTTCGAGCCCCCTGTCAGGCTCTGTGCTGACAGCTCAGAGCCTTGAGCCTGCTTTGGATTCTGTGTCTCCGGCTCTCTCTTGCCCCTCTCCCCCCACCAAATAAATACACATAACAAAAAAAAAATTTTTTAACTAAAATCTTTTAAAAAATAATAAATTTTTAAATAAATTAATAAAAATATAGACAGTTTTGTGCTGTATAATTAACATGCTTGATATCATGCACATAAACAGAGCTCAGAACAGTAGCTTCAGAATACACTTTTTTCTAGCACTCTTGAAATTTTTATGGAAAGTGGCCACATGGTGGGCCATAAAGAAAGTTAGAAAAATTTCAAAGGATTGTTTTCAAATTGACTACCTGCTCCAACAAAATGCAGTTGTTAACAATAACAATTGATTTTAAAATTACTGATATTTGAATATACTGATGTGGCTATTACAATACAAGAAAATTACTGGAAACATTTCCCATGTAAAGAAACAAAAAAAAAAAAAAACCAAGCAAAATTAACCCAATGAAGTTTTTTTTTTTTTTTTTTTTTTTTTAATTTTTTTTCAATGTTTATTTATTTTTGGGACAGAAAGAGACAGAGCATGAATGGGGGAGGGGCAGAGAGAGAGGGAGACACAGAATGGGAAACAGGCTCCAGGCTCTGAGCCATCAGCCCAGAGCCTGACGCGGGGCTCAAACTCACGGACCGTGAGATCGTGACCTGGCTGAAGTCGGACGCTTAACCGACTGCGCCACCCAGGCGCCCCTAACCCAATGAAGTTTAAAGAAGGTAATAATAAAGACAAATCAGTAAAATGGAAAACACTTGTTAGAGTGAGGTTAGATTTAATTTTTGAGAACAAAAATTAAAATAACCAGTAATATAACTTTTTAGTCCCTTACACATAGTAGATACCCAGAAAATTGATTTGATTTTGTTGTATTGGACATTTGTCACTTGTTCTTTCCCAGATGTCCTTCCAATCCAGAGAAAGTAACTACTTGTTATGTACAAGGAGTGCCATAGGGAAGTTAATATTAATAGTGCTAGTTTTATTAGTCACAAAAAGTTGCTATTAAAAAGAGCAGTAGAGAGAAGCAGACAGACACGCAAAAATACAGTGTCTAAATAATATTTGGTATTATTTCTCTTCTGCAAAACAGCCCAGGGGTGAACCCTTAATGGTTGGCAGCACATTGAAAGACCCAGGTTTCTTTCATCTTATTTTTCTGCCATCTCCTAGGCTGTTTTCATTGTTCACATGATTGAATCTGGCCTTTCAGGAGGGAAGGGAAGGAATAAGTACCAGACAAGTGGCTTCATCTTGAAGATGAAGGTGACTCAAAAGTTGCACAGAGGAAAAAAAAAAAAGTTGCACAGAGCAGTTTTAGTCATATCGTAGCATCCTGAAGTCATATGCCCATACCTAGCTGTAAGAAAGGCTAAACCACGTTTGGGCGGCTGACCGCCCAGCTAAAACTTAGTGTCAAGGGTGGGAAAGGTGGGGTTTGGTTCTACCACTAAAACGTAAAAGGGGAAAATGAATTTAGGGAGGAAATTAGCAGATGTTGTTACATAATATAAACAAAGGCTTAGGAAGAACCAAAAAGGCAGTAGTCCATTTGGTCAGGAAAAGCTTGACCAAGTATCTGAGCCAGGTTTTAAGAGATGAGTAAGATTTCACTGCAAAATAAATGAAGGGCAGTAAGTAGAGCAATAGTTGGAAGACTGCCCTGCAAGGCAGGAATCATAACTGATTCATCTTCATATGCCTGGTACTTGACACGGTGACTGGCAAAATAGAGGCATTCAACAAATAATTGCTGAAGGAATTAATGAAATTAACTTTTGTTTAAATGGACGATATATAATGTATAAGGGGAAAAAAAATAAGAATGCAGACAACTCAAGATTATCTATTTTTCTGAGTATGAATTTATGGTCAAATGAAGAGCACATAGGAACAAATAATGAACAAAGTAATTTCAGATGATAAGGGCTATGAAAATAATATGTAACAGGACAATCTGATACAGTGACTAGAGGACTACTTTAAATTGGGTAGATGTCAGAAAGGACCCAGTCAAAAGACAGACTTCACAAACAGTAATTAGAACACACACAAAAAATATTTTTTAACAGCTTTATTGAACACTAACTTAAAGTGAACAATTTGATGTGTTTTGGCATTTGTATACATCTGTGAAACCTTCACCACAATCAAGACAGTGAACATATTCTTTAAGGTCCAACCTGTTCTCATGCCCCTGAGTAATCCCATTTTCAATCCCCAGGCAATTACTGAAGTTCTTTCTATCAATATAAAGCAGTTTGTATTTTCTACAATTGTATTTAAATAGAATCACGTACAGTATGTTCCCTTTTTTTGTCTGGCTTCTTTCACTCAGTGTAAGTATTCTGAGATTTATCCATGCGGCTGCGTTTATCAGGAACATTCCTTTTATTACTAAATAGTATTCCATGATATAGATACTCCACAAGTTTTTGTATAGCCATATACTTTTCTCTTCGACAAAGATGTAGAACTGAAATGGCTAGGTCATATGATAGGTGTATGTTTAACTTTTTGAAAACTGCCATACTGTTTTCCAAACAGCTCATCCCATTTTACATTCCCACAAATAGTATATGAGATATCCTATCGCTCCATCCCCATTAACACTGGTGTAGTCACCCTTTAATTTTAGCCATTCTAATAGCTTGTAGTGTTATCTTGTGGTTTAATTTGCAATAATTAATAATGATGTTGAGCATCTTTTCATGTGCTTATTTGCCATCTGTGTATGTATTTTTGGTGAAGTATCTATTCAAATCTTTTGCCCATTTTTATTATGTGTTTCCTGCTGTTGGACTTTGAATTCTTTACATACACTGGATACAAGTCTTTTCAGATAGATGCTTTTGCAAATATTTTCTTCCAAATAGTCGCTTCTTTCTCGTCCTCATACCAGTGTCTTTTGAAAAACAAAATTTTTCCATTTTGATGAGGTCTAATTCACTTTTTTCATGTTTGGATTGAATTTTTGATGTTGTATCTAAAAAATCTTTGCCTAGCCCTAGGTCACAAAGATCTTACCCTATGTGTTTTTCTAGAAATTTTATGGTGTAAGATTTTACATTGATGTATATGATCCACTTTGAGTTACTTTTTGTATATAGTATGAAGTATGAATCAAAATATGGTTTAGTCATGAGTGCCTGAGGCAATGAAGCAGTGTTAGGAGTCTTCTGATTTGGGTAAAGGTAGGCCAGGTAATTTGAACTAAAACAACTAGAAAAGCTAGACAAATATTTAAAATCTTTAAAAAAAATTTTTTTTTAATTTTTTTTTTCAACGTTTATTTATTTTTGGGACAGAGAGAGACAAAGCATGAACGGGGGAGGGGCAGAGAGAGAGGGAGACACAGAATCGGAAACAGGCTCCAGGCTCTGAGCCATCAGCCCAGAGCCCGACGCGGGGCTCGAACTCACGGACCGCGAGATCGTGACCTGGCTGAAGTCGGACGCTTAACCGACTGCGCCACCCAGGCACCCCTAAAAAAATTTTTTTAACACATTGGAGAACTAATAAGAAAGTGAAGGAAGAATGTCAGGGCTAACAGCCAGTGAAGAATGGGGGAAATGGCAGAAACAACCAATAGAAATAATTATGAAGGGACTCTAGAAATTGAAATTATCAGAAATACTCTTTAAAATAAATATACTTACTTTGTTCAAAAAGTCAAAGATAAAACTGAGTGACTACCCCTCTTAAGAAATTAGAAAAGAGGGGCGCCTGGGTGGCGCAGTCGGTTGAGCGTCCGACTTCAGCCAGGTCACGATCTCGCAGTCTGTGAGTTCGAGCCCCGCGTCGGGCTCTGGGCTGATGGCTCAGAGCCTGGAGCCTGTTTCCGATTCTGTGTCTCCCTCTCTCTCTGCCCCTCCCCCGTTCATGCTCTGTCTCTCTCTGTCCCAAAAATAAATAAACGTTGAAAAAAAAAATTAAAAAAAAAAAAAAAAAGAAATTAGAAAAGAGAAAAGCAAGTTAAACCCAAAGAAAGAAGAAATAAATAATAAAAAATAAAAGCAGAAATTAGTGCAGTAGAAAACATGCATGTAAGTATAGCGATGGCAAAGACAAACACATTCTTTTAAAAGATTAATCACATTGCTAAACTCTTCATTAACTTGGATAGGGAAAAAAAAGGTGTAAATAATCAATAACAATTAAAAAAAAAAACATAATTACAGATCCCATGAACACTAAAATGCTTTCAAGACAATACAGACAAACTTATGCTACTAATAAATATTGCACCTTACTAAGACTAACCTAAGAAGAGGTAGGATTCTTAGTTAGAAGTAGAATGTTACTTCTAACTTAGAGAAATCAAGTCCATAGTTTAAGATTCACAAATAACACCAATCTCACAGAAACTCTACCAGACAATAAAAACAGAATGCTTTACTATTCTATTTATGAAGACTGTATAAGAAAACCTGGTAAAGACATTTCAAGAAAAGATAATTATAGGCCAAACTCCATAAATTCTAAGCAAAATACTAGTTTATCAAATGAAGCAATATTTTCAGTGCATAATACATTCTTATAAAATTGGATATATTCCAGGCATGTAAATTTGGTTTAAGATTAAAAATCAACCGATGTAACTTACCACATTAATAGAATCAAGGGAAAAACATTTTATCATTTTGATAGAAGGAGAAAGAGCATTTAATAAAATTCAACAAGTGTTCATGATTTTAGCAAAAAGTTCTAGCACACTAGAAATAGGACTGCTGTTAAAAGCGTACCTAAAACAACCTATAGCAAATATGCAGAATGGTATGATGATAAAATGCACATTATAATTTCTTTTATTCAACATCATTATAGTCATGAAGATTTACTGGAAAACTTAGCTGGTATAATAATAAAGAATCAGAGGTAAAAACATTTAGAAAAAAAGGAAGTGTAAAGATACTGACTTTCTCCAGATGGTTCTATAGTTTCAGTGCAGTTTTAATCAAAATCCAACAGGTTCTATAGAACCTGATAAGCTGATTCTAAAATGTATAGGGAAATCCAAGTGGCTAAGAGAGTCATAAGGGAGATCAAAATGGTGACAAGTATATGTCATCTGATGTCTTATACATTTACATAATTAAGATCGTGTAGGGTTGGTACAATGAGTGACAGATATGTGAAGCCTGGAAAGTTGGTCCTGCAAAGCAATGAGGAAAGGAGAGTCTTTTTAGTGATGGTGCTTGAACTACTAGATTAATTTAAGGATAGAAAAATACTTGAACCCTTACACCATACATAAAATCAATTCCAGATAGACTATAAATCTAAATGGGAAAAGCATAAAAATAAAACTTCTAGAATATAATTTAGGAGAATGTCCTTATGACCTTTCTGTAGATATTTAAGGATTGGGACACAAAAAGAACTAATTGTAAAGCAAATGTTTGCTAAATGTTACTATGTTAAAATTAAAAATGTTCTGTTCATTAAAGACACCCTGAAGTAAGTGAAAAGGCAAGCCATGGAATGGGAAAAGATATTTACAAGATAGCCAGAAGATCTAAGGAACTGTTATTAATCAAGGAGAAAGATAAATAACTCAAAGAAAAATGAGCAAAAGACTTCAATAGCCACTTAACAAAGGAAAATATCCAATGCCCAATAATCCTAAGAAAAATGTGCTCAACCTCATGTATGTTCAGGAAAATGTAAATTGAAGCCAATATTACACGCACTCTCCAGAAGAATGACAATATCTATTGTTAGTAAGAATGTGGAACATTGGGACTCTGATCCTTTGGTGTTGAGAGTGTAAGTTGATATAACCACTTTATAAAACCATAGGCGTTTTTTGCTAAAGTTAAAAATACATATACTCTGAGACCCACTGATTCTACTCATTCTTTGGTACCTAGTCATCAGAAATGTAGGCAATGTACAAGAATGTTCATGGTAGTATTATCTCTAACAGCCAAAACAAACAAACACAGCACAAATACCCATCAACAGTGGAATGATTAAAAAATGTAAATATATTCATATAACACTATATACCAATGAAAATTAATTACCGATAACTACACACAAAAGAAATATATATTAATTCATTTACATAAAATGAAAAAAAACATGCAGACTTAAGTAGTATTTGGTAAAGAAAAGAAAGGATGTGATTATCACAAAGGACATTTTGGTGGTTGCTTTTGTCCCAGAAGGAAGGGTTAGATAGTAGCTGGGATGGGCAGCAGGGGTACTTCTACAGGGCCAGCAGGGTTTGATTTCCTGACTTGGCTGTTTATTTTGTGATACATCATTGAGCTCTACATTTGAAATCTGTGCACTTTTTAGTATTTGCATTACATTTTACAATAATGCAATATTAAAAACACACACACGGGGCGCCTGGGTGGCTCAGTAGGTTGAGCGTCCGATTTCAGCTCAGGTCATGATCTCACAGCTGGTGAGTTCGAGCCCCGCGTCAGGCTCTATGCTGACAGCTCGGAGCCTAGAGCCTGCTTTGGATTCTGTGTGTGTGTCTCTCTCTGCCCCTAACCCACTCGCATTCTGTCTCTATCTCTGTCAAAAATAAACATTATAAAACACACACACACACACACACACACACACACACACACACACACAAAGTCAAGAGGTCCTAATAAAGAATTAAAAACTCCTGTTCACTAGATACTTTTATCCTTTTGGTTTCCAACTATGTGTTATTTCCAAACTCTTCTTAACTGCCTTCTCCTGTCAGCCTACTAACCATCATCACCTGACTCAGTTTAATGACTGCGACAACAATAATAGCAATTACCATTTCAAAAATACCAACAATAATAGCAATTACCATTTCAAAAATGTGCCAGCCTCTACACTACAAGATTTATTTATATTATTTAACTTCAGGGGGCATCTGGCTGGCTCAGTTGGTAGACCATGCAACTCTCAATCTCAGAGTAATAAGTTCAAGCCCCTTGTTGGGCATAGACTTTGACAGATGATAGATAGGTAGACAGATAATATAACTTCACACAGTGATTCTACATAGATAGGCATTACTGTCCCCATTTTACAGATGAGAAAACTGAGGCTCTGAGAGATTAGTTTTGCCCATTTCACACAATTGTGGAGTTAGAAGACTTTGAACATTTGGGTCTTTTCCATTTTATCAACCTCCAGCAGAAAGTCTATGCACTTTTTACTTTTTGCCTGCTTTTCTGGAATGTTCTTGTAGGTTTTATTCTCACTTGTTCTCACTGATTGAGAAAACGCACAGCTCAAGGACCATTTTCTTATACCTTTGGTTGCCCCTTCTATACAATATTCTAACAACCCAACTCAGATATGCCTGCTAAAGATTTTCCCTTTCAGCAATGAAATTGTATTTTATAGAGTAATTTTACAAGATTTTCCATGTTAGCTTAACTCTTTTCTTTTTTTTTTTTTTTAATTTTTTTTTTTCAACGTTTATTTATTTTTGGGACAGAGAGAGACAGAGCATGAACGGGGGAGGGGCAGAGAGAGAGGGAGACACAGAATCGGAAACAGGCTCCAGGCTCTGAGCCATCAGCCCAGAGCCTGACGCGGGGCTCGAACTCACGGACCGCGAGATCGTGACCTGGCTGAAGTCGGACGCTTAACCGACTGCGCCACCCAGGCGCCCCATCTTAACTCTTTTCAAAAAATTTACTAAAGAAGCCAAGATATAAAATTAGAAGGCTGCTATAATTCCTTTTGGTGGCAGATAACATTAGAGGATCCCAATTTTTGAAAACCAGTGAGGTGTCATGGTTAAAAGTATATATAGCCTTTGAAGTCAGACAAATCTAGGTTTGAGTCTTATCTCTTCCACTGATACCTATCTGCTCTTGGATAAACTATATAACATAGCTGTGTATTTCTGAAGGGTCTTGATCAAAACGAACTAAAATTTAAGCCAAAGGATGGGATATTGAGATAGCACACAAAATGGAACATAGCTGAATGGCCAAGCTTCAGGATGAGTGAGAAGACCAGGGACCTTGGATGCAGGAGCTCCTGGACTCTTTCCAGGATCGATCATCGAACAACTCACCCTACGTTCTTTCTAGAGCACCCAGCTCCTAGGAGACAGACACTGACTGATTGATAATGTGTTACTGTGTCAACAGGGGCAGGATCTATTAGAAGAAGGGACCAAGAACACACTAAAGGCAAACAAAAACATACCTACAGTAGTTGGCCTCTCCTAGCCTCAGTTTCCTTGGGTATATTCATTTGTTTATTGTAAGGTTTAAATATGTAAAATGTATATTATCTAAAATATATGGTAACTTTGGTGGCAACAGCAGTAGTTGCAGTGGTGATAGTAGTCACTTTGTACTGACCCAAAGCTCTGTGTTGAAAGATGATCTTCAGGTCTAGGATCTCAAGTGGTATTTTTGGAGAGTTAATAAGGATGTTCTCCCCATATTACCATGAGCTGGCTAAAGTTATAGTCAAAGCCTCAGTGTAGTTCTGAGGCTTATTGTTCTCATTCCTCTGGAAAGCTGGCTCTATTCCCTCAACCATATGGCTTGGTGCTGAGAGGTTGGTTTTGCAGTATTTTGTGATGTCCAGCTCTTTCCCTGAATTCCCTCTTCCTCCACCCATTTGCCCAAAGTGCTACTCATCTTCTATAGTCCCCTTGATGTATGATGTGACTAAAGGAAACAACACTGGGGTAGTACAATAACCTTTAGTCATTAGTTGGCATATTTCCTTGTCCAAGTAGGGTATCTGGCAATAAGTTCTTTAAATGATTTATCACATTGACCTCAAATGCTTCAGAAAACTGAATTCTGTTAGTTTTGTCATGGAAGAACAGAAGCCCTTAATTTGAACTGATGGTTAATATTTTGTGTCAGTTTTACTGGGCCACAGGGTGCCCAGATATTTGGTCAAACATTATTTTGGGTGTGTCTGTGAAGGTGTTTCTGGATGAGACTCACAGTTGAATCAGTAGACTGAGTAAAGTAGATTGCCCTCCCTAGTATAGATGGTTCTCATCCAAATAGTTCAAGGTTTAAATAGAATAAAAAGGCTGACCTTCTTGAGAAGGTAATAGAGAACTCCTCCTGCCTGATTGCCTTGAGCCAGTCTTTTCCTGCCTCCAGAATCAAACTGAAACATCAGCTCATCTTGGGTTTCAAACCTCTGGCTTTCAGACTAAAATTTAAACCCTCTCTTCTGCTGGTTCTTAGACCTTCAGACTCAAATTGGATCTCTAGCTTACCAACTACAGATCCAGGACTTCTTAGAATTCATAATCTTGTGAGCCAATTCCCTACAAGAAATCTCTTTCTACATATATATATATGCATCCTGTCGATCCTCTTCTTCTGGAGAATCCTAATACGCCTGATAAATTCAAAACAAAAAACCATTTTTATGCTCTTCCAGTTGAGTGTTTGTTTTCTAGCATCCTAGTCTCAGTTCAAAAAGGAAAGGAAAGAGGGGAGGAGAAATCTTCTTTTAAAAAATACAGCTCCCTCAAAACATTTTAAATCACTAACAATTTAGTATCCTGGCCTGGATGTGGTTGACAGTTGGAAAACAGACCACTACCCACACAAAAAAACCCTATAGAAAATGGAGTTCTTGGGGCTGCCTGGCTGGTTCAGTCGGTGAAGCATATGACTCTTGATCTCAGGGTTGTAAGGTCAAGCTCCACGTTGGGTGTAGAGATTACTTAAAAATAAATAAGTAAATAAAATCTGTTAAGAAAAAAGAAATGGAGTTCTTGACTTAGCAGATGATACTCCATTGTTTTTTGTTTTTTGTTTTTACCTTGAAGATATCTATATATCACTCTCATAAGATACAAAAATGAAAGAGAGACCACTTGGTATTAATGCTGCTCTCAAATTTAACACGTGTAATACAATGTCTTACCTTGGATCTTTTCTGCTTGTCTCTTTATGGTTTCGGTTGTATCATGTTACTGCGATGTTCCACAGAATGTCTACCACAGTCCTATACACTTCTCTACCCACCCATCCCACCTCCATCCCTCAGTGGTTGCATGGTGAACATGAGCAGAGTCATTCTTCCAGGGTTTGTAAAGTCCTTTGGGATTATTGAGTATGAATGGTGTTATATAAATGTCAGATTGTTTCATAACAGTTCTTAAAACAATGAGATAATGTCTGTTAAAGGATTTTAAGTTCCATGGAGAAATGCAAGGCATAAAAACAAGTCATTTTTTTATGTTATATCTATATATTTTTGCTGTATAATTTAAAACATTATATCCTTTAAAGATATAAATGCTTGAGTATGTCTGTGTCTGTGTGCATGTGCATATATATGTGTTTGTGTGTGCGTGTGTATGTGTACATGCACACTGCTGACTCTATGGCATTAAATAACCAGATTCTGTTGCTTCATTTTGTTATTTGGGTCCAATAAATTTGTCACCATAAATACTGCCAGAGTAAATTAGAAATCTAAAGTGATCTCTTTGAGGATTAAATACAATCTTTATCTTTTAAGTTTTGTACTTGTACAATACTGAATTTTTTTCTTGAATACATTATGATTTACTAAGTTTTAGAAAGACTTCAATGAAGTCACTTATTTAAAATAATTCCTGAATCCCTCTTTTTGAGCTCCAGGCCCACATTTTCAATTCCCTTTTTAAACATGTTTACTTAAAACTAATAGTGACCAAAATTAAGTGTATTTTCTTCCCCACAAAAATAAGCCCCTGACCTAATTTCCCTACTAGTACTGTTAATGGCACCTCTGTTTTTCCAATAAGCCAAGATAAAAAGATTTCGTGTCACCTTTGGTTTCTACTTCTTTACTTACCCCTCAGCCTACCTCCATAAAACATCCCTCTGTTTATAGGTACAAATCATTTCCATTACTTCATCCATTGCTCTAGGTGTGTCTCTTACTACCTCTTCCTAAAATACTGAAGTTAATTCCTTTTGTTTTTCCTTGTCTCCGGTGTTTCCTAATGCCAGTTAGCCCTACACTTGTGAAGTTAAAACACAAAGACCTGGGTTTTAATCCTACCTTTGTTTCATACTGGTTGTTTCCCTCAGGTAATTTACTTGAACTCTCTAAATCTCAGCTTCTTTATCTTGAAAATAATTACCTACTGGGTTAATTCACTGTGATAATTCACTACGATGATGTATTGTTCCAGTTTGTACTTTACTGGTTTAATTATGCAAGAATTATTCAAGCTGCTTTAAAGGGGATTCTTATACACAGTGGAGTCTCATGAATACTCAAAGACAACAACCAGTGAGTAGCAATACAGCATGTGATCAGAAACTAAGGCTGTTCTCCTTCCAAAGCTATGTAATCTGCTTTTCCCTTTGTTTCTCTTCTTCTTTTTCTAAGTCTGTCCTGTACTCTTCTTTCTGTGCACAGTCTTCTATTTTTATTCTCCGTTAGAAGTCTGTGTTGCACATGGTCTCAAATGACCACCCCAACTCTGAACATGCATATCCCTTTGCCTATCACCAACTGATTCAGTCTCACCGTATTTGCAAAAACGGAATCTGACTGGCCCATCTCATATTTTGATTCGCTACACAAGTCATAGTATATCTCCTTATATGCCCCCCTAACCCCAGCTTCTCAGGCTAAGACAGGGAACCGCAGTTGTGAAAAAGAAAGATTCCAGTAGAAGCGGGTATAGACAAGCTAGTAATGATTGACATCTATAGAAATTTTATGTAAAGTACCTAGCCTAGTGCTCAGTGAGTAGTAATTATTATTTTCATAGACCAAAATAAACCAACCAAAGTCAAGCTCTCCCTCTCTGTCATTCTTAGATACATATACACATATATGTATGAAAACATAAAAAATAAAGAACCTGTAGTTAGGAGCGTGGGCCTGGAGCCATCAGATATGAGTTAGAGCTATAAATCTGTTATTTTTTGTTTGTTTATTCATTTCTGAGAATGAAAGAGAGAGAGCATGAGCAAGCCGGGGAGGGGCAGGGAGAGAGGGAGACACAGAATCCAAAGCAGGCTCCAGGCTTCGAGCTGTCAGCATACAGCCCGACGTGGGGCTCGAATGCGCAAACCTTGAGATTATGACTTGAGCTGAAGTTGGGTGCTTAACCAACTGAGCCACCCAGGTGCCCCTATAAATCTGCTATTTAAAAACCTATGTGATCTTAGACAAATTACTTACTTTCTCTATCCTATAGTTTCTTCATTTGTAAAATGAGAATGGCATTTCCAGTTAGGAATCTTATGGTTTCAAATAGTTGATCAGGTTTATACTGAAAAATTTCCTTCGGGGCTATAGGTAGAACTGATTCCAGGCACAGCATTATCAGAAGCTAAAATAATGTCAAGTGGACCTAGATTTTCTCCTTATATCTCCATTTCTTGATTCTGCCTTTACCCCCATGCCCACACACACATCCCTGTTTGTGCCATTCAGGCTTTCCCCATGGGGTTGAATAGTCATAATAGCTACTCCTCACATCTTTCCACATTCTAATCCAGTGGACAAGGATACTTCCATTTGACAAAAATCTATCTCATTGTCACTGATGCTGTCATGTACCCATCCCTGCAACAATTACTGTAGCTATGGAATTAAAGGCTCTAACTGGCCAGTCCTGAGTAGTCACATGCCATTTCTCAAGCCAGAGATAGAGTTGGCACCACTAGAGTCACATGGACGCAGGAGTGCAGGGAGAAATGTGTCCACCACAATGGTAATACCAACCTCATATGATTGTCCAGAGGATCATCTTAAAGTAAGCAGAAACCCTTGACCTGTGCCCATCCTGTTCTCCAGCAAACTATATGCAGAATCCTCAAGATCTGCCGTAATACAGATGTTAAGTCCTTTCTTCCATTATTTCCTCAGATAGAGTCTTTATTCTCCCCAAACTGCCTTCATGATACATCCCCACTCTTTCTGGTCTGTGTCATGTTATTTATGCAATGCCATTGACCTGAACACCTTCTACCATTTTAGTCTATGGTATTTTTATCTTTTATGTCCTATATCAAACACTGTACCTCCTATAGGGGCACCTGGGTGGCTCAGTCAGTTAAGCATCCTACTTCGGCTCAGGTCATGAATTCGAGCTTGTGAGTTTGAGCCCAGCGTCAGGCTCTGTGCAAACAGCTCAGAGCCTGGAGCCTGCTTCTGATTCTGTCTCCCTATCTCTCTGCTCCTTCCCTGTTCATGCTCTGTCTCTCCCTCTCTCTCAAAAATAAATAAACATTAAAAAAAAAAAAAAAACTAAAAAAAACCCACTACCTCCTATAAACCTTTTCCAAACTTCCTTAGGCTATGTTTAAAATAGGTTTTTGGGTTATTGATTCCTTTGACAGATGATTCCCCAATCTACATTTCTAGATACAAGCCTCAGATACATTTGAAAATGCATTTCCCTGGATATCTTGGTGAATATCTCATGCTACTCACCATATTCTTCCTTATATTAATCCTCTATGGCAGTCTATATCATAAATTCTTAAGGCTCACAGTAAATATGTATCTCCTTGAATTAAATACAATTTTACTTAAGACAAAATTTTAACCTTACCTTAACAAGGAATTTTATACTCTTGATTCTAGTATATTTTAGACATTTAACAATGTAAAACCAATGTATAATCAGTAATCCACAATGCTGATTCCACTATGACATAAAAACCTATTTTTCCCAGGCTTGCTTTTTCCTTATAAGCATTAGGATTCTATATTTGTTTTCCTGTTCACTAATCCATATTTATTTATTGAGTGCCACTACATTCTAAGCATTATTCAAGACAGTGAGGATAAAACAGAACGAACTGATGAAGTGTCTGTTCTCATGGGCCTTACACTCCTGTTGAGAGTTGGGAATGGGGTGGGTAGAGACTGGCAGTAAAGAAGTAAATATACAATATTATGTGAGATAATGCCAATTCTATCAGTTTTAAGTTGACAGAAAGGTTGTTTGCTTTTAATAGCGCGGTGTTTTAAGATTAGTGTTGCAAAGGAAATTACTTGAGGGCAGACTTTGAGTAAAGGAAGGGAAAGAATATATTATACTGCTTCCTTCCCATTGCTATCCCAGAGAATGCCTTTTCAGCTTCTTTAAAATTGTTACTTTTTAATCTCTCTCTGAGCTTGCATTAGCCATTTTATGTTAAGAACAGTCAGGTTCCTTTGACTTCCTCTAAATATCAAGAGACATTCCTAAGGACTGTTCTCAAAACATGGTGAGTTTTACTGTGTAATAGCAATCTTTGTTGAACATTAAACTTTAAGTTAGCTCATTTGGTAACGTATTTATAAAGGCGAATAGAATTCTATAGATATTTAATACTATTACTAGTTTAAAATAACATGCACATAAAATATGTGCATATAATCACAAATATGCCTATTTCTAATTCAGATTTAGCAAGTGCTGTATTTTTAAAAATTCAACTCTTAGTTGAACTGATATATTGTTTGTGATTTTATGGGATAGCTTAAAATTTTTAGTTCAATAATAGAAGGATGGCAAGAGTTTCCGAACAGTTACATCATTTCTCAAAGCTGAAGAAATTCCAATACAGAGATTGTCGTGTTTATATTGTTCATTCTGTACTGCGTTCTCCACATGGCCTCTCTGTGCCAAGCATTTTCCACACTCTTCACATCTCCAGTGCCAACCCTGCTTCTCTCCCCAACCTTGCACAGATTACCTCATCTTTACTCTTTTGAAAAGACCATCTAATATGAGCTTCTCTCCACCTCAGAATTTCTGTTTCCCCACACATTTCTCTGGCCTGCCTTTTCTCGCAGCACAAAGCGACCCCAGTTCTTTTCAAGGCTGTCCATCTCCCTGCCCCTCCCGACAATCTTCAGAAGCCTTTTCTTCTCCATAGCCTTTCGCAGAAGTCTCCATATCCACTGATTTTTTTTCCCTTCTCTTTCAATTTTTCATTTCTTCCCTGACCTTAAAGATAATGTTTTAACCTTGTTTCTTCTGTGTGCTCCTTTCCAAACGCTGCCTTTCACTGTTAACCTGTTTCTGAAGAGAGTAGTCTGAAACCCCACCTGTCCTTGTTGACAACTATTATTTCTTGGGATCTAGATACCCAACTTCACAAGTGTACGAATCCTGTTCTTTCAAAAATCAGCAGTCACCCATACTCACTGCCCTTTCTCAGTCCTCACACTCCCCTAAGGAACTTCATTCTACTTAACCACCATTGCCTCTTCAGGCTTACAACATAGGGATCCCAGTTGTGTTTCTAAAATACACCTTTTACTCTTCAATAGCAAAAATAAACATTTAAAAGTCCAGATATACAAAATAATATTAGGTAATGATAATATTGCTTTTTTATCCACTGTCAGAAAGTTGGAGTTTTTTCCCTATTAGCAATCTCCAGGGAGGCTAGCACTGGAAAGGAAATTATTAGCAGATTTTTTCAAATAAAGGCAGAGAAAGTCATAATTTACCACTTCCTTCCTAGTGATACCCTGAAAAATGCCTTTTTAGGATCTTAATTTTTTTTTTATTCTTTGAAAAGTATGTAAAAAAACTAAGTGCAATGCTATGTAAATGCTATTTATGATATATATAGACTTTTGTGTGAGAAAAATTAAGATACAATATACACACACATGCACAGATACACTCTTACAAAAATAAATATATGAACAGTAAGCCAAAAAAAAAAAAAAAACAATGAGAATTCTTTATTTATAAGAGTGAGAATTGTTAGAAGAGAGGGGAAGGCAGAGACACCTCTGAGTTTATCTTTTGATGCACTTTTGACTTTAGGAAATGTATTTGTGTTCTATACATGTTAAAAATTAAATCAGTCAACATGGGGCAGAAAAAGAAACTAAAACTGAGTATAAACAGAAACAAATAAACAATTACATTTCTAATGAGTAATATTACACTGATGAGGAGCAGAGAAAATTAATTCAAACTTTGAACATGATATTTTGACTGTATTATATTTGTCTTGAGTAGGGGGAAGAACAGTAAACAAAATTGATGCTCTCTCTCACTCTATTTAAAAACTGAAAAGCAGGGAGGCACTGGGTGGCTCAGTTGGGTAAGTGTCCCACGCTTGATTTCAGCTCAGGTCATAATCTCATGGTTGTGAGATCAAGCCCTGCATCAGGCTCTGCATTGGGCATGGAGTCTGCTTAAGGTTCTCTCTCTCTCTCTCTCTCTCTCTCTGTCTCTCTCCCCCCTTCTGCCCATTCCCCGCTCACACACATGCACTCTCTGTCTCTCTAAAAAAAAAAAAAAAAAAAAACCTTAAACTCTTCTTAGTAAGTTTTCTTTTTGTAGGGCTATAAACATACTAATAAAAATACTCTTTGATGTATATGACAAAATTTAGTAAATGAATACATATGCTGATGTTGTAGGAGCAATACATATGTTATTATTCTTATAGAATAAAGGACATGAAAATAGGGAATGAGGGAAGACAACTATTTTCAGGGGATAGATGTGATTTGTATGGGCTGATATCTTATACGTGTGTGTGTGTGTGTGTGTGTGTGTGTGTGTGTGTGTACGTACTTCTTACGTCTGGCTGTTAAAAAGGCCTAAAAAAAAAAAAAAAAGAATCAGTAACAAAGAGCACACCTAGCATATTGATTTCTGATACCATTTCCCACTGAAAGGAACCAGGGCTCTTTGGAGAAATGGCTATTCCCAAGACTGGAACACCTGTTATGCAAGAAAGTAGAAAGTACTCTAAAAAATGATGGTAGCATGTCAACAGGTCATAGTAGGCATCTTGAAAGGTCTTTCCCCTGACTTCCAGGTCAAATCTGGGATAATTTGTACTTCAAAATAGTTGAGGACATATAACTTAAAAATACAAAGATAAAGAACCCAATTTAAAAATAGGCAAAGCATTTGAATAGACAGTTACCCAAAGAAAAATTACAAATGGCCAACAAGCATATAAAAAATGCTCAACATCCTTAGCTATAGGAAAATGCAAATCAAAGCCACAGTGAGAGTGGTACCTGGGTGGCTTAGTCACTTGGGTGTTCGACTCTTGATTTTGGCTCAGGTCATGATCCCAGGGTTGTGGGATTGATCCCCGCATCGGGCGTCATGCTGAGCATTTATTCTGCTTGAAATTCTCTCTCTCTCCCTCTGCCCCACTCTACCACTCATGCTCTCTTTCTCTCCAAAATAAAATTTTAAAAAATAGTAAAAACAATAAAACCACAATGACATACTACTTCACACCCATTATAACAGCTATAATATAAAAGAAACAAAACAAATTAACAAATGTTGGCAAAGATGTGGAGAAATTGGAATCCTCATACATTGCTGATGGGATTATAAAAGGGTACCACTATGGAAAAAATTCTCAAAAAGTTAAACATTGAATTACCATATGACCCAGAAATTCCTAGGTATGTACCTAACAGAATTTTTAAAAAGGTGTTCAAACAAAAACTTGTACACAAAGATTCACAGCAGCATTATTAATAATGGCCAAAAGGTAGAAACAACGCAAAGCAACAACCTAACAAATGTGGTATATCCATATAATGAAATATAATCCAGCCATAGAAAGGAATGAAGTTTTGATTCATGCTACAACATGGATGAACATTGAAAATATTATGCTTAAGTGAAAAAAGCCAGACACAGAAAGCCACACGTTGTATAATTCCATTTACATAGGATGTCCAGAATAGGCAAATCCATAGAAACAGATTGGTGGTTGGCAGGGGCTGCTGGGAGGTGAGAGTTCTGACTGCTAACAGTGTTTCTGCTAACAAGATACAGGGTTTCCTTTAGGAGCACTGAAAATGTTATGAATTATATCATGGTGATGGTTATACAACACTGTGATAATACTAAAAACCACCAAAAATACAACTTAACGTGGTGAATTATCTTATATGAATTTTATCTCAATAAAAAGGTCTAAAATAACTGAGGAAAATAATGGAATTTAAACCAATGAGAAAAAGAATAGGAATCTGTGAATTCATAATGCTATAAATGAATGAATGAATACTTAGAAGAAAAGGGAAGTCTCCTCTTTATAGAAGACGCTAACTAGTAAATGTGAAAGGTGTGGTAGAGTTGGAAAGTTACGATTCTCATAATAAAGATTGATTTGGCCAAAAATCATCAATGGATACTAAATCTGGGGGGATTGTTTGATGAAGAGCAGTATTATTTGCATGATCTTAAATCTGCCTGCTTGCTTGTTAGGTGCAATGTAAAATATATATACGACAAACCAGGTAACACTTTGACTGCCTGATCAGAATTAACATCAGCAGTGAAGGCACCACATATCTCCTAACGATACCCTGAGAAGAACACAAAATCAGGCAATGTTCTCTGGTGTTCTAGCTAGGAATGCATAACCTGAATCTAATCGTAAGGGATCATCAGACAAACCCAAAGTGTTTTTTTCGAAAAACAACAGGCCGGTGTTCTTGAAAAATGTCCATGTTATAAAATTCAAAGAAAGGCTAAGGAGACTAAAAAGACATCAAAACTAAATGCAGTACATAATCTTGTACTGAATCCTGGAACAAAGGGAAAAATAATGCTAAAATGGACATTATTGGGCACTTGACCAAACTGGAATATGGGTGGTACATTAAAGTATTGCATCAGTATTATATTTTTGGATTTGGTAATCATGCTATAGTTAAGAGACTATCCTTGTTCTTATGAATTACAAACTGAAATATTAAGGAGTAAAGGGCCATGATATATGGCAAACTATTTTCAAGTTGAAAAAATATATATTTATATGTGCAAAGGGAGAAAAACCTGTGGCAAAATGTTACAAATTGGTGATCTTGCAGAAAAAATATGAGTTTTCATATTTCTCCTTAACTTCTATAAATTTCAAATAATTTCAGAGTAAAAAAAATATTAAAATATGATTTTTAAAAACATTCAAATTGACATTTTTTCGTTTTCTTTTTCCTTTACCTTAGGTAGTATTTTAAACACACATAAAAGTAGAGGGATTTAGCCAGGTTTTTACCCAACTAATCATATTTTTTTTTGTATTTGCTTTAGATTTTTTAAAACTATAAACCATAGATCTTGTTAAGTCCACTTTATATACTCTCCAGTTTCATTTCTGTCCCCCACAGAAGTACCACTACCCAGAAGTAAATGTGTTTCCTTCCTATGCATGTTTTTAACCTTTTACTGTTTGTATGGACCTGTTATAGGTAATAATATTGTTAAGTATGCCACCTCATATATGTAAGTGGTATCAAATGGTATGTGTCCAGCCACACCTTGTTTTTTTACTTAACATTATGCTTTCCTCATGTATCTATGTTTTTAAATGTAGTATATGTTTATTCATTTTAAATGATATATTCACTAAATGCTTATGCCAGGTTATTTTTCTCCTGCTCATGGACTTTGAGGTTTTCTCCATATATTTTCTACTTTAAACATTTTGGAGAAAGCACCCCTGTACATTTCTCCTGTGCACATAAACAAGAGTTTCTTCTAGGATATGTCTTGAAATGGAATTGCTGGTCTGAGTTGTCATCATCTTCCTAACTGTAATAGCAGGTAACATTTGTCAATGCTGTGCACCAAGAAGTGTACTTCGTGTCTCATATGTATTTATTTAATTCTCAAAACAATAGACAGACACTATTATTACCCACATTTTACAGATAAAGAAACTAAGTTATAGTAACTTAGTGGTTAAGTAAATTATCCAAAGTCCTGGTGTCAGAGCCCTGTTTCAACTGATGTATGTTCTTAGCAAATACACTATACACAAACCATATTCTGTGGAGTATGCACACCTTTGGCTCATAGATCTTGCCATTTATTCCAGAGTGGTTTTACCAAGTTGTACTCTCAAAAGCTAATAGAAATGTTTTTTAAAGTTCCCAATTTGTAAAACCAAAAAGCAACTCATCTATTAAAGTTTGTTTGGAATGTTTACAGATCTTTAAAATCTGCAAGTCTGAAAACCACTTCCTTACATGACACTGTTTACAGGAACATGCTTTATAGAATCGTAAGCCTCGAATCACGGCTTCCTTACTTGACACTGTTTAGAAGAACATGCTTTTATAGGATTATAAGGCTGGGATCCTTGGCCTTTAAAAGGCCCAGCTATAGGAAGTTTCCTTGAATTCATCTGTATCCAGACTGTTCTATCAGCTATTCAGGCTTGAAATCTCATTAACCTTTAATTGCTCTTGTCTTTTCCTCACTCCTTCCCTTGTACTCATCCTTGGTTCCTTACCCTGTGCCTGTGTCACATTCAGCCAAGTGGCGATTCTTTTTTTGTTCTGTTTTGTTTTTTTAAAGAGCGGGAGCGAGCGAGAGAGAGAGAGAGAGAGAGAGCACATAGGGGAGGGGCAGAAGGAGAGAGAGAGAGAATCCTAAGCAGACTCCAAGCCCAGTGCGTAGACCAACACTGAGATCGTGGCCTGAGCCTAAATCAAGAGTCAGATGCTCAAACGACTGAGCCACCCAGGTGCCTGCAACCAAGTGACAACTCTTAGGCACTCACCCACTAAGGAATCTCTCTCTGCCTTCTTCCAGTCACATAGGCTAGTTCAGGTTTTTAATATATCTTTCTTGGCACTATTATAAGAAACTTAAACTGGTCTTTCCTCTAGAATCTCCTAGAAGTGATCCATTGTATACACTGGTACTAAAGTGATCTTAATTACTGTATTATTCGTTTGCTCACAAACTTTCTATAGTGTCTTACTTATTGCATACCAAATTAAGTTTAAAAAATCATCTACCTTTGTTCTTCATAGTCTTGCTTTCAAATGGTTAATCATTTTTATCCCCTATTACAGCCCTATATCTATCAGAACATAAACAGGCCTGGAGTAGAACTGAAGAATTTGCATTTCTGTCAAGTTGTCAAGTAAAGCTGATAGTAAACTACTGCTCTAGCTAATCTGTAGGACTTGACTTGGGGTCTTATATATAAGCTGTTCATTGGATATATGTTGACCTTTGAACAACAGGGGTCTGAACTGACCAGGTACATTTATACATGGATTTTTTTACAGTACAGTATTGTAAAGGGTTTTTTTTTTTTTCTTATTTTTTTCATGTTTATTTATTTTTGAGTGAGAGAGAGAGAGAGAGAGAGAGACAGAGGATGAACAGGGGAGGGGCAGACAGAGATGGAGACACAGAATCCAGAGCAGGCTCCAGGCTCCAAGCTGTCAGCACAGAGCCTGATGTGGGGCTCAAACTCAGGAACCACGAGCTCATGACCTGAGCTGAAGTCCAACACATAACCGACTGAGCCACCCAGGTACCCTCACTAATGATTTCCTAACTCCATCATTCTTTTTCTATTTATAGTTTGCATTCCATTGTAAAAACAGCTTCTCTTTCTTCTCCATTTATTTAAATATAGCAGTATAAATTCATGGAATCTTGTTTCATGGGTTGTAATCTGTTTTTATCATTATTTATCCTGGTGCTCAACATAAATATTTTTATTTTACTTTTATTTGGTGAGTAGGAGCCTATTCAGACAGGTCCCTGTGTTCCTTTGATATTTTTCCATTATTATTTGAGTTCTCCCTTATTTTCTGATTTAACGAGACGTTCTATACTTATACTTCCCTTGCCCCTGCCCTGGAATCACCCTTTTTTTCTAATGAGCTCTGTTTTTTTTAGTGGAGAATAGTATTTAAAAATCAAGATGTGGGTGCTCACGTGTGCTCATTACTATTGCTTCTAGGCTTTTGCAGTCAACAGAGCAGGAAGAAATACTGATAGACTAATTTCAGTCCCACACCACAGGGTACATTCTACTCTTTCCCTCCTTCTATATTTGTAGCTGTGTTCTCTAATAACAAGAATCCTTGTTCCTTTGCTGCTTCTTTTTCTCCAGGCAAATACATTATTTAAAAATTAACAGATATTTATTGCAGAAAATTTTTATAAATTAAATTGCTAAGTGCAAAAATCCTACATTTGTGAGACATTTTAGCCCCTCTGCTATACTATCAGGAGTATGATTTTACAGAATCCTACCTCAAATAGATGAGGCCTTCCGCATTATTTCACTCTGATTTCGGGGATAAGCGATCTTGGGCAAGTCACCTCTGAGCCTCAGTTTCCTTATCTGTAAGATGGGAATAACATTAAATAAATAAGTACATGTGTTATAAGATATTAAATAATATGTATGTCACCAATCACAAACTTCTTAGCATAGTGAGCATTCAGTAAATTATAACTGTTTGCCAATTACCGAAGCCGTTATTTACATGGGTAGACAAATAGTTCATTGATAGTATGGTGAGTATATCTTACTAAATTAAAGCATTTGTTGTTGTTTTAGTTCCAGTATAGTTAACTTACAGTGTTATATTAGTTTCAGGTGTACAACATAGTGCTTCAATAACTCTATACATCACTCAGTGCTCATCATGATAAGTGCACTCTAAATCCCCTTCACCTATTTCACCCAACACCCCACCCACCTCATGTCTGGTAATCATCAGTTTGTTCTCTATAGTTAAGAGTCTTTTTTGGTTTGTCTCTTTTTCATTCATTTGTTTTGTTTCTTAAACCACAAATGAGTGAAATCATATGAAATCAGTCTTTCTCTGACTGACTTATTTCACTTAGCATTATACTCTATAAATCCATCCATGTTGTCACAAATGGCAAGGTTTCATCCTTTTTATGGTTGAGTAATATTCCTTTGTGCAAATATACAACATGTTTTTTAGCCATCCATCTATCAATAGATACTTGGGTTGCTTCCATATCTGACTATTGAAAACAGTACTTCCATAAACATAGGGGTGCTTGTATCTTTTCAAAATAGTGTTTTCATATTCTTTGGATAAATACCCAGTAGTGGAATTACTGGATTATAGGGTAGTTCTATTTTAATTTTTTGAGGAACCTCATACTGTTTTCCACAGTGGCTGCACCAGTTTGCATTCCCACCAACAGTGTACAAGGGCTCCTTTTTCTCCACATCTTCACCAACACTTGTTGTTTCTTGTGTTTCTGATTGTAACCATCCTGACAGGTGTGAGGTGATATCTCATTGTGGTTTTGATGTGCATTTCCCTGATGATGAGTGATGTTGAACATCTTTTCATGTAAGCAAAAGAAGACTTTGTAATCTATCTTGAAATCTGGGATTGTGATACATCCAGGTTCTGTTCTTTTTTTTACATGTATGTCTTCTCTGAAGAAACGTCTGTTCACGTCTCCTGCCCGTTTTTTAATTGGGTTTTGTGTGTGTGTGTGTGTGTGTGTGTGTGTGTGTGTGTGTGTGTGGAGTTGTACATGTTCTTTATATATTTTGGATTCAAACCCTTTATTGGATACGTCATTTGCAAATATCTCCTCCCACTCAGTAGATTGCCTTTTAGTCCTGTTGACTGTTTCCTTTGCTGTGTAGAAGAGGCTTTTTATTTTGATAGTTTATTTTTGTTTTTGTTTCCTTTGCTTCAGGAGATGTATCTAGAGAAATGTTGCTATGGCCAGTGTCACAGACATTACTGCCTGTGTTCTCTTCTAGGATGTTTATGGTTTCAGGTTTCACATTTAAGTCTTTAATCCATTTGTAGCTGATTTTGTGTGTGGTGTAAGGAAGTGGCCCAGTTTTATTCTTTTGCATGGAGCTGTCAAGTTTTCCCAACACCATTTGGTGAAAAGACTGTCTTTTTCCCATTGCATATTCTTGCTTCCTTTGTCAAGTTAATTGGCCGTATAATCATGGATTTATTCCTGGGCTGTCTATTCTGTTCTATTGATCAATGTGTCTATTTTTGTGCTAATACCATACTGTTTTGATTCCTATAGTTTTGTAATCTATCTTGAAATCTGGGATTGTGATATCTCCAGTTTTTGTTCTTCTTTTTCAAGATTGCTTTAGCTATTCAGGGTCTTTTGGGGGTCCATACAAATTGCAGAATTTGTCCTAGGGGTGCCTGGGTAGCTCAGTCAGTTAGGTGTCTGAGTCTTGATTAAGCTCAGGTCATCATCCTGGATCAGGTCATGATCTCACACTTCATGAGATCAAGCTCCATGTAGGGTTTGGCACTGACAGCACAAATCCTGCTTGGGATTCTCTCTCCTTCTCTCTCTCTGCCCCTTCCCTGCTTACAGTCTCTCTTTCTTAACAAGTAAATAAATAAACTTAAAAAAAATAAAGAATTATTTGCCCTAGTTCAGTTAGATTAAAGCATTTTTAAGGGCAAGAGGTATTATACTAGTAAAGAAAAAATTTTGCACCAGATTTTTTTTTCCATTTTTTAAAAATTTTTTTATTTTTATTTATTTTTTTTTTTTGAGAGAGAGATGGTGTGCATGAGCAGGGGAGGAGCAGAGAAAGAGAGAAAAAGAATCTTAAGCAGACTCCACACTCAGCACAGAACCCAATGCGGGACTGGATATTGCAACCATGAGAACATGACCTGAGCCGAAATCAAGAGTCATATGCTTAACTGACTGAGCCACCCAGGCACCCCTGAAGCAGACCTTTTTAAAATAAAGAAACAATATGAATATATATTGTGTACATGCATGCATAAAAGCATATTACATATTTTATATATAAATACATATGTGTACGTAATATATATGGAAGGCATAGGTGGTTATACCTTTATTACATGTAAATTCATATTAGGAGTCACAGTTTTATATACACCAAAAGATTGATGAATACATGTGTTATTTGCTGTCAGAATGTGCTTGGTCAGACTGTTTTTAGCTTTTATGCTTATAACAAGTAATGAAAACATTGGCTTTCCAGTCAACCAAATATTTGTTTTGCTGCTACTTACTTGCTAGTGTAGACTAAATAATTTTTCTTGCCTTCAGCAGCAGAAATATGGTTTTAGTCCAGGCTATGGACACTTCAGCTTTAATTTTATTCTTTTACATATAATGCCACATGTGTGCTCCTATAATAAAATTGTAAATACTTTATCTTCTGCCATATGGTGAAGGAGCTCATTGTACTCAGGTATACAAAATGATTCCAGAAGAAAAAGATAATGGTATCTGCTAAAATGAAAGAGGGAAAGAGAATGCTGGCATGGAGCATAGAAATATAACTCTTCTAAAGAAAAAAGCAGACATTGAAACTCTTAAATGTTTAAAACAGGGCATCCTGTATGCTTTTCAATAAAAACTGGTGATAGCTGTGGTAAAATATTTCATCAGTATGATTGTACTCCTAGGTCGAAAAAAGATGGAGACAAGAGCAGGGGGAAAGGAGTTAATGAATAAAACAAATGTTGCCCTCAATCATGGCCCTATTTGTGTCTCACCAAGGAGAAGTATAAGGATTATATGAAATATATTTATTTTTATAAAGGAATTCAAGAAATTATCAGAAAATACTCATACAAGACAAAACATTTTATAATGAGCATTCAAACAGTAGCAAGCTGATATTTACAATCTGGGAAGTCCATTGCATCTCAGAGTCAGGGTCAGTTAAACCTGCTTCAACTTCTAAGCACCCTGTACTTACCCCCATCTTACCACTTAGAGCATGGGAGTTTAATTATCTCTTTATCTGCAGGTGTACATCAGCACACTGAGTTTCTGAAAAACATGGTCCATCTTGACCATAGTTCATTTATTCAACAAATACTTAGTTGAGTGTGTACTCAAGTTGGGAAAAAAAAAGACTTCTGCCTTAATGGACCTTACATTCTACCCATATTTGCGAAGTTATTGGCATATACATTAGAGATTTCCCCTCACTGTCATAAGATGTCTATAGCAGCTCTAAGCATTATGTCTTCATTGAATAGCATCCAAGCAGAAGGAAAGGTAGAGACAAAAGACTTTTCTCTTTTTGGACCTTTCTCTTTATGGGAAAGAAAATCTTTCCTAGAACCCCCACCAGACTTCCCTTTGCATATCACTGGCCAAAAGTGGGTCTCCTGAGAGTGAACATATGACCTGGACCAATCACTGGCAAAGTGGAGCGGGGTATCTTAACTATAAGCAACCAGAAGAAAACTTCTTTCACCCACAGCTACCAACTCACCTGCATCTGGGCCATTTATTTGCTTGCCTGCCCTCCTGTAACTATGGATGAGCTGTTCTACGCTGAGGCCAACTCCTCCACTTGTGCAGATTTTGCTACCTTTCACCTACTGCAGACAACACTCCAGCAGTTCTTTCTTTCCTGCATCAAGTTTCCCTCTTTACTGGATCATTTACCATCAGCATGAAAACATGCAACATTTTCTATATTAAAAGAAAAAAGTTTCTGTCCCCTCCAGCCACTGCCCTGTAACTCTGTCCCTTTGCGGAAAAAAAGTCCTTGAAAGAATGTACATGCTTGCCATCTCCAATTCCTCTCCTCTCGTTCCCTCTCTATACTTCCATTCTCACAAGTCAACTGCTTAACCCTCTTCCTAAGTGATTTATTACCAGGACCGTGTGCTGTTGATCACTCCCTTCCCTTTGAATCACCTTTTTACTTGGCCTCTGATTCCTTCTTATACTACACTTCCTTCTTTACTGGTGTCTTTTAACCTTATGGATTTAAATATCATCTATATGCTTACAAACTCTAAAGTGGTTAATAGGCATCTTAAACTTAACACGTCCCAAATTGAACTACTGATCATGTCTTCCAGACTTGCTCCTCCTGAAATCTTCCCTATCTCAATTAATGTTTGAGTCACCCTTGACTAATCTCTTTCTTTTATACCCCTCATCCAACTAATCAACAAATCTAGGATATATAATCTAGCCACTTCTGTTAGCACTCTGGTGGGAGCCACAACCATTTCCCATCCATATTAGTCTAGTTGTCTAATAATTGGTTTTTGTTTCTTCCAGTGTCCTCTGAAAGTCTATTCTCAACACAGTAGCCAGGATGGTCCTTCAGAAATCTAAGTCATGTCTTGTCACACTTTTTCTTTAAGACACCAGTGGGTTTCTTAAAAGCTAAAGCCCCTATGTTTGTCTGCAAGGGTCTGCATAATCTGTGCCCCATCTCCTTTTTACCCCTGGTTTCATCTCCTTTTACTTCTCTCTCATTCACTCTGTTCTAGGCAGAGCAGCCTCTTTGCTCTGAGTACATGTTTGGCATGCTCCGTGCCTCAGGGCCATTGCACATGCTGTTATCCTGTCTGGACTGCAGTTCCTCCAGAATATCCACATAACTCATTCCCTTACCTCTCAGGTCTTTTTCTCAGTGAAGCCTTCTCTGACCACTTCTACCTGGCACTCCCTAAATTGCCCTTATTTACTTTTTTTTTTTTCTGTATATCATCACCTTCTGATATACTACATGTTTTACTTATTTGTTGTTTTCTGTCTTCCCCACTAGACTTTTGTTGGTTTTCTTTATTAATAAAAAAAAATACCTAGAACAATATTTGACATATAGTAAGCATTCAAAAAAATATTTGGAGAAGGAATGAGTGAAATCAAAGATGAAAGATGAACTAAATGGCTTCAAACAGTCATGATTTGTCCCCTGATCCTGAGCATTCTGTTGCCTAAACCAAATCTGGATTTTGTTAGCAAAAAAAGAAGGTAGAAGAATTATTACTTGGGCAGTCAACTGTGTCTTTAATAACAGCTCATACTTGTGAGTAACTTTATACCTTTTTCTTCTTCTCCCCGTCTTCATTTCTGTCTTAGAAGAACCCATGAGGAAAGTAGGACAGGTACTGTATTGCACAAAAAAAAAATTTTGCCTCAGATAATTAATTTTTCCCCAAGAGCACCAACATAGCTAGTTGGACCCAAATTGCCTGATAGCAACTGCAAGCTCTTTCAATAGTGGTGACAATCTATATCTAGGCACAACATTTTGTGGAATACTGTACAATCTTTTAGGTAAGCCAAGAGAGCCTTTATCTCCAGAAAAGTGATTATGAATCTGCCTTTTTTTTTTTTTTTTTTTGGCCTATCATGTCAAAATGAAAAATTTTTTAAAAGCCCCAAAACACTCCATATTTAAGATTTTATTCTTTCCTGTATCTTGGATTAAAGTAGTTTGTAATAATTGATAAATTAGCTACTGATATATTATTTACTGCCATTATGTAGTTTATAACATAATGAATTACCAGAACATGTTGCTTTTCTATCAGATTCCTCCATATTTTGCCCACATCATTTCTCTTTCCTCTCTACCAGAAATTATCTCTTCTAGCATCCATTCAAGCCAGAACCACAGTCCACATATTCCAAATGCTAAATAAAATTTTTAGTTTTAATCAGTCAAGTAAGGTGAGCAGGCATGAGTGTCATTGGTTTTGTTAGGTGGTAGAGAAAAAGATACTTGTAAACTCTGTTGCCTAGAAGGAATTATTTAAAGTTCTTAAAATGCTGAGATACTAATATACTAGCTATGTTTATATGCATAGACATATACCATAAATGTGTACACATTACGTAATGCATATAATATCTAACACTAAGACTATCCTGAATGTGATTTATTCCCTCTCTGACACTTTTTTTTAAATAAGGCATTTTTCTTTAAAGTTTATTTATTTATTTTGATAGAGCACAAGCAGGGAAGGAACAGAGAGAGGTGGGGGAAGAGAGAATCCCAAGTAGGCTCCACATTGTCAGTGCAGAGCCTGATGTGGGCTTGAACTCATGAACCATGAAATCATGACCTGAACCAAAATCAAGAGTCGTACGTTTAACCAACTGAGCCACCGAGGTGCCCCCCTCTCTGACATTTCAAAATAGACTTCTGGATTCTGTGGCTTCTTTTGGTGAATATCAAGGTTATTATTTGTTATTGCATTGTGGATAAACAGACGTTCAGGTTCACAAAACTTGTGGAGAATGGAATGATGGACATTCAGGTTCCCTATTTAGTGAGGAAGATGCAGTGGCTGCCCTTATGCTCTACCACGAGGTTAGAAGATGGAGCAGATACAAGACCTTGGATTATATTGGTCTGGGACTTTACTATGAATGCATCTATGCTGAGTTTAGGAAAGATATTTATTAATGAAACTAGTATTTCCATTTATCCTTATTAGCTTTTTCAGTTATAAAAGTTACCTGTCTCAAGTTTTACTTCTTTCCTGCACTCAGACAAGCAATTTCTTTTCCATCTGATTTTTATATGGACATCATAAATTGTCTGTGGTTTTTGGTTGACATGGTGAGAAGTCAGTCCTCTCAGATGACTAGGACTTAACCATTCTTGTCTTTACTGTTCTCCTCATGCTTAATCTGCTGATGTAAAGGACCAAGCATAAGCTTGCATCAACTAGAACTCAGTTTAGTTGTTAGTATGCATATCTATGCGGCCACTTGGTATTTCCTTTAGATTTATATTTTACATCTTGTTTGAGTACCTTTTTTTATACACCAGTCACTTATTTTACTTTCTTTTGATCCTTTGTTTTCTAAAAACTAAAAACATTTCTTTTATCAACAACTTGTGATAGTTCCATTCCAGCCATGTTTCTATATATCATCTTACGGCTACTTCCTAAAAAGGAAACATTCCCTCCAGCCAGCAACTGTTCCACCTTGTTCCTCATCACTAGGGCTGGCACCAGTTCAAGTTCTGTCAACACTGTTCCATCAGATAAAGCTGCTGGTAACACAGAGGATGAGAGGGGGCAGTGTGCATGCACACGATTCAAGTACCAATGAGCAAACTAATAGTATTCTTACTGCTTCCATGTTAGCCTGTGTGCCCACTTGCTTGAAGTCTAGTCTAATTTAGCTGTACCTCAGTGCCGATGGTAACAACTGCCCGTGTGTGTATCAGCATCAGTCTGATAATAATTGAAACATGTGGCTAAGAACTCATGTTTTCTGGTTTTCATTGACAAAATGGGTAATAATTAACCGTAAGTACAAGATCTTTATATCAACATCATTTTTAATATGCTAAAAGCCTCATCAGAATATAAGCAGTCTGCCTGCAATCTGTTATCATCTGTATTATTTCACTAGTTATTAACAGAACTGGATAAGCTTCACTTTTTAGAAAATGTTACACAGCATGGGAAGTTCCAGTTCATGTAGCATGATAACGATCTTCTAGAAAGCAAGAAAAGAAGTGTCAGACAGAAATATTCCCTATGGACTTACCCTCTCTGTGGAAAGAAAACAGGCATTACATGCAAAGTTTTTTGGATAGAGCATTATATCATTGTGACTGATAGGCCTCAACCCCAGAGTTTCAGAATTGGTAGGTGTGGGGTAGGGTCCAATAATTTGCATTTCTCATAAGCTCCCAGGTGATGCTGATGCTTTAGGTCCAGGCTCACACCTTAAGAACCACTCCTCTACCCAACATTAGGAGAGTGGTTCTCAAACATCAGAATCACCTATAAACAACAAAAATATCAATGTGTCCCAAGGGGTAACCCTCATTCTGAACACTACCAGCCAACCATGTTGAATCAAATTCTTTGTTATGTGATCACTTTAGTTGTGCCAAATCAGAAAAGATTTAGTCAAAATCTTCAATCTCTGAATTCTCCCCAGTTAGTATGATCCTTGCCAATTCTGCCAAGTGCACAGTTTCCAGGCAGTCGCACCATCTTCATTACTTGTTTCATCTTTACCTTGGTGGTCTCCTGTGAGCCTCTCAGAATCCCTTTACCTGTTAGTCTAGGCTATAGGGTCAAGGTTAGAGCAGAGTTTTTCCAATTGTAGCCATTAATTCACTGGTGGATAAAAATCAGTAGTGTATCTTAATCAACATTTTTTATTTAATGAAATGGCAGAGACCAGAAAACAGAAGAGTGAATCATGTAGTTAGGATAAGTATTGTTTTAGGAGATTTTGAATTTTTTCATTATATTTTGTTGAACAATATAAAACTGCCCATCTTTGTAATTAAACAAAATAGAATGTCAGTAGTTTCATCTGTTTTAACCTTATATATAGTTTGGTATATAGCTGTATACCAAACATATATGTGTGTCCAGTTAATAAGAAAATATATTTCCTATAATACGTCACTGTCCAAAGAGTTTAAAAAAACAAAAAACCACTGGGTTTGAATAGCATTGTGCTCAATAAGCCCCCCAAAAGCCTACAGAATGTTTTTCCCTAGTTCTCAAGTAGCCAGCCTCTGCTACATAGAACAAGGCTAATTCATGTGAAAGAGTTATTTTATATTTAATAGTGAAACTGTATTAATAACTAATAGTCATTTAAACAGTATTCATGATTAATAGACAGTATTTCAAGTGCTTACTTGAATTTTGGTGTGCAGATGAACTGTAAGATTTAGAGATGTTCAGAGCAATGAGAACTGCTATAGTCAGAGTCTGATTACAGGGAAGGGGCACACTCCTGTAACATCTTAATTTCTCTACCAAGAGTTCAATAGATTATAGAACCTTGATTCCACAGAGGAAATAATCTATATGTCAGAAAGCATGAATAGTACACACTTCTGAAGAAACAGGATCAGGAAACAGTTCCACCTGGAAAACCACTAGCTTTAATGTGGTCAAGGACCTTTCTGATTGGGAAGACTTATCAACTCTTCAGAGCTCATAGTACCTTACAAAAGAGCTTTAATTTTATTTAGTTGGTGTTTTTTAGTTTTTCTCTCAAATGTAATTTTTCTTTTAAGAACCTTGGGAAATGTAGAAATTACAACCTCAGGAAAATTTATTATCTTACTTAGAAAATAAAAAATTTCCTAAGACTTCCTAAAATGAATGTGAAATCCAAGACCTTGGAAAATTATTTTGGATACTGTTTTATTGTGTAGATACCTAGATGTATTTTTAGAAAAAACATCATTCATCATGTGTCAATGAGGGATTAGTGTTTGCATATTTTTCTGAGTGAATGGAATTAGATTTAGATGTGAAAAGACTACAGTATCCTCAAAACAAATCTGTTCTCTGTACATTTTTCTTACAAACTCCACCCCCTTTCCTACAGGTTTCTAGCCTGTGTCTCATGACCTACCGTGACCATTTTAGCCACAATTTTTCTGTTGGGCTATTTTAACAACCTGCTAACAGGCTGCCAACAGATCTCTGTCGCTAATCTCAGATCCTGCCAATACATTCTGTGTGTGGCTTTTCTTAAACACAAACTTGATCATGTGTCAATCCCCTTCATAAAATTATTTAATGGCATCTCATTTCCTACAGGATGAAATCCTTTGCATGCCATACAAGGCCCAACGTGGCTAAACTTTGCCTGCCACACCAGTCTCATCTCTCATGGATTGTATGCTCCATATAGGCTAAACCTTTCCACACACCAAGCTCACCTCAGCTATTTCCCACCTCAGCTCTCGCTGTCACAACTTCCTGGAATGCCTTCTGTATGTGATGAATATTGCCTCAGTATTCAAGTTGCCATTTAAGGTCCTTTCTCTAAAATGGCTTTTCTGATCTCTCCTTCATCACTAGACCAGTGGTTCCCAAGCTTTTCTGTACATTAGAATCATCTGGAAATTCCAAAGCTCAGGAAGTGAAACCCAGGTGTCAGTACTTTCTGAAGCTGCCCGGATATCAGGTCAAGATGTTTCAAAATTCACCTATATCTTCCTGGATTTATTTTATTTTTTTACTTTTATTTTTAATTGCTTAAGCCACCTGAAAATTATTTAGTCCATGATGTGGAGTGAGGATACAAGGTTTCTAATTTAGCAGGTGAAAGAGACAACCTACCAGTCATTAATACAACATGGTTGGGCGCCTGGGTGGCTCAGTCGGTTAAGCGTCCGACTTCAGCTCAGGTCATAATCTCGCAGACTGTGAATTCGAGCCCTGCATTGGGCTCTGTGCTGACAGCTCAGAGCCTGGAGCCTGCTTCGGATTCTGCGTCTCCCTCTGTCTCTGCCCCTCCCCTGCTCATGCTCTCTTTCTGTCTCAAAAATAAATAAAAACATAAAAAAAAAAAATACAACATGGTATATATATTCTCCTGAAGGTTTGAGGGAGCAAAAGCAAGGCAATTAAATCTAGATGGCAGCATTACCTCTCTAGATACACAAACCCAAGTAGACTCATCAGTTATTTAGACCATTGGTCTCCAAAAATGTTTTATTGCACTGACACCATAAAGTTTTTTCTTTATTTTATTTTATTTTTAAGAGTTTTATTTAGATAGAGTTCACATACTGTACAATTCACCAATTTTAAAGTATGTGATTCAATGACTTTTGCTATATTCATTAGGTATCTTCAACTATCAGCACAGTCAATTTTAGAACATTTTCATGATCTCAGAAGGAAACACTGTACCCTTTACTGTCTGTTGCTATAGACTCTGACTTCCCTCCCCCAGCCCTGGGTAACCACTAATCTCCTTTATGCCTCTATAGATTTCTATGTAATAGACATTTCATATGAATGTGATTGGCTTCTTTCACTTAGCATATTTTCAGTGTTCTTCTGTGTTGTAGGATGTATCAAATACTTCATTCCCCATTATGGATAAATGATATTCCCTTTTATAGCTATACCACATGTTGTTTATCTCTTTGTCAACTGATGGACATTTGGGTTATAAAATAAATTTTAAGTGTATTTATGACTCATTTGTAGAGATTACTGAACATTATACTTACTATATATAACCTACACAAAAAATAATAGTTTAATACAAATAGCATTCTTGGGGTGCCTGTTGGTAGAGCCTCTTGATCTCAGGGTCATGAGTTCAAGCCCCATGCTGGGCGTAAAGCTTACTTTAAAAATAAATAGATAAAGAAATAAATGTATTACCATTAGATAAATAGATAGATAGATAGATAAAATAGCATTCTAACAGTTTCTTGTCACCTCTCGAGTGGGTCATTTTGTACACTAGAAACCTCTCACTTTTACAAATTTTGAAGCTACTGGTTCAGGTGAGTAAGTTAGTTGAATGAATGCATTCAAGACAGAGGATACAGTGCATGCAAATGCATGGAGATAAAAGAAAGCATGGCACCTTTTCTTATCTTGCAAGTTTTAAGTGTGGAACAGAGAGTGGGAAGGATATGGAATTTTTCATGCAGCCATTTTTACCCTCTCCCTTTACTATAACCATTTAGGCTTACCGACAAAACATCTATTTACTCTTGGAACACCTAAGAAAGAATAAAAGTTTTATTATACTGTGTAAGTCTATATTTTTATTGTTATTATTTGACAGTGTATATTAGACACTGTATTACTATATTTTCCCTCTAGAATCAACCTTACACTTTGGTCTCCTTTCAGATAAAGCCAACCAAGAATTAGCATCAGTTTCCTTTTCACCACTTTTTTCTGTGTTTTTGTTTGTTTGTTTGTTTTAATATCTTAGTTGCAGTATTACTGTGACGTGAGGAGACTGGCTTGAGTCAATGATAAAAAAACAACATCAAAAATAAATCCTTTGTACTCTCCCTTCCTTAAAACCCACGGAGAAGTCCCTTACACTTTATTCCACACCATGATAAGTTGCCATATGAGGCATATATAGAAGAATAATTACGTTTTTTTCTTACTGATTTGATTGTAGTTGAAGAGAAAATGGTTGCAGTATTTACTCTACCACAGCCAAGGACTTTGCTGGTCTGTGGTATCTTGTGAAGATGCTAGGCAGACTACTGGGATAGAATCCAGTCAACTCAGTTTCTCAGAAATATTTCTCAAGGTTGGCTTGCTTATTTTTCTATTATTCATACTTTTACTGTTTTGGATAGTTTAACAGTGTATCATACTAATTAATTCACTACCTTAAATGCCTTTAAGGAAATAGTAATTAACACTGAATTTACCATCTAAGAAAATAAAGACAAAGCATTTGTGAAGCCAACTCAAGCCTTCACTCCAGTGAGTGACGAAGCTGAGAATAGAATGTGAAGTTGCTAACTCAAAATATTGAACCCAGTCCATTCAATGTGTTGGCTTTGTTTTGTGACTAAGCCAAAGGTTTTTTTTTAAAAATTAATCAGTGAGAATGTGTCTCTAATTATGTTCTAATCCAAAATAAGAGGGTGAGAAATTGTTCACTTCACCAAGAAAAAAAATATAAGATTGCTTTAGTGTAACGATTTTAGCTTATGAAATTAATAAGACAAATAAGCCAAATAATCCTTCTTTATTAAAAGATTAATTAATGCCATTTCAAATCTTAGGCACTTTAAAAAATAATTTTTTTTCTTTTCCCTAGCACATGTGTTTTTGTAATATAGAGTTCAGAGACTAACTTTAGTTAATATATCATCTTAATGTATTTCTATTGTTTCCTGATCATGTTTTGGCTGCCAGTACCACATAAGAAATGTTTAGGCGTGCCTGGGTGGCTCAGTTAGTTAAGTGTCTGACTCTTGACTTCAGCTTAGGTCATGATCTCACAGTCGTGAGATATGTGTAGGGCTCTGTGCTGGGTGTGGAGCCTGCTTAAAATTCTCTTCCTCTCTTTCTGCCCCTCTCCTCCCCACCCCACTCGTGTGCTCTTTCTCTCTCTCTCTCTCTCTCTCTCTCTCAATGAATGAATAAATAAATAAATAAATAAATAAATAAATAAATAAATATTACTTAGAAAAAGCAATGTTGGGAGACATTAAGGCTAAGGTGGCACTTGATGACTGCAGCTTTTCAAGGTTCGGGACAAGGAAGGCCAGTTATTCAGACTACCCTGCTTTGTCCCTACTTTCTCCCCACTCTCTCTTCTAATTACTTTCTCTAGAAATCCACTTCACTCTCAAAAATCGTCTTCCTTTTTAAAAAATATCTTAATTAACTCATTTAAATAATCTCTTTCAAGGGGCGCCTGGGTGGCGCAGTCGGTTAAGCGTCCAACTTCAGCCAGGTCACGATCTCGCGGTCCATGAGTTTGAGCCCCACGTCGGGCTCTGGGCTGATGGCTCAGGGCCTGGAGCCTGTTTCCGATTCTGTGTCTCCCTCTCTCTCTGCCCCTCCCCCGTTCATGCTCTGTCTCTCTCTGTCCCAAAAATAAATAAACGTTGAAAAAAAAATTTTTTTAAATAATCTCTTTCAAGACTCTGAAAATTTACGGACACTGTTCAAATTCTCTAGACATAAAATGGTGAAAACAAAAAAGTTCCTGCCCTCTAGGAACTCACATTCTTGGGTCTGCTTTTGGTACTCATGTCAGCTGGAGCTCACAGGTATTCATTCATCATATACTTTTCCAAACTTCAGCTTTTTTCAGAAGGTTAGGACTTTCCAGGGGCAGTTCCTTCCCTGTTGTATTTAAATGAGTTATTCTGCATAAAGCACTTAGAATACTCACTGGCACATGGAGAGCCCTATTTGTACAAGTGTTCCATGTTTCATCCTACCAGTATGCCAGCAGATGGTGCTTCTTCTTTTTTTCTTTTTTAAGATTTTATTTTTTTTAAGTAATCGCTACACCCAACGTGGGGCTCAGACTCACAACCCCAAGGTCAAGAGTCGCATGCTCCACCAACTGAGCCAGACAGACACCCCAGATAGTGCTTATTCTGCAGCAAATTCAAAATTATAGGTAAGCCTCATGATAAGAATGTTACATTTGAACATCTAAATTTATGGAAATATAACTCAATTGTTTTGATAATTTGCTTCACAAAAGGATTTTCCACATTTCTTCCAACTGTAAATATTACTGGTACTTTGAAAATATGATTTAATATACAGAAATATTTGTTATTCAAACAAATATGTTAATGAGGTGCCTGGGTGGCTCAGTTGGTTAAGCATCTGACTTCGGCTCCGGTCATGATCTCACAGTTCGTGGGTTTGAGCCCCGTGTCGGTCTGTGTGCTGAAAGCTCAGAGCCTGGAGCCTGCTTCGGATTCTGTGTCTCCCTCTCTCTTTCTGCCCCTCCCCTGCTCGCACTCTGTCTTTCTGTCTGTCTCTCTCTCTCTCTCTCAAAATAAATAAACATTAAAAAACAAAAACAAATAGGCTAATAAAGTGAAAACTATTATATCTACTCCTTGCTTCTTCAAATGAGATTTAATCTTTTGAAGGGAGCCATAGCTATGAAGTAGCTTACAGACATAAAATATGGTGCCCTATTTTCAGTGCCAAATAATAATACCTCATATTTGTAGAACATGACCAGTTTACAAAGTCTTGTCACATGCCTCATTACATTTAGTTCTGTAACAGTCCTTAGAAGTAGATTGAACAAGTATTATAGTTCTTATTTTGCAAACGAAGAAGCCTAAGCATTAAAAACATTTAATACTCATCCTAAATGAAACAATTTGAGGAGTCAGAACTTCTGTCCAATATTCTTTCCACTCTACAACTGCAATTCATTGTTTCCTTAAAAAATAAAATAAAATAAGCCACAAGCAAAATGACCTGTTAGCTGGAAGCCAGAATCAACTGGCTCAGCTGAGGGCTGGCCTACAGTTCACAGCATTACCAGTAAGACTGAGAAAGGTGACCCCCCCATCCAACTCACACTCCAGCCTCAAGTTCCAGAAAGCATATCTGAACACAGGTCTACTTCAGATGAAGTATAACGTGATGACCTTTGTCCTTCCCTCACCTCATCTCAAAATTTAGCTTGTTAGAGATAACATTTAAGATGAGGATTGAGGAAGAGGGGTGAAATCTGAGCCAGAATTAGTGTACCAGTAGTAGAGAATATGGTGTAGGCAGGTTCAGAAAGGCTGAGACAGGGGCACTTAGAATACTGACTGGCACATTTTCGGAAAACCTTATTTGTACAAGTGTTCTACAGACAGGTGATAAGAGTGGCAGAACATTTACCATCCTACCAGTATGCCAGCAGGTAGTGCTTCTTCTTTTTCTTTTTTTTTTTTAAGATTTTATTTTTTTTTAAGTAGTCTCTACACCCAACATGGAGCTCAAACTCACCACCCTGAGATCAAGAGTCATGTGATCCACCAACTGAGCCAGACAGGTATCCTAGATAGTGCTTATTCTTTAGCAAATTCAGAATTACAGGTAAAAAGTGCAGCCAGAAACAACTGGACATGGTGCTTTTAAGTAATTGCACACTTTTCACATTTAAATTAGAATATTCTGATAGATATAGAAAAGTAATTTTATCAGGGTGTTTTTCAGAGTTCCTTCCTAAACTAATTAGGGGAAAATCCCAACGAGATTTTGGGAGTCAGTCTCTCTCTGTCTCTCTCTTACTTACTTGCCTTTGTCCTCTTGTTCACTGGACTACTGAGGCGGGCATTGTTTTCATTAACAGAAGTGTAGGCATGAGGAAACTTGGGACTCTATCCTCTGTTTTATCAACTAACTCAAACTAGTATCATAATAAGAAAATACTCTTTAATTTTTTTTTTTTTTTTTTTTTTAGAAATGAGCTCAAACAACATACCAATCTAGGGTGTTCAACCCACTTTATTTAGTTTTACAAAAGGCTCATAAATACTTGTAAATGATTTCCTTTCAGTATAGACCTGCAAGATATGTATTATGGCTGTTCTATTGCTTACCAAAAAAAAGTATGTGCATGATCAGATTTTTATCTTATTTTCCTTATTCTCATCTTATTCCCCTGTTCTTCACTTTCAGAGAACATTTTTCCTCATCCTCTTGTGCATCCTGCACTACGTTGCCTTCCTGCTTTGGTAGTGTTGTCTCTTCCACCTGCTGTGGCTAAATCTTATTTCTCCTACAAGGCCCAGTTATGCTGCCACTTCCTCCTCTCAACTTTCCCTCTGTCATCCCTGCATGAATTGCATAAGTACTTTATCAGGACCTCTCTTATGTCATTTGTACCACCACACGGTTAAAGATATATCTTATCCCTTTTCCAGCCAGGAGCTCCTTAATGTCAGGAACCGTCTATGATTCACTCACTCCCATAGGCACTAGTGCCCCCCTCCTTTCCCATAACTGCTCGCCGTGTAATAGAATAAAAACAGCAATGGGCTTTGAAGTCTGACAGCTCTGATTTCAAATCCTTGGTCTATCATTTATTAGCCATATAACCTTGGGCAAGATACTTAACCTCTCTGAACCTCTGTTTCCTCAAGCATAAAATAGAGATGATAATACCCCTTCTGTTGTTCCAGAATTAAGTGAGAAAGCAGGCTCAGATTTTTTAGCCTTATATCTCAGACATGCTAGGGCCTCAAAAGTGGTAGGAGTGCTAGTAGCAGTGGTCCTAACTTGTATTTTAGAGGTCATTTTATTGCTTCAGTTTCCTTAGTCACATAGGGGATAAAAAAAATCCCATGCCGAACCACACATGCAAGTATTTAAGGATTATTTTGAACTGGTCTGTAAACTCTTGTAACTACTCGGGGAAAAGTACCTCATGAATTTACTACAAAACAATAGAACCCTCCTTTAAGTGCTATTAGAAATGTAGATATTCTGCAGTGTTTAATTTGCTAGGGGTAATCACAGCCTTGGGCAATTGTAGATAGCAGTGCTTTCTTTAGTATCCTCCCTGACTGGTTTCATGAAATCTTTTTATCTTGAAGAATTTTGTATTTTTTTTTTTCTTCTTGCTACAACAAAGAGTATAAAATTTGTAGTTTCCATATCCAGAATGAAAGTGCAACGTAGGGATATTATCAAAATGGCGATCAAAATGCAAGAATTGTGGGTCACACCATCTGGAGATGTACAAAGTGTGCTCTGTTGAGAGACCTGGGGACAAAAATCCATCAATCTTTGTGCTAGTACTGGGGTCCAGCTGAGGAAGAATGAGGTAAATTTTAACAGAAACAACAGACTAGAGCTGACGGGTGGAAAGCTGGAACCCCCAGAAGAAAAGCCTTTCGTGTCCCTCAATAATTCTCAGTAATCATTTTATAATTGTTTTTTGTGATCATTATTAAGAAAAATGGAGAAACATCTGATAAAAAGCTTATCAGATAGAGTCTGTGTAATAAAAAAAGAAGTATTAGTAGAAGATAAGACAATTAAGCTCACAATTTCATGTTTTAGTGTTCAGAACCTGTCTTTACTGGTAAGAGCTCTCTTCATCTCTTAATTTGTTAGATAAGTTCATTTAATTCATTTGAATTGATTTTTAGTTTAATATTTTGTGGTAACTAATTTATGTGTTATTATGTAAGTTATTACCAACATGACTGCTATTTGAATTATAAACTCAACAAAGCAAGGCCACCTGGATGGATGAGTCGGTTAAGCGTCCAACTTCTGCTCAGGTCATGATGTCTCCGTTCATAAGTTTGAGCCCCACATTGTGCTCTGTGCTGACAGTTCAGAGCCTGGACCCTGACTGCTTTGGATTCTTTGTCTCCCTCTCTCTGCTCCTCCCCCATTCATGCTGTGTCTCTCTGTGTCTCAAAAATAAATAAACATTAAAAAAAAAATTAAAAAAAACTCAACAAAGCAATACACTTAGGGAAATAAAAGGTAAAATTTTGTATTTGGATAGCACTGGGGCATTAAAACAAGTTTTCAAAATTTTCTAATATCTTCGGTACCTGGGTGGCCCAGTCGGTTACGTGACCAACTCTTGATTTCAGTTCAGGTCATGATCTCATGGTCTCATGATCTCTCAGCCCATGTGGGGCTCAGTGCAGAGCGTCGAGCCAGCTTGATAGTCTCCTTCTCTTCCTCTCTGCCCCTTTCCCACTCACACTCTCTCTTTCTTTCTCAAAGTAAATAAATAAACTTTTAAAAACTTAATTTAATTTTAAAGATTCTAATTTCTTGGGGCACTGGGTGGCTCAGTCAGTTAAGCTTCCGACTTCAGCTCAGGGTCATGATCTCACAGATCATGGGTTCAAGCCGCACACTGGGGTCTGTGCTGACAGCTCAGAGCCTGGAGCCTGCTTTGGATTCTGTGTCTCCCTCTCTCTCTCTGCCCTTCCCCAGCTCGTGCTCTGTCTCTCTCTCTCTCTCAAAAACAAATAAATGTAAAAAAAAAATTCTAATATCTTTTTTTTTTAATTTTTTTAAAGTTTATTTCTTTTTGAGAGATGGAGAGAGATAGAGTGTGAGCAGAGAGGGGCAGAGAGAAAGGGAGACACAGAACTCAAAGCAGGCTCCAGGATCTGAGCTGTCAGCAGAGCCTGATGCGGGGCTTGAACTCAGGAACTGTGAGATCATGACCTGAGCCAAAGTTGGAGGCTCAATCAACTGAGCCACCCAGGTGCCCCTAAAGATTCTAACATCTTAAGGTAAAATAACAAAAATTAAAATTAAGAAGACTCCTAATTAGAGGGGTGCCTGAGTGGCTTAGTCAGTTGAGCATCTGACTCTTGATTTCAGCTCTGGTCATGAGTCCCAAGGTTGTGGGATCAAGCCCCATGTTGGGGTCTGTGCTGAGCATGGAGCCTGGTTGGGATTCTCCCTTTCCTCCTCTCCCCTGCTCACACTCTCTGTCTCTAAAAAACTAAACCAAAACCAAAAGACTCCTAATTAGAGAATTAAATCTATATTGGAGATTCATGCCATTTTATAAATGATCACACTGTAGTATAAAGGTATATAATTTCAAAGTGACTATTAGATTATAATGAAATACATCTGTGGTGATTACACATTCCAAAAAGAAAGTACACATAGTAGTATATAGAGAGAGGAAACAACATTGAGTGATCAGAAAATCTGGTTTCTGATATTCCAAGCTTAACACAATCATTTGACCTCTCTGAACCTCAGTTTTTTCATCTGTAAAGGAGCTGGTTATTGCTGCCTAAAAACTTCATAGTACTAATATTTTGTGTTGTGATACTGGACATATTCCTTTTGTACTGAATTTAAAAATTAAGATTTAGTAGGGGTGCTTGGGTCACTCATTCGGTTAAGCATCTGAGTCTTGATTTCGGTCAGGTCATGATCTCACAGTTGTGAGACTGAGCCCCAAGTCGTGCTTTGTGCTGGGAGTGGAGTCTGCTCAAGATTTCTCTCTCCCTCCGCTCCTTCCCTGCTTGCACTCTCACTCTCGTTCAAAAAAAATCAAGATTAAGTAGCGAGTAGACTAGAAGTATACAGAACTGCTAGATATGAACTTCCATTTATTCATAGGCTATCCCTGTTAGAAATGTTTAATGGAGTGGGGGTGCCTGGGTGGCTCAGTTGAGCCTCTGACTCTTGCTTTCAGCTCAGGTCATGATCTCACCATTTGTGAGATTGAGCCCCACATCAAACTGCACTGACAGCAGGGAGCCTATGTGGGATTCTCTCTCTCCCTTTCTCTCTGCTCCTCCCCCATACATGCTTGTCCTCTCTCTCAAAATAAATAAATAAACATTAAAAAAAGAAATGTTTAATGGAAAATGCAGGCTGAAAATCAGCATTTTTGTATTTATATTCCAGAATGGAATACAGTTTGAAAATCTGGATTAATTTAATTGGATTATAACTTGTTACCTTCACATTTCTCGAATCAGCTAGTAGAAAAACACAGCTACTAGAAAATATTGTGTATTACTTTATTTTGAGGATTATTTTAAGCCTAAAATAACATGAAGCATTGAAATTAGGATGAACAACAGGGAAAGAAAAATAAAAACTTCGTCTAAATGGAGACTGAATTCCATTTAATCACTGTTCAGTGTTGAAGCATATGTCAGTGTTCGGTGTTCAAGGATACTTCAGGTGATGCCCCTGAATTATTCAACCACTTTGACTTATCTTTATGAAACTATAGGCTTATTTTGACCACCAGATGGAGCCAGTATTGTTCAATTTGTAACACAAAAAATATGCTGAAAATAAAAAGTAGTTAAATAAAATGAATAAATCATAGATTTTTTATTTTAGCTCACAGTACAGAAAGACACTAGACTTTTAGCTAGTCTTCCCCTAAATTCTGTCTAATCTTTGTAAATGTGCACCCTCCCTCTATTAAATAATTTCTTAATTCTGAATAATTTTCATTTGGGTAGTTTCATTGGAAGAGAGACCACTTTTCTTCTTATTCACTTTTCAAAGACATCATCTAAGTAACCTTTAATTATCTTTAAAACATAATTAGTACAAATCTAACCTCTTGTCATTCAATAAGTACTATGGATTATAATTATGAAAAGTGATAATAAAAAATATACTATATGTAGGCCCTCACCTTAATGTCACAGAATACCCCCATTACTGTCCTTTTCATAATGGATTTTCCTAATAAAACAAACCAAAAAATAGGCATTCTGGCTGGGGGCAGGATATACAGTTCATCCCCAGCAGCTCCTCAAGCAGATGGTAAAGCTTCAGTGAATGGGTACAACTCTTAACACAGATTCTACACAGAAAGCTCAGTGTTCAGGGACCTTAGTCAGAGGTAACTACCTTAAAGTTGACTTGTACTCCTCTTATGTCTATTTAATACACGTGAGAAATTATTTATCTGTAACTCAACTTAGTTCAACAACTATCTATTGAAAAAGTATTTGTATGCTAGGGGTCCTAACACACTACAAACCCCCCAGGGAGCCATTCCGTCATGCAAGAGCAATAAGGCAACTAGGGACACTGGGAACTTAAGACCTAAAGAGGATCAAATTGTTCATTTGTCCATTCAGCTACTATTTATTGAGTCCACGCTTTATGCAAGACATATGCTAGACTCCAAAAAGGGGACAATTCCTGCCATGTGTGTTTGTAGCCAAGGGGCAATACAGAAAAAGAAGCGGTTATGATATAGTGTTTAAATTGTTTGAAGGCTGAAATGAGGGGAAAATATGATTAATTAAGGATTATCAAGAAAAAGCCATAAAGGATTCTTCTTAGGTGGAAATTATTTACATAAACCCACTGTTTGGCAGACTGTACTTCCCATTTATTATGGTCTGAGAGGAATTTAGAACCTTTTTTTGGCAGGATTTTATTTCATCAGACACATCCAACTGGTGACCTGATGCCTTTTTGTGTCAAATTGGAGTATTTTCTGTTTTCTTGTATGTCAAACATGAAGAAGAAATAACCAAGCTGGTTAAGAACTTGTCATTTAGAGCCAGACTACATGGGTTTATATTCTCATGTTTATAGTTCCTTACATAGTTATTTAACCTCTTACTACCTTAGTTTCCTTATCAGCAAAATAAGGCTAACAGTATGTCTCCTTCATTGGGTCGGTTATTAGGATTAACCAAGTAATTCAGGTACTGGTATCTGGCACATAGAGAGTACTTAAAATGTTAGCTATATTCAAGTCTGTTACATTTCCTAGAATTAATTTAAGAATGGGTGTATATAAAATTTGATTAAAAAACATATTTTTTAGCTTCCAGGAACTATGATGAGATACAACTAGGTATCACCAGCATTGATATATTCTATATCCATTAAAGTCTACCCCTTTTGTTTCCAAATGCTGTTTACTATTAGCAGTAATATATTACCTTTATTTGTATAAAAGTTTTCATTTATCATGGGAATTTTTCAAAAATTTCCTTGAAGTACTAGATCCAGATATATTTAAAATAATTTATAAGCAGCCTTACTAACAGTTTCTGACACTGTTTCTGATCATTTGATAAGCTTTTTTTTAAAATGAATGAATGTACAGCTACTTGGAGCTGTTAGCTCCTTGAGCTCTAGTCCTGAGACAGGGGACGGAATGAGCTCTTTATCTATAAAATGAGATTTGTAGATGGATACCACTGGTTCTTCAGCTAAGTAACCGCAGTTGACTGACCAGTCACCATTCCTTTATGTTCAGAACAAAAAGGTTTCACAAAAGAGATTCAAGTGGAGCAAGGATTAAGTTTCTGACTAGCCCTTAGGGGAAGGCTTAGAGGCATTCTTTGTAACATGCAGGAACTGAAGTACAGTACTTAACTTAGATCCGTCACCTTCACTAAGAGTCAGAACACAAGTTTTAGCCCAGGCTCTGCTGCTGATCTCCCTGGGAGACTGGCTGCGTAACTTCACTTACATTAACATTGGTTACCTCACCTATAAAGGGAGAAGTTAGATGAGAAGATCCTCAAAGCAACTTCCAGCTCTGGTGCTCTAGTAAACTGATGCTCCAGTACTAAACTGATGGTTACCGTGATGTTGGATACTCCCCTCACCAAAACGTTTCATGTATATTACCTAGTTTTATCTCAGAGACAGCAAAGATATTTTATTCTAACACTACAACATAGGTAAGCTTTAAGCCCTCTAAGGAATCAGCAATTTGATACTAAAAATCAGTAACTTGATTTCTTAACTATTTCACATATCTTATGTGAATTTTTTATGTTTTATCTTATGTTCATTTTACCTTTTCCATTACATTATAGAATGAAAAGCTTGTTATCATTTATGTTTTAAATATCTTTTATAGCATTTCTCAGAATGCCCACCAGGTTAGAGACACTTAGTAAAATTTTGTTTTCCAGATTGAAGTTTTAATTGAACTCAGTAGGGCACAGCGTTGGCCTTTCATATCATACCTGGGCTCAAATCCCAGCTTTACCATATTCTAATTCCTGTTTCCTCATATGGTTTATAGACACTTCATAATCAAAGCATCTTAGCATGGTGCCTAACTATAGCCTTTAGTAAATGTTCTTTTCCCCCACTATTCTTTATTCCTATTTTTCAGCATGTTTTGTAGAAATTTCAGTTAATGACAAATAGTCATCATACTATGTCATTATTATTTATGACTTATCATCCACTGTATATTGAGATTTATAAGAAAAGTAAAAGAACAGTCTGTACTTAGAGAAACTAAATTTTTCAAACTCCTCATGTATTTTATTAGCCAGTTTTATGTCACTAAAATCATCCAGTCACTTATTCAATTTTTGTTTATTCAGGGGGATTCAAGCACATGAGAAATGAATGTGCTACTTCCTGTTCCAGCAACATGGACTGAGCACAGAACTTCCTTCTTCTTCAAATATATAGAAACACTAGATAAAATATGATCAAGCCCAATTTACATACTTAGCTAAGCTTCAAAGAGAGAGAGAGAAGATAAGAAAAAAAGAAAAGCCCTGGGTACTAGAAACAAAGGGGAGGCGTAACCAGAGCATTAAGTGGGCAAGCTGATACTGTAGTTGCTCAGGGGCATATTGGAACCAGATGTAGGCTCTACTAGCTAGAAAGTGCGGTTTTTATCTAAGACATGGACAGCAATGTGGCCTTGGGTCAAGAGAAATGGGAACTAGAAAAACTGTCCACCTGGTCAGGAAGGCCACAATGCAGCTTTTCATTTTTGAGAGCTACCTGTGGGAGGAGTCTCACAAAAAATCAAAACTCTAAATCTCTACCAGGCATGGCTACAAAGTTTGAGTACACACTAGCTATATGGTACAGGAATCCTAAGCCAAGAAATTAATTTAAAAAAGAATGACTTCAGACCAATGGAAACCCTAAATTGCCTGGTAGAAACAAATGTGAAAGTTCTCTGTAGAAATTCTTACACAATCCTGCGGTGCCTAGGATTCCTATGGAGCATGATGGAGATGAAGCTCTAGCTCAAGATAAACTCACAATCAAAAATTAGAAAACACAGAGAGAAATGATAAGCCTAAGAAGAGAGAAAGAAGACATAACAGAAAGATACCCAAGAAGAATCTGAAAGATACAATATAACAAGTGTATTTTAAATAATTAAAAGAGATTTTTAAATCATGAAATATCATAATAAAAGACTAAGGCTATCACTGGGGCTCTTGGGTTACTTAGTCGGTTAAGTGTCTGACTCTGGATTTCGGCTCAGGTCATGATCTCATGGTTCATGAAATCGAGCCCCACGTTGGGCTCCATGCTGACAGCACAAAACCTGCTTGGGATTCTCTCTCTCCTTCTCTTTCTCTGCCCCTCCCCTGCTCACGTGCTCACTGTCTCTCTCTCTCAAAATACATAAATAAACCTAAAAAAAGAAAATACTAAGGCTATCAAAAGAGCAGGTGAATTTGAAGAACAAAATAGAATATCTAAAAAATACATATATAATTATTAAAATCAATGGCTCAGTTTATGTCTTAAAACTAAAAACTTAAAACAGTTTATGTCTTAGATACAACTAAACAAAGAATTAGTGAACTGAAATAAAACTAAGGAAATTATTCAGAGTATACCATTGACAAATCAAAATGAAAAATTAACGTTCTGTGATTATTCATAGTTGATCATATATAAAGAGAAGTACTTTATAGTAATGTGATATAGTCAGTTAGGAAATATAAGAGTTGACCAGAGGGGCGGCTGGGTGGCTCAGTCGGTTAAGCGTCCGACTTCAGCTCAGGTCACAATCTCACGGTCTGTGAGTTCGAGCCCCGTGTCGGGCTCTGGGCTGATGATGGCCCAGAGCCTGGAGCCTGCTTCCGATTCTGTGTCTCCCTCTCTCTCTGACCCTCCCCCGTTCATGCTCTGCCTCTCTCTGTCTCAAAAATAAATAAACGTTAAAAAAAAAAAAAATTAAAAAAAAGAAAGAGTTGACCAGATTTTTCACACAGTTGGGTTTGTGCAGCAAATGTTACTGTGTTAGAAAATCTCTTATCAGTTGCATTTCTATACACCAATAATGAAGCAACAGAAAGAGATATCAAGGAATAGATCCCATTTAAAATTGTACCAAGAATCATAAAATACCTAGGAATAAACCTAACCAAATAGGTAGAAAATCTGTACACTGAAAACTAGAGAAAGCTTATGAAAGAAATTAAAGAAGACACAAACGAATGCAAGAACATTTCATGTTCAGGGAAGAGAAGAACAAATATTGTTAAAATGTTGATACTACCCAAAGCAATCTATACATCCAATGCAATCCCAATAAAAATAGTACCAGCATTCTTCACAGAGCTAGAACAAATGATCCTAAAATTTGTATGGAACCACAAAAGACCCTGAATAGCCAAAGTAATATTGAAAATGAAAACCAAACCTGGAGGCATCACAATCCTGGACTTCACACTCTATTACAAAGCTGTAATCATCAAGACAGTATGGTATTGGCACAAAAAGAGACACATAGACCAATGGAATAGAATAGAGAAACCAGAAATGGACCTACAAATGTATGGCCAACTGATCTTCGACAAAGCAGGAAAAAGTATCCAATGGAAAAAAGACAGTCTCTTTATCAAATGGATAGGAAAACTGGACAGTGACATGCAGAAAAATGAAACTGGACCACTTTCTTACACCATACACAAAAATAAATTCAAAATAGATAAAGACCTAAATGTAACACAGAAACCATCAAAATCCTTGAAAACAGGCAACAACTTCTTTGATCTTGCCCACAGCATCTTCTTACATGTCTTCGAAGACAAGGGAAATAAAAGCAAAAATGAACTATTGGGACTTCATCAAGGTATAAAGCTTCTGCACAGCTAAGGAAACAATCAACAAAACTAAAAGGCAACCAACAGAATGGGAGAAGATGTTTGCAAATGACATCAGATAAAGGGTTAGTATCAAAAATCTACAAAGAACTTAACGAACTCAACACCTGGAAAACAAATTATCCAGTTAAGAAATCGGCAGAAGATATGAGTAGACACTTTTCCAAAGACATCCAGATGACCAACAGACACATGAAAAGATGCTCAATAGTGTAATCATAAGGGAAATACAAATCAAAACCACTTTGAGATACCACCTCATACCAGTCAGAGTGGGTAAAATTAACAACTCAGGAAACAACCGATGTTGGTGAGGATGTGGAGAAAGGGGAACCCTCTTGCACTGTTGGTGGAAATGCAAACTGGTGGAGCCACTCTGGAAAACAGTGTGGAAGTTCCTCAAAAAATTAAAAATAGAATTACTCTACAACCCAGCAATAGCACTACTAGTAATTTATCCAAAGGACACAAGAGTACTGATTCATAGGGGCACATGTACCCCAATGTTTATAGCAGTGGTATGAACAATAGCCAAATTATGGGAAAAATCCAAATGTCCATCAACGGATGAATGGATAAAGAAGATATGTGTGTGTGTGTGTGTGTGTGTGTATATGGAATACCACTCGGTGGTAAAGAAAGAATGAAATCTTGCTGTTTGCAACAACATGGATGGAACTGGAGTGTATTATCCTAAGTGAAATAAGTCAGTCAGAAAAAGACAGTTATCCTGTTATCACTCACATGTGGAATTTGAGAAACTTAACAGAATACCATAGGAGAAGGGAAGGAAAAATAAGTTACAGAGAGGGAAGCAAACCATAAGAGACTCTTAAATTTGTTCTCTGTAAAACAAACTGAGAGCTGATGGGGGTGGAGGGTTGGGGAGGGACAGGGAAAATGGCTGATGAGCACTGAGCAAGGCACTTGTTGGGATGAGCACTGGGTGTTGTATGTAAGTGATGAACCATGGGTATCTATTCCTGAAGCCAAGACTATACTGTATATACACTCTATGTTCACTAACTTGACAATAAATTATTTAAAAAAATGGGGAGCCTGGGTGGCTCGGTCAGTTGGGCGTCTGACTTCGGCTCAGGTCATGATCTTGCTCGGTTTGTGAGTTCAAGTCCCGCATCAGGCTCTGTGCTGACAGCTCGGAGCCTGGAGCCTCCTTCAGATTCTGTGTCTCCTCTCTCTGCCCCTCCCATGCTCATGCTCTGTCTCTCTGTCTCTCAATAATAAATAAATGTTAAAAAATAAAAAATAAAAATAAATAAGTAAAATAAAATAAATTATTTTTTAAAAAGATGTGAAATAAAAGTATGTTGATATAGTCAAAAAAAAAAAAGAAAAAATCTCTTGAACAAAATAGTTAATTGTTAATACACTGCATGTTAATAACATTCTTAAAACTCTATAACAAAAAAGCAAGCAGCAAACCAAGATTTGAGTAGAAAGATTGCTTGCATTCTTTTTTTTTTTTTTTTTTTTTAATTTTTTTTTTTCAACGTTTATTTATTTTTGGGACAGAGAGAGACAGAGCATGAACGGGGGAGGGGCAGAGAGAGAGGGAGACACAGAATCGGAAACAGGCTCCAGGCTCTGAGCCATCAGCCCAGAGCCTAACGCGGGGCTCGAACTCACGGCCCGCGAGATCGGGACCTGGCTGAAGTCGGACGCTTAACCGACTGCGCCACCCAGGCGCCCCAAGATTACTTGCATTCTTGATTACATCAGCTCCTCTTGGTTTACCAGCCAAAAATAATAAGAGATAGGTTGTTGAGTGTTTGTTTTAAGTCACAAATTTTCATTAATTTGTGTGCATGTAAGTTAATGTAAAAAAAAAATTTTTTTTTTTAGGCAAAACTCTGTTCTGTAAACCCAGATGTTAACTAATCTTCATAGGGAATTATTGCAGGATCAAATCTATAAATTGGTTTTCTAATTTCTAACTTAGTAACAATTATTTTTATCTGCTTCTGATTACTGTCCTGAGTTATTTGCTAGATATATTAATTTTTTATGATGACATCAAATTGAACTTGTGTATTTGTTGTTGTTATTGTTGTTTTAACTGGGGAACAAAAGTGGTAGGTAATTGGAAAATCAATCAATACTGGAAGATTATATAAGGCAGGAGAATAATGTAAAATGGCATTGCTGAATTTTAGGAAAATCTTAATTATTTTTAAAGTGAGATAGCTAATTTTACAGTCAAACAAGTGAGAACTACAATAGTACAATATATAATGAAGATGTTTATAAAATTGGTTGATAAATTAATACCAGTCACTTTCTAGTGTAGGTAATAGTTGTGGAGCTGGTGGCATTTATTGGTTTGATTTTTAAATGGGTGAGAACCAATCCCAGGTTTTGACCTCATCTTCTGTAATAAGCATAAATGTTAATATGAAACCACCCAGCGTTTTTACTATTTATTCTAAGAACATTCTATTATTCTTCAGAAGAAGAAACTGCTCCTGACGGTGCTGTTGCAGAATACAGAAGAGAAAAGCAAAAGTATGAAGCTCTGAGGAAGCAACAGGCAAAGAAGGGAACTTCCCGGGAAGACCAGGTAATGTCACAAACCAAAATCCATACGTAATTCATTGCCTTTTAATTGTCTTTAAGTGCTGCTAATGGAGCCTAATTTGATTGTACATTGGGAAAGCACTACCTCTTAAAAATGAAAAAGGACATATTCGTATAGGGTGGGATGACAAGGACCTTGGCCATTCATGTTCTTTCCAGACATTACAGGAAAAAGCCTAAAACTTTCAGGTTTCAACCTTGTGCTCCCATATCAAGCATAGGAATCTTGCAAAGCCACATATTAAATGATGAAGAGATCTCTTCTAGCACAGTATCTTACACGCTGACTAGCCAACTCTGCTTGAAGTTGTACACTGCCTGTAAATAAGGCAATATTGTAAATAATATTGCAGAACTCTGCTTCTTGTAAGTAATTTCTGAACCTTTAAGAATAAGATTGTTAGAAATAAGAAAAACCTATTTCAACAATTTGAAAATCAATTGTACACACCATATAACACTTAGCAATCGAAATAAATCTCCAGCAACCCTTCATATTGAAAAGCTAGGGTGAAGGCAAAAACCATTTATTTTTGGTGCTGCCATATATACATATATATATGTGTGTGTGTGTGTATATGTACGTATATATACATATACATGTATATATATATATGGCTATATATGGCAGCACCAAAAATAAATGGTTTTTGGTGTATATATGTATATATATTTGAGAACAAGCTATTTTAGGTGTATAAATAAAATAGGAAAAATAAAAGTAAATTAAAAAGCCCAAGTGTATTTGAATAATTTGAATAACTTAATATAATCAGGGACTATATTATAAATTGCACCTAATTACTGGTAAAGAAGGATCATACATCAGTACTTACCATGAAAATAACCATAAGGAAAGTTCAGTAAGAAATCAGGTATAGGAAATTGTAATTATAGAGAACTAATTTGAGCAATTTTCAAAAGAAATGACACATCAAATGAAATTAAGAAAAAGTACATTATTAACTTGATTTCATGGAGTCCAAAGCCCTTTGAATAGCAACTACAGTCAATTTACTACCAGAGATACCCTAGGGATCATTTTTTCATTCTTATTCATTCTTCTTTTTTGCCTCCTAGCAAATAATTATTTAGAACCTACCATGTACTAATCACTGTATTTGGTGTTAAACAAGGTGGACACATCCCTGTCCTCTTGGAGCTGTTAGGGAAAAGAGCCAGTTAAACAAGTAATGCCAATAAAAGAAGGTGAGCATTCTGACAGGTTAAGTATAGAGAACTATGTAAATGTGTAACAGTAGGACTAAACATGGACTAAGAATCTAGGAAGGCCTCCCTGAGAAAATGATTGGTCAGTTGAACTTTGAAAGTTGAATAGGAGACAGGTGGCCAGACAAAGGAAGAGTATATAAGAAATGTTGGATCTGTTTGCGAAGAACTATAAAAGATGTTAAGTATGGACTATACCAAACTAAAAGAAAGATGATGCTGGAGAGGGAAGCAGAAACCAACTCATGCAAGGCACTTTTGAGCTATACTAAGAAATTTATATTTACCCTAAGGGCAGAGGGGAGCCATTGAAAGAAGGAGATGACATAATCTCATTTGCACTTTGGGAAGATTCCTCCAATCTGGCTGTGGTATAGAGACTATACTGGACCCAGAGCAGGACTAGAGGTGTAGAGGCCAGTTGAAGAGACTCTTCTGTGTAGGTATGCATGCATGAAGTTTGCCAAGGCAGGACCTCTTCAAAACAGTTTCCTCCTACTAGGAAGACTCTCACTGTGTTGAAGAGCCATGCTGTAAGTAGTTAGCCATTCACTCTTCAGAAGACCCACTCCCCTAGAGATGCTGAACAGAAATGCCCGTATGCAAATCCTATCTTCTTCACCATATGTTGTGCCCCATTATTTTCATGACGTTTGCTTTACTGCCTAGTGTCTTCTGCCTTTAGAACGCAGCTAGAAAAAGTTTAATCACAAATATAGGAGAAGCTAAGAAAGGCCAAGAGGATGTTTTGCTACAGTCCTCTTTCTTTGAGCAAATGCCAGTAGCACATTAATTGGCCCTAAAAACAGACTGCCTTGCCACTTTCAAAACTCAAGGAAAAAGATCTAGGTCTAGCATAATTTTCTAGGAAGCTTTTAAATTTCATTCCACTAAGAAGTCTCCTTTGTTTTCATTTTTCTTTATGTTTTTGGAAAAGACATTTCCAAGTGTACAAAGGTCCACCATTAAAAAAATTAATGGGGTTTACTTTTAAGCTATAGACACAGAAATACACTTTTAGAGATATATTTTATATAACATATATATAGATATATAAGCTCGTACACATACACAAAAATAAAAAACACCTAAAAAGCCTGGAAGGATACATACCAAAATGTCAAAAATTGTTAATCTTAGTGATGGAATAATAGATAATTTTGTTCTGCTTCTCCTTATTTTCTAATATTTCTAAATTAAACTTTTCCTTATTATAAAGCAAATATAAGAAAAGTTTGTAAGCAAAAGGTTTTTTTTTTAACAAATAAGTTTTAAAAACAAGGGATGCCTTCTTTTTTTGTTAACACTGTTTGAAGAGCTTAATCTTTTAATTACTACTCTGAAAACAGACAAAATACCTAACCCCAATGCACTAGGAGCCCTCTGAATGCCCGTGAGGATATTCTGTAGGAATTTAGTGTTTCCCCCAAAACTTGTCTCATTTCCAAGTGGACACTATGGTAATGTGTATATTTTCATCTGTTGTGCATGTGGGCATTAAAATTTCCAGAACTTATAAAGTATATAAGGCACTTTCACTATCATTTGTAGCAGTAACTGCCTTTGTTTCTTGTATCATCTGTCTTTATTGAGCTTCAGTTCTAGACCACCAAAACCTTCTTAATGTTTCCATGAACTGTGGTCTCAGTGGTATTTCTTAGATAAATTACAGAGCCTAGCAATTTATTGTGATGCCGTATTGTACTTGTTATTCACATACTGAACGATCATACCTCTGTTTCCTTGTGAAATATGAGTATTTTAATACTGAATTCAATGTGCTAGTCTCTTAATCAGTCATTTGATTTTTTTGGACAGGTAGTACTTCACCCCATTTCACAAGTATTTACTTTTTTAAACTGTAGAATAAAAATATTTTTTCCAGCTTTTGTTCTCTACTCATATTCTGGAGGTAAGCTGAGTATTAATTACAAAACTATAGACACTTGTTGTTTGTTACCCGCAAAGGACATGGGAGACAAACAAGAACCACAGAAATTGTGCCCTTTTCTTAAAAATCTACTGAACATGGTATTTACGTCCCACTTGTTTAACAAGAGAATGTAATGCTGTTGTATATAATTTTTAACAATGTAATACTATATTCATTACTTTTTACAAAATATATCTAGTTCATTACTGATAGATATTAACATGTTTTCATTTTTCCATTTGTAGGAATATGGCTGCAGTGTACATCTTTTCCATAAGCCATTTTCTGTTTCATACTATTTTTCTTCATGTATTCCCAGGATTGAAGTGATTGAGTCAAAGGGAATGATCACCTTAAAGTTTTGACAAATTTAAATAGCTTTTTAAAATATCACTCCAATTTACCCATCTTCCACCAGTTAATGTGTTTATTCATTTTGCCTTCCTTGCCATTGATATTTTTACATTTTTGGCAATTTGTTCAATGACAAATACTATTTGTCATTGGTGTTTTATTTTGTGATTTCTCATATTTTAGTGAAGTAGCTCCTTGTCTTGTGGACCTTAAAAATTAGTCATTAACAAGCATGCATTTTAAAGTTTAAGTGTCTTCTATATAAGCAAACTTATGTTCCCCAAATCAGAAACTGTCACATATGCCTGAGGGAAAATGTCAGTGCAAATGTAAACTGGGCATTGTCGAGGTTTATAGAATAATCACTGCTTGAGTTTTGTTATTTTCCTTCAAAATTAAAAATTCATCTAAGTCTTAGTGTTTCAAATTTTTTCTACCAAATTTCAGTGTCTCTTCTAAAATTATATTTATCCTTATCAGAAAACTTAGCCATGTAATCATTATTTCAGACCCTGGCGCTGCTGAACCAGTTTAAATCTAAACTCACTCAAGCAATTGCTGAAACTCCTGAAAATGACATTTCTGAAGCAGAAGTAGAAGATGATGAAGGATGGTAAGGGCTTTGATTTCTCTGTATTAACCATGAACAAATAGGCTCAGAGCAGAGGTACTATTAGGATATTAGGACATTTCCACTATGTCGTCTTCTCCCCTCACCCCCAGACTTCACCTTTAATCACACCTTCATCATTATAGAGCCTCAGCATCTTTTGACTTCATTTCACTTCCATAAGCATTTATTGAGTGCTTGGTGTATTCCCAGTATTGTGCTAGCCAGTGGAAAATATACAAGACATATATTGACACTCTCCCTGTCCTAAATAACTTTCTAATATTGTAGAAAAGATAAGATTCACATTAAACAGCTAGAAAGCAGCCTCAAAAGATTCTAAATCATTTATTTTTTACACTTTCCCACAAACATTTTAGGACTCAGTAATACATTTCATAATCCTACTAAGTTCCTCTTAAAATTTATGACCTACAGGATCCTAGCAATCATACACAGTCAACTTATTTTTTCTTTGGCTGTTTTTCAGCTTTTTAAGACACTGATAAGAAATAAAGGAATTAATGACTTGTACATGTCCTGTGCTTAACACTTTATCCTATACTGGCAAAAAGGAAAAAAAAAAAAAAAGGAATAAGAATTGCGCTTTCCCTTATCACACTCCTCTGTCCTCCAGTTGACTTCACATGTAGTATATTAGGACTCCCCACACCTAACTGCCCTCACCTCCCACTACACCCTGGCGCAAGCACATTACTGCAAGCAAGCCAAAGGGTCACCCCCCACATATGACTCACCCTCTGGAGCCTCTGAACTGTCACATGTGCCATTACCCCAACCCAGAATCATAGCCTCACTCCTCTCTGCCAGACGGCATCTCTCTCCTATTTCAAAACTGCTCAACACTCCCATCCTCCAGGAAACCAGTCAGCAAGATTTGTTGAGCACTCACAAATCTAAAGGGTGGAGGAAAGAGGGCTGGGACACACATTTAAAAAGACATAAAAACACTTATTAAGAAAACATTTAAGCAAGTAGGATTCTGCAACTATATACAACTTTAATCAAAAGGACTGAGGGGATGATGATTTGAATGGAATGAATCCTACCTCCCCTAGGCCCCTGAAATGCTTATATATTTCTCAAAATATAATTTCTGTACGATCTAGGATATGTACTTTTTTTTTTTAACCCTGAGACTCTTTTAATTGGTTTCTATTACTTATATGTACTTATTTATACTTAAATTCAAAGTTGCTTAAAGGCAGAAGCTGGCTCCTCCCACAGTTGTGTGCCAAAGGTGAAGGCTCAGTGAGTGTTGACTGACCCTTAGAGATAAATGCACATTACATAGAAGAATTTTCTGTTTTTTTATATGACTGGACAGGTTTAGTTTTATTTTGGATTCCCTGAATGTCTCAAAATATCTTTCAAATGTTTTGGGTTCAGCCACCACACAAAAAAAATGTTTTGCCAAGTCCTCTTCCCCTTATTTTTGAATCCATATGCATTTTTTAAGGAAACATGATCCATGTGTTTCTGATTCATTTACACTTAACTCATCAAGATGATGTTTTGTAAGAGCAGTTTGATGCCCAATAAGTTTTTTTAACCTTTTTATAAGCCATTTAAGTCCTTTTTTATTGAACAGGAAAGTCACCAACAAATTTAGACCCAGAAATTTCATTTGAAACTCATAACACACAGGATTCAAATTTACTTTTAACTTGGCAAGACCATTTAGCTTCCCAAGGTTCTTCCGAGCCACTTGGTTCCGAATTCTCTCACTGTGAATTCCTCATTAGCTGCAGATGTCAATCAGTGTTTTTAAAATTGTCATTCTTGCTTTTGATGTGATTTCACAGTACAATCTATGTTCTAACATCCTCATTAGAAAGTAAACAAATGGGAAAACTTTACCAGATGGTAAAATCGCTGGTCAGTGATGTTGACCAGTTCTCCATTTGGGGAACAAAACTAAGTGGAAAAGGAGGGGTAAGTATGTTAAAGACTTACCAGGTCTTCTGGGGGTTCATTTCTACTTTCAATTACAGTCTCCTAAACAGAAAGTCAGAACTATACACTATGTACCTACACATTTTTTGTATTTGTTTTATCTAACATCTAGTAAAAAATACCTTTAGTGTTTCAAGGCACTACACAGAATCATACAGAATACATGGGACTATTTTATTGCAATATAGACTACTGAAATTTTGTAACCTGATAAGCAACAACATCCTGTCTGTTCATAAATACACCCGTTCAAGTTTATCAGGTCTCTAGTGATTTAGACCATCACTCATAAAGTATATTCCACTCAGAAAAGAAGTCTTATATTAAAAGTGATTTATGGCAAATATTATGAGTGCATGGCATGTGCATGTGTGTTATGCATAAATTACATGGTTACCAGACTATTTTGTAGGTCACGGTTACCGCTTTTCTAAGAAGTGAAAGTCAGCCAGTACTGTACTACACTGTCAAGGTCTGTTATCTGAGGTAAAATGATTGCTTCTCAGACATTTTTATGTGTCCGCATGAGTGACCACACATTGAGGGATCATTTTCATTTTCTGTCAAGATAGAAACCATTACCAATTTGTTATGTTTTCTTTTACTTGGCAAACTTTCGGTTCGCATTTTTGGCTAAGCTGCTGTATTGGCATGGTATACAACAGACATTTGGGTACCATTCAGCAGCATTCTACTTTTTTATGCAAAAAAAAAAAAAAAAAAAAAAAAAAAACGAAAAAACAAAACAAAACAGTGGGAGGGGGAAAAAAAAAGAAATATGATTCTATTGTAAACACTGTATATGGTGTTTGATAATTACTCCCAGATTTCACTGTCTAACAAGGCATTTAAAGAAGTGTTATTAGTAGATCTAAGCTGAAATGCATGATAGAAATTTTTCACTCAAAATTATTAAGATTCTTCCTTTGTTAAGATATATACTGCCAGTATTTGGTGGCAGTGATGGCTCCCAGACTCCAGTGTAGCAGCTAAAGTAGCATCTTTGCCACTACATTCCTTCTTCCCACAGCATCACACTCTTATAGCTATAGAATCTTTCTTCAAGCATGGGTTTTATAAAACCATTAGATACATGGCAGGAATCATCAGCGAGGCAGATTCATATGACCATGTGGATGAGGTCCATATGCCATTTTGGGTTTGGTTAGATAAAGCTTGGTTAGCTCCCAAAAAAGTTTTGTGAGAGCTGTTTCTGACAAGATAGAAGAGAGACATAAAAAAGAAAGCCACCTGCTCCTACAGAACAAAATCAGCATTCCAAGGAGAGGAGAAAAATTAAATCTATGAGAGTAGAATGTGATCTTGTGAACATTTAACTATTTACTACTATGTTCCATTCAAATGTTTTTCCAGGTTAATCTAAGATTAACCTAATACTTTGCAACAAATATATATGATAAAATAATAAACCATATAAAGGTCTATCTGCCTTCCTCCCTCCTCTTCTCATCTCTCTCCCCACCACCACTTTCTCATAGTACGTACAGTATTCAGTATTCTAAGAATTAGAGAATAATTATTTTTACTATATAAAGAAAAGATGTTCACTATACCAAAACCAGATTACGGACACCTCAAAAAAAGTAAATAATAATCACCTATGATCCCCAACTCAACAATAAATATCATTAATTTATACACCTCAGATATTTTTATGCCCATGCACATTTTAGGCAGAAATGAAATCATATAATGCTATAATCTTATGACTTGCTTTCAGCTTTTAGCAATATATAGCATATATAGAAAAGTAAATACTTTTCCTTGCCATACATAATTTTATGATTAATTTTTATATTTTTGTATTAGGCCACATAGTATGCCATTATAAAATAAACCACAGTTTCCTTGATCAGCCCCATGTTTTTGGATATTTAGGCTCTTTCCAGTTTGTTTTTTTAGTGTTTATTTTTTTTGTTGTTTATTTAATGTTTTGTTTATTTGTTTTAATGTTTATTTATTTTTGAGACAGAGAGAGACAGAGCATGAGTGAGGGAGGGGCAGAGAGAGAGAGGGAGACACAGAATCCGGAGCAGGCTCCAGGCTCTGAACTGTCAGCACAGAGCCCAATGCAGGGCTCGAACTCACAGACTGTGAGATCATGACCTGAGCCAAAATCAGACACTTAACCAACTAAGCCACCCAGGCGCCCCTCCAGTTTACATGTATTATACACAACACTGTAATGAACATCCATGTATCTTCATCATTGCCAGTTTTCTCCAGATCAGTTTCCAAAACTGGAATTCCTTAGTCAGTGGGTATGCATATTAGGCTTCTGCTAAATATTTTCATGGCCCTCCCAAAATGTCATTCCAGTCTATACTCCCAAATAAATATCATTTTTATGACTTGCTTTTAGGGCTGTTAGAATCTCAATAATTAATTAAGGTACTTTGTAGTACTTACTGAAAGAGAATAACGTTTCCAAAAACATGTTTTGCCTTTGAAAAGTTTTTAAAAATATGCAGTCTGGTTTGCTTCTGTTTTTAATAAAACTAGTACACATTTCATCATAACTCTTCAAGATCCTCAGGTTTAAATGGTTTTGTTCTTGGTTCTGAAAAAATTATCCTTCTAAGATAATCTTATTGGTTAGGACTTTTGGATCTGGATTCTTTTTTTGTTTTTGTTTTTCAGTTTTATTACTGCACCTTGGCTTGCATTAAAAATCACTTTGTCCATCAGTCATTGTTTGTGCTAGAGATTAGAGTTTGAGAACCAGATTTAGCATGAGGTAGTTTTCAAGTGTTCTTCAGGAGTTAGCATAGCATAGAAGCAATAAAAACCAGTTGTCTGAGTATTCAAAACTGTGAAAATTTAATAATGCAGATGTAAAAGAAAGTATTGACTGTTAGGTCCATTCAGACCTCATTATAAGATACCATTAAAGGACATAGCTTCACTTCATTGGCAAAGCTTTAAATACTTTTTATATATAATAAATACTGTAATTTCTATGAGGTTTAGTCATGTATTGAGTGAAGGGTACAATGACTACAAAGGAACATTGTAATTATAGTCTCCACTTCATTCAATCAGGACTTTGCCAAGCATGGATAACAAGTCAGTGTAGACAAACCCAAATACAGGTATAAGGACAGATGCTGTGAGAATAATGAAAACTCACAATAGCCAAGCAAGAGATCTTCTTTACCCATTTAGCATTAGCCAAGACAGCAGGTCTCACACTTTTTTCTCTGGACCCCTTTATACTCTTAAAAATTGGGGCACCTGGGTGGCTCATTTGGTTGAGCGTCCGACTTCAGCTCAGGTCATGATCACAGTCCATGAGTTCAAGCCCCACGTCGGGCTCTATGCTGACAGCTCAGAGCCTGGAGCCTGCTTCAGATTCTGTGTCTCCCTCTCTCTGCCCCTCCTCCGCTCATGCTCTCTCTCTCTCAAAAAGTAAATAAAAATTTAAAAAAACATTTTTTTTAATTATAAAAATTAGTGAGGACTCCAAAGAGCTTTGATTTGTATGGAATATATCTGTTGATATTTACCTTACTAGAAATTAAAACTAAAGAATGAAATCACTTAAAAATAATAATAAACCCATTTCATGTTAACATAAATAAAAATTGTATGAAGAACCATTATATTTTCATAGGAGAAAATCTAGTGAGAAAAGTGCCATTGATTTACCTTTTTTTTTTTAATTTACCTTTTTTTTGCATATCTCCCAATGTCTGACATAACAGAAGCAGCCGGATTCTCATATCTTCTTCACTGTCTTTTTTTTTAATTTTTTTTATGTTTGTTTATTTCTGAGACAGAGACAGAGCATGAGTGGGGGAGGGGCAGAGAGAGAGGGAGACAGAGAATCAGAAGCAGGCTCCAAGCTCTGAGCTGTCAGCACAGAGCCCGATGCGGGGCTCGAACTCACGAGATCATGACCTGAGCTGAAGTCGGTTGCTCAACCGACTGAGCCACCCAGGCGCCTCTTCTTCACTCTGTTTTGATCCCACACATCATGTACTCTCTCAAAAATTCCACCGTGAATTCATAAGGATAAGAATGAAAATGAAAAAAGACAATGTTTTAATATTCATACTAAAATAATTTTGACAATAGAGACACAGCGATCCTCAAGTCACAGTTTGAGAACTGATGGACTAAAGCATCTGTAGTCATTGTGTGTGTCATGATGATTCTTTTTGTTAGATATAATAACCCACTTTATAAGTCCTGGGAAGCTTTATTCAACTTCGCAGTTTGTGATCCTTGTTCTCAAGGAGTACCAAAGTAGTGCTTTCGAATTAAATTTGGCCGGCCTATTGGCTGAGACCTGCTTACAACATAATTCTTACCATGCCCATAGCAACTCCAAACTGGCATTTAACTGCTCTTTTTCCTTTTTCAGAAATGTTTCGTAATAGGCTTTTTAGAGTAGCTTTAGACTCACAGCAAAATTGAGCAGAAACTATAAAAAGTTCCCGTAATCCTCCCCCTCCCTCCCCTGCAACACACAGCCCTCTCAACTATCAATATCCCACACCGGAATGGTACATTTGTTACAAATGAAAAGCCTATATTCACACATCATTATCTCTTAAAGGCCACAGTTTACATTAGGGTTCACTGTCAGTGATGTATATTCTATGGGTTTGGACAAATGTATAATGACATGTAGCCACCATTATAGTACCATACAGAATAGTTTCATTGCCCTAAAAATTCTCTATGTTCTGCTTATTCATCTCTCATCTTCCCACTAAGGCTGGCAACCATAGATGATTTTACTGTGTGCACAGTTTCGCCTTTTCCAGAATGTCATATAGTTGGGATCAGAGAGTATACAGCTTTTTTGGGTTGGCTCCTTTCACTTAGTAATATGCATTTAAGATTCGTCCATGAACTTCATGCCTTCATGGATCTTTTTTTAGTGCTGAATGATATTCCTTGTCTGTACGTAGCACAGTTTACTTATGCATTCACCTACTAAAGGACATCTCATCTACTTTCAAGTTTTGGCAAGCATGAATAAAGCTGCTATAAACATCCATGTGTAAGTTTTTGTATGGACATAAGTTTTAGGGCAAATACCAAGGAGTATAATTGCTATATCATATGGTAAGAGCATGTTTAGTTTTGTAAGAAACTGCCAAACAATCACCCACAGTGGCTTGACCATTTTGCTTTCCCACTGCAATGAATGAGAGTCCCCATAGCTCCACTTCCTTACTGGAATTTGGTGTTCTCGGTGTTTTAGATTTTGACCCTTCTGACAGGTGTGGAGTGGTATTTCATTGTACTTTTAATTTGCAGTTCCTCAATGACCTATGATGTTGATCATCTTTCCACATGCTATTTGCCATCTCTGTACCTGCTTTTGTGAGGTGTCTGCTAAGGTTTTTTGCTCGCTTTTTAATCGAGTTGTTCATTTTCTTCTTATTGAGTTTTCAGAGTTCTTTGTATCTTCAGGTGTGTCTTTTGTAAATATTTTCTCCCAGTCTGTGGCTTGTCTTCTCATTCTCTTGGTACTGTTTTCTACAGAGCAGAAGTTTTTAATTTCCATGAAATCCAGGTAATCCACTGTTTGTTTCATGGATCATGCCTTTGGTGTTGCATCTAATAGCCAAGGTCATCTAGGTTTTCTCCTATGTTATCTTCTAGGAGTTTTACACTGTTGCATATTGCATTTAGGTCTATGATCCATTTTTTAATTGAAATAAAATTAACATACAGTGTTATATTAGTTTCAGGTGTATGACATTTATCCAACAATTCTCTACATTACTCAGCACTCACCAGGACAAGTGTAATTCCCATCTGTCACCATACAACGTTATTACAGTATTATTGACTATATTCCCTATGCCGTACTTTTCATCTCTGTGCCTTATTTATTTTGGCCAATGATCCATTGTGAATTATTTTTTGAAGGCTGTGGGATCTGTGTCTAGATTTTTTTTTTTTTTTTTTTTTTTTTTTTGCTTGTGGAGTGTTTACATTTTCACAAACATTTTAGTTTTGGCAAGTCTGCAGTTACTTTTAATGTGCAATCTCATCATTTCTTTTATAACCAGCTGTTAAGTATATTTTTAGCCAATTGTCAGTTATTCATCTTAATTAATAAGATTTGCAAAATAACTGACAGTAGAAATCACTTATACTTGACTTTAAAGTAAATATACATCCTTTTTATGCTTTTTGTTCATATTCTTCTACTGGTAGTAGGAGATAAAGGTGGTTCTGAATCCAACCAATTCATTCTTTTTTTTATAAAAATTTTTAAATGATTTATTTAGTTTTGAGAGACAGAGAGAGAGAAAGAGAATGTGTGCAAGCAGGTGAGGGGCAGAGAGAGAGGGAGACACAGAATCCACAGCAGGCTCCAGGCTCTGAGCTGTCAGCACAGAGCCCAATGCGGGGCTCGAACTCACAAACTGTGAGATCATGACCTGAGCCAAAGTCGGACACTTAACCAACTGAGCCACCCAGGCACCCCCCTCAACCAATTTATTCTTGAAGCAGATATTTGCATGTGATATATTTCAGGTATGCTGCTAGGACCTTAATGCTATCTTCCCTCATTTAACCCTCATAGGGCTCATAGGTTAGGGACCAGCTATGGTGGGTTTGTTTCTTACAGCTCCACTAGAGAATCAGTATTATTCCCATTCTATAAATGAAGAAACTTAGACTCAGAAAGTTAGGTTATTTGCCGAAGATCACACAGTAATAAATAGTGAGGCTCTTGGTCACACTTAAGAGCCCCAGAATACCAATTTCTAGCACAGTGATTTTAACATGAAGTGATAAAAATGAGGGGTGGGGGAAATCAACTTGACTTTCAAAGACCTTTGATTCTAAATAATACTATCTGTCTTATGGAGCTGGTTATAGCACATTTATCATCCATTCTAATCTTTGGAATACTTTTCACATTCTTTTCAAGAAATGCACCACTATGGAGGCTCTATATATTGAATTATATTTTAATTATACAATGAGCTATTAAATCAGACTGCCTGAACAAGCAACCTCTATTGCAAGCCTTAATTTCTTCACCTGTAAAGTGGAAATAACAATATCTACCTCAGGGTTATTATTAGAATTAAATGAGATAATTCGTGTAAAGTGGTTCTATTCTAAAGTTACAAAGTTCCTGACTCTAAGGAAATGCTCAGGAAATATTAGGTGTGAGAGAGGGAGAAGGGTGCATGGTACTGGGGTAATATTGGTAAGGCCTGACAAATTACTCAGTAAACACTCTAAATTAAATTGACAAATTGTTAGTTATACAGTTGTCTTGATGTAATAATATCAAAGAAAAATAATATATAAATAAAAGGCAAATGTTAATTTACCTCAGTTATGTTGTCTGTAACCTAGAAGGAATGTGGATATATTATTAAATTTGCTAGCTGTGCATGATGGTTCTATTTTAAAATCTTTTGAGAAAAGGAGACAAGTATTATAAAGCAGATTCTTTAGCTGAATCTGATTATAAAATCCGAAGGCTTTTATAATAACTATAATAACTCTGAATATAATTTTATATAACTCTGAATCCAGAGTTTAGCTAATGTAAATTCAGCATCCATAGAGAAAGAGGAGGAGAGTAGACAAGAATACCTTTTTTATGCTGGGAATATACAGTCATACATCGTGGACTTGGACCGTCTCCAGAAACTTTTTTTTGTTTTTTGTTTTTTGGGGGTTTTTATAGCTGACAGCATTTTGAAACAGAGAAAGGCCTTTGTAGGCATAAGTAGTTCATTTCTATTGGGAAGAAGATTTAAGGAGCAAAGGTCCTTGGGATTAAGCACATTGTAGTAAAAAAATCATTTCATAGTGGGAGTTACAGATAGCAACCAAGCCAGTACAAAATGAAAGCGGCCATTATACACAGGCAATCAAGAAAATAGGAACAAAATTTCTATTACTTTAACCATATCTCAAAGTTAAATGATGTAGAAAAACCCAAGTACTAAGGTTCCAGGTGAAATTTTGTGAAAGAAGATGCAGAATTTGTACAGAGTTGTTTGTATTTCTAAAAATAAAATTTTTACAAATTTTTTAAATTGTTTTCAAAAATGTTTAATTTGTGTCATTTTCTTTTAGAAAATTATTAGATGAAATCAATACTAATTGTCATATTGATTTTTCAAATAACCCACTGTGGTTATAATGCAATCTATATAAAAAACATTGAAAAAGGACAGGAAATAAAAAGTCATTAGTAATTTCATACCCTACAGAGAATCATCATTAATCCTTTTGTCTATACCTATATTACACTTTTCTCAAGAATGGAAAAATTTGTTTGATTTTTCATTAGGAGTCTTTCATGAGTGAATAATCCAATTGTTATATATTTTGTAAGTCCACTGTTATCTCCTTAGGTTAAAGGAAGTGAAACTGTTAAGTATTTTTTTATAATTTACAAACAAGAAATTGCATAGTTCTTATTTGTTAATTTTGATGAATTTTCAAAATCGTACATACCCGTGTAGTAAACACCACCAAAACAAGACCTAGAACATTTACATCACCCCCGAAATTTCCCTCATGCCCCTTTCAAACAGTTCCCTCCCCCAGATCATTGTGATTTTTGTCAGCTCAAGTGTGTCTTGATAACATCTTTGCTAGATTGCATTCCAGAAGGTTAAATCATTTATACCTGTACCAGTAATGTATGAAGTGGCTGGTTTCTCCTTATGCTAAGTATCACGTATGTGTATGTTGTAATATATCATAGGTAATAGATATAGATACATTAATCTTTGCCAGCTTCTACTTTGTATTATTTTGTATTTCTTTGTTTACTGATGAAGTTGAACTTTTAAAAATGTGTTAACTGGCCATTTATATTTCATCATTCTTGTGGTGGTGGTTATTAAGTGTATAAGGCTTTTTTTTTTATTAAGTGTATAGTCTAATATGATTATATATTTCTTACTGCTTTGCAAAAGCTTTTTAATATTAAGGAATTTGGGGCGCCTAGGTGGCTCAGTCAGTAGACCGTCCAACAATGGCTCAGGTAATGATCTTGTAGTTCGTGGGTTCGAGCCCCGCATCGGGCTCTGTGCTAACAGCTCAGAGCCTGGAGTCTGCTTCAGATTCTGTGTCTCCCTCTCTCTCTGCCCCTCCCCCCACTCATGCTCACTCGCTCTCTCTCAAAAATAAACATTAAAAAAATTAAAAATATTAAGGATATTATTTTTTGTTTTAAATATTTTTACTAGTTTGTCATTACCTAACAATTTGTTTGTGAAGGGTTTGCTTTGTTTTGTTTTGGCTTTGTTTTTAACATGGAGTTTTAAATGTGTATTTATAAATCTGCCAATCTTGCTCTTCATGTTTTTGGCCCAGCATCATTCTTTAAATTTTTATAATCCCAGGATTATATAAATACCTAGTTATATCTTTCTCTAGTATTTTTGTGGTTTTATTTTCATTTTTAATTTACATCTTTAATCTACCTGGAAATTATTATTTGGTGTATTATATTAGGTTACTCTTATAACTTTTTTTTTTTTGTATTATACTAACTTCCACAAGTGAATAATCCTTTGTTTTTCCCCACTGATATTACACATGTCCTTTATCATATACTAAGGGCTTAGAAATATTTTTGGGTCAGTTTCATCATTTTACAAGGATTTTTCTGTCTATTCCTGTGTCAGTACCTCACTGCTAAATTATTACAGCCATATAATACTATTTAATATCTGGTAAGCAAGTTGGATCTCTATTGTTCAACACATATTTTTACTTTAAAAGTTTAAGCAACTGGATAATGTGCTCCATTTGTATTTTCTTTGAGTAAACCACACCTGGAAAAATCTTAGACAATTGAACATGGAATCAATAAAAAGGCCCCATTATTTAACAGGTGGCCACTACCTGAATTGAGACCCTAGTGCCAAGAAGGAAATAATCAGTCTTTAGACAAACTCCCTACCTTCAAAGTAATGGAAAAGATTGCATGTGGAAAATAAGTAGCATGAGGAATAAAAAAGAACAAAATTTAGGATATTTGATTGCCAATTTATGGTATAGGTTATTAAATGTTTTTATGAGAGGTTTGATCAGAATTTTTTCCATTTCCCTGGTAATGAAAAAAAAAAAAAAAGCACAAAGGATTAACAAAATCATACAGTAGATAACATCTCACTTTTATTTTACATGATGGTAATCCCCAGGACATCTAGGACTGCTGTATATAAATGCAAGCCACAAAATATTCTTCCAGAGACATTCATTAATAATCTTTCTACTACCTACCATTTTGAATTATTAACATCCCTTATCCTCTCTGGTATTAATGCAGATAATCAAGTTAAATGTAACAATAATGTTCTGTTCTTTGTGTGCAGATAATTCAATCAGCCACGATATACAAAATGTTGGGCTTGAGCTGTTTTTTTAGTAGAAATAAAAGTTGTAAGAAGAAGCTAACTTTTACTAACATTTACAAAATATTAATCTTTTTTAACCTATAAGCTAAATGGTATTAAATTATATGGGAAGAATCTGAAGCAGAGAAAGGTTAAGTAACTTGGGTCAAGATCTCAGAGCTAGAAAGTGGTAGATCTCAGAAATAGCTAATCATGCTTGGCTCAGTAGTTGTCTTTTTTTGTGTGATTTTATACTGCAACAGTTTCTCCAGCTAGCCTACATATTTTTCACATTTGCTTATAAAGCAGTGTCATTGTTTATTGCTGTAGTAATAAGGCCAAACAAGTGACTTCAGCACTTTATTATAAATTTTTGGTCAAAAATTGTCCAGCTCCCTTTAAATCACAGCAGATATTAAGTCCATGTCCCTAATATTATAATCCCTTTAATTTGAAAAATTAAAATGCAGACAGTTGTTTAAAAGTTTAACTTGAATAAGAAGTTCTTGCCACATTTACCCAGAATTTTCCATGGGAATATACAGGAGAGTGGTTATGAATATGGGATTTGGAATCAGACCTGATTTGAATTTATTAGCTGTGTGATTTCAGACAAATTGTATAACCTGTCTCATCCTGTGGCTTAAACTGTAGTCTGAGGATAGTAAATAGTACCTTTCTGATAGGTTAGTTTGTAGATTACATGAAATACTTTTTTTAAAGGATTTAACAGGGTATCAGTGCTCAGTAAAGGTTTTGTTGTTCTCATTTTTGATGTTCTCATTGATATTTTTGAAAACTAATTTCTCTGTATTTGTCAGTAGATCTACCAAGATGATTAGAATTTATACCATTTCTATAATGTTTGACAGGTTTTTTTGTTTGTTTGTTTTTACCTTTTCTTAATTAACCCATAATAAGTTGCAATGGTTAACTTCAGTTTCTATCATGATTCTTTCTAGGATAAAATAAATTTGAGATTTGATATTTTTATGGTAGACAGTAATGCCTCATTAATGAAATATTGTTGTTGTTTTTCCTTGAGACTGGTGCTTAAAATGGCAGAAGGGATATCAACTATAAATAAAATTTTAATATAAACTTTAGAGAGCACAAAATTATCAACTCAGTGTAAGGTAAATGTTTTTCTTCTGTTTCTCTCTCTTAGCCAAGTTCTAAGATAGTGATAAAATGAAACAAGAGGAAATATGATTATAGACCCGGTTGCCTAATTGGTATTCATTTTATAAAGGACTATAAATAATGCTGCAGAAGACCAGTGAGGTTCTTTATAAATAGGACCTTGTCAGAATTGCTGACCCTGGAAAGGCAGTTATTTTCATTCTAAGCCCTCTGTCCAGTCCCTGAAGTCACCTCTTTTTCTCCCTTTTACTTCTGAATAAAGAAAGCTCTGCTGTATTTACTCTGCTTTCATACAGTTTGACCTGAAATAAGTTTCTATCACATTAGGTAAGCTTGCTTTGTTCGTGGATTTGTTGAGAGAGACGGGCAGATAGCCATGTACCCCAGCTGCTTACCAGGCCTTTTGGACTGGGAACCCCATCTCCCCAAGTTGTTTTGTTAGTTCACCAGGCACAGATTAAATGTTATTGGCTGGGCAGTTGGTTAAACCCCAGGGCAGGTGTAAGAATGCGTATTACAGATTTATTCTGGAAAGCCTCTTAAATCTTTCCACCTGTGCCCTACTGAGAGTGTGAAGCATATTAGATAGTCAAGAAAGCTGAGAAACTATTCCCACGTTGCTGAAGATATTTTGAAAATTACATCTTTTCACTTTTGTTCCAACAATACTCAATATTTATTCAAGACACTCTATAATATGAGGATTATTTTTTTCTTTTTAACTGAGGAAAACAAAAAGTTTTTTTAAGAGGTGGCTTTTCAAAACCCCAAAGCAAAGGAGAAATATTAACATTTATTCAAAATTTAGAAGAAAAGAAGTTTTCCCATGTTAATGATGAACAGTAAAAGAAATTCCACTAGTTTTTATCTTTGTTTTCTTTTCCATAGGCCAGTGGCTTGCTTGGTTTACCTAATGTTCTATTTTCCTATAGTGATTTTCATTTGTTTCAAATATTTCAATGTTTTTCTTTTATTGTTTTGTTACTATTGTCCTGCTGTCAATTTTTAAATTTCTTCTAAGTTTTGGCCATTTCTGTCTGCATTTTTCTCTGCTTCCTTTAAGTCACTGTTTCTGTTTCCCATGTTGACTCTTCTTTTATCCTTTTTCTCCTTGATTTCATTCCCTTATTTAGCCTCTTCTGTTTCTCAGTCATCTCTGTCCTGTGCTGACCTGCTCTGCTGGACATGAAGAATCCCAGTGACCTCATTTTCCTGGACTTTTTTAAATATACTTTGATCTCTGGCCTCATTCATGTTTTGTCTGTCTGTCTTGTCATATGAATTACTGTCACTTCTACTATCTAATTCGTGTTGAAAAAGATCCACACTGTTTTCATATATAGTGATACTTTAATGCTTTAATATCTTAATTCCTTAAGAAGCTTTGAACATTTGTAAAAAGAGAACCCTAAGTTACCTGTAATTATTGATAGAGAAAAGTTCTAAAATTAAAAGTTTATAAGACATTTACCTAAATATTACATTTTGATAGGTAAAATATTATCAAAATGAAAGAATCCTCCATTTAATGTTTGAAAATATATTCTAGACTTCATATGAAAATGTCAAAATGTTCAAACAAAATTGCCACTTACATTTTAAGCAGTATCAAAAGTTAGCAGAGAATCATAGAAAAATATAGTTGTAATATTGGGGTTGATAATGTCATCTCTATATAGCTACTTTTGATTAATTCATTTGGAATAAATCTAAAAGTTATGATTTTCATATTAGATATACTTTCTTTAAACTTTAATAAGTATCAAATGTTTAACATAGTTACCCAGATTCTACAGAAATTTTTATTTTTCATTAGCAGCAAAAGACCCTTAAAAGTATCTGTCATATTTAGGTTTCCAAAGTTTTTAGGCTATGAACTGGGAAGCAGGCTTCAGTTTGATAAATAAATTCAATAGCTTCTCTTTAGTTACTTAATTGTAAAAGGGAATGGAGGAAACCAAGTTATCTGCAGATATAGAAAATCCAAAGTTATCTGTCTAAAGTTCTAAGACTTCAAGTATTGTGGCCAGAAACAAAATAAATACACAAAGATCAGTATCAGTTCATCAGCTGCTGTGAAATTATCACTTAGAAAACATTTTTCTAATTGAGAAAACTCAACCTGTTATACAGATAAAGAGATAGGTATACCATGTTTCTAGAATGCTTAATTTTTAACAAAAAACAAATTATCTCAAGATTATTTTATAAACCTAATATCATACAAATAAAATACCAGTTGAAGGAGGGGAGAAGAGATGCAAGCAAAAATAACCCAGAAATTTTTTAATAAAAAGAGTAGGAAAGCACAACTTCTCACTCGTTAGGTGTGGGCTATGCATACTGAATTCCCTCCAAAGAGTACCACATGGAAAGCAAGGGGGGAAAGTAACTTTAGAGTGGAAAACACTGGCAAGCACTCAGTGAGGTGATCAAGGTCAACATCAACATCATAAATCACTTTGATAGCATTTGCCCTTGATATGATGTAATGAAAATTCCACTTTACATTGTGGTCTTTCTCCCAATAGCCTGTAAGCCCACTCTTACCCTGAGAAAAACATCAGATAAATCCCTTTAGTGTAGGCATCGTACAAAATACCCAACCAGTACTCCTCTAAACTGTCAAAGTGATCAAAACAAGGAAATTCTGAGAAATTGCCATAGCCAAGAATAGCCTATGGAAACATGACAACCCAAATGTAATGTGATATCCTGAATGGGATCCTGCAACAAAAAAAAAGGACATTAGGTAAAAGCTAAGTGTATTAGTCTCCTAGAGCTACCATAACAAAATACCACAGACTAGGTTACTTAAACAACAGAAATTTATTTTCTCACAGTTTTGGAGGCTAGAAGTCTAAGATGAAAGTGTCAGCAGGGTTGATTTCTAGTGAGACTTCTTTCCTTGGCTTGCAGATGGCCCACCTTTATGACCTCATTTGATATTTTTTAATTGAGGTATAATTAGCATATGAGTTTCAGATATACTACATAATTATTCAATATTTGTATATGTTGCAAAATGACATTTTATGTTAATCATATCTGTAAAGACAATATCTACAAATATAGTCATATTGGGAATTGGGTCTTCAACTTACAAATTCTGGGGAAACGCTTTAGTCCATAACACTAAGGAAATATAAATAAGCTATGGACTTATAATAATAAGTTATCAATATTGGTTCATTAAGTGTTACAAATGTACAATACTAACATGAGATGTTAATAATAGGAAAAATTGGTTTGGGGGTATGAGAGAACTTTCTGTATGTACTGACTGCTCAATTTTTCTGTAAGTCTAAACCTCTTGAAAAAATAGAGTCTATTAAAAAAAATACTCTTTTTTAAAGAATAAGAAAGTAATGATCTTTCCCAGTCAGATGCCAAAATTATAATAATTAAACCAGTGGGTTGGGATACTGTACAAGGTGAATTATTCTAGAAATGAAGTTGGAACAACTAGGTAGCCACATGGAAAAAATAATTAAAGTAATTGGAACTTTATCTGACCCAGTATACTAAAAAAAAATTCTAAATTGATACAAGAATAACAAATGAAAAGAGAAATGTAAAGGTGCTATTAGAAAATATAGTGGATTTTTACATGGTATTAATGTGAAGAAAGACCTAAGCATAACTTTAAAAACAGAAGGAGACTGCTCATAATGACTGTATAAAAAAATTGTAAATTTCTATATGGAAGGGAGGACAGAGGGATGGATGGAAGAGGAAAGGAGATAGGTAGGTAAACCTAGACCAAAAAAAAAAAAAAAAAATTAAAGGATAAATGACAAACTAGAAAAGTTGTTTGCAATTTATGTGATGAATATGGATTTATATTCTTAACATAGTAAAAATTCTCACAAATCCATAAGGAAAAGATGAATATGCCACTTTTTTTCCATGAGCAAAGGATGCACACACATATCACAAAAGAAGAAATTCAAAAAGCCAAAAAATGGGGGGAGGGTATAAAAACAAAAGGTATTAGAGCAAAATGAGGCACTCTGCCAATGAGATTGTAAACTGATAAATCCTCTGTGGAGGGAAGTTAGACCATTCATATGAAATACCTTAAATATGTACAAATCTTTGTCCCAAGAATTCTACTTCTAGGAATATATCCTAAGCATTAGTAAGCATTAGTAAAGATTATTACAAATGATAGTAATATCTTAAACAAAAATGGGAAATTTATCCATCATGGAAAGCTTAAGGAGTAGACCTAGGGCGTGACTAGATCAGAGAATTCAACCAGTGTCAGGAATCTCTCTCTCTCTCTCTCTCTCTCTCTCTCTCTCTCTCTCTCTCTCTCTCTTTCTTTCTCTCTCTCTCTCCCCCTCCCTCTGTTTTCTGTCTCCTGGTCCCATTTTCCTCTCACTTGGCCTCATCCAAGACTTCCCCTAGGGGTTGGCAAAGATGGCCTTCAGAAGTTCTAGGTTTACATTATGTAGTCAACCCAGTAGTTCTAGAAAAAGTTCTTGAACCAGTTGTGTTTAGCCTTTTCAAATTCAAATGCCCATGCCCTAAATGTAATTACTGGTTATTCTGGACAGGCCTATTCCATGCGTCCCCTCCCTGGGACAAGCACAAGGGGGTGTCATCCCACTCCAAGTACATGGACTCATAGTGGGGAAGGGTCATTTCTGAAAGAAAAAGAAGAATTATGCTACCAAAAGAAAGAAGGTTGAACCTGCCTCTCCTTCCCAAAATTACTACAAATAAGAAAATCCAAATATTTCTTATTCACATAGATATTATTCGCAGCATTCTGTTCATAAAGGTGAAAATATGTACAAGCCTAAGAATCCTACAATACAGGGTTGATTGTAAATTATCTATAAGATCAAATACTAGAAAATGAATAAAATTACATAGAAGTATAATTATCCATGTAAAAAAAAAGATGATCATGGTATAGTTGGGTATAAAAAGTATAAAATACATGCATTATGATCCCTTCAAATATATATACATATACACACATATATATAATACATACATCCATATATATGTATAGAGATGCATTAAAAAAGTACAGGAAGTGATGTACCTATATGTTTACACTAGTTACTGCTGAGCTATGGAATTACAGATGATTTTTGTTTGTCTTTTCTTTTTGCTTCTCAGGATTATGTTACTTTACACAAGGGAAAAACACATAAAAATAGTCAATACATGCTAATCATGCCACGAAAGTTATAAAAGTAAAATTTCTATAATTCTTTGATTCTTTAAACAGTTTCTACCTGTCGAATGGCATGTAGTCTAGGACAGACAGGATATATTTTTAAATATATATAAGCCAGGGCACCTGGGTGGCTCAGTCGATTAAGTGTTCTGATTTCGCCTCACGTCAAGATCTTGCTGTTCGTGAGCTCAAGCCCTGTGCTGACAGCTCGGAGCCTGGAGCCTGCTTCGGATTCTGTGTCTCCCTCTCTCTCTGCCCCTCCCCTACTCATGCTCTGTCCTTTTCTCTCTCAAAAATAAATAAACATTAAAAAAAATTAAATATATATAGGCCTCCAAAGTTAGGCGAGATCAAATAAGTAAGTTCTTGTGTATGATGATATAAATGAAAACACTTTGAAAAAGTCTATGAAGCATAACAGAGTGTTATAAAAATGATAACTTTATACAAGCACACTTTGTATGTATACATACATACAAAATACAAAATAAATTGACATGAAAGTAAGTGTTGGACTTACTGGAGGAATGATGTTTGAATCTCATTCTAATTATGTGAGGTAATTAGGGTGCATATTACCATCTCCTCTTCACAGATGAAGAAATAGACCTGAAAAGCAATGTGACTGTCCTCCAGTAACATTTAGCGACTGAATTATAACTCAAACCCAGGTCTTCCAACTGCAGTCCACAAAAGTTTCCACAGAAAGTGTCAGATAAATTCAAAAGTAAGAGCCAGCCCTGAATGAAACCCAGGGCAGTCAGAGAAGAATTTTAGGAGAAAATGGGAATTACACTGGGCTTTGAAAGGACAAGGGACATAGACCAATGGGAAGGGGGTGGTGGGGCATTCCAGAGAAGTGACATGGACAAAGAAAGCATGCTGCAGGCCATCTATGATACAGAACAGGGTGTGGTCCTTTCAGAGAATCAAATGTGGGCAAAACTTGAAAATTGTTTTGTCTTGCTGAAATTTTTCTTTAAAAACAAAAAGGACTGTTTTTGCTTTTCAAATGCAAATCTCCTTTCCAGCTCTCCCCTCAAAAAAAAAAAAAAAAAAAAAAACTTCAACCATATCAATTAAGTTCCCTATCTGTAGTCCTGTAGAATGATAAACTTAAATAATAACCAGGAGTTATTTAGTTGGATTTCTTAAGAATTCTAATTTAACAGAGAAATAAGAACCTGTCAACACAGTACAGAAAAGACAAATTACGTGGATGACAATGTTTCGTAAAGAATGGCAAGGCCTTTCAACCCAAGTGGAGGGAGGCTGAGGACAATATATGCATTTTCCCCCACCTCATACCTCAAAGACAAAGGGTACAAAAGACAAATGTAATCATTAGATAATTTAAGTGGCCATTTGAGAAAGTGTTGGATTTTCATAGCACAGTTAGTAGTGGTGGAAATATTTTGTTTTAGATTTTTGAATATTAGCCTTTTCTCTGGTATTAATGGAGTTTGAAAGGAGAATTACTAACCTAGAAAACTCAAGCGTTTAAAACCTAATAGCTAAGTAATTTGGAATTATGTGTTAATACTATCCAGGAGAATGGTGAACAAAACCAGAATTCTAGCCAAAGGTTTTAGAAGTGACTGGTTTCTCAGAAACATTTATTTATTCATCAGAAATTTATTGAAGGTGTTTTTCTTGCCAAGTATTGGTGACTGGTGCTAGTACAAAGGCCCATAAAACAGAGCCAAGTGCACTCTAGTGAGGGAGCCTAAACTAGAGAGCTGTACAGAAGAGGGCCTAACCCCACGGAAAAAGAGGAGAGGCCAGGAGAGAAATCCGGGGTGACACCTCAGCCAGTATGAGGGAGAGAAGGGTTATCACCATAGAGAGGCAGTAAACAGGCTGGAGACAGGCCCTGTTCAGGAAACTGCAAGCAATTCAGGATGCCTGGGATATAAATGTGATGGGGCGAGTGACAAAGGAACTTGAAGAGGGAAGCAAAAGCCAAATCATAGAGGCCACATAAGAAATTTAGGTTTCGTTGTGCAGACAATGGGGAGCAGTGAAGGATTTAAAACAGGAGAGTTTTCATGGCTAGATTTACATTTTTGAAAAAAAAATATGTATATATATATACATATATATATATATGTAACAGAAAAGACCTGGATACCATCATCAAGCACAAGGCATGCCTTAGTAATTAGATGCCTGAGAGGAGACTGCCAGACCTCTACCCTTATAGGGTCAGGCTGTGGGCCCTTGGCTGTACCCCTGTGGGACTTCCACCAGAATGGGGTGGCATCCCCATTGTAGGAAGTATAAGGAGAAACTGAGGCTGAGATAAAATTTACAGTGAATTTTAATTACCCCCCCCCTTTTTTTTTAAGCAAGTGTTCATCTAAAAGAGAGGTGCCCAAAGAGGCTCCCACATTTTTGGAGCTTCCCTTTTGGAACTGCTTTAAAGGCCAGCCTGGGAGCTACACAAATAATTCTGGTCTCTTTACAATTGCATTTTTAGCATTTTCTTTATTCCAAAATAAGCACTACCCAGTCTGTGCAATGGGGGTGATAACCACATCTTTCTTGCCTACCCCATATAGTTACTACTATGAAGATAATAGCAGACAACATGTGAAAGCTTTTCGTAGAGAGCTGTATCAATGGATCGTCTTATAATTGTTGCCTCACATTTTGCAGGCAATTCCAATATATGCATTTGTTCTGGTATCTGTGTGTTCATCTCCTGAACAGACTGTTCACTTCAGGATGGCAGGGCCTGGGTCATATTTGGCTTTGTGTCACCAGTGTCTGACAGTGGGTCTCACACATAAAAAGTCCTCAAATGTTTGTTGAGTGAATAATTGAATCTAGCTTCTTGCCTTATCTTCAAACCATATATAAGAAATGGATAATACACTTGAGATTATTCAGTTAATAGGCTCAGAGGCCACTTATGCTTCTTCAAGCATGTGAGTAGCTTGTCAATAGGAACTAGCAATTCATCTCTGAAGGGGCCAGAACAAATGGCTGATGAAATAAATCAGTGTGAAAATGTAAAGGTTCTTAAACTTTAGTGTTATAGTTTAAATTTGGCTGTATTTTAAAATCACCAGGAAAAACTTTTAAATTACCAATGCTGGGGCCCCATCCGAGGACAGTTAAATCAATACTTCTGTAGCTGGAAGCCTGGCATAGTTTTTAAAGCTACTGAAGTGATTCTAATGTGCATCTGTGTTTGATGTAGTGCTCTAGAGAGACATTGCTTTAAAAAAAAAAAAATCTATCTAGGGGTGCCTGGGTGGCTCAGTTGGTTGAACATCTGACTGTGGCTCAGGTCATGATCTTGCAGTTGGTGAGTTTGAGCCCTGATTCAGGCTCTCCACTATCAGCGAGAGCCCTGCTTTGGATCCTCTGTCCTCTCTCTCTGCCCCTCCCCCGTGTGTGTGTGTGCACGCACACATTCTCTCTCTCTCTCCCCCCCCCCTGCCCCCCCACACACAAACTTTAAAAAAAAAATCTAATGGGCTAAATGGGTGATGGATAGTAAGGAGGGGACTTGTTGGGATAAGCACTGGCTGTTATATGTAAGTGATGAATCACTAAATTCTACTCCTAAAACCATTATTATACTATATATTAACTAACTTGGATTTAAATAAAATTTTTAAAAAGCTAAAAAAAAATACAAAGAATCTAGGGGCGCCTGCCTGGCTCAGTTGGTGGGGTATGTGACTCTTGATCTCCGGGTCATGATTTTAAGCCCCACACTGGATGTAGAGTTTACTTAATAAAAAATAAAAAATAAACTATCTAGTTTTACATTAGGGACCAAAGTCAATGGAAAAGAACATAAGGCACGCTCCCACTGCAGTCTATGAGCAGGAACAAATAAAACTAGCTGTCACTGGTAGGAGCACAGTGGAAAAGCAGCAATCAGTATGTGCTAAACTATGAGAGGTCATGAAAAGGTGGGCTTGTGCTGAGCCTGAGACTTTCTGCAGAGGCTGTTAGACATTTTAGAAGTTTGTCACAGAAATAAAAGACATTCCCTGCCCACAAAAGGAGGTCAAGTGTTAGTTTAGCAAACCAGCTAGTACCAGCCAGCAGGCCTGGCCAGTACAAAGGATCTGAAGGCTTTGCTTTACAACACAAATCACCATTCTCAGCACAGGGAATACAGCTGTGAACAAGACTCATACTGTCTCAAATAACTGACAGTCTGTTCACAATTAAGTCAACAGCCAATTACAAAAGAGTAATTGATGAAAGAAATGAAATAAGGCTGGTGAGATAGGAAGATGCAGTTGTTACAGAGTTTTAAGGGTCCAGCCGAGTTGTTCAGTCTAACACAATAGCCAATAATTCCTGGTCAAAGAAATGGTATGAAAGAAATGTATAAGAAAGATTATTTTATGGGGCACTTGGGTGGCTCAGGGGGTTGGGCATCCAACTTCAGCTCAGGTCATGATCTCACATTCGTGAGTTCAAGCCCCGCGTTGGGCTCTATGCTGACAGCTAAGAGCTTGGAACCTGCTTTGAATTCTGTGTCTCCCTCTCTCTCTGCCCCTCCCCTGCTCATGTGCTCTCTCTCTCTCTCTCTCTCTCTCTCTCTCTCTCTCTGTCTCAAAGATAAATAAACATTTAAAAAAGAGAGAGAGAAAGAAAGAAAGATTATTTTAGGGGCAACAGGCTGGCTCAGTTTGTAGAACATGTGACTCTTGATGTTGGGGTCACGAGTTCAAGTCCCACGTTGGGTGTGGAGCCTACTTAATTTTAAAACAACATTTTTTTTTTTTTTAAGAAAGACTATTTTAGAACTTTTGGAGGTTGAAAGAGACATAGTACAGATGTAGAACAGTTAGAACACCTACAAAAGTCTAAGAGTCGAGTGGAAATGGGAAACGAGTGGTTTATAAAATTTCCAGTGAAAAAGATAACAGCTTACATTACATAAGCATAAATAACCTAATTGCATTTTTGTCATTAACAAATTAGTACTGGAATTCTATATTGTACTTACTGTATGTTTGAGACTAAGTACCTCTCTTGTGTTCTCCATTAATATTAATTGCTGTCATAAATCTTCATGTGTTTCACAACTGTGGGAGAACTTCTAAAACTGGATGTCAAATTAGTGAGATTATTAAAGGTCCAGGTCTTTTTCAAACATTCGGTTGTTTGCTTTTATTTATAATTTCATACAATCCCATATGAAAAAAAAATTACTCTGTCAAACAACCTCTATGAAAATGGTAAGCCTCTATATTTCTGTAATACACTAAAGTCAATGTTCTTTTTTTTTTTTTTTAAGTTTATTTATTTTGAGAGACAGACAGCATAAGCAAGGGAGGGGCAGAGAGAGAGGGAAAAAGAGAATCTCAAGCAGGCTCCGTGATCTCAGCAAAGAGCCCGACATGGGGCTTAATCTCATAAACCATTAGATTATGACCTGAGCCAAAATCAAGAGTCAGACGCTTAATCACCTGAGCCACCCAGGCACCCCAAGTCAGTGTTCTTATTTGAGAATCTGAGCTTATGTAAATCTTTTTATTAATCAGAACTAAATTTTGTGTCTTTGCCTTCAAGTGAACAAGTTTTAAAATGTTCATATGTAAATGATCAGCATGCAATTAATTCCAAAAAATTCACTGCTCTTGTTTGGTCAGTTCCATAACCAGCCACAGAGTAAATAGTACTGAGTTATTGGGACATACAAAATTGTAAATGACCAGACCCTTATGTACTTGAGTTAAGTCTGTATTATAAGTCTGCATGTGTATTCTCACAGGAGACTAAAATGTGGGCATGCTTTCAATTCCTGCAGTCTGTGATTTATGGAGGCACATAGGTCAGGAGTTTATTATGCTGAAAATCATAATAACTGTTTTGTTTTGCTTTTTAAAATGAAGTGACCAAAGCATGTTGAAAGATAAATGGGTGAACCATTTTGATTATGCTTTTATTTCTATTAAAGATTAAATATTATTGCTGAGTAACCAGCCATGCTAAGTATTATGGTATTAAAGCTGAAGTAGTTTGTAAGCTGAGAGCCCTTTCTTTCCTCTGGGTTTAGGTTTGTTATTAATCAAAATGTTGGACTTGTTTAGTGCAGTGGTGTATGAAACAAACAGTTGAAAAAGACAGCTACTTTAATTTACGGCTTTCTGTTTTTTTCAAATTTGTAGGAAAATCTGTTCCTCTTTGTGGACTTTGTGCTGTTGTTCACATGTCTAGAGTTCATTTCTTATACCAGAGCCAACTAAATCCAATAGTTGCAAGATACTCTCGTGGGATAGAAAGGAGGAAGGTGCCTATTTGGTTTTAATTGACAAGTTCTGGCAAAGCCATTTTTGAAATGTGGACAGTCTCTACTAGAAATGGATATTACAAAAAATCCATCTGTATTTTTGGGCAGAGAGACCAATAATTTTAGAAATATATATATATATATATATATATATATATATATATGAATAAGTTAACTAAAGACAGTGGTTTTTGTTTTTCACTATCAATATGGGAGTATTGAATGAAATTGTTTTAAAGGGCATGTTTTGAGCTACTTCCTGGTTTTGGCTTAGGTATCTACACAAGAATCACTTGCTAAGCACTTACTGAAATGCAGTGCAGGATCTGGACTCCCCATGATGTGTGGTAAAGGACCTTAAAAAGAACATCCTCCCACCTTTCTAAACTTGTTCCTCATCAGTGGAAGTACACTTAAAATTCCTAAAAAAGTATACTTTGGGGAATGCAGCACAAAATGTAAGAAGTATCTAAGAAAAAGGCCACCTCTCACTACCTGAAACAAAAGGTTTAATTTACTACTTAACTAAGGAAGAGCTATGCTTTTAGGCACAGTCTCTGAGCTAAATGGGTTGCAAATCTTATATAGAGTTTTGGGATCAGGAATTATTTAGTGGTTGACATCAGCCTCAGAAGCCCCATTACTCAGGAGAGACTGTCAGTGATTGGCTGGCTTTCAGAAATGTGTTTACTAGACTGAGTTGACCACTGATTGGCCAACCTTCAAAATCATAAGGCTGTCACTGATTAGTTGGCTTTCAGAGGTGTGTTTACTGAACTGAGTTGTCACTGGTCATTTAGGCCTATGCAAATCATTAATTTATTAAATCCAGTTTGTGTTTCAAACCGGGTCTAGTAGTCCCTTGTTACCATGAATGTAGAATGATGAGCCTTTTTCTACGAGTTGAGATTGTTTATTCTCAGAAGCTAATACTTAAATACTGTAGGAAATTGAAAGGACAGGAAAATCAAACTCTGAGGAATCCATTTAAATAAGCAATGATCCTATGATGCATTTTTTTTTCGTATTTGTAACATCTGGGATTTTATTAGTTATCTCCAATTGAAAAGTTGTAATCAATACCTATGAATACCCTATTTTCCTCCTCCCACAAAGAATCTACAAATGTATCTTACTAAATTATATGATTATCTATGATAAAATTGGTGCTTTTTCTTTGTTACCTTAATTCAGAGCTCTTTTTTTCCATTTCTTCCATTAAATATATCTGCTCTTTTTTAATGAAGATAGAAACAACTTAAATTGGAAACAGGAAGCATGGGCTTCATTGCCACCACTCTTAAAATTTAACAGCATGGTTTTTCCACTGCAGTTGCTATGGTAAGGAGATAACTATACTTTCTGATTTTCTTTTTGTTCTGTTTGGTTGTTGGTTGGGCTTTTTTGTGTGTGTGGATATAGCTGCCATACAGTATCACATTGGTTGGTTTTAGGTGTACGATATAGTGATTCAACTTCTCTATACATTGTGCTATGCTCACCAGAAGTGTAGCTACCATCTGTCACCATGCAGCACTATTACAATACCATTGACTATATTCCCTTTGCTATACCTTTCATCCTGGTGACTTTTCATTCCATAACTGGAAGCTTATACATCCCATGTCCATACACCCATTTTGCCCATCCTCCCACCCTCCTCCCCTCTGGCAACCATAAGTTTGTTCTCTGCATGTATAGGTCTGATTTTGCTTGTTTATTGATTTGTTTTATTTTTTAGATTCTACACCTAAGTGAGATTATGTGGTATTTGTTTTTGTCTGGCTCATTTCAGTTAGCATAATACCCTCTAGGTCCACTCCTGACACACAACTTATGACACCTTTTCTAAATAAGGGTGTTTACTAAAGCAAGAGAAGTATAAGTCAGCAGTTCTGATGAATGATATGGCATGTTCATGTATTGAAATGAGTTATGAAATTTGGTGTAAGTAGTATTATTAATAAGTATAGAAATGTGAATGTGATTTACCTCATTTAGTAAGTTAAAGTATATTCTGCGTCATCTACATAATAATATCACTTGTACTAATTGCATTCCAGTAGTTTTTCTCATATAGAAGTGTTGGGAATGGTAGTTAAGACTCAACTTGTCACCCCTGTAGAACAGTAGCTACTGAACCCTCAGTAACTGCAGTATCACTAATCTCGTAACTTTTCATTTGCCACAAAATCTTTTCTTCAAAATCTGAATATATCCATGAGAGTTTGTCGCATAAGTAAACTTCACTCAGCATATGTGCTACTTGCAGGGAAAAGGGGTGGGGGATCTATGCTATTACCTACTGCCCAAATCTCTGCTTATTTAGGGAAAAATAAATTAATGTAATATTTGGGTTTCATCGGAAAGTTACAATGGGTGTATCGGGAGTGTTAATCCTATAGGCAATTTAGCCCTATCAGCTGTGATAAAAGTGCTGAGTATGCCCATTTTTAAATTGCTTTTATAATGAGTAGGAAAAGCCTTAGAAGTTTTGTTTATATGTCAAAACTGAACTTTTCTCTTTCCAAATTCATTCAACTGCCTTGAAATCTGGTCTTTGACTTCCCTATTTATTTCTGACACCTCCTAATGGGGGCAGAGCTAATCACTTACATATTTCCCGGCTGCTAAGGATAGCCAGCTTATGACCACTTACGATTCAAGTACATGTTGATACCTTAAGACCAGTAAGCATTTGATAAAGTGGGAAAGCAGGATGGCTAAATTTGTTGTAATCAACAGTAAGAGGAGGAAATTAGTCCATGGAGCCATGCCAAAGCTTAGTTTCATTTTGCACGAAAAAAAATAATTTTTTTAACCCTGCAACTCCCCAGAAAAAGGATCATAACACCATTTGAACAAGAATTTTCTTAACACATTCCTGACTCTTGACCCCTTCAACTACTAAAAACAGGATCAGATAGGGCTGGTTTGTTAGGGGTTTTGCTCTGCAACCCTGCCCACTCTGGCTAAGTGAGTGTGCTCTTTAAAGGAAGCTGGCAGAACGGTCTCTTAGTTGAAGGAATACCCTGGGTAGAGCTCTTTTAACCTCTCATCCAGGAAGGACCTTCAAGTGAAGACGGAGGCAAAGAGACTCATTACTAAAAATACAAAGCAGCAGGACCAAACTCCAGTCATGTTTTTCAAATTTAAGTGTTTTCTGAGAAGTTGGTTTCCATGTGGTATAAGCACCAACAAACAATAAACCCATGTTGGTGTTCTGTACCCTTATGGTTCATTATGCCAAGGACAGTATAGTATAAAATTTCCACTTTCCATTCTCCTGCCAAAATCACTGAACTGTCTCTCTCCCTTTTCAGGATGTCACATGTACTTCAGTTTGAGGATAAAAGCAGAAAAGTGAAAGATGCAAGCATGCAAGATTCAGACACATTTGAAATCTATGATCCTCGGAATCCAGTGAATAAGAGAAGACGAGAAGAAAGCAAAAAGCTGATGAGAGAGAAAAAAGAAAGAAGATAAAATTACAGTCATGATAATTAGGTAGAAATGTGCCTGCAATAAATGGCCTTATAACAGCCGTTGTTCCCAACAACATCACTTAAGGGTGTGAAAAGAAGTATTTTTGAACCTGTTGTCTGGTTTTGAAAAAAAATTATCTTGTTATGTAAATTGTGGGATGATGTAAGCAAATGCTTTTGGTTCATGCTTTTTTTTCTGTAATTGACTTTTTCTATTGCTAAATCTGAAATAACTTTCCTGCCAGTTTACATGTTAACCATTTGTAGACTGTGCCAGCCTGTTTATGTCTTTTTATCCTAAAATATGCGAAGGCTTTGTTTTCAAGACTTTTTATAAGAAGTTTCTTTCAAGAAAGAGTATTTAAGGGAAACCTCCCTGGCATTCTGTTACCACAGTACTGAATTTGGAATAGAATAAAAATTATATACATAAAGATTGATTTTTGTTGTTGTCGTTTTGCATATAAATATCTAAAAATAGCCAAATCAGTAAGACCCAGTAGCTTCATGCCTTAAAGCCTGAGGAATCTCCAAGGGAATATTGTCACCTGCATCTAAGCCAAAGCCTGGGTTTTATAGACGTAATCAAGACGCTAATACACTAAATAAGGTCAGCCAAGCTTACTGCACACCCTGGCCCAACAGCAGGCCTCCTGCCCACTCCTCTGCCCTTTCAGCATAGCAACAAGAGCACATGCAGAGGTGACACTAGCAACAGAACTATCAAGAATTTAGCTCTTGATGACAACCACTCACACTGGTTATTTACTGTATATTATCTATACTAACTCAGTTTTTCTAGAATCTGATTCCTCAAATAATACCTCAGGCTAACTTTCGGTTACCTAATAAAACCTCACCAGCCACATCTTTCCAGGTAATGTCTCATCGGCTCTCTTTTCCCAAAAGTAATCCAATAGACTTTCCCTAGAACACCTGTTCTCAAAATGTAGTCCCAGGCACTACAATGCAGTGGCAATAGCATTACTTGGGGACGTTAGAAATGCAAATTCTTGGGGCGCCTGGGTGGCTCAGTCAGTTGTGCATTTGACTTCAGCACAGGTCATGATCTCCCAGTTCATGAGTTTAAGCCCTGCATCAGGCTCTGTGCTGACAGTTCAGAGCCTGGAGCCTACTTCGGATTCTGTGTCTCCCTCTCTCTCTGCCCCTTCCCCACTCATGCTCTGTCTCTCTGTCTCTCACAAAAATAAATGAACATTTTTAAAAAATTAAAAAAAAAAAAAAAAAAAAGAAATGCAAATTCTTGCCAGACTCCCCACCACCATGACTACACTTCCAGATTACTGAATCTGAAACTTCGAACCCGGAGGGTTTATTATACAGATTGCTGGTTTCACTGCTGATGATTCAATTTTGGGGGCATGGCAGTATCTAGTGAAGTTAAAGATAGGCATATCCAGTTATCCAAAAATTCTAATCTTAAGTCTGTCCCCTAAAGAAATTCTCACAACATTGCTCAAGAAAACCTGTACTAAATATACACAAAAGCATCAACCAAAGAATGGATAACTAAGTTGTTGTATAGCCGTACTATGGAATACTTTGTAGTGGTAAAGATCAATAAACAAGAGTTATATGTGTTAGCTTATCTTAAAAATAATGTGAGGGAGGGGCACCTGGGTGGCTCAGTCAGTTAGGCAACGGACTTCAGCTCAGGTCATGATCTCACGGTCCATGGGTTCAAGCCCTGTGTCAGGCTCTCTGCTGACAGCTCAGAGCCTGGAGCCTGCTTCGGATTCTGTGTCTCCCTCTCTTTCTGTACTTCCCCCGCTAGCATTCTGTCTGTCTCTCTCAAAAATAAATAAACATTAAAACAATTTTTTTAAATAGGATGTGGATATGACATCTTTATTAAAAAAATAATAATAATGTGAGGGGCACCTGGGTGGCGCAGTTGGTTAAATCTGGCTCTTGGTTTCGGCTCAGGTCATGATCTCACAGTTCATGGGATCGGGCACCACATGTGCTGTTAGCTTGGGATTCTCTCTCTACCCCTCCCCTGCTTGTGCTATTTCTCTCTCTCTCTCTCAAAATAAATAAATATACATTTAAAAATAATATAATGGGGGAAAAAAGGGAACCATCTATATAAAAATGTAAACAAGCAAAACAGCATTCTACTTTGTTTATGGATGTACACATGTGGCAATGTGTGGCAGAAGTATAAAAACATGTATGAAAATAGTGGTAACCTCTGAGGAGGCACAAGGAATATATAAGGGGCTTCATTTGTAATAAGGGAGATTGTGGGTACTCAGGCCTATTATTCCCTCTCTACATTCTAGTATCCCTGAAATATTTCATGTTTTTTCCTTTATGATCCTTTATAGAATCTGAGATGAGAAAACATAAGGGGCTCCCGATACTAACAAGAACACTTTCATTTTTGCTTCAGAAGTAGGACAATGTTTCAAAGAGGAGGAGAGGGTATGATATGGGAGTTCTGGAGAAATGTCAACCCACTCAAAAGCAGAGTGATCAGACACAAACCCACCAAAATATAAGCCAGTGTTTGGAAGCGTGCCATCTTCCCCTCACCACAAAGTTATAACATCAGTTGTTTCACAGATATTCATAAAGTTTCTGTTGGTTATTATGAAATGCATTAGCACTGTATTTGTTTCTATCAAAGAATCCTATAGGTTTCTCTCCTGTTTCTCCCTGAATATCTCCATCTTTACCAGTGTACTGTATCCCAACAACAGAGGGGACCACAGAGCTCCAGAGCACAAGCTGGAAGAATGACATTTGTAGGTATAAAGAGATAACAAAGTGACAAAATTAAACCCTCAGTTGGTTGAATGCTCCTTATCCTGCTTTAACCACAAGGAGCAGAAAGATATGAAATTTCAAAGATTAGATAGAATCCCATCAGAAAATTTCACCATGAGAATAAAATTCACTTTTAACTTAATAATAACAATGTTTTAAAGCTTAAAAACTTAAATAATCTATTAAATATGATATTTAATGTGCTTATAGTAAAGTCTTTGGAAATGTCACAGGAATGTGTTTGGGCCAAAAAAAAAAAAAAAAAAAAATCAGTTCAAAAGACAAAAAAACAAAAACATGTAAGAAAATTAGCCTTTATGGGTCATTCTAATGTTTTATTTATTTGGGTTTACTTTTATGTGTCTTGCCCTAGAGATATTACCCTGAAACAGTGAAGTTTATTAACAATTCTTGTTCATTGTCTATAACAATCCTGGATTTTCTGAAGAGCAAAAGGTCCTGGCAATTTTTTTCTCACTTTCTGACCAGCCATTTTTTTTCACTTTGGTTAAAGCTGTTGGCAAGGTGAAAGTTAAAACTAACCCTAGACCTCTCCTTTGTCAATAGGTAATTGAATTAAATACAGATCTCTCTACAATTTTTAACAGAGTAGTATCAAAACATACATTGTCACATGCCTCAGCTTTCTTTATGCTCTAAAGCCACCCAGTCAGTAATACATCTGCCGCATTTAAAAATGGGGACACCATAGAACAAGGTCACTAAAACGTGTGAGATGAGTGGTTTGCTGCTGTTGTTTTTAGAACAAGTTCAATAAGCTATGGTGTCCTTATCAAACTGTCACTACCAAGTTTCTTGATAGGATCTGACGTGTGAGGTACATAAACCTGTTCTGTTGTATCAGTGTGGCCTGTATGGGAAAGGTTAGATGAATGCAGAATATTGCCCAAACATGCTGTTTAATCTTAGTGATAACAAGAAAAAAAAAAAACAAAAAATAGAGGTGTGAAGTGAGTTACCATTGAGGGTTGTATCAGTATAAGCAATTTGTATTTAGGGGTGTAGAGAAGTTAAGAGGGGTTACATTCTTTAACACTGTCATTCACAAAAAAAAAAAAAAAAAAAGCAAGCAGGTCTGGTTTCTCTATGGCTTTGACTCCATTCCAGTGACTCTACACAGTTTATCAGGTGGTACTACTTCTGCTTACTAGAAAGCAGTAAGTTTTCCTGCCACACATATATTTTATCTTCTTTTACCTTTTAATGAAGCGAAGTGAAACAAAGGCCATATTTTAGAGAAATCCTTTTTCATAAGAATTTGATGAAATTTTAATTCCAAGAGAAATAATAAAACACCAAATCTTACTAAGTTGGGTATTAGAAGTCCCTTGCTTATAGAAAAAAATACTCATTTATTCCCCAAAATGCCCCTCACCAAAGCCATGCAGGAATACCTTTGTCACAGGTGCTAAAAGTTTCATTAATCCCAATGCAGAACTACAATCAGCTCCCAAAATAAATGGAAAGAAAAAAAAAAGCGCTGATTTGTAGCATATGCAGATTTCCATGATGTAAATACCACGGCTGACTTTAAGCCACCAAAGGAAGCCCCAATACACAACTGGTAATTTTTCCCATTCTGTTTCACCAGGAGCTAAAAGCTTATATATTAACTCTTGCATTGGCATTAAAGAACTCACAAAAGCTTTTAAACTTTTTCCAAGATCACAATCTTCATATGTATTTCTATTTTAAGATTACTTCACATAATTTGGTCAAGTTCTAAGTTCTAGTAAGATCTGCACTCTATGTTTTTATGACTAGTTTGTATCTTTAGATTCTCTTTCAATGGAGTTTTCCAAAGCCACATGGCTCACATTTCTTATTCCCTCTGCCTGTCATTTTTGCCTCAGTCACATGTCCAACTCAAGACGCAACCAAATTTCACAGCAAAGAAGTAGCGGGGCAGGAAGGAAAGAAATGGAATTATAGGTTTTCAATTATTCTCTAATAAGTGATAACATATAAATTCATCTTTTAATTTTTTTTAAGGTATTTTGGATTAGGGATGGAGAATCCTACCTGAAGAGAAAAGAAGACCGGCTTCTAATTAAAATGCAAACAGAAGTCTGGTCTCTCCACATCTGCTGGGAATTATTCCTTTAAGGTTAGATCATGGTATTCATGTTACTTGTTCAGCAAAAACAACTTCTAGAGGCTTTCTTTTTAGCACCACTCAAAAAGAAGGTATTCTTGGTCTTTTTGAAAATTTTTAGTCTCTCATCTTCATGATGCCAAAAAGAGTAACTGTTGCTAATGTACAGATACTTTTTAATAATCAAAATAATTTTGGGGCGCCTGGGTGGTTCAGTCGGTTAAGTGCCTGACTTCAGCTCAGGTCATGACCTCATGGTCCGTGGGTTTGAGCCCTGCATTAGGCTCTGTGCTGACAGCTCAGAGCCTGGAGTCTGCTTCAGATTCTGTGTCTCCTTCTTTCTCTCTCTGCCCTCTCCCGCTCATGCTCTGTCTCTCTCTCTCTGTCTCAAAAATAAATAAACATTAAAAAATTAAAAAAAAAATTTTGAGAGGAGGAAACTCTTCACTTCCTCCTATATTTTCTGAATTTAATCTAGTTGGAGCTTCAATATTCAAATGTTTTAAAGACAATATATTTGAAATATGAAGGGTATCATGTGTAGAGAATAAATGACTATTTTAAAGCAGAATATATTTTATGGCTAGTTCTCAACAGTCATGAGTGAACTTAAAATTTGTGAGTTTCCTCTTTCTGATGTGTACAAATTATTTCTTTTATTTGCAATTTCTGAGGAAATATTTTATCGGGGGTAAGAGGAATATGACCATTTCATCTCTGTTCTAAAGTTGTACTGTCTTATCAGTGTAAATGAATAGACTAAGAATGGATACTATCTCCCAAGCAACGAAAGAATTCAACAAGTGATTTTTGAATTAATTTAGACAAGTTATACATGATACTATGTGAGGCCCAGATCTGCTTCAGAGTGAAATTTCATAATTTCATTATATGGACTTCATGTCCCATCAATGACATGTCCAAAACTACACTCTCCTCTGCAGTTCCTAGCCTCCTAGCCATGCCTCCACCAGTCCCACTTCACCCATAGTGTTACTATCTCTGCTAAGGGCAATGCCATCTTTCCAGCTGCTCGGGATAAATGTTTGGATTCCTGTCTTTACCTCACTCCCCACATCCATTCTGTTATGACATTCTGTTGATGGTACCTTCAAACTATATCCAGAATTTCACCATTATTTACTACTTCCCACCGCTACCACCAAGGTCAAAGGGACCATCAACTTGCACATGGACTACAAATACTAACTAGTCTCCCTGCTTTACCCTTGTTTCCCTGTAATTTATTATTAACAGAGTAGCCAAGTGAAACTCTCTAAAACAGAAGTCATATAGTTATACTTCTCCCCTCAAAACCCTTCAGTAGTTCCCTCACTTAATTCAGAGTAAAAACTCATATACCCATAAAAGCCTACAAGACTCCAGATAATTGCCACCCCTACCCCTTAACCTCTGACATCCTCTCTCACTACCCTCACCATTGCTTACTCTGTCCCAGCCACACCAGCCTTCCAGCACTTCATCAAATGAGCTGGGTGTGGTCCACCTCGGGTGCTTGGTACTGAATGGTCCCTCCACCTGAAACACTCTCCCCAAGATGTCCAAATGTCTATCTCCCTCAGCTCCATCAAGTCTGCTCAAATGGCACTTTCTCAAGAAGGCCTATAGTAACTGCTCTACTTTCAAATTGCAACCCATCTCCTCCCCATATGCTCAATCTTTCCAAATCTCTGTCTCCCATTATATTCAATAATACTATGAACACCTAAGCACTCTGCCTCACTAATATACTTAACCCTTTTTTTTTTTTAATGTTTATTTTTGGAAGAGAGAGTGCACATGCACACGAACGGCTAGGGGCAGAGAGAGAGGGAGACAGAGGATCCGAAGCAGGCTCTATGCTGATAGCACAGAGCCCACAGAGGGTTCGAATCCCAAACCGTGAGACCATGACCTGAGCCAAAGTATGATGCTTAACCAACTGAGCCACCCAGGCACCCCCAATGTATTCAACTCTTACAAACAACCTATGTAGCAGAGGCCCTTATTATCATTATACAGAAGAGGAAACTGTGCCTTAGAGAGGTTACTCACTGACTTATTATCAGCTATCTCCTATCCTAGAGGGTCCTCCATGAGGACAAGAATTTTTTTCAGTTTACTTTACTATTGTTCTAGTGCCTAGAACCATGCCTAACAAATAGTAGATACTTAATAAATACTTGTTGATGGGGTGCCTCAGTGGCTCGGTTGGTTAGCAGTCCAACTTCAACTCAGTTCATGATCCTGCAGTCAGTGAGTTCAAGCCCCGCATCAGGCTCTGTGCTGACAGCTCAGAGCCTGGAGCCTGCTTCAGATTCTGTGTCTCTCACTCTCTCTGCCCCTCCCTAATTCGTGCTCTGTCTCTCTCTCAAAAATAAGCAAACATTTAAAAAAGTTTTAATAAAAATAAACAATACTTGTTGAATGAATAAATCAACCAAGTACCTTTTAAAAAGTATACAATATAACATTATTCCACATTTTATAATTTAAGATCGCCATCATTTCACAGAGTTAGAACATTTTTACATTAAAAATAAATGAATGATTCAACCTCATCTCAGGGACAGCTCTAACATTTGAATAAATTCAGCTTTAGGAAACCTATTATATTATCTTTTTCTCCTTTTAACACAAGACACTTTATCACAGATGGGCATTGATCCACAGACCAATTTTGGGGAACCACTGGTGTGTAGGGAAACACATTTCTACCCATATCCCTTGAGCACGTGCTCTTTAGCTTTTATATTTTTACTTGTTTATTTTAGAGAAAGAGAGAGAGCACACATGAGCAGGGGCGAGCAGCAGAGGAAGAGAGAGAATCTTAAGCAGGCACAGAGCCAGATGCAGGCTCAATCTCACAACCGTGGGATCATGACCTGAGTCAAAATCAAGAGTCAGACACTCAATCAATCGACTGAGCCACCCAGGAGCCCTGAGTACCTGCTCTTCATAGAAAGCAATATTCTAACTCCTGAGACTAGAAAGAACTGAGGGCTAACACATAATATGTAGAAAGTAAGGCTATAAGGTTTCAGACCAGCAAGTGATTTAGTGGGTAAATGGTATAACTTCCTAATATGTTTTCTTTTCTCTCACATGGGAACAATAACAGCTGCCTTTCCTACCTAGCTGTCACAGTAAGAAAGAATAGACATGAAAACCAAGCTCTTACAAAGCTTATAATGATAAGAGCAAAAATTTAACGGATAGTTTATGCCAGAGACACCCTTCTGAGCACTTTATCTTGAGTAACTCTTTCAATCCTTATAAACAACTCTATGAAGTACGCTCTATTATTATCTCCAATTTACAAATGCGGAGGATATCTGAGGCTTAGAGAAGTTAAATGATTTGTCCAGGTTACACAGTAAGTAGAGGAGCTAGAATTAAAAATAAGATTGACTCCCAGAATTTCTGCTCTTGGTCAAGCCACCATGCCTCTCACTACACAAGCCAGACTGTTTTACAGTATACCTTATATGTGCCTATAGAGTTTATAATCTAGGGAGGCAAAGGGGGAAGACAATACCCAAAAATTAAAACACAGAACACAATGATTTGACCTGAAACAAATTATATATGTAAAAACTAAGTGGATGCTAGAATGAACCAGGATTTAAGTTTGGTGGCATTAATCTAGAACTGCTTCATGACAGACAATTTTGACCATAATATGGAAGGAAAGGGGAACATGGCATCGAGAAGACAGGTCATGTTTCTGGTGGAGAGGACATTGTGCAGACAAGCTATTAAGATAAATGTAGGAGACAGCAATGTGTCTACATAATGCCAAAACATCTGGTCAATTCAGTTAAAAAAAAATTTCTATCAATGTAGTGAATTTCTTCAGTCAATCCAGATGTTTGGCATCTTGTAGACAAAACATCCAGATGATTAACTGAAGATCTGACAGAGTTGACGGGATTAACCAGATGTTATAGCATTGTATAGACATGGTGTCAGGACGTTTGCTTGGCTGGAGTGGAGTCCAGCTGTAAAGGAGATAATGGCCCAGGCAACGAGAGGGGGCTTTGGAGCAGAGAACCTGGAGCTTAGATTTGATGCAACTGGGAGCTGCTGGAGGAGGAGTGTGATGGAAATGATGCTTCAGGAAGAGGATTCTAACAACCCTGAAAAAAAAAATGGTGAGAGGAAAAGTTGTAGACAGGAAAGAGGATGTTAGGAGAGTGCAGGTGTGTGTGAGGTAATTAGAGCCTGGATCAGAATCAGGCTTGGGAAAGCAACAGGAAGGAGTGGATCTGAAAAACATTACAGAAAAAGAACAGGAAGTCATGATGGGCTAGACAAGGGAGTGAAACTGCACATCACCCTAAGGTTGGAAGCGCGGAGGCCTGGGAAAGCAGCTGCCTTCAGCCTCACCACAGTAGTAAAGTGAGAGGGGATCCCCAAGAGACCCCTCCCCTCAACCGCCCACTCAGAGGCCACAGCCAGGACCATGGGCAGAGGGTACATGAACCACAGACACATCTCTCCTTTATGAGCCACCTACATTGCCTTCTCGTCAAGCCCAATTTCATGAAAGGATTGAGAAGGCTGGATTCAGGTTGTCAGGTAGACATAACTTCAGTGAAAAGTCCAAAAAGATGGTATTTTAATGGCATTTGCTTTTATACAGCATATAATGTAAACTTTAGATATACAAAGGTATGAGTAAATTAGATGAAATGAGATTGTGAGAAATTACACAATACATACATTACTTGACAGATTGGCATTATAGAAGCCTGTTAACAGGCATGAATTATGGCTGAATCCAAAAAGTTACAATATATTTTTAAAAATTTTTTTTAACATTTATTTATTTTTGAGAGACAGAGACCAAGCACAAGAAAGGGAGGGGCAGAGATAGGGAGACACAGAATCTGAAGCAGTCTCCAGGCTCTGAGCTGTCAGCACAGAGCCCAATGCACGGCTCGAACCCATGAATGGTGAGATCATGACCTGAGCTGAAGTCAGATGCCTAACTGACTGAACCACCCAGGCACCCCACAATATATATTTTTTAAATCCTTAATTTATGAAACTTTGGAATGTTTAGCTCTTGGTTTAGATATTTTGTAGATTTTTAAAAATTCCAAGTATCTTATTTGATCAGAATCAAGTTTATCTTACAAATTCCAATCTATTAGATTCAAACTATGCTAGTTGTATAATAGTGTGCTCACGCATATTAAAAAAATATTCTAAATATCTATGCAATTCATGGTTTTACAAATTTGCAGTTTCAAATATTTACAGCCCCAGGCTTATCAGCCTACACAGCCAGTTGTATGCCCTTTACAAACACATCCAGGTTTTCTTCAACTACTTCCTTGTTCATTTCAAAAGAGAAAGAGCCTTGAACAGAAGTTAATCTCTCCTTGTTCATGGTTTGGTACAAAATTGAGATTCAATCTCTGTCTATCTCTCCCTCTCTTTCCTCCCCCTCCTCCAACCAGAGGAATAACACAGAATGTAAGATCATAAATATATTAATGTGTTTCAAAATCACCCTAGAGGAGGCAGAAGGTTCAGGAAACTTGTTAAAATCAGTTTCCCAGGCCTCAGAAATGACAAGTCTATTGATCTGGGATAGGAGCCTAAGAAGCTGTTGTTTTTTTGTTTGATTTTTAACAATTTCTCCCAACCAATTCTGATGCCTATTTTCTGAAAATTGGACTTAGACATGCTGCCTTAAAGGGGAAAGCTAGAAAATGAAAACCATCTATTGGACATGTGACTATAAAATGATAAAACAGATTTAATTTTCTTTTCTTAACCCAAAAAATCACAACCCTTCATTATTCCTTCATGTAATAAGCTCGTAGGTAAATCCACTGTGTTCTCTGATGTGCGGAATTTTCCACAGAAACAGCATCAAGTCAAATACACCTATGCAATCAGCGTGAGTAGCAGCAAGACTACACTTCCCACTACAGCCCTTCCTGAACACAATGTTTACCTGATAGGTAATCGTAACAAATGATCTTGGTAAATCTCTCTAGTGCTCCAAGGCTAAGTGAGTCATTTATTTATCACACAGAAAAAAAGCAGTTGAGTTCACTGAACCGATGGGTGATTTATCCAGGTATTTGAGTATAACCTACCCACAGCCATCGTTTCATAAAACCTTGAAATTAGTAGATAGCTAACTAGTTATTCAAAGAGTTCATCAGTGAAATGTGCCCCATAATAACATCAAGATTAGAGTGTTTCTTCTTTACATATCCTCTGTTAGGTGCCTCTTTTTTGGCAGCACTGACTATACTACAATACAAGAGAGATAAGTGGATTTATTTTTGTTTGTTTGTTTCTTTATTTTGAGCTCCATCAACTCATTCTCTTAATATTCTTCCAAGGATATAGGAAAGAAAATAAATTGGGAGAATTTTGTTAGAGGCCCTCATTACCTAAGGTGTCACAATTGAAAGTCAAAATCACTATTTATGTGTTTCAAATGATGCTTTTGAAACACAATGAGGATTTCACATGTAAGTCAAGTGGTTTTGACTTGAGTAGTGATTCTTTCCCACTTACCCATTCTCCTGCCACTTTCAAATCTCATCTAGCAACCGCAGAAAACGATCTCATGCCCAAGTGGGAGGGAGTTAGGAAATGACAGGATTGCAGAAGAAAACCCTTACAAATTTTCAAAACATAGAATGTACTTGCATTTTGATACAGGTTAAAACAGAAAGATTCATTTCCAGGATCTCCTACTTGTCACCCACATAAAAATATTAACCTTCAATGCCTACATCTTAACCACAGATTGAGAAGGGTAAAAAAATAAACATATTCTCTCTAGAGTATTTCATTGATTCTATAGCTTTGGCATGATTTATAGCATTGAAATGTCTTTTGAGCACTGTGCTTTTTTTTCCTCAGGGTCATTACTAGTCCATAGGGTGCCTTTATGTGAATTAGAAAGAGGCACCCATTCCCCAAGACATTTTACTTCCATATGTCATAAAATTGAAATAATATACTGATTTTGTTTGAAAAAGACACTTCACCACATCTGCAAGAAAAACTGAGATAACAAATATCAAATCTATGTTGCTGGCCATGGAAATCATGTCCCCTTAGTCACAGTACCCTTGTGCAATGATCAAAATGGCACAACTGTGAGAAACAGCTAGTCCTTCTCTCCCTTTGCTTTCAGACTTCTCCATTTGCTAGCCAGCCCAGATGCTCCTGAGTCCTACTGAAACTCTAGTAAATTGCTCTCTCAAAGATCACTCATGATACTCTTCCTGTCAAATTCAAATTCAAATCTACCTTCTTGGAATTCTCTCCTCCCACTTTTTTTTTAAATTATATATATACACATATAGATATACGTATATATATATGTATATATATATACGTATATCTATATGTGTGTGTGTATATATATATATATATATGTATTTTTTTTTTTTTTAATTTACATCCAAGTTAGCACACAGTGCAATAATGATTTCAGGAGTAGATTCCAGTAATCCATCCCCTATGTATAACACCTAGTGCTCATCCCAACAAGTGTCTTCCTTAATGCCCCTTGCCCATTTAGCCCATCCCCCCACCCACAACCCCTCCAGCAGCCCTCAGTTTATTCTCTGTATTTAAGAGTCTCTTATGCTTTGTCCCCCTCCCTGTTTTTATATTATTTTTGTTCATGTTTTGAAAAAAATGTTCATGTTTTGTATCTTAAATTCCACATATAAGTGAAGTCCTATTTATCTTTCTCTGACTGACTACTCTCACTTAGCATAATACACTCTAGTTCCATCCACATTGTTGCAAATGGCAAAATTTCATTCTTTTTGATTGCCGAGTAATACTCCATTGTATAGATATACCACTTCTTCTTTATCCATTCATCTGTCAATGGACATTTGGGTTCTTTCCATATTTTGGCTATTGTCAATAGCACTGCTATAAAATTGGGGTGCATGTGCCCCTCTGAAACAGCACACCTGTATCCTTTGGATAAATACCTAATAGGGCAATTGCTGGGTGGTAGGGTAGTTCTATTTTTAATTTTTTCAGGAACCTCCATACCGTTTTCCAGAGCGGATGAACCAGTTTGTATTCCTACCAGCAGCACAAAAGCGTTCCTCTTTCTCTGCATCCTTGCCAGCATCTATCATTGCCTGAGTTTTTAATTTTAGCCATTCTGACAGCTGTGAGGTGGTATCTCATTGTGGTTTTGATTTGTATTTCTCTGATGATGAGTGAGGCTGAGCATCTTTTCATATGTCCGTTAGTCATCTGGATGTCTTCTTTAGAAAAGTGTCTATTCACGTCTTTTGCCCATTGCTTCACTGGATTATTTGGTTTTTGGGTGTTGAATTTGATAAATTCTTCATAGATTTTGGATACTAGCCCTTTATGTGATATGTCATCTGCAAATATGTTCTCCCATTTCAGTCGGGTACCTTTTAGTTTTATTCCCTTCTCTGTGCAGAAGCTTTTTATCTTGATGAGGTCCCAATAGTTCATTTTGCTTTTGTTTCCCTTGTCTCCAGAGACGTGTTGAGTAAGAAGTTGCTGTGGATAAGGTCACTGTCCTCCCACTCTTAATCCTGATTTCTCTTTCTCCCTTTCCTAGTAGCAATTCTTGTTCTGCTCCTGTTTTCTGTGGGCTCTGTTCTTAGACTCTAATTCTGAGGAATCTTGTCAATTCTCCCTGAGCTAAAATGGCCTTTGGAGCTAAGGTATTTTGCAGGTGGAAGCTAAAAGGGCTGCCTATCCAATACAACTTAGCCTGTACCCCTTCCCTGTTTCCCAGGGCAAATATTCCAGTAAATGCTTGTCTTCCTGTAAAATGTGGGGCACAGGCCTCTAGATTCAGTGACAAGACAATCATCCGTGACTTGAGCCATGTGATATTCCATTGCATCTGCAGAGCCCCATGGCTTGTTCGGGAGAAGGATCTGGAATTTCAGACTCTATAGTAACTAAAAAGACTTCTGCGAATCACTGTCCAGGGCCACAGCCCTCTGCTTCTGGCCTCCAACCTTCCACAACATTCTGAGGAAGATGGTTCCTCATCAAGCCTATAATTCAATAGCCACCCAGTATGGTGAGGAACAAAGATATTCTTCACAGCCCTGTAAGCGCTATGAGTAACTAAAGTGTCTCTCCACTGGCTAGTGATATTCCCAAGTTTAAGAATGAGATCTTCATGACTTACTGGGCTTAGGGAAGATCATGTTCCTGGATGACATTCTGATATGGTCCACGACCTGCCTTCAGCTCCTGGGTGAACCCTTCCTGAATGCAAAATGTCGGAAAAGTATTTATTGCCTCTCTTCAAAGACAACCTCCTCTAACAAGGGTTAGTAATATGCTAGAATGGTAAACATACCCCTTTCTCTCTCCCCTCTCTTCTCTCTTTCTCCCTCCTTTAAATATCCAGGACAATGCTTCCTGAACTTACTGGCTTTTTTTTCCTGACAATCCCATAAAGAACCACTTGAAGAGACAGCCATTTCAAAATCCATGGTGGCCAAAGTCTTCCAGCACCTGAATGCTAGTTTCCTTTGCCTTGTATCCCACATTATCCTTACTCTTTGTGAGTAAAATATATCCCACTGATGGCGGGAGGGGAGGATGTTTTGTTTTTCTACAAGTGCACCTTTTCTCTAACCATCTTACACGCTGAAAACGAAGTAAACATTGAAATAAAAATGTTAAAGCACCTTCAAGAACTAAGCAGGGTTTTTTTTCCCCCTTCTCAGCCAATATGATGGGGGGTGGGGGAGATTTGACATTTTCATTGCAGTCTAAAATTATAATAGGGCTAAAAAAATAACCTTGGTGGTCACTGGCCTGACATGAGTCTGGTTAAACCTTAAGGAAACTCTTCCAAGATAGGAATTAGATGCTTCAAAATTTGTTGGAATGTGGTCAACAGAAAAATAAAAATTTAAAACCTGGTTTACTTGCCTGAAGGACCTCCATGAGGTAGACTCTACACAGGAAACAATTCCATCTTCCAGAGTGAATATTCACTCATTTTCTTTTCCAGCCAGGAGTTTGTAAGAAGCCAGCAGGCAATGCAGTCATGTAGTAATGTCCTTCCCACTGCCAAGATGGATTAATGCTGGGAGAGCTTACAACTGGTGAGTAATCAGTAGTGCTTGCAGACCCTCCAAGATCCCCAAGGTGTGATTATTTTCATACGTAGATTTCTGTCATCATCCTCCAAAGGGTGCTTTGTCATTTCCTTTAGTCTTCCCTCACTGGACTCTCAAGCCCATGTTACAAGGACGACATATTTTCCAAGTCATTGCCAATCTTCTACTCAAACCATGTTGGTGAGCACTTTAGAGACAGTGCTAAAATGTGAAAGCTACATTAACAAAGTACTACTAGGGTTGGGTTTTTTTTTTGTTTTGTTTTTTGGTTTTTGTTTTTTTTCATGATTCTGGAAAGGTATGAATAATTGTTTATTAAAACAAGATTTAGGGGGCACCTGTGTGGCTCAGTTGGTTGAGTGTCCGATTTTGGCTCAGGTCATGATCTCATGGTTTGCGAATTCAAGCCCAGCACTGGGCTCATTGCTGTTAGCAGAGTCTGCTTTGGATCCTCTGTCCCCCTCTCTCTCTACCCTTCCCCAGCTCATGCTCTCTCTCTCCCTCAAAAATAAATAAAACATTAAAAATATAATAAAATAAAATTTAGAACCTAACTATCCTCCAGGCTCACTGATTTGGTTTATTATGTGCCTATCTAATCTTCAGGTTGATATAAAGGTGTCATGGACCTACTATAATCTCAGATTATGAATAACCACATCGAAACAACAATCCTACCTCTGTAAAATGTGAGTTTTCAAATTAATTGCTCTCTGCGTATTTTAGCATTTACAGCCATTCATTCTTAAGTTTCTCTTAACCACCATCCCACTCTTTGACTTGTGTTCAGCTCCACTCTGGTGGGACTAACCAGGCCGCTGAAATGGGAAGTCTTACATCAAAAGAACTCACATTCTGGAGTCAAATGGCCATATGTTCAAGTTCTGTCTCTGCCAGCACCTAGTTGGGAATCCTTAGATGATGCACCTAAACTCTCTGAGCTTTGGTTTCCTCATCTATAAATTGGACATACGGTTTACCTCAAAGGGATTATAAGAGCCCATTCTTGTAAAGTGTTTCGCACAGTGCTCAATAAGTGCTAATCCCGATAGCATTTGTGTTAGTAATAATTATTATTAATATTATTGTTACCTCCTTCAATCAAAACTTACCTAGTTTAGAATATTTGTCTAATAGTAAGTTTTAGACTCCGGTAGGCTCTAAGTTACAGCTCCTCCCTGCTGGTGGAGCTGGCAATGAGGTCGGTGGAGGCTCAGCAGAACTGTACAGCTATCCTGGATTCTCCTGTTACTATTCCTCTCCACTGGTGGTTCCTTGACCTGAGCCTAATACCCTTCCCCAGGGCTTAGGAATCTGCAAGTCTTTGATTCCTACCTAGTCACTCAGAAGGTGGGTACTTCTGTCTGTCCTCTTCCCAGACCCCTTCACCTCTGAGCCCCAAGTCTTAAGGTCATATCCAACAGTAAGGGTATAATTTTGGCAAACTGGGCCAAACGTGTCTCTAGACCCTCATAAGTTCTGATCAGCAACTCCAACCCCAGACACACTGTATTGCCTAAGCTGAGTGATGCCCCTGATTCACAGTAGGCCTAGCCATAAACCAGCAGGCCCTGCCTTTGCTGATGTCAGAATCACCCAAGGGTTTTGAAAAACACAGATGTCTGCCCCACTCCCTACCCTGGAAGTCTGTATTTTTAAGGTGTCTGGGTGATTCTGATGATAACCCCAGTTTGAGAAGCTCTCATTTTAACAACTACCAAACATGCTTATCTGTTCTCCCCATGTCTTGGAACTGGGTTATCTTTTCTGAACTACATAAACCTGCTTCTGTTTCCCCTAAACCCAGTTTGTTGTTGATTCTGGTGACTATGAACTCCAACAAGGTCACAGGAACTTAAGCTGCTGATTATGGCTTAGGAACCTTCCTCCACATCCCAGTCCCTTGGGCCCAAGAAACAGAAAAGATCTCATATTTGAGTCAAAGAGAGAGCACCAGGGTTGTAGAATCAGTAGCAGCTAGTGTGGAACAAGGGATGTGAGTTCAAAAGATTTAAAGGCCTGTGACTCCGACAGTGATCAAAAGAAGATAAAGCGCCCTTCCCCTTGCCAAGCCAATCTAACATGATATAGCACAAGTGTACTGGTGAAGGTCATAAAACAAGCCTAGTGAGACCTTTGTTTTCTAACAGTAAGTAAAACAGGAAAGAAAATATAAAGATTGTGACTTGAAGTGATTAAAACAAATCAGGAGGGCAATTTGTGTTTGTGGGTATTTGGCGTGCGGCGGGGGGGGGGGGGGGGGGGGGGGGGGGGGGGGGGGGGAGGGTACCAGTTGCACATACCTGGACCAGAACTCCAGCTTTATTTCCACTCGCCTCCAGGTGCCAGGTACTTTCTTACACCCTGCCCATTGGGTGCCTAATAAACTAGACAAGCCCGGGCTGGGGGAGCTGGGGCACTGCGCTGCAGGAGACCAATGGGGGGGCTCCCTCAAGACTGACAGCAGAGCCAAGTTAGCGCGAGCTTCTGCTGTTAGGAGGCAACGCTCTGAAGGCAAGAGGAGCCGTCCCGCACTCCCCCGGCTCCTCCGCACTCTTTGCAGCGTTTCCTTCTGAGCAGAGCCCAGTAGGTTCCCACTTGGAACGCTTCGAGTCTTTCTCCTGCTTGCCTGGCCTCGCCCAGGATTCTTTTCGAAGATTTCGGGGCCTGACGGGGGCTCGAACCCCAGGAACTGTGAAATCATGACCTGAGCCAAAACCAAGAGCAGGTGGCTTAATCAACTGATCCACCCAGGCGCCCCTTATAAAGCCATTCGTAAGAGCAATATAGTTCACTGCCAGGTGCCTCCACTGACATCTCAGGTCTCCACGGTCTTTTGAATCACTCTTTTCTCCTCTAGAGCAGACAACCTTTAATACTAATTTTCTCTCAGACTGTGTGAGAGCTCTCTCCAAGGAAAACAGTTCTTGGCCAATGTCTTCCCACCACGGTGACAGTCAACCTTAAGAGCAGTGCCCATGGGTTGGCGACCACGAAGCAGTAAACAGAGTTGACGCTCACAAGAACCGGCCCGGGGCGGGCGCGAGCCTGGGGACGCCGAGCAGGTGGCGGGCCGGCGGCTGGAGGGGCCGGCCTGCGGGGTGCGCATGCGCCACCTGCGCAGCCAGCGCCGCAGAGCGTTCCAGGCGGCGGCGAGACGTGGAGGCCCAGATTTTGGCCCCGCGGCGGCGCCTGAGGTCGTGTTCCCGCCTGGGGCACTGTTTTGTGTCACCTCGACTCGAGTTCTTTCCAGGGATTAGCCCTGACTGCGTGATTAATCAGCAGCACTTTCTGGATTTCTCTGAGCGACGTCAGCTGTGCTCAGATAAATTAGGCTCCTCTCTGGAGGCTTCTGCCCCAGCAGAGTCCTGTGTCCCGGAGGCTGGCTCAGGGACCTCGCCCGGCCCAGGCAGCCACCGCCAAATCCGCCCGGTTGGCCCCTGGAGCACTGGGTGCCCGGCCACAGCGCCTCTGTCTACTGCTTTTGCTCACTGGTTAAATGCAAGAACTCAAGATTTTCATAATTATAAAAGGAGGACATGCTCGAGTAAAAGGTGGAAAATTACAAACAGAGAAGGAATCACCCAAAGTGTCACCCTCAGGGCTCAGTCTGTTGATTCTGAAGCATTTGTGTCCAGTCTTTTTTTCTCCTTTTCCTTCTCTTCCTCCTCCTCCTCCTCCTTCTCCTTCTTTTTTTCTTTGCAAAAGATTTTTAGGTTTTAAACATTGCTCAGCTGCAGTCATATTATACATATATTTTGTATCCTACCTTTTTTACTTAATATTGTAGCAGAAACATGTTATGCACTTTTAGCAAACATTAAAGCTCCTAGAGTCCCCTTAGTGGATGTGCCATCAGTTATTTAAACACAATTTCAATTTATGGGCATCTAGTATGTCTCTTAACTTTCACTGGTATATAGGTAGTGAGTAGGCCATCCCTACACCCTTGCCCGTGTTTAGGGGTTGTTGGTTGGTGGAGCATACAAGCATACAATCCCTGCCTAAATTTCACCCAGTGTATGTTCAGGAGTGACGGAACCTTGGACACTTCTGCTCTTTTCCATATTGTTGATGGTAGAGAGCAAGGAGAGAGGACTGATTGTACAGAGCAGTGGGCTGAGATTTTGTGCCTCTAAAGTGGGAGGTCACAGTCTTTGCAATGGAGGTGGAGGTTAGTAGCAAAAGAGAACGCACCTCTCATTCAGGTAAGGAAGAGAGTCCACAAAAAAACAGTAAGCTGGCACCTAAAAGAAAAACTCTCCAGGAAGATAAGTGGATGATTTTTATAACACTGATGTTGAACATTCAGTTTTACTTCTGTTCGTCACAAGCTTCAATGTGTTATTTGGGAAAACTCTTCTTGTCTCTTTCTCTTATTAAAAACAAAAAATCAGAAATGAGGAAAAAGAACTGGGCTAAGCGAAGGAAGAGTAACGCCACTTAGTGTGTTTTCTGCCTTGCTGTGAATTGCCTCGCTAGAAAGAGAGATTGGTCTATTTTTGTAAGATTGCAGGTATCTAGGATAAACAAAGCCCAGGAGCCATCCAGTACTTCTCTGTGAGCTCCTACATGCACCTATTCTACTAACCTCCGGCAAGTCACTTTGACCGTTGTGGTAGTAGAAGGAAATGGTGAAGAAAGGCTGATGGTTTGAGAACACATTCAGGCTTCTGAGAGCGTTTTTCCAGAAGATCTTACACATACTGTTGTTTGTTAGTCTGCTCATTAAAGGACATGCGATGCTAGTAGTTACGTGAATGCCACAGCACTATGGGTCCCTGCTGTGCTTAGAGTTGTGACTGTCTGTAACCCAAGGGATAAGCAGGAACAGCCAGCTCTTGGCATCTCCCTCTTTGCTTGGTCTGGAGAGGCTTTCCCTTTATGAGAGAAAATGTGGCATGCACTATCTCTAGTCGAGCCAGTTTTCTCAAAGCTATCTCTGTGTGGAAAGCTAGACTGACCAACTGGCAACATTCTCTGTCTTGTTTTAAACACACACCATAGGGGTGCCTGGGTGGCTTACTTGGTTAATCGGCTGAGTTTGGCCCAGGTCATGATCTCACAGTTAGTGAGTTCGAGCCCTGTGTTGTGCTCTGTGGTGACAGCCTGGAGCCTGCTTCAGATTCTGTGTCTCTCTCTTTCTACCCCTACCCTGTTCATACTCAGTCTCTATCAAAAAATAAATAAACATTAAAAAAAATTGGGGGGGGGTTGCCTGGGTGGCTCAGTCGGTTGAGCGTCTGACTTCGGCTCAGGTCATGATCTCGCGGTTCGTGAGTTCGAGCCCCGCGTCGGGCTCTGTGCTGACAGCATAGAGCCTGGAGCCTTCAAATTCTGTGTTTCCCTCTCTCTCTGTTTCTCCCCCACTCATGCTCTGTCCTTCAAAAATAAGTTAAAAAAAAAAAAGAAAGAAAAAGAAAAAAAATTTTAAATAAATAAATACACACCACAAAGCAGGCAACTTGTGTAACTGGTATATATTGTGCAAACTAGCTGTCAATTCCTGATCCATCTGAGAACGCTAGCAGTGAAGTAACCTCAGAAGGACAGAGACAGGCCACGGTGGATTCTTTTCCCCTCTGAACCCAGAAGAGACGCCTGCCCTTCTCCCTGTCTCGTTTCCAGAGCAGCTTTCTCTACTGACAGTGCAGCTATCCTCCTCCTTTTAACCAACCTGCCTTGCCTCTGTGGTCTCCACCTAGAGGACAGGTCACCCTGGTGTCTCTGCAGGGTGATATTTGCTCTAAGAGTGGAGGAAAGCCAGCCTTCTGAGCGTGACGCTCCAGATAGGGCTGCCAACAAAAACCCACCAGCTCCCAGATCTCCAAATCTGCTCCTTTTTTGGTACCCAGGGATTCTCACAGCTCCCATTTCTGGAGGATGGTTTCCTTTTTGCTATCCAGTTGTCGTAAGATGGGGAAAAGCCAGCTCCATTCTCATCATGTCCACTGAGGTCAGTCCCGCCCAGCCTGGGCTCTCAGCATCTCTTTCTCCAAGTCACAACATTCTCCAGGCACTTGCTAACCCTGCTGTGTTCTGCCTGTTAAAAGGTCACCTGCTTTTTGAATTCTTTCCACTCTCCTCCCGGTTATTTGTGATAGCCTCTTAGAAGCTTAAAAATAACATTTATTTCCCCAGTGGTTTTGTATATTTCCATTTGGCAAACTTTATTTTGTTCCATGTGTTTCTAAGGGAACAGAAACCAAAATGGTTTATATCCTACTTCCTACAGTGGCCCGACTGATGTTTTCAGACTGGAATTGTCCTTCAGCTCAAAGTGGGTACACCCAACTATAAGCTGGGCCTTGATGAAGAAATTATATAAACTACAAGGACAATGGACATTGTTTGGCGGTTGGAAAATCTACTTCATCGTACTTCCTTTAATCAGCAGTGAATTTTTTAATAGATAGATTCAAGCTACGTTGCATGGATATGATAACAATATAAAAGAAAGTTACATTATAATCATAAACCATGACACTGAATCCCATTGTTAAAATAAAAATGAGGGCATTATAAGAAGTCAAAATGGAAGACTGGAAGGGGTGCACTGGGGGGCTTCCAAGGAAAGGAAATAAGCAGGAAGTGTTCTATTTGAAGATCTCAGTGATAGTTACATGAATGTGTCCACTTTGTGAAAATTCATTGAGCTCCATATTTATGATCACATTTTTTGCATGTATGTTCTACTTGAACACAAAGTTGATTTACAATAAACAAACTGAGGGTTTTGTTGAAGCAGGCAGTTAAGGCAATGAAGGCAACTATTCATTCAACAAATATTGTTTTAGTACCTAGTCAGTGCACGATGGTAAGCATAGACTTTGTACAGATTACAGGAATGAAAAGGTTACTGGCCACAGAGTCTGGCCTCAAGGAGTTTACAGTTGAGTCGGCTACAAAATAAATTAAAAGGGCTCAATGCATGTACCAATGCTGGATTATTCATTGTAGCAAATGTAGTATAGTAATATGAGCATTAGGAGACATGAGCTAAGGGGTATATAGGAATCCTCTATATAATCTTCACAACTATTCTGTAATTCTGATCCTATTCTAAATTTAAAGTTTTATTTAAAAAATTTTCAATGTCGGGACCTGGGTGGCTCAGTTGGTTGTGCGTCTGACTTTGGCTCAGGTCATGATCCTATGGTTCGTGGGTTCCAGCCCTGCGTCAGGCTCTGTGCTGACAGCTCAGAGCCTGGAGCCTGCTTTGGATTCTGTGTCCCCCTCTCACTTTCTGCCCCTCCCCCGCTTGTGCTTGTGCACTCTCTCTCTCCCTCCCTCTCAAAAAAAAAAAAAAAAAAAAAAAAAAACCTTAAAAATTTTTTTTCAATGTCATTAGAATGACTCTAAGGTAGAGATTATTTTTGGACTAAGGGAATCAGAGATAAGTTTGTAAAAGAAAAAATGTGTGAGCCAGGTCTTAAAGGAAGAACAGAATCATAACCAAGAGAGCTGGGGAAGTTTTCCAGACAGGAAAAAAAAAATGATACAAGAAACTGTGGAGTCAATAGCTATGGTATGGAAACAACCTAAGTGCTCTGCAATGGATGAATTGATAAAGCAGATGTGATATATATATGATATATGTGATACATATGTGATATATATATATGTATATATTAAAATATTCAGCCACAAGAAAGAACATTCTGCTATTTTTGACAATGTGGATGGACTTTGAAGGCATTATGCTAAGTGAAATAAGTCAGAGAAAGACAAACACTGTCTGATCTCACTTATATATGGATTCTAAAAAAGTTGAACTCGGGGTACCTGGCTGGCTCAGTGGGTAGAATATCTGACTTTTGATCTGAGGGTCATGAGTTCAAACATCACGATGGGCATAGAGCTTACTTAGAAAAAGCTAAAAAAATTAAAAAGCTGAACTCATAGAAACAGAGAGTAGAATGTTGGTCACCAGGGGTTGGGGGTGGGAGGTAGGAAATAGGGGGATGTTGGTCAAAAAGCACAAAATGCCAGTTTTATATTCATTAGAAAATGAATATGTTCTAGGGATCTACTAGATGGCATGGTGATTAATAGTTAATAATACTGTATTATATACCGAGAAGTTCCTAGGGGAATAAATCTTAAATGTCTCACCATATAAACACACACACACACACAAAGTAGTTATGTGACCTGAGGGAGGTTGTACCCAATCCTATGGTGGTAATCATTTTGCAATGTGTAAATGTATCAAATCCATACACGATAATACGCTGTAAATTTACACAGTGTTATGTGTCAATTATATGTCAGTAAGAATGGAAAAGAAACTGTGGAGTATCTCTTAGGGCCAGTCATGGTTCTGTACAGATGGTGAGCTGGGAGCAGGAAAGAAGTGAAGCTGCACCAGAAAAGCAGAGGGCCTTAAAAGCAGATCAGAAGGAGCCTCACATTTTTAAAACTTAACTAATGCACAAATAGCTCCGAATTGCTATTGATAGCCATTATAGTACAATGAAAGATAAATACATTAGTCTGAAAACCAAGGGAAATGAATATATTTAAATCACCTCCCTAATGTGTGTACCTCTGCCACAAGTTAAAGGAATTCTATTGTAACATTTACTGAACACTCACTATGTACCAGGTACTGTGATAAACCCCTTTCTTTCTACTATCTTATTTACTCATCCTCAGATCCTTATGAAGCATCTGTTATTATTTCATTTTACAGATAGAAAATTGAGAACTTGTTTGTTTCCAGCAAATACAAAAGAGTCGTAAATATAAAAAATAGATACAGCCACCTGAGGTCTTGTGTGTTTCCAACAAATGCAAAAGTCATAAATGTCAAAAATAGATACAGTACTTAGTGCCAGAATGTGCTTCAGTGGTTAAAATAGAACTCTGAGTTGAAAATATGTTTACATTCACATTTTATTTAAATTTATCTTTTAACTGAAAAGAGAGTCATCTGGGACTAATTTAAGTTCTTCAAGACCTAATGGTCTTGATAAGTCCATTTATCAAGCGTGTTTTATGGAATAATTCAGACAAGCATGTTTGGCAAGAGGTAATTATCACAAGCAGTACCAAAAACTGATAAAGTCTGGCCTACGTAGCTAGACTAGACGTAGCGCAGGACAGTTGTTTTCCAGTTCGGTTGTAAACTCTTGTTCTGGAGAATCAGAGACAGCACAGTTATGCTACATAAACTATAGGATGGACATCCCAGCTCTGAGCTGTGAATGTTTCCAAATAGTTCCAAAGAAAATGAAAAGGATTTAATCTTTCTATCGTGGGGTTTCTAGAAGCATTGTGAGCGAATACAAAGCCAAGTTACTATGTATTTGAGAGTCACATGGCTCAATAGTTACTAATGTCATTTTTTCCCCTACTTATAAGACACAGTGAAAAACAAAATAGGTTTTAGTTTGGCTCTTCATAAATCTCAAATCATGCAGAAATAAAAAGTTCATCAAAGATCCATAGTTTCCATTGAGAATTGCTTTCTTTCGTTTTTTTTAGAAGACTTGTCCTCCGCACAATAAACCACAAAATAAATTTTCCCGTTTTTATGTGTGTTGAAAGAGAATTAAATTCTTGAATGGAAATTGTGTTTTCTTTTAATTCCTGACAAACTGTGTCCTACACCTGATAGCCACAAGGTAGGAAGGCAGCTGAGTTATTCAAAGAAGCATTCTGTTCCTGATGTTGCCATTCAGTATCACAGGGTGTGATGAAAACTGGAACAAATATGGAAATCACAGAGGTGCCAGAACATTACATTTAAAAAATGGAATTATTTGAGTCAATCTGGAATGTCTGGTTCTTTTGGTTTAGGCCTCATGGGTAGCATTGTGCTTCAAAAACAACTTGAATTGGCTACCAGGATTCCAGAAGGGTAACATAATCTTGTACCTTTGTGGAGAGATGCTTATCTTTGTCTACTGTTAACAGAAAGAGGCTGGAATCTTCCACCTTTTCATGTTTCAAAATGAAAATTGTTCAAATAAGTTCCAAACCTGAATGGAATTTGGAAACAAGAATGGGGAGAGGTAATTTCTCAGTTCTTTTTGGTTTTGCTAGTCTTTATGTGAAATAAATGCCCCAACATGACTCAAATTCTCTATAGCTAGAGAAATATGGGGCTTGGGGGAGGCTCATCCTGACCACTTCCCCTTCTGTGATTTGGCACTTACAAGTTCTCAGAGTTAGTAATCCTGAATACAAGGCTCAGACCCGCAAGGAGACAGAGACACTTAAATGAGACCCAGGAGTGGCAACGTGCCAACTCTCCTTCTAGAAAATGCAGCCTGGAACCCAGGGCCCCCTGCACCCTGCCATGGATGCTTCTACCCCTGCAAAGGCCTCTACTAAGGGCTGTGACCACAGGGAAGGTCTCACTTCTCCCCTGTCACCAACACACAAAGTTGAAGGGGTGTTGTCCAACCACAGTAAAGGTTGGGGAAAACCAGAGGGAATTACAACACATGAAGGAAGGAATTTTAAGCTGTGTCATCCAACTGAGGGAAAAAAATCCCCACCAAGTTAAGGGGATACACCCAAACTCCTAACCTTGTTGACTTCTTGTCGCATAGTGACAATGAATCCCCAGGCACCTTTGGGTCTCTGGAGCTTCTTCCCGTGGGGTGGTCTAACTCCATCATTCCTCCTCTTCTTGGTGCAGTAGATAGCTCCATGCCTGGTCTGTCCACTTAGAAGACTAATGGCTCCAGCAGGACAGTCCATGGTGCCTTGTAGGAATCTACGATCCAGTTCCTTTAAAAGCATCACTTTCAGTCTGGTTTGCAAACATACCTCTGAATTCTACTTGGAATATGCACGAGCACTCACACACATGCTTCTCAATCTTTAATGTGCATATAAACGACGTGGGGTGGGGACTGATGCTGCATTTCTATTGTTTTAAACTTATTTATTTAAAAAAAATTTAAATGTTTATTTATTTTGAGAGAGAGAGACAGGGTGCTAGTGGGGGAGGGGCAGAGAAAAGAGGGAGACACAGAATATTCCAGGCTCTGAACTGTCAGCACAGAGCCTGACTCCAGGCTCTAACTGACCAACTGCAAGATCATGACCTGAGGTGAAGTCTGATGCTTAACTGACTAAGCCACCCAGGTGCCCATAATTTATTTATTTATTTTTTAATGTTTATTTTTGAGAGAGAAAGAGTACGTGTGCACGGGAGCGAGTGAGGGGCAGAGAGACAGGGAAAGAGAGTATTTGAAGGGGGCTTTGCGCTGACAGCACAGAGACTGATGCAGGGCTCAAACTCACAAACCCCTGAGATCATGATCAGAGCCAAAGTCGGATGCTTAACTGACGGAGCCACCCAGACCCTTCACTGCATTTCTTTTTTTCTTTTTTTTTTTTTTCCAACGTTTATTTATTTTTGGGACAGAGAGAGACAGAGCATGAACGGGGGAGGGGCAGAGAGAGAGGGAGACACAGAACCGGAAACAGGCTCCAGGCTCTGAGCCATCAGCCCAGAGCCTGACGCGGGGCTCGAACTCACGGACCGCGAGATCGTGACCTGGCTGAAGTCGGACGCTTAACCGACTGCGCCACCCAGGCGCCCCCCTTCACTGCATTTCTTACAAGCTCCTAGGTGATGAGGCTGGTGTGGTCAGTGGCCTACATTCTGAATGATGAGGATCTAATTAGCATACAATCCATAGTCAACTGTCTTCAATTGTCCCAAAATATATTTGACAGTTTTTTTTTTTTTTAAATTCAGGATCCAATCTGGAATCACCCATGACATTTGGCTGTTACGTTCTTTTAGGAAAAGCTTTTATTTGGCTGCTCACTTGGTTATGCAAAGACCCAGTGAAAGTGTTAGCGTTTCCCCTTGTGAGACCTTCTGTTAAATACCTGGCTGAGGACCACACTCCTCACAGTCTCCGTGAGGGAGGGGCAGAACAGAGAGAGATGGTTGGTTCAGTTACATCTGAAAGGAACCACCTGGACTGGCGGTGTCATGGCGACCCCGGAACCGCACCCTCCAACCGCACCCACCCCCCAAGAGTAGGAAGGCGATGATGAGTCCTAGGAAGGGTTAGATTTAACTGAGTATGCAAGAAGACACCATTGGTGGAATCGAGTATTTGGCCACAGTTCTGGACCTGTGGTAGAAAAATACTCAGTAGCCACCCAGATTGTAATGGGTGGTGTGACTGGCTGGCATGCAGGGGGTTTTGTCCCGGAGAGCTGGAGAGCTTACAGCAACTGCAGTAGGAGGTGGCTTTGCTCTTCTGCAGATTGCCCGTCACAGTGGCTGTGTGCAGACTGACTGGAAGAGAGCAAAAAAGATGTAAACCAAGTGAAAGATTGAGAAATGAGCAAATACAGCAGCACCTAAAATCAATAGTATAATTGAAGAAGCAACAGAATTTATCAAACAGAACATGTTGATATCCAGTGGATTTGTGGGAGGCTTTTTGCTAGGCCTTGCATCTTAAGGATATGCATATTCTGCACTGTGCGGTCACCTGTAAGAAGGGAAATGGTGGCAACAAGGTGGTTTGTCAACATCACTCATGGCCAGATTCTCCAGGGCAGCAAGAAGCAGCTAGGGGGACAATACCAAACTCACAACTTAGTGTTTCGCCATTGAAGTTTGGCAAACTAGTATCTGCTGTAAAAACAACCTCCGGGGGTGCCTGGGTGGCTCAGTCGGTTGCGTGACCGACTTCGGCTCAGGTCATGATCTCGCAGTCCGTGAGTTCGAGCCCCACATCGGGCTCTGTGCTGACAGCTCACAGCCTGGAGCCTGTTTCAGATTCTGTGTCTCCCTCTCTCTCTGACCCTCCCCTGTTCATGCTCTCTCTCTGTCTCAAAAATAAATAAACGTAAAAAAATTTTTTTTAATAAAAAATAAAAAAAAAAACAACCTCCGTGGTATGTGTACAATAGTATTCCTGAGCAGAACATGGCTTTCATTAATTTTTTAAAATTTGCATTTGTTTTTAAATTAGCCTATAAAATACCACCATTGGATGTAGATATATAGAGGAAAAAAATGTGTTGGCTATATTCTCCAGTGAAATATTGACCTTGTTTTAAAACAAGGACAATATTTGGCTTTATGGTATAATGCCAATAACTAAAATTTTGTAACTAGACCTTCAACATTAAGGTTGCTTTTTTTTTTTTTTTAAAGACATGTTTGCAATAAGCTGAAGAACTGTACTGCCCTTTGTGGAAAGATTTAGAAGTAAGAGAATTATTAAAGATATTAAACAGATTTAATACCAAAAAAGAAAGGAACCACCTGGAGCTGACACTGTAATGGTTAGGTTCTTGTGTGTGTGTGTGTGTGTGTGTGTGTGTGTGTGTGTGTTTTAATGCAAACCACATAGCTGGATTTTCTGAAGCAAGTGCAGGGATATGGCGCCTACTTGCAAATAGCACAACACTTAAACACAGCTGCAAACGAGTTTTACCGTGTTTGTTCTCAGACTTAAAGATCTTATCCGTTCTCTCCAGAGAACATAGAGTCCGGCCCTGTATGTAAGCATGGTGACAACTGGTCGGTGTACAAATTTCATTTCCTCTTTTCCAGAACTTAGATTTTAGATACATTTAGTTTCTTCTAGAATAACTTTCCCCAGGGCTCCAGCAGGATGGGCCACAGGGACCTGCAACTATCTAAATCCCACTACAGTGTCCAGTGCAGGTTCTGCAATCCTCTTCCTCACTCAGTGTGCCCGTCACTGCTCACCTCTGCAAACTTGTCATGAATGTGAATACTGCCTACCAGCCATAATGAAAGACTACACCTTATGGTCAGCTGGCTAGCAGACTCTCACCTAAAGAATCAGGAGTCTGGATAGGATGACAGAGGCAGGGAACCCAGGTAAGCAGAAAGCACAGCAGATCCTCTGGCATCTGGGATAAGGGTAGGCAGCTCAACAAAAATGATGGCATCTAAAGGAAACCAAGAAGTTCCCTGTTTTCACCAGCCTCACACTTTGTCACATGGTCAATCAACATACCATGCTCCCAGGCAGCACAGGAGTTACTTCATAGAATGGAAAAGAATCCAAAATTAGAAGGTTTTAGATCCAGAAACTACCCCCTCCCAATAAGGTGTTCCTCCTACACCATTCTTACAGGAGTATTTTAGCCTCTGCTTGAGTATTTCTTATGTGGGATCCACAATATGCTATGTTCCTGTAGAACACATAATATGTACTAACAGTCAGTGATTATTGAGTTCATTCTATATGGGAACCATCCTAAGGGCTTTACTCAGGCTCAGTCATTTAATCTCTACAATAGCCCTAAAATGGCAGTTCTATTACAACCTCCATTTCACATATGGGGATACTGAGGTGCTGAGAGATTTAATAACTAGACCAGAATTACATATCTCTAAATTGGACCCAAGGAGTAGGAGTCCAAGGCCAGTGATCTTAACCGCTTTTCTAAACTGCCTCCCAAGAAAACACAGAACAGAACAACTGCTGCTTTACAGAAGTTTAAATCCTAAAACATGTAGCACACATATATAATCAATCAACTTACAATTTTTAAATTCATAATGCACTGCAATACAATGTACTTTTCTTTAAAATGTCTTGTCTTGGTTTTCTGCTTTTTCTATTTTCTAGATTTTACTTGTGGTAGGCTCAGCACAGACCTCCTGGGGAAAGACTTGTGCCAGAGAGGAAAGATAAAAGATTCCTTCCATAAGTCACCCATGACAGGAAGCTTCCCTGAGGCTGCAGGGGGGATTTGAGAATGGATTTATGGGGGGAGGGAAGGGAAGGGATGTGGCTAAATACTGTCTCTGAGAGGATGATGTCCAAATTGATCAGTTTTGCCCCAACCTTTCTGTTTTGGGGTCTAATAGACATCTCCAACTTACTTTCAAACCAAAATATTTTATTTCTACCACCACTCCCCAACCAGCTCTCACCACACCCCTCATTAAAGCATACCACTGGGGTGCCTGGGTGGCTCAGTTGGTTAAGTGTCCAACTCTTGATATTGGCTCAGGTCATGACCTCACAGTTCACGAGTTCGACCCCCACATTGGGCTCTGCACTGACAGTGTGGAGCCTGTTTGGGATTCTCTCTCTCCCTCTCTCTCTGCCCGTCCCCACTCATGCCCACATGTGCTCTCTCTCTCTCAGAATAAATCAATAAATTTTAAAAATAAATAAAGCATGTCACTGGTCACCTAGTTCCATAGGCCAAAAGCATGGGAGTCAATCTCCAAGATTTCTCTCCCGCTAACATCCACAGCAATCTCACTGGCAAGTCCTACTGATTGTTCCTTCTAAAGATATCCATAATTTAACCATTTCTCACCACCTGCCATCCTCATCATCTCTTCTGTCTAAGCCACCACCATCATCTGCCTGCATTAATGCAACAGCCTCCCAGCTGGTCTATTTTCTTCTACTTTTGTCCCTCAAAGATGTTACTCCATGTGGCAGCTGGGATCTTTAAAACCATAAGTCACAGAACCCTGCTCAGAACCTCTGATGCTTCTCATCAAATTCAGAATGAAATAAAAATTCCTCATCATGGTCAACAGTATAGATACCACGTGGTCTGGTCCCTGTTTACCTCCCTGCGAAGTCATCTTGCACATCCACCATTCTCTTGCTCATTTCACTCTAGCCACATTGGCCTTCTTGCTTCTCCTTAAAAACTCTAAGCTTATTATCCCTTTGCATTTGTTATTCCCTTTGCCTAGATTGCTTTTCTTTGCCCCCAAACCTTTTTAGAGCTCACTCTCTAATTCTATTCAAGTGTCACCTCCACAGAGACAACTTCCCTGGACACACTTCCCAGCCCCACCTCCAACCATCACTCTCTATCTCCTTACTTCACTCTTCTTTGTAGTACATATCACCCCCAAATCACATTTTCTATTGACCTGTTTATTTATTTATGATTTATCCCATTAAATTTTATGAGAGCAGGGATTTTATCTTATTCATAGTTGTTTCCCCAGTGACTGTAACATTTTAAGTGTTCAATTAATATTAATCTAATGATAAATATATTCTAACAAGCCTAAAACTCATATTCAGACTTCCTTACTGATATCCAGATCCATATATTTCGTGTATCTATCTAGGACCCATATGTCCCAAAGGAAACTCAAACTCAGCATGTTGAAAACTGAACTCAACTGAGCTCATTATTACTTCCAGCTCTCCTCCCACAGCTGTTCTTCCCTCCTCATTCCCAAGCTTAATTAACAGCATTATCATTCACCCAGGCACCTAAGATGGAAATCTGGGCATCATTGCAGATTTCATGTTCTCTCTCACCCCCAATCTATCACCAAATCTTGTCATTTCTATTTGTACCAGGCTGTGTTCTTAGTTACAAATAACGGAAGCCACTCTAGCTAGCTTAAACAAACAAACAAACAAAAAGAATTTATTAAGTTGTTCGATAGCACAGAGAATCTTCAGGAAGGCCTGCGAGCCCGGCTGTCCAGTAGACACCCTGCTGCTGCTACCGCTGGCTGGTGCACTACTGTGCGTCACATCACAGGCAAGCCCCTGGGGGGAGAGTGACTACAGGGTCCCCCCACTACCCTTGTCAGAATGGATTACATGTGCTATCTTCTTCATAACCCTCTTCCCCAAAACTAAGTCTTGATGGGCAGAGGTCAGATTTTACGCATGCGCCCCATCTGACAGGGACGCTGGGAAAGTGAGTTTCCGGCTTCTTCTTTGAGGAGAATGGACACATCGGCTGGGAAATCCCCCAACCATGGGAAGGGTGTTTGCGAAATGCTGGGCAGCCACCAGACATCACAGATGTCAGTTAACACTATGTTCTGTTTCCCAAGTCTACCCCATCACCACTGACTCAGTTCTAGCCTTCAGAGTCTGTGGTCTTGACTAATGTGATAACCTCCTAACAGGCTAGCCTGCCCCTTTTCTCACCTCCACACTAATGCTAGAGCAATACATCTAAAAGCAAATCTTACCATGTCACTCCCTTGCTTACCGTCCATTATTTAAAAAGTCAAAAGCTCTCACTGCCTTTAGACAAAGTCCAAACTCCTCAGGCTGGCATATGGAACTTCTCACAACATGGCCCTGGCCCATCTTCCCAAGATTCTCTCCTCACTCAGGATCCTGTGCTTCAGCTGCACCAAACTGTTTGCCCTTCTCCAAATGTCACCTGTTCTCTCCTGTTTCTATTGCTTTATACACATTCCTTCCCCCTCCTTGGAATGGCTCTCTCCTCAACAAACCCTTACTCATCCTTCAAAAGTCACCTCAAGCATCACCTTCTTCTCTGCCTCTACCCTCATCCCTGCCTCATTCAGGACAAGACACTCCCAACTTGGCTCTCCCTTGATGCCTACCTCTAGTAGTACTTATCCTATTATGTTGTAACTGTTTGCTTTTATGTCTGTCTCCAAGCCAGGAAGGAGCTAGACTGTGATCTCAGGGAAGGCAGGAACTATTGTCTTATTGTTGTATCCCTAATACGTTGTCTGGCTCATAGCAGACACAGTAAACTTTAGTTGGGTGAATAGTAATGCTGCCAACAGTTGTCTGCTTTTATGGAACAGTTACTATGCGTCAGACCCTGTCAAGTAGGTATGATTATCCTCATTTTATAGATGAGGGAAACTTTTCTGGTATCATATACCTAAGAACCACCTGACTTGGCATATGAACTCTTACTTGATTTCAAAGCCTGGACTCTTACTCAGAACATTCTACAGCCCCTGTGAATGAATGAATATGTGGAAGAAAGGATAAATAGATGACCCTGTGAAACTGTGTCTTGTCCTCTGCAGTTAGAACTCCTCACACTCCAGCCTATACAGCCAAAAGCCTTCCCTTGCCTTTTTGCCTTTTTACTTATTTCATTCTGCTTAAAATGCAATTGTTTTCCCATGCCCTTGGAGACAGTGAGCTCCTTGAGGGCAGGGAGTTATACCTTTCTCCCTTCCATGTCCACCATTTGTATTAGATTTGTAGGGTCGCCAAACTAAAGCACCACAAACTGGGTGGCTTACAACACAGAAATGTGTGGTGTCACATTTCTAAGGAGCTGAAGTGTGAGGTCGAGGTGTGGGCGGTGCTGAGGCACTAACGGAGGATCTGTTCCAGGCCTCTCTCCTGGCTTCTGGTAAGTTCCTTAGCTTGTGGCAGGAAAATGCTCATCTTCACATGGCCTTTTTCCTACGTGCCTATGTCCATATTTCCCTTTCATAAGGAAACTGTGGCTTTGGACTAGGGCCCACTAGATCATCTGCAAAGACCTATTTCAAAACAAGGTCATATTTACAGGTTCTGGGAATTAAGACTTTAACATATTTTGGAGGGGACATAATTCAACATGTAACACTATGTTGTCTGGTAAAGTGTCTTGCAGTTAGCAGATGTTCAGTTAAGGTTTCTTAAAAGATCTTGAATACCCCCCAGGAAGACCTGGCCCCCAGCCGGTATGTTTGAGACCCTCCGCCCATGGGCAAGGGTGAGGTGGATAAGCACTATCTGATGCCCACATCATTCTCTGCTAAATCTCTGCATGGCTGGTGGGTGGAGAGGAGACATGGTGAATGAGGCTCAGCTTCTCTTAGAAAACATTATTTCCTCCCAGGAAAGGTATAATGTCCTGGGGCTCATCTGTGGATAAGAAGAAAGGGATTTGGGCTGGCTGCTTTTGTGGCCGTGGTGTTGGGCCAAGAAGCTGTAAACATGCCATCTTCTGGAATGTGTCTGCCTGCTTTGCTTGGCAGATTTCTCCAGGACTGGGTCAGCTCCAGCCAATGTCCGAGTCTCTGCATCCCTACTTGGGGTCCATAAGAATCTATCCTAGTATCCAGCCCACTCCTCTGTGCCTTCTTTTCTCACCCCCAGGCCTTAGAATCATTTTATTCTATTTTTAAAATTTGGACATATATCATATTGAGCACTTCTTAGATGCCTGGCACTTTATGCACTTTGTGTCATTCAACTTTGCCATACTAGCACAAACCAAACTTTTCATTTATTTGCAGAATACATATTTTATAATGAATAATTTTATCTGTAAATTTTTTTAAATGATAGAAAGTGTAACCTCTGTCCTGGATAAGAAACAGGATATTTCCAGTATTCTAGAGGTTTCTGTGGACCTCTCTCCAATGATACCACCCTCTCTTCCCTGCAAGAGAAACAGCATCTGAATTCTGTATTAATCATAGCCCTCTTTTCTATAGTTTACCAAGTATGTATGCATCTCTTAGAGTATAATACTTTGTTTTACCAATTTTGTTCTTTATGTAAATGGAATCATACTCCTTGTAGTAGTCTTAGTAGCTTATTTCTTTCAATCATCATTATGTTTTTAAAGATTCATCCATGTTGCTACATGTAAAAGTAGCTTGATCATTTTCTCTGCTGTGTAATCTTCCTTTGTATAACCTGCCCCCCACACACACACACACACAATCCATTCTACTCTTTATGGATATTTGGAGTGTTATGAATTGGAGCTATTATGAACAATGCTGCTCATACATTCTTCTACATGTCTTTCAGCTCACATAGTAAGAATTTCCCTCGGCTACATACTCAGAAATATAATGGATGAGTTTAGGATAAACACATTTTAACTTTATTAGGTAATGTCAAAGTGTTTCTGAGATGCTTATACCAAGCTACATTCCTGCTAAAAGTGGATGAGAGGTCTCATTACAGATTGGCCAACATCTGGATTTATCAGATGTTTTGTGTGTGTATGTGTGTGTGTGTGTGTGTGTGTGTGTGTGTGTTTAAAGTGGGCTTCACACCCAGTGAGGAGCCTAGCCCAAAGCAGGACTTGGACCTACAACCCTGAGATCAATACCTGAGGTGAGATCAAGGGTCAGATACCTAACCAGCTGAGCCACTCAGGTGCCCTGGAAATTATAATTTTAATATGTATTTCCTAGATTAATAAAAAGGATGAGCACTAGTAAGGTTGAACCCCTCTCTCATAAAGTACCTATTTTTGTCCATTTTCCTACTGGATTGTATTGTCTTTTTCTTATTGATTTATATGAATTTTGAAAATACTCTGGGTACTAGTCATTTTGATTATTGATTTTATGTGTTGAAATATCTTCATTTGTATGACTTTTTTTACTCTCTATACAATGTCTTTTTACAACAGACCTTTGACAGATTTGGATTTTTTAAAATTTATTTTATGGTCTATGTTTTTGTATTTTGCTTAAAGAAATCCTTCTTTACTCTAGACTATCATAAAGATATTCTTCTAATTTGTCTTCTAAAAGTTTACACCTTTGCCTTTCATATGTAAGTCTTTATTGTACTTGAACTTGCTATTTGTATATGGTGTAAATTGGGATTTAATTTCAGGTTTTTCCCTATGAATAACCATTGTCCCCACACCATTTGTTTCTTTCCATGCTATCTACAATGGCTACTTTGTCCTAATTCAAGTTTTTATATGTCCATATTTTTTAGAGCCCTCTATTCTGTTCTACTGATCTGTTTGTCTGTCCCTGCGCCGATATCACATTGACTTAATTCTTGTAGCTCAGTTAGGTCTTGATATCTGGTAGGACAAATTCCCCAGCCTCTCTTCATCTTCCCAAGAGTACTGGCTATTCTAGGCCTTTTACTTCTTCATAAAAATTCTAGTATCGATTTGTCAAGCCCCAGGAAAACCTCTGGAGAATACTGACTTGAATTCTATTGAATCTCTATATTTAACAATACTTAAGCTATTGAAGCTTCCTGTTGAAAAATCTGTTATCTGGCTCCATTTATTAGATCTTCTTCGAATTTCAATACAGTTCTATAATTTTGTTCACAAAGCAGTTTCACATTGTCTTCTTAGATTTGTTCCTACTTACATTTTGGTGTTTCCATAAATGATTATTTTCTTTAAAATACTTTTTTTTATTGAGCACTGATGATGAATGTGATTGTTCATTTATTGCTCTTGAATCCAGTCTTGCTGCAAACTCACTTATGCATCCTCAATCTGTAGATCTTTTTGAGTGTTCAAAGCTTTTCTTTCCATTTAAATTTTCAAGCACTAGCTATGCAAACGATGCTATTTTTTTCCCTCTTCTTATCTTTTCTAATTTTCCAGGCAATGCATTGACTAGGGTTTCCGGTAAAATACTGGATGTCTAATGGACCTCTTTTTCTTTTTTTGGATCTTAAGTAGAACATTTTCAATGCTTAGGGCACCTGGCTGGCTAAGTAGGACCCCTTGATCTTGGGGTTGTGAGTTTGAGCTCCATGTTGGGGAGTATATTGTATTTAAAACAAAACAAAATAAAATAAAATAAAATAAAATAAAATAAAATAAAATAAAATAAAATAAAATAATGAACATTTTCAATTTTTCCTTTTAAATTAAATATTTTCTGTAAAATATTTCTGTTTATAATGTCTTGTTTTTACCTATTAAATATTTTCATAATTGCAATTTTGCTTCTGCTATCTTTTTTTTTCTTCTTGTTTTCATTCATAGTGTACTGTTTTCCTAGGATATTTTTGAGTTTTATTTTTATTACAAGTTGTTCATTTTCCTTGTAACTTTATCTGGAAAAAAATGTTAAAGGCTTGAGTTGAAGGTGAGTACCTTTCAAGAAGATTCAAGTTACTTCTGTCAGTCTCCTGGGGGCACTATTCTGGTACTACTTTAAGTTGCTTCTTCACACAACGTTTTTTTGACTACTCAGGTGGCATGAATTCAGACTGGAAACTCCTTATGAAGGCTCAGTTATGGTTATATAACTTTAGGGGAGGAGCTGTTCTGTCCCTCCACCCAGTGGCTAGGTCAATATAAGCAAGTCTCCTTGATCTCACCTTCCGTATAGCAGAGTTTTTTTCTGGCTCATGCCTTTGGGATCCCGGTTTATGTCTTATTCAGTTTCCACTTTGGGCAAGCTCAAGGCTTTATCTCCAATTTCTCAAGTCCTGCATATTCATCAAAATAGAAGTTCAAGTTTCCTGGCTGAGGCAAAAACCTTAGAATGGAAATCACCTTATTCTTCAGTTACCTCTGACTTCCCGCTCTTAACCTCATTTTGGGGATTCACACATTCTTTTTTTTTTTTAGTTTATTTTGCTATTTTGAGACAGAAGAGTGCACATGAACAGGAGAGGGGCAGAGAAAGAGGGAGAGAGCGAGAATCCCAAGCAGGGCTCCTGCGTTGTCAGCAAAGAGCCTGACACGGGGCTCGATCTCCTAAATCATGGCATCATGACCTGAGCTGAGATCAAGAGTTGGAAACAACCTACTGAGCCACCCAGGCACCCTGAGATTCTCAGATTCTTTACTTTTAGGACACTTGAACAATGTGGTTTAAGAAACAAAAACAAAAAACTTTCTTTTTGTGTTATTTCATTTAAAAAAATTTTTTTTTTCAACGTTTATTTATTTTTGGGACAGAGAGAGACAGAGCATGAACGGGGGAGGGGCAGAGAGAGAGGGAGACACAGAATCGGAAACAGGCTCCAGGCTCTGAGCCATCAGCCCAGAGCCTGACGCGGGGCTCGAACTCACGGACTGCGAGATCGTGACCTGGCTGAAGTCGGACGCTTAACCGACTGCGCCACCCAGGCGCCCCTGTGTTATTTCATTTTAGTTGTTTCAGTTGAAAGGGTTAGCCAGGGCATCTAATTTGTTATACTTCCCCAAATTGAAGCCCAGGTAGTCTTTTCCAAATGAGTAAAATGAGGCTTTGTACAGCTACATCCAAGTCCAAAAGCCAGCAAATGAGTAGTGATGACACCTGTAAGGAACTGCAGGTAGCCCGAACTTTCCACAGCCCTCTGATTACTGGATACATGCAGGACAAATGATTTAAAGCCAGACTCTCAAGCAAAAAGTCCCAAGAAGGCTTCTGCATCCCCTTGGGAAATGGAAGTTGATGTTGTGTCAAGGGAAGAGTGGCTGTTTCCCTTTGTGGTCCCCTCTTCCATGTCATCTGCTCTTTAATACCATCTTCACTCACAAATCTGGCAATTTTGCATGTAATATCATTGGGAAGATGTAGGGATAGGGACCTTTGTACAATCAGTCAGGTCAGAAATTTGATACACTTTATTCCTACATTTAACAAACATTTGTTGAATACTTTACTATTCCTGGGGGATTCACTGAAAACAAGACCCAACATCTGCATTCAGAGAGCCTACAGCTAATGCAGAAGACAGAGGAAGGGAGCAGACTCTTCAAGGGAAGGATGACTGTTGCAAAGAGGTAAGCACTGGATGCCGTGGCAGGACCAAGGAGTCAGAGGCCAGGGAGAGCTTGCTGAAAGAAGTGACATCCGAGTTGAGATCTAAGGGCGAAGAGAGTATGACTAGGCAGAGAGAGGAGGAGACCATAGTGCTCCATAGACAGGAAGTCCTGGACCCAGGAGTTGAGCTGAGGTGTGGCATGAGATAAGGCTGGAAGGTGGGCAGGGGTATATGGGAGAAGTGCCTTTTCATTTGCCTTAAGACATGTGGGGTCTGTCTAGAGGGAAATAAGAAGCTGGAAGTTGAGTCAAGGAGAGTTCACTCAGAAAAATGACTCTAACTGCATTATAAGGATAGATTGCAGGGGGAAATGAGATTATGGTGGCCTGTGGAGACTGAGACATATTTAGGAGATAAGGCTTTGGAGTCCTAATCCTGGTTCTATCACTTTTTAGCTGTGTGATTTTAGGCAAACTACTTATATGGTCTTTTGCCTTAATTTTCTCATCCAAAAAGCAATAGGATGACAGGATCCACTTTATAGTGTTGTTGTCTGAGGCTTAAGTGAGTTTGCACACGTATAGTACTTTTGACAATATCTAACATATATTAAGGGCTCAACCTTATTGTTATCTGAATGGACAGGACTTACTGGGTGATTGAATAAAGGAGATGGGGAGAGAAGGATCAGAGATGGTCAATGGAGGCACTGAGATGATAAGGAACCCACGTGGAAGTGCAGATCAACTCACTTGGAGGAGCCAGTGGGACATCCGTGTAGAGAAGTCTAGTTTACAGCTGGAAATAGCTTAGGTAAGCAGGGAAGATATCCCTGGCAGCTGCGGGGGGTGGGGACAGGAAACACTGAGCTGAGTTATGAAGGACAGGTAGGAGTGACTGAGGTGATAGGGAGCAGGGAGAGGAATCAGGCAGGGCTATGTCAGGGAGAGAGAGAAGCATGTAAAAGCAGACTGGCAAGAGAAGGATATAACTGGAGCAAAGGCTAAGGAAAGCAACAGTGGAAGATAGAACAGGGAAAAGGCAGGGGTTGGATCTTTTAAATGGTGCTGCAGAGTTCATGTTTTACTGTCTCCTCAATACCCACAATGAGAAGGTGACTTTTTTTCCCCTCCTTTACCTTTCCTAGAAAACAATGACTTCTTAAAATGTCCCCAACACCCAAAATGCTCTTGCCCTATTGCTTGAACCTAATGAAAATAGTTAATAGCATATCTGTTTTGTCAATATGGTAGTTTGTTATATATAATGCCTTTTGTGGGCCTAGACTCCTCCATAATTCTGCATCAAAGGGGTTCTTTCCAGAAAGTGGGGTTGAGGCCTGGCTACCTTTCTGTGTGTGGGATGCCTGGGGCAGATGACAGACTTTGATGGTGAGGAAGAAGCTACTCTGCCCCTCTTCACACGTCAACCCTGTGGCAAAGAGCCAGCTCGAACCCTGGACCTCGCTTACTGTCAAACTCTCAACATGATTTGTTCTTTCCGCCTTTGAGGCTTGGTAAGCCACCCAAATTTAAGCCAGAAATGGAGCTTAAGGCCAACACTGACAGAACATCCTCATGAGTTTCCAACATCAGGAGCCCAGGTGTGCTGGTCATGACTCTCAGGCCCTTCCCCCTCACTCTTCACAGATCTCAGTTACTGTAAACTGCCTGCAGCCTCACCATCAGGCAGCCTCCCCCGAATTTGGCCTGATGAGTCATGGGCTGCTGATTCCACATCCCTAGTGAAACTTCCTGAAATCCTGCACATTGGTATATGTCTATAAAATTGGGTCAGTGCCAGTCACTGCACTTCCCAGAGTCGCTAATATTCTCCCAGGGGATTACTTACTCCTGGCTCCATGGGTCCACTCTATATTAGGAAGGCATTAATTTTAGTGGAGAGCTCTGGGATTCTGCAGGAAGCCAGGCCTGGGTTCAAATCCCAACTTAGTTTCTCACTAGTTGTATAACCTCAGACAAGCTAAGTCTCTATTTCCTCACAGGTAAAATCCTGTCATACGGGGATGATAATGACTACTTTGAAGGGTTGCTAGAAGGATTAGAAGCAATTATATAAAGAGCCTAGCATGTAGTAAGTATTCAGAAATTGACAGCTACCATTAATAATAGGATTTTGTAGGATCTAAACTTTAGGGTATTGGATTTCATGATTTCAGAGTTTCTAAGAGGAGATCTAGCCATTGGTACTGACATGCAGTTTCCTGCCAGGCCAGGCAATGAGGTACGTTGGTAATAGTGAGGGTGCGGAGGTGATCCTACCCTAGACTCCAGGGACTCTCCTGATTTCTAGCCTATCCCCCATAGGACAGCAGGCAGATGAAAGAGCACGTTTCTCAATGGTTCACCCTTTCTTTGGGCAGAGGCATAGACTCCTCAGCTTCAGGGAACCTTTCTGTCCTCTGTATGAACCACTTGTATAATTTCCCCAAGGCTAATACTTAATATGTCATTTTCTAATTAGTACTTCTCAGTCACCGTCTCCAACTGGTCCACAAACACCCTTGGGAACTTTGATGTGTTGGATTCTCTAATACTCCCTGCCCCGCCCCATCTTACCGTGACCCTCTGCCCCAGCAGAGTTGGCAGAGTGCAGGAAGAGTCTCTCGCCCCATTTCTAACGATCATTTAGATCGTTCACTGTAGGTTGGTATCTCAATCCAGCTTTGTTCTGGAAACATTCCAGACAAGGAAGGTCAGATACAATGCACCCACAACTTACCTTTAAGGCTTACAAGCTTAAAATCCCCTCTACAGTTCTGCCTGCACTGTAGGAGTGTCGGGAGAAAACAGGACACTTGCAAGGCTCCACAAGGATAATCCTCTGGGATTTGAGCAATCTTCCCAGCCAGACGTTACAATGTGCTAACACCCTTGTGAGTCATGAACTAACTCATGGTCAATTCTGTTTGGAGAACAGGATGAATAATTGAGAGTAACTGGGTGTTTGCCTGAATCTGGGCCTAACCCAGTATTTATTCTGTTTTCTTGTCTCTTTTTGCCTAAAACAAACATGTCTAGTTTCCCATCTTCCTCCACATTCCCTGCCTAATCCTTCACTGGCTCTTAGAGAAAAGTACAAAGTCTTTCACACAGTCTAAAGACCCCTTTGGGAGGTCCTGCCAACATCTTCAGCATCTCTATGCCAAGCTAGAAAGACTGGAAATGAAGGCAGCCATATCCTTGGGGGGTACATGCCTAAAAGCCATAACCTAACTTTTTAAAACTTTCTCTTTTGGAATAATTTTAGACTATAGACAAGTTGCAAAAAATAAAACAGGAAGTTCACCCATTTCTCTAAACGAGCTTCCCTTAATATTTACATTTTATATGACCATAGTGCAATGATCCAAACCAGGAAAATACCATTGGTACAATACTGTTAACTGAACTACAGTCTTTATTTGAATTTCAGCAGTTTTCCCACTAATATACTTTTCCTGTTCCAGGATCCAATCTGGAGTCTCACACTGTATTTACTTGTTATGCCTTTTTAGTTTTTTTAATCTGTGAGTTTCTTATTCATTGTCTTTCATGACCTTGACCTTTTGAAGGGTGCTGGTCATTATTTTTGTAGAATGTCTCTCAGTTTGGATATCTGCTATTTTCTCATGGATATAGTGAGATTATCCATTTTTGGGCAAAAATACCACAAAAGTGATGTTATACTCTTCTCAGTGCATCATATCAAGGGGTACATGATGTTGGTATGTCTTATTCCTGGTGATATAAACCTTGATCACTGACTAGAATTTTCTTCTCTATGCTTTGTTTCTAAACATTTTCATTTCTTCTCTAATTATCCTTTCTCCTGTAGTGAACTCATCCTTTCTCATGAGTTTCAGTGTCATTTATCTACACCTCAAATATAACCAAATTTATATTTTTATGCTGTATCTCTCCTTTGAACTTCAGGCCATATGTCCATCAGCCTACTTAATCTTTCCACTTGGATACCTAATAAGGATCTCAAACATAATATTCAAAGCCAAACTCCCAAGTTTCCAACTATCTTCTACATCTTTGTGAAAGACAATCCATCTTTCCAGTAGCTCCAGCCAAAAATCTTGGTGTCATCATTCACTCTTCTCTTTCTTTCTCACTACAACAGTGCATCAGAAAATGCCGCTGGTTCTATATTAAAAATCTATCCAGGCTGTAACCACTTCTTACCACCTTCTCAGCTACCACCCTCATGTGAGTAAGTCACCACCACTGCCATCTTCCACTTGGATTATTGCAATTGTTACCCAACTGATGTCCTTGATGTTGGCCTTATTTCCCTAAAGTCTTTTCTCCACAGAGCAGCCACAGTAATCTTTCAAAAGTCTAAGTCACACCATGTAATTCCTCTGATCAAAACCCTCCAATAGGGGCACCTGGGTAGCTCATTCAGTTAAGCGTCCAACTCTTGATTTAGGCTCAGGTCATGATCTCATGGTCATGAGATGGAGCCCCAGGTCAGGCTCTGTGCTTGGTGTGGAGCCTGCCTGAGATTCTCTCTCTCTCTCTCTCTCTCTCTGCCCCTCCCCAGCTTGCACACATTCTCTCTAAAACAAAGCAAAGCAAAACAAAACAAAACACAAAAAGCAACCCTCCAATAACTTCCCATCTCACTCAGTTAAAAGCTAAAATCCTTTCCCAATGGACTACATGGCTCTACATGGTCCAGTCTGCCAACTTCTCCAATCACATCTGTGTGTTTTCATTTCCTACTGCCCTCCTCCTTGCAATTCCTTGAAACTCAACAAGTTTGCTCTTAATTCTGACTAGAATTTTCTTCTTTATGCTTAGTTTCAAAATATTTTCATTTCTCCTCTAATTATCCTTTCTCCTCTAGTGAACTCATCCTTTCTCATGAGTTTGTGTATCATTTCTCTACATAAATTCCAGGTCTTTGCTCATGATTCCAGTCCTCTTTTTCAGGAACCCCCCACTCAGTAAATGGCAGCTCAACCAATCCAGCTGCACATACTGGAGCCTCACAATCATCCTCAATGATGTCTTCTCCCTCATGTCCAATCTATTATAAAACACCGTGTCTTTTTTTTCCCCACATAAACAACATTCAGACCTGTCTAATTCTCATCTCCACTGCTAATACCTGAGTTCACTATTATCTCCCCTTCCTCATTTCTTTGCCACTGCCAATCAATTCCCCCCACTGCGGCCCAACTGGCCTTTTCTCAATGCAAATCTGATCCAGTCACAGACTGTTTACATGCTCTTCAATGACTTCCCACAACTAGTAGACATAGACCATAATCCTTAACATGACTTACATAGCCCTCCTGGCGTGGCCCTCATCCTTCATATTCCAGCCATAGCCGCCTTGTCTCCATTCCTCAGATGGCACTACGCTTACCCTTGCCATGGCCTGTTCCTCTTTTAGGGAAACACTCCACCCAGCCCCTCCTGTCCTACTCTCCGCCTTACTCTTTTGCCTCACTAAAATCTATACCTATACATGCTCACACTGCAATATAATTATCATTTCCTCAGAGGAGCCTCCCCTGCTCCTCCATCCAGAGAAAGTGTCTTCGTTTTATACTACCAAAGAATCTTGCTTCATCCCTGCAGAATGCTCACATTATCTTATAATTGTCTGTTCAATACTGGGATTATTTGTCAAATATCTGTCTGCCCCATTAGACTGTAAATCTTATAGCAGAGAGCTAAGTGGTTGACAAATGGTCCACATTCAATCAATATTTGTGGAATGAATAAATGAATAAATCAATGGATTGATAAAAATAAAATCACGCTTTTGAAAGACAGATCTGACAAATCAGTTGATAAAAGGAGGAGAGAGTGAAGGGCAGGAGTTCTGTATGATTAGTAGGCCATTTGAGTAACATTGGCCAGGAAAGGGGAAATAAATTTTTTTTAATGTTTATTTATTTATTTTTAAGAAAGACACAGAGCAGGGGAGGGGCAGAGAGAGAGGGAGAGAGAATCTCCAGCAGGCTCTAAGCTGTCAGTGCAGAGTCCAATGCAGGGCTTGATCCCATGAACAGTGAGATCATGACCTGAGCCGAAATTGGATGCTAAACCAACTGAGTCACCCAGGAAATAAAATTCTAAACAAGGATAATGAAAAGGGAATGGAAAGTGGCTATTAGGGGTTGTATTTGTTCTACTGACAAAGTCACCCACAAACAGCCAGGGACACTGTGGTCTGTGCCCACTGCTCATCCCACATGTGGGCAGAGGATCAACAAAGGCCTGGCATGTTCAGCAGTCTCAACACTGGGGGGAAGTTCTGCGGTGAAGACAAAAGGCACTTTCTAGGACATTTTGTCTCTTAAAAAGACAAATCCATTTGAATGACAAAGAAATTCCAGTAACATATTGCCATTCTTTGGACCCTGGGGGTTCATAAATAGGCTCGTTCCTGTGTTTTTAACAGCATCTGATATATTTGATTACATTTTCAATTTGAAGAGTTCCATTGCTACAAGAAGCAACTTCATTACCAGGAGGGCCCAGAGCCCAGACTATACTAGCTCCCTGTATTATAATTTAGCCTCAGTCATACCTCAGACAATATTTATACAAGGTCACTTCTTCAAACCATGTCTAGCCTTCCCAAATGACAATATTATTTATGCCAAATGCTTCTCCTAAGGGATGGAAAACTGCCAACTCTGGTTTAATAGGCTATACGGACAGGCTAGAAAAACATCATTTGCAGCACACACAGTTTATGCATTTAGTGTATAACTAGGGGTACAGATTGATCATTGGAAACATGGCCGAAAGCTGGCCCCAGAAAAAAAAAAAGCCACAAAGGCACTAAGGTTTGGATCTTTCCTCTCTGATATTAGTTTTGGAAACCCTAGGTTTAGTCAGAATTATGAATGCACAAGAGAGAGCTGCCTCAGACTTCAGTGGCTACCTGAATATCCAAAATAGGGGGAAAACCTGCAAAAGGAAATTTAACTTGGGCGTGTGTGCCCAGCAGCCATCCTCATGTGGTTACAAATTAATGTGACCATCCAGTGGAACAGGCAGCCCAGGGGCCTTTGGTAACAAAGAACAGTCTAACCCATTGATGTTAATTTACCAAATTATTCACATCCCGCAATCTGGAATAGAAATCAGTGGCCAAAAAATGCCTCCTCTACACCTCAGTCAAAACACCTATAAAAATCTAGATACCAGGAGGCAAAGTCTGGAACATAAACTACTTCATCCTGTTGCTGATGAGTTATTACAGTACAGAATGCTCGGGCTGCCAGGGGCGTCGGGGCTACACTTGCTTCCAAGCTCTGCTCTTGGTGGCGCCTTTAATAAGACATTTGGTCAAAATGTATTGGTGACAACTCCTTTCTCTTAAAATCTAGTTAAGGATACAAGTCATACCGCCCACTTAATCCCTTACTGACCACTGGACCTTTAAAATCTCCATGGTAGAAAATTAACAAACTCTGGGAGGCCAAGCTTTCGCCTACAGTATAAAATATCCCTGCATGACTTGGTGATGATACATTCACTAATAAACAACTTATACATTATTGTATTTTATTTATTTAAAAAAATGTTTAATGTTTATTTATTTTTAGAGTGAGAGAGACAGAGCACAAGCATGGGAGAGGCAGAGAGAGACACACACAGAATCTGAAGCAGGCTCTAGGCTCTGAGCTGTCAGCACAGAGCCCGATGCTGGGCTCGAACTCACGAACCTCGAGGTCATGACCTGAGCCAAAGTCGGACGCTCCACCAACTGAGCCACCCAGACACCCCCATTATTGTCTTTTAAATAGATACTACCATTCCTACATAAAAATATTGTATTTAAGTTTTAGGAAACAAATGTCACCTTATAAAGGGGTTTCAAAATTCAAAATTGTTCCTCTGTACTGATAAATCTGGAATGGTTTTTGTTGCTTAAAATGCATTATTTTTTTTCAAGTTTATTTATTTTGAGACCGAGAGAGAACATGCGTGCATGAAAAGGGGAGGGGCAAGGAAAAAAGGGAGAGAGAGAGAAACCCAAGCAGGGTCTGCGCTGTCAGTGCAGAGCTCAAGGCAGAGCTCAGTCTCATGAATTGTGAGATCATGACTTGAGACGGAATCAAGAATTGGTCACTTAACCCACTGAGCCACCCAGGCACCCTTAAAATGCATTATTGAAAGGCTGTAAGTGTTGCATTTTTGTTTTCAAGAGCTCTCTCCGGAGGAATTACCTCCCATTGGACCAATGTTTAGTAGTACTTGAGATATCATTATTTATTAGTAATTCTAGCATTAACCCTTTTTGATAAGCACTTGGCCAAACAATTCCATGGCCAGGAATTATTTCAGGACCATAATTAGAAATATGTGCAAAGATATTCACCACAGAATTACTTATTATTGGTAGTAAATGTACAACAATAAAGAGGCTGGTTAAAACAAATTAGCTATATGATGAAATACTACATAACCATAAAAAAATCATGTTATAGAAAAATATCTAACCCATAGGAGAAAGTTTACAGTACATTAAGTGCAAAAAGAGATGACAAAACAATATACACCACATATATGTTCAGATGGAATGATATCAAAATATTAACCCATGCAGGGCTCCCCCAAGTGGTGTGGGCAGGCTTTAAGAAGGGGGCTAAGGAACTACACTGATATGACTTGATTTATATCCGCAAGCCAGTAAGACTTAGGGACATTTGGACAAGAGTTTTTACTTATGCTTTTATTATAGAAGTAATTCGCATCCCACCTGTCATCATCTAAGTGAGGAAGGAATAGCGTGGCCATTTTTCACTGTTCCTAGCCCAGTGGTGGTTTGGACAGGGCCTGCATGAGCCTCCATCTGGCCTTCTGTCTGAAGCATTCTCCTTAAGTCAAGAGCAAGAAACCTGACTTAGTCTCACACAGTGAGATCCCTCTGTCCTCAACAGTAAAGCATTGCCATATGGTTCCTAACATTACAGCACTCATGGGTAACCCCTGAAACTATCTTCATGTCCACATGATACTACGGCATAGAGATTTATTAGGATATTGTAAATAAAACTTGGATAAACAGAAGCATGAAATGGGAGACCCCACAGGCTAAAAAAAAAAATAAGTTAAGAAAACAAACCTGCTTCGTCAGCTTCTCTGGCAAACAGATATGGGCCATGATTTACTAAAACAGGAGCTTTTTTGAGGCATGATTATAGACAAGAGAAAGTTGAATAAAGCTTTGGCTTTAAAGTGCTTCTGCCTGTATGTGCTGGGCTTTTCTATCTGAATGTTCTGTGGGCTCCTCATGTTCAATGCATCTGAAGCAGAGATCATTCTCTTCTTTTTTTTTTTCTTTCTTTTCTTTAAAAAAATTTTTTTTAAGTTTATTTGAGAGAAGGAGAGAGTGAGAGAGAGAAAGAGTGGAGGAGGGGCAGAGAGCGAGAGAGAGAGAATCCCAAGCAGGCTCCACACTGTCAGCATGAACCGTGGGATCATGACCTGAGTTGAAACCAAGAGTCGGATGCTTAGTTGACTGAGCCACCCAGATGCCCCTCTCTTCTTCTTTTTTTTTTGTTTTTTGTTAGTGTCACTATTTGGATGGTATCAGAATAGAGGCGACAGGCAAAGCAAAAGAGATGACTGAGTACTCTGGTCAGAAGCATAGTGAGGTTGGGGAAGAGAACCAAGGATAGACCTTTGGGACAGGCCCACATCTGAGGTAGAAGGAGAAAAAAGTAAATTCAAAGGGACCATCCAAGAAGTCAGAGTAGGAATGAGTTTGCTCTGTATCAAGGTATATAAACATCATTTGCTTTAAGGTGGAAATTTTAGTCAAAAATATAGTCTGAAGACAACATAGTTTTATTTTGTTTGATGCTAATGGATCTCTGCCTGAAACTAAAATAATCCAGATGCATCAGATAAAGCAAAACTGTGCTTAAATACTTCCAAGAGTTCAACTATTTCACTTGCCTAATAAATAAATAAATAAATAAATAAATAAATAACTTTTTAAGAGGTAAGTGAATAATTACAGGCATATAAAAGGTGATCCAAAAGGTTGACTGTATCAAGAAAAATTTGTAAATGGGTACAACTTAAAAAGGTCCTACTGACTTTATAGGCCCAGGATTCTCATTCATAAAGGTTAAATTGACATTTTTGCTTGAACGCATTATTAAACAGTAGGAGCTAATGGGGGTTCACTTTTGTTTCCTAGACCTAAGTGTTGTCTGGCTCCCTCTGTTCAGAAATAACCACAGGGCTCTCTCACTCAGCAGTAATGCTGAGAGCATCCTCCCAGACTGGAAGGTTGAAAACTGTTGCCTCTGTGGTTCCTGAAGCTGGGATCAGACTAGAGCAATTGTGCAGTCAGTTTGGCCCATCTTGAAGACTTTGGCTCTCAAATGGCAGGGCTGTGCAGACTAAACTAGAGGTTATTTTACAAGGACCATCAAAATCCTCATTTGCATGTGTGAAATTCCTGTGGAGAGGCTGGTTTTGAATCAGACTGGTTGGGCCAGATTACAAGTTGAGTCTGCTAGTGTGAATGTGAATAGCATCAGCTAGATCTCAGCCCCTTCCAGTCAGCCTTTCTCTTCTGGGGACCAAATCACTAGCCAGTTGTTTGCATTTCAACACAAGCGACCCCACCACCTGCCATTCACCTTCTAGCTAGCAGAGGACATCAAATTTTCTTAGAAAAAAATGGTCATTGGGCACCTGGGTGGCTCAGTTGGTTGAGCGTCTGACTTCAGCTCAGGTCATGATCTCACAGTGTATGAGTTCGAGCCCCACGTCGGGCTCTGTGCTGACAGCTCAGACCCTGGAGCCTGCTTCCGATTCCGTGTCTCCCTCTATCTTTCTGCCCCTCCCCCACTCGTGCTCTGTTTCTCTCTCTCTCTCTCTCTCAAAAATAAATAAAAACATTTAAAAAATTAAAAAAATAAAATAAAATAAAATGGTCATCACCAGCCACCACCACAATAATGATGTTCACTGAGTACTTACATTGTGCTAAGTGCTTTACATGCATCATATACTCAGATCCTCACAGCACCCCTATGAAGTTTGGTATTACCATTGTATTACCATTTCTCAGAGGAGAAAACTGAAGCTCAGAGAGATTAAGGATAACTCATCCCAGGTCACACAGATAGAAAGCAGTAGATCTAAAGGCAGATAGTTTCACTTCCACATTTATGTCTTTTACCACTTTTGCCTGATGCTGTGTTGCTTCCTTCTAGTAGGCTGATTTCAGCTGGCAATGAATAGCAGCAATGAACACTGGGATCAAAACCAAAAGTTTGTGTGATATGGAACAAATCATCAAGTTTGAATAGAACTCAGTTACTTGTGTCATTTTTGTCTCAAAACAGAGCTGTGTGAATCATAGGGAGCCATGCCACTTGCGGAGGGTGATTCTAGTTCTTAATCTGGACATGACGGCACAGTATATGCTCCATTCCTCTATCTCCCAGTAGCAACTAACTCTCTTGATTCCACAGTTTTGTTTTGTTTTTTCCCTCAGGGGCAGCTCTGGGATTCAGAACTTTCTCTATAGAGGCTTGAGGAAAAGAAAGCAACCTATAAATGAAGTCCTAAATTAGAGCTGTGGAGGGCATGTGCCTATCTACACAGTTGCAGCTGCAGAGACCATCCCTCAGCGTCCCTTTCAGGGTACAGAGCTAGGGAGCATGAGGAAAATGGGGCCACTTATTCTTCAGCTTAGAGATTCTTCTGAACCATCAGGAAACACTTGCTTTGGGAGGTGTGTGACTGCAGGTCCCTGATGTCCCTTCCAGGGAACAACGCAGCACAGTACTTAAAATTTCCCAGCCCTCCATCCCTCCAGAACATCATCCGCATATGGAAGGGGGTGTCCTATACTCATCACCTGGACAGCAGTCTGGCAACCACTGGCCAAAGTGGTTTATAACATCTGGATAACTGTTTCCAGCTGTGGCCTTCCTCTGAAATACTTGATTAAAAGTTTCACACTCAGCATCTGGAAATAACTGACATATGCGCAGAGAGTTCCTATCATCTGCACCCAGAGTAAAGCAGTAGGGCCACTCCAGAAGACGAGAGGATGTTCAGAGCAAGCCCAAGAAAACTGTGAGATGGTGTATCTGTTGGGTCCTCATTGAAGTCAAGCAAATGGAGCCGAGGTCGGAGGCGGTAAAATGGACTGGCAGAGCTAGGGTTTGGAGTCAGACAGATCTGCATCCAAACACCAACTCCACCAATCACGCGCAAGGTCTTCAGCAAAGACTTTAACCTCTCAGAGCCTCAGATTTCTCCTCTGTAAAATGGGAATGCAACAATCCTCAGGGGAAGATTGTGACATGCCTGGCACATAGCAGGCACTCAATAAATGGTAGTTTCTGTTTTCCTTCTTACTAGTTAAGTCTATAAACACAATTCACTGTTATGCTTATTACATAACTGAATAAAACACTTAGGATTAGAAGTTCCTTTTTCACTGTTTATACAGAACATTAACATTTTTCAAGCACAAGTAATAGCAGCAGATGTTTATAATGTGCCCTTTTGAGGAGGAGCTCAATTTCACATCAAAACCTGTAAATCTCTGAATTTGTCTCAAAAAGCAAATTCAGACCAATCCGAAACCCAGATTAAAATTTTGCGGTCCTTCATGTCTTCTGGAGTTAGACATCTGGATGTTACAGAGAAAAGGGAGTCCGGCTACACCGAGAGTTAAGATTCACCAAATCTGTGAAGGGGTTGGACAAAATGATCCTCATATAACAGGTGCAGGGAGGTTAAGTGACATTATATGTGTTGGGTTGAAGATTTACTCCAAATGAGTAAACTAATTTTATTCACTCTATAGAATCTTCCCCCCTCCTTTACTTTGAAAGTCATTATCAATGGCTTTAATTTATGGAGCATCTGTAATACACCAGGGCCGTGATAGGCACCTTTCCTACACCATTTCCATGTGATCTTTATTACAACCGGCCTGTAAAGCGGGCATCGTTATCATCCCCATTTTTCAGGTGAGGAAATTGTAGCTCAAGGAACTTAAATAGTTTACCACAAATCATAAAGCCAACCAGCAGCAGACCTGGAATTTGAACCCGTCGGTCTAACTCCAAAGGCATCTGCCAACAGCTTTGAAACAACAACTTCAACTTACCATGGAGTGAGCAAAGGGCTAGTGAAAATGACTTTTCCGCTCATCGCCTCAAGTCACCATGACAATTAACCTGTGGCATCCCCGGTTTGCCGTGTCCACAACCTGGACCGTGTCCACAGTTCCTTATGGTTGCTAGAACACCTTTTTTATTTTTCGGGTCCAGATTGCTGGACAGGTGTTCAATACAATAGCTCCTTTTCTCCCCATCTGCGTCTCTGTGCGCGAGGCCCCGATCTGTCACGGGTGGCTGCTCCCCACATGTGCTCACGGCCCCGCTGATGAGAAATGGCAGAAGCAGGTATTAAAGGTGGAGGTTCTGGCTTATTGCTCTGAATGTATTAAAAACCATTCCCAGACTCCACATAAAGAGTTTTACACACACAGCACATATGATACAAGGGAGACAGAGAAGCAGACGTGGGGATAACCACAGTGAGACAAGTAACCACAACACAAGTCTGGAGAGACGGGCCTAAGGAAAGCTACTTTCACAGACCGGGTGATGGATCGTCTCCTCAGCAGACAGACAGCTAGAGGTACTTATTTTTATAAAAAGTTGACAGAAAGAACTCCAGACATCCAGGCCTGCTCTCTTCCTATTCTTGTGTCCAGAGCTGACTCAGCCTCTCTGTTTCCCTTTGCAGCATGGTGAGTTATTCCATGCACTCGTGCTAATTCTTCACAGCCCGCTCTCTCTCTTCTCACAGGTCGTTGAAATGTCTACTTGTCTGGGTTAGAACTTGGGTGGATGCTGAATTGCCTTCTGTAGTCCTCCCCAGGGATGAATTTCTCATACCTAGGGTATTGTTGGTGGGGAAAATTCTTTCAATTTAAAGGCCCTTGAGATGGTTATCCAAAGAATTTATTTTACTAGGCTCTTGAAGACGATACTTACCATTTATTGAGTACACAGTAAGTGCCAGGTAATTTCCATAAGCTATCACATTTAACCCTCATAAAAATCACATAAGGTAGGTATTAGCCCCATTGTACAGATCAATAGCAGATAGGACACATACAATAAATGGAAGGGAAGATAAAACCATATGGTGTACCGATTTCCGCAGAGCTTCTTTAGTATTGGAGAGGTAGGGTGATACAGTGAAAGGAGCTGCGCCTGGGCCAGGAGACCTGAATTCTTGTCCTGGCATCAACACTAGCCAGACCTGGATATGGGCAAGACACCGGAGCTCTGGGCACCTCTGTTTATCTAATCTAAAAGAAAAAAAAAAAAAAAAAAAAAAAAAAGTAGTTGGTTGGACTAGGCAATTTCTATATATATGGCCTCTTTCTCTAATTTTCTTTCTTTTCCTTTTTAAAAATTTATTTATTTAGGGGCGCCTGGGTGGCTCAAGCGTCCTACTTTGGCTCGGGTCATGATCTCGCTGTTCGTGGTTTTGGGCCCCGCATAGGTCTCTGTACTGACAGCTTGGAGCCTGGAGCCCGCTTCAGATTCTGTGTGTCTCTCTCTCTCTCCTCCCCTCCCCAGCTCACGGTCTGTCTCTCTCTCTCAAAAAATAAATAAACATTAAGAAAATTTTTTTTTAATTTATTTATTTAAATTCAAGTTAGTTTGGGGCGCCTGGGTGGCTCAGTCGGTTAGACATCTAACTTCTGCTCAGGTCATGATCTCACAGCTCATGATTTTGAGCTCCGTGTCAGGCTCTGTGCTGACAGCTCAGAGCCTGGAGCCTGCTTCGAATTCTGTCTCCCCCTCTCTCTCTCTGCCCCACCCCCACTCACGTTCTGCCTCTCTCTCCTTCAAAAATAAACATTAAAAAAAAAAAAACACCAAATAAATAAATAAGTAAATTCAAGTTAGTTAACATACAGGGTAGTATTGGTTTCAGGAGTACAATTCAGTGATTCATCATCTCCATATAATACCCAGCACTCATCCCAGAATGTGCCCTCCTTAATGCCCATCACCCATTTAGCTCATGTCCCCACCCACCTGCCCTCCAGTAACCCTCAGTTTTTTCTCTGTATTTAAGAGTCTCTTATGGTTTGCGTCCCTCTCTATTTTTATCTTATTTTATTTTTCCTTCCCTTTCCCTATGTTCATCTGTTTTGTTTCTTAAATTCCACATATGAGTGAAATCATATGCTATTTGTCTTTCTCTGACTGACTTGCTTAGCATAATATGCTCTAGTTTCATCCTCTTCCTCTAACTTTCTATGACTATGAGCTATTTTCATACTGTAGTTAATGTTAATAATGTCAGACTCTCCATGAATAAAGTCCTAGAATAAAACTAGTCCATCAGCACTGAATTGATGTCTTTCATCATCCAGCTCTGGAAAACATCCCATCCAAGCCACATCTAGATTATGATTTAGCAAGCCATAGATTTTTAAATGCTTTTTCTTAAAAGTTTTTATTTATTTTTGAGAGAGAGAGTGCACAAGTGGGTAAGGGGCAGGGTGGTGGTGGGGGACAGAGGATCCAAAGCGGGCTCCTCTGCCAGCAGAAAGCCCAGCTCGGGGCTCGAACTCGTGAGAGATCATGACTTGAGCCAAAGTCATATGCTTAACTGAGTGAGCCACCCAGACACCCCTAGCATGCCATAGATTTTAAAGACAAACTGAAGCAGAACTTCAAGCCCTGTGGCATAATTGCAGAAGCAGTTGTTTTTCTACCTTGGATCTGAGAAGTTTCCTTACAAAAGAATAGGTGTTTGGTATTCTGATTATCTACTGCTATACAATAAACCTCCCCCAAAACTTGGTGATTTACAACTATTTAATATTTTCTTTCATGGTTCTGGGTGTTTTAGGGCTCAGCTGGGTGGTTCTCTTTTGGAGTCCCTCAAATTCATTCCGTTGAATCAAGGCAAAGGTTGGAGTCTTCTAAAGGTTTTTTCACTCATACATCTGACATGTGGACTGGGATGGCTGTGGGCTTATTGGTCATACCTCTATCCATGTGGCTTCTCCATGTGGCTACTTTGGGCTTCCTTGGGCTTCTTCACAGCATGGTAATCTTGAGGTAGTCAGATTTCTTCTGTCATTGAGGCTGGATTCCCCCTGAGTGAGCATTCCAAGAGAGCTAGGCAGAAGCTATAAGCTTTCTCATGACTCAGCCTCACTTGTGTATTCTATTCGTCACAGCATTCACCAATCGGCTCAAATCCAAAGAAATGGAAGCATAGATTCTACTGCTCATGGGGAGAATGGTTTGTACATACAGGAAGGAATTGATGGCAGCCATCCTAAAGACAAGTTACTCTACTTGGCCTATCTCAGAGCAAAATGAACTATGGGTAAAAGTCAGCCTCTCTCTCTCTCATACTCTCTCTCTCTCACACACACACAAACAGGTTGAACACCACAAAGAAGAGTAATTGGTGGAAAGTACGCTTCCGTTTCTGTGAGACAACATTAAGCTTTGTCATTCTGGAAAAGGGAGAGCAATTTAATTGAGGAAATGTCTTCAGAAGAAACAGTAAAGGCATGTTAGTGATCTAGTTAAGTCTGCCAGGACGGATATTGATATCCCAGTAATCTTAAGACAAATCCAGATGTCCATTTGTGATCATCCTTAAGTGAAGGTGAAACCAGAGGGATGAAGTCGCCAGACACAGTCCCAGACATCTACACGGATAAGCAGCCTGATGTGTGGCAGTTTTGACGGGCAGGCTTAAGAACACTAAGAAACAAACTGAGGATCTGGACAATATCACTATCAGGAAAGCATATCATAAGCCCCAGAATGTGACACTGTCCCAAGAAAAACAGCAACCCAAAGGCCAACTAAAAAAATGAAGATGCTGGAGTAGACAAGCAGGTCAGATATGACAGTGGTGGTGAGCAGAGAAAAGTCTGGAGAGAATGTAGGAACCCGAAGAGGATGGCATAAGAACTGGAACTGCAGACCCCTAAAGGGCTGATATTATCTGTAAAAGAAAATATCTGCAGCTCCTGGGGAAGAAAAGAGACTTCGGGAGCCATCAGGGAAGCAGCACAGTGATCCTTTAGGTTATGGATGCCAGAACAAAGCTAGAATTACTGTGGCTTGGAAGGTGAACCTAAAAGCCCCCAAAAGAAGCATTTCTTTTTCTTCATGACTCGGAGAGAGTCAGGAATGAATTCTCTAGACATGAAATTTAAGAGGTTTCTGGCCTGTATCTGGAATATTTAGGAGTTGTCAGCCTTACAATCTGATGGGCACTGCAAGAAGCTCTGGGAGTCTGAGGGGCAACGAGATGGAACAGAAAGTTATTTTCCTCTCTGGCTCTGCCTCCAGAGGGCAACAGGAGGCTTGTTCTTTAAATAGTGGGACTTTTAACAGCAGAGGGCTCCAACAGGTCAATTGCAATCTACCAGCTGACAGAGGGCACTAACTGGACCAGTCTTCAGGTTATAGCACTCAGTTACACCCACCCCTCTGGGTCTTTAAAGAACTGTCCTGCAGTTCTGGCAAGCATAAAAATCTGTAAGTCGTTTGAACTCATCTCACTTCTGGGAATTGAATATAACCAAACCATCCACAAGCAAAATATATGTGCATGAAGATGTTCACAGCAGCGTTGTTTATAAGTAGAATAACTCAGTGCTTCTCAGACCCTGATGTACATCACTTGGAGACCTTCTGACAAGGCAGATTCAGTAGGTCTGGGGTGAGACTTGCAACTCTGCATTTCTAACCAACTCTCAGTTGATACCTATGCCATCAGCCCACAGGCCCTACTGAATAGCAAGGGCTTACTTTAATTTTTTTAACGTTTATTTATTTTTGAGAGAGAGAGAGATAGAGTGTGAGTGGCAGAAGGATAGAAAGAGAGGGAGACACAGAATCTGAAGCAGGCTTCAGGCTCTGAGCTGTCAGCACAGAGCCCGATGCAGGGCTCGAACACACAAACTGTGAGATCATGACCACGCTTAACTGACTGAGCCACCCAGGCACCCTGCAAGGGCTTACTTTATATGCAGCTGAAAAACTACAGGGCAAGACATAACTAAATAAATGGTAAGTACATCTCTTTGGAATACCAAGCTAAATGTTAAAATAATATTCAAAACTAGCAATGTGAAAAAGTATTTACGACCTAACATTAAGAGAAAAACACAGGATACAAAACCATGTACACATAAGGATTGCAATTGTAAAAAAAGAAATATGGGAAACACTGGAAGAAATCCAAAATTATTTACTGAGTGGTTGTTTTAGGACTGTGCAATTATGTTTTTCCCCCAGGTTTTCAAACTTTTTGTTGTGTTGCTACATTAGTTTCATAGGCGAAAAACGCTGGTAAAGAGTGGTATATTAAGGAGAGTGATCATACATCCTGTTTTGCCGGAATAGTCCTAGGTGTGTTAGCCCTACAGAATTATCAATGGGGGTCCGTTCAGTCTCAGAAGTGCCTCCTATAGTTGATGTGATCACATTAGATGTAGGACACACCTGGAGGCAGTTTGTGTGCTTTCTCTGTTACTCCAAAGAATTCGAAAAGCTGAACTGAAATGCCTAGAAGGAGAGGGCAGTGGAGGTCGGGAAGGTCTCTGCCGTGCACATTCATTTTTTTTTAATAGATTTATTTTTTAGATCAGTTTTAGCTTCACAGCAAAATTGAGCATAAGGTACAGAGATTTCTCATATACAACCTGCCTGTCCCCCACCCACCTCCACCCATTATCACCATCCCCCTCCAGGGTGGCACATTGTTTCAACTGATGAATCTCCACTGACCCGTCCTAATCACCAAAGACCATAGTTAACATAACAGTTCACTCTTGGTGTTGTACATTCTGTGCATGTGGACAAATACATAATGACATGTATCCACCATTATGGTATCATGAAGAATAGTTTCACTACCCTAAAAATCCTCTTGCACATTTTTTAAAGGTATATTTTGATAATGATACAAGACCTCAACAATATACATATAGGAAATGCCTTGCTACAACCATGAAAGCTAGAAATTCTGCAACAAGGGGCCAGAGGAAGTCAGATAAACGTTTGCTGAGCTTAAAATTCTCCTTAGTTATCCCTGTTTGACCTTTTCTCCTTACTGCCCACCAGGAGTCACTTCATAAAATGATGTCTTACATGTCTTGGGGCAATGCATTTTTTTCCTGCTGCTGCTGATTCTCTAAGGAGGTAGAGTTAATATTTTAAAATGCTGATTATTCACTTTGATTCCTTTTTGCTGCTTTTGCTAACATGTGAAATTTTTAGAGCCAGATTTTTTCAGTGCCGACTTAAACCCTATAATCTATTACTTCTTTTACTTCATACCTTATCATAAACCTGAGTCAAACTAATGCTACCACTTAAATTTTAAAAACAGTATTGGGTCACCTGGGTGCCTCAGTCGGTTAAGTGTCCGACTTCGGCTCGGGTCACGATCTCACAGTTCGTTAATTCGAGCCCCATATCAGGCTCTGTGCTGACAGCTCAGAGCCTGAAGCCTGCTTCAGATTCTGTGTCTCCCTTTCTCTGCCCTTCCCCTGCTCACGCTCTGTCTCTCTCAAAAATAAATAAATATTAAAAATTATTTTTAAATATAAAAATAGTATTATTTAGGAGAAAAACTTTAAAACAATTGAATTAACTAAAACAAACCAAATTTGTTTACAGTGATTTCTAAGGTACTATTCTTATTTCATTGTCTGCAGCCATACCACCCTGAACGCACCCGATCTCGTCTGACTTGGAATTTTATTATTAAACATTGCTTTTAAAAAAATGTCAGCCATGAACTGCAATTTGGAAAATATTTTATAAAATACAGCTTCTGCCATAATTATTTTACTCAAATTGAATTAAATTTGCAGTGCTATTTCTTTTGTCTTCTATGAAATTCATCAATTTTCTTTGTTCTTACAGAAATTAATATATATTTCTCACACCCTGGTGTGAAACACTTAAGTCCTAGGCCTGAAGTATTTGTTGTGCAGAGTCCTTGTCTGCTAGTGATTAGGTATGTGGGAGCCCAGAGAATGATGGCCTTTGTTCTTTTTTTCCTGCCATGTATATTCTATTTCACCTGGACAGAGCTAAACTGTATTATACCCCAAGGACAAATGACACCAGGTGAATGACAATAGATGATTCTAATTTGAGAACAGCTATTCAGAATGAGTATAAATTCTGATTGGTGGTGCTTTTAAAAACAACAACAACAACAAAAATAAGAGCTTTTTGGGGTAGATACTGCACTTCACCTTGTAGGTCATTTTAAATAATAGCGAAAGAGAGCGAGAGGGAGAGAGATGCCATAGTTTGCCATTCCAAAGAAATAAAGAAAGAGAGAGAGGGAGAAAGAATAGACAGAGTTGAAAAGCAATGCCTTCCTAAAGTATACATGCGAAAAAGAAACAAAATGAGTGAAATGGAATGTGAACAAAGTCAAGAAAAAAGCTAGACAAAATGCTTAGGGAACAAAGTGTAACCTAAAGAAAGGAAATCCTAGCTGGTGAGACTTCACTTGAAACAAGAAGATAAAAATCCTTTATACAATCAGCAAACAAAAGCAAGGAAATATAAATTCTCAAATCCCATGGAGAGCCTGGAAGGGAAGTCAGCGAGACAATTGAGAGCAGGCAGTTGAGAGGATAAATCATTTCTTTACCTCACTCTACACAAAAAGAAGGTAACAGCCCAGGGTGAGACGCATTTTCCAGCAGAAGAGTAGGGAATTGTTGAAATGCTTTTCCCTCACCACAAAAAGCTAAAAGAACACCCAATTCATATGAAAAGGATTCTTGCAGAAAGACAAAATCCATTTCTACAGTGAACGTGGGTGAGAGTCTGTCTGTCCCCCTTTGGCATCACATGAAATGTTTGTTGCCTTATTGATAAAGGAAGACCAGTAAGGACAGTAGAATTCGCTGGAGCAGTCTCACTTAAGGAAAGACTTTGGGATTTTCTTGGGGTGCAGTCCAAGTAATTAGAAAGTAGGATCATTAGAAACATTGAGGCCAGCAGTTTCTCACCCATAAACACAATTTTGAGAGGAAAGTTATGATTGTTTAAAATAATCAGGGGTGCCTGGCTGGCTCAGTTGCAGGAGCATGTGACTCTTGATCCTGGGGTTGTAAGTTCGAGCCCCATGTTGGGTGTAGAGATTACTTAAAATCAATAAATACATACAATTTAAAAATAGAATAAAGTGAGTCAAAGTCATTTAAAAACATTTACTTAAATATCTCAGCATTTACTTAAAAACAACACACGCACACACACACACATGACCATGGAATCCAAGAAGCAGACATCCACCAAGATCTTACAAACTTAAGAAAAAATTGTTTGACGTGATACTGAAGCCAAACATATTTTATTTTAGCCAAAAGTATTTAAAGTTCATTTATCATAAAACACACACACACACACACACACACACACACACACACACACACACACAATCCTACCAGACTGAGGAGGAGTTCAGCACATGTTCAGAAGGTTTATTTATTTTAATGGTTGGACAAACAGGTAACCCAAGCATGCAGCATCAATGAACCTTGTACACTAACTTTCCAGCACCACAGATATGGAGCACATCAAAAGCAAATATATGAGTGACATTAATAACTAACTGGAGCATTATCATTGTCGGATTTTAGAACCATCAGTAGTTCTCGTCTCCAACATACTGGCCTCATTGTCCACCTGCAAAATGGACTCTGATAATTCTGGCTTTTCCTTATCCTGACTTTTTAATTAAAATGTCTGTTCAAATCTATTTGTAAATGCTCCAAAAAAAGGTCTATGCTTCTCTGAGGAGTAGTTTTGAAAATAACGAGGAGCTTGGTAATTCAATGCTAGTTAATTTGTATACAAACTTGGGCTTTGATAATATAGACAGAAGAGAGAGCTCAAAACAAAACAAAACAAAACAAAACAAAACAAAACAAGAGTGTCTTCCCAAGAAATCTTCTAGTTAGAAAGAAACCATCACGGAGTTTTCACAAACTATGAGGAATCTCACTGTTATCTTGATCTTCGTCTTTTTTTCTCTTAGTTTCTGATTTACACACATCCAACTTTGAAAAGAAAGATGCAGGAATTGTAAGTACGGACAGATACAATTTACATTTTCTCTCCCAGTCAGGGAGCAGTCAAGATGCTTTTGGAGCATGAAAAGAAGACCATCTCACTGACCGAGGGACAAATTGATAGTTAAAGCCTTTTGACATGTTTGAGCAGAAAGCTTAAAGATTATGGACAGAGACTTTCCTACTCTTTGAAGCACTATATGGTAATAGCCTTTTTTTCTAAATCAAAACAAGAAAGAATACAGTTGGTAAAACAGTGATTAAAAACAACTTAAGTTGGGGCACATAGGTAGCTCATTTGGTTGAGTGACCGACCGACTCTTGGTTTCAGCACAGGTCATTATCTTCTGGTTTGTGAGTGCAAACCCCACATCAGGCTCCGCACTGACAGTGCAGAGCCTGCTTGGGATTCTCTCCTTCTCTCTCTGCCCCTCCCCTACTCATGCTCTCTTTCTCACCCTCTTAAAATAAATAGATAAGCCTAAAAAATTAAAAAAAAACCCTGAAGTTTAGTATTTAATTGGCACCTAAGTGGTTATATTTGTTTCAGAATGTGTTTAGATTGTGTGAATATACATCTTACAAAAATGTCCTTTCTTGGGGCGCCTGGGTGGCTCAGTCAGTTGAGTGTCGGACTTAGGCTCAGGTCACGATCTCAGTCATGAGTTCAAGTTTGGCATCAGGCTCACTGCTATCAGTGGGGAGCCTCTTTGGATCCTCTATCCCCCTCTTTCTCTGCCCCTCTCCCACTGGCGCTCCCTCTCAAAAATAAACATTAAAATAAAGTCCTTTCTTTATTCCTTTTATTCTTTTTTTTTTTTGATAGTGCTATTACTGCTCCCAAAATGGCCCTTTTATATATGATCAACAGAAACCAAAGTTAACTATTTATATTCATAATTATTTTATGAAGGCTTTTTGCCCAACCAATGTGGTTCTGGCTGGTAAACTGTAAATTTCTTAAAACTGCATGTTTCGCCTCATGTGTTTAGCTTTAACCTCCAATATGTTAGCCCATTTCATTCATCATGAAGACTTGTTAAAACAATAAAAAAAATCCCTGTGCTTTTATGGCAAAAGAAAAAAAAAAAAGAAAAGAGACACTTAAAGCATAATTTCCTTTTTTCCTCTAGACAACAATTATTTTGTTAGGGAAAGCTTCTGTTAAACCAGGAAATCCTGTTACAACTGAAACTTGGTGCATGGTTTGTAGTGCCTCTCTTTTTTCAAAGCTATTTCCAATGAAAAAAACCCAGGCTAAAAAACAACCCTTAAGGTTTGTTTGTATGTTTAAAAGACCTAATTTGCTGGTATTCATTTCTTCTTAGATAAATCACATTGACTTTTCAAATGCTGATTTTTCAGATGAACCTACAGGTCATTGGTCTGTAAGTAACTAGAAGGAACAGGCTGCCTCCAGGGACCGTGCTTTCCATTCATTACCCACCCAAACATTCCAATGAATCAGAGCAGGGCCTGGCCTCTAGCCCCCAACCTGCTTCATATATATCACATTTAATTTGGACCAATTACCTCTCTTCTCCTCTTCACCTTTGCTTGTTCTCCTTTTGGCTCTTCTCATTTTTCAAAATGAGAAGCTGTAGCATATACTTTGATAAGTAGGTATAAATAAAATTGCCTTTCAGTTTTAAAACTGCTTCCCAAAAGTACACGAAAGCCTTAATTGTGAAATGTCAAAAGGTCGCTGAGATGATGCTTCAGCAATTAAGAAAGAAAGAAAGAAAGAAAGAAAGAGAGAGAGAGAAAGAAAGAGAGAAAGAAAGGAAGAAAAAGAAAAGAAAGAAGGAAGAAAGAAAGAAGAAAGAAAAACAAAAAATATGTAATAAAGTTAGACCTTATTAATCGGGCATTTGCAATAATCCAACCTGGTTGAGACTAGAGTTTATTTTTCTACTACTTAGAAATGTTTTACAGGGAACTAATACAGTGAAAAATTATAGCATTAAGTCTAAATTACTTAAGACAAAAAGTGTTTGGACATAACTGTTTAAAACCAAATGAGTATTGTTGTCTAACCAATAGAATTCATCCAGCATTTTCTTAGCAGCTAATGTGAGTCACTTTCTGATTTTGAAAGCAAGAGATCCACATAATTTTTTAAAAAATACATTAAATGAGATCTTAGAAAAATAACTCAGGATGTCTTCTCCTTTTGGGTTGTTCCAGATTAGAGATGTTTTACTGTTATTAGCTGTTTTATAGGCAAGAGGGAATCTAAAGCTAATATATTGTACAGCACCATTGCACCTTGATAGATATTATTTTTTAAATGACCTTAACTTGAAAGTATAATGTTCAGAACCAGAGAATTAACAGAAACCTCTGGGAGAACAAAAAGTTCTGCCTCTGTTTAAAGGCAATGAAACTCTTATGCTAACTCAGAAGGAAACCTGTTAGATGTTCAATTCATATCCTACTCACTTTTACTTTGCATATATTTCTAAGAAGGTTGCATATCAATTCTTCTCACCCTTGAGAATTGAATTAACAAATGAGAAATGAGATGTTAGAAGCAGATTCACTGCCATCAGCAAAAAGGAATACCCGAAAGTCTTTAGAGTAAGGGAGGAATAGAAAAAAAAGTACAAGAAATATTGCCTCAAAAAATAGTCCGGGGCACCTGGCTGGCTCAGTTGATAGAACATGCAGCTCTTGGTCTTGTGACTTCGAACCCCATGTTGGGTGTAGAGATTACTTAAAAATAAAATCTTTAAAACATATATTGAGTCTGACCACTTATTGTAAGGCAAATAGTTCAATATTTTCAGTAATATCTGGCAATATGCATCAATTTCAGCAGAGCATTTCGAATGACAATCCTTAATAATGGCCCTGAGGCATTAAGAAAAGATATACCTTATTTATGAAGGCAAAATTAGTGTACTGTATGTCAGAATTACTCTATCCAAAATTGTTAAAAACAATTCTTTAAATTGAGAGGAAAGACTCACTTAAAGGAAGAAACATCATGTTCTCGAAGATGCCAGAAAAACGAGGCATCTCTGTGACTACCAGAATTGGAATACCCTAGAAAACAGTTGAGTAATCACCTCTAACATACAGAGCAATAGCTACTACTTTCAATCCTCTACTGGCAGGAGAGGCAGCAGATATCACAAGGGTGTAGCTAGTTAGAACATCAGCTGTCTCTTTCACAGTGCCATGGAAAAGACACAGATTTTGAAGTTAAATCTGTTTGGCCCCTGGTTCTGTCACCTACTAGTTGGATAATTTTGGACAAACTACTTCTTCAGCTTCAATTTTTTATCTGTAAATAGGGCTAATAATACCTACTTCAGTGAGCCGTTTTAAGTGCACAGTGCCAGATTCCTACGAAGAGCTTAGTCATGTACATTACTTGCCTGTCCTCTGGCTCTCAGGGACCAGCTTCTGGCCAGTTGCACAAAGAGTAGAAGTGAAGAATAGATGCAGGAAAGGGATGGCTTTTGCTCAATGGTGTTAAAGAGTTGACTTACAGTTGAAAAATTAGCAGTACATCTCCCTGCTATCACTGCAGCCTTCCAGAATGTGTTTCCTCACGTGTGATAGGAGCTTCTTTTCTCTCTGAGCTTCAAAGGAGTAAAAATGGTGAAGGATGGGAAAGCTGAGACATTTGGCAGTGCAGTTATTGTCCAACATATCTTGGGAATGACCATGAATCCCTCAATACCAAGTCATGATTCTAATGATTCATTCATTCATCAACAATTTAACTAACATTTATTATGTGCCTGTCATATTCCCAGCACTGCATCAAGTACTAGGTATTCAAAGACACAGATCTTGCCCTCACACATGGTACAGCATCATGGACAGACACGTAAGTAAGTGTCCTAAAGCCCTGGCACTCAGAGTGTGGCCTGTGGACCGGCCTGTGGACCAGCCTGTGGACCAGCAGCATCAGCAGCATCAGTATCACCTGGGAGCTTGTTAGAAATTCAGCATCTCACGGCCCAGCCCAGGCCTACTGAATCAGAATCTGCCTTTTAACAAGATTACCAGGTGATTCACATGCACATTATAATTTGAAAGCACTCCTTTATTGTGTATGGCTGCTGGGATATATCTAGAATAAGGCTGGGGCACACAAAAGTCCATTTTGACTTTACGTGAATCAAGAAAGCTTCTACAGTAAAAATGATGTGTATTTGCTTGCTAGGGCTACCTTAAAGTACTACACACTGTGTGGCTTAATCAACAGAAATTTATCGTCTCAGAGTTCTAGAGGCTGGAAGTCCAAGATCAAGATCTTGGCAGTGTGGGTTCCTTCTGAGGTCTGTGAAAGAGAACTGGTTTCAGGCCTCTCTCTTTGCTTCTGATAGCCTCAATCATTCCTTGGCTTGGGGATGGCATTCTCCTAGTATCTTCACATCATCTTCCCTCTATGCAAGTGTATCTGTGTCCAGATTTACTCTTTTTAGAAGGATACCAGTGTTTTGGATTGGGCCTACCCTATTGACTCTATCTTAACTTGATTGGTTACAAAAACCCTATTTCCAAATAGAGTCACATTCACAGGTGCCAGGGGTTAGGGCTTCAACATCTTTTGGTGGGGACACAATTCAATCCTGAACGTGACTCCTGACATCCAAGTTGAAAGATGATTAGATTGTGAAGCAAACGGGGGGAAGAGCAGGGAGGGCATTTCAGGTGGTAGAGCCAGCATGAATAAAGGCATAGGTGTGTGAAGCCAACTGCTAAGGAACTACATGTCCATGACCATTGGTAAAGGACAGGTGCAAATGGGAGATGAGGTAAGAAAGTACATAGATCTCGAAATGCCTTCATAGAGTTGAACTTTTATTCTGTAGGCAATGGGAACCAACATAAAGGTTCCAACCTTTGGTGACACAGCCAGGTTTTCAGCTCCCTGGAAGCAGGGTGCAGAGTAGCCTGAGTTGGCCTTTGGATTTGAGTCACCAGTGATGAGGCCACTACTCTGGTCTTTAGTGAGAGATGATGAAGGTCTGAACTAGGGCAGCATGAAAGAGAACTGGGGGGAAATGAGAGTCACAAGGATGCTGATCCTGAAGCTTGTTGGAATCCTGGGTTTTTAGCTCAGTCTGTTTATGTGAGGGATACCTAGCCTCGGGAACACAGTGGTCCTGGGATTCATGTTCCTTAAAGAAGAGAATGTTTGGCCCCAAGAGAAAGCAAGGTGAAGGATGTTTCCCCTTCCCACCCCCACTTCTGATAATCACCCTACAGGCATGTCACCAGACCTCTCCACAATATTCAGACAAAGCTGCCACAGGAGAGACACTCACGACTCTCCTGGGATTCAGATCAAAGAACAAAGAGGAAGAACCTGGACTGAAAGGGAGTCTCTAACCAGAAACTTTAGGAATTAATTTAGAACCTTATCTTCCCAAACCGCTGGAGGCGGGCCAGCTCTTAAAGAAGGGTATTGGAAGACAAACACCCAAGTATCAAATGGCTCAAAAGATCTGATAAACACGTGTGCTCCCCGAGAAGCTGGGCTGCTCCGGAAGCCCTGTCATGGGCCGGGAAGTTAGACTGGACTGTTGTGATCCATGTTCAATCTAAATTTTTGTAAGCCTGTGGTTCCCCACTGAATTACTTACTTAGCACCAGCATGGGCAGCCTTGGACTATATATAGTAATGCTCACTGGAAAGTGGTGCAGGAATCTCAACACTGCATGGTTTTCATAGGGTCCCTTAAGTCAGCCAAAGCCCTCCCTTGGGGCGACTGACAATATAGATGGACTCTAAAGGCAACAGAGGGGGTGTGGAAGCTAGAAATGCAAAACTTCTCATTGTCACACCCTCGTGGCTTAGAAATTTTTTCCGTAGAAGGCCAGATAGTAAATATTTCAGGTTTCATTGGCTACATACAGTCTCTATCCCATAGTCTCTGCTTTTACTTTTTTTTTTTTTTTTAGCAACCCTTAAAAAAGGTAAAAATCATTTTTTGTCTGTGGGCTATCCAAAATCAGGCTGGAGGCTATAGTTTGCTGACCTTTGGCTTAGAGCAAGCCCATGATGTCATAGACAACAACAGATAAGCAATCTGTTTTGCTTAATCGTTTGAAGACATTTTGGTTTTTCTTCACACCTCTTTCCACTATAGAATCTGATTAATTGGACTCTTGCAGTTAGCTGACTTGTTTGAGTGCTCTCCAAGATTTTAGGAGTAAGGCTCGTGCAGCCTGCCTTCTGATGAATATATCCTGAGGTCTCAGGCCCACAGTGATTGATGTGCAGGAAGCAAATGGCCTCTTGTCTTCCACTGACTGCAATAAAGCCAGGGGCACTATTAAGGAAACAGCATCCCTACTGAGAAACAGAAGGGAAAGGCCTGGCTCTGAAATGGCACGACTTCACTTTCCCCAAACAGTCATGGGTTATACTTCCTATTAGTTCCAACCCTCACAGCATTCTGTCCAGCAACTCTTCGGGGAGCAGCTCTTGGCCAGCTCATACATGTCAGGTGTTACATTAGTAACCCACCTCATAGAATCAATACAACAGGCCTGGTGTTTGCTTTCTGACTCATGGACTTGATTTCTATGGAACTGCAGCATGGATTCCCAACAATGCCCAGTCTGTTCAAGGTACAGACTCTTTTAGGAGTGTCTGGTCTAAAGCAGAGTAGGAAAAAAGGGAATAATCTGAGAAGGAAGAAGTAAAAAAAAAAAAAAAAAAAAAAAAAGAATCTCAATGTCAAACCCAAATCTCTATTTTAAGATAAGATGCAGATACAACCATGTACTTACATAGACACCATGGAACGAATTAAACTCGCTAGATTCCAGCATATATGCAAGACCATAACATGTGACATATAGCTATGGTTCTGGAAGCTGGTAGTATTTTTTTCTAGCAGCATTGACAAAGAAGTTGATTAGAGTGTACATAAAGATAGCTGGATATTTGCCTGGTGATTTATGGAGTAAAAAAACACACATTGTGTACTGTGGGCAAAAAAAGGAAAAATTGCTTTGTTATCTTCTCCTTTCCTTCTTACCCCCAACTCTGCTTAGCAGTCAGCCCACAGTCAGTTTACAGTGGGCATCCTGGCAGTAATCAAAAGGGAAAAGGTAGGGGCGCCTGGGTGGCGCAGTCGGTTAAGCGTCCGACTTCAGCCAGGTCACGATCTCGTGGTCCGTGAGTTCGAGCCCCATGTCGGGCTCTGGGCTGATGGCTCAGAGCCTGGAGCCTGTTTCCGATTCTGTGTCTCCCTCTCTCTCTGCCCCTCCCCCATTCATGCTGTGTCTCTCTCTGTCCCAAAAATAAATAAACGTTGAAAAAAAAATTAAAAAAAAAAAAAGGGAAAAGGTATGTCTATCATTAGACTCTGTGTGAATTTTTTTGTCATGTGAGCCCAGACAAAGCCATTCTTGTCTTAGTAGGTCAGTCTGCTCCTGAGGTGTATACATGGGCATTTTGCCTGTGTGCCCCAGAATCCCCTCTAAGTGAGCTCACAGTTGTGTCGTCCAGAAATGTATCTGGTGAAAAAAGAGGACCTAATTCTCAGATAGTGCATTGCTGGCTTGCTGTATGTCCAGAATATTCTATTTACATAGGGTATTTGCAGAGCTTAACATAACTTGGAATATGATCACTAAAATTTCTAAAAAAAAACAAAACAAAACATGTACCTCTTATTTTAGATTTATATACCCACGTTTTAGATTCATATCCCCATGAACCACTATTGATTTGCACAGGTTGAAAACTGTCTACAAAAAATTTAAACTGACCAATATGGTAGGAATATATAACAGTACCAATGATGACAAGCAAATTGCTCTTTAAATTATATTCATTTAATAACTGAAAACACTGTACTATACACGGGATTTTACAAGTCATAACATTAAAAAAAATTTTTTACCATTTATTTTTGAGAGACAGAGTGAGATAGAGCACGAATCGGGGAGGGGCAGAGAGAGAGGGGGAACACAGAATCTGAAGCAGGCTCCAGGCTCTGAGCTGTCAGCACAGAGCCTGATGCGGGACTCGAACTCACAGACCATGAGATCATGACCTGAGCCAAAGTTGGACGTCCAAACAACTGAGCCACCCAGGTGCCCCACAAGTCATAGCATATTAACTGCTGTTTCCCAATGTGCCCTCCTACCTGTTCCATTTCCTTCTGAATGCATCAACCCAATGCCCTGCAAGTGCTAAGAAAGTACAGATTTTGAGCTATAATGCTGGGCTCTGCCACACACAGCTGACTTCTTAGACTAGTACTACCCACTGCCAAAACAAATGAACAGCATCTTTTTGTGGGACTTATTGTCAGAAAAGCTCTAGTCTCACGTCTGCAAGTTTGATTGGTAACAGAAGCAAGACAAGGAAAAATATGTGATGCCTGCATTCTCCTTAATGGTGCTGTCTGTGCATTTGTTATTTCAGACTCAGCCTTCATAGCCACCTTTGAATATGCAAAATGAATTGAGGGATGCCAGAGTTAATTAACACCAGCTTCACTTGATGGACAAGCTTTGTAAACAACCAGGATTCTAACTTTTCTAGACTTGAATTTGGGAGCCTGACAATTTCTATCCTTAGAGTTAGGAATCTGTATAAAGTATAAATAGATGAGTTTACTTGGCAAAAGATGGAATACAGATTCATAAGGATGCTTGCACACCCACAGGCTACTAGATATAGGAGAATTTTCATTTTTGATGGCTAACAGTAATACCTCATTTAAGTTCAGAGTGACGCCCGGGCTTTCCCTCCATAGAGAGGGAAATCTATTAATCTATTAATCTATTTTACATCTTGAGTGGTTCTTCAGAAGTCCTAGATTGTAACTTCCTTTTGTTAAATTTTCTTCTACACACTTCTTCAAGAATAACTACTTTGATTGTTCTCAAAGTGACCATGCAGTCAGTTGGATGCAACAGAAGAAAGTTTACGGGGCGCTTGGGTGGCTCAAGTCGGTTAAGCGTCTGACTCTTGGTTTTAGCTCAGGTCATGATCTCATGGCCTCATGAGTTCGAGCCCTGCATCGGGTTCTGAGATGGCAGAGAGATTCTCTCTCTCCCTCTCTCTCTGCCCCTCTCCTACTTACACTGTCTCTATCTCTTTCAAAATAAATAAATGAACTTACAAAAAAAAGAAAGTTTAATTTTTTCCTTGTTATATACAGCACCCTGAAGCACTCAGCATCTTGCCCAAGACAAATTTTCTCCATGTTCTCCTGCAAGCTACTTACTTCACGGTTCCATACAAATCATTCCCTCACACAAACACAACCATGATGCCACAAAGTTACCCATCTCCTATTTGACACCTGGCATTTGAGGCTCAACACCTAGAAGTTACAAAAACCAGGTAAGTTATAATCTCTGAAATGAGAGTGGTCCCTGTGGATTTGCATTTGTCCAGAGGTTGAATGTCCAGGTTGCAACTCTTCTTTTGGCCGCTTGCCTTTGGCACTTTGCTGCCCATTCACTTCCCCCAGAGACTGGGCAAGAGAAGTAAATGAAGTTTGAATTTGCATCTGCCAATTGTGTCCCTCCTTAGATATTGCCCGGTGAAGAACTTGGCCAGGAAGAAGATTAAAACTTCTAAATCACTGAAAAATATAAATTACCTATGGATTGCAGGCATTCATATACTAGGGACAAAAACAAATTTTACACCTTCTGTAAATGAGCAACTTATTCCAACAATTTAGGAGGAATGTAGACAAGTCAGGATTGAAAGAAAATGAATCAGGAACCAGAATATGGAGAAAGCTGAAAAGCGTATTGCTGAATCTGAAAAAGGAAAGGCTCAATGCTGACTGTTTCCTAGTCTGTAATGTGAAGAACTCATAGTGGATGGCAGCTGCAGTTTTTTCCAGCTGTAACTTTCTTCAAATTCACGGCTACATATGAGATTGGTCATTATTTGTTCCTATATAGAGTGGTAATTACAGGGAAAGAGCAGGACACTTAGGGCTGGACTATTTTGCTTTTCTTCTTCTTTCAGGATTCTGCTCTAAGGTTGCCAAAAATACTCTAATAGCCATTGTGAATCCACCAACCTCTACAACATATCATAGCACTTACTATGTTCCAGGCACTATTCTGGGAACCCAGGATACAAAGATGAATAAGACCCAGGTTCTGCCACCTGGGAGGCCAGAATCTGGTGAAAAAGATAAATGTAAAAATCATCCCAGTATAACATAATAACTGCTTCGCTAAAGATGATGTATGAAGTGTTATGAGTTGCATCAAAGAACAAATACCACTAAGAGGAATCTAAAAAATTTCTCCTGACATTTTTGTCGGGTCTTAAGGGACTAGGTGAGGGTGTTTCAGGCAAAGGAAAGGATGGAAGGGCATTCCTGAAAAAGTGATGAGTGAGGAACGAGGAGGAAAAGGAGTAGTTTTTGTGGCCAACATGGTATGAGAAGAGGACAAGGAGAGCAAAGTGACTGGAAATGAGACTGGAAACCTTGGTTTTAAGAGTTTAAAGTATCTTGGGGCGCCTGAGTGGCTCAGTCAGTTGAGCGTCCGACTTCAGTTCAGGTCATGATCTCGTGGTTCATGAGTTCTGTGCTGATAGCTCAGAGTCTGGAGCCTCCTTCAGATTCTGTGTCTCCCTCTCTCTCTGCCCTTTCCCCACTCTCGCTCTGTCTCTCTCTCAAATATAAATAAACATTAAAAAAAAAAAAAAAAAGAGGGGCACCCGGGTGGCTCAGTCGGTTAAGCATCCAACTCTTGGTTTCGGCTCAGGTCATGATCTCACGGCCTCATGAGTTTGAGCCCCTCATCGGGCTCTGTGCTGACTGGTAGGGATCCTGCTTGGGATTCTGTCTCCCTCTCTCTCTGCCCTTCCCCTGCTTGCTCTCTCTCTCTCTTTCAAAAATAAATAAATTAACATTAAAAAATTGTTTTAAAAAGAGTTTAAACTATCTTGTATAGCTTACTAATTAATTTAAATGTCATCTTTAAGGCAGTGGTTCTTGACTGGTAGAAAATAGTTACTACAAGGAGTCCAAGAATCCACTATTCATTGACTTTGATGGGATATGTCTTATATTTCTGAATACATATCATTGGCCAATATATGTCAGTGCTATATTTATTAATAACAAAATAAACTTAAAATTGTTGCTAAATTTGAAGTAGCTTTTGGTTTGTGTTATTTCTCACTTAACAGGCACTAAGGGTATAGCTCTCACGTGGGCATCTACAACATGTTTTGACGTGAAAAAGACTCCATGTGAGAAGGACTTGAAACTACTGTTTTAAGTATAGGAAACAATAACAAATTTTCAATCATGTGGAATAATTTGCATCACTTATGTTGGAATGAATGTAGTTTAGAATGGCTACTCTAGGGGTGCCTGGGTGGCTCAGTCACTTGAGCAGCCAACTCTTGATTTTGGCTCAGGTCATGATCCCAGGTCATGGGATCGAGTCCCATGTCCGGCTCTGTGCTGAGCATGAAGCATGCTTAAGATTTTGTCGCTCTCTCTGCCCCTCCCCCACTCTATGTGTGCATGTGCTTTCTAAACAACAAACAAATAAATAAAATATTAAAAATATATATCGTTCTAAATATATAATGATCACTCTAAAAGGTATTTAAATATTCACTATGGAGGGTGCTTCAATTCGGGCAAAACTGTCTTCGATATGAAAGATGATCTTCATTTTTAGACGAGGAAGATGAAATTTAGAGGCTATAAGCAACTTGCTCGAAGCCGTACGATTAAAAGTAATAACAAAGTCAAAGCAAATACTTATGTTGCTCTTGCCACATATGCTCTGGCTCCCAGTGAAGAAACATACAAAACTGAATTGATACAGCCCTTACAGTTTTATGCCCTTCAAACTGAACCGCCCACAAAATCAACCCCTTCATGTTTTTCAGAGTATCTCCTTAATACAATCCCCACACATTTGACCAACACATTTTTCTCTTTGAGTAGCCGATTTCCTACCACTCCATTATTCTCGGCACATAATTACTGATCCTAGCTCAAATATGACCTCTTCCACAAGCCTGTGTGCTCAATTCTACCATTAAATCTCAAGTTGCAACTAAGGTGGGATCTAGGTCACATGCTTACAACCTATCTGCTGAGGAGATTAAGAGAAACAGGTTAGTTAGGTTAGCTTTATAGTGCCTATAATATAGGGCTAGCTGGAATGGAGATTGGATGGATGTTGAAGTAGCCAATCTTGAGTTTCTTCCACAAATTGACGGTTTCCCTGCAACTCAGCACATCTCAAATGAAAATGACATTTTCCTATGAGATTTCCAACCCTCCCCTTTCTTTATAGAGGCAATACCATATTTTTATCCACCAGAACACCAAAAGCTCTTCTCTCTCTCTTCAGCTCTTCTCTCTCTCTTCATTGGCCATCCAGTTTTTTACAAAGACATAAAGTTTCCTTTGACAGGAACTGCTTTGTGGATAGACACGTTCTGCGCCATTCCTGGTGTCCCTATCCTATCAAGAGTCTCACTGCCTCAGGCTTGAGTGTAGCAGCTACCTCCCAGCCTGTCTACATGCCTCCAAGCTCAAACTCTTCCAAAACATGGTTCTGTAACGTCCTCCTAAAACATGGCTCTCATGATCTCAACTCCTGGTCAAAATTATTCACACAGAGTAAAACATGTGGTGTTTGATTAATAATTCCTAATATAACTTTTTCCATAAGCTAACATATCCATGGGTGGAGAAAAACTCAAAACCAAGATTGACAATATATTTCTAAAATCTGGGAGGGAATTCTGCTAAATGCAAAATCTTTGAAACTGAATTGAGAAATTCTGTGACAGATGATGACATATTTTTGTCATTAAAATTGAACAAACTGAAGCCTGAGAGAAGGCAAAAACAGTGTTACTTCATTCTGGCTTCCTGCACCCTGTCACATTCAGGTTTGGACTTTAGAAAAATACACATATAGGGCTCACATTAGGTCTCTGACAGTGCTGTTCTAGAATAATGGTCAAGAAAACAAAGAGAAAATTCACAAAGAAGAAATACAAATGGCCAATAAACTGGAAAAATTGTTCCACCTTACTTATAATCTAAGAAATGCAAATTAAGCCAAGATACTATTTTTTTTTTCTATGAAATTGACAGTTAAAAAGAAAAACTCCATTGTTGGCAAGGGCTTCCTAAAATGGGCACTCTCATACACTGCTGGTGGGAATAGAAATTGATTCAAACTTTCTGGAAAGCCACTTGGCAAATGAATCAAGAGCCTTAAAAACACTTATACTCTTTGACCTACTGTCTCTATTTCTAGGAATTCAGCCTAAAGAAATAATTTTTTGATGCAAATAAGGATATTCATCCCTGTGCTATTTTTAATACTGAAATATTGGGAATAATCTAAATAGCCAGTAATAGAGACATTGTTAAATATATTATGGTACTCCTCCTGTATTAATATTCTATTGCTTTAAGTAGTTTTTAAAATATTATCTAGTGAGAGGGAACATACCTCAAGATCATAAAGGCCATATATGAAAGACACATAGCTAATACCATCCTTAATGGGGAAAAATTGAGAGCTTTCCCCCAAGGTGAGGAACATGACAGGGATGTCCACTCTCACCTCTGTTGTTCAACACAGTGTTGGAAGTCTTAGCCCCAGTAATCAGACAACAAAAAGAAGAAAAAGGAAGGAAGAGCCAAACTTTCACTCTTCACAGACAACATGATATTTGACATGGAAAACCCAAAAGACTCCACCCAAAAACTGCTAGAACTGATCCATGAATTCATCAAAGTCACAGGATATAAAACTAACATAAAGAAATCAGTTGCATTTCTATACACCAAAAATGAAACAGCAGAAAGAGAAATCAAGGAATCGATCCCATTTACAGTTACACTGAAAACCATAAAATATCTAGGAATAAACCTAACTAAAGAGGTAAAAGCTCTGTACACTGAAAATTACAGACAGCTTATGAAAGAAATTAAAGAAGACAGAAACAAATGGAAAAACATTCCATGTTCATGGATTGAAAGAACAAATTTGTTAAAATGTCGATACTACCCAAAGAAATCTACATATTCAATGCAATCCTTACGAAATTAACACCAGCATTCTTCACAGAGCTAGAAAAAACTATCCTAAAATGTGTATGGAACCAGAAAAGACCCTGAATAGCCAAAGTGGTCTTGAAAAAGAAAACCAAAGCTGGAGGCATCACAAACCCAGACTTCAAACTGTATTACAAAGCTGTACTCATCAAGACAGTATGATACTGGCACAAAAACAGACACTTAGATCAATGGAACAGGATAGAGAACCCAGAAATGGACGCACAAATGTATGACCAGCTAATCTTCAATAAAGCAAGAAAGAATATCCAATGGCAGTGGGGGGGGTGGTGGGGGGAACAGTCTCTTCAGCAAATGGTGCTGGGAAAACTGGATGGCGGTGTGCAGAAGAATGAACCTGGACCACTTTCTTATATCAAAATGGATGAAAGACCTAAATGTAAGACAGGAAGCCATCAAAATCCTAGAGAAGAAAAGAGGCAGTAACCTCTTTGACCTCGGCTGCAGCAACTTCTTACTAGAGATATCTCTGGAGGCAAGGGAAACCAAAGCAAAAATGAACTATTGGGACTGCATCAAGATAAAAAGCTTCTGCACAGTGAAGGAAACAACAAAACTACAAGGCAACAACTGATGGAATGGGAGAAGGTATTTGCAATGACATATTGGATAAAGGGTTAGTGGATAAAGATTGGATAAAGAACTTATCAAACTCAACACCTCCCAAAAAAATAATCCAGTGAAGAAATGGGCAAAAGACATGAACAGACACATTTCCAAAGAAGATATCCAGATAGCTAACAGACACATGAAAAGATGCTCAATATCACTCATCATCACGGAAATACAAATAAAAACCACAATGAGATACCAACTAACCCCTGTCAGAATGGCTAAAATGAAAAACAAAGGAAACAACAGATGTTGGCAAGGATGCAGAGGAAGAACACTTTAGCACTGCTGGTGGGAATGCAAACTGGTACAGCCACTCTGGGAAACAGTATGGAGTTTCCACAAAAAATTAAAAGTAGAACTACCCTATGACCCAGCAATTTATCCAGGTATATATCCAAAGGACACAAACATGCTGATTCGAAGGGGCACATGCACTCCAATGTCTAGAGCAGCACTATCAACAATAGCCAAATTATGGAAGAACCTAAATGTTCATCAACTGACAATGGATAAAGAAGATGTGGTATATATACACAATGGAATATTACTCAGTGACCAAAAAGAAAGATATCTTGCCATTTGCAACAACATGGATGGAACTAGAGTGTATTATGCTAAGCAAAATAAGCCAGAGAAAAATCAATATCATACAATTTCTCTCATATGTGGAATTTAAGAAACAAAACAGATGAACATAGGGGAAAGGAAGCAAGAATAAGATAAAAACAGAGAGGGAGGCAAACCATGAGACTCTTAAATACAGAGAACAAACTGAAGGTTGCTGGAGGGGTATTGGGTGGGGGGTGGGCTAAATGGATGATAGGCATTAAGGAGGGCACTTGTTGAAATGAGCACTGGGTACTATATGAAAGTGATGAAACACTAAATTCTACTCCTGAAACCATTACTATACTGTAGTTAACTAGCTTGGATTTAAATCATATTTTTGAAAAAATGTTATCTGGGGTGCCTGGGTAGCTCAGGTGGTTAAGTGTCCAACTTCAGCTCAGGTCATGATCTCACAGTTCATGGGTTCAAGCCCTGCATCAGGCTCTCTGGTGTCAGCTCAGAGCCTGCTTTGTATCCTCTGTCTCCCTCTCTCTCTGCCCCTCCCCAGCTCACACACCCTCTTTCTCTCTCAAAATAAATAAACATTGAAAAAATGTTATCTAGTGGAGAGGAAAATGTTCTCAAAAAGCATGAAAAAAGCAGAACTTATTTTACAGTATATTCATGAAGAATATTATAAGTAGATATACATATTATACATGAACACTTTATTTCATACAGTTAAGATCATAATTTTGTACTTTATAACATATTTCATAAAGTTAGGATTAAAGTTAAATAATACAAAAAAGATTTTATGTGGTTATGTACGGGTGGTGGAATTATTTTATTTTCATCTCTCTATTTTCCCGGGTTTTTCCCCCAAACTATTGATGAGTATATACAACTTAAAACAAAATTTAAAAAATTATTTATTTATTTATTTTAAGAGAGAAAGAGAGAGCATGAGCAGGGGAGGGGCAGAGAGAGAGGGACAGAGAGAATCCCAAGCAGGCTCTGTACCGTCAGCTCAGAGCCCACTGTGGGGCTTGATCTCATGCACTGTGAGATCATGACCTGAGCTGAAACCAAGAGTTGGACACTCAACTGACTGAGTTACCCAGGCACCCCAGTATGTATCAGTTTTGAAATCAGAAAAGAACAATTACTTTTGTTGACGTATGTAATGCCACATCAATTGCCACCCTCTCTTAGGTTTTAAAGTCCTCTATTAACCAGATCTCCTTTCCCACTGCTCCCATTAGTCACATCACATCACAGTTTCCTCACTGCAATGTCTGTTCCCTAACATGGTCTGACTTCCCACTAAGCACCAGGCTGCTCTGAACACTCACCAACTCTCTCATTTATCTCCTAACAATCTTGAAAGGTAGGAATTATTGTCAGCACTTTCAAGAGGAGTAGGGGAAGAAATGCTGTTTTTCTTACTCAACTACAATCTTCATCCACTCTCCTTGCTTTCTGTACAAATGTTTTCATCTCAGCTTTGCCATTTTCTGAATGTCCTGGGGCTAAATTAAAGTTTACAAGGCTCAGCTCTCTCATGTAGAAAATGGGAACAACAATAGTACAACCACCAAAGAGCTGTTGCAAAGGTACAGAAATAGTCCATTCAGTCTGTTTAGCACAGTGCCTGGGACCTTATTATTATCTCTATCAGCCCTTCTCGCCTTCCAACTCTTTCTGACTCTTGAGACCCATGCCTTTCTCTGCCTTCTCTATCTTCCTTGTCTTATACTGGCACTTGATTGTTTTGTGTGTTAGCTTTGAATATGCAATGACACTACATGCTCCCAATAGGTAGAGACGGAATCGTCTCCTTCTCCATCTTTCAACACATCCAGCACCATGGGACGTTTTCACATTCTAGACCCAATAAACATCTAATTGTTTAAAAATACTGAATAGTCAGTAACATTGTTTCTCACGTCAAGCCCTCCGCAAACTTTTCTATAAGGTGTCACACAGCGTGAACAGCCAGACATGTGGGTTTGATGGGGGTCTCCCAGATACGTTCTCACACCTAGCAAGGCTGAGAAGAGGTCCATTCATCTCATTCACACAAACCTAAACCACCTGCACATTGCCGTGGAATAGATACATATAGTACATTAACAAGCAGGGCTCCCCAGCAATACCAGTTTTCTAGTTAATTGCTTTCCTCTCCTTCCCATCCTGTTCTCACACATCATATGCTGAATTTCAGTGAGATACAGCATCTTGACAAAGAAACCCACATAAGACATTTCTGCAGGAAAGCCTGACCTGTCCCTCAATCAGTGCAGACTCATCCAACTTTGACAATGCCTTGCCACAGGACTCAATATCAGGCAGACACAATCCAAGATTGGAACAATGAGTCTGATATGCTCCAAGGTTTGTAACCACCCAAGAAGAAAAGTGCTTTCTTTAATACACATTATTACTAGGGAAGGATTGATAAGAGGTATTTAATGACATGAAAAGGAGTTAGTTTAGGGATAAGAAAAAGTTAACCACCCAGGATATTTCATTGTCAAACAGATTCAACAAATACTTTCTGAGCATCTGCTTTGTGCCAGGCACACTGCTAGACATTGGGCATAAAGTGGCTTTACACCATTGCTAAACCTGTGTGCCCATTCTCTCTCCTTGCCAGCCCCAACCCCTTCTTCCTTCCCACAGTGACTCAGCACCCCACTTTCATCGACAAGCCCGCCTCTCTTGACAGCTTGGTGAAAAGCAATGTGGACACAGCAGGAAATCAACAAATATTTGTTGCAGGAATGAACTGGAAAGGAATCCAAGTTTTTGGTTTCCCCAACCTTGAGTGCGGGACACACACACACAGAGAAGAGGGCTCCCACACACCATTCACTGGCCCCAGGGAGGCAGGATCTTCCCAAAGCTGCTCACAGACATCACCTGGAAGTGGGGAGGAAGGAATCCATACTGGATGAGTCACACACACATGCACCAGGGGGCAGAGTGAGCAGCACTTTTGGAGCTGACCCAGAGCCAGTGCCTTTCCAACAAAGTCCTCCTGGAGCCAGTTGAGACCTCCCAGTAGAACAACAACATGTTTTCTGTGCTTCTCAGCACATTCATACTCCTAGTCAAAGTGCTGTCTTTCTTTGTCTAGATGCTGTATCTTGCTGAAATCCAACCTGTGGTGTTGGGGTCCGGATGGGAAGGAGAGGAAAGCAGTCAGCTAGAAAAGTCGGCATTCCTCGTGGATTCCCCCACTTTGGTTGGGGAGGCCCAAGGAACAGTGGCGACTGGGAAACTATAACAGAATTCTGCCGTCTGAGTGGTCTTCCACTCCGTGTTTGAACGGCCAGCCCCATAAGTGGGAGGCAGTCTTAGTTTTATATACCAAGAAGAATATGTAACATTTGGAGCACAGTAAACCCCAGACCCACACTCTTCCATTAGGTTCTTCCTTACCATAGGCAGTAGGCACCATCAGGCACTGTCAGCCTCACATTATCAGGAAATAATTCAGAAATGCAAACTGAAGGAATTCTCCTACAAATGGTATTTGTTACTTCAAAAGAAAGAATTGTTTTCCCTTTTATGGTATCTAAGATGGCCATTTTTAAAAAATGTTTTCCTAGAACATTACAAATTACTTCAGAGTTGGGAAACGCTCCCTTGCTAGGAGAAGGCTACATGCTCTGAGTATTGATGCTCAGCCCTGATCAAAATATTGTTTATTTGGGCAACTACATTCTTCTGTCCCTAAGGCCTGGGGAGTTTACTATTAATCTCAAATGTAAACCCCAGTTAGAGTTGCTGCTTACAAAAGGCAATTACTATTTAACTCTTATGTTCACAGCACATCTTGTAAATGCCTTCAATAAAGGAGAATACAGCACTTAGTAGCAATGTTATCTCACCGCTGGAAATTCCAATGGCTATCTTAGGTGACCTAAATTACAGCCTGCTTGATCTCCGCCGCCCCCTCAACTCTCTCCACCAATTGCCCTAGAAAACACCTCACAGTTTGGTCTAAAGCTGAACTTGCACCAAATTTAGAGGGGACAAAGGGAAGGCTGGAAATGGTGCCTGGTGGCTGGCATGGTGTGTGGGATCCCTCTTCCCACTTTCAAGAGCTGCTGTCTGGACAGGAATTGAACTAGAAGAATCATAAATACATACTGAACCAGAGTTACCAAATTTAGCAAAACAAACAATATTGGATGGGACATACTGAAAGGAAAAATTATTCCTTGTTTATCTGATATTCAGACTTAACTAAGAGACCTGTATTTTTTTAAGGGTTTCTTTTTTTAAAATATTTTTTAATGTTTATTTTTTATTTTTGAGAGAGAGAGAGTGGGGGAGGGCAAAGAGAGAGGGAGACACAGAATCTGAAGCAGGCTCCAGGTTCTGAGCTGTCGGCACAGAGCCGGACTCAGGGCTGGAACTCAAGAACCCTGAGATGGTGACCTGAGCTGAAGTCCCACACTTAACCGACTTAAACGACTGAGCCACTCAGGTGCCCCAGGGGTCCTGCATTTTATGTGGCAACTAGACTGAATGGATACCCCAGACTTGGAAGAAACACTGACCACGTAAGATGGAGGTCCTCAAAATCCCACAGAGAGAAGCCCCCACGATTTCATTCCTAGGGCATCCTTAAGCACCTGAAGTAGAAGCGGAGAGTTTAAGCCACCTGGAGGACAAGGACTAGTCCCCCGCAGAGGCCTGCCCCACGGCTGAGCAGACATGAGGACGTGGAAGCAAGCAGATAATTGCCCCCTTCCTTCCTCTTCCTGCAGGTTCCCCTCTCTCGCTTTCTTGCTCCGGTCTCTCTCCCCCATGACTCTCCCCTCTTCTCCCCTCTTTCCACCCTTCCCACCCCACCCACCCCTAAAACCACAAATAACAAAAATTTCTTTTCACTGTAGTTTTCCTGTGACTGAAGCACTGAAGCCTAAGGCGTGAGTGGTGGGCAGAGCTGCCTTGGGGTCTGCATGCCCCAGGCGGGGCGGAGGCGGGCGGCCCCGCGCTGGAGCGCCCGCGGCCCCTCCGTCGCCCCCGCTCGGCGGCCGCCGCCCTGCGGCCTGGTCTGGGCCGGGACCGCGGCGGGGCCGGGGCGGCCGAAGGGAGGGGCACGCTGGGCGCGCCCCCGCCCCGGGCGCCGGGACGCCGCCGCCACGCTCGACAGGGACGCGGCCCCGGCCAGCGCCTGCTCTTTATTAAACTGCTGGGCTAAAGGGCTTCGAATAAAAACGTCAGCTTTCCAGTAGCGGCGGGGCGGCGCAGGAGCCCTGGCCCCGGAAAGTTCCACGACGGCCGGGATCTCCCCGCGGGGCCGGCACACACGCAACAGTCGTGCCCCTTGTGGCCTTCGGTGTCTGTCCCTCGACTTCCCTTGTCTGTGCCCCCGGGGGCGGTTTCCCCCTCACACCCGGCAGGCCTACCTGCCACCCCACCGAGCTGCTCCTCCTCGTGCAACGGGAACATCCATCTCGGGTTTTATTTCCTCCCGAGACACCAGAGGAAGCCTCAGGTGGGTTTCCATGTCAACCTTCACTGAAATCCAAACATTTGGCTTTCTCAAAGGCAGTTTAACCTCTGCCACCACATCCTTAGTGGCAGAGGATTTTTTTTTTTTTTTTCAAAGCTTAAAAAAAAAGAAGAAAAGAAAAGAACTAGAGCTTTCAAAAGACTCGGGCTTCTGGGGGTTTCTATTCACAGAGTGATAACACATCTTGAAACAGGATATTTATAATTTGTTTGGTTTCACGTTTATCCTCCCAAAGCTGAACAGTAATGGCTGAGAGCTATGAAAACACTTAGGTAAGGAGAAGGGCCAGAGCAGAGATAAAAAGGATAATTGGAAACAGAGAAGCAGCCTCCAAGTTGCACCTTCTTGAATGCTCACAGCCCTGCAGGCCAGGGAGCTCATGGCAGGCCGCAGCAGCCCCTAATTCTGGGCACTCCATAGCCTGCCCCCTTCCAAGATTTACTTATGCAAGCTTAGCTGCAATTTTCCACAGATACTCGGGCCTGTCTTGGGCCACCTTCTCCAGTAAAAGACCTCCTGGGACGGGAGCTGGGGAGAGAGCATGTGGTGAACACAGGGTCCAAGCTTTGGAAAAGGACACCTGGAAATGGAAGGATAACCTGTTGGATGAGGGATTTACCAAGGCCAGGCTGCACTGTGGGAAGGGGGAGAGCAGGAGGGGTGCAGGCCCCGCGTGTCCAGCCATCAGATGATGAAACTGGGAGGTAATATATGGGTCTAGTGAGACCACACGTGGAATACTATGTTCCTCATGGCCTCACAAGGAAGATGCACATACTGAGTTGGCTGCCATTCAGAGAAGAGCAATTAGGATGATTAAGAGGCCAGAGGGAGTGACTGAGGGGGGGAGATTAAAAGAATTAAACATGTATACCTTGGCTAAGCTCAAAGCAGAGGGAATGTGGAAACTCTATAAGCATCCTCAGAACAGAAACACGAGGAGAACATGGAACTGTTTCACGTGGTCCCTGAGAGATGTAACTAGAACTAATAGGACGGAAGAAAAGAAAACTTAACTACCTGTTGGAGAAAGCTTCCGAACAGTCCCAGATCAGCTCTGACACTGAAGGTGTGTCACAGTCACACCTGATGTTCTCTAAACCAAAAGAGAAAGGTACCACATTATGGAAGAGAAGTAGGTTTCTATTCCAGGGATTGGTCCAACAGCAATGCCATAAAGGGGAAAACAAAAAGAAAAACAAAAAAACTCAGGAACAAAAACTAAACAAATACCACAGGACAATTTCTTTAAGGGAGTATCCAAAACCTCTGAAGGCTCCCTACTAACTGAAGTTTATTATCAGATGTTTTTGCTTGGCAATCAAAGCCCTCTCCATCTGGCCCAAGCTCATTTTTCCTCAAGTTATCTCTTATCAATCCTCAACACAAGCAAGCCTCCTGAATGTTCCTGGTATGGTTCCTCCTTTGTTCATGAAATCCTCCAATCTGGAATTCCTGCCCGCATTCCCAACATGCACCTATGTCTTACCCATTTTGGGCTATTTGCTGAAATCCTGCCTCCTCTGGCCATCCCAATCCATAGAGCTTCCTCTCTCCCTTCCTCCCGGAACTCATTTTGGCACCTATCACACACTACTTGCTTTGTTAGGTGATGTGTTCTTATCTTGTCAGAGAGGTTATGAATTTCCTAGAGGCTTCTCTTCCACTTTGCCACCAGCTTTATGATCCCTCTTTGCCAGCTCTTCCAACCACTGTGAACCAGAATTCACATAACAGGATTCTCTCCTGGTTTATCTTCCTTATTGCTCCACCTTAGTGGTTTCAGTCCTTCCTTCAGATGGTGATGCTCCCCAGAGTTCCTCCTCAACCACTTTTTTCTCACTCTACATTCTCTCTGGAAGACAGCCTCCAGTCCTGAGGCTTCAAGGACCGTCTCAATGCTGATGATTCCCAAATCTCCATCCAGCTCAGCTGTTTCTTCCAGGGATCAGGTCTCTTATCATCTCAAGATGATAAAGAGGGTGTCCCATCGCTCTTTAATACTCCCCAGGTACAAATGTGAACTCACTGTCTTCTCTTTCAAACCTGCTTCTACTCTTCCATTTCCTGCCTAAGGGCATGGCCTCAACATCCTCCCAGTCACCACAGCTGGAAATCTAAGTGTCATACTTGGCTCATTTCTGTCCTTCCTCCATTATCAGTCAATCACCAAGTTCCATTAATTCTGCAGTGCCTCTGTGTCTGCTCAGGACTGCCTGCATCTCCCCCTCTACTTTCCTTACTTCCTGACCACTGGCATGATCATATCCCTTAGACAATCAAAGCAACTCTCCTCTTGGATACAGAGATGAGTCCAGGTATAAGCACGTGATCCAAACCTGGCCAAAGGCAGCTTTTCCTGGGATACTACATTCTGAATCTATTCTGAATCAAAGAGAGCAGGTCTCCTTTCATCAGAAGCTGTAAAGACATGATTTCAGAGCCACCAACAGGTCGTGCACCCTCCCAGGACTAAAAGAGTGAACAGCTAACTTTCAGAGATAAGCAGAGATGAGAATAAAAATAGAGATGGCAGCATTCCATTTGCCCCATCCGGACATCACAGAGTCAGTAGCCGCCTTGCCGTTCCATGATTTTGTTTCTGGAGCCAACAGTTCCCTACTTTTAACAGAGCTCCTTCAAGGTCATTTGTGTCTCTTTGAAAGAGTTCTAATTAATATATTAAATGGGTCATGTTCTCTGTTAATATACCACCATCAGTCTCATCCAGGCCACTAAACAGTTTCTAATTGATTTCTGCAAATAGCCTCATTTCCATCCATGTCATTCTGCTAGTGTGGCTACCATGACTTTTCTAGAACTTGAGCTTTCCCAGGACACTCCTGAGTTAAAAGTTCAAATTCCTTTCCAAGGTTCAGGAGGCCTTGCCTGTAGGCAAGTGGAATCACCCACTATTTAAACTGTAAGTATACTTATTTATTTGCCTAGTCCCCCCCTTTTTTGGGGGGGGGTTTATATGCAATAAGGCATTTTATTGGAAAAAGCGCAATTAAATAAAATAAGATTATTATAAGAAGTTTAGGGCGCCCCTGGGTGGCTCAGTTCGGCTCAGGTCATGATCTCACAGTCCGTGAGTTCAAGCCCTGCATTGGGCTCTCTGCTGTCAGCTCAGAGCCTGGAGCTTGTTTGGATCTATCTGCCTGTCTCTGCCGCACCCTCGTTCATGCTCACTCGCTCTCTCTCTCTCAAAAATAAACATTAAAAAAATTTTTTAAAGAAATCTACTTCTACGGTAAAAAAAAAAAGAAAAAGAAGTTTTGGAATATATAGTTTCCTACCTTTATCTGATTTACAGCAAAATCTTTTAAATTTATAAGATCAGCTTAACAGTCAATCGTGACATATGTTTAGGATTAAAAAGAAATGTCACCCTTGTCTTTTATTCTTAACTTTTAATTTCCTCCTGAATCTGGCTTTCAGGGTTGTTTTTCCCCCCCAATTTGGGAAAATTGTACACCATTTTAAAGTGTACAATTCAGTGACTTTTAGTACATTTACAATATTGTATAACCATCACCATTATCTAATTCCAGAACATTTTCATCAGCCCCAAAAGTACCTGTTAAGTAGTCACTCCCTATTCTACCATCATCTCAGCCCCTGGCAATTATTAACCTGCTTACTGTCTTTGAGAATTTGCCTATTTTGGACATCTCATATAAACGGAGTAATAAAATATGTAGTCTTTGTTTCCACCTTCTTTCACTTAGCATGATATTTTCAAGGCTCATCCATACTGTAGCCTGTATCAGCACTTTATTCCTTTTTGTGGTTGAACAATATTCCTTTGTATGGATATACCACATTTCATTTATCCATTCATTTGTTGATGGACACGTGTTTCTACTTTTTGGATACTATGAACATGTGTTCACGAGTTTTTCTTTGAACATCTCTTTTTAAATTTGTGGGTATATATGTAGGAGTAGAATTGCTGTGTCATATGGTGATTCTGTTTAACTTTTTGAAGAACCACTAAACTATTTTCCACAGCAGCTGCACCATTTTACATTCCTATTAGTGTATGAGGGTTCCAATTTCTCCACACTTTCACCACTTATTTTTCTGTTTAAAAATTATCATAGCCATTCTAGTAGATGTCAAATAGTACTGTATGTGTGGGTCTCCCTTATGACTAAATGACTAAGGATGTTGAGCATCTTTTTGTGTGCTTATTGACCACTTGTATATATCTTCTTTGGAAAAAGATCTATTCGAGTCCTTTGTCCATTCTTTAATTGGTTTATATGTATTTTTTGTTGAGTTGTAAGAGTCCTTTATATATTCTGGATACTGGACTTTTATCAGCTATATGACTGTAAACATTTTCTTCCATTCTGTGAGTTGCCTTTTCAATTTCTTGATAGGGTCCTTTGATGCACAAAAGATTTTCATTTTGATGAAATCTGATGTATCTATTTTCCTATTTGTTCCTGATGTTTCCTTTTTGGTGTCATACCTAAAAATGCATATCTTGCCAAATCCAAGGACATGAAGAGTTTTATAGTTTTAATTTTTATGTTTAGATCTTTGATCCATTTTTTGTTTTGTTTTGTTTTGTTTTCTTCGATCTTTTTGAGTTAACTTTTGTATAGGGTGTGAGGTAAGGTTCAGCTACATTCTTTTGCATGTGCTATCTATCCACTTATTTTACCATCATTTGTTGAAGACACTATTCTTTTCTCATTCAATGGTCTTTCCACCCTTGTCAAAAGTCAATTGACCACAGATATATGAGTTTATTGTTGGACTCTCATGTTTGTTCTTTTGATGTATATATCATCTATGCTGATACCAGTACTGCAGTGTTTTGATTATAGTAGCTTTTTAGTACGCTTTGAAATTGGGAAGGATGAATCCTTCAATTTCATTCTTTTTTTTTTCTTTCAAAATTATTTTGGCTATTTGGGGTTCCTTGTAATTTCACATGAATTTTAGGATTAATTTATGTATTTCTGGAAAAAGGCAATAGGAATTGCAGTAAATCTCTAGATCCATGTGGGTTTATTGCCATCTTAACAATATTAAATCTTCCAATCCACTAACATGGGATATTTTCCATTTATTTAGGTCTCCTTTAACTTCTTTCAACAATGTTTTATAGTTTTCAGTGGGCAGATCTTGTACCTTCTTCTTTACATTTATTCCTAATTGTTTTATACTATTTGATAATATTATAAATGAAATTATTTTCTTAATTTTATTTTTGGATTGTTCATTGCTATTGTATAGAAATGCATATAAAGGGGCGCCTGGGTGGCGCAGTCGGTTAAGCGTCCGACTTCAGCCAGGTCACGATCTCGCGGTCCGTGAGTTCGAGTCCTGCGTCAGGCTCTGGGCTGATGGCTCAGAGCCTGGAGCCTGTTTCCGATTCTGTGTCTCCCTCTCTCTCTGCCCCTCCCCTGTTCATGCTCTGTCTCTCTCTGTCCCAAAAATAAATAAAAAACGTTGAAAAAAAAAATTAAAAAAAAAAAAAAAGAAATGCATATAAATATTTTGCACTGGGAAGAACACAGAAGTTATACTGGCTGATGATTCATTCTTCTCTAAGGATTATGGAAGCAACCTTACTTACAAGCTCTGTAACTTTTATTTAAGCCCATCCACATCTGCTGATTTGTATGGAAAGAACAGATGTTATCAGAAAAAGTCTGAAATGTGTTTCTAATGACTGAGATGCCAGGTAGGAGATGGAAGGACTTAGGAACACAGATTTAGAAAAAAAAAAATCTTTTCCACATTTCATGATTCTGACTATGCAAAGTAAGCAAACAGCTTTGCTAGTAGTGGTGTCAAGAAGAGGATGAGTTTGGGGCACCTGGGTGGCTCAGTCGGTTGAGCGTCAGACTTCAGCTCAGGTCATGATCTCACGGTCTGTGAGTTCGAGCCCTGCATCGGGCTCTGTGCTGACAGCACAGAGCCTGGAGCCTGCTTCTGATTCTGTGTCTCCCTTTCTCTCTCTCTGTCCCCTCCCCCACTCATGCTCTGTCTCTCTCTCTGTGTCAAAAATAAAAAAACATTAAAAAAAAAAAAAAAAAAAAAAAGAAGAGGATGAGTTTTCTGAACTGTGACCCAAAATGTGAGACAGAGTATGCCACAGAAGCTCCTACAAGAATGTATTTGGCAGAAGATGCATCAAAGAAATCAAGAGGATTCTAAACTAAATCTCAAGAGCAAGTCTATTTAACAACAGCTATTCTGTGTATGCTGACCTCGGTGATTTGAATGAATTCACTTACTTAATTCTAACAGAGTCTTAAGCTATTGGTACTATTATTTTCCTCATTTTATAGATGAGAAAATTGAAGCACAGAAGAGGTTAAGTACTTCTCAAGAAAATAAAGCTCTTAAGTAGTGAAATCAGGATGAAAAATGGAGTAAAAAGTATCAAAATAAAAAATTCTAGAAGTGTACCATATTGAGAAACACTAAGATGCCTTAGGGAAAGAAGCATAGTGGGAAGTTGAAAAGAAAATGAAAGAAAGCTGAGGAAAAACTTTTGTATGTGGTATCAGTGTACCATGGGCAGAAGATGGAGACAAATATGGCAAACTAGCAGTTCCAATAAAATTTTTAGAAACATACACTTTTCTGGGTATTACGGAAAAAGTATGGTCGGTTTATACGAAGAAATGGAATACTCTAATGAATAAAATAATCTGAAAGAAAAGATTTAGATAAGAGTAGAGATTAGGGTGGTAGGACTTGAGTTGCAAAGGCACAAATCTATATGGGAATCCATAAACCTGAGGGCATGGACAAAACAAAGAATATCTGGATGAAAAAGAAAAGAATTCAGAAATGGAGATGATAATGTCACAGGAGCAAATTGCAGATGGCTTGACCAAACTGAGCATGTGAGAAATATTTTAATTTTAAATAATATTTTCTTTTTTTATTTTAGAGAAAGAGCACACATGCAAGCTCAGGAGGGGGAAAGGGAGAGGGAGAGGGAGAGAGAGAGGGAGAGAGAAAGAGAGAGAGAGAGAGAGAGAATCATAAGCAGGTTCCGTGCTCAGTGTGGAGCCCTACTCAGGGCTCGATCCCACGACCCTGGGATCATGACCTGAGCCAAAATAAAGAGTCGGTAGCTCAACCAGCTGAGTCACCCAGGTGCCCCAATAATATTTTCTTAATACACATTATTAAACTGATGTAATAGCAGTCAAATGTTTTAACCATGTAGACATGTGTTAAAAGTATTATTCGACTGAAAGCAGAACATGTGATAAAATTTTGGCCTTCCTTACCTACAATTTTATCTCTTAAAAGGAGTAAACAACAAGGAAGCTGCTATGCTAGATTTAATTCTGGCCAAGAAGACTTTGGTTGGTGATGGGGAAATAAATTATAAAAACCTCAAGAGAAAGTCATAAAGTCATCTGTGGAATCATAATACTGAGCATAGTTAAATGTTTCTCTTAGACTTTAGGAAATCAGATTTCAATTTATTATTGATTTCTAATTTCATTTGAGTGTAGTGAGAGAAAAGGATCAGTGTTATGTCAGTTATTTGGCATTTATTAAGATTTATGTTAGGGCCCAGTTCTAAATAGTCCTTTTTTGTCCACAAAAAGAGTATGTCTCTGTCTTTCACATGCATGGTGTAAGCTCTGTCCATTGGGTCAAGTTTGCTCATTATGTGGTTCAAATCTCCATTATCAGACTAACTTTTAGGCTGCTCAATGTTAGCAACTTGTAAGTGATGGATTAATTATCTTCCCAGTTTCACGTGGTACATTTGTCACGTTTTGCTTATATGCAGTGCTGCTATAGGTGCATATGTAGGTACAGGATTGTGACACTTTCCCAGAAAATGAGTGGTAACATCAGTAATTAAAATTTTCATATTTTCATTGAGTAAATTGTTTATATTATCATTAAGTAAGCAGATTTTTTCATATCATCCTGAATAAGCTGTTCATATTATTAAATAATTTATCTTTGTATTATCACTATGTTATTTCTATAATATACTTTTTATTCATGAAATATTCTTTATCTTAAAATGTATTTTTTTTTCCAGATATAATTCTTACTATACCAGCTTTCTTTTATTTAAAATTTCTGGGGGCACCTGGGTGGCTCAGTGACCTACTTCAGCTCAGGTCATGATCTCGCTGTTCAGGGGTTTGAGCCCCGTGTGGGACTCTGTGCTGACAGCTCAGAGCCTGGAGCCTATTTTGGATTCTGTGTCTTCCTTTCTCTCTGCCCCTCCCCAGCTTGTGCTCTGTCTCTCTCTGTCTCTCAGAAATAAATAAACATTGAAAATAAAAATAAAAATAATTCTTAATAAATAAAAATTCCCCTGGTACAATTTTTCCATTAGCTTTCTGTATGTTTATGCTTTAACTTGTTTCTTGAAGACATAAATAGCTGAATTTTTTTTTTTACAATCCAATCTGAAAATTGCTGTTTTTTAACAAATATTTACACATATTGGAATATATTTGAACTTATTTTTACCATTTAATTTTGTGTCATCTCTTTTCCTACCTTCTTTTGGGTTGGTCCAGGGTTTGTTTGGTTTTTGTTTTAAATTTTTTTTTTTTTTTACTTTTCCACTTGTGTGGAAGTTATATTCCTTTTTATTATTCTTTGTGTAGTTACCTTTAAATATTTAAAATTAACTGTATAAAGGCTTGTTTTTCTCTCTAAAGAAAAAGTCTACTGCAATTTTGATTGGGATTGTGTTGAATCTATAGATCAGTTTTGGGAGCACTAACATCTAAGAGGCATGCAAAAGTTCTTAACTATTAAATAATTAATAAAAGAATCTTACCTAATTGCATAATCTTGATAGTGACTCCCATGGTGACAAGGAAGGACTTGTCCTAGGTTTTGGGAGGGCTGCTAGGGGACAGACTTTGGTTGATAGCCTCTTCAGAGACTGCCTTAGCTGCAGACAGCCATTTGGCCCAAGGGCTTGACCTTTTGCAAGGTGGGGGGAGGGCAGGGATGAGGTAGGGGTGGCGGTGGGGCACATCCAATAACTGATGGAGGAGGGTCAAAAAGGCCTAGCTATTTTTGCCCGAGGTGGGAGAACTCTGACCCTTTTAGCTCCATCTTGACCTCTCCCTCCTCCCAGTCTTACTTCCTTCCCTACCTTCCACAGGTGTTGATCATAAGGGCACTCCCTAACAAACATCCTGCATGATGAATTCTGTCTCAGTCTGCTTCCGGGAGAAGCTGGTACCAGAAGAAGTCTGGTAGCACAGATTGTAAGATCAGTTTTGAAGCTGGGTCATTTACAGCCTAGTTGGTGGTAGGTGGGGCACAAATAGCCCGTGACACAACATGGAGGTCTAATTGTTAAAGCCTCCGGTTTTGGTGAATTGGAATGTGATACCAGTGGAAGGGTATATAAGAGCTGGAGCAAAGTATCAGGCTTTTGAGGTAAATGAGGCAAATAGTAACTTTATAGCCAATGGAATTGAGTGGCTATTGCTAAGCTCCATGGACATTTAGGGAAAGATAATAAATGGCTGAGAGCAAATAACAGGCAATTGAAAATGACATATGAAAGCAAAGCACTTCCCAGGTATCACCCAGAAAGGCTCTCCGCTCCTGGAGGATAGCAGAGAAAACTGAAGACTAGTACTTAATCAGCAGAGTAGTCAACCTCCAAATAAGGCTGAGGTTCCAACTATGGCAGGTGTGCTATGCCAAGGTCGAGGTCCTGGATGGGGAAAAATGCAACTCTGAATTAGTTACTCCAAACAAATTCACTTCCTTTTACATGGGCTACTATATTAATACATTAGAGAAGCCAATGCAGACAGAATTTATATTCCATTTAGCAAGACATATATAAAAAGTCTATTCTTGTGTGTTGTAGTGGAGAAATACAGTGGATGTCATTCATGCAGCAAACAGTTAAGTCACACTGTGCCAGGCACTGTGCTAGTTGTGAGACATATAAAGATTATTCATGGTTGGAAGTGGGTAAGAACAGAATGCAAGGGTGCCTAGCTGGCTCATTCGGTAGAGCATGTAACTCTTGATCTCAGGGTCTTAAGTTCAAGTCCCATGTCGGGTGCAGAGCCTACTTCAAAACACAAAAAACAAACAACAGAACAGAATGCAAAAGTGCCATTCAGTGGATCTGTTTCCATCTGGAGCAAGGTCCTTAGTGGCATGTGCAAACCTCAGGCTTGTCCATCTCTTATTCAACATTGTTATCCACGACTTTGGTAAACATATATAGGAGAGCTGTTTGTCACATTTGAGAATGACACAAAATTAAGCAGAACAGCAAGTACAAAAGATGCCAGAATCAAGATACAACCAAGACTGGAAGCATCAAGGAGAAATTAAATATAGATAAGCATAAATTCAATATTAAAAATAAGCATAGGATAGCAGGAGGGACACAACTTGATACCACTTCATGAGGAAGAAAGTTGGGCTTGAGCTCAATATCAGAGTGGGCTCTTAAAAGAGAATTGTATTGTTTGGGTCATGGAACATGACCCACAGAACACCTGGAATATCGTGTTCAGTTCTGGGCACCACATTTTTAAAACACCAGTCTACCGGAGTGTATTGAGCAGATGGCAGTTAGGACCTGAGGGATCCAGAAATCATACCATAAGAAAAGAGGGTGACGAAACAGACCAGAACCGAGAACAGGACACTGAGTGGAAACATGATGATTATCCTCAAGGATTCGGAGGCCTTTACATAAAAAAGAGAATATCTTATATTTTGCTCCAAGCAACAGAATTAGGACCAATATTGCTTTACGAAAGAATTCCAGAGAGAAACCCTCCCACAGACCTGTCCCACAGACTGACTTGGCATTGTTCAAGGACCACTTACAAGTATAAAGTAGGACTGGGAGTTTGGGTTGGATACTCTCTGAAGACTCTTTGGACTCTAACATTGTGTGATGCCCTTCTTTCAGAATCTGCCTCTTAAATTTTTCATTCAGACCCAGGCATAAATGATGGATGAGAAATTTGTAGCCTCCCTATGCCTCCGGTATCCAGATTCTAATAGAGTTAAAGACATATTAAAGGGTTAATTTGCAGCTAGCAGTGCAAGGCATTTTACCCTACAGTTGGAATGAACACGGGAGAATCTGGAGCCCTTACCACTGCCTTGAATTCGCATGGTTGGAGCAGCTTTCCCCCACGAAGCCCAGATCACTTTGCTTTCCTGGCACAAGGAAAATTCTACAAGAATAATGTATTTGTTGTTAGATCCTCTGTTCCAGCAGAGGCTGTCATTGCTTCCCAGGGAGCATCTTTACATCACAAAAGCATCAGTCTCCTTTTAAAATGAATGAATGAATGCACAAAAATGTCAATTCTTTCATTTCCTTTAGTCAAAAGCCATGCTTACAGTAATAAAAGACAAACCGGGGTAACTGAGTATACATGAAAGAGGGAGGAAGTACCTAGTAAAGCTTACATTATAAAAGCTCCCTAGGCTGAAACATTTGCCTGTCCGGATGCAAAATTGGCATTTCAGAGCCATATAATTTATGTAAACAGTAGCCACCTAGATATTTTATCTTGGTCATGTGCATAATCTGAAAAGAAAAAAATTAGAGATCCTCCTTGAGGACAACTTCCTGCTGGAGCTTTCTGGATGATTTATCAAGAGACTGTGCATGAGGTCACCTCTTTAGGTGGTGGACACTTCAGATATAATTATTATTACCGTTATCTGAGTACCGCCTGAGTCTGGGCTCTGGACCCCTCCCTAGCCTCCTAGGGCCGGCTGCCTTCTCTGTAACCATGGCCGACAGCTGTCTACACACAGTCCTGCAGCACCCAGCTCAACTGGGAATGATTAGCCTGTCTTGAAGCAGCTCTTCCCCCACTGAGATTGGCTGGCTGGCAATGCTTTTCTTCAGAGACAGCCTGTGTGTGCTCCTATCGCGCTGTGTTTGCTAATCTCACAGACATGGGGGAGCCGGGCCTAGGGTGTAGAATAGTGCTTCAGAACATACGTGTTGTTTTGGGGGTGTGCAGGAGGGACAAGGGTGTGTTGGCCTATACTTAGTATAATTCCTTATAAGAGTGGGGAAACAGTAGATGAAGTGACGGGGTTAGTAAAGAAGTGGAATAAATAAAAATAGACCACAAACAGTGAGAGAGCCCAAGGTCACCTGGGTGACCATTTCTATGGACTTGAGTCACTGGATACATTTAAGTTCAGTTTAATTTTAGTTTTCTAGTGTTTTTGTTTTTGTTTTTTCTTGGCAGGCTAAAAACAAACTGGAAAGCAAAGACCACCATCAACAAGGGGTCCTGGGCAGCATGGGGAGCGATGTCAGCCACTGAGCACTAAGTCTGAGAAAAAGCTGTGGCCCAGGCTTGAGCCTCACCCAGGTTCAGATCCTCAGGCACCACACATGCTTACAGACAGACAGGAGGGGAGAGTTCTTGTGTAAGCCTGAGAGGTGTTAGCAAAATGATCACGGGTATTTCCATCTCATGAATTATTGTTCTTTCTGAGAGAAAACCTGGAAATTTCAACACTGTTTCTTGGCAATTCTGTATTTCTTGCAGGAATTACCCAAACCACTGATTTACTGGGAAATCAAGAGATTGTGTTTATCTGTCCTTTACTTAGGTCTAACAAGTCTGCTTCACACTGCGAGAGGACTTTCGAAGTACAGTTTCCAGATAGTATCGAAAGCCAAACACACACACACACACACACACACACACACACAGGGCAGGAGAAGAGAAAATAATTTGGGAGTAACCTGAGCCTGTCAGAAGCTGATAAGATCCAAAAAACCTAAATCCCTAATGACACACAGGGCAACTTGTAAATTCATTTACTGACTCTAAATGGTCTCTTTCTTATTGAATACATTTTTTTTGCTTTACACAAACCTCTTGACTGTTAGCAACTTGTTTTTAAATGACATAAGAGGGCCCTCTTCTAATTGGTAAAAAAACAATCTCTTGCAACATGAAGGATGAATCATTACAGGACCCAGACATCCCCTCAGTATCTAATTTCCTCCACAAACACTTAGGTAGGAAAGTGGGTCAGAGAAGCCCATCATCCCAGTCATATTCTCTCTTGTATGTTTAATTCAACATTGTTTTGTACTTATAAGGAATTGTTACACTAATCATGTTTTTGCCAAATTGGCCATAATATAATCCACCTACCACTGACCAACTACAGAAGAAAAATTAAACAAACGTTTTGCTGTTGTTATCCTTTTTTTTCCTAGGGGTTGAGCTTCTGAAGCCAAGAGGTCACTTGGATTATGTATACAACTTTGGTAATTGCATTCCTAGATTCTACAAAATGCCACAATGCTCACTGGAGTCCAAAATAGCTGTTGCAAACAATGACAATTACTGCCCAGACATTTTCAAACACAGCAGGTTACTGGCTGAGGCTGTGATGGAAACCCTAAAAAATATATAAATATTTTGAAATGCTCTGTAAATCAAATTGATGCCCCAGACACACAGTGGATTGTCTCGGAGGAGCTGAAGTCATTTGGAGGCTGCGAGGCTTTGTGGAAGGGTGTTGGAAACTTTTGAGCTTGTTAATAGTAAGCCCAAATGTCATACTTAACTGATTTTTAAGTTTTCTCTCTCTCCAGGAATGGAGATCACAGTACTGTCTGGTCACCCTCACCCTGTAAAGGCCTCTAGCCCATAAAAAAGATTACAAAGCCTCAAAATTCCTCACTGCTTCCATATGTTTGGTAATCCCGGCATCGAATGGATGCTATTGGATGGTGACTGACGATAATTTATGGAAGGGAGTTCTGAAGCCCTTGCCCCGTGGTGATCTGAGAGATCTTGAGGAAAGCCAGTTGGGGGTCAGACACCAATAATAATGGCCGTCAAAGCCTCAAGAAATCTTGCTTAAACATTCTAACACTTTCTGCTGCACTGGATTGAGCCTGAGGACGTTCAGTTTGGACAGTCATGGCGCTTTGTGTTTGGGGTTTGGTGGGGCTTATTTAACCATGACTGACTTCTGGAGGGAAGATGCCATGTCTTGTCGAGTCTAGGGCTAAGGGAAGAACGATAATGCTAATATAATCTCACAGTAGCAGGACATCCCACCAGGAGGGCCAATCTCATCCTATGATTTGCAAAGCCCTGCTTCAAACACCCCTCAAGAGGCTACCCTCTTCTACCTGCAGGGAATTGGGAAATTAGAGCTCTGCCCAGTGCACAGCCTTCCTCCAAGAGGACGTCTGGGGAGAATTTCCCTTCCTAATAAGTATATATTATGGACTGAATGTTTGTGTCCCCACGAAATTCATATATTGAAGCCCTAACCCTCAGTGTGTGGTATTTGGTAGTGGGATCCTTGAGCAGTGACTAAGGTTTAGATGAGATCATGAGGGTAGGGTTCCCATGGTGGGACTGGTGACCTTATAAGAAGACGAAGAGACCCCAGAGATTGCTTGTTCCTTCTATGCCCTGTGAACACACAATGAGGAGGCAGCCCTCTATAAGCCAAGAAGAGGGCCCTCACCAGGAAGTGAATCTGCTGGCAACTTGATCTTGGACTTCCCAGTCTCCAGAACTGTGAGAAATACCTATGTGTTATTTAAGCTACTCAGTCTATGGTATTTTGTTATGGCAGTCTGAGCTGACAGGGCACACCTGCGGTTTAGGTAAATCCCTGAATTAAAATAAGTCGTTTCCTTTAAATGTTGAAAACTATTAAAAACAAAGATCCACTTAAATTTCAGTTCTTTAAAAAAGTGTTTGCCAGGTCCTGGGATATAGAAACAAAACAAAACACAGAAAGACGCGGACTCTGTCCTCAAGGAACTTGTAGTCTAGGAGAGGTAGATGTTAATAAAATGAGCTGAGTAATACATTTGCACTGTAATTGGGTATAGTATTAATTTATTTATAACCTTTTGCTGTCCTTTTATTTTTTATGTGGCATGTACTATGCATTATTTTTTATCCCCAGTGAATAATTTGTGAAGGGAGAATATTACTATTTTTCAACGATCAGGAAGCTAGAGGGGTCACAGCGCAAAAGACATCTTCCTCCAATGTTCTCTTTAAGATGCTTCTTGCCCCTCTGTGGACATGTCCCATGCTAGGAACTGACTGTTGATAGAGCGCCTGCTTCTTGTCAGGCAGCTCTTAAAGATCCTGGGCAGGACTCATTCAGCTGCTTGCAACGTGAACCCAGTTGCTCTGGTCTGAATGTCTGTGTGCCCCTTAAATTCATATGGTGAAAGTCTAACACCCTGAGGATGACTTTCTTAGTTGGTGAGGCCTTTGGGAGGTGCTTAGGTCATGAGGGTACAACCCTCATGAATGGGATGAGTGTAGTTATAAAAGGGACCCCATAAAATGCCCTTGCCCCTTCTACCACATGAGGGTACGAGGAGAGGACCCCAGCTATGAATCGGAAGAAAGACTCACCAGAACGTGAATATGCTGACATCTTGATCTTGAACTTCTAGCCTCCAAAACTGTGAGAAATAAATTTCTGTTGTTTATAAACCACGCAGTCTGTGGCATGTTGTTATCAAAGACTGAACATACTAAGATACAAATGGAAAGGAAAATTCCTGGGTCACATACCAAACAATGGGAAAAGCCAAGGCACGGATTCCATGACTGGCCCACTGTGAGGCAAGGCTCAGTAGCTGTTAACAGAAGAGGAAGAAAAAACATACCAGCTACATAATATTGGGACAATATTGCTTGTTTTGGATGAAAAAGGTACCCCTGCAGTTTCCTTCTCTGGAATAGCCCATGACAAGTCTATTTTCTCTCCAACCTGAAAATCTTTAAAATTTTTAAAGATAGGTATAAAGACTAAGAATTCATCTCCATGCCAAATATTCTCTGGTCAAAGGCCTCATTCTTTAATAGTAAATCCTCTCGTGTGGTGATTTATGTGTTCATTCTCTGGTTTGTCTGTGCCCATTCCTCTCTCATCCTAGCATAGTCTTCAGTACAAGTCCCCCCCCCACTCCCACCCCCACTATCTGGCAGTAGGGTGCTCTTATGAAACCTTTCATAGACCAAAATGATGTAAAGTGATGGAGTAATTCCCATTAATTTACAGGGAATATTTTTTGAGCATTCCCAGACCCAAAGAGCAATCCCTCTTAGGCTTTTCTGATACCTTAGGACACATTTTGCTAATGAATGCACAAAATAGAGATAAAGCACGGATACTCACAGACTCAGATTCAAAGCTGTGCGGCTTGATGCTGAGACGCCGAGGGTAGTTCCCCAGAAGAATTATGGCAGTACCACTCTCGTTGCTTCGGTGTCTCCATAAAGGCTTGCTGCAAAACAAATGCTAAATATTGGGCATCTGGGTGGCTCAGTTGGTTAAGCCTCTGACTTTGGCTCAGGTCATGATCTCATGGTCCGTGGGTTTGAGCCCCACGTGGGGCTGTGTGCTGACAACTCAACCTGGAGCCTGCTTCAGATTCCGTCTCTCTCTCTCTCTCTCTCTCCCCCTCTCCCACTTGCGCTTTGTTACTCTTTGTCTCTCAAAAATAAATAAATGTTAAAAAATGCTGAATGTGATTTTTGCTTTTCACCTTTAAAAAAATTTTTTTTAATGTTTATTTATTTTTGAGAGAGAGATAGAGACAGAGACAGAGTGTGAGTGAGGGAAGGGCAGAGACCTAGGGAAACATAGAATCCAAAGCAGGCTCCAGGCTATGAGCTGTCAGCACAGACCCCGATGCAGGGCTCAAACTCCCAAACTATGAGATCATGACCTGAGCCAAAGTTGGCCACTTGACCAACTGAGCCACCCAGGCGCCCCTCACCTTTTTTTTTTTTTTTTTTTTTTTTTTTTTGGTAAAAGCAAAAAATTCCTCTTTGGATTTCTTTCAATTAGTGAAAACAGGTATTAATGCAGGTCTTTCATAAAATTGAAGTGTTGTAAGGCAAACTTTTGAAAAGTGGGGGGATACCTGCGGAGCATAATGACAGGTTTGAGAAGTACTGTATCACTGGAAGGGACATGTCTAAGTCTCCTCTTCCACCAGTATTTGTCTAATATTTATATGTATTTGGGCAAGATCTTTACTTATAAATATTTTTTTTCTCAACGTTTTTTTTATTTATTTTTGGGACAGAGAGAGACAGAGCATGAACAGGGGAGGGGCAGAGAGAGAGGGAGACACAGAATCGGAAACAGGCTCCAGGCTCTGAGCCATCAGCCCAGAGCCCGACGCGGGGCTCGAACTCACGGACCGCGAGATCGTGACCTGGCTGAAGTCGGACGCTTAACCGACTGCGCCACCCAGGCGCCCCTACTTATAAATATTTTTAAGTATATTTCCATTGCCTGTAATTACTGTACGTTTCCATAAATATTGCCTTTCTTGTACCATCTAAATACTACTAGATGTCAGAATATAGAGACAAATTCTGAAAACAGACTACCTAAAAGAGATGAACATCTAAATACCAGATCATCTAACTGCCTTATTTATTTTTTATTTATTTTTTTTAATTTTTGAGAGAGAGAGAGAGAGAGAGAGAGAGAGAGAGATGGTGCATGCATGGCTGGGGTGGGGGGTACAGAGAATCTTAAGCAGGTTCCGTACTGATAGCAGAGACCCAACAAGGGGCTCAAACTCACAAACCGTGAGATCATGACCTGAGCCGAAGTCGGGCTTAACCGACTAAGCCACCCAGTCGGCCCCATCTAATTGTCTTGAAGGTTAGTAAGACCTATCTCACTGTTTTCCTCTCCCTTACTGAACTACAGTTAGTGTCATACACATGACTTAATTCATGTAATTCAAGAACCATTTATTGGGTGGCTGTTAAGTGCAAGGTGTTGTGTCAGATACATTTCAATATTTTCTTTAAGTGATCGTTTGAGGAGCTACCGGTTTACTGGCTGTGCACTGTTCTCACAGATTGTGGAATAACGTCTAAATGACTTCATTTGACCAAAGTTTCTCAAGTTCCTTAAGGTTATTAGAATGCAAATAATAGAAATAAACTAAAAAAAAAAAGTGAACTCAACCCTAGTGTAAGTGAAAAAAGGAAGATGTGGTATAAGCATTCAGAAGCGTCCCACGGAATGGCAGGGAAGGAAGTGCCTTTCACAACGGACTAGAATCAAACCCTGAGACACTGTCAGACACAAAGGCAGCCACTCCTTCCTTGGGGTTTGATGGGCTCACATCTCTGGCTGTCTCTGTGTGTCTGCTTTTTGTCCTATTTAGGTCAGCTTTCTCTGTGCCTCAATGTACGTGGCATAAGATGTCCACTCCACAGAGCACAAGTTTATATGTCCCACTGGTCCAGCCATGCCCAGAGACTGGCTACATCCTTGAGTCTTGGCTCCACATTCCGGGGAGTTCCATCAGTCCATCCACACCAAGGTGCCACTTTATTGGCTACAGCCAAGGAAGCAGGGCCATATGACCCAGATATGGCTGTGAGGTTCTCACCTGAAGGATGAAGAGGGGCTAAGCAGATATGCTGAAAGGCATCAACTCTAGTCCTTCACAATCTAACTTCAACTCATGATTTCTGTGTGTCTTTTGTTTTCATACATTCACTGTGATCATCTCAAGATTTTTGTCTCATTAAATGTTGGATTTCAGTTTTTAGTCCTGGCTCCTCAGTCCTCTCCCTTAATATAGAGAGAATAGTGTCGAGTCTCAGGATTTGTCAGATGATCTTCTGTAGGATTGATTCTTGGGGCAAGCTTAGAAGACAGTCTAGGCATTTCCAGAGTCTTCAGTACCTTTGCTTGAACTGGAGCCAACACTGGATTCTAGCAAACATGCTCCAGGAACAGGGCATACATTGGAGTATCACTGCAGTTACTAGTTGATGATCAACCAACAGGAATGATGATCCAACCACAGGAATATCCAAAGAGCAGCACATTTATACTCCAAGGACCGAGGGGCAGTGGCAGGCCAAGCCCACATGTGACTGAGATGGCAGGACAGGACCACCTTGAGATCTACCACAAGCCAACACCTTGGGACACCAACAACCTCAAGACCTTGCATTTGCACTGAGGATGTCATTTGAGCCTCACATCAACACGTGTACTAGGTAAGTATGAGCTCCAGTTTATCTAAAGGAAACTGTAGCCAAAGAGGTGATAGAGGCAGAGGTAGAAAACACCTCTTCTGACCCCTCATCTAGTGCTTTTTCTGCCAGTGTCACCTATGCCCTCTGGCTGACCTGTACTTGGAAGATTCTTTTAAAGACATGGTCGTCTGTACTTCCAAGAGGACAGCAGCTAGGTTTCTGAGGCATAGGGCATGGAGTACAATGCTGTTTTAGTATTACAAGGAACAGATGTAAACAAGTATTATCAGGCCATAGCAACACCATCCAAAATCCATCTCCCCGGAGGTCTGGACCCATCAACAACAATCCTGTCATTTCCAACAGCTGGTCCACCACACTAAATATGCCAAATCTCTACCGAATGGCAATTCCTGGCTTTGTGTTTTGTCTTCTTTGGTGAATTGGCTTTTAAATTTGGTTTTTAATTTTTTTAATGCTTTATTTTTATTTTTGAGAGTGTGTGCACATGCATGCAGGTGAGTGGGGGAGGTGCAGAGAAAGAGGGGGACAGAGGATCTGAAGTGGGCTCTGGGCTGACAGCAGAGATCCTGATGTGGGGCTTGAACTCACAAACCTTGAGATCATGACCTGAGCTGAAGTGGGACATTCAACTGACTAAGCCACCCAGACATCCCTAATTTTTTTTTTTTTTTTTAATAAGTATCTTGCTTCTTTAGTTAAACTAGTTGGCTCCCATTTCATTTTTTTTTTTTTCAGGATTATTCAGTGTGTTGATGTTTTTCCCTTTACTGATAATCAACCTGGTAACTATGCCTATGGGGAAGCTGGTTGGTTTTCTTGTTTTAAGCTGGATGGAGGCATTTCAAACTGTCCCAGACCAGCTGAAGTTAGGCAGCAATGCCTGTGGGCACTTACAGGGTTTTTTGAACCATATGCTCATTTTCAAAGATGGGGCTGAGCTGAGCCAGCCACATGTGGAGTCTGTTATTTGCCAACTGTGTTATCCAGTGTCTCAGTTGGTGATCTGATCACGGGGGGTGGGGCAAGTCTTTCTTGTTTGTCACCTGTGGAGGGCCACACATCACAGACAGCAGAGGTGTCTGGTGTCTGTATGCTTCCCTCCAGCACAGGACGCTGATCTGGGCCGCACCTACTCCTGCTCTGCTCTCCCCGTGCCCCTTTTGGGGAAGGTCTCCATTTCACATTACCAAGTGTTTGCCAGCTTGGAATCAAAGCCAAAGCCATGTTGGGCCTTTTTTGGATGTTTGGCAGGTGACACTTGTATCAGAAGAGTCCTGTGAAGGAGGCCAGAGGTCTGAAAAATGCCTTCCTTGGCCAGAAGGCAGGAAACCTAACTCTGGGACTATTTGTACCATATGACCACGGAAAAGCTGACTCATGTCTTCATAACTCAATTTCTCCTCCTCAAAAATGGGGATGATTCTGTCCCTCATACTTCCTGTGGCCACTGGGCAGGGTTGGGAGCTGTGTTCAAAAGTACCTGGGCCTGTGGTATAAAAAAACTCCCTGCTCATAAATAGGCATGATTATTCATCATTTTGTTACTACTTTTCAACTTCTGGCAGAATCTCATTTCTCTCCTCTTGGACTGAGTGCTTGAGCTATTTGGAGAGCCAGTCCCTCCCTACTAACAGACTGCCGGCTCATCAAATAATATTTATTGACCAGCCTCATGCACAGGGCATACCACTGGCAGTTTAGACTGCAAACCCTCCGAGCACACACTGTTTCTAACTCTGTGTTCAGTACAGCAACCAGAAATTAGCAATCAGGAATAAGTTGAGATCATCATCTTGGGCTATTTTCTGTCTGGCAAGTTTATGTATCCAGGCTTCTGCCACAGGCCTTCTTAGCAAAAAACCCTCTCTCCTTCCCTCTGTCTGCTCCGCAGCCCAAGGGACAGCAGCCTGAACTTTGTGGGCAGCGGCAGCTCTCATAACTGTACCTATTTTGGGCAGACACTGAGGGAAGAGGCGAGAATTCCTGTAGAGTTACATCGGGAAAGAAAGGATCTGCCCCAGATTTAACAACTTACACATCTCAAGTGGAAGAAAAAAATTTTTAATTTTGAAATAGAAAAGAAAACCAAGAACAATGGAGCGCGTATTTATTTGAGCTAAGGAAGAGAGGTGAGGGATTGGGCTATGGTGAGTAACGTCCCTACCCCGCCAGGTTTGGATACCCCTGTCTGTTTGAAGCAATGGCTTTTCCTTTTGATGCTCTGGCAAGAGCTCCAGGATTGTCCCATGAGCTCATAAGGATGGGCTCTTTTCATTTCTCTAGATAAATTTGGAGGAGGACAGATTGCACAACACAATCTCAGAATAGTCATCTTCAGCTAGAACCTGGCTCACAAGATTGTGAAGCCAAGCATGTGGTGGAAAAGAACATTCTAAGAGCATTTTCAGGAAGTGTTTCCCCTAATGGAGGAAGTGAGGGAGAGGGTTATGGAGACAAGAAAATGTAGTGCAGGAGGATCACTCTATTGCTACACACAATATGTGCTAACACGTCAACATTTCTTTGTACTTACTGTGGATGTGTCCTTCCAGGGAACTCAAATGAATATCCAAGATGGAAATCATCCAAGCAGTACCCATGTTGGACAAGACAATCTCATAGCAGAAGGAAATGAGAAAAAACCAACCACCACTGACCAGGATATAAAGTATATCACATTTGTTCACATTCCATTTGCTAAACACAGTGAGTCATATGGCCAAGCCCAAAGTCAGTGGGGCAGGGAAGCAAACTCTATTCCATAGCAGGGACCATTTCAAGTCACATGGCAAAGGGCAAGGATGGGGGAAGCAGGGGAGCAGCTGGGAACCACAATACATTCTATCACAGCCCTGTATCATGATCCACTTATCTAGCTAGTGTATCCCTATATTGAGGGCTTAGGATCTTTTCCCAAAATCTGTACAGTGCTTTAGAAGATGGCAAGACCTTCTGGAATTTCTTCCTTCTTTTTTTAATATATATTTATTTTTGAAAGAGAGAGAGAGAGAGAGACAGAGTATGGGCAGAGGAGGGGCAGAAAGAGAGGGAGACACAGATTCTGAAGCAGGCTCCAGGCTCTTAGCCATCAGCACAGAGCCTGACGTGGAGCTCGAACTCACAAGCCATGAGATCATGAACTGAGCCAAAGTTGGACACTTAACTAACTGAGCCACCCAGGCACCCCTGGAATTTCTTTCTTTTTGAAATTGCGGTCCAAGATACATAAAATTTACAGCTTAACCATTTTTATGTACACAGTTCAGTAGCATAAGCACATCCAATGTCTTACAAGCATCACCATCATTCATCTCCAGAACATTTCGTTCTCTCCAATAGAAACTCTGTGCCCATTAAAACTAATTTTTTACTACTCTTCCCTCTAGCTCCTAGCAACCATCCTCCTACTTTCTGTCTCTATGAATTTGACTACTCTAGGTACCTCATGTAAGTGGAATCACACAGTATTTGCTTTCTTGTGACTGGCTTAATTTCACTTAGCATAATGTCCTCAAGTTTCATCCATGTGGTAGCATATGTCAGAATTCCCTTCCTTTTTGCTTTCTAAGTTTATTTATTTTGAGAGAGAGAGAGAGAGAGAGCGCATGTGTGCACATGAGCAGGGGAGGGGCAGAGAGAGAGGGAGAGAGAGAGAGAAAGAGAGAGAGAGAGAGAGAGAGGGAATCCCAAACACTGACAGTGTGGGGCTCAATCTCATGAACTGTGAAATCATGACCCAAGCTGAAATCAAGAGTTGGACACTTAACCGACTGAGCCCCCCAGGCATCCCCAGAATTCCCTTCCTTTTTAAGGCTGAATAATATTCTACTGTATGATAACCACATTTTTTTAATGTTTATTTATTTTTGAGAGAGTGCCCAAGCATGGGAGGAGCAGAGACAGAAGGGGGCAGAGGATCTGAAGCAGGCTCTATGCTGACAGCAGATAGCCTGACTCTACAAACCATGAGATCATGACCTGAGCTGAAGTCGGACCCTTAACCAACTGAGCCACCCAGGCGCTCCCACATTCTGTTTATTTATCTGTCCACAGCACTTAGTTTGCTCCCACATTTTGACTACTGTGAATAATGCTTCTATGAACAAAAGTATAAGAAATATCTCTTGGAGTTTTTCTTTCCAATTATTTTGAACATACACCCAAACATAGAATTCCTGGAACATATGGTTAACCCTACATTTGCTTGCTGAGGAGCATGCATACTGTTTTTCAGAGACTGGTCTTCCTATCCCTGCAGTTGTGGTAGGCAGGGACTTCTGCTCTTGAATTTCCCTGTTTTTGCCTGAGCCACCTTATTTAGCCCCTGACTCTGCTTCTTTTCCATGATGGAGAGTACTAATGCGAATTTCAGGATTTTGTTGACTCACCTTCTTTTCTACCTACCATTTATGATGGGTGGGGGAGACATTAGAAGCTGTATCTAACTGTGGGCTGCACCAGACTTTTCCTCAGGGACCATTTTTCAATACTGGCAGCAGAAAATTATTCTGTCTCTCTAATTTGTTTGCTGCTAGCTTATTATTATTATTATTGTCATTATTTGTTTGTTTCATTTTGTTAGGTGGGAGGAAGAGAGCTTCCACCTTATTGCTTCACTCTGTCATCTTATCCTGGAAATCTGTTTCTTCAGTTTTGCTTAAAATTGTAATTTATCTTCTATACAATTTCAGAGGTGGTACGTGTCATGAAAGAGACTGCAACTTCAGGCTAAAACATTGTTTTAAAATTATTTGTGGGTTATCACATTTTTCATGGCTTGTCAACAGAGTAAAAAGTTCATTTTAATTACACTAACTCCTCTCACCAGGAGCTGTTACAATTTCCTTTATATGGCAACGCGGGTTCTGTGGGTTTGAATACCTTTGCTTTCATGAATAATTCAAGAAGGCAGTTAATAAAGATGAGTAATTGTCCATATGCAATTGGGGGTAAAATGATGGGAGATTATTCACGCTTTTCCCAACAGAGCTATGATATCATTTGGCCAGGCTTCTTCAGGCTCCCTTGCAATGCAAGAGGACTTTGATGGTTATTTACACAATTTTTTGCTCTAAACTTGGATGAGACTAAATAAAGCATTTCTTAGACTGTAGATATATGCTCATCAGGCCTCATCAAGGAAAGCTTTAAGTGATTAGCTCCCGAATATTGGGCTTCAAACTCATGGTAGCCCCAGGTGAGGCTTTCAGAGACCTGATATAGTCCCTTAGACCTACAAACAACTGATCCCTGCCTCTTGCGGCAGAGGCAGCTTCCAGTAGAGAGGTAAAAATACTGCAGGCCGTTTCGGTCTTACAGGTACTAGGTATGGAGTGTGGCTCAGTTCTGGCCACTGCGTCCTAACGGCAAATTTGCTGGGGGTCTGTGAACACTCTTCCTCCCTGAAACTGACACACCAGCAGAAGTAGCCTCTCATGTTCGCTAGCTGCTGGCCCTTCTATGTGTGCCTTACTTGTCACTGTCCGACAGATGCAGGGAGCCATGGACACCTAGAGACAGGGAGAGGGGGTAGGTGGGAGTGGAGCTCTTGGGTCCTTCAGGACCTTGTAGAACAGTAGGCTTCACTCTGGAACTATCCTGCCTTTAGTGCTTAAATCACTTGTTCAGTTGTGTGAATTTGCAGCAGAAAGCCTTATTTGAAAATATGTTAAATGCAAAAATAAGGACAATGTAGTGACTTCTACTTAAGTGAAATGTATTTAGTTTTTTGGAGTTAAAATGTACTTTCTTTTACAAAGGTGCCTTTTATGGTAATAGTAACTGATAGATTTATTTATTTATTTATTTATTTTAATATCCTTACTTGGCAAAGTAAAAAGTTAGCAATTCTACATCAGAATCCAAAGTAGTTTTGAAATTTTACTGGTCCATGAAATCTGAAAGTCTGGGAACCACCGTTCTGACTTGAGAAAAACTCATTCTTGGACTGGGACTCAGAACTGGTTTTTAGCCCAGTTGCTTTCCTTTCTGGCCACTCTTTACATGCAGGACTTGTGAGTCCAACTCTTGCCCTTCACTCCGTTTCCTGCTTAGAAAGAAGAGAAAGGAAAGGGAAGGACAGTTCCCTAAGCTTTAGCTTTTTTGACTATGATATCAGTACACTGTTGCTCTCTCTTCACTCTCCATACACACCCCAATGCCCCTTCCCGTATACGCTGACACATGCACACACACACTTACTATGGGGATGAATTCTTCTTACCATGTACCTACCCATCACCTATATTCACCAGTTGTTAACACTGGCTCTATTTGTTTTATTGTTCTCTTTCTACACTATCCCATTAAAAAAAAAAAATCAGTTTTCAGAAAGCAATTTGTTAACATCACAACACTTCCCTACGAACATAACTTTTAATTATGTATTTTAATCCACATTTGAGCCTGGCTATACTTACTAACGGTTACGGCTGGAAATTTTGCAATGGAGTTGGAGACTGAAGGAGAAGTTTGAGAGACGTGTCATTAACCAGGGTAGCTTTTGACATGCTGATAGTAAAGAAAAGTATGGCTGACGTCATTTGCAGCAACCAGGCAGTTACACCATGGAACACTGTCTTATGTGACTAAAGCTCAGAGCAGCCATGGGCAGAAGGGCCAGAGGAAATTTGTTTTCTCCATGAGTTACTTGTTTTTATAACACTCTTCTGGGACCAACAAGCAGAGACCTGGATGTTCCTCTTCCCAAATGTGATTTGCAGCAGAGAAACAGTACAGGCAGTGGTGGTGTAAGAGTTGTTTTCTCATAAATCCTGGTCTTCTGCAGGTCTGCGAGGCTCAACTTGCCAGAAGAGGCATCTCTCAACTTCTCCCAGCCCCAATTTCCTCCTCTAGAAAATCAATAATGATGACAAGATCAGGGACAGAATGCACCTATAATAATACTGCCTGGAGTAGAGCCCATAATAGGTGCACATTAAGTGGTGTGTACAATTATGATTACTTTCCCCAAATTTGGTGACAGTACTGAGCAAATTCAATTTTACAATGAAAATATAAATATCTTGTTAACAGTAGCTAGCTGTTTTTTTTAAGAGTCTTTATCTTTTAGAGATATATTCCAAAGTATATATTTTTTAAAGTTTATCAATTTTTGACACAAAGAGAGACAGAGCACAAGCGGAGGAGGGGCAGAGAGAGAGGGAGACACAGAGACTAAAGCAGGCTCCAGGCTCTGAGCTGTCAGCACAGAGCCCAATGTGGGGCTCAAACTCAGGGACTGCAAGATCATGACCTGAGCCGAAGTTGGACACTCAACCAACTGAGCCACCCAGGCCCCCCAACATTCCAAAGTATTTAAAGGTGAAATGATATGATGTCTGCTTCTGTTCAGATACGGCACAGTAGAGGAGAAGGGCAGATGGAAACAAAACTGTTCATGTTGCTAATTGTGGAGGCTGGGTGACGGAGGAATCATTAAACTGGTCTCTCTACTTTTGCATAGGTGTGACATTTTCCAAAGTAAATAAAAACAAAAACAGACAAACAGAAGTTGGTGATTTCTTGCCTAAGTGAAGGACATTAAATTGCATATTTTCAACACTATAAGAAACACCTCTCATTTCTCAGCAGCCCTTGCTCTTGTAGAGGACATTGCATTAAATAAACACATAACAGGGGTGCCTGGGTGGCTCAGACAGTTAAGCATCCAACTTAGGATCAGGTCATCATCTCACAGCATGAGTTTGAGCCCCGCATGGGCTCTGTGCTGACAGCATAGAGCCCGCTTCGGATTCTCTGTTCCTCCACCCCCTGCTCCTCTCCTGCTCTCAATCTCTCTCTCTCTTAAAATAAATAATACATTTAAAAATAAATATACATAATAACTCACTCTCTTCTTCATTAGAACTCCCTGAAGGGGCCCCGTCTATCTGTCTTATCAGGGTTTTTCTCCTAGTTAATTATCAGCAACTGAATTATTATGAAGTTGATAAAAAAGACCAATCTGGTTAAACTATTGGTGGGGGGGATATAAACAAGTTTAAAGTGAAGTTTTCTTGATTCATAGTGACAATGGACTCCAACAGTGTCCCTGACCATGGCTGTCACAGTTAATTTTGAGAAACAAGAATTCCTTGCCACCCAAGGAGACTCTTTTAAAGTTGTTTAGAGAGAGAGGGTGTGAATTTAAAATGATTTGGTTGGGGGAGGGGTAGCATAAGGGATGTAAAAAGTGTGGATTGTGAGGCATGTTCCAGCAAAAATGTTGGGGAAAAAAAACATTGATTTTGATCTTGATATATGAGTATCTGTTTTATAACAAACCCAGGGTGAAAATTCATACTTCAAAGTTTGATGAATAGGGAGTAACTATCCTCTTCAAGAGACGTACTCTCAGAATTCCTTAAGAGTCTCTGTTTACATATCTGTTTACGTATCATTAACAACTTCCTTGAAAACTCTAGGAGGAAGACGGGCCAAGGCGGAAGACACTGGAAACTGGATTGTTAGCCCAACACAGCCAGTTAAAGACCAGGCTCTTCTCGGAATTATGTGAGCAAATGGAAAATGATGCAAGCTACGTAAGTGGAACAGAAGCAGAACTGTGTAAGTAGGGGCCCATCTGTATGGTCGCTGACTCCGTGGTAAAGAAGTCGAGCTCCAAGTCCCGCACACTCAGCCACAGCTTCATTAATGTTGCTGACAGACCCTGGTTAATTAGCCCTCTGGAAGATCAGGTTTAGTTTTTTCTTCAGAGATTCCAGGAAGGAGAATCCTCTAAGGACAGCTGTGTGCTATCTTCCAGGCTCTGAGAAGTGGCTTGGCTTCCTGAATTGAAGGGTTACTCAACCCTGGGAGGTCAGAGATCTTTCTTCTCCTTAATAGATAACATGCCATTTAGGTGGTCCAATCTTTCAGCCAATTTTAGAATTTGCAGTAGTAAAACATTTAGTGAAATGTTATATTAATTTTAAGTTGGATTGTAAAACAATGCCCACAGTTTTTAGACAAAACACCAGCACTTTTCTATGCAAATGAGTGAAATCCGTTAAAGTAGTCACTCAAAGCATATTTGGAGTTCCTCTTGTGGTATCACCTGGGGTCAGTTTGTAAAACACATAAGATATTTGTAGCCAAAATGAGTATATGCAGATTACTCACCAGATTTGGTTTTGGGCTTTTGCAAAATTCAAATCCATTCTACCCTGGGAGATAGCCCAAACAATTTAAAAACTGTCTTGAATGATGATTTTACTCTTACAATGAGTACAGAGTGATCTCCAGTGATTACTTTGAAGGGTACAACACTCCTCTGGAGTGTTAAGTTCTAATGTATTGATTTAAAAAGCCAGTGGGGCCTGTCTGGCTTAGTCAGAAGAGCTTGTAACTCCAGATCTGGGAATCGTGAGTTCCAGCCCCATGTTGGGTATAGAGATTACTTAAAAATGAATAAATAAACTTAAAAAAAAAAAAAAAAGCCAGACATAAGAGACGGTTGGTACATGTACTTTCTCTAGTTGACATCAAATGTGGCATGAAATAAAACAGTGTGTCTCCTTCTGTTTCCCTGCAGCAAAAGTTTGGCACATTGGTGGGAAGTTGGACCCTAAGTGTAGTAGGTAATAACATCTTCCTAGCTTACATTCAGAAAATCTTCAAAACTAAATGTGACTATAGGTTAATAACTTGTTTCAAAATTTCAGTATACACTTTTTAATCTCAAAATAAAATATTTAATTTCTCAATTTTCCTTTTTTCTGTGTGAAAGTTTAAAATTATGAATCAGGGTGCCTGGGTGGCTCAGTTGGTTGAGTGTCTGACTTCAGCTCAGGTCATGATCTTGCGGTTTCTGAGTTTGAGCCCTGCAATGGGCTCTAGGCTGTCAGTGTAGAGCCCACTTCAGATCCTCTGTCCTCCTCTCTCTGCCTTTCCCCACTGGTTCTCTCTCTCTCTCTCTCTAAATAAACTTAAAAAAAATAAAATAAAATAAGGGGCGCCTGGATAGCTCAGTTGCTTAAGCATCCTACTTCAGCTCAGGTCATGATCTCACTATTTGTGAGTTCAAGCCCCGCATCAGGCTCTGTGCTGACAGCTCAGAGCCTGGAGCCTGCTTCAGATTCTATGTCTCCCTCTCTCCCTTCCCCTCCCCAACTCTCTCTCTCTCTCAAAAATAAATAAACATTAAACAAATTTTAAAAAATAAAATAAAATTATAAATCAAATTATTTCTTATTGCAGTTAGTTTGGCTGAGAACATCTTTTGTTTTGCTGCCCACTTTAATTCAAACTCCTATTTTAGCCACTTCTGTGTGTGTTTTTCCAGTGTGTCAAAGAATATTCTTGTGTGTATTTATTATCTAGATACCTAGGATGATTTCCCAGAGACTATTTTTTTGAAGTTGAGATGTCTTCCTCCTTTATCTTTTTAAAAAAAATTTTTAAGATTTTATTTGTAAGTAACCTCTACACCCAACATGGGGCTTGAACCTACAACCCTGAGATCAAGAGTCTCATGCTCCACTGACTGAGCCAGCTAGGTGCCCCTCCTTTGTCTTTATATTCATAAATACATAGCACCAGTGATTTTTATATTTACAATAATGTACCCCCTAAAACAGAAACTAAATGTCTATTCATTTACATCAGATTAATTTGAATCCTTAAAAATAAAATACCAAAATTGATGATAGGGAAGAGAACAGTATATTTATTAGTTGCCTTTAGACCACAAAAACATTTCCTAGGGTATTTAAGCTTTAGTTGTCCTTCTCCCCAGCCGTTGGCTGGGGAGAAGTTGGGGCAGAGGGGCAGAGGCACACAAGGTCCATCTTGCCAGGCTGAGTCAGGCCAATGCAGCTGCTGGCCTGGGCACAAGCGTGGGTGGCCACCTGTGGCTCCCGGCACAGCTGTTTGGTAGAGGGCCAGCCAAAGCCCGGTCGGTGGGGTGGAGGCAGGTGGCCAGTTGGGCGGCCAATACATTCTGGCATGGGCTGAAAGAACACCTGGTTCCACTCTGTGGACCCACCACAGAAGGTCAAAGAATGTGCCTGCTGGCAGCAACCTGATGGTCCAGCTCTGGCTGAAACAGAGAAACCCACCTTTCTTGAAACTTACCCGAAGCCAACACGGGAATCATTCTGCTCTAGTTGTGTTGAAATAGGTCAGTGAGGCCATCTGGCATGTCTGGAAATGGTGTGAGGGGCTGTCAGACAGGAACAGGCTCTGTGATTCAAAACAGGACATTTCAGGGGAGGTGAGAGCTTTCTCTTGTGTTTGGCTGCTAACTGCCATTGCAGACACCATCCATCCTTGAATTTCTCTGACCTTCATTTTCCTCCTCTCCCCATGAACTCTAACTACATGCTTAGAAACCACTCTGGGTCCCCACATATAATTTTGTCACCAGACATAGGAATTTTCATAGTGAACACCACCACCGACAGAGACAAGAGCCCAAAGTTCACCCTTCCCTGACCCCTGAAATCCCTCCCAAGGCCTCAGGCCCACTGTTTCCCAGGAAGAAGGACCCCATTTCCTCTGGTCTGGGGAGTCATTTTCTCTCTGGTAGAGGAGCATCCTTCCAAATTTCCCAGTCCTTGATGCAGACCAGGCAGCTCCCTTTCATGTGCCAAAGAGGTGACACTCCCCTCACTGGTTCTGTGACCCCCTAGCAACTTATTCAACCTCTCTGAGCCCAGAAAGGCTTGTAAATAGGGATTGGCAGTATAGTCCTCATAGTTTTGTTGTAACCCATTCAATGAGAAAACATACATTTAGTGTCTAGCATAGAACCTGCATACAACAGGTACCTAGCAAATAATGGTTGTATAAATAAGTGACCTTGGTTTGTGCCACTCTCTAGACACAGAGTGGACTGGCTTTGGTCTAGACCTTCCTGCTGACACATTTGCTTGGGATTTTAGGGGCCTCATCTCTACTACTGCCCTGTGGGCTCATAAGGTAGCCTGCTATTCACAAATGCCCTTGCTGGGGGAAAAAAGCAGACCCTTCCAAGAATTACATTGGCCTTGAGCTAGTAGAAGCTACTACTGTTGAGCCACTGACCTGAAGGCAGTCTGACTTTTGGGAGGCCTGCAGCTGGTGGAATAACTTGCCCCCTTTTATGTGAAACCCAAGTTCAGGTATCCAAGTCAAGGTCCAAGAAGAGATCTCTGGATTGAATTTCACAAACCTTAAGGTTTGGAGCAATAAAATCTGACTGGTCAGGCATGATGTTCCATACCCTGAGGTGACTAAGAATATTCAGGCTCCCTAATTCTTGGGTTTGGGACATCAGGTGCTATTTGGCCCTTGTGTAACTACACAGCATTGTTCTAGCAAAGATAGATATTGCCCTGGAAATTATCTTTCATCATCTATGCAGCTCAAGGTTTTCAGTGGGGTTTGGGGAGCCATCAACCAAGAGACAATACAAGCTTAACCTTGGTTCTCTGACAGAGTGGAGCCAGCCCTCAAACTGCCGTTCGACTTTGGGCCTCAGATACCATCTGTGGATGAAATGAGGGACAAGGAATGCTAGAAATAACCCTCTGAGAAAAAAGATGGGAGAAAAGACCGTTTTCCTTTTAAGTTACAGCTTGAGGTTTTCAAGGCTGAGGCACAAACCATTTTGAACAGCTGCTCTTTTCAAAAACATATGTTAGTTTATTCCACACATTCTGATGATACGAATGAGAAAGAATTCCAAATGCAGCTTATCTGTCACTTTTTTATTCAGTGACTGATCTTTTCTCTTTTTGCAACCAGTTATTTAGAATTTTCTAGTCCTCCTGGGCTGTAACTTTTTTTTTCTTGCTGAATTACATTTTCCCTTGACTTTTCAAAGTAATGAATCTTGTCCTAGCCACACAAATTCACATTTTTGTTACAAAGATCAATATCCGACTTTTCTTCCTAATTCACTTGAAAAATGTCAAAAAATGCTCCTTTTGGAGCATGAAAGCTGAAAGTCGATCCTGGTGCTCTCTAGAGACTGGTAGAATCTCCATGGAGAGCAGATTGTCCTTCGAGTCAGTGCCCTAAGTAGGGTAGTACCCTTTAGATATTTCAGTGGGAGAAAACAATTAACTAGAAGCTTAAAAACAACTGTAGATGAGAAGACAGACTAGCATCTGTGGAATCTAAGCTAAGGCAAACCTCATTTTTTGGTATTTCCCCCTCCCCAGCCCCTAGCAAACTACTCTTTGCAAGTGCAGTGGGAAGTTAAAACAGTTGGTTCCAGAGTCTTCTCATTCACTGAGGATTCATAATACTCCAACCACTTCTGGCTCCTAGAATGACCTTGGAGAAATACTCCCCAAGACTATCTGATGGCGGCACCTGATTTCTTCAGGTGAGGTGGAATGTGTGTGCGGGTGGGTATGGAAGGAAGGAAGTGGACTAAAGCACAATCTGCTTAGGTATTCCACATCTTCTTATATAATTGATGAGACTGTCATTATGAACATACACAAATAGCTAAGCATGCAGAAGGGCCACCTTTATGTTAGCTGCTGAGTTTCAAAAACTGCTGAGTTACCTTTGCATATGATAATAATACCCCAGCTCAGCGATGGCTGAACCATTAGTTCAGCCTAAGAGGAAATGTCTGAAGGTGGAAAAGTATGCCCTTCATGATTCTATGCTCCCTGCTGAATCTGAATAGAAAAATCCTTCAAATATGAATAGTTTTGTTCAGCACCTTTTCCACAATAAAATATCTTGCATCCTCTTCTATGTGAAAGCATTTACATGGAAAGCAAAAGAAGGTGGGGGCAAAAGAGTCATGGGTCAATCTGGACTTCTTTTCTAGTGCTAGAACAGCTGACTAGTGGCATCTGGGGACAGAGCTCCACCAGGAATATCTAAAGCCCTTGTATTTAATATTACTGAAATACAAATATATGCAATTTCTGAAGAGTGTAATAAGGATGCATACAACAGATTATCTCTATCCTAGATGCTATCTGGAGAATTTGGATAATGTAGTGTGGTATTCCAAAGGAAAGATCCTCCTACTGAAAGTTTCACACCAGCTTTTCAGGGAATAGACAACCTTCATCTGAATCATTCTTACAAGCTGAATTTTTATTTTCACTAAATTATCTATGTTAAAAAAAAATCTGTGCCTGGTGTGGAATTTCACTCCATCAAGTGTTACAATGACTTTTTCATTTTCGTTACAAGCAGGAGAATGAATGTAGGACAAGTGTTAGGAAACATGGCAATAAATTAGAATATAATTTACAAAAGCAAAAAAAAAGTAACAGTGTACCACATTAATACTGAGTATAAAATAATAAGCAACAAATAATCACAATAATACAAAGGTAATTTCATTCTGTATTATTAAGGATACCTATGTGACATTCACTCCAATAAAATTCCTAATGAAATGGACGGTTTGGGGAGTTATATGTATCTCAAGGGCTTTAATCAGTTGGGTAGATTTTACCTTTCCTTTTTGGCAGGATATTGTGCTGATGGCAGATACGGTTCTCAGCCATAGGGCACCAATTTCCTTGGGTCTCTCTAAGTAGTCCGTATAGCACGCTACTTTCGGAGGGCCTGCCACGGTGGCTTAGCCTCCACTGACAATCCTATTGCTATTATTTAGGAAGAGAGCATCATGTAGCCACGTGGTTGACTACAGAGTAGCAGCGGTATTGTGATGTGCTGTAGAATATGATGTGTTCCCCCACTCAGGGGAAACATTCTGTGCTTGGTTCCTTCTAGCAGAGTAATCCGATGCTGCGATGCTGCTCCTGGAAGCTCTCTACTCCTGGCCTTGGGACTGGTGCACACTCCTGAGGGAACACTAGCTGCCCCTTCTTCTAGGGCCAGTCAAGGTGGCCCAAGGCAACAGTCCTCATGATGTTAGTTTCCAGGTGAGGTGAAGAATAGACTCAAGTTAGTCAATTAAGAAATCTTTTTGGAATAAAACCATGAGCTGATATTTATATTTGGGGAAAGACAGGTCCTGATGGCAAACCTATGCCTAAAATGCCACAGAAACCACCCATCCTTTCTTTATTCCACCAGGGCACATTAGCACCAATTTAACCACTCTTTACGAGGGACCAAGTGAATTCAGCGCTGGGGGCGCGCTGCTCATGGGCTGCCTCCCCCTTCACTGAATAGATAGCACACTGGCTGGTCTTCTAAGAGCAGTAGAGAGAGCGGCCCTGGCAATTTTTGGGTATCGTCAGTAGCTTTCTCTGGAAAGCTCAGGGACATGAGCTGTGGTGTCGAGACAGAAAGCAGGTGAGAAAATATTGATGACCATGACTGAGTGTGCAGAACAACAGCCCGTGCTGACTGTCCATAGCAAACCTGAAGGTTAGGTTGGTTTTTGAAGTCTGTGAGTCTCTTTTCCTTTCTGAAAAAACCTAATCATCTACATTAGGTCATGGTGTAGGTGAAACACTGGACATGTAGTATGAGAGCACAGTGATGGATTGAAGTCGAACATACTCTTTAACTGCAAGTAGCATCTTTACAAAGTAGCCATTTGGTTGGAGTTTGAGGTGTTCGTGTAGCATGGTGTACACATCGTGTAGGACACAAAGCACATTCATCAAGAACCTGCTGCAAGCTACAAGTGTTCAAGTACAAAATATATATAAGTACCCTCTTCTTTTTTGCTTTCTTTTAATCTCGCTGTTGAATCTTTTGATGAGCATGACATGAAACTTGTGGATAGGGAAACTATAAGCTAGTCAATTTAATTTAGGATTCTGGATTTGATTCTAGAATTTGACTTGCCCAAGAAACTTGGTTTCACATTTTATTGCCATTCAGAGTATCCATAAAAAATACAAAATAGTTGGTTGAGTGACTATTAAAATTATGCTTTATGATCTCTAGGCTTCATGAGTTTTTCTTCTTTGGTTGTTATCCCTTGCCTACTTTAAAAACTCACAGAAATAGCACATTTATGTGCAAGCACACTCATCTACCCACACACTCAAAAGCGCCCGCTCACACACACACACTTGCTCTCATATAAATAAATGCCCTTCTGCCATATCAAAGAAGGGACATCTGGAACCCATCACAATTGTCAGCGAAAGGGTCTGCCTGGTTGTTGCCGAGCCAGTCTATCTTTTGCACGGCATCATTTCAGTAAGCTCAACATGCATGCAAAAATCCAACGGGGCAGAAGCTGTCCTGTGGCCGGTGAGGTTGTAAACACAACTGAGCTGGGGTGACTCACATAAGGACTCAGGCATCCTGTGTGATGGCAGCAAAGGGCCCGGTTCTTCAGTCTCTACCATACCCCAGGTCTGGCTTCTGCATGAAACTGAAATGTTTTTCTCTTAAAGTTTTAATGGAAATCTCAGCTTCACTTGCACAATGGCAAGTTGGCCCCAGTCTCTTAGCACAGAATTTATAGACTTGCACGGCCGCAGTAACTGATGCGCTGCCTTAAACTGAGTCCTTCCTTGTTGTTCGGTTTAATATAGTTTATATATGGCTCACAGCAGTGTTCAGAACAGGGGGATTAGTCCTAAGGAAATTAAGTGGAATGAAGAAAAATAATACAAACTTTCATTACTTTTGATTTATAATTGCTCCTTAAATTACAGTTAAAAGCCCGTTTTAGAATTTAAATTGTGGTGCTGTTGTATTGAGATAAAGTATAGTAAATATTTTTAAGCTATGACTTAAGATTTCTGAATCTTCTTTACTTCCATAGTTGACCAAGTCATAACAGCTACATTTTAAACGGTTTTAAATACAAATGGATTCAGTGTCATTGCTAAGTCCATAATAAAAATTATCTTAATGGTCCAAGGAGGTAAACAGGCTATTGGATTTACTCGAAAGAACACAAACGCTCCACAGTAAGCAAGTCTCCCTGTGTTGTTTGGATCTCTCCGATCTGGCATTCCCTCCTAATACCGTGTCCAGCACTTTGGATCAATAAATCCCACTTCACAGAAGTTAAAATAATATTGAAATCCTGTCAGCTAGGGCTGACCAGTGGTTACGTTTTCCACAGGGTAATGCATTTGCAAGGACATCAATCCTCTTCCTCTGGGTGGCTCTCTTTGATGGACGCATTTCCACGATGAAATGACAAGGCTCCCTCTCTGGCTCTCCACGGGTCAGTGTCCTTGGCAGGTCTTACAACACATCTGTCTGAAGTATGCTCGACTACAGAACTTGAACTTGAGCACCAGCGGGCAATACGCCACTTTGTTCACATCTTTGCACTCTAGCGAATGGGGGCAGAAAATGGAAAACAATTAGAGGCACATAAACAAGTGCAGAAACAGGCCAGTGAGGCTCCACGTTCATATCCAGCAAGGACCCCCTTGCACCAATCCACCTTGGCTTCCACGTCCATGTGGTTTTTGTTTTTGTTTTTAAGCATACCCTGTATGGTACAGCCTACCAGCAACATTCTTTTGATACATTTTAACACAATTTTTTTAAAAAATGGTTGCAAGGCTTTTCTCCCAGACTTTTACAAGTATGGTGCATGCCCACTGTGTCTTGAAAGAATTACCATTTGTTGGGATAAGTGATCACTTTAGACAGCTTGGAAACATGAGTCATTTTTCTTACAGCGCTTTTATTGCTTCTTTCTCAAGGGTTATTTTATTCAGCAGTGCAAGGTTATCCAAAATCAAACATGAGTTGCATTGTTTGATACCAAAGTACACATGTCTCCAGAGAATCTGTGCATCTGTGAGGCGTGGGGATGGGCCTGGGTGAATGAAAAGGATTGCTGACAGTGGCCTAGATTCAGCAACTACACTAGACAAAGAGGAAAACTTGGAGGGGTTGGCCTCAAATGGCAGCAGTCTGTGGGTTATGGAAACATGTAGAAATGTCTTTTTTTAATTTGGAAGTGAGACATGGCCTTCTTTTTTCCTATGTGTATTTTCTCCTCAGTGCTAGAACTGCCACAGTTGAGGTCTGCAGTTCTTGCAGCCAGAAGGTGAATAAATGATTCTTTCTCCATCTCCCCTTGAGACTGGTTGCAGAAGATGGGGCGAAGGGGCCAGTGTAGAGAAGGGGACACCGGCCTTTGATCCTCAGCACCCCTCTCACCCCCACATAACCCCACTGCTGCTAATAATGATATTCTTCTGTAGTCCTCTGGTCACTTTTATCTGGGGATTTTAAAATACTTTGTAAACCTAGTAATTAAATTTCCATATGCCTCCCAGAATCAAAGTTCCACCCTCACTTTTCCAGGTGGTTATACTGAAGCATCCTGGGTAAATTACTGAAGGTAATTAGAATCAGGCAGAACAGTGGGTGAAATTCAGTGTAACAGGACAGTTGTGTTGTTGCTTGTTTGCTTGCTTGCTTGCTGGTTTATTTTCATGTTTTTTCCTGGCTTCAGAAATCCACTGAACATGTAAGAAATCAATACGTGGTACATAAGCCATAAGATAAACCTGAGAAGTGACATGCGAAGGAATGGGCAAGCTTTCAGTTCTTATTACTGAAAAGTTAGGTAATAATGTTATAGACCTCATGTTCCAGGCTCTTTCAGGGAAAGACTTAAATTTTATTTTATTTTATTTTATTTTATTTTATTTTATTTTATTTTATTTTATTTGTATTTATAATTCTGGTGGTTTATTGATGATACATGCAGGTGTTTCATTTAATCATTATCAAGTTATAATTTTATCATTACACACAACTGACTGTTTTCAAAGTATCATGTATAGAAGACCCCTTAATCAAGGGGTAGAAGTGATATAGCTTCACCTCAAATCTATAATTGTACATACATGAATTAACCTTACATTGTTGGAATCTTCCTGGGGGTGCCTAGTTCTACTAAACACTATTCTTGACAATGTAAGTATTGGTCTATATTAAAGACTTAAATTTTAAACTGGAGTCCTCAATCATCTGCAAACCTAAGCTCTGCCACCATCAAACTCCCTTACTCATGATTTGACTAGCAAAGAGTAATAGTCAGAATTTTGAGTAGAACATTTCCACAGTAGGATTCTCAATACATTTAAGTTTTGGCTGAAAGAAGGGAAGAAAGACAAGAAAAAATTCTTTAAACTCTGCACTAAAAAAAAAGAAGTCAGATGATTTTTGATGAATCAAGAATGAATTTGAGATGAAAAGATCTCCACATATTTTAATTTGGAGGTCACTTTGTATTTTTTTTCTTTTTCTCTCTGTCATAACCAGTAAAAAGCAATCAAAACAGGTTTAGACTAAGCATAATTGTGTAAAAAGAAAAAAAAAGTGTTATCCATGTTACCAAGAGCGAGATTTTGTCAAGGGTCAAGGTAACGCAATTATTAAAATGATGAGAAGGGTGCCTGAGTGGTTCAATAGGTTCAGTGTCTGGCTCTTGATTTTGGTTCAGGTCATAATCTCATGATTCATGGGTTCCAGCCCTGCACTGGGCTCTGCACTGAGCGTGGAGCCTGCTTGGGATTCTCTCTCTCTCTCTCTCTCTCTCTCTCTCTCTCTGTCTCTCCTCTCTCTGCCCCTTCCCCATTCATGCACGCTCACTCTCTCTCTTTCTCTTAAAATAAATAGATATAAAATAAAATAAAATAAAGAGAAAAGCTAATACAGTACCACTCATCTTTAATCTAAATCGTCTTCATGAAGCATCGGGCCAGCAGAGACCACCCCCCTCACAATCTGCAGCAGCGCTTGGTGGGACAGCTTCAAGTACAAAGTAAATGTTAGCTTTGGTCTTCTTTGCCAAAATATAAAGATGATTTGGTTGACAGACAGATAGAGGAGGACTGGTTGCTTTAATAGTACAAGGAAATAAGATTAGGGGCTAGACTGTCCCGGTTTAATCCTAGTTTTGTCATTTACTGGCTTTACGACTCTGAACAAATAGTTCAGCTTCTCTGTGCTGGAGCTGCCCCATCTCTAAACAGGGACGATGAGAGTTCTCCCTTCCACATGTAACATGTACATCCTGTGATGCCACTCAGAGCAGTGTACAGGATATCAGCACTTGATAAGTGTAAGATAGTGACTTAACTATTTTTGTTACCACTGGTAGTTATTACCTCTTACCACCTGATGACAGTAAGTTGCCCTCTGACTTTCTCAATGAGGATGCAATATTTTGATTACTAGTGAGAAGGTGCTGTCCTATTGACACAAGTCAGTATTTTCTGGGGTGCAATTTTATTGGGAGACTCATCACTCCATTTTTGGAAGAGTTGCTGCTGGTCCAGGAAAATTCTGAGATGAGCAAAATACAAGCAAATTCACAGATTCTTCTTTTAGATTTAGACTTGGGAATCTGATTATAAACAGCAGATAATAAATAATGAATAAAAAATATTCGTAAGTTGTTTCTCCCTCCAATCACCCCTCCATTCACCCATTTAGGCTATTACAAATCTAAGTCAGGATTCAGCAACTTAAGTGGGTGCTTGAAATGAGGGTCCTCTCCTCTCCTCAGTATGCCAAGGCCCAGAGCGCAGTATTTGGCCAGGAGCAGGGTGGAGCCTCGGGGTAGGCTAAAAACCGGCTGTAGGGTATCCCTCTCTGAAATTTCCAATACCCCTCTCAAGTTTGTTGTCAATTAAGTTGATTCCATTCAGCTTGATTGAAAGCAGGAAGTCATGTGGGTCCTGGGAGCAGAACCAAGCTTAGGGAGGTAGTGACTCTTGAGGAGTGCACCAGACTCGCCTGCACCAGAAGTATAAGACAGTGGTGACGAGTGGCAGATCTGGAGTCGGCTGCGCCTGGGGGGTAAATTCTGGAGCTGCTACCTCCCAGTATTTGGTTGTCCTGGGCCAGGTTCCATCACCTCTCTAAGCCTCAGTTTCTTCATCTGTGAAGTAGAGACTGTGACAAGACCTGCTCACAGGATGTGGTGAGTGGGGCTCACATGGGTGCTTACAAAATGCATGGCCGTGGCACCGGCACAGAGGAAGCACTCAGCCTGTTAGCTCTGTTACAATTTTCACCAACACATCTGCCTCTGAGATCAACCACCATGTATTGTTTCTCTGGGATCCCTGTCAAAATGTGCATTAGGCTCTCAGGAAGGGTTACACACTGGCATGCATAAGCAAATTAACAAAAAGATATTAAACAGAGAGCAGGTAAATCATGATGAGAGAGATGGGGAAAAGCCAGCACTGGGGACTCCAAGGCTGGGACCTTGGGCCTTGATGAGACATTCAAGTGGAGACACTGGGGCTGTGTGAGGACACAGAGCCTGGAGTGTGGGGAGCTCTCCCAAAGGAGGGCCCCAGTGGAAGCTCCTGTTCCTACTTCTTGGTTTTGCCTTCTAAAGACTGCCTAGATAAGAAGAATCAGCCTTTGGACTCACGGAAATTATTTATCAGAGAAGGTAACCATAACTGGTCTTTCATTCTCTTAGTCTTTTAAAGCCACAAGCGCTTAATCCAATAACAATCATCATGTTAAAAATAATGTATCACATGCCTCCCATGTACCAGGAAATGCCCGTGGTTTTATATATTTATATATTGAACGCTTTTATGTATAATAAACCATCAGGTTTATAGAGATGGCAAGACTGAAGCTCACAGAGGTTAGGACACTCATGCTGGTCACCCAGGTAGTCGGTTTAAGAGCTGGGGTTAGGATGCTCGGCATGAAACTGCAAAAAAATTTCTACCTGTAAGGCAGACCCTTGTCAACCCTTGGTGACATCATCATCAGAAACGCTTTGATCAGCATCATCATGCTCTGCCACCATGGAAAAAGGGGAATTTTTAACAAATATTTTATTTTTAAGCAATCTCTATACCCAGCCTGGGGCTCGAACTCACAACCCCCCAAAACAAGAGTAGCATGCTCCACCAACTGGATCAAGTGAGGCCCCTGGAGAAGGTGACTTTTTTTTTTTTTAATTTTTTTTTATATTTATTTATTTTTGAGAAACAGAGTGACAAAGTGTGAGCGGGGGAGGGGCAGAGAGAGAGGGAGACACAGAATCTGAAGCAAGCTCCAGGCTCTGAGCTAACGGTCAGCACAGAGCCTGATGTGGGGCCTGAACCCACAAACTGTGAGATCATGACCTGAGCCGAAGTCAGACGCTCAACCGACTGAGCCACCCAGGCGCCCCGGAGACTTTTTTTTTTTAATGTTTATTTATTTTTGAGAGAGAGAGAGAAACTGCGAGTAGGGGAGGGATAGAAAGGGAGGTTGACACAGAATCCAAAGCAGGCTTCAGTCTCTGAGCTGTCAGCACAGAGCCCTAAGCGAGGATAGAACCCACAAATTGCGGGATCACAACCTGAGTCAAAGTCAGACACTTAACCGACTGAGCCACCCAGGTGTCCCAGGCAAATGTTTTTTAAAAGCAGTTCTAGGTCACAGGTATTCAAAATGGCATGAATGCTTTTCTTCGGCTTTACTGTCCTCCTTCAATTGTGTAAAATGACATGAGTGGAAGGTGATTTGAGTTGCACCATGGAGTTTTAAAGCTCCACTATTACAGAAAGCTGAACATAATCTTAAATATATTAGTAGCAGTATTAAATTATACTGGGGCATTCAGCCCATCTGCCACTTTTTTTAGCTTACCTAGAGAGTACTGATGTGTTGAGCTCTTGGACTGACTCATTGACATTCTGCTCATGTAGTCAAGAAGGCTTTAATTACAAAAATTATTCACTAGTCTGCTTCATTCTCAAAGCCATTAAAAATATGAAATAATGTAAGTGATGAGTCACTAAATTCTATACCCGAAACTAATATTACATTGTATGTTAACTAACTGGAATTTAAATAAAAACTTGGAAAAACAATGAAATAATCTCACCCTTGAGCCAATACACAGTACAGATCACATTTGTGGTAAAACCATTCTGGAAAAGTTGTACATAAATTAAACCACAGTTTCCCATTGAAATCAAAACAATAATAAATGTTCTGTTTTAGTTTCTGAATGATCTTCAGTATGTGCTGATTTCTAGCTAATCTCTAAAATATCTAATAATTAAAAGTTTCTCTATACTTAAGTAATACATAACCTGTAAATAAACTATTCTACTAGGACAACTATGAAAAGGAATCCTTTAGTAAGAATCTTTTTGTAACATGATTACCCTGAAATTAATCTATTTGGAAGGTTTTGTCTTGACTATCGTATTTTCTTCATGTAGATACACCTATATGTATTGCTTTTGAAGTAGTGGTATCTAAGCCAGCAGGGTCAAGGATTTTAAGGTGAAGGCTTAATTTTCTCTTGTGCTCTCATCATGTACCAGCTAAGTACTCTCCTGGGAAGAGAAAGAAAAGACACTCTACCTTTTCTCTTGTGAGGCCATTGGAAGGGTGAGAGGTCCTTACTGTGTGGCTTCTAGGGAATATTTTGTGGGCCTAACTAGTCTCTCCTTTTTTTGCATCCTACCTGTCCCTGAAAACAAAATTTCACTTTACCCAAGTCCAAAGATTTCTAGTGGGGAAGGCAATTTGTGGGGTATTCCTACATTTTTCTCAGGGACGCTTGGGAATATATTAAGGGCTGAAAGCCAACCCCTAGGCCCTGCGATATGAGCCAGACCCATAAGTAACCTGCCAGGTATGCAAGAGTGGGTCTCACTGGTAATCTGGGTTTTGGTAGACTTGAATGATAAAATAAGACAACCTGTTTCATGGCAACACATGAATCTACTTATCATTGATGTGCCAGTGGGTTTTTCCACAGGTGCTTTACATTAATCTTTCAAATCTTCGACCCAAAAGACATGATTTCAAAACACTCACAGTGAACAGAGGCTTATGAATTTAGGATGCAATTGGATTCAGATTCATTGTGACTTTGAAGGCTTCACTTGGTCCAAGGAACACAAGAGCAACTCCTGAAATGTTGTGCTCTTGCATTTATTTCCTGAAACGTCACACAGCCTGGCTAAATTATATCGTTGGAGTGACCTGGGGTATACAGGGACATATCCTTTCATGACCAGGTCGGACCATTCAGCATCCTTTTTTGGCGAATGCATGCCCTGTGTGCCCATAAACTCTTTATGAGATTTAGAGGAACACAGTAAGTAGACAGTTATGACTTAAGCACCTTAGGGTCTATCTTTTGGATTACAAAAGTACAACCAGCTGTGCCTTTGTCAAACTGCCCAGAAGATGCAGAGCCTAGTGAGAAGTGAGATGGCAAAGGCTGTACGTGTGAATGTGTGGGTGAGGGATGTGAACTCAGTATTACTTCTGAAAAAATTGCCCTTGATATTCTACATATTCAGACTGGAAAAGGGTGAAATAATAAGTTTCATTTGGGAACCTGACATTATTCATTGCAACGGGAACAGTCCAGCAACTTTTCATCCTTGAACAAGGTGGTATCAACTGCGAAACTTGATTCCAATGTCATTTTACCATGGGCTAAGCCATTACTTTTTCTCTTTGCTTCCTCAGTTTCTCTTTTCCCAGTCTTATTCCCTGAAAGCCACCCACATTCATCCTCAAGGTGGTATAATCCCAGCACAAATCCCAGGGTTCCCTGTAAACCAGAGAGCCAGGAATGTGAACCTGAGTGGTAAGGTGCATTATGAGCTCTTTAAAATGGCAAAGGGAAAAAAAAAACCTACTCTTCCTCACCTCCTTCAACTCAGAATCTTCAAATGACCTTCATTGTTCCTTTCACTGGTTTTAATACAATGGGCACCACTTTAAATCTCAAGTCCAGTAGTTGTTTTGTTCTGGAGGTCCTATGAGGTTTCTGGAGCTGCTCAGGCTTTCTCCAAGTCATTCACTTGAGGGACACGGAGACCAACCAAAGCCACTACTAGCCTAGGTTGGTAAACCAATGTACACTAACCACGCCTTTCCTGGGTTGGTTACCAGCTCAGGGCACACCATGAATTATTAGCTGGCAGCAATAAATACTAGCTGACAGATTGCCTTGTACTATTGAGAGACAGAAAAGACTCACCATATAAACTACAAGGGAACCTGAAACTGCATAAAGATGAATAAAATGGCATTTGGGATAGAATTTCAGGTAAGCTTGAGTAGGCTAGTCCCAGCTGCCAGATGTACTTTAAAAAATTACTCTGAGTGGTACTTCAGATGCAGTGATACCCAGTGTGTCTAAAATTCACTCCCAGCAGCAACGCAGTGTTATCCTCATCATGGGCAGTCTGTCAAATTCAAGCCTATAATGCTTTAACCCTTCACTGAAGCCTTACAAGCATTAAATACTAAAGCAGACGTTGGATATGGCACATTTTATCTCCCTTCTTCCTTCTCCTAGTCCCGTCTTACTATTTACTATTTACTTTTTTTTTTTTTTTTTTTTTGAGAGAGAGAGGAAGAGAGAGAGAGAGAGCATGAGCAGGCAAGGGGCAGAGAGACAGAAGATCTGAAGTCGGCTCTGTGCTGACAGCAGAGAGGCTGTGGGGTTCAAACTCATGAACCACGAGATCATAACCTGAGCCAAAGTCGGACATTTAATTGACTGAGTCACCCAGGTGCCCCTGACTATTTACTTTTAATATCTTGATGTTCCACTTCCGAATTTCTCTTATTATTCTTTGTTGTCTTAACCTCACTCCATTTCTTCAATCTCTTTCCATTGTTTATTTTATTTTTATTTTTAAAAATCTTACTCAAATTCCATTATTTTATTATGGCATTTGGGGATGAGTGTATTTTTAACTTCCCTATAGAAGCCTAACTTCCTTATTGTGATTTATAGTATCCAGAAACCAAAATCTACATGGGAGTCATAGTGGATACCTCCTAATCTCTTATCCCTGTGTCTAACTGTTCATCAGGTTCTTTTTATTCTCCCTTCCATTTTATTCTTTTTTTCCAATTAATTACTCCCCTTTTGATTTATACTCTATCTACTTTGATTCAAGCCTTCGTCATCTCAAGCCTGGACACTTAGAATAACGTTCTAACTCTTCCTCCACACAAAGTTGACCTCCCTCTGCCCCTCCACACTCCTGCCACCCTGAGCATGTCACTCTTCAATTTCCTTCGCTTATTCCCTAGAACTTAAGAGTCCTAATTGCCTTCCACGGCATTCAGGGCCCTCCAAAACCAAATCCCTGACTCTCTCTCTTTGTAGCCACATCTCCACTACCTCTCATCTGCCAACCCACTGCACCCATACGGAACTACCTCCATGCCCTGATGACTGAATACACACGTCCTCTGCCAGGGATCCCAGCATCTCCATGTGTTCTTGGCAAATTGTTTCATACCTTCCAGTGCCCTACTCAAGCTTGTCTTCTCCACGATGCTTCTACTGATTACCCCTCTTCTGTGTACTCATGGTAATTTCTTTCTACCCTGTTAGAGTACTGCCTATACTGTGAAAATTATTTGTCCCCACCCCTGCTAAACTGTGCTCCCTTTGAGGACAAAGACCGTGTCATATTTCTTTCATAGTCTCAATGCCTGGCCCTTTGTCTTGCTGGCCCTGGCTTGCTAAGTAAATAATAATGGTTGGGTGAATGGAGGACATTATTTAAAAGCCATTACCTTGAGGGATGGACAGATAGATATATATGTGATAAATCAGCTCAGGAAAATGTTAATGTTGGAATCCAGATAGTGGGTGTTCATTGTAAAATTCTTTCAACCTTGCTGTTACATTTGAAATGTTTTATTATTTTCATAATAAAATGTTAGAAGGAGAACCAATTCCTAAATTGTGGTTGTTAAAACAATTCTCAAGATTCTATCAATGGTCCATTTCACCCATAGAGACCCCACTAAAAAACTGTATTTTAGATCCCAAGGGATCTCCCTTGGTCTAATTCTGTCTTGGGGTAGACCTGAACTGGTTTCACAGTAGCCTCCCACTAAGAGTCAAGAGAAGGGGAATAGGAAGTCCTCTTTCAACCTCCTGCAGCAACCAGAGCTTACTCCTTCCCTTACTACCAGATTTCCCTCCCAACTCTCCCTTAGCAACAGGCATTTCTTTTCTCCCTGACCTGATTCCCAGAAGCCATATTAGATTACTCTTACATTACTTTCATGTAAGAGCCTCTTCTCTTTTGAAATCCATATTATCTGTCCATTTCATATCTCTGTTAATGATAACTTACGATTTAATGCAACTGTTTCATCCTCTTTTCCCAGGGTATATATGGGTTATTTTTCCAAGTACACATTACAGCAGGTTCACAGATCACTTAGTCTATGAAGTTGCCTTGATCTAAAAAGTTAAAGTCACTTGTCTTCCATTTGAACTTTTAGCACCGTGTCAACTGCTCCACATAACACTTTCTACCTTCCTTCCTTTTCTTTTTTTATTTATTTATTTATTTTTTTTTTTAATTTTTTTTTTTCAACGTTTATTTTTTTTTGGGACAGAGAGAGACACAGCATGAACGGGGGAAGGGCAGAGAGAGAGGGAGACACAGAATTGGAAACAGGCTCCAGGCTCTGAGCCATCAGCCCAGAGCCCGACGCGGGGCTCGAACTCACGGACCGCGAGATCGTGACCTGGCTGAAGTCGGACGCTTAACCGACTGCGCCACCCAGGCGCCCCTCTTTTTTTTTTTTTTTTTTAAATATCTTCCGTGTAAGACTATGAACTTACAAATGCATTTGAATTTTCCATAATGAATGGAAGAGGCTGGCCACAGCAAGCATTCAATAATTAGTTGCTGATGAAATGAACAGATAGTTTCAGGTATTTAAATGTATTCAACATATGCTACTGGGAAGCCAAAGAGAACACAAAACAAGTTATGACAGACATATCCACTTTAAATTTAATTTTGTAAGAGAGTGATCCTCTTTCTTTTCAATGACTCAGCAGCTTTAGGGACTAACAGTTCTAAGATTAGTCATATTTTGCAGGATTAATAATTTCCTAAAAGTTTCCTTCTTTACTAAATGGGCTAAAAATTCTGTCTTGACTGCTTACTTCAAATTAATATTAATGAAAAGTGATTTGGCCAGGCAGATTAAATGACCATGAGGTGCTTCTACAAATAATTTAAGAAACCTCAGATTAACACCTATCTATTTTAAGAGAATTTCTTTAAGGCAGAAATAAGTCCAGTTACAAATGATATTTTGCCCACTCTGAAAACTTTGCATCACCAGCTATGACGCTTCTGTATAATAACTAACCACTACAGAAAAGTTTTTGGAGAAATCACTAAAATGCCTAAAATAAAGTTATATACATAATTTCAACATCTACATTGCTGTGAGCATGTTAAAAAACCAATTCTTTCAGCAATGACTAAGCCTGAATCTACTGAATCAGGATGATGGTCATGCTAGAAAGAGTTGCTACTTCATAACCAGAAGCTCTGTTTTCATGTTAAAATACCCTACTTAATAAGTGAATTAAGAATAGCATAAAAATGTAGTTGAAACTGACATGCCCTTGGGCTCTGCCAAATCTCAGTTCAAATCCTGCGTCTACTACTTCCTAGTCTTATCATTTGGGCAAGTCACTATCCCTCTCTGTGCCTCAGTTTCCTCATCAGTAATACCAACTCTTGGACGGTTGATGACATAATTATAACATGCGTGCGTGCGTATACACACACACAGAGGTATTTATGTATATGAGATATATAAGGTGGATAATAAATATAAAGGGCCTACCCATAATACCCAATACAGAGTAATTTAATATGATAGTTACATCCTCTTTTCCACCTCAACCTTTTATCTTCCAACTCAGAAAGAAAAATAGACCTCCAGACCTATGTGATTGACTGCTAATAATTTATAATGGATAAACAATTTATAATTGTTTGATGCAGTCTTACACAAGAAAGATATTTTTATTTAGATTATTTAAAAGAGATTGTTTTGCTAAGGAAAATACTTAGGTTTATCATGGATTTTGAGTCCTTCTCAAGAGAAGAAAAGCTCAATTTCTAGAATGACCATTACTGAAGGGACAAAAAAGTAGATGACATCAGAGCCACAGATTTTGCAAATTAAAATTATGATTTTGAATTAATGTACAATAAGGCCATACTTATCTGAAAGAGTAAATTATACAAAAAGGATTTCATGTTGAGGCTTAGATATAAAAACCGGTATATTTGCAAAGTAATTTCTCTGTATCCTGTCATACAAGATGATTACTCTTCCTAAAATAAAATATCTAAGGAAATATTTTAAAATAGTGAATGTAATTGAAAAAAATTTTTTCAATGTTTATTTAGTTTTGTGAGTGTGAATAGGGGACGGGCAGAGAGAGAGGGAGACACAGAATACAAAGCAGGCTCCAGGCTCTGAGCTGTTAACACACAGCCGAAGTCGGATGCTTAACTGACTGAACCACCCAGGTGCCCCAATAGCGAATGTAATTTTTTTTAAAAATCCTTTAAGTTGGAGAAATTTAGTCAAAAGGAATAGATCTCTTTTTAATAGGCTCATGAGCACATAATTTTCATTTGAAAAATATTAACAAATTATTTTCAGGATAGTTCTCTACTTTTGTTTTAAGCAGAGCCCCATAACCAAGTTTCTTACATAATTTAAATTAGTGGTTCCAGATGTTCTTGTGCATTTATTTGGGCATGCCTCTATTTTCGTGTGGCAAGGCAGTCTGAATTTCCTGACTATGTCATATTTGTCTCTATATTTCCCATGATTTCTGTTGTAGTGCCTCTTACATAGTGGCATTCAGGAAATTTTAAATGAATGCCTAACTGAATAAGCAAAGTATATTTGTTTAAATAAGATATAAGAAAATTCAGGATTTGGGCTGGCAACTGCTATTAATAAACAGATTTCCCAATACATAAGAAAGAGAAATTTCAGGGGCACCTGGGCAGCTCAGTCGGTTAAGCGTCCAACTGGGCTCAGGTCATGATTTCATGGTTCGTGGGTTTGAGCCCCGCGTCAGCTGTGCTGACAGCTCAGAACCTGGAGCCTGCTTTGGATTCTGTGCCTCCCTCTCTCTCTGCCCCTTCCCCGCTCATGCTCTGTCTCTACTCTCAAAAATAAATAAACATTAAAAAAAATTAAAAGAAAGGAAAATTTCAGAGCATAAAGACCTTTGTGTTCCTCTATAAACAGCTATATAATTATCTTTTTCTTCTTTTCTACAATAAGAAAACTAGCATTTGAAATAAATAGTTTCAAATATATGCTTTCATTATATGTACAACAAGCATGAATTTTAATCTTCATGATGGTAGAGATCCATTGTTAAATCCAAAAGAAACAGAAAAGAAACAGAACTTTAAATTCAAAGTGTGGTTCATTAGACATCATCTCTGTATTTCTGGCACAAGTCAAACATAGAATGCTAGGTCAAACATAGACCTTAGAAGTTACTTACTCCAATCTCTCATTATAAAGATAAGCTAATTTAGCTCCAGAAAGGTTAAGTGACTTAACAAGGTCAGGTAGTCAGGGAAAAAAATATACGTTTCCTTATCACATATCCAGTACACATGCAACTTTCACAAATGCTCTACATGAACTATACTACAACAGTGGCTTTATGGGGCTCCTCAAACCCTGGGAGCCACCAGAGGTGAGTCATTAGAGGCCGCAGGCCCTTTGTCCATGGGAAACTCACCTTCAGTATTGGAAATGGGGGTACTGTCACATTTGCTTTCACACTGCTGCATCGAAGGAGGCCGAACAGTTTCTGGACAGTCACTAGACGCCTGTCCAGTGTAGGAAAGACACTGCACAGTCCTCATCTGCTGTCCAAGGCCACACTGAGCAGAACACTGAACCGAAAGACACAGAGAGAAACAAAATTCAACAATTTTCAGGAGGTAAAAAGATACTACATCTTTCCAAATACCATATATATTAGCTTTTAAAGTCCATATGAAGTTCATCTTGGAGAGGTATATGATTAAGTCATTCTACTGTAGAATTCATTTGAAAATTCAAGGAACATGTTATTACCTTTGAAAATGGAAGCAATATAGTTCCTAGAAAACAAGAGATTTCTTGGGCTATTTTTCTAACACTTCCAATTAGGTGAACTATAACAGGAGTGTAATAAGAAAACCCTCATGAGGAAGTAGTAATTAGGGATTCTAGTGCTGGGACATCACTTTTGCTCCCTATTTATTACAGTCCTATGGCAAACAAGCTGATGGTCTACTGGAGTGCTGTGAATGTGATCAAAATAGGAGTTCAGTAAAACAGCAGTGACTGCTGTGTGGGCTTGTGATGGGAACCAGTTTAAAAAAAAAATAAAAGAGCTTAAATAATTACCTTGAGTTTTCTAAGGTATTGTTAGTCACACAAATGTGAGCCAAGTAGCATGCCTCCCTCTCCTTTTTCATCTACTCAGGGATTCAGTTACTTTATAGTTGAAGTTACTCTCTGAGTGACTTAGTCTCAGTGGGGACCGATCAGCTGTCCAGGCTGAACCATGAAGCTGGATCTTTCTTTGGGTCTGCCACCCAGAATGCCCGCAAAGCCTGTGAGATCTGAGATCAAGGAGATGAGCTAGTGCTGAGACAGGCGATGGTGATGCTTACAAGGTTAACAAACTGAGGCCCTATTGAATTTGTCTGTAAAAACTCTCAAAACACTTACAGGAGTTGCAAGGATATTGACAGACACTTTTATTTTAAAATTCCTAAATAAAGAATGACAAACAAATGCACCATAAAATGTATTAAAGTGTCTTTGAAAATGTATTTTTACCAGTTAATTTTAATTTTAGAAAACTGAATTTAAAATATAGATGAGAAGAAAAGGACTTGACAACATTTAAAAGAATAACCTGAAATTGATTACTGCAAATTTGGTGAAATCACTCACATGTGAAAACTTTCGACCGACCTTTATATGACAGTGCATTGTAACAAAGAATATGTAAGGAAGGAAATGCCTCCATGGTTTAAATCAAAATTATGAGGGCATGTCTGTACTTATTCTTTAACACCATATCAATTCCATATTTTGAAATGGTTACACTTCCACAGTGAAACACATAATTGCTTACAATGCCTATCATGTGTATTCCACTTGAGTACTTTATAAATTAAATGATGCTATACAAATGCAAATTATTAATTATTTGTTATACACATGCAAATATTAATTATTTTATGATCACACTGATTTTGTCTCCCCACAGGGCTGGCTGAGTATAGAGCAAATATATTTATTTGTATTAATGGAGACTGAAAACCTTTGCCCTTTCCCAACTATAACAAAAGAGGTCGGTAGATACTGCTATACTGTAGAAATACTGAGGGTTGTCCAGAATTTTGCTAGCTACTTCTATGAAATGCCATTTTTTAATAAGTAATGACAGGTCCAGTCAGTCCAGAGATCACACAAAATCATACTGGTATAGTTATGTGCCATGATTTATTTGGGTCTCAGATATTAGAAAACAACTAGCTACAAGGTTAATTATAAAACCACAGGAAAAGGGCATTGATTGTCTAGAAATTACCTTTCTGGAACATTATTTTTAATGTAACCTAATAGATTTCCTTTTTGACATTCGAAAGAATAATAGTCAATTTTCCTTGTATCCAAATATATCGATTTGTTGTAAAAGGATTTAAGGTGGCCTTCACTAAGATAACACAGTTTAAAAATAAGTGAGAATGAAGAAAGAAAAAAATAGGAATTAGAACATAAAATGCAAATGAACCTCATGTAAAAATACAGACCAAAAGCCCTTTATACTGGCTTCCCAATTCATGATGTCCATCAGCTAAATCCATTGAATAATAGATATTGATAATATTTCAAAGACTGTCAATCACATTATCAAGCTAATTAGAACGCCCATACCTTTTCTGTGAAGTTAAGAGGAGCTACTTTTGCAAGTAGGAAAGTTAAGACACTGGGGTTAACAGATTTGTTCTTGAAGTAGCTGAGAGAGTTGGGACTAGAATCCAAAGTTTTGTTAGCTTGCTCAAATATCTGGCCATACAGACTATTTCTCTTTTAATTTTAAATTACATTGGTAAGCCCCAAGGAGTAGGTAGAAGTAGGAAGCGTGTGGGTGCAGGAGAAACACAGCTAGTGGGTCTATGTGTGACTGCTGCTCATGCACTGTTTCATACTTTATCCAGATTTCTGTGTCGTGTTTCTCATCTCTGGAGCCCTTATAATGATCCAATCAGAAAACTCAAGTGTCTCAAAGTGCTGCTTCAGCAGGAGCCCCTTGCTGCACTGTCTTACCTGGCCCCAGTCTCCAGTCACCCAGCGAGGAGGAGGGCAGCGGCCCAAACTGCAGCGGATACGGACAGGGGGTTTGTTCTCTTCTGGACACTGTGCAGCTGGGAATGTTTTAGAGAGGTCACTGCTCTTGCACAGAACAATCCGATGCTTGAATCCCGGACCACATTTGGGAGTGCACTGGAAATAAAACAAATACAGCAGTTTAAATGAATCACAGCAGTTTAAAGATAGAGGAAAATATGAGGAAGGTCTTTCTTAAAGTGAATGTTTTTGGGTATACAATATGCATATAGACAAAATTCTGGGCAAAGTCGTTCGGATATGAAAACTCCTTAAGTTTTTAAGCAGAAGCACCTTTAACTTTTCCCCTAAGGACTTTAAGAGTTAAATCCAAAGTTTGCTTCTTGGCTAACTTATTTTCTTTTATTGTGGGTAGGTTTATTCCTCGATACCTCCCTGTCCTTGGCCACATTTTATAAACATGATATATACCAAGTGTTGTGCTAAGAGCTATACAGTCTTTACAGAAATCCTAATTTTTGGAATGTGGAATCCTTGGTTTCCTACTCGCTAGGTGTAGTCTTCTGAAAAGAATCCTTATTATTAGCAGACAACAAGAACTCGTCTTTATGAAGCAAGCTAGGGATTGATTGAGATGTATATTCTTAGAGGGTGGTAACTAAGAATACATGGCCATTGGTCAAAGTTTATTGCACAGAAAATCTCTGGACTTTTCCTTGTACATAATAAATTTCCCTAAACATAATGCATTTGACTCTTCTTTAGTTGGACCAGTCTGTTCTTCATACTGAGGAAAAGATGCTTCTTCTTCCAATTATTTACCTCTTCTCCAGGTTCATTGGAATGCTATTTCTTAGAGTCATCTATTAAACATGGTGACTGACTAAAGTCCTCCAACTTTCTACCCTGTATGTTTGAACCCTTCCTTAAAATCTGTTCTTCCTCTGAGTCAAGTGAGGACCTTACCCACAACATTTTGAAGCCCTGTTTCTATACCTTTTGTTCAAAAGAAAGAAAGAAAGAAAGAAAGAAAGAAAGAAAGAAAGAAAGAAGGAAGAAAGATCCCAGATCTACTGCAGGAGCTACATTAGACTGAGGGGAAGGGAATACAAAGTGAATAAGATGGTCTCTACCTTCCAGGAGCTCATAGTTTTATGTAGGAGATATATATGTGAACACAGGTTAAGTAGCATAAAAGAGGATGTAGAATATATATATTCTTGAGCCCAGAATCACCATCTTCCTATCTGTAATTACATGTTTACATGTCTTCTCATCCCTTCCACACTATAAGCTCCTTAAAATTATTTCATTTCTAATTTTTCTTTGTACACCACCCTGTCCTGACCCTCAGGATTCAGCACAGAGCTTTGAGTATGCACTCAATAAACACATACTGTTGTATATCTGGTAGGATGGTTTTCATTTACAATCAGGTAAATCAAAGTGTGCTAGTTGTGGGATGAGGATATCATAATGAACACTATATACACCCCGCGTGGCTCTGTCGGGGCAATCTTTGAGCCTGGTGTATGTCATAGAGAGAAAATTACTACTTTTTTTTTTCAGGTGAAATCAAGGATCTCATGAAAACTTCTCATCAGCATGAATGTAATAACAGAATACATATCCTCCAACTTAGAAAAAATTTCATTAAGATGCATTTTGAAGGAGGAGAACATCCAGTTCTTTCCAAGATGGCTCCAGGAGAAGATTTAGTTAGGGTCTTAGTGGTCAAAGTGGCCAAATTCCTGATGTCTGCTACTTCTTGTCACAGCCAAATCAACATCCTTATTTCCAGCTGCTGCTCCTCTCTTCCCATAGAATCCATCACTGGGTCCTGTTAATCCAACTCCCACATCTCCCTCACATCTATTGATTTTTCTCTGTCTCCACTGCCACTACTCTTGTTTCAGACAAACATCATTTCCTTCATGTAAGACTACATTGTCTTTCTAACAGGTCTCTGTATTTCTTGCTCTTACCTCGCTCCACTGTCTAAAGCACAAATCAATTATGTTCTCCTGTGATTAAAAAATAAATCCTTCGGGGCGCCTGGGTGGCTCGGTCGGTTAAGCGTCCGACTTCGGCTCAGGTCGTGATCTCACGGTCTGTGAGTTCGAGCCCCGCGTCGGGCTCTGTGCTGACAGCTCAGAGCCTGGAGCCCATTTCAGATTCTGTGTCTCCCTCTCTCTGACCCTCCCCCGTTCATGCTCTGTCTCTCTCTGTCTCAAAAATAAATAAACATTTAAAATAAAAAATAAAAAATAAATAAATCCTTCAATGGCTCATTATTGTCCTCAAGATAAAAATTCAAACTCTAAATATGCTGACTGTCCCCTGATAGGAAGGCTAAGTTTACCTTTTCAGATCAATCTCTCCACACTAACGTGCAGTATTCTCCAGTGCAAGCCCAGGGCCATGCACAACGCCAATGATGCTGCCACTTCTACTAATTAACCACTACTAAAAATAATAATGATAGTAGCAGCTACCGTTTAATAAACATGATATATACCAAGGGTTGTGCTAAGTGCTATAATTTATATAGTCTTTACAGAAATCCTATGAGATGGCAATTATTATTCTGTTTCTTAAATGAGGAAACAATCTTAGACTAAATGGTTAGTAGAAAGTCATGCAGCTATTAAATGGCAGACGTAATGCTAACTCTTACTGTTTCCTGAACGTTAGGCTTTACACTATGTCCTTTGCAATTGTTACCTCAATTAACCCTTAAAACAATCCTATCACTTTATATTTCAGGAAACCAAGACATGCAATCATGTGTTCTGTATGACGAATAAAGCCTCGATTCCGGTCTTTTGAACTTGCCCCACCTGTGTCTAGTCCTCCCGACTTCACACCAAGTCTCCTCCACCATCCACCAATATTAGAAGCCGAGGCCTTAGAGGATTTCTGCCATTCTTTTAATGCTAAATATTATTACCGATAATAACACTACAACTTCACATTTCATTAGAGCTTCACAGTTCAGGAATCACTTTCAAACACTGTATTCTTACAAGTTTTTGAGAATGAGTACAGATAAGGAAAACTTAAGCAGCTTAAGGCTAAAGAGATAGCAAGTGGTAGAGCAGGAAGTAAATCCCAGATCTTCTGATCCACACTTTAGCTCTTAGCATCAGCAGGAAGTCATGAGAACACAGAAAAAGTATTAACTAATTAATTATTAAAAAAACAAATTGAGACAAAATGCAAAAAGACTTTAAGGAGATAGAAACATGTAGGATATATGGGACATCCAATTTTGGGATTTTAAGTTATGAATAGTTCTCATAATGGGAACATTTGCTAATAAATTCACTTGTGCCACTCTCCTCTCCCTTTGCATTTTAAAAGCATAATAGGTGTATTAAAGCTGGGGACATATGCCCCTTGCTTGTTCGAATATCTTTTTCCAGTAGCAAGAAGTTTCTGCTATTATTTGAAGAAGGTAGTAATATCCAGCAGTCTTGGCTAAGAGCCTATGCCAAAGTCCTGCTTACACTTGGGGGAGGCAGACAATGCCATGACACACAATTCATTCGTTTGTGGCTAGAAGTCCCCGGGAAACCAAAACCAAAACAAAGAAAATAATGGTAGTAACAAGGAGAACAATAAAAAGACAAAGCGGTGCTACTATTGATTAAGTGTCAGGCAGTGTCCTGAGTACTTTGCATGTCACAATGTACCTGATCCTCACAGAAACCTCCTGAAGTATTGTTTCCACACCCACTCTGCGGGTGAGAAAAGGAGGCACTAAGAAGTACAGGTAAATCCAAATAGCAGCTTTCCACCAGAACGGAGCTCTGAAAGCAAATGTACAGAGACACAAACCCTCTGTGGGACAATGTGAAATTATATGTAAAACTGAACATATAGTGATGACTTCTACTGAAGAAATTATTTTAGAAAATTACAACCCAAACTCCTCTAAATAAGCCAAGGATATTCCATCCCATCACACTAGAAGTAGAGAGATAGTCAAGTGAATTCTTGAAATAACGAATGACTGAAAACTATATTTCTGCCATATTCTGATTCAATAAATATACCAGTCCTGACCCCTGCAGACCTAGCCACAAATATTACATGTCTGTATCCAAAGCCTCAACTCTGGTCTCTGTAAATATTGTACTTCTTAAGAGTGATTATAAATTTAAATGTTTAAAAAATTCTTGTAAAAAAAAAAGTAAAAGGCATATGGATGCCAATTAGACCAGTTTTATTCAAAGAGAACTCTATCTTGCAAATTCTTTTGATGTTAGGTCAGAGATGTTCAAGGAGAGATGTCCCTCAGCTTGTTTTTATTTTTACTTCTTCCTTCTGCTTTATTAAGCCTACATTTCATCTTTCCGCCTCTCGAGACTTCTGATAAATAAATACGTTTACTCATCTGACAGCTTCAGTTTTATTTAGCTATCTAACAACATAAGAAGTTCCAGAAAAGCAAGATGTAGCCATGATTATGGATATGATTAATAGGCATTAACTTCATTGTAAATGCTTAGAGTCTTCTTCGGAAATAATCACTGGTCTCTACCCACATAAAGGGTAGATTTGTACACATTTTTTACCACGCCCTAAAATTCACTAGTAATAATTAGATATTGAATGAGTAATAAAACTCTTTTTTTTTTTAGATGAAAACATAGTTATAAATAGACATCAAAATCCATCCCATTCATTCTCACAATAAACTATATAGGTAGCTGGGTGGAAGATACTATTTCAGTAGACAATCCATTCTCCACCACCCCCCCAACCCCAACCCCACCCCCACGGGGAGAGTACAAATGGGGGAGGGGCAGAGGATCTGAAGCAGGCTCCTCTCTGACAGCAATAAGCCTGATATGAGACTGGAACTCACCAACCGTGAGATCATGACCTGAGCTGAAGTTGGATGCTCAATGGACTGAGCCACCCAGGTGCCCCTGGACAATCTATTCTTTAGTAAAATTATTTTTCACTATTTTTCTTTATTGCAGGTAAATACCTTTTTTTCCTATTTATTCATATAATCAAAATTTCACAGTTATTTAAAATCTGATCAGACCATTTGTTTGTTTTCATCCCAGTGAGATATAGGAGGTCATTTTTATGAGAGATGTATTTATGCTTTAGCTTAATGATCTACTATTAAAAAGCAAAAAAAGTATTTTGCAGAGAAAAGTATTTGAAACCACAACAGGGAAAACAATTTGGCTCTCACTTATAAAGCACAGAAATGTTAACAGTTTGGGGTTAGACTGAGTTCTCTCTGGAGATACAGGTTTAATTTGCTTAGTTATAGTACCAGAGTAGAACCTAGAAGTAAGCAAGGTGATGTCACAACTGTCTTCTAAAACAAAGCACAGTGCCCTGCAGGTAGGTTTTGCACCCTTTCCAACCCCACCCCACCCCCCAATTCCTTCTTAACTAGTGCTACCTAAATGTAAATCCTATCAAATCAATTAAGATTCTTGCCAGCAGTCATCCACTTGTCCAAGAGTAAGTACAAGAAACAGACCTTTTCCAATGGCTACTCTGTGGGAGTCAAAAGAAACTATTCCAATACATCAAAAGAATGGCTTAGGATTGCTGGAGCCCATCCACAGTATGCAGCAACGCATCTAAGAGTTACTTGCCAAGAGAGGGCAAAAACAGAAAACCATTTAAGTCCAACATAGTATGGGTGATCCCAAGAGTGAGGCTAGATTATAGGAAATGGGAAAGCCGTGGCTTCATTAGTTTCACAAAAGGCTGCTGAAGAGTCATTTTCCGCCAAGGTAATTTGGCTTTTTGTTTTGTTTTGTTTTTTTTCTTTTGCCATAAGCAAAAGAAAATAACCCGGTGGGTTTCACTGATGTCTCGAGAAAACGAAAAACGGTTCCTGGCTTTGCAACAATGGAAATTTTATATTAGAGAGGCCGGCAAAGAAAAGGAAAAGGGCAAAGGGTACATTCCTCTTGCTGCAACATGTTTTCACTAGTTGAACCTCACCCTTGTGATTAGCAGAGCTCACGCAGCTGATGGTTGAAAGTGGGGAAGGGGCAGAAAGAGAAGGGAAGTCTTCAGGGGTGTGTCAAATGAATAATGTGTGAAATATTTGCAGCAGCTAACCAAAAGAGATTGAACATTGCCTGCTGTTCTGGTAGGACCTCCTCTTTTCAATAGCGGGAGGTATTCCATTCCTCTGGGGAGAACAGGCTCCTGTTCTCACTTTGTTCTCCATAGCTACTCAGACGTTTATTTCACTGAATACTATTTACTTTCATTTATTTTTAACCCATCCAGGGAAGAAGTGGGCTTCCTAGTAAAGTAAAAAAAAAAAAAAAAAAAAAAAAAGGAAGTGTGAGAGTGTACCTCTCCTTTGGAAAATAAACAGGAAAGACACTGCATCTTTGTCCTAAGTTTTGACTTAGCTATCTTTTTTTTTTTTTTAATTTATTTTGAGAGAGAGAGACAGAGACAGAGAGAGACAGTGTGAGCAGGGGAGGGGCAGAGAGAGAGGGAGAGAAAGAGAATCCCAAGCAGGCTCTGTGCTGATGCCTGTGCCATCAGCACAGAGCCTGATCCTAGGCTCAAACCCACGAACCATGAGATCGTGACCTGAGCCAAAACCAAGAGTCAGACACTTAACCAACTGAGCCACCAAGCTGTCCCTTGACTTGGCTATCTTAAAGAAGATAGCAGAAATGTGATTAAAAGCCCACCTAACTTTTTTCATGTTTCTTCAAGCAGCCTCCAGGAGTGCCTAAGAGCCTCTCAGAGCTTTTTGAGCAAGTTATCTCTAAGAGTGGATAGATAAGAATCAAAATTCTCAGAGCAGGGTAATTAAAACATATATGAGGTTGATTTCAAAAGAAAACCTTAAAATGGGATTTGGAATGGAAACATGCTATAATATACACATGCCTTTTTTTCAAGGTGATTATATTTGTTTTATGTTAAAATACAAATATAATGATACAGAAGAGTGTAGATCAAGGGATCAATGTGAAATAAACCTGTGCAAGTGATTTTAGTGTTTTCATGGTTGGCAGAAATTTTTTCCAGTTTCTGCTTATGAACTTAACTATTTTTCTCCACTTTTAAAATGTTTTTTTTTTTTTTTTAATGTTTATTTATTTTTGACAAAGAGAGACAGAGACAGTGTGAGCGGAGAAGGGACAGAGAGAGAGGGAGACACAAGTCCAAAGCAGGTTCCAGGCTCTGAACTGTCACCATAGAGCCTGACACGGTGTTCAAACACATGGACCACAAGATCATGACCTGAGACAAAGTCAGATGCTTAACCGACTGAGCCAATCAGGCACCCCCATTTTTCTCCACTTTGGTAGCAAGATGATATATAAAGTTGAATCTTTATTATCATCTACCACTACTTCATGCAATCTTATTTTCCATTTATTCCTTAAAACAAACCCTCTTCTTCATCCTACTTTCACGTCATGATGTTTATGTTTCTGTTCAGTTGTTTCAAAAATATTCTCTGAATAAGTAACTGAATAAGTAACTATCTTGTTATCAGGAATATCTTCTCCAGTTTCCCTATTCTCTTCCTATTTCATATCCCATATGCCAACATACAGTTTAGCTCCCATCAACTAAAAAGCTTTTCTTCTTTTTTTTAAAGTTTATTTATTTATTTTGAGAGAGAGAGAGAGAGAGTGAGAGAGAGAGAGGGAGGGAGAGAGCAGGGGAGGGACATAGAGGGAGAGAGAGAATCCACACAGTCTCTGCCCTATCAGCACAGGGCCTGACACGGGGCTCGAACTCACAAACTGTGAGATCATGCCTTGAGCCGAAATCAAGAGTCCAATGCTTAGCCAACTCAGCCACTCAGGTGCCCCAATGAAAAAGCTTTCTGATTGCACTCCAAGCTATTCTGACCTTCTTAGCTCTAAATTTCTATATCATTTATACATGTATACCTCACAATCCACCATTTTATTAAACACTGTCTAAAGTTATTCTCTATTTTCTTCACAAATATTTACTTTTCCAAGCTTATAGGATTCCTTTGTATTGCTCATAGTGCCTATTCCAGTGTGTTTACTTAGTACTAAATTATACTTAGGGACTTGACCTGAAACCCTAAAACTGTTGAAGCCAATCATCAGGCCTCCCATTATGATTTTCCAATAATAAATTGGTCATCATTTTCAAAGACTACTTATGAACTTCTGTGAGGGTCTTGGGCACTGAAATGCAGGTACAATAATTTTCAACATATGTAGAACTCTACAGAATGTCTATTCTTTATCAGTCGATTTTATCTTCCAAATCAATTTAGGAGTTAATCCACTCACTTCTAGGGAACAGAAGAGTTCACACTGTTTTCCATAACCACTCACCACGAATATCTCTACATTTGATTGAAACACAAAAGTTAGGTAGGCAGATGTAATTACTGAAGCTGGAGTACGTCCAGGAAACTTGGGAGAACACTCCCAATTCCCACCAAAGATTCCATAGATAACTACAACTAGTCAGAATCTCCATTTCCATGTACCATCCTAAACACAGTCCCTCTTTTAGGCTCAGGCCTCTACCAAATTAAGGCCACTCCAGCAGTAAGATTCACAGGGGGAAAAGTTACAACCAAGGGTTCCTAAAGAACAATGTATGTTTTCTGTTTATTTAATTTTTTTTTACAAACTTATGAGGTCTACAGGAAATACCCAAAGCAAGTACCACAATGTTTCCAGCAGGAAATGCATCCTGTTTTGCTAACTTGGAAGAATGGCCTTTAGTTATGTAGCCAGGTACTTATTCTTTTTAATATTAACCAACATTACAGAAGATTTCAACTCTTCTTTGGGAAATGTGGAGAATGATATGGTGTTTCCATTTATATGTCTCATGAAGAACGAGGAGTCAAGAATTAACTCTACCCCTTTCCTCATTTTTCATAAGGCAATTATTCTGAGCTCTATGGATTATTTTAGGCTCTTTTATATACATGTAAGGCAGAAAAACATTATCTTAGTCTTCCTCACTGATCATGTAAGCAGAGGTTAATGATAAAAGCTGAATTGGACTTTGTATATTACAACCTCAACTCCACGTTTCTTCCCCAGATGCAACAGAAGGAATTAAAATATACTTAGATATATAATAAGTGATAAAAAATTGATAAATATTCAAATGTATGAATTATGTAGTTAGGCTGCAACATGACTTGGGAAAAAAGATTTATCACTAATTCTGAGCTTATTTGCTGCTCAAGAATAGCAAAGGAAGAGAAAAACCACTTATGTGAGTACTCATTATTCTATTCTTTCCAATTCACTTTAGGTTGATTTTTAATCAAACTGATGTCCAGTTTCTCACTGATTTCCCTGACCCAGAAAAACCTTACTTCCTGACAAGGAGCAATGAAATATAACAGGGCCAAATTTACTGTTAGGCAGTCCTTACTTGCTGAGTTCTAAGGTGCTCACAAACTCAGGTGTCCTCTCTATTAAATGCTCTGGTATTGATTAGTTAAGACATCTCAAAACATACAGCCTCAGATTTCCTTACTTCTGACCAGTCCAAAGCCACCCACTGAGGTGGACATGACTGGTTGTTGCAGGACTCTATTTCAATAGGCCGGTGTGTTAAACAGCCGCTGTAGTCCAGTGTCTCCTCCTCTGAAGGTCCAATCTTCCTGATGCAGAGCACTGCCCTTGTGCGCATTCCACCATCACAAGTCTTGCTACACTCCAACCAATCCCCAATGAACCACCTGCAGCAAAAAGGGGAAGAAACACAGAAAAACATTTCCTCAGTACAGCCGGAGATTTTCGTCAATGGACTACACTCTCTCCCTAAAAGAGCTGACATTGCAGTGTTGGTTGAGGTGACAAATGACAAATGGAAGAGCTGCTAAGGAAAAGAGAATACACTGTCAGCTGCCTTCCAAAGTGTAGTGCCTGGGCTCTGAAACAGGCAGAGCCTGGTCCAAACAAGTAATGCACCATATGTTTTTAACCACATTGATACTTCCCCTTTTCTAAATTAATTTTTTAAGGGAGAAGGCAAGTGGGGGAGAGGGGTGGGGGGCAGATAGAGAGAAAATCTTAACCAGGTTCCATGCTCAGCACCGAGCCCATTGTGGGGCTTGATCCCATGGTGCTGGGATCATGACCTGAGAAGAAATCAAGAGCTGGATGCTCAACCAACTGACTCACCCAGGTGCCCCTCTAAACTAATTTTTAAGATAAAGATAACAATATAAATATAAATTGTGAGACTGTGATGAAGATTAAATAAAGTAATAAATATGAAGCTTCCAGTCATGTGCTGCTTAAGTGTTTAACAACTGGCTCTTTATGGAGGGCAGCGATCTTGATTTGTTGAATTTACCAGTTTTGTGGGGTGAATAACTCACTAACACCAATTTCAACCTACATCCCTGGCATGTTGAACACAAGAAGAAGATATGCTAATAATAGGATTTCAGGAGCCAGTGCTAGCTTGCTTTAGCATACCACTGAAAGCTTCTAACATTGTGTCTAAACACAACAAACAAGAAACAGGAGCTTTATTTATTATCACATTGAAGCAGGTTCTCCTACAATCAAGAAGTTAGTGCTAAAACCACATGAAAGGAGCTAGGGATTTGTTTTTTGATTTCCAGATGAAGGTCAGGCTCTGCAGAAGATAGAAGGACTTTATTATGCTTATGGGGCAGAGAAAGCCTGAAGATATACAAGTCTTTAAAAACCTGCACCAAGAGCAGAGCCTGAGTCAGCTCTGTGAAAACATAGAGATCCCTTGTTGTGACCCCTTTATTCCTGAAAACAGCATCTATGCAGCTAATGGGGGAAGAAACTGAAATAACAAAACGAACATGTTTCACGTTGGCAAGTAAACCACTCTTTTTTCCCTGAAGTCATAAATGAACTTTTATAGATGTAATTTTAGGGTGTGTATGTGTGTGTCCATGTATGTATGTATGTGTGTAATACGTCTACAGAACTCACTCTTTTAGGCACATTATTTGGTCCAAAGATGTGAATCAAGATACAAATTAGACCAATGAGAATTTGGCTTTGGAATTTTTATACCTCCACTAGAGCAAAAAAAGCCCTTTCCCTTCTCGTCACAAAGGTGCATAAAGCTGTAAGAGCTGCTGGTGGCCATGCACCCTGTCAAGTGGAATTAGCTGATGTGAAAAAATACAGAGGAGCTAGAGGGCCCTGGTTCTGTTTCAGTCCTGGATTCTAGCCATTCCTAAAGCTAGATCCATGGTTGCCCTTCCCCCAGTTTTGTTAAGTAAACCAACAAATCCTCTTCTGTGCAGAAAATAGCTGAAGTGGAAGTTGTATTATTTCCAACCAGAGTGTTGATTAATATACTATTGCATTGAATTTAATAAATATATGTTGAATGCCTACTATATTCAAGGAATCACACTTTGTTTTGTGGAAGAAAGTAAGGTTCGTGTCACGAAAATAGTTATCCAAAGTCATGAAAAGAGCAATGTTGAAACTAGGACTAGATCCCCCAGCAGTTACTATTTCCATTGAATTTCATTTTTAACCCTGCTAAGTAGTAGGATCTAGGTCAGAAGCATGAGGTCACTAGTCATTTTCATCCATCCATGATTATAAATCATACAACTATCCTCACAGGATATGCTAATGCTCTTGGGTAAGAGACTATCCGGAGGGAAGAGTGTGAGCTTATGTGATTGCGCCAGTTTTGTATGTGGAAGATAGTACTTTAGTGAAGTCAGAATACTAGTTTCCAAATTTGAGCCTGTAGTTAGCCAAATGAGCAACCATGGCCTTTGTCCCTTACAGAGTGGAAAACCAGTATTTAGAAATATGGCGATTAACCAGTTTCTAAAACTTAAAATACATCTTTCCAAAACTTAAACACTTTCAACCTAAAATTCATTTAAGTAACAATAATTTAATCCTGAGAATCTGATATTAATGGGTTTTTTTCTAAGTTATTTTCCAGAGGAGACTTAAAGCAATTTTCATATTCTTTCCATTTTGTTTTCCACAGATGAACATGATCCCAAGTTGTACCATTTTTGGTAAAGAGGAAAATGTGCACTGAGAATAATAACTTGCATGCCAGCCATAGTGAAACTCTGATTCAATTTGCAACAGTGATTTCATCACCAAGATTAGGGGATAAAACAGAAATGTGTATAACTCAGCCACAAAAAGTCCAGTCATACCACCTCCAGCCATGATCTCATTAGGTCTCATAATGTAAGAGGGATGGAGTCCTTCAAATTAAACACAGGTGCCCAGAGTAATAGCAGTGATTCAGGAGGTGTTGCTGTTCTTTGCTGCATGAGGTCAGGGCCACCTCCATCTTTTTATTCTTTGTCCTCTCTTTTATTGCCAACCATCTCTTAGTCTAGATGCATCAGTCGAGCATTTTATTTGGAATGTATGAAAGTAAAAGTATTAACCACCCTCCCAATTTCCCTTCTGACTCGAACTCTGATTTCAGTCCCGGTTGCATCTTTATTGCTCACCAAATCATCCCTTCCCATGTCTCTCCACAGGATTAAATCACACCCTAGTTATTTAACTTGTTTTGCAATTTTGCCACTGCATCCACTCATCTCATTTTCTCTATTCCCCTGTCCAGTTTAAGACATATGGCTTCTTTCACCTTCACTCTCCCCATTGCATTTGACCCTCTGATGACCTTCTCCCCATTTCTCCTTTTTTCCTCCTCTAGATTTTGTGGTAGAAAACACAAAAATTCTCTCTGGAAATGTCAACTGCTGAATTGTTGTAGTCTGAACAATACCAGGGATGCTTCTTTCTGAGCTCTTCCCAACACCCAGGGATCAAATTGTCTACATTCTCACAAGTGTCTTCATATCCATTGGACACTAACAACTAGTGGGATTCATGTTCAACTGTCTGAAATAAGAATGGTGTGGTGCCATCTGTGTAATCTTGACCTACAGTGTCTGTGTATTAATAGGGCAAACAATATATTATGGGGGGGCAGAGGGAATAAGAGAGACACTATAAAATATGTTCACAAACCTAGGTTAATTGGAATATTTTTGAAGCAAGCAAGAACCAATCATAAAACTAGAATATTATTTTTGCTTTTTAACTTAAAGGGAAATGGCAGAGCATATGAAAATAAACTGATATTTGATGTTTAGATTAAAAGAGAGACAGAGAGAAAGAGATTTCCCAGCCTTTGTCCCAGAGTCCAGCATCTACTTATCAACTCTTCTCATAAACACAACATAGCAAAATTTAAAAAAATTCATAATCTGACAATAACATCTTTACTCAAAGAGAGATTCAAATATGTAACCCATTAACTACTTACTAGGATACTAGAACTTTACTATATTTTAAAACAGGTTAAAAAAAATCTAAACATTAAGTTGGTAAAAAGAAAATCTGCTCATTACTCAACTAACTGGAAAGTAAAACTAATACTAAGCATAAATCTCTATGCCCTAAACATTTCACAGGTGAGATTTTTCTAAATTAAAAAAAAAAAAAAAAAATGAAGGGGTGCCTGGGTGGCTCAGTCAGTTAAGCGCCTGACTTCGGCTCAGGTCATGATCTCGCAGTTTGTGAGTTCAAGCCCCATGTCGGGCTCTATGCTGAGAGCTCAGGGTCTGGAGCCTGCTTCGGATTCTGTGTCTCCCTGTCTCTCCGCCCCTCCCCTGCTCGCACTCTGTCTCTGTCTGTCTCTCTCAAAAATAAATAAACATTAAAAACAATTTTATTTTTTTTTAATTTTTTTTTAATGTTTATTTATTTTTGAGACAGAGAGAGACAGAGCGTGAATGGTGGAAGGGCAGGGAAAGAGGGAGACACAGAATCGGAAGCAGGCTCCAGGCTCTGAGCCATCAGCCCAGAGCCTGACGCGGGGCTCGAACTCACGGACCGCGAGATCGTGACCCGGGTGAAGTCGGACGCTTAACCGACTGAGCCACCCAGGCGCCCCTAAAAACAATTTTAAATAAAACCTAACCTGCAAGTAAAAATTTCTCCCCAGTCCAAGCATCCTTTAGCACTTTTGTTAAAAATTCTTGGTTTTACTTAACATATCCTTAACTATAGTTATTTTCATACATATTTATCTGATTAGATTGTCCTCAGGCAAGTGAGCCATTCTTCTGAAAGCATAGAGCCTTTCACATTGCAGTTGCTTAAAAAATGTTTTCTTAACTCATGGTCACAGTATTATCACAATGTATAATACTCTATTGTTTTCACCCCTCTGATTTTTACAACTTTAAAAACTAAAGTGTCATACAGGAATAATATTCAATATCCAAGAATTCTTCACAGGAGGCCATATATAGAAACATTCTTGCTAGAGAGAGATAGCATGGTGAAAACTGAACTCTTGGCCATTCTCTTTGGATTCCAACTCAGCATTACTTCCTTTTCTCATGATTGGGGGACTAGCTTCCTATCAGTCATGGACTTTAATATCAACCCCTCCCTTTTCCTTTTCCAATTATTTAAGACTTTGTCAGGAATCCCACCATGTTCACTCAGTGCCTCTGGAATTCTTATTTTCTTCCTGTCCCTAGTCACCTCACCATCTTGATTACTATACTCTTTCTCACAAAAGAGTTGCTGCTATGAGCACATTAATTTTTCCTGCAAGGTTTCCTCTGCCCTTTAAGTTTTTCCAAATAAACACTATTAATATTTCTCTACCAATGCATCTTTCATCTATTCTTCTAGCCCCCTGTCATTTTTTTTATAAAACACAAAGATAAATTTTATCGCCCTCTAGTTTTCCATACCCTGCTTATAAAGTCTTCAATATGAATAAGAGACATTGGAAACATTTTATTAGTTAAAAGGATAATTTCTCATTTAAAAAAAATACTATTTAGGGGCACCTGGGTGGCTCAGTCAGTCCAACTCGTGATTTTGGCTCAGGTCATAATCTCATAGTTTCGTGAGCTCGAGACCCATGTCAGGCTCTGTCCTGACTCTGCAGAGTCAGCTTGGGATTCTCTGTCTCTCTGCCCCTCCCCAGATCATGCTCTCTGTCCCTCACCTACTCGTGCGCTCTCTCTCTTTCTCTCTCTCTCAAAATAAATAAACTTTTAAAAAATTAATATATAAATAAATTTACTGAATCTCATATAAAATACCATTGAGGATGTTAAATTAATAGTATTCAGAATTTGAGATTTTTAAAAATATTTATTTATTTATTTTGAGAGAAAAAGAGAGCATGTGCACATGTGAGCACACACATGCATGTGCACAAGTGGAGGAGGGGCAGAGAGAGAATCCCAAGCAGGCTCTTTGATGTCAGCTCAGAGTCCAACACAGGGACTTGATCTCACAAACCTTGAGATCACAACCTGAGCCAAAATCAAGAGTCAGACACTTAACTGACTGAGCCATGCAGGTACCCTGGTACTTGGAATTTGAAAACAAATACAGATCCTTTCCTCAAAATAGGAAAGTATATTTCAAATAGATTAAAGTTTACATTTATTTTTTTTTAATTAAAAAAAAATTTTAATTTATTTTTTAGACAGAGATAGAGCATGAGCAGGGGAGGGGCAAAGAGAGAGGGAGACACAGAATCCGAAACAGGCTCCAGGCTCTGAGCTGTCAGCACAGAGCCCGACGTGGGGCTCAAACTCACAGACCGTGACATCATGACCTGAGCTGAAGTCGGACACCTAACCAACTGAGCCACCCAGGTGCCCCAAAGTTTACATTTAAAATAAAGAAGAGGGGCGCCTGGGTGACTTAGTTGGTTGAGGTCCAAGTCTTGATTTCAGCTTAGGTCATGATCCCAAGGTCGTGGCATCAAGCCCTGCATTGGACTATACTCTGAGCATGGAACCTTCTTGGGATTCTCTCTCCCTCTCCGTCTCTCTGCTCCTCCACTGCTTGCACTCACATGTACTCTCTATCTCAAAACAATATATAAACTTTTTTTAAAAAAGAAACTTTGAAAGAAACTTTAAAAGTACATTCTTAGAGTGGATGAGGCCTTCCTAAACTATGAAAGAAATAAAAGTTTGATAGCTTTTCTATGTAATATTTTAAAACTTCTATAAGTAAAAATAGATAACAGCACCATAAAAATATGGAAAACATACGACAAACTCAGATAAAATATTTGGAACAAAGGTAAAAGACTAAATATCTTTAATACATTAAGAGTTACTAGAAATCAGTAACAAAATGAGAAACACTTCAATAGAAAAATGGGATAGGATAGGCCATGGATCAGAAAAGCAAAAATAAGTAATACAAATGGCAACCGTACATAATTTTTCAATGCTCATCCTTATCTGCAATCCAAGAAATACAAAATAAAACAGCAGTTAGATACCGAGGCTTTTTTCTCTATAAAATAATCAAAGATTGTTTTTAAAACAATAATATCCAGTGTTGTGCAGTTCAGGGAAATGATATTCTAAAATGCTCTTATTGGGAATATACATTCATATATTATTTCTGGAGAACAATCTGACAATGTTTCAAAGGCTAAAATATATTTCCATCTGAACAAGGAATTCTATTCCCATTCATTTAACATAACAGCATAATTATAGAGAGCAAAGTTTTAGTAGCAAAAAATGTTAATACTGTGGTATGTTAAGGGATCAAAAGCTAAGACACAGCCAAAGTTATTCAACAGTGGAAAACCAATTTAAGTAAACAGGGACATATCTACTGAATATTTTAGAAGATATTTAATGTTCAAAATATGTTGAAAACTGACTACAAAGCGTCATAAATCATATCATACCATTTTGTTATATACATAAACAACAGAAAAACATAAACATAGAAAATGTAAACATAGAAAAAAGACTGAAATATATATATATATCAAAATATTAACAGTGGTAGTTTAAGTATTACAAGTATTTTTAATTTTCTTATTTTTACTTACCTGTTTTCTAAAATTTTCATGCTTTAATATGTACAACAAAAAACAAATATGATTATTACATCATATCTGAAAAAAAAAACTTATCTTCTTTCCTTTATTCCATACTCATTTAAAGTATTGTTGGGGGTGCCTGGGTAGCTAAGTCAGTTAAGCATCCAACTCTTTTTTTTTTTTTTTTTTTAATTTTTTTTTTTCAACATTTATTTATTTTTGGGACAGAGAGAGACAGAGCATGAACGGGGGAGGGGCAGAGAGAGAGGGAGACACAGAATCAGAAACAGGCTCTAGGCTCCGAGCCATCAGCCCAGAGCCCGACGCGGAGCTCGAACTCACAGACCGCGAGATCCTGACCTGGCTGAAGTCGGACGCTTAACCGACTGCGCCACCCAGGCGCCCCAAGCATCCAACTCTTGATTTCAGCTCAGGTCATGATCTCAGAGTTTGTGAGGTTGAACCCCTATGTTGGGCTCTGCACTGACAGCGTGGAGACTGCTTGGGATTCTTTCTCTCCTCCCTTTCTGCCCCTCCCCTGCTCTCTCTCTCTCTCAAAATAAATAAATAAATAAATAAATAAATTAATTAATTAATAAACAAACAAAAAAACAAACAAACTTTTAAAAAAGTGTTATTGAATTCACTAGTCTTTCAATGATTTTTATCTCTAGAATACCAAGGTCTACTGGGAATTTTATCATATACAACAACCATTCTGAAGAATTGAGATTTTCTTTTTCATAGTCTCAATTCAAAGGAATAAAAAAGAAATTAAGAAGGAACTAAGAAAAATATGGACTAATTAAGAGTAATATTTTAAGCTCTTTATATCTTTAGCTCTTTCTGAAAAGAAGTCGGCCAAAATTTTCTTTTTTCATATTCTCTTTATCTTTCTTTTTCCAATTCCATTCTCTTGTCTCCAAACTTAAAAAAAATATTATAGGGGCGCCTAGGTGGCGCAGTCGGTTAAGCGTCCAACTTCAGCCAGGTCACGATCTCGCGGTCCATGAGTTCGAGCCCCGCGTCGGGCTCTGGGCTGACGGCTCGGAGCCTGGAGCCTGTTTAGGATTCTGTGTCTCCCTCTCTCTCTGCCCCTCCCCCGTTCATGCTCTGTCTCTCTCTGTCCCAAAAATAAATAAAAACGTTGAAAAAAGGAAAAAAAAATATTATATAACTTTAGTGAAGTTAATAAATAACTTATAAAATAAATAACTTACATTTATTTATTTATTTTGGGAGAGAGAATGTGTACGAGAGAGTGCACAAGAGAGAGTGAGTGTGGGCATGCATAGGAGCTGAGGGGTGGGGGGAGGGCAGGGAGAGAGGAAGAGACAGACAATCCCAAGTAGGCTCTGTGCTGTCAGCACTGAGCCCAATGCAGGGGCTCAATCTCAAGAAACCTGAGATCATGACCTGAACCCAAAATCAAAGTCAGATGCTTAACCAAGTGAGCCACCCAGGTGCCTCAATAAATAAATTTATTTTAGAATTACAAAAGGAAAGGAAACTTAATTTTAATTATGTATGTTAATTTGAATGTCAACTATCTCTAACTATAAATATATATCATATAGATTATATATTATAGTTATTACATTGATCTATATTATATATATAACATAGATACATAGGTAGATAGATAAACAACTCCAATGTAATATCTAAACCCACAATACATGGGATGGAATGACAAACCACTGAAGTCTCAAGAGGGGTTCGAATAGCATTTAAGCCTAAACAAATAAAAAAGCTGAAGCCAAAATAGAACAGGTGTGACCAGGACCACTCAGACGTCTTAAAAGGCCGATCAAATGTCAAACATAATACTCAAATTCCTGAATGTCAGGAAAGTAACTTGATGGGTTGAGAAGCACAATTACATGAAAATAATGTTGAAAGTTATAAGAAACATGGGAAGGGAAAAAATTTTGCCCATGGTTTTTAAGCAGTTTTTATAGCTTGTGTAGTTTCCCCATTTCTTTTGAGTTAAATTTACAACAATAATTGGCAGAAAAGAGAAAAAAGTTTCAAAAATCAAATGTGTATAGGTGTGCCTGGGTGGGTCAAGTCAGTTAAGAGTTCAACCTTGGCTCAGGTCATGATCTCATCTTGTGGGTTGGAGCCCCGCATCAGGCTGTGTGCTGACAGCTCAGAGCCTAGAGCCTGCTTTGGATTCTGTGTCTCCCTGTCTCTCTGCCCCTTCCCTGCTTGCGTGCTGTTTCTCCCTCTCTCTCAAAAGTAAATAAACATTAAAAAAAAAAATCAAATATCTTTGGGGCGCCTGGGTGGCTTTGTCTTTTCTCATGTAATCATTGCCTTTTTTTTTTTTTTTTTTTAATTTTTAAAAAGTAATCTCTGTACCCAATGTGGAGCTTGAACTCATGACCCTGAGATCAGGAGTTGCATGCTCTATAGGGGCACTCGGGTGGCTCAGTTGATTAAGCACCTGAATCTTGATTTCGGCTAAGGTCATGATCTCACAGTTTGAGCCCTGCATCAGGCTCTGCCCTGGGATTCTCTCTCTGCCTTTCTCCTACTTGCACTCTCTCTCTCTCTCTCAAAATAAATAAATAAACATTAAAAAAAGAGTCTTGGGCCGGCTGGTTGGTTCAGTTGGTTGAGCATCTGACTTCGGCTCAAGTCATAATCTCACTGTTCATGAGTTCCAGCCCCACATTGGGATCGCTGCTGTCAAGGCACAGCCCACTTGGGATCCTCTGTCCCTGGCTCTCTCTGCACCCCCCTTCTCTCTCTGCCCCTCCCCCACTCATGCACACAATTGCACGTCCACTCTCTCTCTCTCTCTCTCTCAAAACTAAACATTAAAAAAAAAGTCTTTAGGCCTTTAGGATAAATATCTGGAAAAGATAGGACTGCACACCAATCTAATGGGTTTTATTGAATTTAAGATACCATTATTCTATGTACCATTAAGATAAAAATAATGATGATTTTTATTGTAAGTAACACACTATCAATTGCAAGATAAATCTCAATTTCCAAGATGTTAAAATGTGAAAAGATATGTGCCTTAGAATTGATGAAACATGATAATTTCTAGCACTGTGCCAGATCAACCTACTGAAGTTCCTGCTTTTAAGGATTAATAACTGAAACCTATGGATAAATAGAAATCTTAGCTCAGTGAAAGGGATATCAAAATCTACCCTCTGTGATGCTTTCTCCCCTTTTCATAACATATGAATATGTTTCCAAATATGAGTAGCTAATGCTTTTCTCTTTGCACTTAAAAAAAATAATTCTCATTTCTTACTCTTACTTACTCAGGTGGGCAGGGCTCAGTGTTGCAGGCTCTTTGATTTTCAGGTGGCTTACTGTCAGGGTCACAGTAATTGTTCTGGACAATAGAGTTGTCGTCCAATCTTTTACAGACTGCCTCCTGTCTTTGGACACCTTGAGAAAAGGAGGACATCATTAATTGAAGAGTAGTTTACTTTCCAATAAGTTAGGTATGCATAGCTTTCCTCTGGGGAATCAACCTCACTGGATCGCTGCTGTCTTATCTGTTCCAGAAACACTTCACTGCTTCTCTAAAAAGGAGAGAAGTCCTGGTCATTATACTGCAATTTTAGGCAAAATTATTGTTCTCATATTTAGAAACATAACTGTTTTCAAGTTCAGAAAAGAAACTATTGGCAATTGTAAACAATTAATATTCCCATTTGTATATTCTTCTTCGTGCTTTCCTTAAAAAAAAAAGAACAAAAAACAAATCCCCCCAACTTCATTTTCCCAAAATATAATCAGATAAAATGTATGAATATACATTTCAATGCAAAACAATGGCTGTACATCTATTTAAAAATAAAGCAATAGGGACAAATTTACTTTTTGATATTTTATAGGACAAATCCCGTCAATTTAGTCTTTGTGAGGAACACATCACATTCACACATTTCATTCTTTTTCTTCCACTTATAGTTTTATTTCTCTAAAAGCCCACAAAGTCTAGAATTTAGAGATTGCAGTGGGCCTCTTTTGCACTCCAACCCAATAGTCTGTTTGCTTTAACAGAGCTGGCCCCCTGTTGATTATACCATTGTCAAACAGATATATATATATTCCTTGAAATAGTAACTCAGTAGATTATTATCTTAGATTATTAGTCTATGTGACCTGTTTGTCACAGCTAAAAACACTCTCATTATAAAACTGTAAAATTCTAAGTATGTGTTAATTATTTATTGGCAAAGGTATCCACCACAACTTGCTCACAATTCACAAAATACAAAGACACACACAGACACAATCTTATTTGTAAACATCCCTGGTGAGTAGACCTTATGCAGTCTCATTTTCTCTTTAGTGTCGAAGAATCTAAAGAAGCAAAGCTAGGTATACCAAGATACCAGAGAAAAAGTAAAACTAAAAACAATGCTATATATTTCAGATCATATAGAGGTCGCAGGTTACTCCTGGAATTGGAAATAAAAGCATAAACTATTCCCGACTCCCCGACCTCTTCTCTATAACCAGGTAAGCTAAATTACCCGCAAAGAGTTGTAAAAACAGCATTAGCAATATATCCAGGAAACCACAGCTTCACACCTAGCCAGACCCACATGAACCTACAGTTTTGCCTTTATTTTTTTTCCAGTTGCTTTTAATAGCACCCTGAAGAAAAGACTTTAATCTCAAATTAGGGAAATCAATGTGAAATAAGATCATTCACTGAAGGAAATTGTCACCTGAAGAGTCATACACCAAATACTTGCCCCAAGATCCCTTTAAAAGTCGTGGAAATTTTGCAGGTGGAGGTGCCTCAGGCATCATGCAATTCAAACTTCTAACTAAGCAAGATAGGGAAATCTATGTCTCTGATCAGGAAAATTACCAAGTACTGTACCCTCCGTGATGGTGGTGAGCAGTTGAAAAAGGTATATTTTACTGTTTGCAGTGACCCAAGCCTCTTACTAATCTCTTTCAGTAGGTTTTTTTTTTAGGTTTTCCTAAATTTAGGGGCCTAAAACGTAGCCAACAACTTACTGGCAAAATGTCTTAGAATATGTACTGTATTCATTCCCTCCTAACTCCTAGAATAGGCCAAATCTCAGTTTATGTGACAACAGTTTGGAATTTCTTAACTATTAAACTTTAGATTTTTGAGGGAGGAATGATTCACGTCAGGCATAGCTGTGATCCATTCACAGATGTTCCACAATATTCATCAGCTAGCTCCCCATTGTGTCATTCCAGTGGGCAGATAACTAAGTCCATGTGACCCACCTAGACAGAAATCTCCACCATTAGTCATAGGGTCAACTTCCAATTGCCACAGTTCTTCCACCCAGTTCAATATGTTGTTCCTATCAGGAAGAGTGGGGATTATTTTTATAAGTCATCATGGTTATTTTTTTCAAAGTCATTCAAATATGATTATACTTGGAGAGGGGAGACTCAAACCACCCACTTACACGGAGGACTTAAACAACTTTACCCAACTTTGATAATTATGTGTAATAATAAAAAAAAATCTTATTTGCAACAAGAAAGTTGTCATTCAATTTAATACCTTGGCTGGTTTTCAGAAAAGAATAAACGTTTTCAACACTACCAAATGGAACTGTTACTCTGCATCAGTGCCAGAAACATCCATTCAGTTTCTACAGGTTAAGAAAAAATTCTACTTCCTTTAAGTTAAGCCTAGAAATGTTGTGTGGTTATAATTATATTTGTTTTTAAAAGTAGCCATTAATGTAAAAGAAAGGCCTCTGCAATTTGAATCACAGGTTGAGACATTCATTATTATAGGTGAAATTTATGTTTGATCTTAAGATAAATTCTAGCCAAGTATGTTTCTTGAAAAAACTTAACTACATAACATTAATTGTTGAAAATGTGGAAAAGAAACAAACCACAAACAACAAAATAAAAAATATCCACAGTCTCATATCTTTTTTCTGGATCTTTATTTTTAAGGCTATTTTGCACTTTGGTGGGATCCAGTAATTCGTTTAAAATTACATAGTACACATACTAAACACGCCAGTTAAATGTGGTTGATAGGTCATTCATTCATGCATTCATTCATTCACTCATTCAACAGAGAATAGTTGCTAAGTATAAGGAACTGTGCTTCTTAAGAGATATTGAACTAAGTGCTAACAATTACAAATTGACTTCATTTTGGTCATGCCTTCCAGACTTCTTAAAGACCGAGAATTAGGGTATTGTGGGGTTCACTTCAGGTTCATGAGTTCAGAACACTATTTTTTATGAAGTAAAAATTAAAGTCCTTGAATAAACAGTTGAAATTACTCTGTTTCATGAAGATGCATCTTTCCTTGCATTTATCTTTTATTTTCTTCTAAAATGTTCTATCAGACAGTGTGGTATTTCACACTCAAGAACTGACTATACCAGTAATCTATTCCAAATCTTCTGACTATGCTGAACTATCTTTCTCCAACAGCATAAGAATCCCCTTCCAACCTTTAACCCCACACTTGGCAGATTCAGAGATCTTTTTTTTTTCTTTGTTTCCTTTTTAAATCAGTAGCAATAGGATAACTCTAAACCAATGTACCTAATTTAGGATGGATTTTGAAACACACACTTTGGGCCTAAGGGAAATGCAGCCTTTAGGTGTAGAAAATAGAAAATACAGATCATGTGGAAATAACCGTCCCCGGAAGTGGAACAGTTAAGCATCCCACTTCAGCTCAGGTCATGATCTCGCGTTCTGTTATTTTGAGCCTTGTGTCAGTCTCTGTCCCGACAGCTCAGAGCCTGGAGCCTGCTTCAGATTCTGTGTTTCCCTCTCTCTGCCCCTACCCAGCTTACACTCTGTCTCTCTCCCTCTCTCAAAAATAAATAAACATTAAAAAAAAATTTTTTTAAGTAAAGTAATCTGTAAAACACTGCTAAGGAGTTGATTTAAATCCCGTTGGGAATAATTACATCCAGTTACACAAAGTTACTGTGTTTTCAAATCTAAGGACTTATAGTTTATAAGCAAAAACATAAAATGTCCACATGACTAGTCAGTATATGTCCAATTAAAAACAAATTCTAGTGACTTAGCGTCCACATCCCTGGAGTATGCAGATGATCTGCAGAATAATGGTCAAATTTAAAACTACACTAATTGCATTTTATTTTCACACATCTAAAGTTACTGGCATGAGAATTCTATACCTATTTTTTAATTTAATGTCACCCCTCTCCCATGCTTAAAAAATTAATGTTTTCATATCATAAAGTTTAAAAACAAAGATGCCATTATCAATACATATTTACTTCAAGCTCTCTAAAACGGGTGTATCCTATATATAGATTTTTATTTTGCTTATCAAAGAATAAAATATGATGGTTCTTCATTTTTTTAATGTTTTATTTATTTTTGAGAGAGAGAGAGAGCATGAGCAGGGGAGGAGCAGAGAGCAAGGGGGCAGAGGATCCAAAGTGGGCTCTATACTGACAGCAGAGAGCTTGATGTGGGGCTTGGACTCACAAAACATGAGATCATGAAGTCGGAAGCTCAACCAACTGAGCCACCCAGGCACCCCCCAAACATGAAGTTTCTTAACATGGAAACATAACCCTTAATTTAGTCTGTAAGTTTAAATTTATCAGGTCTTATATTTAATATTTAATTTTTAGCCGACAGTTAAAAATTACAGATGATCTATTTTCCCACCAAAGGTTCTCTTGCCCAGTGAGAGGAAGGAATACCCAAATTAATCACTGCTCTAGCTATATATCAGGAAATGGTTTTTAGTATTTTGAAATAGCATATACCCCAGGAAAATGATCATGAAGTCCAGTAAGCTGCAAGTGAGTCCTGGATGGAATCTTTTATCCACTGTGCTTACTCTAGGAGATGCTGATAGTTCAACTGAAGAACATAGGGTCTTGGGCTCAGCAGCTACATTCCTAGGGCCAATCCTGAGTAAAGGCTCCAGAGACCATAGTGCCTCTCAATTTCCTCGCCTCCTTTTCAATCCCTTCTCTATTCCCCTTATAAGCTGCTCAATGTTCTCATATCCCATCTAGATCTTCTTTTAGAGAATTAAATAATTTTGTAAACTCCTTTGTAACAATATTTGGAAATATATTGCCTTTCACAGAACAGTTGATCATTTTAAAAGCAGAGAGGTGGGCATTCAATGCACAGAAATTACCGCCTGAATTTCACTTGAAAGAATGACATGTGGTAAACTAAGAAATAAATGGGGGAGGTTAAATGCAGCAGAAAGATTTTCTAGGTCTTTTCAAATCTACTCTTAAGACTCAACATTCCAGAGCTAGCCCACTCAGTAAGTGAGCAATCTATAACCGTATGTGAATGAGTCAATAATGGAAAGAGAGGTATAAATGTATCCTTGGGATTGAGAGGCTAACCAACATCTAGATAATCTAACCTAGTGGCATAACTCATCATATCAACAGAAGAAACAGTTTTCTGAAGAGGAAGGGGGTGGGGGGATGTTAAAAAGTTAGAGCTTATACTACAAATGTGGCTGGTGGCTAAGGCAGTAATTTAGTTAACCACAACATCTATAAAGTAGCTAGCAACCAAGACAATACTGTATACACATGGCCAGCAATATTAATTGAATCTAAATCTTCACTCTAGATAGCATCCAAAGAACAACAAGCACCAGGGGAAAAAAGTCTCTCTGCTCTGCCTCTCACTGATGGAATCTGTGACTATTGGCCAGACACAAGCATTTGCAGGGCAGAGTAAAGCCTACCTGCCTTGATCTAACAGCTGACACCCAGGGTACCAATCAGTTCCACCCATATGCTTTCTCCTTCTGAAGTTCTTCCTGCCAGTTTTTATTTTTCATAGGCTTCCTTTCTCATCTTTTCCTTCTGTCTGAAGCAAGACTAGATGTTCCAGGGAAATACAGGATTATTCAGGAAAAAAAAAAAAAAAAGCCCACAACTCTAAAATATTATATTTTTCTTTGAAAGATTTTATTTTCAAGTAATCTCCACAATCAACATGGGGCTTGAACTCACAATCCCGAGATCAGAGGCCACATGCTCTACCCACTGAGCCAGTCAGATGCCCCTAAAATATTGTATTTTTCTACAGTAACTGTGTTTAGTGATGGTAAGGTAGGGTAGGGAATACACATATTGCATTTATTTGAAATCATACTATCCCTGGAGCGAATTTCTATTATTCATTAGTTATTACCAGTAATTTCTTCTATGGAAAGTGTCTAACTTAACACACCAAATTCCTACTATGTCTAAGGCATGGTTTCTCATTATCATAGGAGGGCAAACTAGTCAAGGGACAAGTCTTGACTTCAATGAGATTACATTAAAATGGGGAGAATAAGGCAAGAACCAATATGATTATATTATGGAAAATACCTTATCTAATAAAATAATGCATTTTCAGGTCTAAAGGTGTTAGTTTTACAGCCTCCCTATTTTGTTATATTGTTGTCTGATTTCTCTTCCTCTGATCTTCACTGATATTAAGCACTCTTTTCATAGCCACAGGTCTATAATTTTGTCCCTTTTCACTTTATCTTCTTATTATACCTATTTGTGAGTTCTAAGTAGTTTAGGGAAATAACCTAAAGTAAGTTTTCACTCTCCTTTGTAAAATGAGACCATCAAATTAGGTCATTTCTAATGTTTGCTCCACATCCAAAATTCTACGAAAATTGTCTCCTCTTTTCTTCGTCCCCAATTCAATTGTTTAATTTTATTCCCTTTTAGGCCCACTCTGCCCCATATTCTACAGAATATTAAGTCTGGAAAACAGGCATTTGTTAGATTCCTTTATTTGTGTAGTCTTGTTTCAGTGCTTGAGTTCTTACCAGTAGACATACACATCGGAAGGGGCAGACATGTCAGGAGGCAGAACACTAACTAGAAATAGAAACTTGTGCCAGGCAAGCTTCCTATGAAGAACTGACTCATGTTATACTAAAAAGAAACCTCTGTGATCCGTAGGACTTATTTTTGATATTTTGTTACAAATTTTAGAGAAAAGGGGCGCATGGGTGGCTCAGTCTTAAGCGCCAACTTTGGCTCAGGTCGTGATCTTGCAGTTCGTGGGTTTGAGCCCCAAGTCAGGCTCTGTGCTAACAGTTCAGAGCCTGGAGCCTGCTTCAGATTCTGTTGTCTCCCTCTCTCTCTCTGCCCTTCCCCCACTCATGCTCTGTCTCGCTCTCAAAAATAAATAAAAACATTTAAAAAAATTTTAGAGAAATGATGTTGATAGTCCAAGAAGACCTGGAGCTTCTCCTACACACTGTGAGGATTTACTACCAACAGAGAAGATTTTCTTTTACTATTATTTTTCCAAAGATTTTATTTTCAAGTAATCTCTACACCCAATATGGTGATCAAACTTAAAACCCCAAGATCAAGGGTTCACATGCTCTACCAACTGAGCCAGGCTTTTAAAGACTTTCTTTTAATTATATATAGCACCTCTTTCTTTCTTAGAACCAAAGAGTAAATATTTCAGATTTAAGTTATAAAAAAGCTGTATCACTTTTAAACTATTTATTTCCTCAAGTAAAGAAAAAATGGGGATAGAAATATCAGAATCAATAGTAATATTAATAGAATAAAATTGAGATGATGATGTTTACCAGTAAAAAATGCTTAATTTTTTTCAAAAGCATTTTATGCATAATACCTTGTAAAGATGTATAATATTATGACTGTTAAAAATGTTATTTTGGACAGAATTTTTGTGAAGTGAAACATAACCTGTGACACACAAATCACTAATACAATAGGAATGTACTTCAACTTTGCTTTCAGCCTTCCCCAAGTTTTTCAGTGAGCTAACATGTATGCAGGTCCAATCATGTTAGGGAAGAATATAATCTCTAAAGCAATAGAAATGAGATGAAGTAAGAAAGAAAAGAGTACTAGGGAAAATGTTTTGTGTTAGCAGAGACTTCCTGCCTTCAGCTATACATCATAACATAAGAGAAAATGCGGAGTAAACAATAAAAACTGTCAGGTTATCAAATTAACTTTTATATGTAAGACTTTTTACATGAAATTGGAAATTTTAAATAATATTAAAAATACACAGAAGAATTAAAAAACAACTTTAAGTGTATTATATAGGGGAAGCCATATGCTTAAGTAAAAAGATAAATAGAAATAATTATTATAGATAAATAAATGAGCAAACATATTAACTTCCAGAACTGTGAATCAAGCAAGAGCATAAGTTTGTCTAGAGAAGTTACTCTTCTTAAGGGCATGCTATATGAGAACCAAGCCAGGTGCAATTGATGGCTATAGAGCCTAGGCTTTCAGGAGCTGTGATGTTCACAGATGCCCTGCAATGATGCCTGGTACACCTAAGCCCATATATTATAGGGTACTCTTCCTTCCCGACATTGAAAATGACCTAAAAGAAGGGGATGGCAGGAGAAAGTGAATAGGGGAAAGCCATGGTCAATGCAATGATAGACTACTGTCTAGACCCACAAGTATTTTATATTTCAAAGACCAAAGAGAAAATTTGGGAACAACAAACAGCTGAATGCACATCTTTATTATTTCTAAACTCAAGTCACTTTTTACAAGGGGCTTGTATTATTAAAAATATCACCGTGATCTATTTTATGTCTAAGTTGGTATATACGGAAATCAAACATAAAATCACTCTCATAGTTTCAAACAATAGTACATTGTGTAACTTCACGCAGAAACGATCTATTACAGGGAATTTTTCTCAAAAACTAATTATACAACTACATTTCTTAAAAGGGAAATAAAATGGCAATGAATAAAATGCTTTTAATTATTCAAACTAAAATTTCCATCTGTTATCTTTTACTTAACTCTGAAAGTGACTTTTGGATGGTAAATCCCAAACCAAAGAGAAGCAAACTCAGTTATAAGATTCAATTTCTTAATGTCTTTCATACTTAATTTCAATCTCAAGTCTACTTTGAATCTTGAGAAACAACTGGATTTTGCTTTCCTCTCTACTCCATTTTGGGACTTCTCCACTCTAAGTTTGTGTCAAAGTTACAGCGTAGATGTCCTTTATAAGCTTTAACACATATGAGTTATTATTATGATGATGTCTATAAAAGTCAATGCTGGAAATACTTGTTTGTTTGAGGCACATTCTGTTAGCTCACTAATACTGTGAATTGGCCATTATTAGTTTATGTTAAAATGTTAAAAATGTTAACATGTTAAAAATGTCTGGTATGTTGGAGTGCCTGGCTGGCTCAGCCAGTAGGGCATGTGACTCTTTTTTTTTTTTTTTTAGAGAGAGAGCATGAGCAGGGGAGAGAGGGAGAGGGAGAGGGGGAGGGACAGAGAGAGAGAGAGAGAGAGAGAGAGAGAGAGAGAGAGAGAATCCCAATCCCAGGCAGGCTCCATGCTCAGGGCAGAGCCTGCCACTGGGCTCAATCCCATAGCCGTGAGATCGTGCCCTGAACCAATATCAAGAGCCAGGTGCTCAACCAAATGAGCCACCCAGGCACTCCAAACATGTGACTCTTGATCTGAGGGTTGTGAGTTCGAACACCATGTTGGGGGTAGGGATTACTTAAAAACAATTTTTTTTAAGGTTATTTATTTTATTTTGAGACAGAGAGGGCACGGAGCTGAGGATGGACAGAGAGAGAATCCCAAGCAGATTCTGCACTGTCAGTGCAACACTGATGCAGGATTCGAAACTCACCAACCAAACTGAGATCATGACCTGAGCTGAAATCAAGAGTTGGATGAGTTGGACGTTCAACTGAGTGAGCCACCCAGGCACCCTTAAAAATAAAATCTTAAAAAGAAAAGTTAGGTATCTTAGAATTAGCAAAGAAATTAAAAGAACCTCGCTGAAAATGTAAGGCATTTATCTGTTTGGTACTATGAGAGCTGTTCTCTTTTAGTCAGGTATGAGTATTAGCATAAATATTGTATTATATATTTTTTTAATAATTACTTTTTAAAGACAATTTAAAAATTATTATGTTATAATGGAATTAGTATACTTTTAAGGGCACCTTTTGCTTGCGTTGTGCCATTTTTGAAAATGAAATATATAACATGAACACATAGTGCTTACATAGAAACAATGTAGAAATATCCAACTTTTTAAAGAGGCCAAGGCAAATCTGCATGATTAAATAAATTTGAAAAGTCTGTCATTAATAAATGGAATAGTGTAGATTTTTACATAAACTTGTTAAGTAGTAGATTGCAAAGACGAATTTGCTATAGGGTCTTTTTAAATATTTAGGTGTGTTCTTTTTTAAATTTTTTCTTTCTTTCTTTCTTTCTTTCTTTCTTTCTTTCTTTCTTTCTTTCTTTGTGCTTTAATCACCTACCAATCTTGATCTGAACTAACAGAGATAGAGAAAGGAAACATATTCAGGACATATCAGAAGGAAAACTTAATACAGTTAGGAAGGAAAATTTTACACAGCATTCAAGACCTCTAGTTCCTTAACTGGAAGTACGAAAGAGGCTCTAATTTTAAACACTGAACATCATCATACCCTGATTAAGGAGTTTACATGCATTTCCTTTTCTTTCATAAAATGAAATTCAACTCATTTGGAAGGATGGGAGATGACTAATTTTTATCCACTTTAATGACACTAAATTTTAACTTAAATCAAGAGTTCTCAAACTTTCTTGGTTCATGATACCAATGTCTCAGTAATTTTTTCACAACCCTAACCCTCCTACGCAGAAAAAGAAAAATCTAAGAGTTTTATTTATTAAGTAGTTAGGTCCAAACAACTTAGTAATAATCAGTGTGGTATATACCCAATGTCACTGTGTTACCATTGAAAATATACAATATTTTTCTGTGCCTTTTGTGAGTCTGCTGCAGTGTTCTGGGTACCATAGCACAGTTTGAAAAATATGGGCCTACATCAGGAAAATACAAAATAGTAGTGGTTGGAAACTATGTAAAGCATCTTAAAAATATTAAGGAGTAGAAACCAGGTCCTATATGCATAAGAATTCAGATGAATTAGGTGAAATCATAAAAAAAGGTCAATTAAAAAAACTGTTCTAGTGAGAAAGAAGAAACATATAGAATATTTTCTAAGTCTATATGCTACTCATGCACATACACACACACACACACACACACACACACACACACACACGGCTTAAGATGACATCCAGGGAAGAAAAAGAAAAATAAATAAAATAAGCATGAAACATACAAGAAAATTTGATTAGGCTATGTAAATGTAAAAGAAAAATAATGGTAAAATTTTAAATGGTCAATAACAATTGACCAGAAACATTCCTGAATAACCCCACAGTATATATATGAAAAACCTCTATTTTGATCTCCAAATAAAATAAAAATTGCCTATATAAATAAACCTGTCTCCCTCCACCTCCTCCTCAATCTTAATATAGCTTTAGCTTATCTTTTCTCCCTGACCTGCCTGCCAAGCAGTGTTCAACAATGAGATGCCTCTGATTGTCAGCAGAAACTTGATCAAAATGAGTTCTTTGGTATGCAATCTTTGTACTTTCACATAAAGAGAAAGAAAGAAAACCCTAGACAAACAAATTTAGAGAAAATAGTCAGAAGTGTCAATAGAGCCAATTGGAGGTCAAAGACTGTATGTTTAGGGTATAAATTTAAAATTAATGTAATTAATGTAAATATTTATGTATTTCTGACTTTTCTTTGTATCACAAACAAAGCATTCTTAAGACTTTCTTTCTAACAGAACAGGTGCAAACTTGAATGCAACAATACAGCATGGACTCTCAGTTAATTGGCTTTGGAGGCTTTGCTTTAAAACATAAGGGTTGCTTCAAATAAGAGGGGGGTTAAAGAGACTTTGGGGTAGAAAGAAAATGGTTTAAATGATGGGAAATGAGAGCACATCCAGAAATGTAGGGAAGGAAATGATCATGAATACTGTCTGTTGGCATTTTGCAAAGATTCATTCCCTAATGAAACAAAAATTTCCTGTAACAATAGATGACCTTCTCTAAAACTATGGCACAAGGAGAAAAAAGAATGTTATTGTTTTTCATAAATATTGAGTTAAAACAGGAGCCATATGCCTCTGACTTATGGGTCTAAATTAAAGTTGGTTGAGTATACAACCACTTATTCACTGTAACTCCATAAGTACCACAAAAATTTCAAATTAGAGGAAGAACTTCAGAAAACCTACTTAGCACAATTTCACTAGATCTTAGCCAAAAGACTGAGAAGCACGGTTGCAGCTAGTTTTAAAAGCATTGATTAGATGCTTATAAATGATCCATCAGGTAAAGAAGAAAGCACATAAATAAACTGAAGAAAAAAAAACCTTTCTAAAGGCATATCCAATCTGATAGCCACACTAAAGAAAATTATGAAATTAACTGGAATTCTATTACATTTTTACTTTCTCCTCTGATGTCCCATTCTACTTTCCAACCCCAGATACTTATAAATAAATCTCATTATGTTTGCATTTAACTAGTAGCTCATTAAAAACAAAGATGTGAGTTAATGTTACTAATGGTATTTGCATCTGAATGTAAATTATTTGAATACTAAATAAACTTTCCATCAGCCTCAATGGCAGTATTTTTTTTCTACTGAAACTAAATTTATTTAATACCCTAGTAAAATTTTTAATTTTAAGTATCTAACAGTATAAAAAGCACAGAGGAGATTTGTAGATTTCTAATGTGTTAATACAAAGTATATGACTACATACATGCAACCTACAGGCAGAGGGGTGGAAGGGGGAAAAAGAAGACTGTGGTTGAGGTCTAGTAATGAATAAATAAATACAGAAGTAGATATGACTCATATTATAATATATTCTACCACAAATGCTGTAGCCAAAAGTGCAAAATTTTTTTTCAAAATAATGGAAGATGGATGATAATGGCTGGGACTCTTACAATATACCTCAAGGGCTGTGGGAAAGCCAACCCAACCCACTATGTAGTCTGTGTACATGGTGGCTTGTAGTTTGTTCAATGGCAGTATTTCTTAAACTTGGCTGCACATTAGAACTACCCAGGGAGTTTTTGAAAATCTGATGCCCCAGCCACACTCCTGACAAATTAAATCAGAATTTCTGGGGGCAAGCCTGAGCATCAAAATTTTCAATGCTCTCTAGGTGATTTGAAGGTAGGACCAAAGTTAAGAACCATTCCTTTAGGTAAAGCATTTGAAAAATTAAAACTTCAAACTAGTGAAGGAGATTTTTTTGAGTAGGGATATATCTATCATGTTGCTCTATGGAGGTGGCCAACTGGTGGTAAAGCTCTGTTCAACATAAGGGACCATCTTTAATAAGAGAGAATGTTACATTTAAATAATCACTAGACACAGGTGCCTGGGTGGCTCAGTTGGTTGAACATTGACTTCAGCTCAGATCACGATCTTGTGGCTTGTGAGTTTGAGCCCCGCATCAGGCTCACTGCTATTACGCAGAGCAGGCTTCAGATCCTCTGTCCCCCTCTCTCTCTGCTCCCCGCCCCCCCATTCACACACACTCTCTTTCAAAAAAATAAAGAATTAAAATTAAAATTAAAAAAATAAAAATCACTAGACATTCAATTTATAAGTCTTGATTTGGGGAAGTTACTTCACTTGGGTTTTATCTATAAAATAGGAATAATAACAGCAATGCCTAGGCTCATGGTGCTGTTGATTGTGATCAAATATAACAGGGTGCCAGAAAATGTTTTATAAACTATAACATTTTATTTATTATTACATGGCTGAGCAGTGGAACCATTTATCATTAAAAAGACTAGCTATAAGGTAGATTACAACTGTAATATGGATTACCACCTCAATGATTTGTCACTTTGTTTTAATAAGCATTTACTTTATGAAATCTACGTGTCTGGCTCAATGTTTCTCAAAGTATGGTTCCTGAACCAGTAGCACCAGCATCAGTAGCACCTGGATACTTATTACAAGTGCAAATTCTTGGTGTCTATTCCAGACCTACTGATTCAGAAATTGGAGGCAGAACCTAGCAATCTTGTTTGAACAAGACATCCAGGTGATTTTGATGTTCAAATCTGAGGACCACATATCCAGCCAAATATTAGGAAAAAGCAAATATGTATGACTAAAATCAAAGAATGAATACACAATATTTGTTATTTTAATCTTTAAGAGCTGTACTGCAAAGATACAGTGGCATAAATTACTACTTTAAAGAAAGCCCCTAAATCTCTGTATTTAAAAATAATACAATTCTAGGGGCGCCTGGGTGGCTCAGTCAGTTAAACGTCTGACTACAGCTCAGGTCATCATCTCACGGTTCATGAGTTCAAGCCTCACATCAGGCTCCATGCTGACAACGTGGAGCCTGCTTCAGATTCTCTCTCTCTCTCTCTCTCTCTCTCTCTCTCTCAGAAAATGAATAAAACATTAATAATAATAATGATAATAATAATAATATAATTCTCTCTACCCAGCCAACTTTATCAACTAACACATTAATCATGAATATAATGGTAAGATATAAATTTGAGAATCAGATAAATCACAGATTTATCTGTGCAACACTCTGGATAAGGAATAAAGGAACAAAACTCTAGGAGGAGTTAACAGTGGTTCAGAAGATAGTTACGTTTTAATTCAGTGGACTTGGATTTCTCTCAGGAAAAGTCACAACTGTATCTTAAAAATCACCTTTATCCTGAAGACAACACCCCATAGCATCTCAATGCTCTTATTCAGGCCAAGGAAGTGTTTCATCATTTACTCAGAGAAAAGACCATTACTTAGACTGAATCACCAGCAATGTTTCCTACAGCATTAGATTTGTCACTGGGTCTGCTAAGCAACAGAGAAAAACAGTCTCAAAACTTCTTATCTTAAAAGATATCATATGAGAAATCTATCAACATCATTCCCAAATTCAAAGTTTGTCATTTACCACTAATAAAACATATGCAGGACAGTCATAGGTGAGAACACCAAGAGTCTTGTGAGATTGCAATAGAAAGTTCTTTGAGACCTTTCTTGTTTAATCTTTTTTCCATGTTTAAAGGTTTTGGTGTCCTCAAGACACCCAACACCACCCTAGAAAGATCAGAGTGAAACATCCCAATTAAGAACTGCCACCTCCTATGAAAATTAACAATTCCAAACTCTCATTTCCTACACTGGAAAAAACTAGCACGAATAAATAATTGCCAGAATAATTAGTTCCTTTTGCTCATCCACTCATCTACAAACCTTTCTTGACTGCCTAGCATATTCCAGATAGTATTCTAGGTGCAAAGTGAGTCTAGAGAGATGCACAGATGTCAGTGAGGGAGGAAGAGATTCTATGTGTCTAGGATTCAGTTTCTCAGTCAACCAAATTAGTAGTACTCAAACTCGAGCAAGCATCACAATCACCTGGAGAGCTCGTTAAAACATAGACTGTGGAGGCCAATTCAGAGTTTCTATTCAGTAGGTCTGAGGTGGGGCCCCCAAATTAGCACTTTCCAATAAATTCTCAGGTGATGTTGATGCTGCTGGTCCAGCAACCACACTTACCAAGCAAGACAAATGGCAGCTCTTCACACTATCCCTGCCAACAAGTACTGTATGTGTCTCTTCCAAAGAAGGCAATGGCCTCATGACTGCTGTCATAATCACACACAAGTGAGCAGAATTCCAGTTGCCAGAACCACCTCAAATATCTAGGACCAGTGGCTCCAGAGCAAAACGAAGAAGTTCAAGAAACAGAAAATTCTCTTTCCAGGGGCTTTTCTCCCTCTTTGTTTTTCTTTTTGTTTTATCCCCTACCACAAGAAATCATTTTTGTATTATGATTTCTCGATGCCAGTGTTATGGAAAAGAATAAAACTCCTTTAGATTTTTCATACATCTTGAATACAAAGTTTTTCTTCTAAATTCAGTTCTTAGAGCCTAACCCCCACCCTTTTTGTTGAACTATCTCCTTTTCGAACAAAAGAATCCTAGGGTTAGAAGGAACACTGAGAATTCACTTAATCCCTCCTTGGCCTCAGACAAGACTGTGTCTAAATCATCCCCAAATATAGCAATTTTCAGTACAAAGACAAACAGGCACTAAGAATTTCTCATTCAACATTCTGTCACAGAATTGAAGATACTAATATACTTTTCTTCAACCTTTTCTTCTCTGAGCTAACCAACTTCAACAGTTAGACTTTCCTCATTAGATTTCCTAAACTTTATTCTAACTCTTCTTTAACAACTTTATCCTACCTTATACTTCAGGGTCTTACTCATGTATATACTGATATCATAAAGACTTTTTTTTGTATGTGAAAGGGATAAGTTAGCTTACAGATTGAATAAAAATGAATTTTTTGGAACAAAGAAACATATCTGTATAAATGCCACCAAAATATAATAAAATGGCATTCACTTTAACAACTAATTTCAAATATCCTTTATTTTATTAAAATACATAGTAATGCTTTATCGTTTTTAGAACTTTACAATATAAATCACTAGCCATTTCACACATAAAATGGGTGGGAACTAGAGATCTTTTAAAATAAGCCACAAATTATATATAACCATGTTTTATGACACCTCACATAGGAGAAGAAATTATTATTAGTAGTAGTAGTAGTATTAATTTGTGGGTTTTTTGATGTTTTATATACTGCTTACTACTGAAGTTGGAGTTATAGCTAATCAATGATTTAATTCTGTATGAGTCTGAAAATATTGAACATATTATATAATAATCTTTCTGTGAAAATAATTTCTCCGATTCCAGCCTTGAGAATCAGAGGTGTTTAGAAATTCAGTGAGTACCAGACAAGATAGTGTAAAGTCCACGTTAAATCATATGTTTCTGGGAAGTTTAGAAAGGGAACATAGGTAATACATTGGAAATGGGGTAAAATGGGGTGATTCACTTTACTTCGATTCCTCCCATTCTAAATATCACTATTCAAAATCAGTCTTTCTTTTTGGAATGGTGAGGTACTCTAACCCAGCCTAGGCCTGACGGATAGGGTTGTTTCCTCGTCTAATGGGACCAAGGTGTACGGTGGAGGCGATGCATTTAGTCTCCAGAGAGAAGGAAGATGCTGCTTGCACAGCACTTCTACTCACCAGTCCATGCAGCAGCAAGGGTGTTGGCTTTGAAGGAAGCCAACTGTCCTGCTCTCCCAGCCAGAGGTAAAGAATTGCATTGGTGGCCACTAGAGGGAGGAGGATTAGGAATAGAGTAAATTGTGGGGAAAAGGCACCCATGAAAAACGCACATGGGACAACCAACACATCACCAACCACCGCCTAGCAGCTACCTCTCTGAGGGACTATAATGGGGTCAGCATACATCATCAACCCAGAGACCCAGACACCAGGAATTATCGTAGTATCCCAGTATATAGCCCCTTAACTTTGATGGCTGGAGAAGGGAGTTTGAATAGGTTTGTGGGAAACACACAAGCACACAAACACAAACACGCTAGCACACAGACATACATTCTCATCCCCCATTACAAGAAGTTGCATCTGTGCCGTCTGAATCTTGCTCATTTTCTTATTTAAAACTCTTGATGTTCTTTACCAAGAATGTGTTCACGAAAAGCAAACAGCCCACCTTCAAGATAGTCTTGGGAGAAGCACCAGCAGAGACACTCATTGTGCCAAGATGTATTTTACCAACAAATCTGTACAAATTACACGAGGTTAAAAACAAACGGAATATAATATAATTAAAGCAAAGTTTCTTTTGCTAAATTACAGCTTGAAGCAAACCTGCAAGAAATGTTTCCAATTAGCTTCTTTAGCAGACACAAAGCATAGCTCAGAATATATTGTGCTTTCGGTCCTGCCCTCTGGGTGGGCTGCCTAGTGGGTGTCTTACCTCCAGCACAAGTAGCTGAGCATTCTGACCAAGGCTGATGATTCCATGTAAAGCCAACTTCATTGTCTCCACTGCCAGTCCGAGTGATGGGAACATTGAACTTATACCTAATTCCCAAATTTTGTTCCTGAAGCAGAACCTGCCATTGAAAACAACTGGTGAAGATAGTTAAAATACAATGAGGCTTCATTCAGATATTTATCATTTCTTTCGAAGAAGAAAATGTCATAAAGTAAGTGTCATAGGAAATTTAAGATAACTTTTAGAACACATGCACTTATATTGAATTTTTCTCCCCCCATTTTCATGGGTAATTTAGAGACAATTCCCTCATCTGCCTTGTTTGGTTATAAAAATATTATTCAAGCAGGCACTGAGAAAATAGTCATATGGAAAGAGCAATATGGCCTAACCTTACACAAATTTTATATCCTTAGGCAAACCATTTTATCTTTATTAACCTTAATTTCACCACCTGTAAAACAGAGATAATAAAGCCTGCTCCTCTGTATCTCACAGGGCAAATAACAAATAGTAGAAATTAAGAGGCAAAGACACATTTACCATGACAATGAGATTTTCTGAGGTGGGACCTAGAGCTTCCAAGGATTCTGGTTCATCAGTTGGTCTCTTGTAGTGAAAAGCTGTCCCAGCAACATCAAATTTCCTAGGCCAGTCAATAGTCCAGGCGCCATTAATATAGTAATCATCTCCTTCAGATTTCAAAGCTAAAAAAAAAATCACAGCCTACCTAAAAATGTGAAACCTCATTTACCACAGTGCTCCTTATTAACTGCACTGGAGTGTACAATGAATAGCCATTTCCATTTTAGAGATGGGATTCTTGACCATTTTCTTTCTTTCTTTCTTTCTTTCTTTCTTTCTTTCTTTCTTCCTTTCTTTCTCTTTCTTTCTTTTTATCTTTATTTTTGAGAGAGAGAACGAGCAGGGGAGGGGCAGGGAGAGAGTGGGACAGAGGATCTGAAGTGGGCTCCTAGCTGACATCAGAGAGCCTGATGTGGAGCTTGAACTCACAAACCATGAGATCATGACCTGAGCTGAAGTTGGATGCTTAACACACTGAGCCACCCAGGTGCCCCTTGACCATTTTCTTAAGTACAAATTAACATGATAATTTTCCATGTGAATGCCAAGAAGGTATTAATGACATTTATAATGTCATCAATGAAAAGAAAGGAAAAGTTTACCTGGAATAAACACATGGAACTAGCAAGAGAAAATATAGCAAAAGGAATAATTGGGGATGAGAGTGAGAGTAGGAAGTAGACTTTTTTGTCTAAAACTTAAAATGATAATTATGTGAATATGAGGTAAAGAGAACTTGTGGTATTGTCACACAGACAGATAGAACAAGGAGCCAAACAAACAGTTAAGAAATAAACCGAAGTGAATGCAAACTGGTACAGCCACTCTGGAAAACAGGACGGAGGTTCCTCAAAAAAGTAAAAATAGAACTACCCTATGACCCAGCAATTGCACTACTAGGTATGTATCCAAGAGATACAGGTATGCTGTTTCAAAGGGGCACATGCACCCCAATGTTTATAGCAGCACTATTGACAATAGCTTAAGTATGGAAAGAACCCAAATGTCCATCGATGGATGAATGGATAAAGACAGTGTGGTATATATATACAATGGAGTATTAGTCGGCAATCAAAAAGAATGAAATCTTGCCATTTGCAACTACATGGATGGAACTAGAGGGTATTATGCTAAGCGAAATTAGTCAGTCAGAGAGAAAGACAAATATCATTTGACTTCATTCATATGAGGACTTTAAGACATAGAACAGATGAACACAAGGGAAGAGAAGCAAAAATAATATAAAAACAGGGAGAGGGACAAAACACAAGAGACTTTTAAATATGGGGAACAAACAGGGTTACTGGAGAGGTTGTGGGAAGGGGGATGGGCTAAATGGGTAAGGGGCATTAAGGAATCTACTCCTGAAATCATGCACTATATGCTAATTAGCACTATATGCTAATTAACTTGGATGTAAATTAAAATAAATAAATAAATAAAAAGACATAAAAAAAAGAAACATAAAAAAAAAGAAATAAACCCAAGTACATATGGGAATTAGAATATGACAAAGGAAACATTAATAGACATGATATGACAAAAGAAATATTAATTAGGGAAATTAGTAAAGGAAAGATAATAAGAAATGGGACTAAACAAAAGACTAACCTTTTGGGAGAAAAAAAGGAATTGCTGAATTTATATCTCATTTTTTACATGCAAATAAATACCACAATCCACTTTTAGGTATGCAGCCAAAAGAAATGAAAACAGATACCCAAACAAATATTTGTATATACATGTACATAGTAGTACTATTTCCAATAGCCAAATGTGGAAACAACTCAAATACCCACCAATTGTGGCATATATAATACAGTGGAATACTATTCAGCCATAAAAAGGAATGAAGTATTAACACATGCTTCAATATTATGCTAAATGGAAGATCTTTCAAAATATTTATCAAAAATGTTATGCTAAACCGAAGAGGCTAGGCAGAAAAAGTCATATACTATATGCTTCCATTTTTATGCAATATCCAGAACAGGTAAATCCATAGAGACAGAAAGCATACTGGTGGTTGCCAGGGGCTGAGGAATGGACAGTAATTGCTTGATGGACACACACGGTTCCTTTCGATGCGACAAAAATGTTTTGGAATGCACTAAATGCCATTAAATTGTTCACTTGAAAATGATTACATTCTTACATGAATTTCACTTCAATAAAAACAATGAAAAAATGAGAGAAAAATAAATGCCAGATGGGTAAGTATTTAAATGTAAATAGAGTTAAATGATAAAATGCTAGAAAGAAAGTGTGGGAGAACTTAAAAAAATAACATTGGGGTATGAAAGCTTTTCAAGCATGACAAAAACCTCAGAAACTATAAAGAATGTTTAATAAATATGCATGCATAATTTTTTAAACCTCTATAGAAAAATGATGAATTAAAAAGTTAAAAAATACGTGATTGGAAAAAGGGGCATTAGCTCTACTATACAAAAACTCCTATAAATAAATAAGATGATAATTTTGATAATGATTACACAATTTGACAATGACAAATATGACAGCTTAATTTTTTGTTAGCATGCTAGCTTCTTCAAAAACTTTATCAGGCCAGATGAACCAACAGGCCAAAAGGAACTAAAAGGGTCCTGGTGCACAGAGCCTCTGAGTCTCTGGACCTCTGCCATGTGTCTTTAATATTATAGACTATTTCCATTCCTCCAACCCTATCTGCCTGGCAAATTACTTGTACTTTCTTGACTTCATATATGTTGTGAAAATTCATTTAATTGTTGAAAATAAATTGATCTTATGAGATAGGAACACACAAACCAATTTTAACAATTATTTAGTCTTAAATTTTTCTTGTACTTTGAAATTTTTATTTTTGATTCTTCTAGTAGTTTTTGTCTCATTTAACACATCAATTTTACTTAGACTATATAAGATATCTGAGACTGTATAATATGAAGTAGTAAAAATAAAAATAAAAACAACCCCCCTACTGCCAGAATCTTTGAATTCTCCTTCAATTTTAGCTCTCATTTCCCATTTTCTCAACTAGTTAATGAATGGATCCTAACTTGCTTTTGCTGGTAGTATTCTACAGTCCAGAAAAATACCAAGCATTTAAGAAGAACTGAATAAGATTTTACTGAATAAGAGATGTGGCATTATGACAGATCATTATTAAAGGGAAAAATTTGATGTTAGAAATCTTATTTTTCAGTTTTATCAACATGGAAAATAATCCAAAATTATAGTATAAAAATAAAGACTTTTTCTTAAATAAAGGAATGGCCAGATAATACTAGTGTTCTATCTAAAGAAGCATTCTAGATATAGTCTTAGTTTTCAAAGATTTAAGTCAAAGGTGATATTTCCAGGGGAATGAGAATCCATCCAGTTTTCACCAGGGGTTCCTGAAGAGCTTAAATCTGTCTTAAAGGCTCAAACATCAAATAAATAGAATTTCTACTTCTTCCCATGTTGAGATAACTGGTACAGGACTTGCCATCCAAACATAAACAACCGGAAAACTCACAAAACATATGAATCAGCTGTTCTTAAGACGTTGCCCAGGACTGTGACACAGGTAAGAAGACAAACAAGGTGAGTGGTAGAGGTACTTTCTGTCAGTGTAGAATGGAAGAACCCAAGCAAACCATGGTTGTCTCACTGAGCTAGAAGAGAGAGATCAGAAATTGGGAAGGCCAAGAAAGGTGGAATTTGCAGGACCAGGGATCTAGAGCAGAAAGAGGGAATCTGTTTCTGAAGAGCAAACTACATATGCATAGGAGAAAATTCCACAAAGCCAGACCAAAAAAAAAAAAAAAAAAAAAAAAAATCCTACTAGGGAACTATCAGCAAAAAAATGTCCAGAGCAAGAATTCACAGTTTTAACTACTAAGACATTCAGGAGAGACCCAAGAAAAATCATGCCTTTTTTTAGTAGGGCTGAGCAAACTCAAGAATAAAAGATCCTCTGCACTTACCCAAACAAAGCTCAAAAACAAGTCTCAAAAGATTAGCTCATCTACAAGTTATTTAACACTATTTAAAGGAAGAAAACAAAATCCAGACTCTCAAAAAAAATTCATAATGTACAACATCCAATAAAAAATTACTACAAATGGAAAGAAGCAGGAAAATATGGCCCAAACCAAGGAAAAGGCTAAGTAAAAGAAATAGACCCAAAATGACAGAAATTATGGAATTAGCAATGACTTTCAAACAGCTATTATAAAATACTCAAGGATTTTAAAGGAAAACAAATATAGTAATAAGAAACTAGAAGATATATTTAGACGGATGCTCAAATCTATACAAAGAAAGGAACCATGCCAGATAAGGTAATTATGTAGGTAAACAGAAAATAATTTTTCTTGTTTTTAAATTAAAAAAAAAAAGTAATTGGCTCTTTAAAACTAAAATAATGACAATGTATTATGCAGTTTATAACATATAGAGAAATACAATGTATTCAAAGAATAAGACAAAGGATGGAAGGAGACAATGGGTATAAACTATTGTAAGGGTCTTGCATTATACAAAAATGGTGTAACATTATTTGAAGGTGTACTGTGATAAAGATGAATTTTTTACATGGTAGCATAACCATTAAATAAAACAAACTATATAACTAATAAACCACTGGTACAGATCAAATGGAATGGTATAAAACACGTGCTTAACCTAAAAGACAAATAAGAACAATAATTGGGATAAAAATACATAAAACAAATAGAAAAATAGCAAGATGGTAGACTTAAACTGGATGATATTGATAATTACATTAAATATAAATGATCCAGACAAGGGGTTGGCAAAGTATGACCCACCACCTGTTTTGTAAAGAAAGCTTTATTGGATCACGGCCACACTCCTTCATTAATGTATTACCTGTGTCAGCTTTCACACTACAATAGGAGAAGTAAATAGTTGAGAAAGACTGCATGTCATATAAAGCTGAAAATATTTATTATCTGGCCTTTTACAGAAAATTGGTCGACCGCCATGCCCCCAATCTAGAAATTGCAATTAAAAAAGCAAAGATTGTTAGACACAATAAAAAAAATAAAAATCAACCACATGTGGTCTACAAGAAACATTTCTTCAAAGTTTTGTTTTCTATTTTGAGAGAGAGAGAGAGAGGGAGAGCACGTGCACACAAGTGGGGGAGGGGCAGAGAGAGAGAAGGAGAGAGAGAATCCCTCTACACTGATAGAGCCCAATACAGGGCTTGAACTCATGAACTGAGAGATCATGAGCTGAGCCAAAGTTGAATGCTTAACCTACTGAGCCACTCAGGTGTCCCTACAAGAAACATTTTAAATTCAGAAACATGTGAAAAATAGATGGATGGAAAAAGATTTGCCATGCAAACACTAATTTGGGTGAAATCTGGATGGCTATATTATTATCAGACAAATAGACTTCGGGTAATAGATTATTATCAGGGATAAAGAGGAACATTTGATAATAATAAAATGCTCAATATATCAAGAAGATATAATAATCTTAAATGTCTATACACCTAATAACAAAGTTGCAAAATAAATGACACGAAGTCTTACAAATTAATGTGAGAAATAAGCAAACTCACAGTTCTTTCAAGAGATTTCAACATGATTCTATAACTGCTTAAACAAGGGAGAAAATAAGTAAGAATATAGAAAACTTCAACAAAACTATTAACTGATTTAATCTAACTGACATTTATGGAATGCTAAACCCGATAACACCGGAATATATATTCTTCTCAAGTGCACACGGAACATTTACTATGATAGACCATATGCTGGGCCATAAAACAAATCTCAACAAAAGAATGAAAATCATACAAAGTATGTTCTCTCTCCATATGAGAATTAAACTAGAAATCAGTAACAAAAAAGATCTGGGGAATCCTCAAATATTTAGAAATTAAATAATATCTTCTAAGCATGAATCACAATGTAAATAAAAAATTTTAAACTGAGTGATAATGAATATACAATGTATCAAAATATATGGGGTAAAGTTAAAGCAGCGCTTAGTGGTAAATTTATAGTGTAAAATGCTTATTTTAGAGTAGAAAAAAATTTTAAACCAATAATCTATCTTGAGAAGCTAAAAAATAACAAACACAAAGTAAATACCAAAAACAGGAAACAATAAAGACAACAGTGGGAATCGATGTAATGAAAAATGGAGAAATAATAGAAAAAATTATTTAAATCAACAGCTTGTTCTTTGAAAAGATCAATAAAATTAACAAACCCCTCATTAGCATGATCAAGAAAAAGAGACACTACAATAAAAAGCATATGATTAACTCAAGAGATTGAGAAAAAGCATTTGACAAAATTCCACATTTGTTCATGATATAAATACTATTTATTATATCAGAAAGCATGAAATATTTAGTGGTAGATTTAAGAAAAAAAATAGGCGCAAGACCCGTACACTGAGAAATAAACACTGGTGAACAAATATAAAGATTTAAATAAATATGCAGGTAAATCTTTCCATGTATTGGAAAATAATATCTTTAAGATGTCAATTTTCCCCCAATTGATCTACACATTCTATGTAATCTCTTTTTGTAGAAATTGACAAATTAATTCTAAAATGCATGCATAAATGTAAAGGACCTAGATAAGCAAAAATTATTTTGAGAAAGAACAACAAATTTGAGAACCTAATGCTCCTAATTTTCAAATTCTACTGGAAATCTCCATTAATTAATACAATGTAGTTTTTAAGGATAGACACCCACAGGGATGCCTGGGTGGGTCAGTCAGTTAAGTGTCTGACTCTTGGTTTGGGCTCAGGTCATGATCCCAGAGTCGTGGGATCAAGCCCCGTGCTGAGCATGGAACTTGCTTGGGATTCTCTTTCTCTCTCTCTCTCTCTCTCTCTCTCTCTCTCTCTCTCTCTGCCCCTCCCCCACTCATGTGCTCTCGAAATAAATAAATAAGTAAGTAAGTAAGTAAGTAAAAACCCATCTTGGTTTGCGTGCTATAAAAAATTTAAAAAGAAAGGATCGACACAGACATATATATCAATGAGAGGGAATAGAAATAGCATACATTCATTTTCAATTGATCTTTAACAGAAGTGTCAAGGTAATTCAATAGGAGAAATGATGGTCTTTTCAACAAATGGCGCTATCTATAGTAATTGAATATCCATATGAAAAAAATTGAACACTTATTTTATATCTTATATAAGAACTCAAAATGGGCCATATATCTAAACATAAGAGCTAAAACTATAATTTCTTGAAGAGACATTGAAGACAATATTTGCAACCTTGAGGGTGGCAAAATTTGTAAGGTAGGACACAAAAGCATAATCCATGAACAAGTTAATAAATTAAATTTCATGAAAATTGAAATACCCATTAAACAGGAATAAATAAGCCACTGCCTAGGAAAAAGTAGTCATAAAACATACAGTTGAACAAAGGCTTGTATCTAGAATATACAAAGGATCCTTATAATTTGATTAAAAGAAAAAAATGTAAAGTAGGCAAAATATTTGTTGAGACACTCCACAAAAAAGATATTTCCACGGGTAAATTTTAAAAGGCCACCAATATCAAGTATTGACAAGAATGTAGAGCAACCAGACTCCTCTATATCATTTGGGGGAATATAAGTGATAACAACCACTTTGGAAAATAGTTTAGTAATTTCTTATAAAGTTAAACGTGTACTTATCATAGGAGCAGGCCATTTTACTCCTAGGTTTTTATCCAGAAGAAATGAAAATATATGTCTACACAATGTTTACCTATAACTGCTCAAAGAAGCTTTATTCATAAGAGTCAAAGACTGGAAATGACCCAATTATCCAATAAGTGAGTACGTAAACAAATTATGGTATGTCCCCACAAAGAAATGTTATTTAGCAAAAAAAAACCAAAAAAACAAAACAACAACAACAACAAAAACTTCAGATACACTCAACTTATTACTCAAAAATATAGATGAATCTCAAAAACATTATCGTGGGTGAAAAATACCAGACATGAGAGTATATAGACTTTATGATCCCATTCATGTGAAATTCCAGAATAAATAAAAATAAACTACATATTAACATATGTATATTAATAATTCATATGAATAATTCTATTATTACCTATATATTTATTTACATCTCTATAATTTATATGTATACATTTACCAGTACCCTTCAAAATGTACACTTATAAAAAATAATAAATGCATTTTATCATATATAAATACTTCAATTACCTATATATTTATTTGCATATCTATAATTTACATGTATACATTTACCAGTACCCTTCAAAATGTACACTTATAAAAAATAATAAATGCATTTTATCATATATAAATACCTCAATGAAACAGATTTTTAAAAATCAAATAGCCAACCCAGTGAAGAGCTATAAATTCCTAATTTTTTTGTTTAGCTCTTATGTGTGGTCTTATAAAACTTGAAACTTCCTTCATTTTAGCATGAAAGTGTCCTACTCAAGCAATATGTCTTTTCACAGCAGGATACTGTGCTGCTTTTCCTCAGTAATTTAAAAATTTTAGCAATATAGGCTACTTACCAATATAGTTCTTTGACATGGCAACTTCTCTGACTTCAATATGAACAGAGCCTCTTGGTATCTGCACTACCTCCATATAGCCTGGAACATAGAAGATAGGCAGTAATAAGCAGCACGTGCAGCCTTGGTCAGAAAATGAGTGTTTAGTAACCATTTAGTAATAAGTTCCCTTGTTCTTCAAATCTTTACTTGATTGACACTTTATAAAATTACAAAATATGGGAAAATTCCCCTTTGGGTTCATGAACACATCTATTTTTCTTTTTATCTAAAATATCTCAAGATAATCTTTAAAGCCCCAAGATATATCATATTGGCTCATGTTTTTTTTTTTTTTTTTCCTCAACACATGGCCCTCCCATCAATGCTCTGTGGGAATTTCCATCTTAGGAAAACATGGCTAAATGAAGTCAAGTAGAAAGGGAATAATATTTCCTTAAAATATCTTACATGAATCTATAATTGATACTTAAGAGACTGAAAGCAATTTGGGGGAAAAAACATTGTCTGCCTAAACAAAAAATTTAAAAAGAAGGCAGTGGGGAAGAATTCAAGTGTTTTGGCTATTCCCAGTACATCAGAGGTGTGAGGAAGAGTTCTCTCTACACACTCACCTCCTCTGGGCAACGAATCATTGAAGAACCCTTCAATGGCATCACATGTGCTTCCATCCCCTCCACAGACTCGACATCTATCTTCCCTAGCATCGGATCCCAAAATATTATCACAACCTACATGCTGAAAACAGAGAAGAATATTCAGTATGTCATAAAGAGGATTTCTTGGAACCATAACTAACCAAATAAACATAACTGATTTGTTTTTCCAGTAAAGGAAATCAAAACAGGAAATATTTTCCTCTTTCCACTTTTTCCTTCACCCTCGAGCAAGTTCTTAGCTAACATTTTGCAACATGTAAGTTTAAAGAAAAAAATTTTTTGATTCCCCAGGAATGTATGTCTATATTTCTAGCCTAGATTTCTTTTTCATTTATAGATAGCATGCTCCAAATCTTAAAATATTTTATAGTTTGTTGGCAATGGGCTCTTATTTATACCTTCGATTAAGAAATGCAAGAATTAAGAAAAATGGCATATTGTCCTATACAAGGTAATAACAGCAGGAGTCTTGACTGAGCTTTATGGTTTCACGTTTCTAAATCACTGGCTCTTTTGGATACCCAATTGTTAGTGTCAAGGATTAGTTGTGGAATTCAAACCTGGGTAAACCTTTAAAAATGAATTACCTGTTTATACTTGCTAACTAAAATTGTCATAAAAAACAAGGAGATGTAAGCATGTGATTTTAGAAGCTGAAATTCTACCTTTTAGTTTTGCATTTAATCACAGAAATGTGGATTTTTATATATTTTTGGTACATATTTTGGTACTTGCATTAGTATATATGACCTATAGCCATTGATAACAGGCATGTGATCTCTGAATAAAACCTGTGCTTTTTGTCTTTGTTTTCTGAAAAAAAAATTAATACTGTCAGAAATCACACACACATACAGGATCATCAGATATATTTGGATGCAAGTAGCCAGAAGGACAGAAACTTTTGTAAGAAATTGTGACACAAAGTAAAACAGATCATGTGTTTCTCTCTTCTTTCTCAATTTCTAAGACTTAGAGTTGTGCTTCTCTTTAAAATAAAATAAAGACAAACAAGAAAAAAAGTTACGAGGACAGTGGTATTTGCGACTTCTCTTATTATGATCAGATTTATACACAGGTCTAGGAAAATAGCATAGATTTGGTCCAATAACTCTCAACTAGTCTTGATAATTCTCTCAAATAAATGCTTTAATAAGGTAAAGACTAACTCTATAATGAAAACCGTTGTGTTTCAAAATGCTTCAAAAAGAGGCAAAGTAGGAGGAACACAGCTACTTCACACTTTGAGAAAAAAATACGCTACGAAATGTATCAAACAATCTTCCAGTGAAAACATATGGTAGCCATATGAGTAAGAGCTGCATCCTTGTTCCCTCTCTTCCTATCATCTTTGCAGTCTGTTTGTAAACAGAGCAAAATAATAGAAACTAAAGTCCAAAATATATTCAGAACTTTAGCAATCACTATACATGTAACTAGAACATCAAAATAAATCACATTTACATGATGTTTGAATACGAATAGGCTATTCTACCTTTATCTATATGTACTGTCAACCTAATTGGAATCTGATTTTCTCTAAAATATAGCTCTCTTTTATTAAAACTGAGCATAGTTTTAATTAAGAGCTAATATCTGAGAAAAGAAGACAAAAGTCTCAAAAGCCCCAACAAAAAGGAGTGAAATTCGTAATTGGAGCAACCTTGCATTCCCCATTGATACAGATATCCAGTGAGTCCGCATTGCACTGCGTCCCATCAATCACCGCAGGGGCACGTTCAGTGTAGAAGTTGTAACCTTCAGCCAGGCAGTTTAATGCGCAAGGTTTTACCCCACCTGGACAAATACAGCAGAAGAGAAATAAATGGAGTGGTTCTTGTAAGAAACGGTGATTCCATATTAACCACAGTAAATTTACAATTTATACAGACATAATGCTGTCACTATATACCCAGATGTGTAGGTTTCTTTCCTTCTTTGCTAAAATTTCACACTTATTTTCATTGCTTGTGAAACTTGACAGAGGATCCATTGAGCAGTTTCAAAATTTAAAATGTTCACGTATTTCCAATATATATTTAACAATATATTTTAGATCAAAAGGGATCATAGTAAAGGTACCTAAATGTTGAAAAAAATGGATGAAATGGAAGATTTTTTAAAAACTAAGAAAACACGGGGGCCTGGGTGGCTCAGTTGGTTAAGCATCCAACTCTTGCTTTCGGCTCAGATCATAATCTCAAATTTTGTGAGACTGAGTGCCACTTCAGTCTTTATGCTCACAGTGTGGAACCTGCTTAGGATTCTCTCTCTCCCTCTCTCTGCCCCTTCTCTGCTCACTCTCTCAAAATAAATAAATAAACATTAAAAGAAAAACTAAGAAAATAAAGTTTGAGGAGGCTTGACACAATAACTTCATGTAACAAATGGAAATTTCTACAACATATGTCCCTTGTTAACTGCAGCTGATACAAAACCCTGCTACTTGAAGCAGGGATATGGTACTTGTAAAACAAAAACAAAAATGAAAACAAAAACAAAAACAAAAACACCTCTGAATTTGTACCTGGTTTAAACATACCATATTCAACGAATGTGGCTTTAGCATAGAGATAAATTTTTATGAGATAAGCAAATCAAAGGTAAAGTTAATTATAGCATTAGATTTGAATAATTCTTATTACTATATCAAAGATATTACATGGATCATTAAATGTGAACAAATAAAACAATACCCAATTTAATTTTGTGAATAAATGCATATAATAATGTCATCATTTTCATTTTGTCACTGAAATTTGTATTTTTAAGGTTGATGTGAAAAATGGGCATAAATAATAGTAATTTAAAAAATAAGCAGAGTAATATTATAATCCCATAGTATATTGGAAAAGTAGCAATATATATGAATTTATTTTATTCAAAACACTGCATGAGAAAGCTACATATAAATATGTATCTATTGATTGAAATTATGATTTAAAAACACTTTTGTTGAACCTTCATTTAAAACACTTGGCTTCATTCTAATTATGCTGATAAGATTCCTCTTTGAAATAAAGAAGACTACTTCTAGCAAAGAAAATAAGGCAGAAAGAAAAAATGACAGGCTTAGTCTTAGTGAAAATAGAAACCAGGTTTTTGCAGGGTGAAAGTATGTGAAATAAAAGAGACAAGACAACTGAGTGGTAGAGACAATGGTAAATGAGAGAACATTTCATTAAAGGAGATCATTGTTAAAGTTGATTGTGGTATAATGCAAGAAGATGGCCCAATATTGTCAGAAATTCTATTTTTTTCATGAGAATCTGAAAACCTAAATTTTTAAAATAAAAACTTTTCTTAGTAATTCATTCAAAGTTTTCAAAAATACTGTGGAGGTTAAAACATGTATATAAGTAAAATCTGGTTCCTGAACTGCCAGTTGACAACCTCTGGCCTAACTCTGTGTTTATTTCCATTTTTGATGTCTACAGGCTATAGAACTTCTTTTTTTTTTTTTTTTTTTTTTTCAACGTTTATTTATTTTTGGGACAGAGAGAGACAGAGCATGAACGGGGGAGGGGCAGAGAGAGAGGGAGGCACAGAATCGGAAACAGGCTTCAGGCTCTGAGCCATCAGCCCAGAGCCCGACGAGGGGCTCGAACTCACGGACCATGAGATCGTGACCTGGCTGAAGTCAGACGCTTAACCTGACTGCGCCACCCAGGCGCCCCCAGGCTATAGAGCTTCTATATAACTGCAATGTTATTACTCGACTTAGGGTAATGATACCTTTGCTGTACTGAGCACAAAAATAACAAGTAATAAATAAAATAATTTCTTCCTGAGCTGATAATCAAGGTGTTTATATTTATTTTTGTAAGATTCTCATTAATAAAATTACTCTAAATTTTAATGAATTTTACTGCGATTGTTTTCATTACTACCCAATATAGTTCTTTTCGCATTTTTTATTATAATGCTTTGGAATTTAAGGCAGCCTTTTGTGTATCTGTCTTGAAAAAGAGAACATGAGTTCTCTCAATTTTAATGTTATTTAATTATGTAAGTTTGTATTTGATATGTAGGACATATAAATGCCAAGGATGTATTCCTTAGACCATTACACTATGTGATGATGATAATAAGAATACATTTCTCCCTTTTTTATTACTGAAGATGTGTTTAGCTTCCTAAGCTACAGTGAGTTTTCAGAAGATGTACTGCATTTATTTCGAGAAGGGATTTAAGATGATTCTCCAAATGGAAGGTCACATCATTACCAGTTACCTTCAGTGAAAGCTTATTATGAATTTAGGGTTAATTTACTAAGCTTACATTATCTAGATGCTAATTATTAAATCTGTTAATTATTTCAGACACTTCTTTCCCTCCTACAGTAAGATGAAAGAATCCCAATTGTATATGCACCTAATAAAAGCAATTTGAATTACATGAAGAAAAACTTACAGAAAAAGAAGCAAAGTCATATTTTTAACAGTTGGAGATTTTTAACACACTTCTCTCAGTAACTGAAAGAGGAAGTCCGAACAAATTTAAAAGATTTAAACAGCACTATCAACCAGCTTGATGTGATGGATATCTGTGGAACAGTGTATCCAACAATTGAAGAAAATAATCCTTTTCAAGTATAGATGAACATTACCAACATGAACAATAAGCTGTACTATAAAATAAATCTCAATTAATTTTAAATATTTAAATAATACAGAGTATTCTCTGATCATAGAACTATATTATAAATTAATAACCCAAAAAAATCTAGAAAATATCAAATATTTGGAAATAAAAATAACATACTTCAAATAACTCATGATCAAAGAAGAAATCACAATGTAAATAAGAAAAGATTCTGGACTAAAGGAAATTTTTTTAAAAATCAGGTTTTGCGGGGGGCACCTGGGTGGCTCAGTCGGTTAAGCATCCGACTCCAGCTCAGGTCATGATCTCACAGCTCATGAGTTCAAGCCCTGATGACAGCTCAGAGCCTGGAGCCTGTTTCAGATTCTGTGTCTCCCTTTCTCTCTGCCCCTCTCCCGCTCATGCTCAGTCTGTTTCTCTCTCTATCAGAAATAAATAAACATTAAAAAAATTTTTTTTTAATCAGGTTTTGGGAATGCAGAAAAGCAAAATGAACCCAAAATTTAAAAATAATAAATATAAGAACAAAAATTAATAAAAAAAAGTAATAAAGTACTAAAGTCAAAAGTTGATTCTTTGAAAAGATTAAAAAAATTGATAAACCTCAAGTAAGATTGAACAAGGAAAAGAGAGAAAACACATATTATCAATATCCGAAATGAAATAGCATTTATCACTACTGAGCCCACAGATATTAAGCAGGATAGTAAGAGAATGTTATGATCAGTTTTCTATCAAGAAATGGGATATGCAAGTAATAAATTCCTTTAAGACATAAGAATTTTTAAAAATCTAAATAGCCATTTATCTACTAAAGGAGTTGAATTTGTAGTAAATTTTTTTTTTCACAAAGAAAATACCAAGCCTGAGTGGTTTTACCAGTGAAATATATTCTAAGGAAGAAATAATATCAATCCTACAAACTCTTTCAAAATAAATAGGGATTCTAGTTCTGGAAACCGGAGTAGCTCTAATACCCAAACCTGTCAAAGACATGATAGAAAAAAAATTTACAAATCAATATTCCTTATAAACATAGATGCAAACATCCTTAATAAAATATCAGAAATTATATCTGATAACATATAAAAAGATAATAAATCAATACCACATGGGGTTTATCCTGGGATAAAATGTTGGTTTGACATAAAATCTATCAAGCAATTCATATATTAACGGAATAAAGAAAAACACATATAATCATACATGTACCAGTTGTACTGAAGGGCCAATCCAGTGAATTAAGGCAAGAACATGAATTAAAAGGTGTAAAGATTATTATAGACAGTCACTACTTCCAGATAACATGACTATTTATGAAGAAAATCCTAAACAATCTACAAGACAAACTCTTAGAACTAAGAAGGGAATTTAGAAAGGTCACAGAATAAAAAGTTAATATATAAAAATCTATTTAATTTTATATACTAGAGAAAATAATTAAAAATGTTTTAAACTTTTATTTACAATAGGTTCAAAAACCATAAGTTACTCAGGAATAGGTTTAACAAAAGAAGTGCAACACTTCTTAACTAACACTTAAAGCTATAAAACATAACGGAGAGAAATTAAAGAAAACATAAAAATAAATGGATATATATATATATATATATATATATATACACCATTTTGATAAATTCACTGTTGAAGTCAATACTCAATGTGTCAAAATAATATTGTTAACATCAGTTCTCCCTCAATTGATCTATAGATTCAACATGATAGCAATCATAAGCCTAGCATGTTTTTCTATAAAAATGAATAATAATTCTAAAATTTATATAGAAATTTTATATATTTATATATATAGTTATAAATATATATAATTTATATATTTATATATATATTCTAAATTTTATATAAATTCTTCAAAGCATTCAGAATATCCAAAGAACTCTTGAAAAAAAGATCAAAGTTGGAGGAACTTACACTACCTGTGTCCAAGACTATGCAGTTATAATAATTAGGTCAGTGTGGTACTAGCATAGTATTGCTGCCATTTCATTTCTTTGTGCCTTGTGCACATTTCGTCGTGCATTTCTATTGTTGACAAATAGATCAGAGAAACAAAATAGACTCCATACTACAAATACACACCATAGACCCAAATTATTTTTAGACTGTATATCTAAATGTAAAGACCAAAATACGTGGCTTTTATTTTTTTATTTTATTTTATTTATTTGTTTTTTTTAATGATTTTATTTATTTTTGAGACAGAGCATGAGCAGGGGAGGGGCAGAGAGAGAGGGAGACACACAATCCGAAGCAGTCTCCAGGCTCTGAGCTGACAGCACAGAGCCCAACGCGGGGCTCAAACTCACAGAGTGTGAGATCATGACCCGAGCCAAAGTCGGAAGCCCAACCGACTGAGCCACCCAGGCACCCCCAAAACCATGTGGCTTTTAGAAGAAAACATAAGAAAATATCTTCCTGAGTTGAGAAAGGCAAAGATTTCTAAGATAGGACACTGAACACAATAACCATAAAAGGAAATAAAACTGAAAAATTAGCATTCATCAAAATTAAAATCTTATACTTATCCAAAACACCATTAAAAAATAATAGGAGAGGGGCACCTGGATGGCTCAGTCGGTTAAGCAACTGATTTGGGCTCAGGTCATGATCTCACGGTTCGTGAGTTCAGGCCCCACATTGGGTTCTCTGTTGTCAGCACGGAACCCACTTCAGATCCTCTGTCCCCCTCTCTCTCTGCCACTCCCCTGTTAGCTCTCTCTCTTTCTCACCCTCTCTCTCAAAAAAAAAAAAAAAAAAAAAAACATTAAAAAAAAGTAACAGGAAGGTCCAAAGATGGGAGAAAATACTTATAAAATTCATCTGATAAATGACTACCACTCAAGAATAAAAAGATAAAAAAACAATTAAAAAACAAGCAAAGGATTTGAACAGACACTTTACAAAAGACTTATAAATGGTCAACAAGCACATAAAAATGTCCACAAAAAAATGTGTGTAACATAATCATTGGTCAGAAAGTGCAAATTAAAACTGCATAGAGACATTATTTTCTACCCGCCAGAAGATTGAAAATACCAAATGTTGGCAAGGATGTGGAACAAACATACCTATTGGTGGGAGTATAATATGGTACATTATTTTGGAAAAACATCTGGCAATTACTTTTAAAACTAAACTCACACCTACCCTATTGCCCAGCAATTCCACTCCTAAGTATTCACCCAAGAGAAATGAAAACATATGCTCACAAAAGACTTGTACACAAATGTTCACAGCAGCTTATTCAGAACAGCTGAAAACTAGAAACAACTCAGGTGGCCATCAATAACAGAAAGGGAAAACAAACTGTTTATTACAATACAATGCTGCTCAGCAATAAAAAGGAATAAACTATTCATACATGCAATAACATGGATGGGTCTCAAAAACATTTGGCTTAAGGAAATCTTGCCCAAAAGAGTAAATATGACATGATTTCACGTATATGAAGTTCTGGAACTGACAAAACTAATCTATGGTAATAGATTCAGAAATATCAGAACTGTGGTTTGCCTCTTGGAGGAAATAGGTAGAGGCAGCTATTGACTGGGAAGGACTATGAGGACTATGAGAATCTTGGGGGTATGGTAATGTTCTGTATGTCAATAGGGTTTTACAGGTGCATGCAATTGTCAAAACTCAGGGAGAGTACAGTTAAGATTTGTTCATTTAAGGGGTGCCTGGGTGACTCAGCCAGTTAAATATCTGACTTCAGCTCAGATCATGATCTCGTAGTTCATGAGTTGAGGCCCTGTGTTGGGCTGTGTGCTGACAGCTCAGAGCCTGGAGCCTACCACGGATTCTGTGTCTCCCTCTTCTCTGCCCCTCCCTTACTCACACTCTGTCTCACTCTCTCTACCTAAAAAATAAACGTAAAAAAAAAAAAAAAAAGATTTGTGCATTTCATTGTACATAATCTTCTCTCTCTCAAAAAAAAGTAAATATTGAACTGTGGTTAATGCTATACGTGTTGAAGTACTTAGAGGAAAGTATATTAATGACTACAACTTACTTTGAAATTCATCTAAAAAATAAAATAGATTAATGGATAGAGAGATGACTAGACATGTAATAAAGGAAGTATATTAAAATGTGAATGGTAGAATCTTGGTGGTGGGTATAAAGATGTCACTGTAAAATTCTTCTAATACTGCTCCACTGGAAAATTTTCAAAGTAAGATGTTAGGAAAAAACAAACATTGAAGTTTTTTAAAAGGGTATTCAATTCTTCCAAGAGAAAATTCTAACAAAATTTAATTTATATTTTGAGAGTACAAGAAAACTTCTTGTGTTTACTAAATAATTTGTGTTTCATACATGCCAAATTAAAGGGTAAAAATGTTTCCCAACACTAAAAAAAGAATAACAATAATCTAGGGGAAGATCCTTGGCCTTTGGCCAAGAAAGAATGCAGATTTTCCTGGCCACTTTTGAGTTGGTTTATATTGTTATAATCTGTTTTTAGGGTGATAATTCTAAATATGCAATGATTATAAATGATTATAATGTAATGTCCATATATCCCAAGGAGGTCTCAAGAACTCAAAAACATTATTTGGATTTATATCCTTTCCAGGACTTGAATAGAATAGAATAGAATTAGGTTTCTAAAAACGCTGTTAAATAGAATTAGGTTTTAAAAAACGATTTCTGATCATTTTTACTAACATATAAACTTTATTACAGGAAACTTTATAGTACTGTAAGCATTTTCCTGCTTTGATTTGCAAACACTAATTTTTACTAGTATGTGTATGAATGTATGTGTGTGTTTGTATGTATTTATATATTCTTTCATATTTGCAAAGCTCTCAAGCATGATGAATGCTCTGCCAGATTATACATTACCTCCAGTATAGGGTTTCCAGTTATAATACTTTCCACGGAAAGGCATATTGTCAAAGTCTGCACACTGTTTCTCTCGAAAATCTCGGGCCCCCAAAGGACATGGCTAAAATAAAATAAAATCATAAATGGTATGATTGCTGAAAAATACCGAAACTAAGGGACAATGTCCCTACAATTAAAATTGCCTAACTCATCACATTAGTTCACTGCCTGATGCTATGGCTATAATTCTGGTATTTGCTTTACCGTTTTACAACCAATATTCAGACTGAAGATTCTGAATTGTAATCTTAGCCACAGAAGAAATAACTGAAGTAATTTAAACAAAATTAAGCGTTAAGACAGTTTCCGTATAACTTTACACTCAGATACATGTCATAGTCTACTTTACAATCAATCCATCAGGTAGCTTCTTATAAACACACACAAAAACTATGTGAAGAACCTAAAACACAAAATCTCTGTTGGTAACATTATTTGAGGTCCATTTGCCACAGCTACTCCCAGCTCTTTATTTTAAGGAATCAAGAGGCAGGTTTGTAAGACAACATTCAGTACTATTAATTGTGGTTTGGATCCCCACTACTATAGCTGTTTACTGTCTAGCCTTGACAAAAACCATATTTTAAGATGTGGAATGAACTGGGCAAATGCTATGCCTCAAGTCTAAACACCTTCAAATTCAAGGAATTTGGACTTATTAAGATTTACATTTAATCTCTGAACATCACAGAAAGTAAAATACTAAATTGATTCAAAACATGTGCATATGTTGGGTAGGGAGAGAGAAGGATGTTGAGAGGGTGAAGAGAGGGTTATTTGTTTTTAAACATTTGGAATGCTTCTTCTACCTGAATTTTTTAAAAAGGAAAACCTTGCCAATGTAGTTAGGTCTAGATTCCAAATACCACAGGGCACCCTAAATTCAATCTCTAAGTTCACAAAGAATTAAAAGTACAACATCTCACAGTGTTTGAGCAATCTGACCTAACTTGACTTATCTTTTAAAGTTCTGCAGTTGTGGCACCTAAAAAACTGTTACTGCTTTTGAAATATGGAGAAAATAACCCACTCACATATGGAAGAACAAAACAGGTCAGTAGATAAAATTCTTAATTGTGAATAAATGATGAGTAGATTAAACTCTCAGAGGTCATTCTGACATTTTTACTACCCTCCCTTGGATCTCTACATTTATAAGGTTTTCTGAGGTCAGTATGTTGTAAATGGTCCCTTGAAGAATGTATAAAAATAATAGGCCAGGGGCACCTGTATGGCTCAGTCAGTTAAGCATCCAACTCTTCATTTTGGCTCAAGTCATGATGACACGGTTCATGGGATCAAAGCCTGCGTCAGGCTCTCCACGAGCCTGCTTGAGATTCTCTTTCGCTGCCCCTCCCATGCTTGTGTGCTCTCTCTCTCTCTCTCACTCAAAATAAATTAAAAAAAATAAACATTTAAAATAAATAAATAAAATATGACACTGCAATATCAAACCTAATGATTGTGCTTATCAATCACCCTTCTTATTTGCCTTTTAAAAAATGGCAAATAATTGTGTACTATAGGTTACCTAGTGCATCACTTCCAGGGTGTTTTGTTTCATGGTGTGCTTATGTTTGGATCAAAGAAAATCCATTCTATCTACTTTCAGGGAATCTGACACAAGGACTAAAGTTGTCAGTGGCTTTGCCATGCAGCAAGACTGATTTTTAAGCAAACATCATTGATTTTTTTTATATATATAATACAAATACTTTGAACTCCAACTACAAGTTTTCATATAATACTTAAGTATTTGTAAAGCACCAACCACCTAAACATTCATTCAAGCATGGCTTTTAATCTAGTTGGAGAAACCAGATACAAATGCTACCCAGGCATCTGAGTGGCTTAGTTAGTTATGCAACGAGCTAGATTTTGGCTCAGGTTCTGATCTCACGGTTTGTGAGTTTGAGCCCCATGTTGGGCTCTATGCTGACAGCACAGAGTTTGCTTGGGATTCTCTCTCCGTCTCTCTCTCTGACCCTGCCTGCCTCCTTGCGGACACTCCCTCCCTGTCTCTTAAAATAAATGAATAACCTTAAAAAAAAATTCTACCAGATACATAGCACTGTCTCAGGCAGTGAATATACAACAGCATGGTACAGGTGACCTATAGATGCTGTAATAAAAGTAAAAGATCCATGTGTCATGTGATTAATTAGGGAAATATTTGTGGAGGAGGAAAATCTCAAGTATATTATAATTATAATAAAAGTATTAAAAATAATTACCCTTTGTTAAAAAAAATGTTATGTACTTTATTTTTTATTATTTTAGAGAGAGTGCAAATGAGCGAGGGAGAAGGGCAGAGGGAGTGGCTCAGTGTGGAGCCTAATGCAGGGTTCAATCCCACGACCCTGGGATCATGACCTGAGCCAAAATCATGAGTTGGACACTCAGTCGACTGAGCCACTCAGATGCCCCAATAATTATCCTTCATAATATTATAAAGTATTATAGGAATTGAGCTGGCTGAGAGAGAAAAAATTTCTAGGCGGAGGGAACTATTAAGAATGAAACCAAGTAAAGACATGGGCACAGGAAGGCGAAGGTCATATGTTGGGAACAGTTGGAGAAAGGCCATCCTAGGTGAAAGGAATGTATGAAATCATAAGAGGAGATGACATTTCATAGAAAACCACATGAAAAATTTCTGAATTAACAAACTAAGGCATCATGAGGGCCATTCACAGAAAAACAAACAAAAGAAAACCACCCCATTCTTGACTATGTTGTAAGGAATCTCCTAAATACAGGCAAAGTAAAAAGTCCAACAGAGGGTTTAATAAAGCATTTGGATAATATTTCATAAACTTTCTAATTTACACTCTTTTCCTGTGATAACCACTCCTAGAGTCACGGTAATAAAAATATTAACAATGACAACAGCTACTTAGCATTTACTGAGCATTTAGCAGGTACCTATTCTGTGGCACACTATTCAGAGGTCTCTAGCTGTGTTACCTATTCAAACTATCTCAACACTCTTAGGTAGTTACAATTAATAATCCCTTTTACCCAGTACACTGGGTACACAAAGGCTGCTTAATAATAGTTGCAAGGTGTAAGGACACTCCCTCATCTAAGTGGGGGTTTCCTTGAACTCTAAATGCTATAGTAACAGCATAAGGTTGTAGCTCTGTTAAGATGTACAAAAACTTAACAGGAGTAACCGTCATTTCAGCTAGCAAGTTTCTTTTCTTCTCCAAACTACTTTTTGCTCATTTATAAGAGAACTAAAAGCAAACTTTTGGAGTATGATCAACCTGGAGTGAATTCTAACTTGGTGTATTTAGCAATGTACCTGCAATGTACTTAATTTTGCAAGCCTCATCTATAAACGGGGGATATTACTAGTATTTACCTCCCAGGTGAGGATTCATACAAACTGTTTAGCTCTGTACCTGGCGTACAGATACTGTAGCACTGAAGAACTATGAGCAGCTGTTCTGGTCCTGGCTCTGGGCGTTCTTAGATGCATTCCTCACCTTCTTCTACACTGTTCTGTATTTCAGGGGAACAAACTCTGAAAACTCCATTTCTCAGGCTTCTGTGTCTGCTGATTTCCGACAACGGTTCAGACAATGGAAGGCACTACGGCAGAAGCCAGAATGTTTCTCTCTGTCTCCACCTCAGGCAGCATTGTAGGCAAAAGCAGAATCTTTTTGTGACTCCAACTTCAGGTAACAGCACCACACTTACCGCCCCCACCACCCGTACCCTCCAACCCCATCCAGTTTCTGTTCTACCTTCTAATGTATAATCCCAGCCTCTGGACTCTGATAAAACTACTTCCTTCCTTGGTCTCCCTGGGAGGATGGGTGGCATCTTCCTGTCTCTTCCATCAATTCTTTTCATTAAATTCCCTCTATTAAATTCCCTCTATTTAAATATTCAGAGTGGTTATATTATTATGGTTGGATCTTTATTGATAAAACAATAAAAAATAGCAACGATGATGATATTGATGAGGTATTTGGGACACTGAACAGAGATGGTTTCTATGTATTATTTTTTGCAATTTGTTGGTTAAGTGCAGAGATTAGCCAACTTTTTTTTTTGGTAAAGGGCCACATACTAAATATTTTAGACTCTTGAGTGTCATTCGGTCTCTGTTGCAGCTACTCAACTGTGCCATTATAGTGTGAAAGAAGCCATGGACAATATATAAACGAACAGTCAGGGCTGTGTTCCAATAAAATTTTATTTACAAAAAGAGGGGACAGGCCAACTTTGGTCCAGAAGGTATGATTTGTCAACCCCTTGATTTAGGTGTTAACATAATAGATACATATGTCCAGCAGCACTTTGAAGAATAACCAAACTCAGTGATTATTTTTGAGTCAATACAGAATCATATACTTTTGAGAAATGTTAGAATATAAACTATGTTGCTTAACATGCTTAAATCTCCTCTACAATTATTCCCCAAAGTGGTCATACAATCTATATAAGCATCTAACTGAAAAATAAAAAACTTTTCAGGAGCTGCAATTACTATCAGGTTCTTTCTTACTTTTAGCCCAAATCTGTCCCCCTATAACCTAGGGGTCTTGCTCCTTTTTCCTGGATCTGCACGGAACAATCTTACCCCTAACTGAAAGGAATCTAGACCTTGATGGCTTTCCTATGGGCACATCATAACCTTATCACTAGTCCTCTTAAAACCAGCCACCAAGAACTGGCTTTAAATGCCTTTTTCCTAATCAGCAAATACATTTATTTGCTTATTATGTGTCACACATGATGTAAGCTCTAGAGATAAAGCAATAGACAAAATAGATTAGGTCCCTGCTTTCATGGAGCTCACTCTAGTTGGAGGTGAGAAAGAAGAAAAATAAAGCAGGGTGAAGGGACTGATAGCGAGGTAGGAGGGAAGTTGTTTTAAAATAGTGTTGTCGGAGAAATTCTCTCTTACAAGGTGGCCCTTGAGCAGAGAGTTAAAGGAAACTGAGGGAGTCACCTACATACACATGAGTGAAAATAAACAGTAAATGAAAAGACCCTAAAGCAAGACTGTACTAAGGATGTTCATAGAATAGCAGCAAGGACAGAAGGGCTTAAGGAAACTGTAGTAGACTTTATTCCATGCCTTTCTGCTTCTAGACTATATCAGCTAGTGTTCTGTTTTCCTGATTTCAATGCTTCCTTCAGTGAATGATCTGGATTTATGTTGATTAGAAATTAGCTCAGTAGGAGTTGTATATTCTTGTTCCAAAGACTCAGAGTGATCAAGGAAAAGAGTAATTTCTTAAGGAAAAATTACATACAGTAGATTCTTTTGGTTGTTTTTTTTTTTTTTTTGAATAAAGTGTTTTTTTAATAAAGCGTTTGAGTAAAGCGTTTAAGAAGTAATGCTTTTTACATTACTTAAAGGTAATAAATGCTGACACCATGCAAAAACTCTAACAGAAAACAGTGGGCATAAGCAACCAATTTTTTATGTAAAGCCTGACAGGTTTTCGGCCTCCTGTTGCTAACACTAATCAGGCATCCTCTCCTTCTAAAAAGCAACCAGCAGGACCCCACATAAATCCAGAGGGCAAAGCTGCAGGTCTCAGCATTTTTGATCTTAGTATTTTCAAAGAAATAAAAAAATTAATATTAGTATCTTTATCAGCACTTTTCTTTCTACAGAGATATGTAACGTTAGAATGTGTTAGCACGTTCTACAGACTATCTTATGCTTCCAATTATACTGATTGTTTAAAAGCATCTTTTTTTTGACTAAACTTAATACTTTTTATTGGTACATAAATCTAAAAAAAAATAATTCATTGGGCCATAAAAGTTGCTATAGAAAGAAATCTCAGCTTCCTCTCACAAACTTCATAGTGGCAGTTCTATTACTGAGGTTCTAATCCCAGTTTTGTCCCAAAGAATAGGGTGACCTTGGCAAGTCCCAGAAGCCCTTTGTGCCTTCTCTCTTTCATTTGCAAAATACACTCAAAATGCCATTTAACTTCAAGAGAAATACATCCTAAAATGTCTTGCAAATGAGAAAAATACGCAAATACTGTGTTATATCTTATGGGTAATATAGTGTGAGAAGAAAACCCAGCATGAAAATTCTTTTACCCCTTTCCCATTCTTTTCCTCTTCCTAAAGAAGTTAAGTAGGCTGGCAGGATACAAGGATTTTTACAGCCTCAGGTAAAATTGCAACGTGAGCAAAATTGGCATTTTATTCTTCTATTTCTTTTCTCTATTGCCCTTCTCACCTTCTGCTGCTTTTTCCTTTCTTGCTTCCACACTAAATGCACTTTTGCTTCTTCACTATCACACCAGACCATACTTCAACACTCCCCAAGTTTAATTCTCTACTCCCTCTCCAGGATAGCAATACACTCTCATATATTCTATACCCTCAATACCAATATACTCTATACCAGTACTCTATTATTTATACCAATATACTCTTATATACTCTATATTAGTTACAGGAGAATACATGCAATTTAGATTCCAGCCCCTTGCTCTACTTAGCAAGTCGTGTATTTGACAATGGGACTGTGAAGAAAGAACACATTTCTATCTGTTCACCCAAACAGGCATCCCTTTCTAAAGCACACAGTGTCACATGGGCTAACAAAGTCCTTGCTTCTACACCCTCTCTTAAAGGTTGCAAACAAGATTCCTGATTTCCTGGTTATCAAGTACTGTATGATTATCTCACTAAAGCTAAATGTAGTGTCCCATGCACACAGTGAATCATCTCAACTAGTTTTGAGTCAACCTTCTCATATTTTCTCCCACAAAGATTTCTGATTTTTTTGTAGTTTCACTGTGTATTTACTTTTAAGCAAAAAGAAATAAAAGCCCGATAAACCCATAATGTCCAGACAAACTAGAGTCTAGCTGTCATGTTTGATACCATAATCTTCTATACAAGTTTTCAAACTTAAAGCTTCTTCTGTATAGCCTGAATTTAATTAAAATGCTATTTGAACATAGCATAACCTTTTCCCTTAAGCCTATTAAAATGTTAGTGATGCAGAGAGCAAAGGCAAAAGAAATGTAGATGAAATTAAATTTCCTTAACTTGCAGCCCATTGACAAATACTGGAGACAGGCAGAGTCTGACATTTCTGCAGGAACTCCCAACCGTCTGAATGTTAATGCCTGGCTACAGGAAAAAACAACCTTAGCTTAACAATACCTAGGCCTCCGGGATCCCCTAAGTCTTCTTTTAACTTATGAAAATCCTTTTGGAAACCTCCTTTGTCTCTACCCCTCCCAACTTAAAAGTATATAATTAATAGCTCCTCACATTCCCAGAGCAGCTCTTTCTGCCCACTGGTCCTGTCCCCGTGCTTTACTAAAAACCACCTTTTTTGCACCAAAAACATCTCAAGAATTCTTTCTTATCTGTCTGCACCTGAACCCTTACATCTAATCACATCATTAGGAAACAAACATTTACTTCGTAATTTTTAAAACATCCCTTTTAGAAACACAATAAACAAGCAAGCTCTATTCTGTGTCTAAAAGCTAGTCCTTATTTTTCAAAACACGATGCACAAGTTCATACTAACCTAAAGAGTAATGACATAGCTCCTGTTATTCTTTTGCCATGTATATAATAATATAATAAATATTATATAAAACATTTATAAAAAATGCAGTGTTTGATACATCTCTGTTTTCTAATTATAACTTGGGACATGGTTATAACACTGTTAATGGATCCACTCTGTACCTTGTTATCACTTACCCCACACCTCTCCCTGGGGGCAAGGTCTGTAGGTTCAGAATGTTCTCAGCTATCTGGTTCTGCTGCAGGGTAAGGTTAGACTGGAAGTAAGACAATGTCAAAGGTGACCAAACTCTTTCAGAGAAGCTTACCTTGCCCAACCATCCCCCAAGGGCTCCATCTGTTTGTTATGAGAGCACTGGATCAATACTTAGATATTCTATGCCTCACTGAATCCCTTCCTTGGAACTAGACTATTGCTCAGCTTTAGTCCCTCATTAAAAAAAAAAAAAAAAAAAAAAATTGTTTTAGAGATGGGGTGGAGAGGGGCAGAGGGAGACAGAGAGAAAGAGAGGGGGAAAGGAAGAGAGAGAGAGAGTGAGAGAGAGAGAGAGAGAGAGAGAGAGAGAGAGAATCTTAAGCAGGCTCCACACTCAGTGCAGAGCCCGACTCTATCCCAGGACCCTGGGATCATGACCTGAGCCAAATCAAAATTTGGCTACTTGACCGACTGAGCCACCCGAGTGCCCCTAATTTCAAAATACTTAAAAAAAAAAAAACAAAAAAAAAAAAACAAAAAAAAAACACAACACTTATTCTTCCTCTTTATAAAAGTGATTTGAAGATTTAATTATATTTGCAAGTACTTAATAATTTTTGTAATCTACTTCGAAACAAAATGTCTATAATTAATAGCTACACTGTATGGAGTACAGGTTAAGTATTAGAAAGTAGCACTGGATGTTTTACATGGGTTACTTCTTTTAATTCTCAAACAACCCTGTAAGTTTGGTATAATTATGCTCTATTTCTATAAGAATTCCCTGAAGCTTAGGTATTTCAACCAAATAGCAACAAGTGTTACAGTGAGCAATCAAGCTTAAGGTAATTTGAATCCACAATCCATACTTTCCCCACTACAATTCTACGTTTAAATATAGGCTATATTTTCCACAACCAAAGCAATATCACGTTTAATGACTATAAGCAATATGTTGAAGAAGAAAAAAATTGCATGGTACCATGCCCCTCTAGAAAAGCTGAGAAAATACACAGGTACTACACACTATGCTTACATTTTTTTAACAGACCACAGACCACCCTTTTGACACCATAATTTTGTATAGTTTTGATGTATAAGATATAGGAAATGCAATGTTTAAGATGAAAGACAAATATAACTTTCCATCCCAGCCTGCGTGAAGCTTAGGTTTTTCACCAGAGGTTTTACTCCGGTTGTACAGGCCACTTTTAGACAACCAACCTGAACAGCAGAAACCTGTGTAAAGTAGAAGGGCCCACAGTGCTCCCCAACCCCCTGGCTGAATACAAACAGCCCAATGGGCGACCTACCTCAAAATACCCATAAGCCCTAGCTGACCTAGGGATTGCTTACACCCGGACACAGGTACCAAAAAAGAAAAAAAGAAAAAAACTGAAAATCGCGCACGTTCCATACCTCCTCACCTCCCCGCTTGAACTAGAGCCCCCCAGCACTGCCTAGTGGCAGACAGTATTTGCTTTGCTGTCCTGCCCACACCTCCCTTGGGGTGTATTCAGTAATATTTTCTTTGTTCTGCCTTGGGTGAATTCTTTCACTGCCTGCACTGCCAGGCTCCACTTCATCAGGTTGCCCCCCCACCCCCCCGCCATTTACATACATTATCAAGCAGACACACAAATCACAAATAAAATAGAACAGGAAGAGCAAGCACTTTTTTTTTTTTTTTTTTTTTTGGTTTTGGAGAACAGCTAAGCAACACCAGGAAATTCTTTTTTGGAAATGTAGAAAAGTCCTTTTTTATGGCATTATGACCTCCTTAAAATTCTGTTCTTCAAACCCAAGTCTCACAGGGGCCATGTCTATTTTCTATTTAGATTAGTTTATGATCTCAAATATTCTACTGCAGTTCCTAGTACAATGGTGAGACCCAATTTCATCCAATTCTACTATGTCTTTAATAAAAATTGGTTTCTCAGTAGTTTCAAGAGGAAAACCATTTTAATTTGTTCCTGCTATAGCTATTGTCTTCATGTACTATTCTGTCCTTGAGGCCTTATATGGATGTCAAAGAAAGCATGTTTGTCTAGCTGCTTCTGAAGGCTTCTGAAGGTGACAGATGATCATGTAGATGCCCGTCTAACACATCTTGATGCAGATAATCAGACTTAGAGTCTAAAGTGTCAGTACCTTTGGTCTCTAAGCTGATTAGGTTGCTGTTGAAACTGGTCAGGCCAATTTTATAGCTGGATACAATTTTCTGACCTATTTTTAAATTTGTAAAGATTGAGATTTTTTTTTACAAATTGCCTTTTCTATCTCTGGGGATCTTTTTCTTTGCAACTGGGGTAAATGGGACAGGAAATAATGGAAACATTATTCCTTTTCCACTGGAGAGCTCTTGTCTTTCTACCAGTCCTCTATCCTTCAAATGCCTGTGGTGGGAATTAAATCAGCACTGGGGAGAATTTGTAGCTATCTTGTTTTCATGCTAGCCACTTTTTAAGACTGCTTGGCCTAAAGAGGTTCTTGGTCTTAATTTTTCCTCTAACCTAAGCAAAAAAGAGGACTGTCAGTCTTGCATATTTCATGCATATTTCAATCTGATTCACTAATGTAGAGATCCTTGTAGGAGTATCAAAACTTTAAAATAGTAAAGTGTTCCTTTGTGATGTATCTCCTTTCATCATGGTTACCAGACATTATGAATCTTAGAACTGATAGTGTTAGCCTCTTTATTCAGGTCACTAGGAAACTCAGAGCAAAATGTGTGGCCCATATTAATAAATAGAAAGAATTATGGTACATATTTAAGGTACTAATCCCAGCCTAATATTATTTTCCTTTTCCTTGCGTTTTCTAATTTACTTTACTGTTCACTTATGATTTTAATGAAGCTAACGCAACTCTAATCAGAGGTATTACTAATAATGATAAATAATTATGATATGTAAAAACACAAGAACTAAGTGGTAATCTATAATACTAGCTGGCCAATCACAGAAATGAGAAGGTCAAGACTGTTATAAGACATGCAAGACTGATAGGCTATGAGGAACAGGTTGTAAGATCTTAAAAGGGCATAAATTAAACAGCAGAGAGCAAGCTTCAAAGATTCATAAATAGGTGTTGCTACCATTTGACTCCTGATATGATCTCATTTTGGGCAACGATTTGAAAATTCTTCCAGGATCATTTCAATTTATCCTTTGTACGTTATTTAAATCTCAAGTGAGCTCTTGGATCACAAACGGCAAGCCAAAATGCTTATGAATTGTTTCCTAGTTCTTGACTGTCAGATTAATTTTAACTAATTGTAAAGATTTCTCTCATATTGCTTACAATGTCACTAAATTGATGTGCCCAGTATTCAATTATGTTAAATATGTACTAAGGTAGGAGGCTGTTCTGATAAAGACAAGTATACTCTGGAATTCCTTAAAATAGGGTAGCTCGCACATAACAGACACCCACATTATAGAGGGGGAAAAAAAAGAACATTAAAACCATTGTATATTTAGAGAAAAGTACCAAGGTTAACATAAAGGATACAAACACAATAGCTCTATAATACCCCCATAGTAACACCCATTCTATGCTTACTGGAACATACTGAGGTCTTGCTTACGTGACTCAGTATTAACTACAATCAATTCACTCTTTAGGATTTATCATGAAATTCTCTTATAGTCTATATAATAGAAACTTTTAGAACAGTTTTTTAAAATATAGAAGTTTCTGGGGCGCCTGGGTGGCGCAGTCGGTTAAGCATCCGACTTCAGCCAGGTCATGATCTCGCGGTCCGTGAGTTCGAGCCCCGCATCAGGCTCTGGGCTGATGGCTCAGAGCCTGGAGCCTGTTTCCGATTCTGTGTCTCCCTCTCTCTCTGCCCCTCCCCCGTTCATGCTCTGTCTCTCTCTGTCCCAAAAATAAATAAACGTTGAAAAAAAAATTTAAAAATAAATAAATAAATAAATAAAATATAGAAGTTTCTGCTCTAACATAACACATAAATTCTTGAAAAATCATCTTTCTGCAAATTTGCATACTAAAAATAATAGGTATATGAGAAAAATAGTGTTAGAAGCAGATAAGTCAAAGACAGAAAACTAACAAAAACAATAAAGATTCTAATAAAATACTAGCACAGTTTAAAAAATGCATGGCAAATTCCTTACAAAGGAATCCTGAAGTAAACATAGGACTTTATCTTCTAGAAAGAAAAAAAAAAAAAGTGAAATAGGTTAATGTGAAAGGGTTGAGGATGCTAAATTATAAAGAGAAGAGGCCAATGTACAAAGACCAGGCAGAAACACATAATAAGGAGTTCCATGACAGAGCATGTGGCCAAACTGAGCAAAAAGAAGAATGTGGGATGAATGGTCATCATATACAGTATAAATTGCCTGTACCATTCTGCTGTATCAATATAGTTTGACTTTAGCTGTTGTATCACTTAGTGGCAAAAACTATGCCACAAAATCTCAATCACTTATGAGCTAATTTGTATTGCAGAGGCAAAGTTGTAACAGAACAGAGTATACCAAAACTTCATTTTTTATTTTTATTTTTTTCAAAGACTTTATTTATTAACTTATTTCTAAATGTTTATTTTTGAGACAGTGCATGTGGGGGAGGGGCAGGGAGAGAGGGGGACAGAGGATCCGAAGTGGGCTCCATGCTGACAGCAGCGGACCCGATACGGGGCTTGAATTTACAAACCGTGAGGTCATAACCTGAGCTGAAGTTGCATGCTCAACTTACTGAGACACCCAGGTGCCCTTCAAAGACTACTTTTAAGTGATTTCTATTCCCAATGTGGGACTGAAACTTACAACCCCGAGATCCAATCATATGCTCTACTGACTGAGCCAGCCAGGTGCCCCTCAAAACTTTAAGTTAGCATATTTTTCTAGATTTATGTTGAAAGAATAAATTCAAAATATCTCAGCAAGCCAACTCACTGCCTAGGAAAAGGAGAACTCTCAGAATGGGAAGAAAATATGGTGAAATTAATGGGTCTGGTACATAGTAAGTGCTCAATAAATGTTACCAGCAGCTACTACCACTACCACTACCACTTCTGTTGCTGCTACTTCACTAGTAAAGATGGAAACTAAAAGAGCACTGAGGCAGACGTGTGTGGTGTACCCAGGATCTACACTCTCTACTTTATTGCTAACAGAATTCTAATTTTTGGTCAGGAATCTACCTCTCAGGAAAGGTGACCTTAACCTCATGTTCGGGGCAAATCTGGATTAGTCTAAACTAATTATGGTAATCCCACTGTTTTTGGCCATGACTGGTTCAAAAGTGGGCATGAGGCCTCCAGGCCAATACAACATAAAGTCCATCAGAGGGAGGGCGGGAGGAGCTTTGGGAAAAACTTTCCTTATAAGTACTAAAGAGACACAGGAGCAGTTTATCTTTTCTCTTCCTCTGGATATTGTCAGGGCAAAAGCACATTAGGTGCTCCGATGCTCCACTTACATTTTGAATTCCCCCTTCTCAAAGAAGACCTTCAGGAATTTCCCTCACTATCTTGTCAGCTCTTTGGGGATTTTAAAGTGATGTTTTAAACAAGTCTTATTCAATAATTTTTTAAAAAGAGTTCCATCAGAATAACTTACTCTATCATTACCAAAAATGGAAATATTCTACCTTTGTTTGCAAAATGATCTAAGACTGATTTGTTTTGAGAATTTTATATATAATTTTTACAATCTTCTTTGTGACAGTTATTTTTCTATTGCATAGCTAGACTGTGTAGCTCAGTGCTGCCTAGTACAGTTGCCATGAGCAACATATGGCTTTTCAAATATAAATTAATTCAACTTAAAAGTTCTGTTTTTCAGTTACACTAGCCACATTTCAAATGCCCAATAGCTATTTTGGTGAGTAGCTACCAAGCTGCACAATGCATATATAGAATATTTCCATCACTAAAGAAAATTCTCTTGGACAGTGCTGGCTATGTGTTCTGAAAGTTTAAATTTTCATATATTAGATTATGCTTTAAAAATCCCCAGCTTAAAAACTTATGCTCAGATAGCTTTTATAACTTCGATAGCATGAAAATAAATTTCAGTGTGGTAAGTGAATTGTCACATATTCTGAACTAGCAGAGTCTTAGATTTATGAAAAAAAAATTATTTGTATTTCCATGATAGAGTCATGTTAACTGTATCATTTGCTGAAAGCTGAAACAGAAGACAAAGCTAATAATAGAAATGTCAAGCCACCAGTAGCAGGTTCTACAATTTGAGCATCTCATGTTTATTTATTTTTGAGAAAGAGAAGCAGAGCATGAGTGGGGGAGGGGCAGAGACAGAGAGGGAGACACAGAATCTGAAGCAGGCTCCAGGCTCTGAGCTGTCAGCACAGAGCCTGATGCGGGGCTTGAACCCACGATCTGCGAGATCATGACCTGAGCCAAAGCCAGATGCTTAACCGACTGAGCCACCCAGGTGCCCCAACAATTTGAGCATTTAAAAGGAAGTTTATGGGTGAAAAGCAACAAGCCTAATATGTCTGGCACAGTTTTTTCCTTTTTCTCTTACTTATCGTACATTATTCATATTATAGTAACTATCTTATTAGAGCCAAAACATGTGCCTGCCCCTACAATCACGTAACAGAAACAGATGTGAATTGAGACATGGGTTTGGCTTTCTCACTCCTGCCTGACACAGTCTGATAGACAGTAGATATTCTTTTTTTCTACCCTTGTGTAAAACCTCTGTTCTTCTGAAATTCATGCTATTCATCCAAATCACTATCTGGCTTCATCATTGTTACTAATCCATCGTGGCCATTTTCCTTCATTTATGAAAGGGTCTGGTACCTGCTTTGCAGTCTCACACTACACTCCGAGTTCTAACATCATCGTGAGTGACCTCAACATCCGCATAGAAGACTCCTCAAATTCCCTGGCTTTGAAGATCCTTGAATTCCTTCATCTCTGCCCAAGGTTAGGTAAGCAATCCCTTGGCAGAGTTGTCATCATTGAGAACAGTCTCACTTCTCATATCTGAAATTCAAATGCATTCCAGTCTCTGATCCCCACATCATCTATCTCCCTCCCCCTGTTCTTCCTACTACACTGGTTCTTTGATTTTTATAGATTTTTGAAGTTAGGTCCTTAATTTTCTCCTCTTAGCCATCTTTAGACTCCACTGCGTTTCCCACCAGTGCCCTCAAATTCTTTCTGACTTGTTTATTGCTCTGTTGTAGTCTCACCTTCTCCAATCTATTCTCATCTAGAGGATAAATCAGAGGCTAAGTCTTTGCATGGTGTCTTATTGCCTCAAGATAAAGATCATTTAACCTCTTTAACCTCGAAGCCTTGCACTTACTTTTCCTTCTGCCTAGAATGCTCTCATGGTCACTTTCTTCTTTTCTGGTCTGCTCCTATCTGCCCTTCAGACCTTTACCTTCCTCTGGGAAGAATCCCTTAAATCCTTAATTAGGCTAGTGACAGTTCTATGTGCTTTTAAAGCATTCCATAATTATTCTATCATATCATAGATAAGTGATTTTTCTGCAATTAACTGATTTGCCAGGAAATTATAAGACCCTTGAGAGCACAGATTATCATTCTCAGTCTAGAACAGTTTGATATACAGAGGGCACTCAATGACTTGTTGAGTGAATGAATAAATAATGCTGGTAACTTGAAATGGTTATTATAAATGAAGGTACAAGTAATTGCTTCAAGATGCAAATTTAACATAGAAGTAAATATGATCAATAAGCTACTTTTTTGGAAGTATGTATGAGGGGTAATAGAGCAGGGTAAGGAAGATTAGGAGTCCCAGGGTTGTAAGGAGCAGGGAAGGATGCAGTTTTAAATGTGGTATTCAGGCTAGGCCTCATTGAGAAGGTGACAGTTGAATAAAAGTGAGGTAAGGGAGTCATGTATGTAGATATTTTGGGAGAAGAGTCCATAAGATAAAGGAAACAAGCAATGCAAAAGTACTAAAGGCGGGAGCATGCCTGGTGTGTACAAGGAAGGTGGCTAGAGCAGAGCTATTGAGGAGGAAGGAGGAAGAGATTAGTTTAGAAAAGTAATGGAAGGCTAGATTGTATAGTCTTTGCAGGCCTTTGTAAGGACTTTGCATTTAAGTAAAATGGGGAGCCCCTGAAAGGTTTTGAGTAAAGGATATAATCTAACTCACTCAGTTTCTTATATATTGAGAACTGTAGGGAACAAAAGTAGCAATGGCAAATCCACTGAAAAAGCTCTTCAGAGAAATCCAGTGCAAAAAAGAGTGGTAGCAGTGGAGGCAGTGAGAACTAGTCAGATCTAGGATATATCATGAAGGGAAAGCCAGTGCGATTTCCTGAAGGATTGGGTATGAGCTGTGAGAGAATGGAATCAAGAATGACTCAAAAGAAAAAAAGAAAAAAAAAGAAAAGAAAGAAAAAAATGGCAGATGGAATTGACATCTGAGATGGGGGAGGTATAGGTATGTGGAAATGTTTTAGAGAGAGCATTTGGGCATGGTAAATATTAGATGTCTATTAAAAGTTTAATCAACGGTAAGATAGGAGTCTGGAATCCATAAAAGAAGTCTGGGCTAAAAATAGAAATTTGAGGGTCAAATGGCGTATGAATGCTGTCAAAAATAATGAAACTGGATGAGATCACCAAGGTAAATATTAGTAGTGTACAAAAAAAGGCCAATGACTAGATTCTGGATACCCTAAGAGGTCAGAGAAGAGTAAGAACCAGCGAAGGAGAATGAGAAAAAACAAGTAGAAAAAGAAAAGGACAACCAAAAAGTTGTAGTGTTATGGAAGCCTAGTGACTATCAAGTAAGATGAACACTGAGGACTGACTATTGGATTTAGCAACATGTAAGTCATCTGTGACTTGAACAGAGCATTTTAAAAAATGTTTTATTTATTTTTGAGAGAGAGAAAGAGAGAGTGCCAGTGGGGGGAGGGGCAGAGAAAGGAGACACAGAATTTGAAGCAAGCTCCAGACTCTGAGCTGTCAGCACAGAGCCTGATGTGGGGCTCGAACTCACAAGCTGTGAGATCATGACCTGAGCCAAAGTCGGACACTTAACTGAATGAGCCACCCAGGTACTCCAGACAAGAGCATTTTTAGTAGAATGATGGAGGCAAAGATCTGACAAGAACAATTTTAGGAAAAAATTAGAAGAGGAATTGGATATGGAAGTACATAGTTCTTTTAAGGAATATTGTTTCAAAAGGAAGAAAAACATGGTTAAAGAACCGGCAGATTTTTTGTTTTTGTTCTTTTAAGACAGGAGAAATAACAGCGTGTTTGTATGTTTATGGAAAATTCCAGAAGAGATGATATTGGAAAAATATCCACATATTTTGAAATAACCAAGAATTAAGATAGGAATAGAGTTGGAGAGCATGACAGTGAGGAATAGTGTGCAATAGTCTGATGGTGTGAAATTAAAAGGTGTGGCTTTCACATAAGAGGGAGGGAGAATCATCCGAAAGGAGAAATGAAATATAAAAGCATAGTCAATCTACTTTCACTCATTCAAGAGTTAAGGATGAAAACAACTTTAAAAGGTTAAAGTTTATTGTAAGTATCTTTAGAGGACAGTCAGTTTCCATTAGAACAACAAAGTGAAGAGAAGGAAAATTGAGAGACATCGGAATGTAAGGACTTTTGCTGCTGATGGATCTTGAATTCCTAAGGGCACAGAAGTTTCAAAAGTTGGGCAGAGATAGGTAACAGAAGATGTGATATGCAGAACTTTTTGGAATTGGAGGGCAAGACATGGGGAATGATGTGGGAATCTGGGGTTTCTTAAAGTGGCAAACACAAAGTAGGATCAAGGGTATAATAAGATTAATCCTGGTGGACTCAGGAAAGATAGTGGGAGCAAAGGTGTGAGTGTTGGGGGAATAAGACATTTTGGGGGACCTATGACTCTCTCTTAGTACCTATTGGAGAAGATTGTATTTGCCCTTCATGCTGGAGCTTTCCCTAGTTCCCTGTTGATGGAATTGCTGGACCTGAGGTTGGTTCCATTCACTATTAACAACTTGAAAAATTCATGTGACCTTCATACACATGGATTTATGATCAAATAGCTTCCAGTTTTAAAAATTTCCCTGCTCTAGGGGAAATGTAAGCTAATTTTTCATAGCAAAGTTTGGTTTTACTTACATCTGTGTTACAGGAGCGATACCGTTTCCTTTCCCCAAGGCAATATTTTCCACCTCCTGAAGGTCTGAAAACACATTTTGTTTAACATGTGAATATATCTGTCTACAGAAAGAGTACATATATTGCTTGACAAAAACATATTAGCATTTATTTTAAGAAAATACAAAATTTGACATTTTATTAGTTATTAAAATAATAGTCATGCTGGTGATTGTTAACAATGATGATTATGGTTGTTGAACATAAAACTTAAGTCAGTTTGCTATGAAAAGCTTTTTAGGACTCTTAATTGTCATGATTTACATTAGGAAGAAAATGCAATTAAATAAATTTATTTTCTAATTATCATAGTAAGCAGGTGCTCAGTTCAACAGTGAGTTTAAAACTCACTTATAATGAAAAGCCATTTGAATCTTATTCAACAAAAGCCATATATAATCTGATGCTATTTGTTCACCACGTAGGAAGTGGTAAGTTTACTATTTTTTCCAAACTACAAACAAGAGCATACTAAATTAGTCTCTGGAAATAGCTGTAGTTCAAAGTAAATAATGCAGAAATGAATTTCTATCTCACTATATGAAGTTTGAAAAATTACATCTCAAAACAAGATGGCTTTGCATTATATAAATACTGCATATGACACTCACAGTAATGAAAAAGTAAGATGCCCAATATTTGATTTACATAAATTAATTTTTAAAGTATTTAACATTAGGTAAAGCCATATGCTATTATTCAGGAATCCTATTTCGAATGGCAAAGCTAACTTCTTTTATAAATATCTGAGTATATTACTTTTTATCATAGAATTTGATAGTTTTGTTTATTAATTACAGTAGCCCGCAGTTGAACTTAGGTAATTATTCTGTACTTGTTTGAGAAAAGATCAAGTATAATTATAATTTTGGCTAACTGGTAATCAATGGAATAAAGTTACATGTTAATATATTTTGAATACCAGAGAATACTGACTCTAAGAAAGAAGAGAAATGGCCCCGTCTAAATCAGCTTGGGAGAAATAGGTTGATCAGACAAAAACAAGGGCGTGGGGATGGTGGTAGCATGACTGATTTATGAGTGGGTGACAGTGAGCTCTGTTTAGCAGGAAGATAATAATGGAAAGAAAGCTGGAGAATGGAAACACAGAAACTAGTGTAAAAGGAAATAATTTCAAGCTGAAAAGAATAAAAAAGAAGAAAAGAGACGTTCAGAGGAGGAACCAAAGAGAGGGATCCTGAAGTAAAAAGAGAAAATTAAAAATTAAAGCAACTTTTACCCCAGGAAGGAGAAAAAAGCAGAAGTAATATAACGCCATGCTGCACCAAACGTTAGTTGGGAAAGGAGGCCTGCAACCTGAGCTCTAGACAAAAATGGGAGCACTTGATATGCAGCAGCTAAGGAGAAGTTTAGTTTCTGGGTGGACAGGAAAGTCCAACTGGGGGACTCTAGTCCACCTGTAATGGGCACTAGCGGGAGGGAGAGGCAATTCAGCTACCAGAGAATACTGATGGGGCTGGCCTTACGCCAGGGGACTCTGACTGGAGAAAAGGAGTGGTGGGAGAGGAGCAGTCCAACCTGCATGAAACAGTCACGGGGAGAAAAGTGGTGGCAGCTCCGGAAGATGATTAATAGGGGCATGTGAATGGAAACTATTTTAACACATGGGCAGTATTCTTTTCATTGTGATTTGTGATGCGAATCAAGGCATTTCAACCCTTGAAGTGCTCTCATTGGTCCTTTTAATACTAATGTAGCAGTAATAATTTTATGTGACATGTGAAAAGACCTTAGGTTTCCTGGGAATAATGGTAATGTAGCTAAGACCAGACCTGGATTCATCCATAATTCAGTAGTTTTCAGAGGAGGAAACCTATCTGATTATTACTAGATTAAAAGTCTGGCTATACCTGGGATAGATACACAATGCTATTCTTTTTTATTTTTAGTTACACAGTAAGGGGGTGGGGGGAAAAAGAAAGTCTGTCTAACAAGGCTCTTCCACTTCTCTGTGCCTATTGCTTGTTCAGAAGACAAACACTTGGCTCACTAGTGAAACGTTTTTACAGATAACATGTGAAACCACAGCTTTGAATCAATTCCAACTGTGTCTTTTTGTTGGCTCCGGCTTACTTTAGCTACTTACGCTGGACTGTCACAGTGTCTTAGGGATGAGGAGACGCCTCCCCCGCAGGTTCTGCTGCACTCTCCCCATAGTGACCAGGGACCCCAGCCCCCATCTATGCTCTGGGGCCAAGTGCCAAAAGGAACACAATCTCCCTGATAACACCACTGCAAGATTTCACAGAAAACACAGAATTAGCTTTTAGGCAGATAGAGCTATCAGGTTAGAAATACATAAGGGTCCGGCAATGATCAATTACAGGCATTAGCATTCTCCAATAGATAACAGACTGAGAGTTCTTTAACTGTGTTTAGACGATGGCAAAGGTGCATGTGATTTGCAAATTATCTTTAGCTAGGCAATGATTTATACATCTCTAACATGTACCAGGAGTCTAGAAAACTTGACTTTACTTCCTTTTTCCTTATTTCTCTGCCTCCAGAATCCTAGTGTTTCTCATTAAAGAGACCTCAAAAGTCTTTTTTAAGATATTTTAGTATTAAATTTTTTTTCTTTTTATTCCACTATTATTAGACTCATGGAATGATAACGCAATATGGAAAGTTCCCCAGTAAGGAATTTTTATGACGGTAATTGCTTTTACATTAAAAAAAAAAAAAAAAAAAAAAAAAAAGAAAGAAAGAAAAAAAGAAAGAAAAAAAAAGGCTGGTTGAGGCTACAATAGTAAAAGAATGTGTTGTGGCATTTCATCTACATGAGTCCTGCAGACATAATAAAAGTAATGCCAAGATACTAGGGACAGGGTACAAAAAACTCTAACATACACTGCCTAGCCATGTGTATACAGCACTGCATGAACATGTGTACTGGAATTCTTTCAGCTTTACTCTGCACTAAACCACACATACTGCATGTAAGTAGAAAGCCAGGAATAATTTATCGAGACGTAGACATCACATAATCAGCTCATAACTCTAACATGATAAATCTTATTTGCAGAATATGGTAAAAATGAAATCTTTTTTTTTAAGCCAAGCATGTCTAGGCTTTTATTGGTGCGTTTTTCTTAAGTATCAAATTTTGACAAACCAACCTGGTGCTGTGAATGTCATTTTTTTTATATGAATGATAAAAAACATTATTAGAATAACTATCAGTAATATCAGATACACAAAAAATCAACTTTATATTAAAATATGAAAGGGGGCGCCTGGGTGGCGCAGTCGGTTAAGCGTCCGACTTCAGCCAGGTCACGATCTCGCGGTCCGGGAGTTCGAGCCCCGCATCAGGCTCTGGGCTGATGGCTCAGAGCCTGGAGCCTGTTTCCGATTCTGTGTCTCCCTCTCTCTCTGTCCCTCCCCCGTTCATGCTCTGTCTCTCTCTGTCCCAAAAATAAATAAACGTTGAAAAAAAAAAAAAAAAAGAGAAAAAAAATATGAAGGTATTATAATATGCAATGCTTAGAAAGTAATCAGTTTATTACATTGTTTCCATATATCTGGAATTTTTTCACTTTTCACCATTCCATGGCTGCCACCTTAGATGAAATAGGCAAATGGAATAGATTCTTACCTGGTCTCTGTGGCTCTACTTTTTTTGTACCTATAATCAACCCATTCTCTAGTAAGCACTTCAAGAGAGCTCTTTTCAAAACGTTATCACATCATGTCACTTTTTGCTTAAACAATTGCACTAGTTTCCTGCCTCCCTTAACTCTGGTCAGAAGTGGCCTTTGTGACTCCTGCCTCCTTCTCCAGTCTTATTCTCTCTTGCACAGACTGGTTCAGACCACTGCAATCTTTTATTTTCCTCAATATACTAAGTTTGTTCCCTCTTTTGGGCATTTGCATTTGCTGGTCCTTCTGGGAATATTCTTCTCCTAATTACTTATGTTGCTGTCTTCTCATCATTTGGTCTCAAGGTCAAGCGTCCTTTCATCAGAGAGGTCTTTCCTTGACCACTTTTATTCTGAAGATGGGGTACCTCCCCACCCTCTTTCACCCTCCCCTCCTCCAACTCCAGACTGTAATAAAGATTACAGCCTCCTGTTTTAGTTCCCTCTTACCACTTAACACATTTTAAATTACTCTTTATTTTTCAAATTACTTCTTTAGTATTTTTCCTTTGTCATTAGTATGTAAAACCAGGAAATGCACATGTGGGTATTTATTTATTTAAAAAAAATATGAGCATTGTATAATATTCATTTTAGGCAATTCATCCATGCTTTTTTTTTTTCTTTTTTCATCTATGCTTTGAAGGGGAAAGTTCAGCAACATATCTAAGCCCACAAATGACCAAGTTATTTGAGCAAAATATATCCTGAGAGGCAGGATAGCATGATGGTTGAGGACTGAGACCTGAATAAGAACTGAGATACTAAGTAAGTAATTTCATTTGTCTGCACCTGAGCTTTTTCATAAATAAAAAGGTAAATAATAATAAAGCCTATAGCATGGCAGATTAAATAAAGATAATGTGAAGAACCTGGTACATGGGGTGTAGAAAGTATCTGATACATGGAAAGAGTTCTGTAAATGCTAGTAACCACTGGGCAAGTTGCTTAATTTCTCTGGATCTCCATTTTCTTATCTGTAAAATGCGAACAATAACACCATCTATCTAGTAGGGCACATAAAGTGAGTAGAGTAATGGTTAATTCATATCAAACCTTCAATATGCTAAATTAGCTAATATTACTGTTAAAATGAAGTGCTCACATGTAGGAACGAGGTTTTTGCTACTTGCCGAGATCTAAATGTGGTGTGAATGGCACTCATAACCTTCCGAAATCCTAGAGAAAGCTAAGTTCCTGCCCTGATGATGATACTAAATTCTTGTAAGGCCACACAAATCTTCCACAATGCAGAAAGAAATCAACAGGCACACTTTGGAAGATTTGTTTCTCTCCACAGATGTACATTTATCTCTTCCAAAGTTGATGGCTCTGAGCATTTTTAAAAAATTTGTTGAGGGTGCCTGAGTGGCTCAGTTGGTTGACTGACTGGCTTTGGCTCAGGTCATGATCTCACGGTTCATGGGTTTGAGCCTGCGTCAGGCTCTGTACTGACAGCATGGAGCCTGGAACCTGCTTCTATTCTGTATCTCCCTCTTTCTCTGCCTCTCCTCTGCTCATGCTCTCTCCCTCTGTTTTTCTCTCCAAAATAAATAAACATTAAAAAAATTAAAATAAATTTGCTTTATAAAAATTTGTTGAATTTTTAATATTCTTTATTTGAAAACATTATTTGAACTAAAGAGACAAAAACAAAAACAGTTGACCCATATCTCCCACCCCTGACCCCTACCTCTGGCAAACACCAAACTATTCTCTGTATCTATGAGCCTGTTTTTAAAGAAATATACATATATATTAAATATATATCATTATATAGCAATAAATATGCTATTTAAATTTAATTAAAATTTAAATTTCAGTTCCTCAGCCACATTTCTAGGGCTCCATAGTCACATATGGCTAGTGGCTACTATGTTGGACAGAGCAGATATAGAGCATTTCTATCATCATAGAATATTCCATTAGAAATGCTGAATGTCTAGAACAGTGCCTAGCATGTAGTAGTCATACAATAAAAATTTATTGAATAAATACATTAGTTAAATTATAGAATTCTTTGTCCTATTCTGGACCACATGTCCAGATCCTTACTACATGTAAGTAAGGGAACTAGAGATACTGGCGGATAAAAAAATGTCAATTTCATCTTTCTTTCCATGATAATTGCACTCAGTCTATTTTTAGTAGTTGTAATAACATAAAGGAATCATTGAGAGAAGTGCTGGGTAATTAATTTTCATTTGTCCATAAAAAAATTAGGCAAGAGAGAGAAAAATCTGATTGGCTAGAAGGCAGAACATTCTGACCCTAAGTCTAATAAATATTAAAGTAGGACATAAAGAAAAATGGTTAGTTTTGGGCAATGGGAATTGCTACGAAGAAAAAAAAATCATAGGTCCAAAACGGTGAACCAGAGGTAGTGGCTGATAATACAGTACCAACCCTGGGAGAAGGGCAACTAAAAATAATGTACACTTGAGAGACAGAAAATATTTCAGTTGCCAGTGTACAGCATGCTTAATTGATTTTGAAGACCAACCATTTGTATAATGATATACCAATTGTGTTAGGCCTTCACCTATACAAAATTCACAATTTGGGCCAAATAATCTCTAGTTTTGCATTTTTGTTATTACAAGTAGTTGTGTATACAGAGTGAGAAAGAGACAGCAGGGGAGAGGGGCAGAGGGAGAGAGAGAATGAATCTTAACCCGGCTCCACACTCAGTGTGAAGCCCAATGTGGGGCTCAATCCCATGACCCTGGAATCATGACCTAAGCCAAAATAGAGAGTCAGATGGACACTCAACTGACTGAGCCACCCAGGCACCCCATGTAATAATATTTATGCCTGAATTTATTTTTCTATGAGAATAACTAGCAACGTATTATTGATTTTTCCCCCATGGAAAAATTCCAAATCTTAAAATTTACCTATTTTTCAAGTTGGAAGTTTAGCATTATTGATATCAAATAATACTCAAACTTTACTGTGCATTTATTTTATATAATCACAGAGCTACATCTAAAGCTCAGAGGGACTTTGAAATTGATGTGTAAGCACTTCAGTTTTTTCATATGAGGAAACTAGAACCTTAAGGAGGCTGACTTGCCCATGGTCACTTATGGGCAGATAAGAAATTATCTGTTCAAAAATATACAAAAATCAATGGGAAAAAACCCAACTGTTGGTATAGGATTACATATTTGAAGTATATTATAGTATTAAAGAATATTGGACTATCTTTACTTCATATAATACAAAAAAACTACAGATAAGCACTCTCAGCTGCAAGTGTACAAACCCATGTTATTTTTCAGAACTATTTGAGCATTCTTATAAATTATAGTTTAAAAAACTTTATCTTTTGTATTCTTCAGAGGAGAGAGAAATTGTGAATGCTACAAGAATACCAAAAGATGTAGGTTCCAAAGTATTTAATAATACTGTTATTCATATTTCCTGGATGCTCACAAAATGTAGGACATGGAAAGAAGTCACATAAAGTCTCTTGTTTTCCTTTTAAAACTTATTCTTATGGTAAAAGACAAACACAATATTCAGTTTGTTGGACGCTCCTCAGTTCTCATCATTAATTAATACCTACAGAGCCACAGTATTTCATAAGTGGCTTACTAGAACCTTTACTGTATAAATTCATGTTATTGAATTGTATCTATTCCATGGAGTTATAATAGACAATTGTATCAGAAAGTTAAATAACAAATATTAATGGCTAAAAAATGAAGAACTCAAAATAGCAATATAAGTATCAGTCATTTAGTAGTTGACAAGAGACTAGTGTCTAGCTTAATAACTAGTTAACAACTTAGTTAATTGGTTAACAAGTTAACAACTACAGTCTGTGTGCATTCTGTGTTACAAATCTGAGTTCTTACTCTAGTAATATCTTTGGTGCAAAGCAAGTCATTTGTTTCTTCAGATTCCCTAACTATAAAACGGGGACTAATTTTTTGAAATTTCGAAATCCAATGTGGTTTGGATTAGGACAACTATAGAAGTTAGTTCTATGCAGATATGCCCTCAAAGAAATTATAAATCTACCAAAGGATTTGGTTGATTTTGATCTCTGGCAAATGGTCCTTTGAGTTATGTTTAGTTCAATATAGGACTTTTCAGTGATGTTTACTTACAGTAAAGGATCTCTTTGGAATTCTTGCTATTTCTCTGCTCCAGCAGTAGTAAATATCTTGATGTAGTATATAATTTTAGAGAAGGCGCTTATGTAACTTAATAATAAATGCTTTATGAAAACTATGGAACTTCATGTAGATCAAGTTATTTGAGCTAATTTTCCAGATTATTACATTAATATGTACTAAAATTTTAATGTGTGTAACTCATAGGTAATATAACTAGATTACACAAAATAAAGCAATTTGAAGTATATATAAATCCTATAAGCACATAAAGCTGAGAATTTTGAGTGTTGTATTTTCTACTTTTCTTCTTCTTTGTTTGTTTTTTTTTTTTTTTTTTCATCTGAAGATGCTAAACCTGTAAAGCTCTATTTCTACAGGCATAGCATTTTAAACTACAGATGTTAAATATTCAGATGGAGACTAGATCTTTATGCTCAAAGGTTATATCCAATCGAGTGATTTTGGACTATTCTAAATTATCAGTTGTGTTCCTTCAGCCTAAATTTTCTAGATAAATTAGGTAAATTTGGCCTTCTTTTTGCTAATTCAGGCGTGTAAAACCAGATTCGGAAAGGTGATGGAGTGAAACTATCACATTTCAAGAATAAAATATCATATTGCTCATTTTTGTTTTTTACATTCCTTCTAAATAAAATGAATATGTTATTAAAACTATCTAGAAAGACAATCATTCCAGTGAGGCTTTAAAGGTTTTATTAAGAAACACTTAACCATCCTTAAATAACATTTTTTGATATTAGACCACTAAATTTCATGATCTACATCAGGGAATTATGTTCAAACAAGATATACTACAAATCAAACAATCTAAACGAGAATTTGTCAGAATTCAACGAAGGAAAATTTCAAGATGGGTATATACAGTATTTAAAAATATATATACATATGTATTTTTTAATCAGAACCACTTTAGAATGTGATTATGGTAGATCTTGTACCATAGCCAACACTTTGGTCCAGCCAGCATCTGGAATGACAGACCCCTAAGGAAATCCTAAGGTTCTGAAGGAAGTGATATTTGTGACTCAATATGGAACATTCTTCCCAAGTCAGAAAAGTTGAGAATTGGAGCATAGCACTATTAAAAGCCTTATCTTTCCACTGTGCAGGTGTGGGAATGTAAAAAGCTTTTTTTCAGCCCAAATTCTAAATCAGAACTTGTCATCCCATACTATTTAAATTTCTAGAGCAATTGAAAGGACTATTCTTTTTTCACTTCCTATGTTTATAGTTTGGGACCCAGTCAAAACATATTATATTCTACTCTAAGTGAATTAAGATCTAGTGCTACAAATGTCCTATTACATATCTAGTGCTTTAAAGGGGCATATAATAATCTTATTCTAATCCAGCCCTCTGTTTCTCATGCAAAGATAATAGGAATCATTGTCATGTATTCATAAGCCTAAATGCTGGGATATATCTCTAATTGGTCTTTTAGAATCAATAAATGAATCTTTTGGCTATAAGCCAAGTTTTTGAAACCTTTTTGGTCACCATCAGAGTTTGCAAAGATTGAGTTTTGGTTTTCCTAATATCCTGTTCAGTAACAATGCCAACTCTACTATCAAAGTTTTTAGAGTCTAAATCTTTATTATTTTATCATGCATGGCATTCCTCCGATTCCTGTCCAAAGGGCTATTGTTGATGCCATACCTAAGGACATTTCTTTTACCTGAAAGTTATATTGATTGATTTGTAGGAGTGTGACCCATGGACACACAGTACCAGGGCACCGTCTGGGCTCATCAGATTTCCTCCTTTGGTTAATGCTACTGTCCCTGAGTACATCCATTCAGACCATATGGTTCTTATTCAATACTTGAATGGCTTATTCAGGCAAACATCCAATGGCTGTAATAGCGATGTCAGACCCCCCAGGACTCACGCAAAGATCAGTTTTTAATTTTTTGGCCATATTTCTTACTCCATCTGCTAAATGTGCATGGAACAGTTCCCATACTTACATGGAACATTTGTGGAACTGCGCCCCCGGGCAGGGATCCCATATCTTTTGCAGCCAGAATTTGACGAGATCATTGTGGATCCAGTACTCTGGATATGTCTATGCTATCACTTGAGCAGTATTTTTCCCCTCCCCCAAACTTTTTTTTTTCTTTTAAGAAAAAAAGGATTTATTCAAAAAACTATGAGCAGCTTTGGTTTTATCCTGCTGGCTAGACAGGATGTAGGTTTTTTTCTTGTTCCTTCTGAAGAGAGTAGTTTTAAAATTCAGAGTTGAGATCAGAGGTCAGTCATGGGTATTCCATTCATATTTCTCAGACACTCAAACTCATGCTTATACTCTCTGATGCTCATTAGTGCCAGTTAAGACAGTGTGGTGAAGAATTTTCTGCCCACCATCATCTAAGGTTGGAAAATGATGAAATGAATGATGATGCTCTAATAATATACACTAGCACCTTTCCTCTGAAGAAGCCCACTAAAAGCTTACTGATATATTATCTTATTCCATCCTCACAAGATCTCTACGAAATGTGGAAATAGATTTCTCTCATTTTAAAGTGGTGACTGGGGCGCCCGGTTGGCTCAGTCAGTTAAGCGTCCGACTTCAGCTCAGGCCATGATATGATGATTCATGAGTTTAACCCCGTGTCATGCTCTGTGCACTGACCACATGGACCCTGATTGGGATTCTCTTGTTCCCTCTCTCCCTGCCCCTCCTCTGCTCACACTCTGTCTCTCTAAAAATAATAATTAAATAAATAAAGTGGAGTTTCATTATTTTACCAGTTATAACACAATTGTATATTCTTATCTCAGTGTTCTGCCCACAGTTCTTTCTTATTGTAATTCCTGAGAAAACATATTGTTACAGGTAGATAAGTGAAAAATCCATTTAGTATTAAAGGGTAAAATATATTCTTACCACTGATCTCAAGCTCAGTGACTAAGTTTATTCCTGTGACAATAAAAAAAAATTTTTTCTCTGCAAAATTCCCCATCTGAAGGTAAACTAAAATCGGAGGCAGTCTAGAGGGACAAAATTTTCAATTTTCGAATCAGAAAGACCTCGGCCAGGGGTGCCTGACTGGCTTAGTCAGAGGAGCATGTGACTCTTGGTCATGAGTTTCAACCCACATTGGGTGTAGAGATTACTTAAATAAATAAAACTTAAAAAAAAAAAAAAAAAAGAAAGAAAGAAAGAAAGAAAAAAAAAAAAAAGACCTGGTATGGAGGCTCAGCTTTGCTATTAAATTGCTGTGTAATCTTAGGCTCTCATGTCTGAACTTTCCTCATCTGTAAATGGAGCTAAAACAGTACCCACCTCATAGGATTTTTTGCCAATATTAAACAGAACAATTAAGTATCTGACACAGTGTAAATACTTTAAAAATATCCATTACTATCATCATTACCATCATTATTGGTAATGCCAACTATATGTTAATGCCACACAAAGTTGACCAGACTGATTGAAATTTCCACTTTAACTGTTCACTAGCTTTTTACATGGTTGTTCTGGGTCAAATTTCTGATTTCTGGTTTAATTTCCAAATAGATATAGGCTTTAGAGAAAAAATTGCATTTGGCAACAGTAAACATGCTTCCCCTTTATGGAAAAAACAATAACTGAAATCAACAGTAAAAATTCATAAATAAATAACTGGCAAGTACAGTTAGCAAAAAAAAAAAATAAATAAAATAAACAATGTCTCAGTTCCCTTTTCTAGTTCTTTGTATTTTTTTCACTTAATTAAACATGTAGGTTGATCTAGTTCTTTGAAAGCCTCTTCATAAATTCACTGTTAATGATTGAGATAGTTTGAGGGTCTTCTCATAGCGCTCTGTGCTTTTTCTTTCTATGAGTCTGCATATGTATTTGTTCTTTTTATTCATTCATTTAAGATTTGTTAGGGCCATTCTAAAGCTATTGATCTTCCATGTCTCTGAAAGAATGGCTAATGTTTGTTTTGTAGATTCATTTTAGATGGTGAAATCCAACATATTGACTATATGAAACTATGATGTTGTGAATATGAATGATCTCTTGGTACACAGACTTTGCTACACTTACAAAGTTCTTAAACAGTTTTTCATGGAGCCCAAGGCATCCTGTTGAGGCATGTCATGAGGTATGCAAGGGGTTCTTTTAACAAGAATATTTCTTCATATATTCACTGTTAATGATTGAGATAGTTTAAATATGTTTCTACCATATAAAATATAGTGGGATTGAGCTGTGTGTTCTCAGATAGCCACTATTCATGGTTTCCTTACTTGAAGTGATTATATAATTCATCGAATGCTTGTAGCAGGACTCTGAGATGTTTAAAAGAATGAATTCTTTATGCTTGGGATTAAAAAATAAAGTAAAATAAAAAGAGCCATCAGGCTTAGTGATGTGGCCCATGGACTACATCACAAGATTAATAATTAATCAATGGCAATAAAGAGAGAGATTCTCACTGTAAATTCCCCCCCTTACTATTTTGCATTTCTTCTAAGTCCAGACTCATGTAAATTGCTACTTGTCATTGACAAGAGCTGCTGACTCCAAAATAAACCTAGACTGTTGTTTCAAGAATGCAGTTCTTACTATTTTCTATTACTTCAGTGAAAAAAAAAAGAAAGAATTTTTGGTAGTGTGTGAAGGTCCCTGTATTTTTATTGGCTACTTACAAAGTCTCAAAAAAAGATCCTTAATCCTTTAAAAATGACCCTATCAATTCATACATTTAGCACAATTTACCAACATTTCCAAACTCAGCATGGAAAAGCCATCAACATGGCACTAGGTCACGGGTCCTGAATGAAGCCGTCAGCAAGGATTAATAAAACTGTGACAGCTGCCCAACAGCTTTCATTCTTTTTATTTAAACATCAGATGGCAAACTGAAATTCAGTGTAATCTTTGTTGAAAGTACCCCAACATGGAAGAATTCAGAACTGAGAACGGAAGACAGTCGTGGTTATTGTAAATTCAGTATGTAGCAGTAAATTCTAGAATTCACATATATAGCAACTCCTAAACACTTTCAGAAATAGTATAAACTATTCTTATCTGTTTGAACAATTCTTAGTAGTGATATTTTTTGAAAACTAGATGATGAAATTAAAATTATTTAGCTACAATTTCTATGCGCAGAAAAAATGCTTAATTATTCCTGTAATACCAGCCCTTTCTCTCATATTGTAATTTAAAATCAACTCTAGTTTGACTCTAGTTATAAAATCTACTTCCCGGGGCGCCTGGGTGGCGCAGTCGGTTAAGCGTCCGACTTCAGCCAGGTCACGATCTCGTGGGGCGTCGGGCTCTGGGCTGATGGCTCAGAGCCTGGAGCCTGTTTCCGATTCTGTGTCTCCCTCTCTCTCTGCCCCTCCCCCGTTCATGCTCTGTCTCTCTCTGTCCCAAAAATAAAATAAACGTTGAAAAAAAAAATTAAAAAAAAAATCTACTTCTGGATCACATAATTTTCCTGGGAATTATTTATCAGAAAGAAACCTAGACTTATATGACTGAAGAGACTGTATTATATGACTATAAGATTGTTGTTGGGTATTCTGTACAAATATATATGTATACACACAGAAAAGTGTAACTGAGCCAGAAAATAAACAAGCACGGTAATTTGCTGAACACTGTAAGTGTGCAGATACCAGTATGTGTCAATTAACTCCTTAGGCTAGGTATTTACTATTTTCTCAAATACATGTTAAATTAGTATGCATAATTTCCTAGTGGTTCAATACGAACACCAGAAATTGATCAGTTTAGTCTATTTGTCAAAGAGCTAATAAATCATTTCAGCTTACCCCCTTTTCAATATTCCCAGTTTGACAGAGTGTTCCTTCAGCTGCAGGAATACTGTTGGTGACACAGCGGTTGCTTTTGCTGAGACACCACAGCTCTCTACACACTTCCTGGGAAAGAAGGCAAAAGCAAGTTGATCAGAAGTAGAGACTAAAATCATGTTTGCTTCTTCCATAAAATATACCTATGTACACTCAGCATTACTTTAAAAAGACATCCCAGGTGTTTTTCTGCTGTTGAAGCATAAGGGATGAAGACTTTGAAGGCGGTTCTTATGGAAGATGTTACCCATTTTGCAGAGTCATTTAAACATTTTTCTTTATAATCTTATTTTAGTGGACATGCAGAATTTTCAGTAATAAACTGGGGTGTCTGGATGGCTCAGTTGGTAGAGCATGTGCCTCTTGATCTCAGGGTTGCAGGTTTGAGCCCCACTTTTGGTGTAGATACTGCTTAAAGAGAAAATCTTTTTTAAAAATTCTTAAAAAAAAAAGGAAATTTCACTACTATAGAAGAGTAGGGAGAAGGGATGAAAATGTAGAAAGGATATATGTTTATTGCTCTCAAAAATATACACTAGCAAAACTTACCAATTATTAATAAAGTGTTACCAGGTAGATGCCTTCCTTGACCTACCAAAGAATTCAAATAAAGACTACTTTATTTTATTTTTTTTAATGTTTATTTATTTTAAGTGAGAAAGAGCAGGGGCAGGGGGCAGAGAGAGAGGGTGGGAGAGAATCCCAAGTAGGTTCTGCCCTGTCAACACAGAGCCTGACGTGGGGATCAATCTCACCAACCCCGAGATCATGACTTGAGCAGAAATCAAGAGTTGGACGCTTAACAGACTAAGCCACCCAGGCACCCCAAATAAAGACCATTTTAAAAAGAAAAAAAGAGACCCTGGGCATGGGCAGGGTGTAGTTTCTAATCTAGCAATATTATTTGCAGCTCATCAGTGTAGCCCACCTGCATGAAAGGGAAATGTTGTTTTGAACAAATGCTGCTATTTATGTGTTATTTTCATAAGTGACGTATTTCAGACGTTGTTCAGAGCTGTCTTGTCTTCTTTATTATGATTTCTTATTCTACCTTAGCATGGATTACATGCCAAGAATTACAAAACTTATTCTAATATTGGCAATATATATAAAATACTTAATTTTGTTCATACTATAGTGATCTGTCAATGTTTGTTTTTTTTTTTATTTATTATGTTTATTTATTTTTGAGAGAAGGAAAGAGAGCGTGAGCAAGGGAGAGGCAGAGAGAGAGGGAGACGGGATTCAAAGTAGGCTCTGTGCTGACAGCATAGAGCCTGAATGCGGCTCAAACTCATGAGACATGAGATCATGACCTGAGCTGAAGTCGGATGCTTAACAAAGACTGAGCCACCCAGGCATCCCAGTCTGTCAAATCTTACTTAAAGTAACCTGGCCAACATATATCTGGCTGAACTGTTTTAACTAACAGGAAAAACAAAAACAAAAACCCTACTTTGAAGAAAGTGTTCATAATTTTCAGTTTCTTTTTATGTATCATTAAAGCTAGCACCATTACTGATATTACAAGTGTTTAGGGACACCTGGGTGGCTCAGTTGGTTAAGCACCTGACTCTTGATTTCGGCTCAGTTATAATCTCAAGATTCATGAAATTGAGCCCTGCCTTGGGCTCTGTGATGACAGCTCACAGCCTGCTTGGGGGTTCTCTCTCATCTGCCCCTCCCCTGCTCACATTCATGCTCTCTCTCCACAAAATAAATAAATAAGCATTTAAAAGAAAATGTGATTGAGTTAAACTAGGACTATTTAGTATAATATATATATGTAATAAAAATATATTAATCTGGAGTGCAAAGATAAATTTATGTATAACATTCCCTTTAATGCTATTACTCCCCAACTGCTCTTTTAACTCTCAAACATAAAACTTATGTCACATAAACACAATTCAGAAATAAAGCAGTAACATATTTAATTCGCTGGTTCACCATTCCTACAAGGAGAAATGCCCCAGAGCATATAGCATATTGAAGGGACCTCTTTGGGCTCCTTTTTGCAGTGCTCCTTCCCACCAGGCACAAAAGGAAACATACAATTTCTATTAGACTTTTAAAATGCTTTTGAATAAATCTAATCTATACCTACTTTACTGACTTTATTTATCTACTTCAATGTCTTCTTTATTTATCTACTTAAATTTTACTTTATTTATCTACTTTAAACTCTATTTGGAGAACTACTGAACTAGAAGAGAGTTGAAACATTAAAAAAAGAAAAACAGCAGGTACTGTGGATCATTATATAAGGATAATTTTCCTGTTCTTACAATTCAATGTATTACAAATTCTACTTTCTTTCAAACCTTCAGTTCCTATTTAATGAGAAGGTCATTTATACTATTTTGGTATTCCTTTTCTATAGAAGACAGTTTCCTAATATATGTTCTTAATTATATTATTTTAGTTTAATATTAGAAAAGCAGTAGAACTAACATTTTAGGGTTTTAAAATACTGTCCCATGCATCAAAAATAACCATATTCAAAGAAAAATGTGTTCACAAAAACAGAGAAGCATTGCTAGAAAAATGTATTAAGATTACAAAAAGGGACACCTGGGTGGCTCAGTCAGTGAAGTATCTGACTTCAGCTCAGGTCATGATCTCATAGTGAGTTCAAGCCACTGCTGTCAGCACAGAGCCTGTTTCAGATGCTCCATCCTCCTTCTCTCTGCCCCTACGCTGCTCGCACACACTCTCTCTCAAAATAAATAAAAACATTAAAAAAAAGATTACAAAAAATTATCCATAATCCTGGACTATACATACTTCTGAACCTTTATGATTTTTATTATGTCTAAATCTTACTTAAGACAAAAGTAAAAGAAGCCTAAGTTTAGATAGAACTGTGAAATGAAAAACCTATCATTGAAAAGGACAATGTTCATAGCATCTATTAGGAAAACATACTATGCAGTCAACTTACAGAAACTCTATTTTCCAAAAGTGCCTTGAAAATCTCTACCTAAAATGGCAAGTGCTCAAGATACTATTTCCAAAACTTTAATCTCAAGGATTCACAGTACACAGCCCTTTGACAGAGCCTTATTCTATAGAGAATGACACGTTTTGAAAGGTAGATTCCCACTGCTAACAGGATTATATTACCAAGCGGGCTCATGGGGATTCAAATTTTGCTAGGGCATTAACTTCTCACAAATTACTGTTTAAAGTATGCAACTGTAAATCTATGCATAGGAAATACTTACAAGATGTTAAATTACTCTCAGAAAAGGCTCTGAAGAGTTTTTAGACAAATCTCTTATCCAGAATGTCAACTTGGGTAATAAAGATTGTGGTATCTCCATTAAGACTTCCCAAGATAAAAAAAATACTCACTCGAAAGACAAAAACTAAGAAAATTTTATCTCATACCAAGATAGCAAGAGGCACACCTCATGAAAGAATATAGGAACACATTCGTATGTTCAGAAATACCCTTCTTTAAACTGCTGGATCCTAGAACATGAATGCATATATTTATTGCATAGGTATATGCATATGTATATCAGTTGCCATGTAAGTACCCTAAAGTAGGTCCCAAGCTTGTTCACTAATAAGTTAAATGTATTCTGAAATTTTTTGGCTCTTGGGGAATTTATATAGCAGCCATCATAGTAGGGGTTGCCCGGCTGGCTCAGTCAGTGGATCATGTGACTCTTGATCTCAGGTTCAGGAGTTCAAGCCCCACATTGGGTGTAGAGACTGCTTAAATAAATTAAAAAAAAAAAAAACACAAAAAACCATCATAGTAGATGGATTAATATCCCTAAATAAAATATATAAGATAGAGTACAGTTTTGAGAGAGATTGATGATTTTTTTGACTACCCACCAGCTTAGCTCTAGAAGAACATAGTTCTCTTTCACATCCTCCTTTATAGGAGATGATAAGATTTATTAAGATTACTCTCATGATTTCTATGAACTAATAAGCCATTTCCTGTTTGTTAGGATGGTTCCCTTCTCTAACCCTAAAATTTATTTTGGGAGACTCTCTAGGAAAAATGTGGGTTTTGTGCTTGCCCTTGAGTTCATGGAAGGTGAGAGAAGTTATCAACAGTGTTCATTAAGGGAATCTCTGTTACATAACACTGAAAATTAGAAATGGACTCTCTAATTTCATGGACTCAACTTGTAACCAATGAGGAGGTTTGTCTGGTAAGACAAAATGACATTATTTCCCATTCATTCAAGAATATTATTAGAACATCTACCAGGCATTCACCTGGCATTCACCAGGCATTATGTTAGTGTTATGAAAACATAACACTACCACAGAATTTACAGGAACCAGAGAGAAGGTAGGGTATAATCAGACAGTAGCTCAAATGTTATAGACTGGTACTGCTCTTTAGAGTTTTTGATATTCTGTGACGAAATTAGAAGAATGATGTCAATGTGGTAAGATTTTTCATGAAACTAATTTTTTTATTTTAATGGCCTCTTCTAATTTATTAGTTTTATTCCTTTTACTTTTTATGTGCTACAATAGACTGTAAGGTTCCTGAAGGCAGGGTGTGGGTGCTAATGGCAGTCTTTGCAAAATGTTGGCAAAATTAAAAATTGGCATCCCTGTGTTGATTTGCTAATTTTCAGGGAGAAATTTCTTTGCCTACAAAAACCTAAAAGCTTGTGAACCACTCATTGCCCAAAACTTGATAATCAATATTTTTTTCATCATATCAATGTATTTATTAATCAGTTGTCTCCTATGTCTTACCACTATCTTCTGAATTCAATTTCTTTCCTGTTGACGTGCATCCTTTAAGAGTTAATTTAGCAAGGAACACTTGTTCCTAATGGTCTCAAAATACATTTATTTAGCCTTCAATTTTAAAATGATATTTTAATTGTATATAGAATTTTAGGCTAACATTTATTTTATCTCAGCATTTGAAGGTGTTAAGTTCATTGTCACCTGTACCTATGGAGGCTGATGAAAAATCATTTCTCGGTCTTAATCACTGTTTCTTTGTGATGAACTCTAGTTGCTTTCGAGAGTTTGTCTTTGCTGTAGCGCAGTTTCACCACCGTTATCTAGGTGTTCTTTTATTTATCAACTTGGGGTTCATGCTTTAAATTCATATGATTCTTTAATTCTGAAAAATTACTAGTTATTATCTTTTTTAATATACACTTCACCATTCCTTCTTCTGGAACTTCTATTCAACTTACATTGGATATTGTCATTCTAACCGCCATGTCTCTTAAATTCTTTTCATATTTACCATATATTTTTCTATTGGGGTGTTAATCTTTCACTTCATGGTGGATTGTTTCCTCATGCTGTTTGCTATTTTCTATTCAAGCTTATCTTCAGGGAATATTGTTTTTTCTTGGAACATCCTGTGCTTCCTGAGTTGTAGAAGTGTAGCTTTGCACATTTGTTTCTATTATACACTCCCAAGTTTCAGTTGTTTTTTGTTTCACCACTTTTCACGTTGATCTATTTGGTCAACACTACATAGGTAGACTGTACAAAGTCATACTCTGTTCTTATGTGAGTCACAAGCCTAGGAGCTTCAATTTCTCATGTGAGCTGTTTTTCCCCATCCAAAGCAAAGGGCAGACAAGCTTACTTGTCATTTCCATTTACCTATTTCTTCACAGTATAAATGACCCTTCAGTCATGCCCAAGACGTCTCCTATCCTAACATAGAAAACATCAGCTCACCAGCTTGGCACTTGAACTAAAACTCCTCTTCATTTCTGGCACACCCTTACCTTCCTCTCTTGGTTCTGATATATACAAGCTTTCTGCTGAAATGTAATAAATGCATTCTGTGAAAACCCTTGCATTATACAAAATTACTTATGAAGAAAACAGGGTTTATGGGGAAAATATGGTTGGAACAGACCACTGAAAATCTAGGTAGTTTTGTAGCCAGAAAACAAACAAAAACATCAAGAGTTCTAATGAAAAACTTTGCATTCTTAAATCTCTGCTGCCATTTGATCCCAGCAGCCCAATCAATTGATCCTTTGTAGCCTTAAACCCTGTGACTTGTGATGCTTTCTCCTTCGAGATGTAGGTCTTTGAGGGTATCTGCCTTCAACAGAAACCATTTTCATAAAAATTGTTTTTATGAATAGGTTTCAAGTTACAGCTTCTTTATCAGTCATTAAAAAAATAACACTGGGGCGCCTGGGTGGCGCAGTCGGTTAAGCGTCCGACTTCAGCCAGGTCACGATCTCGCGGTCCGTGAGTTCGAGCCCCGCGTCAGGCCCTGGGCTGATGGCTCAGAGCCTGGAGCCTGTTTCCGATTCTGTGTCTCCCTCTCTCTCTGCCCCTCCCCCGTTCATGCTCTGTCTCTCTCTGTCCCAAAAATAAATAAACATTGAAAAAAAATTAAAAAAAATAATAACACAAAGGGATATATATTTACAGGTTCTTCATCTGGCCTCATGATTTTAATAGATTTGTTTAAATAGAGTTTTGGGAATGGAGCCATTAAGTTATCTACTATGGACAATAAAGACACTTCTTTGGAGTTGGCTGTTTTTCTATGACACTATATATAATACTACAAATTTTCTCTTTGTGGGAAAGCTTACCTGAGCATCACATCATTAACGCACTAGGAAATAAGCATATATGAACAAACAAGACTTATACATTAGACTGGCATCATTCCACAGTCTGTCAATTTTCCTATGTGTCTTCTCATCACAGAAACACATGTTGTAGCTAAATAAATGATATTTAATTATGCTTTGTTCATTTTATTTCTCTGGCATTTTCTGCTTTTATATCTGGAGAAGTGATTGTATTTACTGTTTGTCATGTTTTTGAAACTCAAACTCTTTTCCTAGACATTAAAAAGCCAATTATATAAAGAATCGGAGACAAAATATGCATGCCAGGGCACCTAGGTAGCTCAGCCAGTTAAGCATCTGACTTCGGCTTTGTGAGTTTAAGCCCCTCATCAGGCTCTCTGCTGTCAGTACAGAGACCACTTCCAGTCCTCTGTTCTCCTCTCTCTCTGCCCCTCCCTTTCTGGTTCTCTCTCTCTCCCTCTTTCTCTCTCTCTCTCTCAAAATAAACAAACAAAAAAATACACATGCTAGCTTAGAAGAGAATTCAGTTGAATAAATGGATAAAAGCCAAAGGGAGAGATTTGAGTTCAGTGTATAGCAAATTCTTCCAAAAGTCAGAATGATGAGATAAAACTGAATCGCTCATTACTGAAGATCCTAAGCTTACACTTTACAACTTCTAAGTAGCAATATTGTAGGCAGGAAAAAAAGAAAAGAAGAACTAACAATAACACTTTTTCAGGGTATAGGTCTATACCTATACCCAGGCTAGGTCTATTCATATTTGTATCTATTCAATCATCACTACAATCTTCTCAGAAAGTGTAAGAAACTTTAGGTTCAGAAAGATTTAGCAATTTGCTTCAATCCAAATTAAATCGGGTTTGAATCAGGTGTCTAATATTAATGCCTAAAATATCTCCACACAACTAAACTACTTTCCCATTTCTCTTAAATGTACCACAGTTGAATAAAGTCACTAGCCAATTAGAAAATGTTTACTTGTAATCTAATGTAATATAAAATATCACTCAATGTTCATAATACCCTCTTATCCTTTGCCTGTATTTTAAAGGAAGCTATCTCCAAATTAAGACTATTATTTACCAATTCATAACATAAACATTCATTATATGAGTTTAGCCATCAACTTATATGTTGTTCTTATTATTGGAACTTCTGAATATAATAACACTTTGTATTTGGATTTTTAAAAGATACTGTTACCATACTCTTCAAAAGTATTCCATGATCTTCCATGAGACAAGACATTTAAAATATTTTTACTTACTTAAAATTTTAATATCAATTCCTAGACTTCTAGTCTATTTGATTTTTCAAATGAATGATACCTTTTTCAACCATTAACAATAATAAAAAAAATAGCAAACATAAATCATAATAAAAATACATATAAAGGTTAGAATTTTAAAGTAATTATCTAATGTAAAATAATATACTTGATATTCAGAAAACAACTTTGTAAAAAACTTAACTGGATCTCTGCTGATCAGAGCAGAATAATTGATTATTTTATAGCCAAAAACCCTTTCAATACAACTGGATGTTTTCATAATTCTAGCTGTTAAATGATACTTAAAAATGGGAAGAGGAGCCCTATGATTTACCTGGGAAAATTTAAATTATCAGTTTACATAGAGAAAAAGAGATACTATAAAATTATCAAACCATTTGATAATTACTACATCATTAAGGAAGTAAAACAGTAAACAAAGAGAAAATGGCCTCTTTATTGCTAGCTGGTTTTGTTTTTAAATTTTTGTAAACAATTGTAAAGATCATAGAAGAAAGATATACACATTTTCTGCCCTTGGGAAACCCTAAATCCTATGCCATCTTGGGTCTTTGGTTCTGAATATGAAACAATTTCTTTGTCCTCATTACCCTATCAGTAACATCTCTCAACAGCTGTTTGCAATAAAGGATCCTGATGGCCAAGGGGGAGACCAGAGCCTGAAGAGGTCAGAAAGGAGCATCAATGATTAGAAAGGTTACTTATCATGGTATCACACAAAGGAAAATTGAAAACCAACATATGGTGACCCCATGGCCTGGCTCCAGGTGTTTAGTAGCTATCTGAAGAAAGAGAATAATGTACCCTTATTTCATCTTTAAATAGGTTAATCCTGTTGTGTGGGTAATTTAAAAACAAGAGATCCTAGAAAGACATATATTTTTGTTGTATTTATGCATACAAATATATATGCATACATTTATATATATCTATGCGTGTGTGTGTGTGTACACACACACACACACACACATATATCAAAGAACTAATCTAGAAATGCAAGTTAAATAATTATTAATATGAAGAGGCTAAAAGAAAATGATTAAATAGTTTAAAAAACTACCTCTAAGAAGCAAACACAAAGTGGATTGCCCGGGTGGCTCAGTTGGTTGAGCATCCAACTCTTGATTTCGGCTCAGGTCATGATCTCATGGTTCAAGATCAAGCTCTATGCTGACAGTGAGGAGACTGCTTGGGATTCTCTGCCCCCCTCTTTCTCTGCCCCTGTGCCACCCTTCTCTCAAAATAAAATAAATGTGTTTTGTTTTTTGTCTTTTATTTTTTTAATAAGAAGCAAACACAAAGTAAAAATACCTGATCTTTAAGATTACCAGGGACTACAGACCTAAAATTTGGGATTGACTTTTAAGGAAAAATAAAAATAAAATCAACTTTTTGTTAAGTATATAAGTTTGGACTCCAAAAGAATATTGAGGTGCTAAAATAATTCCATGAATTTTATTTCCATATCAAACCACACTGTAGAATATTTATACCACCTTAACATCTTCAAGGAAAGTGGTTCTACAATCTCCCTCAGTGCAACATTCCAATATTTAATAACTTGAAATTCTTCCTACTACCAAATCTACAACCTTCCAGCTGTAAAAATGAAGATGACTGTGTTTTTTTTATGCTCTTGGTAGGGAAGGAGAACAATTTGTTACCAACAATCAAACTATAATAAATGTTCCAAAGCCTGAAGACAGTTTTAAGACCAACATTTAACTTCCTTTTTTATAGGCTACTCAAACTCCATTTCTTTAAACTTCCCTTATATGTACTTCTAAGTATTTCACTATCATCCTTTCCCAAGTTATCTGCATCTCTTAAAAAAGAATTGGTAGGTAGCCAACAATTCCTTAAAAAGACTAATAAAGTCTTTTTATTAGAGTGATTCTCAAGTAGAAAGAAATAATGACTTGAATCTTAGCTAATTGGTGGTGATAAAATAATAAACAAAAGGTAGTAAGCATTAAAACATTAAAAACTTGAGTCTGAGAGACAAAACACGTCAGGCTTTATTAAGTACCCTCCAGGGGGAGGATACCCCGATTAGACAACTCAACTATCTTATATTTAGCAGGCCACCCTGTCTGCAAATAGCTATACTTCAGGCAGATATAGCTTGATGGTATTCTTATGGTTATTAATTAACATGTTAATAAAAATAATTTAGGGGTATCTCGGTGGCTCAGTCAGTTGAGTGTCAGACTTTAGCTCTGTTCATGATCTCACAGTTCGTGAGCCTGAATCAGGATCACTGCTGTCAGTGCAGAGCCTGCTTTGGATCCTCTGTCCCCCTCTTACTCCCCTGCTCGCACTCTCACTCTCTCAAAAATAAATACAACATTAAAAAATTTTTTTTAATATAAATACTTTATACCATCCTCTATTTTAATTCTACGCTTGCCAAACAACTTTTAAAAAATATTTTATTTTTATTCAAGTTTATTTATTTATTTTGAGAGAGACAGAAAGCATGAGCAGGGAGGGGCAGACAAAGAGGGAGAGAGAGAGAAAGCCAAGCAGGCTCCACAATGTCAGCGCAGTGCCCGACGCAGGGCCCCAAACCAAGAACAATGAGATCATGACCCCAGGGGAAACCAAGTCAGATGCTTAACCAGCTGAGCCACCCAGGCACCCTGCCAAATAGCTTTTGATAACAAACTGGCCTACTAGTTAGATTTTCTTAGGTGTGAAAATGTGCACAATTCACTGGGGTTGACTGAATATCAACCGTACTTTCTTCTTACAAATCAATAACTTCAATTTTATATATAACCATATATATTCCTTGTGACCTTCCATTTCTAATATTAGATACTAAAAATCTGTCATTGCTGAACGGGTGGAACAAATATGGTGTATTTAACCATTTATAGATTATTTTATCATTAATCACTTAATTGATGACCTGTAAGTAAAATACAGAGTGTGACACAAACACATTTTCCCTGGAAAGATTCAAAATCAATGAGAAGGCTTAAAATTTCCAAAGTTACATCATACTTTCTATTTGTATGTTCTGTTTCCATCATGAGACTCAAAATTCTTCAATCTTTAAGCCAAAATTATGGAATTTCTATACGTAAACATTTTCACTCATTTCATCTGAGTTATAGTGCAGTACCCTACAGTATAAAAAGAATAAATTTACATTTACCTACAAAAGCAAGGGTATTGCTACAGGGAGTAACAACAGTGACAGAGCGGCTTTAGTATTCTGTGTAGAATGTGCTTTGGAAGGAAGAGAAAAGGGGAGGGAGGAGCATATGGACCACTTTGTAAAAGTCTTCCATTTTCCAACATGGTTTCCCCAGATTACAGAATTACATTTGTTTCCTAAAACACAATGTGTCTTAGAAATTCTGTGATTTTCTGCACATTGATATCCCTCTTGGTCTCATTCATTAAAACACCTTCAATAGTTACCCAGTGCTCTTAAGATAAAAACCTAGAATTCTTAACACAGCCTATAAGGTGCAAAAAGATTTGGCTCCTATTTTCTTTGCCTATCTCATTTATGAGGGCTTGCTTTGAGAGCTTCAGCAACACTACTCTTCTGTCAGCTCTTCAAATACACAAAGTAGTCACAAAGGTCCTCTCCCCACTAACTCTTCAGCAAATAATTCTTCTCATTCATTTATCCAACAAATATTTTTTGAGTTCCTATTATAAAAGCAGGCATTGCTCCACTCACTATATAAACAGCCATGAACAAGGTAGGTGGAATTCTTACTCTTGTGGAACTTAATGTTCTATTATAATTATCAACTCATTCTTCCAACAAATATTTGTTGAGCACCTACCATGTGTCAGGCTCTGTTCTAAGTGCTGGGAAAAGAACAGGGAATGAAATAGATTGAAATCCCTATCTCCAGGTAAAATCTATTCTAGGGGTTAAAGCAGGCAATAAAGATGAATTAGCAAAAGTAATAAATCTTGAGGAAAATAGAGGAAAATGACAGGGAGTGTGTGTGTGTGTGTGTGTGTGTGCGCACACATGCACATGTGTATGTGATATGCATATGTGCACCTGCAGTTTTAGAGGAATTAGTTAGGGAAAGCCTTACCTAGAAGATCACAATTAAATAGTTAATGAGTAATCAAATAAGCAGGATGAGTATGGCTTGAAATAAATGCTATGAAGGAAATAAAAAGTATAATGTGAAAGAGAAAAACTGGGAGAAGACTTTTTCTATAGGTAGACTGGACAGAAGGCCTGTCTGAAGACAAAATGTATTTGAGCTGAGACTGAAGGATGTTAATGTGTCAAAATGTGACCCTTGGAATATCTTCATATGCTCCCCAAATACAGATGGCTTAGATTCTCCTACAGCACTTTGACCAGCATATCAACTGTACAGTAATGATATCATGGATGACATAGATATTCATAGAAGAAAGGGAAATGTTTATTGAATGTCTGCCATGTGCCAGATAAATAAAAAAAAACACTTTGCATGCTTGTCATACATTTCGCCATCTGAAGCTTACAAGAACAAATTGGCTGCTGGTCACTGGAAACAGTATCTGAGTAAAATCTAACAATAATCAATTTGAGGTCATAGGTAATAGTGAATGGTGAGAAGAATTTTATTTAAAATATTCTGTTGCATTGTGAAACCATGTATTAGATCATGTGTTTCCATTTTATGGTTCAGAATACATGGTCCATTGATAAAAACATTGTTCCGTTCTACACTAATGTAAGTAATAATGTACAACACATTATTACGCATTTATGTGCTAAATTGTAAGTCTATATGAACAGTGACAAACTTCATAGATAATAAAAAAATTTCCATAAATTAAACAAAGCTATGGTATCTATAAAATTTATCTGGTGTTGGGGCACTGGGTGGTTCACTCAGTTAAGCATCCAACTCTTGGTTTCGGCTCAGGTCGTGGGTTGGAGCCCCATGTTGGGGTTGGTGCTGGCAGCGTGAATCCTGTTTGGGATTTTCTGTCTCTTTCCCTCTCTCTGTCTCTCCCTCTCCATCTCTCAAAAATAAATAAAAAAAAAAAAAACTAAAGAAAAAGAAAAAAAAAATTCTCTGGTATTATCTTGGTCCTTAAATCTACCTGTTCATGAGCAATTACTCCTCTCTCTCTCTCTCTCTCTCTCTCTTTCTAAAACCACTTTATTAATGTATGACTGACACACAAAGAAGCTCTACACAGTTAATGTATACAATTTGATGAATTTGGAGATAAGTATACATCCATGAAACCATCACCACAAACTATGCTCTAAATATACCCATCACCTCCAAAAGCTTCCTCATTTTGTGTGTGCCCTAAGAACATAAGTTCTTTTATTTTTATTTTTATTTTATTTTTATTTATTTTTTTTAACATTTATTTATTTTTGAGACAGAGAGAGACAGAGCATGAACGGGGGAGGGGCAGAGAGAGGGAGACACAAAATCTGAAACAGGCTCCAGGCTCTGAGCTGTCAGCACAGAGCCCGACGCGGGGCTCGAACTCACGGACCGTGAGATCATGACCTGAGCCGAAGTCGGCCGCTTAACTGGCTGAGCCACCCAGGCGCCCCCATAAGTTCTTTTTTAAAAATTTTTTTTAACATTTATTCATTTTTGAGAGACAGAGACAGAGACGGAGACCGAACAGGGGAGGGGCAGAGAGAGAGGCAGACACAGAATCTGAAGCAAGCTCCAGACTCCAAGCTGTCAGCAAAGAGCCCGATGCAGGGCTCAAACCCATGAACCGTGAGATCGTGACTTGAGCTGAAATCAAGTTAGATGCTTAACGAACTGAGCCACCCAGGCGCCCCAGAACTTAAGTTCTTAACATAAGTTCTACCCTCTTAGCAAATTTTAAGTACGCGATTCAGTATTGTTTACTATAGGTACTATGCAGTACAGTAGACCTGTAGGACTTATTCATTTTACATAACTGAACTTTGTATCCTTCCACAAGTACCTACTCATTTTCAATTTTCCCTAGTCTCTTGGCCACCACCATTCTACCCTGTTTCTATAAGTTTGACTATTTCAGATTCTGCACATAAGTGGTATCATATAGTATTTGTACTTCCTTGTCTACCTTACTTCACTTAGCATGTCCTCCAGGTTCATCCACATTGTCACAAATGTTGGGATCTCCATCTCTGCAGGCCCAGATAATATTCCATTGTATGTACATACCAGATATTCTTTACCCATTTCTTTGTCAGTAGACATTTAGGTTGCTTCCCTGTCTCAGCTACTGTGAATAATGTTGCAATGAATATGAGCGTACACATATTTCTTCGAGATGCTGATTTTAATTCTTTTGGATATACACTCAGAAGTGGGACTGCTGGATCATATAGTAGTTCTATTTTCTATTTTTTGAGAAACTTCCATACTATTTTCCATAGTGGCTGCACCAGTTTACATTCCCACCACAAGTGCACAAGGGATCTCTTTTCTTCACATTCTTGTCAACACTTATTTTATTATGTATTTGCTTTTATTTACTTATTTTTATTATAACCATCTTTACAGGTGTAAAGTAATACCTCATCATGGTTATGATTTGCATTTCCCTGATGATTAGTGATGATCAGCACCTTTTAACATACCTACAGGTCATTTGTACGTTTTCTTTTAAGAAATGTCTATTCAGTTCTTCAACCATTTTTTAATTGGGTTACTGGTTTTTGTTCTCTTTTTTTGTTTTTTTTTTTCTTTTGGTATTGCTATTATAAATTTTGGACATTAATAATTTATCAGATATATGATTTGCAAATATCTTCTTCCTTTCCATACGCTGTATTTGCATTTTGTTGACTGTCTTCTTTGCTGTGTAGAAGCTTTTTGGTTTCATGTAGCCCCAATTGTCTATTTTTGCTTTTGTTGCTTATGCTTTTGGTGTCACATCTCAGAAACCATTGCCAAAATCAAGAAGTTTTTCCCTTATGTTTGTTTTCAGGAGCTGTATAGTTTTGGGTCTCTTATTTAAGTCTCTAATCAATTTTGAGTTAATTTTTGTGTATGGTATAAGGATCAGATTCATTCTTCTACCTGTGGTTGTCCAATTTTCCAATACCGTTTACAGAAGAGACTATAACCATTGTGTACTGTTGGCACCCTAGTCAAAGAGTCATTGATCATATAGGCTGTACATGGCTTTATTTCTGGTCTCTCTTCTCTTCCATTGGTCTGTTTGTATTTACACTAGTACCATACTATTTTGATTACTGTAGCTGTGTAATATATTTTGAAATCAGGAAGTATAATGCCACCAGCTTTGGTCTTCTTGTTCAAATTTACTTTGGCCGCTCAGGGTCTTTAATGGTTTCCTGTGAATTTTAGGGTTGTTTTTCTATTTCTGTTAAAAAGTGTCATGTGATTACTGCAATCACCAACTGATAGTTACCAGTAAATTATGTAGTGGATATTATTGAACTACACAGAACCATTAAGTATATATGCAAAAAATATTTAGGATATGATTTGTAGTAACAAAATAAAGAAATGTAGAGTTATGTCTGAGACTAAGTCTTGAATTAATCTGTGCTTTTTAGAAAGCAGTCAAAAGATCACCTACATCCTCTACAATACATAGGCTCATTAGTGAGTTCCTTCCAAAGTTTAAACTTGTTATTATTAATGTAAAATGTTTTTGTTAATCTACTTTTAATAATTCTTTTCTACTAGGAAAAAAGGAGACAAATGGAAAGTGGAAGAGAAATGAGACAATAGATTCTACAGAGCTTTACAGGCAGCAATTTTCCTCCAAACAGGCAAAAAAAGAAAAAAACACATTTTTTGGACACACTGATACTGTTTTATTTGTGATGAATTTTCATCCAGAACACATCACAGTCACCCTCAGAAACCTACTAATACAGCTAGCAGATTTTTTTTAGGTGTTCTAGTAGCATCTTGTTTTATATGCTACTCATCTGTACTTGTCTCTTGCCTTGAAGAGGTCCTAACTTTTTACATAAAGTAAAAGAAAATAAAACTCATATCCATACCTACAGTTTCAAATACCTGAGAATTTATAAACCTGAAAATATGTTTAGGGGCAGATTTCCAGATCACCCCTCTCCCGAAAAAGACTGGGATAAAATGGAGAGTTTTGTTTTGTTTTAAGAAGATATTTAGAAACAGACACCATTTGATGAAAACTGATAAACAGTGTCTCCTGAAATAAAATATATTTGCTATCTTTATTAACATATTTACTACATCTAACAGAAAATGGAACTTTCTTTTTCTTTCTTTTTCTTTCTCTTTCTTTCCTTTTCTTTCCTTCTTTCTTTTCCTCCCTCCCTCCCTTTCTTCTATCCTTCCTTCCTTCCTTCCTTCCTTCCTTCCTTCCTTCCTTCCTTCCTTTATTTCTTTCAAGAGCATGCACCTGAGCAGAGGAAGGGCAGAGAGAGAGGGAGAGACAGATTCTCAAGCAGGCTTTGCCCTGTCAGCATGGGGCTGGATGCTGGGACTAAACACGAATTGTGAAATCATGACCTGAGCTGAAATCAAGAGTTGGATGCTTAACTGACTGACTGAGGCACCCAGGCACCCCTAGACCTTTTAAATTTTTTGTTTTAACCTTAGGGTAGGTAAATCAAATTCTGTATTTTAGTTTCACCATCTACAAAATATTAATAAACAATTACAATTTTTATCAAAGTAGTCTGAAGTATCCCAGAAAAAGACAGTACGTAAAACCACAAACCACATAACATTTATAAATTGCTACATTATACAACTATTTTACTCTGTATACACTATACTGTTTTGTTCTTTGTATTTATAGCCATTACAATCTCCTCACTACTTCTACTGGAAGTGATAAATATCTAGAAAACATAAACAGATGATCTACAAGGATAATGGTACAAGATGCTGTCCTGAAGTGGAATAAAAAATAAAAATTTTCATGTAAACTCTCAATTATAACATGTATATTAATGAACCTGCTCACAATGAATTTCAGTGACATTTTTTGTAATTGCAGATATAATCACAAGTAACCCTAGCAATGGTCACATAATAACCGAAGCAGAAGTGATGGAAAGCTGATCACTGCTGCAGTCATGTGTTACTCTGTAGTTGCTTAAAATCTTCCCTGGCATCATTAGAGATCTGCTAGTTGAAAGAGGGATCATTTCCTGATGTCCAACACCAAGCTATCCCCTCACTAAAAGTCTGTAGTAGTATTCTTCTAAGCCCCCAGTACTTTGTCTAGTGTTCATCTCAGGATGCTATAACCCCCTGACAGCTAAATCAGGGCTGGTTTGTTTTCCCTTCAGCTGCCATCTGAAGTATGTCTTGTTTACCTGACTGGACTCCTACTTTCAAAGCCGCTACTGTTTTCTAAAAAAGTATTTAGAATAATTTAAAACCTTAGGAATTCACCAGATAAAACACAATGTGTGTTTGGGTGCTACCAATGGTGTAAACCCAATTTTTCGAGCACAAGCTTAAGAAGTGAGAGTGATTGTACAGAATCTATTATGACTCAAGAAACTTTCTTGGCAATATATAGCACATTATAAAAAGGTAGCATAAGCATTTTCGTATAGTACATGAGTCTAAGAAAACCATTTTGCTGCAAATCAAAGTGAAAAGATTAATGACAAAATATGTGAAATTGTATAGGATTGTAAGATGCTAATGTCTTTCCCCAAGTTTTCCTAATGTTATTTTATATCTATTACAAAAGCTTTTAGGGGCACCTGGTTGGCTCAGTCAGTTAAGAGTCTGACTCTTAATTTCAGCTCAAGTCATGATCTCACATTTCATGGAGTTAACTCCCGCATTGAGCTCTGCACCAACAGAGCGCAGCCAGCTTGGGATTCTCTCTCTGTCTCTGCCCCTCCCCTGTTTGTGGGCTCTCTCTCTCTCTCTCTCTCTCTCTCTCTCTCAAAATAAATATTTGAAAAACGCTTTTATAAACATAACACATAAATAGAATCTAAAGCTAAATATGGGGAACATAAACTTAAAGCATACAATTTTACAATTACTATTTATCTCACTTCAAATCAACTAGTCTGAGATATTTGTAATAGAGAGATAGGATAATCAGATGAAAATTTTAATTAATTATTAAAGAAAGAAAAGATGCATCCATAGATTCTGCAAAACTGATAATATAAATTATCTAATATGAAAATACATAGGTGCAGTTAAAGCCCAATTTCCAATAAAAAATTAAAATGTAGATTAACTATTTCACTTGCTAATAAAGATATGAGATACCAAAGATAAGAACAGAAAATCTGTAACCTCATTAAATCATGAATTTCAACCTACTAAGCTACAAATAAATAAGAAGTCGGTAACTGAAATTTGACCAACTTTTTCTATATGAAAAAGCAACCCAAGAAAAAAAAGGAGCTAAAATCATACAGAAACAATAAAAGAAGACTCTTTACAGAAAGACAAGAAAGACCAAAGTTTCATTCAAGGCTTTAGATATTTAGATAGTTGCACAAAATCTTCAAATCTAGTGCATAAAATATGCTGCCAAAGCCTACCGTGAATAATATGTTTGTCACCCAAGGGATATTTTGAAAATTACTTTCCTTTGTACTGTACCCAAGAGGATTAATCGGCACAGTACAATGTGTGTATTGTTTAGTCTTTACTACCTTAAAACTGAATTCGTTTTCGGTTATTATTTTTTTAAGTGATTTTAAACACTATTTACATAAAAACAGAAACCAACCCTTTAAACTTATGTTCTAAACTTGAATTCTTCTTATAAACAACTTGTCATTTAAAAACCTTATTTTTTTCATTCAGTATGTTTACACTGGTACGTATATGAACATGTCTCTATACTAGTCACTGATCTCCTTCTCTATAAAATTGTTTTATTGTTTACATATATAATATTATTTATTTGATTTTAACTTATACTTTCTAATACTGAGTCATTTCAAGTTGCTTCATCCACTGCCCACATTTTTAGGCAGACATGAAGAGTCAGTTATGAAACCTGCATTTTTTTCCACAGTAATTTTCCTTGTTTTTCTATTTGGGTTAATGTCATCTTGTCCCCACTCAGTTGTTGTGTTAGAATGTGGGCAGTGAATGAAGCAACTTGAAATGACTCAGTACTAAAAAGTATAAATTAAAATAAAGGCTCTTAGCCAATATGAAAATTCCCTTAAACACAATTATTAGAGTACCAGAAAAGGCCGGGAGGGAGAAATTTTCGAAACCATAACATTTCAAAAGACAAACTAAAGTTGGCATTATAAACTCAGGACTTTAAAAGAAATACGTTAGAAATTATTAAAATTCTACCTGCATCCCTCACAAGACATCTGAAACTTATTTAAGATTACTCATTTAGAAATAGATATTAGATAAATGATATCAGAAAAAAAGCAGTGAGTCAAAGGCCATATTTGCATTAAAGATGTTACCAAATGTATACTTCACTCAGTAAAATTCCAACTTAATATTTGTGTCATGAAAGAACACATATAAGTGACTAAACATAAGGATTAAGACTTCTTACCCCATATTTACATTGGCGTGATGTTGCTCCATATTGGAAACGGCATTGCTCATCAGCATCATACACCTGACCTGGGGCCACAGCTGGATAAAGAAAGTCACGCTTGGGAGGCTCATTATCAAGGCAAGTACCACGGCCTGAACTGTTCAACATAAAGGATCAAAGGAAATTAGGTACACTATGGACTATTTCCATCACAATTATGAAACCATGTGTTGAACTCTTTGCTTTAATAACTTGATGCATGAAAAGCAATACATTCTACCAATAAATAGTCACATGGCAAAATAGAATACATTTACTGAAATGTGAATAAGAGTTCCAATAGTTTTTTCCAGCACCAAGACACAATAAAAGCATCTCAGACAACAATCTGAAAATGTCATGTTGGCCTTCAAACACTGATTTAAACTAATTTCTAAAGGAATCAAAACAGAATTTCATATTGCTCTAAGCTTCTTGTTTGTTTTCCATGAAAATGTAACCACATCTGGTAGTAGAATTAAAAACATAAAATGTGGAAAATTAAAAAACAAAACAAAACAAAACCATGGTTGTAATTCTTAAAGACCTAATCTATATACTCCTAACTTGGGCAGAACAATAGATGCTGTAGTAAGACATGTCCAAAGGTTCTTGAAATATTTCAATAATAAATGGGCAGAATGACAGAGGAGGCCAAAATCCAAAGTTCTCTCAAGTATATTAGAAGTGTTTAGTCTCTCAAAAATTTCATATTTCATCTAGGGTCATCAGAGTTGGAAAGGAGAATGTTCTCCTCTCTCTGCAATTTCTGCTTTTCAAAGTATGCTTGCACTCAAACATAATATTTTAATTCAGTGGAACAAATAATATAAAGATCGCCAAAAACCAGACAGAATACCTTAGTTTAAAGAGCTTTATACTTTGCTAAATATAATTGTTCATTTTTTTAAGTCAGTGTGCATAAAATAGGACAGATGCTTTTTTACTTTCATTTCACATGTGAGTAACTTAGAATTTTTAAAGAATTCCTATGCCAACATTTAAAAATTTTTTCCAACATTCCTGTCAATTGTGCCAGCACTTGTGTTTTTTTTTCCAAATCTTTTCCATCCACTTTGCCAAAGGAAAATAATTTCACAAGTAGAAGTTCCTCAACTATTATTTAGGACAGTACAAATTTTCATTTATAGATAAGTAACAAAGAGCCATGCATAATAATGAGCTTCATATTTACTTACTATTTTGTCATATTTCTTAAAATGTAAAGGTTAATTTGCTATATAAAAAATGTGTATTTGTGCAGCAGGAAATTAATACCTTTTAAAAACTGAACCATGTTATTCATTAGTGATAGATTCAAAAACCCAAGGGGCAGAACACTGTCCTCTTTATACCCTTTCCTTTCACTTATGCCCCACTTGGTTAATTTTTAATGAAGAAAAATATTTAGATGGAATATTAAACGTGGTACTAATACAGATGGGTTTTATTATTGGCTATTATAATCAGTTCACTTGTCACTGTTCAAAGTACTTAATAGAAAACTTTTTTTCACCTGCTTATCCAGTTTTCATGACAGAATGCTTTTTACTTCCTGTTTATTTTACTTTTGGAAATTGACATGCAGATCATTAAGGAAAACTATTTCTAGATGAATTTTTAAAATAGCAAGCTTTTTAATTTTGTTATGTAAAATATCTTTAATCTACATAGATATGCAAATTCTAGACAAATGCAATTCTATCAGTAAATTCAAATTTTTATGTTAAGATTAATGGTAAAAGAGGTCAAATGTAAAAACTCTACTGAATGAAGATGGACTATTTTGATAAAACATAATATTCATGAAATAAAGAATTAGTACTTTAATTCCATAATATTTCTTCTAAAATATCAGTTTCATCTCCATCTACAACAAAGTTACAAGTCTTTATGAAAAGATTGAAATATGTTAAAAAAAAATCAAGTGCTACTATAAATCAATGGGAAAATTTTAAGTACTGAAGTACTTAAGTACAGAGTCCCATAGGTAAAAATATTTGCTGATAGCATAACAAAGAAAGTATAAGATATATTCACCTAAGTAGCATTAACTCAAAAGTCTATTAAAAATTGTTATACATAATTACTTGTAGGTATAGAAAATTAACCTAAAAACCTAGAGGAAGTACTATATGGACCTCCCCAAAAGAGTTTAAGAATAGATACCCTGGGAAAAAAATTATTTTCTGAAAGTAAACAGAAATTTGGCTTAACCTAGAAGGAAGCAAAAATTATTGTTTCATTTAAAGTTCTTGTTCCCAGGTATCAATGGTCTTCTAATCATGGTTCATGTTGTTCAAAAAATACCAAATCACCCAATCAATGGAAGGGCCCCCAGACAATACAGAAGGCATGCATTGTGGTGACCTGTGGACAAAGTCTTCTACTCAAAAGTGGATTTTTGGGGCGCCTGGGTGGCTTGGTCGGTTAAGCGTCTGACTTCGGCTCAGGTCATGATCTCACGGTCCGTGAGTTCGAGCCCTGCGTCGGGCTCTGTGCTGACAGCTCAGAGCCTGGAGCCTGTTTCAGATTCTGTGTCTCCCTCTCTCTCTGACCCTCCCCCGTTCATGCTCTGTCTCTCTCTGTCTCAAAAATAAATAAACGTTAAAAAAAAAATTTTTTTTAAAAAGTGGATTTTTATTTCCATTCTTTAGAAGTATGTATAGCTTTGTATTAATATGGTCTAATTAAATATATAGACAAATCTTATTCTTTGCAGAAGAATAAAATACCATATGAAATAAAATATTAAAAAATCGTATAGATCTTTTTGAAGTGGACATGTATTTAGGAATACAGCAGCAATAAAGTCCTTTTGAAATGGGTTTGTCTATAGAACTGTACAAGTCACTAAGATCTTACCTATTATTGGCTCTGGGAAAGCAAGGGTAGGAGTATCTCCAAGATTGATCTAAAATTTTTCTATGTTTTGGGTAGAAAATGTACTACTTATTTTCCTACTAACCATATCTGATATATACAGTAAAACCTGGATTAAAGTATTCGGGGGGGGGGATAGTTTTCATATTTTAATTCTTAACTGGACATGAAGTGATAAAAATATTTTTTGCATAATGTTACTAAAATGTGTCTGCTACTTTCCTACTACTTTCAAGTAAGTTAACATCACAATTATTTTAATTAACCCTTAGAAAATAATAATTCTGGATATTTCCATGCATCTGAGTCATCAATTGCCATTATGAAATATCACAGATGTAAGTATAACAGGTAGAGGATATGGGTCTGAGAGATGTATATTTAACCCTAGAAGTGTCCCCCCCCCCCCTTAGGAAATTCCCAAACACTTAACCCTAAACACATCCCTCGTATTCTCCACAAAAAGTAACTAATATTCTGACTTTTAAAATCATTATTTCCATGCTTGTCTTAGTAATTATACATCTCCCAATTATTAATCTGCCTATTTTTGGACTATATAAAAGGAGTCATACTATAGGTTTTCTTTTGTGACTATTCTTTTGTTCAACATTATGAATGTGAAATATACCCATGTTGATGTGTATACCTGTAGCTTGTTCATTAATACTGTTCTTTAATATTCCATTTAAGATTATGTAACAACTATCCATTCTTCTATTAACAAACATTTGCATTATTCCTAATTTCTGAAAATTGCAAATTCTGCTGATAAAGAACATCTTTGTACAGTTCTCCTGGTACAAACGTTTTTCCTTTCTCAAAAATATTAGATGAGTTATCTTCTTATATTTTGTAATTATCTCCATTTAATAAAATGGAAATTATGAATATTGTATTAAATCTAGGGTTCTAGCTAACTGATATAACCCTATAATTCTTATTCTAAATCTAGTGTTATTTAGGCTACTTTTATCAAAATAAGAATGGCACTTTTAAGTATAGATGGTTTGTGCTTTGGTCATATGCAAATTATCCACTCAGAAAACATAAACTTCACTCATTAATAAATGAAATGAGCACTGTTACTTTCCATCTATGAGATACTATTACAACTTATTATTATTAAGCAGATATAACACTTGTCCTGAGCAAAACAATATACATAAAAAGTAGAACTATGATTATTTTCCTATCAGCATCTATTTCATTACAAAGCCTAATCTTAGTTAATATCTACAGCATTATAGATAATAATAAACTCTACTTTTGTTTATGCACCTAAGACAAAACAGAAGAAATATGTTTGAGAACATGCTTTTTCCCAGATTATGAAATTCTTAGTAGAAAAAATGCATGTTTGAGAACACGCTTTTTCCCAGATTATGAAATTCTTAGTAAATCAAAATATATTTACATTTCCAGAAATCCTTGCAGCATGATAGCAAAATCATATTTTATGTATTCTACTTCTAATTTAGAGAAGTCTTATTTACATAGCTCAAAAATTAGTCTTGAAATGGGAACATGAGCCAGAGTTGAATCTTCAGTTAATATTTACAGATCCCTATGTAAAATATGCACCCTTGGCTTTGTTTCCAGAACACATGAGCACATTCTCTTAATTGCAATTTTAGATTTATTTTTTACTTAAACAATTATACTATAAAGTACAGACCTTCAGCCACACAGTGGGTCAATCTAAAAAATAAATCATTCTATATACCCTATACATATCTTAACAGTCTTGTAACAACAACAACAAAAAGTTAACATTTAATGTCAACTCCTATTTGTAACACAAAATTGTGCTCATACACCTAAATTAAATGAATCAATTGCATTATCTGTGGTAAGTCAAGTGTCTTATCTACTATGTTATTGTAAACTGCTTTATCAATATCCACAAAATTAATAATAACTACCTTCTAAAATAAGTTAGACCTTTCTCTCTTGCCCTCTATATGACTGTGACGCTTGAATATAACTGAATTTGAGGCTTCCAACATACAAACACTGTAATGATAATGATTTACTCAGTTATCCTCTTTTCTCGATATGTAACTGTGATTTATCAAAGATATTTAGGGGTTAGAGTGAAGTCCCCAAAATGTGCCTGATTAACATAAGGAAGAGAAACTTGTTTTTCTGTTTCTTGGGCTCCATATAAAAAGAGGGTCCAATCTATGAAATTGGTTTCCATTTAAAGATTATTGATACTGATCTTCAAAGGTAATTGCTACAAGACAATGTGAGTGTCTTGGTCATCCTGTTCATCTTATATCACTTTACTTGTAGATCCTTCTTTCTAGTTCACCTTCAACAATCATATTGCCTTTCTTTATTCAGCTTCCATCCTTTCTGTGAAAACGGCTAGTCTGTATTTAATTTGGAACTGTAGGAAATTTTGCTATGGATCTCTGACAGTTCAAACAATTTAACAGACTTTAATTTAAATAGAGCAATAGTTGATTCACAGAGGCTCTGGAATTTTTGAAAACTATATGAAATTACTCTGTACTACCGCTAAGTGGTGGAAATTGTATGAAAAACTGGCCTAAACTACTTCTGGCTGTCTTCCACTGCCTGGTAAATTAGCCCATAGTCATCAATGAGTGTGAGCCATGATACCAGGTTCATCTTTCTCTATTTTCTAAATAAATAAGTCAATAAGTCCCGCAGGCAGATAGGAAGGACACTACCTGCAAAGCCGTCGTCGAAAACATCAGAAGCTGGCATAACACGTCCATTTTAACGGAAATGGGTTCTTTATTATTTAATCAGGACGGCTTCTGGGCGATTCATGAACCACTTATTGAATCACCGAGTTTAAGAAATCTGAAAAAAAATATTGGGAGTTGGTAAACACCATCTCCTGATTGATCAATAGCACCTAGTGTTTCAGAAAGACACGAGAGAATTTACTTTACTGGCATTTAAAGGCCATGGAATTGTTTTCAGTTGAACATAGTGAATAGTGAATGTCTATAAATCATAGAAAGCTCATTGTTAAAATCCACCATCATCTTGGGCCTATACAGTCACTAAGTAAAGAAAGGTATGCATTTTGTTGGCTGGGCTGCAGTTCCTAAACAATTCATCTTTCAAGATTTCTTTTTCTTGAGAAGAGAAACTAAAATAAAATGTTATGAGTCTTTTTGAGCCAACTATAAAACATAAATGTAACCTCAATCCCTGATCAAAATATCACTGGATTTTTAAAAATATCACACATAGCTGTTAAAGCAATTAAGCCAACTGCATTAATAAAAAGGAACAAAGAAATTCAAGAAAGTTACTATTATGTCTTTGTGCTCCAGTGAACTGACCTTTTTAAAGGGCCCTGTGTTTAAAAAACCTTTATTGCTTGGTCAGATTATAATCAGAGTTGTTTAGTTTATTATTAAAGAGGAAAAAAAAAGCCAACTTTCCCCAAGTCTCTACACATTGTCTTTCATATCTTTTACTGATGGCTTTAACTTTGTGAGCATTCCCATGAGGATGCACAACAGAAATATTTTCATAAAATACAGGATAAATAAGCCCTTTAGAACACTGTCAACACTAATCATGCTTACATACAAAATGCAAAGAGGCAATAAGGCTTAAATAATGCTTTTTGGATTAATTCTTTTAATTAATTCAATGGAACACTTTCCTGTACCTAGTAATAATTTTACATCTCTCACCAAACCATTGGTGATTTCTTAACAGTATTTTATTAGTAATTTAGGGATTCCCTTTTGGGGATTGTTTTTTAACAGTCTTAATACAGTTTTGACTACGCAGGGTCTGGCAAGAGATCAAAACTGGTGCTTATATTAGGTATACAGAGATGGTCCTAGCAAATAAACTGTGCAAAATAAACAGGATAGGGGAGAAAGAAAACAGTACTTGAAAAAAAAAAAAAAAAAAAAAGAGGAGACAAGCCTTCAAAAATTCACGGGAATATTGAGCATGTTATACAGTTTGTCTTTCTGGTGATAGACACTAAGATTCCATTATAAAAACATGAGCCAAGTCAAAGGAGAAATTCCAGATCTGGCTTGATTTCTGGGGAGAGCAGATCTTCAACAATGTTTAAAATTTAGGTAATATGATCTCATTAAAAACATCTTGGAAAATGATAATGCTACTGCTTTGTGTTAAAAACTGCCCAAAGATGTGCAACAAATTCTCTGTGGTCTATCTTTATAGCATTCAATCCAGTTTTGGCACTAAGCAAGCAGTGTCATAATTACTTATTACTAAAATTAAAGATATTTAGGTTATAGCATAATTATTCAGAGGAATTACATTCTGATATGAATTTCCAATTCCTTCTATTTCATTATTATATTAATTAATTCAAAAAGGCTCAGTTTAAACATTTACCTTTTGATCTCTGATTGTTGAAAGCACTGTGATAGGTAATTTAAAATCTCTTGTTTGGGGCTTAAAAATTTGTAACTTTAAGTTTTCAGAATGTGATTATAATGAATAATATTACCTTACATAGCTCTTCTGAATCTTCAAAGTAAGTCATGTAAATGTGAACTTTGAACAAAGACAATTTTTAAAAAGAATTTCTGTTGTTCACAAGTGCTTTATCTATGAGTCACTTTTTCACAGAGTATTTAATCTCTCCCACCCAAGAAAAAAATGGCACAAAACGGTTGAAGATAATGATAGAGCAATAATGCTTAAAGCCTCAATATTATTTAAAATAATATTTACCACTTAATGAATGTCTATTGTACTTCATACACATTATGACATTGTATATAGCTATATATATAACAACCTGATGATGCATGTATTATTATGTAACTCATTTAACAAGTGAGGTCACTGAAGATTAGGAAAGGTAAAGTAACATGCTAATGGTTGCACAGTTAGAAAGTGAGACCTAAGTCTTACATGAGTTTCCAAAGTCCAGTCCTGAAGTCCTATACAGGCGAGATGTGAAAGAATATCTGCTTTCATAAACACAGTTATACCTGAGCTAATTTACATATCTCACATTCAAGTAACCACAAACTTGGAATATACATTAAAAGATTAGGAAAGAAGTTCTCAAACTGTGGAAAAGATGAGTCACTTAATAAATTTCAAATTAAATTTTCATTTTCTCATTTTCATTTCTTGGGTGTTTGGTTTTTTGTTGTTGTTGTTTGTTACTATTAGATACTTTAGCATTCATTCCTAAAAAACTCAGTTTTTTCAACAACAAAATGAAATATATCATCACTGAATTAAAGTTTGGCCTACGTTCTATTAAACTGTGTAAATTTAAATTCTTTCTGACATTGTTTCCCATTGATTGAACATTTCTGACACTCACATCATCAACCCCGTTTATATCCTTGTTCCAGTTTCTCTAATCTACCAAGTTCTTTTTTGAGTATGAAGGAAAAAATTTGCCACAGCGATATATTAAAGTATTTTGGGAACAGCCTGAAATATCACCCTATAAAAGTTACTCATTATGCAGTTTTAAGCACTACATATTAGGCTTCTACCAAGGGCTTACTTCTGGAGCAATTCATCATCACTCTCTAGAGATTACTTACTCTAGAAAGCTGGTGATATAGTCTCGACTGCAGGCAGACCAGGAAAAAGGATTGGTATTCGCAGTAATGTGAGCTGCCATAAGTTTTGCTGCTTCATGACCTTTCGTCCCACAAGAATTTCCAATTCCATCATGGTTCATACCAAAACTGTGTTAGCAAGGAAAAAACATAAGAAACATGAAAGAAAGAAATAAAATAAATAAATAAACGAACCCCCAATGTATCCTTTATTTCCTTATTTGATCTTTCATTAGCCTTACCAACATACACTTTCTATCAAGATCCTCTAAGGAAATACAAGATTAAATTTAAGGAGACCACAGAATATTTCTATGATACAATTTATTTTTATATCTCTTTATTTGATCATATACTTTCAAATGGTAGCTCATATGATACAATCTTTCCCTGAATAGATAGGGGATGTATATTAATTCTCACTTTATAGGTATGAAAAACTGAAGTTTAGTAAAATTAAATGATCTATTAAAGATCATACAGTTAGTAAATGTTAGTAGAAACTGCCTTTTAACATCCTAGAGTTTATGTTTCCTCCCTATGCTGAATCTAAAAGGGAATTAGAAAAAGATGGTTATAATCCATTGAGTTCTAGGGTAAAGGCCAAATCCAAAAATCTTTTTTTCTTAGTAATATAAAGGAGAATTAAATACATATGTAATTTATGTTTGTATATGTGTTTTCAAAACACCTTTTGAAAAATCTTGATACATTTAAGGATAATGGCTAGAGAGATTTTCTTTACCTTGGTTTCCTTTCATTATTCAAAGCGTGTCTTTGTCATTCCCCTACCCTGGGTCCTATACCCATGTTTAGTGCTATCATCAATGTGATATAAAAACATATCTCAATGATAAATCATAAATTTTCCTATAAAGGATATGTCCACTGCATATGAATAAATTTTAGTCTTTTTTCACAGGTGGTCAAAGGTTTATGTTGAAGATTACTGAAAACATAAAGTTATGTGTCTATTGTGACATCCTAATAAATGTACCAGGATATGTATAAAAGGAAATAAGTAATTTGTGTGACAAGAGTATAAAACATATTGATGACAGCTGCTGGAGAAAAAATTTGAAAGGTACTTGAGAATAGAGAATACAATAAATGAAAGTAAATATTAATACTTTTGGCATGTAGAGATGCTGAAGGTTTGTGAGTAAGAGCAAGTGAATATTTCAGAGTAGGAGAATATGGAATTGATTTGTATTTTGGACAGGTCATTACAGTAACTCTATGGTCCAGACATTGGAGTGAGAAGACAATGGAGGCAGGGAAAACAGATGGAACAAAAAGCAGTGGGAAGAGAATGAGGCAGAGAACTGATGTAGGTCTGAACTAGGGCACTAAGATAGACAGGTGGGATTAGATGTGAGACATGTTTAAGAAGCTGAGTGGATTGGTCTTCATAAATACAACATAAAAGAGCTATAATAAAGACATAAAATATGTGGGGAAAGGAGAAGAAACTAGGAATTCATGTGGAGGAACTAACAAAAGCAAAGGAAGAGAAACATATGAGATTGTATATCCAGAGCCCTAAATTAAAACACCAAATAACCTTCCATGAACACCAGTATTTAGTCTTCTTATTTGACATCAACACACTGGAATCATTCTCTGTGAATGGTCTTCTAAGAAAATGATGGCAGAGTTTACAGTTTATTGAATTAGATATTATTCTGTCAAAACAATCAGCTGCAGAGTTACATAATAAGCTCCTTAATGTAAATTTTTAATTCAATAAACTTAAAATTTATACTTCTCTCAAAGATTGATGTTACCATGTGAATACTACTATGATTCTTTTAAAAAGATGATAGCTTAAAAAAAATTATTTCCTTTTAGCAACAGACTTATACATATTCCTGAGACATGTTAAGATAGGTGTAGGCAGACACAGATGGCTGTAAGAAAATAATTTTGGAGATCTTCAATTTCCTTATGTACTCTTTTCTAAAAAAAAAAAAAAAAGTCAAGCTTCTCCTTTTAAGATCTTATTTCTCCCACCTTATAAAAGAAAAACTTATCCTTCACCTATCCATAATTTTACAATAGTTCATTGCCTTGGGGTATAAAAATGTGTCAAGAAAAGAGATAATCAGAATTATTTGGTGTTAGTGTTGAGAAAAAGAATGACTTTAATAAATGAATAACATATCACGTAGTTACTTATTTTCATCAGGTTTACGAGAGGATATAATCAAATTAACAGTTGATGGGTTATTAAAAAATCTTTTTGATGCTAGATCACCAATGGTTATGTTCTGACAAATAATACAAAAGGAGTTCAAAGAAGTGAATGATATTTCTATAATAAATTCCTTTCACCTATTTATGTGAACAAATTTTGTCAGCATTCACCTCTGTAAAAAAAAATCAGAGTTGAATTGATGTTGAAATTCTGCCTCATTCTAGCAATAGAGAGACAAATGCAGTAACTGAAAAAAATATAAATAATTAAAGGAATATTTTTCTATAAAACTTTACTTTAGATTTAATTATGTATTAAAATGTGTAACATGTATATGTGTTTCTGATCAATGATTGACTGATAATGATTGTAATGTAATGAATCTATAATCCAGAAAAAAAATTTCCTTCATTATCACAGGAAATTTTTAAAATGTAATTGCAATTTATATGCATTTTGTGATAAAGATATTTGATATAATTAAAACACATTTAAGTATGAAAATATATTTTAAGGTATATTAAGAAATATTAAAATATACATCAGGATAATATTCTGGTTGGGAAAGATGAAGCATATATATTGAGTTAAAGGAGTGGAAAAAATGATGTAAATTTTGACTATGAAAAAGACCATGTTCACATTGTTTTCACTAAAAAAAATTTTTTATGTTTATTTTTTTAGAGAGACAGAGTGCAAGAGGGGGAAGGGCAGAAAGAGAGGGAGACACAGAATCTGAAGCAGGCTCCAGACTCTGAGCTGTCAGCACAGAGCCTGACGTGGGGCTCCAACTCACAATCTGTGAGATCATGACCTGAGCCGAAGTCCGACTGAGCCACCCAGATTCCCCTGTTCATAGTTTTTAAATGCATAATGAAAGTTAGCAAAATGTAATGGCATTTAGATTCAATTGATACATTTCAAAGAGGTATATAACATTTTATTTTTTGCATGCTAGTATTTACAGTATTCCAGAAATTCTATCATTTTCTAATAAAGTTTGAGATTGTGCCATTTGTGACAACATGGATGGAACTAGAGGGTATTATGCTAAGTGAAGTAAGTCAGACTTGAGAAAGACAAAACCAATCTGATTTCACTCAAGTGTGGAATCTAAAAAACAAAACAAAACAAAAGAACAGACAAAAAAAAAGCAGAATCAGACCTATAAATAAAGAGAACAAAATTATAGTTGTCAGATGGGAGGAGGCTAGGGATATGGGCAAAATGAGTGAAGAAAGAGTGGGAAATACAGGCTTCATGTTATGGAATGAATAAATCAGAGGAACGAAAGGCACAGCTTAGGGTTATACAGTCATATTGTAATAGCATTGTATGGTATCAGAGGGTAGCTATGCTTGTGACAAGCACAGTATAACATACAAACTTGTTAAAATACTATGTTGTATACCTGAAACTAATGTAACATTGTATGCCAACCATACTCAAATAAAAATTTTTTTTAAAGCTCATGAATTCAGGGGTACTTGGGTGGCTCTGTCAGTTGGGCATCTGACTCTTGGTTTCCACTCAGGTTATGATCTCACAGCTTGTGAGTTCAAGCCCTGCACTGGGCTCTGCAGAGACTGCTTGGACTACTCTCTCCCTCCATCTCTGCCACTCCCCTACTCACACACGCTCTGTCTCAAAATAAATAAACTTAATAAAAAACAGCTCATGAATTCTAGTACATGAAGGAGGAAACCTTACAAGTTCTATTTCTACTAACAATCTTTAGTTGTCAGATGCAGATAGTTGTCTTAAGGACTTAGGTTTAATTGTCTAAGAGAATGTCAAGTAAAATAGGGGTTTACAACTGCTGTTCATGACATCAACTTCAAAAGATCCCTCTAAGAGGCTGATTGTGCTAGAGTATAACGCACGAGCGTGCCTGCACACACACACACACACACACACACACACACGTATGTAAAGATAGTTTCCCTCCTGAGGAAAGTCTATCACAGTGAAGAGTTGGTAAAAGAAGTGAAACTCATTAGTGATCAGAAAGAATAAACAAGAGTCCACTTTAAAACCACCATAATAGCAAAAATTAGAATGTTATCTAGAACAAAGCATATGGTCAGGGCGGCTGTTCTAGAGAGCAATTCATCAGTACTTTGTCAAATTAAATAGGCAGATATATTATGACCCAACAATTCTAATCTTGGCTATATATCACAGGAATACTCCCAAAGGGAACATGTAGGAAGATGTTCATAACAGAATTATTTATGACAGCAAGTTGTTGAAGATAATCTAGGTGTCTGTCACTAGGGAATGGATAAGTAAACGTTGGCTGATGCATATTATGGGATACTGAGCAGAAATTGGAAGCAGCAAACAAGATAGATGTCTACACATAAATATGGGTGGATCTTAAAAACTGAAAAAATTAAGAAAAAGATTGATAGCATTATATCATATATATAAGCAAAAATTACATACACACTCTCAAATAACAACAAAAGGCCAAGGAATTGTTCCAAATTAAAGACTAAAGAAATATAACTAAATGCAATAGAAACTGGATTGGATGGGAGAAAGAGTTATAAAACACATTGCTGGGACAATTGATGAAATATGAATACAGACTGCATATTCAATAATAGTAGTATATCAATGTTAAAATTTCTAGTTTGGTAATTATACTGTGGTATATAAGAGATTATCTTTTCTTCTCAGGAAACAAACTGAAATATTAAGGGAAAAGGCGCATGTCTACAACTTACTGCCAAACACCTCAGAAAAAAAATACACGTACATATACAGAAAGAAAGATTTAAAGTAAATGTTGCTGAATAGACACACTTCCAAAGAAGACATCCAGATGGCCAACAGACACACATCACTCCTCATCAGGGAAATACAAATCAAAGCCACACTGAGATACCATCTCACACTGGTCAGAATGGCTAAAATGAACAAATCAGGAAACTATAGATGCTGGTGAGAATGTGGAGAAATGGGAACTCTCTTGCACTGTTGGTGGGAATGCAAACTGGTGCAGCCGCTTTGGAAAATAGTGCGGAGGTTCCTCAAAAAATTAAAAATAGAACCACCCTACAACCCAGTAATAGCACTGCTAGGAATTTACCCAAGGCATACAGGTGTGCTGATGCATAGGGGCACTTGTACCCCAATGTTTATAGCAGCACTTTCAACGGTAGCCAAATTATGGAAAGAACCTAAATGTCCATCAACTGATGAATGGATAAAGAAGATGTGGTTTATACATACAATGGAATACTACTTGGCAATGAGAAAGAATGAAATCTGGCCATTTGCAGAAACGTGGATGCAACTGGAGGGTATTATGCTAAGTGAAATAAGTCAATCAGAGAAAGATATCATATGTTTTCACTCATATGTGGATCTTGAGAAACTTAACAAAAGGCCATGTGGGAAGGGAAGGGGAAAAAATTAGTTACAGAGAGTGGGGGAGGCTCTTAAACACAGAGAACAAACTGAAGGTAGATGGGAGGTGGGGGAGTGGGGAAAGTGGGTGATAGGCATTGAGGAGGGCACTCGTTGGAATAAACATTGGGTGTTGTACATAAGCCAATTTGACAATAAATTATATTAAAATAAATAAATAAATAAATAAAATAAATAAGATATTAATTATACTTGAATCTGAGTGAAGGGCATATGGGAAATCTTTCCATTATATTAATTTTTCTGTAAGCTTGAAATTATTTCAAAAGTTAAAAGGCTAAAAAATAAACACATACACATATAAAACATGTGACATTTTACAAGGATACATATGAATTCAAATATACACATAAAATTTATTAGAGTAGTTACCTATGGAAGAAAAGAAACTGGAATGGGAAACAGGATTATAGAAACAAATACATATTTACATATATTAACCAAGAAGGGTCCTTGGTGGGTATGATAATGATATTGTGCTAAGAACTGAGGATACAAAGATAAAAGATGGATGGATGGATAGATAGATACATAGATAGATAGATAGATAGACAGAAGATAGATGATAGATAGATCAATAAATGTAAAACAAACTCAACTCTCTGCTCTTGAGTTCAAAAATAATAATTAAAAAAAAAAAAGAATAAGAACAAAAGAGAGTTTGGTGAACATGGGGTCCACTCGGATGAGTTAACAGTGGTAACTGTTCCTGGTTGATTTTATGTGTTTAATAAAATATTTCAGATCACATAGAGGTAGGGATTCTCATTTGAGGAGTGTTTTATGAACAGAGATTGACAGACAGAGGCAGACAGAGAAAGAGAGAGAGAGAGAGATTGGGAGAGACAGTCTCCTTGGGCCTCTTCTGATTCCCCACATTTTACTGGGTATTCCAAGTCTGCAAGGCTTATGCTTTAACCAGAACATTTCACAGGATAACTTTGACAAATGAGGTAACCCCCCCCAACCCCTGGATAAAAAAACAGGTTAATTTACTACTTGCTATAAAAGTGGTTGATTCCCCAAGCTCAATTTTTTTTTTCAGTTTTGATGCAAACCCACTGTGTATGAAGCATTCATCTAAGCCATATGTGTTGCCTCTGTGGGATCAGGGGCCAATAGAAATTAAATAAATACGCTGATGCTTAATGCTATTTACTTTGCTGTAAGGAATAAAATCCTTTGTCTCTGATCCAGGAATTTCATGTCTTTTGTCAGCATCCATATGACAACTATGGGCTAACTTATAATTAATTATAAGTAGGGTAAAATTAAATCTCAAATCCAATGAGAGAGTAGATTGTAGTTGATTAGGATAACATACTCAATTATGAAAAGCTAAGTAATTCTGAAAGCAAAATACTTCATATTAGTATTAATCTTTTAAAAAACTAAAGCCCAAATTCTCAATAATATCTATTAAAACAAAGTAGGCTTTTTGTTTTGTTTCCATCCTAGGAAATAAATTATATGTTGAAGATTTCCAACTGAATCTCCTAGTGGATACAAGAAAAACACCAGAAATTTCCTTTCTCATGTCTTACTGTTTCTGTTCCTATCTCAAAAGCTGAAAGGACACAATTATTTCTATATTGTTAAGCAGTAAAAAAAAAAAAAAAACAAGAAAAATAAAAATTTTGCATTTAATGAAATGTAAAAAACCTCTAAAACTATAAACCGTGTGTGTGAAAGGATGACTGAATTCAGAAAAAGCAAAGATGAATGCAGCAAGACACAGAGAGAAGACAACAATAATTGAAGGCCTGAGTATAAACAAGCAAAGCATATTTCTCCATAGTTATGTGCAACAATCTGGGCGGTAAAACCAAAAATACCTTCTTGAGAACAACTGAAGTAGGAGTGCAAACTGTTGGAATATACACCCTGCTCCAGTTGTCAGAAGAAGACCAGGCTGGGCCTATTTACATGGGAGTCACACAAACCATATTTGTAGGAAGCAGTCTGTCGGTAAGGAAGGGTGAAAGAGAGATTCTAATAGTTTTATAAAGGAATACAGGGTTAAAGAACTTGAATCACATGCACTACTCTATATCATTAATAAATTCCTGATAAGAAAAGAGCTCTGGCCCTATTTGTAGTTTCTACAAATAGTTCTTCCAGAAAATCAAACTCATTCAAACACGTGATTCAAAAGGAACAAGAAGTGTATCTAGAAAATAAATAATTGGAACAGAAAAACACGAATAGGAGATGAAGGACACTTAGCAGAAGAAAAACACTGGTACCGAAAAGATAAAAACTGTACACATATAAATTCAAACCAACTTAATGAAGCCATCATTTTATAAAAACAAGAATTTAATGCAGAAATACAAGCAATCAAAGGAGATATGGCAAGACAGGGGATGAAAACACGAACTATCAGAGGAAGTAAATGGGGGTGGGTGCAAAATAAAAGTATCACAGGAAAAAGGCCATGCTGAGGTAGCAAAAAATGAAATTAGGCAACTGCCAAAAAGATTTATCACAGGATTGGAAAAGCAAGAAAAATGAAAACTGACAGTTTAAAAGATAAAGGAAAGAAATGCAATATATATCACTGTTGTCTCCACTAAAAGGGCCAAAATAATAAAACAGAAAGTGATTATAAAAAATTCAAGAAAACTTTGAGAAATAAAAATGGCTAAAATCTGGGCTGCCTGGGTGGCTCAGTCAGTTGAGCGTCTGACTTAGGCTCGGGTCATGATATCACTGTTCGTGAGTTCCAGCCCCGCATCAGGCTCTGTGCTGACAGCTCAGAGACTGGAGTCTGCTTCGGATTCTGTGTCTTCCTTTCTCTCTGCTCCTCCCCTGTTTGCACTCTGTCTCTCTCTCTCTCTCAAAAATAAATAAACATTAAAAAAATTTTTTTTAAACCAAAATCGCTAAAATCTGGTGTCCTAGGAAAAACTGACACAGAATGACTTCACACACAGCCACACTCTAGTTAACTTAATGGACTACAAAATTAAGATATATTTTGGGCAAGTGGGGCAAAAGAACAAATTACCTATAATGGTAAAACAATCAGATTACCCTCAGATTTCACCATGGTGACATTTAACACCAGCACACCACAGAGTAATGACTTGGACTCAGCCAAACTGAGTATCAAAATCGTTTTGAACAAAAACTCAAGGAATAGAGGTCTCATGAATCATTCTTACAAAAACTGCTACAAGATAAACCTCAGCTTGGTTTGAAATAAACATAAAAATTTAATGGCTTATTGACACTATTTGCGTTTCACAGAAGGCAGAGCATCCAACACAAGTAAAATTCGTAACAAGTCTGATTAACTCCCTTGTCATACCTTCTAATGATATTTTCTTATTTGTTGTTTTGTTTTGTGAGTTTAATTTTAGTCTCACATGCATATTATATGATATATGATATCATGCATACTTAAAAGATAATAAAATATTTACATTTTAAAGAATAATTATAAAGAAACATCCATGTAACCCCTACTAATACTAAATTTAAGAAACATAACATTTTCAGAATAATAAAAGCTTGCCTCTTGCGTTCAACTTTATAATCATCTTCTTTTTCCTCCCTTAAGAAAGAACCATTACCCTGACTTTTGTGGTAAACATCCCTTATGGCATCTCTAAACAATGTATGTTAATTTTACCTGGTTTTTAAGTCTATAGAACTGAAATCACACTGTAGATATTCTTTTATAATTTGCTTCTTTCATTCAACAATTTTTTTTAGAGAATGTCATCTCTGCTGAGCTAACTACATCATTCATTTTCACTTACAGGTTTCCTTTGTAAATATACCATTTAATTATCCACTCTGTGACGATGAATTTGGGATGGTTCTTATTACGGGGCTACTATAGACAATGCCACTATGAGCATTCTTGAATACATCTGAACATATCCCCTGGTCATCTGTAAGAGTATCTTAAGAATGGTTTTTAAATTTTTGGTCTAAGGATCTTTTTATATTCTTTTTTTTTAATTTTTTTTAATGTTTATTTATTTTTGAGACAGAGAGAGACAGAGCATGAATGGGGGAGGGTCAGACAGAGAGGGAGACACAGAATCTGAAACAGGCTCCAGGCTCTGAGCTGTCAGCACAGAGCCCGACACAGGGCTCAAACTCACAGACCGTGAGATCATGACCTGAGCTGAAGTCCGACGCTTAACCGACTGAGCCACCCAGGCACCCCAGGATCTTTTTATATTCTTAAAAATACTAGATAGGGTGCCTGGGTAGCTCAGTGGGTTGAGCGTCGGACTTCAGCTCAGGTCATGATCTTACAAGCCCGCCATCAGGCTTGCTGCTGTCAGCGCAGAGCCCACTTTGGATCCTCTGTCCCCTTCTCTCTGCTCCTCCCCTACCTGCGCTCTTTCAAAAATAAACATTAAAAAAAAATTAGAGATCCAAAAGATCTTTTTTGTTTATGAGGTTTTATGTAGTGACATCATATTAAAAATTAAAGTGAGGACATAAGCATTTTATTTAAAAATATCTTACAAAACAAGAATTTCAGTGAAAAGAGTAGCATTGTTTAATTATATTTTGCTAATCTCTTCAGAGTCTGGCTTACTACACAATAGCTGGGTTCTCTTATCTGCTTTTCATTCCGTCTGTTGTGGTATTTCGTTTTGGTTGAAGTGTATGATGAAAATTTGGCTTCACACTAATATGTGGTTGAAAAAGGGAAGAGTATTTTTATAGCCCTTTCAGATAATGGTAGGGTTTTTTTTTTTTTTTGATACTATATTAAAATTTGACAAATAATTTTTTTAAGTTTACTTATTTATTTTTTAGAGAGAGAGATACAGTGAGTGGAGGAGAGGAAGGGAGACAAAGAGGGAGAGAGAGAATCCCAAGCAAGCTCTGAGCTCTCGGCAGAGCCCCACCCAGGGCTCCATCTCACAAATCATGAGATTATGACCTGAGCCAGACGGTTAACCGATTGAGCCACCCAGGCACGCCAAACTTGACAAATAATTTTTAAAAGGTTAGTTGGAATATTTATTCTGAAACAATATCAATGATCTTTTTTAATTTGGTCTCATTAATAACACGAAACCTCATCAGAAAAGTCTTAAAAAAAAAGAAAAAGAAAAAAGAAAAGCCTTTTAATATTAGGAAGCTGTCAAGTTCATAATGACAGATATAACTTTTCCTAAATTCTGATTTTTGCTTAAAGTTCAAATTTTATCATTGGTAATAAACAGTGTAAGTTGTTTTCCTTGAATAATAAGGTCATTTGTTTACTTTCAAAGTGAATTTCAGCCAACTACCCATAGTTTCTCATTTGTTCTTTCAAATAAAAATTCTGTTCCAGGAAAAAAGCAGCTAGTTCATCTCAAACAATGGCACAAGTGCTTTTCCTGTGACAACCATCAGACTAAGATATGGAGCAAAAAGTGTTTCATATACTTCCCATTTGGGGATACAGAATATTTTATAAAAGATATATATGTAAGGGTCATGCTTCAATAAAAATAAAAATAAAAATAAAAATTCTTCTGCTTTATCAAGAGCATTCTTAAGTAAAACTGACATGGTAGTAACAAATAAAATGACTATTAGTAGGGTTGACTTGACTTATGCTGGGGTACCAGCACTTATACCTACTGGTGATTTTACACAATCATTGTAAACAACAATACAGTTTCAAGAAAAAAAGGGCACATTAGGTCTTAGTGTTATGAAAATAGTTTTTATTTTATTTGTTTGTTTATTTATTTAGAGAGACAGAGAGAGAGCACGAGAGCAGAGGCAGACACAGGGAGAGAGAGGGAATCTTAAATAGGCTCCACACTGTCAGCACAGAGCCTGATGAGGGAACTCGAACTCACCAACTGTGAGATCGTGACCTAAGCCAAGATCAAGAGTAGGAAGCTTAAGTGACTTAGCCACCCAGGCGCCCCATGAAAATAGGTTTGATCTGAAAGTGGTTCAGAAATCCCAGGGATTCATGAACCACAATTTGAGAATTACTGCTTTAGGATATATGTGGAATATAAATTGTTGGGTCATGATAATGCCAAACACCTTTTCAAAGTGGTTACACTAAATAACATTCTTGCCTGCAGTGCGTAAGAACCCTGGTTTCACCACATCTCCACCAACAGATGGTACTGTCAGACTTTTAAATTTGTGCTAATCATGGTGGACATAATTTGTATGTCCTTGATTATTAGGTTGAACACCTTTTTATATGCATATTGACCATTTAGATTTCTTCTTCTGTGAAATGTTCAAGTACTGTGTATATTTAATTTGCATGAGTTGCTTATATCAGCTACATGTGTGCTGCAAACAACTTTTCCTAACCTGTGTCCTGTCTTTTCATTTTATGGTGTTTCTTAATCAGATTTTTAATTTTATTATAGTTAAATTGGTCAATCACATACTTTATGATTAGTGTTCTTTTGTCTTGTTTTTCAAAAGTCCTTCTTTATCCTAAGCTCATGAGGATTTACTTTTATAATATGTTCTAAAGTCTGTAATAGTTTGATTTGCACATTTTTAGGTATTGGTGGATCCTTAGTAAGAGTACATTTACTTTTGTAAGAAACTGCCAAACTGTCTTCCAAAGTATGACTTGACACCAGGATCCATTTTTACTAGTTACTTCAACAAGCAGAAAGAATTTTTTATATTTCATTTTATTCACAGGGCTTAGCATAAAATTAGACTTTAATAATTGTGATGAAGGCTTAGAGGCTTAGTGAAATGGATGAAAAATCTATCAGCAGAGATTCAATTTGGATAAACTGGGTAGATTCACAAGGTTAAAACGCATATCTAATAAACATTTTCTTCTAAAACATGGGGTTCACAGAATCTGACATGAGTTCCATATTCACTATAATGAACTTTGCCTTGTTCTGTCCCTCTTTCTTGCAATTGCCTAACTGTCATTATATAACTCACAGAAAGGCTCAATGAACTCTGTTCATGGGTTCTGGGACCAATTTTGTTCACTGTTACGGAGAATTTAAAGAGATTAAAACCAATAGCTCTGTGGAACAGTATTAAAATATAGCATATTGTTGGTCTGGTTCTCTGGTTTTGAAAATAATTGAAATTGTTAGGCTCTGTTCCCTATTTCTTGCGAAGAAGACACTACCTTACACCCAAATCTTAGTAAATGAATCCATTGTTTATTTCACCTGCTCCCAAGACTCTGAGATCCTGACCAGTATTCCACCTCTTTTTGAGCAGAGATTCCGTTTGAATTTGGGGTATTAAAGTCCTAGGTATGTAATCCAGGTTCCCTTACTCTCCACACTCTGGGATACATACAGCTATCCACAGACTTTCATGCTATTAACAATTTCCTTACTGATTTTCATCTAAGCACTATTACCAGACTAAACTACTGAAGTCCTCACAATATGAATTGGATATATAGGGTGCTAAATTAATTAGTTAAAATAATCTGCTTTAAATAGACCCAACTGGGGTGCCTGCCTGGCTCAATTGGTGGAGCATACAACTCTTGATCTCCTGATTGTGAGTTCAAGACCCATGTTGAGTGGAAAGATGACTTAAAAATAAAAACGTAAAAAATATAATAAAATAAACCCAACTAGGGGCATCTACGTGGCTCAGTCAGTTAAGCATCTGACTCTTGATTCCAGCTTAGGTCATGCTCTCACAGTTCACAAGATCAAGCCCCACATCGGGCTCTGTACTGACATTGTGGAACCTGCTTGAGATTCTCTCTCTCCCTCCCTCTCTGCTCCTCCCCCATTCATTCTTTCTCTCTCTCTCTCAAAATAAATAAATAAACTTTATTAAAAAATTGACACAACTAACTCACTTAGGAAAAAAAAAATCTTATATGTCTTATAGCACAGGAATACATAGTTACATTATTCCAGTTACTTTATACTAGCATGTTATTTTATTCATGGTTTTGTGGGCTTTTATTAAGAATTTGAGGCTTACACTTTGTGCTCCAAGCAAATATACAAGGTTAAGGCCAAAAGGATGAAGAACACAGTGGCTGTGGAGTATGGCTTAAAAAGAAAAAGATGATGCTATTAAGCTTGTTCTATCAGGTTGGACCAAAATCTTTAATAGTTTGATATTAGTTTAATTAATCAGTTAGTTTAGTTTTATATAGCTTAATAGATTTTGGGTGTGGTGTATATTTGTGTGCATTTATATGAACATGTATAATCACCATGGCAAAAATAGGGAAGGTAGCTGGAACAAGGAAACATTTGTCATTATAATCTTCCTTATACTACGGGCAAAAGGTAACTGAATTATTTTATGGCAGCTGAAATTCATACTGGCAAATTACTATAATGGTGTCTGCCTACAGAAATCCATTTCTTTTTTTTTTTCTAGAAAAAGGAAAATCTCAAATATTTGGAGATTAAAGAACACACTTATAAATAACATATGTGTCAAGGAAGTCTTTCTTAAGAGAAATTCAAAAATGAAAACACAACTTATCAAAATTTGTGGGGTTCAGCAAAAGCAGAGCTTCAAGGGAAATTGATAGCACTGAATGCATATATTAGAAAAGAAGAAAGATCTAAAATTAATCATCTAAGCTTCCACCCTAGGAAAATAAAGAAAGAAGATAATTTAAGCCTAAAACATGTAGAAGAAAAGAAATAAAAATTAGATACAAAACTGAAAATACAAAAACCAAAGCTGATTCTCTGAAAAGATCATTAAAATGGATATATCTCTAACCAAGCTAGCCAACTAAAACAAGAAGACACAGAATACCAGTATCAGAAAGATGGTTCACCATTACTGATCCTTTAGACACAAAAAAGCAATAATAAAGGAATACCATGAACATCTCTGTGTTGACAAATATAACTGAAATGCACCAATTCCCTGAAAGACACAAACTATAAAAACTCATACAACAAGAAATTTGTAATCTGAATAGGCCTGTGTATAAACAAATTAAATCAATAATTAATAACCTTCAAAATTAGAAAACACTATGCCCAGATGATTTCACTGGTGAGTTCTAACATTTAAGGAAGAAATTATAGCAGTTTTACACAATATTTTTCAGAAAATAAAAGCAGAGGGAACATTCCTAACTTGTTCTGGAAGGCCAGCATTGCCCTAATACCACAATAAAATAAAGATATTATAAGAAAGGAAAATAAAGACTAATATTTGTTAAGCAACAATCATTTAAAAAAATAATAACTAATCAAATCCAGCAATGTATAAAAAAAAACTATCCACTACAACCAAATGGGATTTATTTCAGGTATTTAAAGCTGATTTAACATTCAAAAAGCAACCAGTGTGCTCCATCATATCCCCAGGCAGAAGACAAAAAATCATATAATCATATCAGTTGATGCAGAAAAACCATTTGACAAACTCCAACTCCCATTCATGGTAAGCTCTCAACAAGCAAAAACTAATAGGTAACTTCCTCAACTTGATAGTATCTAAAAAATAACCCTCTAGTTACCACACTTAATGATGAGAAACTGATGAGATACTTAGGGGTGGTGGCTCAGGTGGTTAAGCGTCGGACTTCAGCTCATGATATCGCGGTTCGTGAGTTCGAGCCTGGCGTTGGGCTCTGTGTTGACAGCTCTGTGTTGACCCTGAAGCCTGCTTTGGTTTCTGTGTCTCCCTCTCCCTCTGCCCCTCCTCTGCTCGCACTCTGTTTCTCTCTCACACAAAAATAAATAAACATTAAAAAAAAAGAGAGAGAGAAACTGGACACTTTAACCCTAAGACTAAGAAATTTATTTTTTTTCTTTTTTGAAATGAATCTCTTTTTTTTTAAGTTTATTTATTTATTTTGAGAGAGAAAAAGTGTAAGTGGGGAGGGCAGAAAGAGGGGAGAGAAAGAATCCAAGCAGGCTCTGTATCATCAGTGCAGAGCCTGACACAGGGCTCCACACGGGGCTCCAATGACAAACCGTGAGATCATGACCTGACCCGAAGTCCAATGCTCAAGCACGAGCTACACAGGTGCCCTTAGACTAAGAACTTTGAAGGAAACTTTGTCCTCTCACCATTCTTTTCAATATCATATTAGAAATCTTAGCCAGTATAGTAAGACAAAAGAGAATGAATGAATGAATGAATGAACGAACGAATTAATGAATGAAAAGATAAAGAGACTGGGAAGAAAGAAATAAAATTGTCTTTGTTCACAGATAACAGGATTGTCTCTGTCCAAAATTCCAAAGAGACAAAAAACAAAAAAAACAACAACAAAAAAAACCCTCCTGAAGTGAATCCACAAGTATAGCAGTCAGAGAATGTGAGGTTGATGTACAAAAGCCAATTGCTGTGCAATATACCAGCACAGAACAATTGTTACTGTAATTTTAAAATACAATATCATCTGCAATAATACCAAGAAAAATCTAGCTATGTATTTAACAAAATATGTACAGAATCTATAAACAGGAAACCACAAAATTCCATGAAAGAAAGCAAAGATCCAAATATATGGAGAGGTATTCTGTGTTCATGGAATGAAATACTCAGTATTGTTGATACTGAATATTGTTATTGAACACTGAAGATGTCAATTCTTCCCAGCTTAATTTCCAGATTCAATGAAATCTCAGTCAAAATGCCAGCAAGCTGTTTTTCATATATAGGCATACACCAGATATACTGAAGGTTCAGTTCCAAACCACAATAAAGATAATGTGTATTATACTTAAAACTAAATATGTAAATATGTATTACATACTTGTAGAGTAATTACAATAATTATTACATTATGTTTTAATGCATGACACAAATATCAAACAAAAATTGAAAAAATCTACTTGAATATTAGAAAGTGCTGAGTTAAAAAGTAATATTATAGAGTGTTTCCTCCATTTCAGACATTACATAACCTACCAGTCTACTCCACACATACCTCGGCATACACTCAAACATCGTGTTCAAAATTTGATTTTAAAATTAAATTAGGCACTTCTAAATCCATTAGACCTAACACTTAAATTACAGACATTTCCTCATTCTTGATGTAACATCAAAGGGAATATTGCTATAAAATTAAAGAATTCAATAATTATTTTATCAATTCTCCAAGTATTTAAAAATGATTATATATATTTTATTATAATGTAATACACGTTTAAGATATTTTCTATATAAGTTCAAAATTCAATATTCACAGTAGCATCAAAAGTTAAGTATGATGTCTGATGCTTGTCTCCCTCTCTCTCTGCCCCTCCCCCATTCATGCTCTCTCTGTCCCAAAAATAAATAAACGTTGAAAAAAAAAAAAAAAAGTTAAGTATGATGTTAAATACAGAGAACAAACTGATGATTGCCAGAGTAGAGGGAGCTGGAGAGAGGGAGGACAAAATGAGTGAAAGGGAGAGGGAGATATAGGTTTCCTGTTATGGAATGAATAAATCATGAGGATAAAAGGTACAGAATTGGAAATATAATCAATGGTGTAGTGATAGACTTATATTGTGCCAGAGGGTAGCTTTACTTGTGGTGAACATACCATAGTATGTTGTACACCTGAAACTAAACTAACAATGTATCACCAATATTTCAGTTAAAAAAAAAAAATACCAGGAGACCCTATGTGGCTCAGTTGGTTAAGGATTGGACTCTTTACTTCAGTTCAGGTTATGGATAGAGCCCTGTGTCAGGCTCTGTGCTGACAGCACGGAGCCTGCTTGGGATTCTTTGTTTCCTTCACTCTCTAAAACTAAACAAATAAATATTTAAAAAAATATATACCAATAAAATACAAACAATAAAATGTAAATATACAGAAAAGTATGGTATTAATTCAAAAGACTAAGTATACAGAGATCAACTGTGAGGTTTCTATTCCTTTTGGATTTAGTATTTAAAGAGCTGTTTTTCCACGGATACAGAGACTGAGTATCTGGTGTACACATTGGGGATGCAAAAATGAGTAAGTAATGGTCCTTATTCTCAAGGAGACAGATGTTAAAAGAGTAGAGGGTTCCTAACTGTCTTAAATATATTTACATTTTCATGCTGAAATACTTCTTAATATAAAAATTTCATAAGTTTGGGGCGCTTGCGTGGCTCAGTCAGTTAAGTGTTTGACTTCGGCTCGGGTCATGATATCGTGGTTCATGAGTTTGAACTCCGTGTCGGGCTCTGTGATGAGAACTCAGAGCCTGGAGCCTGCTTTGGATTCTGCATCTCCCTCTCTCTTTCTGCTCCTCCTCTGCTTGTGTACTCTCTCTCTCCGAAATAATAAATGAATAAACTTACAAAAATAATTTCATAAGTTTAACTACTGTGAGAAAAGCTAAATATAATTTATTTGTCCTAAAATTCTATCTTTCAAGAATTAGAGTATGAAAGTTCAGGTATCATATCTAAATACACCTTGATTCAATTAGCTTTATTATGTGCTCAATTCCTTAGTGACAGTTTTCATATGATAACAAACAGGTTATAAAAAACAGTACTTGGGACAGAAAGCAATTTAAATAGCACTACCAAAACTTAAACTTTAAATGATTACTAGGTATTACTTATGCAGTTCTGATTCTTCTGTTCTTTTCACTTTATGTTAGTTCTCTAAGACCTTACCTTTATAGATGAATTCCAAATTTATATATTTAGACCACAACTATCTCATTAATTTTAGACTTGAACATCCAGGTGCCCTCTGTACATTTCCACCTGGATGTCCTACAGGCTCAATGAAATACAAAAACTGAAATCATAACTTCTTCAATTAAACTGGTTCCACTTTTATTTCAGTGGGAGGTACTAATGTATCTAACCCACTAAGGTTGAAAGATAAGAATAATCCTTAACTTTCCTGTTCTCAACACTCATATTCAATCACTCAATCAAGCATCAAACCCTGCCAATTTTATCTCTTCAATATATTTTTAATCCAACCAAATGCCACCATCCTATTTCCAGCCCTCATTATCTGTAAACTGTACAGCAGAAATGTTTAGAAGTCAACCTAGAGCCAGAGAGCTTGCCTTCAACCTGAGCTTAACCATTTAATTTCTTTGTCTCATTTAATTCATCTGTATAATGGGGAAAATATTTATGGTTGTGTGTATTCACTGTGCCTAACATACTTCTGGGACATGACAATGACCATCTAAAATAATATTAGTAGTATTAATTTACATAACTGCAACAGCATGTTTTCCCCTATCAAAATCATATCTCAAGCAGTGTCTAGAGTAACCTAATCTAAAATGAAATCTGCCATACTATCTCTGTTAAAAATTACTCATTGCCTTTCCACTGTCCTAAGAGATTATAGGCAAGATCTTTATTATGAATACAGGGCCCTGTCCTTCTTATTTACCTCACCAGTTTCATCTCACAATTTCTTGTTTAGGTATTTCACCATCTGGCACCATTAAACTCCATGTAGTCATCATGCTGCATCATGTTCCTTTAAAAAATTTGTTAATGTTTATTTATTTTTGAAAGAGAGAGAGTATGTGAGCAGGGGAGGGGTAGACAGAGAGAGGGAGCCACAGAATCTGAAGCAGTCTCCAGTCTCCAGGCTCCAAGCTGTCAGCACAGAGCCCAACGTGGGGCTTGAACCCATGAACCGCAAGATCATGACCTGAGCCAAAGTCGGATGCTTAACCAACTGAGCCACCTAGGTGCCCCAATGAAGTGTCACAATTTTATTTGAATATAAACTATGATAAATTAAACAACATTGTAAACCATAAATCTATCAACAGACAGATAGATAAGGGAGGTATAATTAATAAGCCAATAGTGAAGATAAAATGAATTAAGAGAGAAAAATGAAACAAAAACAAATAGAAAAACTAGGCAACAAGCAGCTAGATTAAAGACCAAAACCCACTAATTACATTAAATGTAAATGAACAAAAAAATAAAATAAAAAATGGAAATTGTCAAACTGGATAAAAAAAGCAAAACCCAACTACAAGTTGTCCAAAAGAAATCCACTTTAAATATAAAGACACGGGGTAGGGGCACCTGGGTGGCTCAGTCATTTAAACGTCTGACTTCAGCTTAGGTCATGATCTCATAGTCTGTGACTTCAAGCCCCGTGTCGGGCTCTGTGCTGACAACTCAGAGCCTGGAGCCTGCTTCGGATTCCATGTCTCCCTCTCTCCTGCTCCCCCCCTAACCCCCACCCATGCTCTGTCTCTCTCTCTCTCTATTTCTCTCAAAAATAAAATAAACATTAAAAAAGTAAATATAAAAATATAAGTAAATCTATAGTAAAAGGATAAAAAAAGACATACCATGGAAACAATAAGATGAAAGCTACAGTCACCATATTAATGACAAAAAGGTTTCAGAAAAGTAATGTTACTAAGGACAAAAAATGATATTTCATAATGATAAAGAATTGATTAATCAAGAAGACAATCTATTTGTGAATGCATGTATTTATAAAACTTGAAAATATATGAAATAAAACTGACAGAAATAAAAGGAGAAATAGACAAATGTATACATTTGTTGAGATTTCAATACTTCTTTATTAAAAATTGATAGATCAATAATAAAAAAAAAGCTGTAACAATATAGGAAACTTGAACACTATCAAACAAATGGATCTAAGTGAAAATGCTAGAGCACTCCACCCAACAGCAATAAATAATGCTCTCTTTTCAAGGATGTAAGACACATTCACCAAGATAGAAAACATGATGGACCATAAAGCAAGTTTCAAAATAGAAGGCTCAAAATAATGGACAATATTATTTGACCATAATCTAAGAAGAAATCACACAAAATATACAGTGTTAAGTATATGAAAATAGAAACACAGAATAATGAAATGTCATACACTGCTGAAGAGAGCCCAAAAAGAAATTTATAGCTTTAAGTCCTTTCTTATGAAAGTCAGGAGATGTAAAATTGATGAACTAAGCTTCTACCTTAAAAAGATTAAAAAAAAAAAAAAAATGAAGCGGCCTGGGTGGCTCAGTGGATAAGCATCCGACTTTGGCTCAGGTCATGATCTTTCAGATTCTGTGTCTCCCTCTCCCTCTGCCCTTCCCCTGCCTGCACTCTGTCTCTCTCTTTTTCAAATATAAATAAGCATTGGAAAAAAATTTTAAATAAATAAAAGATTCAAAAAAAGAAGTATTTAACCCTAAAGTAAAAATAAGAAAGGGAAAAAATAGAGTAGAACAATATAATTTTTATATGAGCATTTTTTCAATAGAAAAAAATCAATGAAATAAAAAATCTGTTTCTTTTTAAAGAAAACAAAAGAATTTAAAAACCTAAAGCTATAGTGATCAAGAAGAAAAGGAGTGACATCAGCAAGATGGAAAAATAGGTAATTCCTGACTTTAGTCCCTTTTACAGAAAAAGCAACTAGCAAATATACATAGGTAAGATACCTTTCTGAACATCTCAGAACTCAGGGATGAAACAGAAGTACCCCCTTAAACAACGAAAACAAAAATAATAAGAAAAAACACATTAGAGAGGTCAGAGGAACAGTTTTACTTTGATTATATCATCCTTCTCCCAGGCCTATGCAGCACTGAACCAATTGGGTCCCCTGAGCTTAGTTTCTCCAGTGGAAAAAAGAGAGCCCAAGGTGGCCATCCACCTTTCCCAGAATGCCAGGGCATTTACCACGAGACCCTCTTAGATGCTGCCTCATAGGGATCACTGAGGGAATCTGCCAAAGACACAGAAAGGACACAAGTTTACAGCAATTAGCACTTCACATTACTGCTAGAGATGCCCCCTTAGCAGAGATCCCAACCAATGGCTCAAGTCCAGTGCAGAGCAGAGCCAGTGGCCTTTTCAGGCTGAGCAACTTGATCAATAGTTCTATTAGATTTGCTTCCCACCCATTGGCTTGTCTCAGTCATAGACCCATTCTAGAGACACACCCGCACAAGTAAGCAAGTCACTGGTTCTGACTACTGCTGAGCACAGCTTCCAGGAAGCCTGAACAGTGATGCCAGGGAGCCATGCAGCACATATCACAGCCAGCCATGGCAAGAATGCACATCAGTAGCCCCACAACACTGCTGTGAAAGATTGGAAAAGGAAATGGCTTCCTCAAATGCACAGATACCAATGCAATGATACAAAGATCACAAGGAATCAAGTAAATTTCTACAATCAAAGGACACTAATAAGCACTAATAACTGGCCTTAAAGAAATAGAGATCTATGAACTGTATAACAGAAAATTCAGAATAATTCTTTTAAAGAAATTCAGTGAACTTCAAGAAAACACAGATAGATGACTAAATGAAATTAGAAAAACACCTCATGAACAAAATGAGGGGTTTAATAACAAAAAATAGAGACCATTAAAAAACAAACACACAAAAAACTCAGAAATCCTCGAGCTAAAGAACATGACTGAAGAATTCAATAGAGAACTTCAACACCAGATTCAACAAAGCAGAAGAAAGGACGAGTGAATTCAAAGACAAGTCAGTTGAAGTAGCATCAGAGGAGCAAAATAAATAAATAAATAAAAACTGTGAAGAAAGCCTATGTGAATAGCAGAATATCATTCTGTAAAATACCATTATGTTAAATCATTAAAAGAAACTGTCTATGCATTACTGAAGTCCCAAAAGAGATGAGTGGGAGAAAAGGGCAGAAAGCTTACTTATAGAAACTTTCCAAATCTGGGGAGAGATTTGGACATCCAACTTCATGACGCTCATAAGTGCACAAATAGTTCCAACTGAAAAATATCTATTCCAAGACAAAATAAAATCATCTAAAGGGGTGCCTGGGTGGCTCATTCGATTGAGCATCTGATTTTGGCTCAGGCAATTCATGGTTTGTGAGTTTGAGCCCCGCACTGGACTCTCTACTGTCAGTGCAAAGCCTGCTTCTGATCCTCTGTCCATCCCCACTCTGACCTTCTCCAGCTCTCGTGTGCTTATGTGCATGTGTCCTCTCTCTCTCAGAAATAAATAAACGTTAAAAAAAACTGTCTAAAATCAAAGACAAAGAGGTAATTTTAAAAGCAGTGAGAAAAAAATTCCTCACATACAAGGGAAGTCCCATCAATTATCAGCACATTTCTCAGGAGAAACCTTGCAACCAAGAGAGACAGGAATATATTCAAAGAGCTGAAAGAAAAAAACTGCCAACTAAGAACACTTAATCGGGCAAAGCTGTCCTTCAGAAATGAAGGAGTTATAAAAACTTTCCAGGCCTAAAAAGGATGAGGTAGTTCATCATCACTAGACCTGTTTTACAAGAAATGCTTAAAGGAATTCTTCAAACTGAAATGACAGAATGCGGATAAATAACATGAGAACACAATGAAAATATAAAACACACAAAAGGAAAGTATATAGGCAAATTCAGAATATTCAAATATTATATTATGATAGTATGTTAACTCTAGTATAAAGGTTAAAGAACAAATAAAAGTATAAAAATAACTACAGCTATAATAATTTTAATTGATATACCATATAAAAATATTTAAATTGTGACATAATATATAAAATATGGTGGAAAGATTATAAAAGGAGAGAAAAGTTTTTGTATGTAATCAAAGTTAAGTTGTTATCAGCTTACAATAGACTGTTATACCTATAATGTTTTATGTAAAGGTCATGGTAATCACAAAGCAAAAACCTACTGTAGATATACAAAAGATAAATAAAAGGGAATCAAAACTAAGCACCACAGATAATTACCAATTCACAAAGGAAGACAGTAAGAGAGAAAGAAAGGAACAAAGCAATTACCAAAGACCAGCAAACAAATAATAAGATGGCACTACTAAGTCTTACATATTGATAGTTACTTTAAATGTATATGGATTGAATTCTCCAATCAAAAAACATGGAGTGGCTAAATGGATAAAAAAAAAAAAAAAAAAAAAAAAAAGACTGAACTAGTCACTGCCTATAGAAGACTCATGTCAGCTTTTTTTAAGAAGTATTTTATTTTATTTATTTATTTTTTTTTATTTTTTTTTTCAACGTTTATTTATTTTTGGGACAGAGAGAGACAGAGCATGAACGGGGGAGGGGCAGAGAGAGAGGGAGACACAGAATCGGAAACAGGCTCCAGGCTCTGAGCCATCAGCCCAGAGCCCGACGCGGGGCTCGAACTCACGGACCGCGAGATCGTGACCTGGCTGAAGTCGGACGCTTAACCGACTGCGCCACCCAGGCGCCCCTCATGTCAGCTTTAAGGAAAGAAATAGGTGCAAAGTGAAGAGATGGAAAAAAGACATCCCATGCAAATGTTAACCAAAAGATAATAGAGATAGCTAAACTTCTACCAGACAAAACAGACTTTAATTCAAAAGCTGTAATAGGAGACAAAGTAGCTCATATACAATAGCAAAGGCATCAATTTATCAAGAGGATGTAACTATTATAAATGTTTACACACTCAACATTAGATTCGCTAAATATATAAAACAAATACAAACAGAACTAAAACAATAAATAAACAACAATACAATAATTGCTGGGGACTGCAATACCTCATTTTTAACAATGATCACTCAGACAGAAAATGAAGAAACATCTGACTCAAACTACACTTTAGACCAAATGGTCCTAAAAGACTTAAACAGATCGTTCTATCCAACATTAGCAAAATACACATTCTTCTCAAGCATCCACAAAACATTCACCAGGATAGATCACACAATAGGTCACAACACAAGTCTTAAATTTAAAAAAATTGAATTTACAATAGCCAAATTATAGAAACAGCCAAAGTGTCCATCTATAGATGAACAGATAAGTATGTGGTATACACACACACACACACACACACACACACACACACACACGAATGCCATTCAGCCATAAAAAAGGAATGAAATCTTGCCATTTACAACAACATGGATGGAGGTAGAGAGTATAATGCTAAGTGAAGTAAGTCAGTCAGAGAAAGACAAATACCATACGATTTCACTCCTATGTGGAATTTAAGAAACAAAATAAGCAAGCAAAGGAAAAAAAACAAAAAAACAGAGACAAACCAAGAACAGACTCTTAACTATAGAGAACAAACTGATGGTTACCAGAGGAGAGGTGGGTGGGGGGATGGGTGAAACAGGTGAAAGGGATTAAAGATACACTTATCATGATGAGCACTAAGTAATGTACAGAATTGTCAAATCACTATATTGTACCCCTGAAACTAATATAACACTGTATGTTCACTATACTGGAATTAAAATAAAAAACTTAATAAAAATAATAGTGTATATAGTACATGTGCATACATCCATTAACAAAAAAAAAAAAACAATGGATGGAATAGCACAATTTTAATTTCAGTTATGATGAGACTGTTGAGTGTTGGTATATTTTTTAAGTTTATTAATTTATTTATGTAATCGCTATAGCCAACGTTGGCCTTTAACTCAGAACCGCAAAATCAAGAGTCATGCACTCCTCTGACTTAGCCAGCCAGGCGCATGACTGGTGTTGATATTTTTGGCTTCTACATTTAGCACAATGATAAACATTGACTAAATTAAGTATGGATTGTATTTATGATAAAAACTGTATCCCCTAAATTTTTTTTAATTTTGAAATCATTTTTTAAAATTTTATTTTTTATTTTTTAAAATTTACATCCAAATTAGTTAGCATATAGTGAAACAATGATTTCAGGAGTAGATTCCTTAATGTCCCTTACCCATTTAGCCCATCCCCCCCCCCACAACCCCTCCAGCATCCCTCAGTTTGTTCTCCATGTTTATGAGTCTCTTCTGTTTTGTCTCCCTCCCTGTTAAGACTCTTATGACCACAGTGTAGTATGATACTAAGAATCAACAAGAATAAGGCAGGAAAATGCACTAAAACATGGAAGTTCAACAACACACTGCAGGACAATAAATGGGTCAAAGAAGAAATCAAAAATATAATAAAAAAACTACTTTGAGACAAACATAAATGGAAAAACAACAACCAAAACTTGTGATAGCAGCAAAAGCAATTCTTTCTTTAAATTTTTTTAATGTTTATATACAGAGTGTGCACAGAGTGTGCACATGTGAGGGGTGGGGTAGAAAGTGAGGAGGAGAGAAAAAATCCCAAGCAGGCTCCTCACTGTCAGCACAGAGCGTGATGTAGGGTTCAGTCTCATGAACCATGAGATTATGACCTGAGCTGAAATCAAGAGTCAGATGCTCAACCTACTGAGCCACCCAGGCACCCCAGCAAAAACAATTCTAAGAGGGAAGAGTACAGTGATAAATGCTGACCTTACAAAAAAAGAAAGATCACAAATAAACAATCTAATTTCGTGCCTCAAAAAACTAGAAAAAAAAGGGAACAAAATAAGGCCAAATTTTGTAGGAAAAATAACAAAGATCATAGCAGAAATAAATGAGTGAGAGACTAGAAAATCAATGATAATATCAATAAAATCAAGAACTTCTTTTTTGAAAAGACAGGCCAAACTGACAGAACTTTAACTAGAGTAACTAGGAAAAACAAAATAAAACTTAGAAAAATATAGTCAGAAATGAATGAAAAGACGTTACAATTGATAACCACAGAAATACAAAAATCATTAGGCACTAGTACAAACAAGTATACACCAATAAATTATATAAGGTAGAAGAAAAGGAAAAATTCCTAAAAAAAGTAAAAACCCACTAAAACTGAATCATGAAGAAATAGAAATCCTGAACAGACCAATAACAAGTAAGGAGATAGATCAATAATCCAAAACCTCCCAAAAGAGAAAAATCCAGGGACAGATAAATTCACTGGTGATTTCTACCGAACATTTAAAGAACAATTAATGTCAGGGCACCTGGCTGGCTCAGTCAGTAGAGGATGTGACTCTTGATTTCAGGGTTGTGAGTTCAAGCCCCATATTGGGTGTAGCAATTACTTAAACATAAAATCTTAAAAAAAAAAAAATGCCAATCCTTCTTAAACTCTTCCAAAAAACTGAACAGCAGCAAACACTCCCAAACTCTTTTACAAGGCCAGCATTACCCTGATAGTAAGAACAGAAGAATACATTCAGAAGAAGGAAATTAGAGGCCAATGTCCCTGATGAATATAGACACAAAAATGTTCAACAAAATAGTAGCAGAATGAATTGAACAATACCTTAAAATATTCACAAACCATGATCAAGTAGGATTCATCCTTAAGATACAAGCATGGCTCAACACATGCAAATCAATAAATTTGATACATCTCATTAATAGAATGAAAATTAAAAAACATGAGGATCTCAGTTAAAAAAAGCATTTAACAAAATTCAACATCTTTTCATCATAAAAACTTTATTTATTTATTTTGAGAGAGAGAGAGCGCTTGCGAGCAGGGGACAGGAAGAGAGAGAGGAAGACAGAGAATCCCAAGCAGGCTCCATGCTATAAGCGCAGAGCCCAACATGGGTCTCAACCTCACAAACTATGAGATCATGACCCGAGCCGAAATGAAGGGTCAGATGCTAAACCAACTGAGCTACCTAGGTGCCCCCTTTTCATCATAAAAACTATTAACCAAGTAGGTGTATAGAAGGAACCAACCTCAACATCATAAAAGCCATATATAATGGGCCCACAGCTATATTATAATCAATGGTGAAAAGTTTTATGCTTTTCCTCTAAAATCAGGAACAAGACAAGTATATCCGCCATACTCCCACCACTCCTATTCAACTTAGCACTGTAAGTGCTAGCCAGACCAATCAGGCAACAAAAAGAAAGACATCCAATTGGAAATAAAGAAGTAAAATTATCTCTGTTCACAGATGACATGATCTTGAATACAGAAAATCCAAAAGACTCCACCAAAAAATGGTTAGAACTAATAAATTCACTAAATTAGATTACAAAAATCAACATACAAAAATCAGTGGTGTTTCTCTACACCAGAATAATGAACAATCTGAAAAAGAAATAAAGAAAACTATCCCATATACAGTAGAAACAAAAACTATAAAATAATTAGAGGGGTGCTTGGGTGGCTCAGTCAATTAAGTGTCCAACTTCAGCTCAGGTCATGATCTCACGGTTCATGAGTTCGAGCCCCGCATCAGGCTCTGTGCTGACAGCTCAGAGCCTGGAGCCTGCTTTGGATTCTGTGTCTCTCTTCCTCTCTGCCCCTTCCTCACTTGTGCTCTGCCTCTCTCTCTGTCTCTCAAAAATAAATAAACACATTAAAATTTTCTTAAATAAAAAACAAATAAACAAAACTATAAAGTAATTAGAAATAAATTTAATCAGGGGCACCTAGCTGGCTCAGTCAGTAGAACTCATGACTCTTGACCTTGGGATCATGAATTCAAGTTATACATTGGGTTACAGCTTACACAAAATAAAAAGGTAAATTAAATTAAAATTTAAAAATACAGAGGTAAAAGAACTGTATACTGAAGACAATAAGAGATTGATAGAAGAAATATTGTTAAAATGTTCAAACTAGCCAAAACCATCTATAGGATCAATACAATTCCTATCAAAATTCCAATGACATTTTTCACAGAAATCTTAATATTTGTATGAAATGACAAAAGACCCAAAGATTGCCAAGGCAATCTTGAAAAAGAAAAAAGCTGGTGGCATCACAACACTGGAGGCCATGGAAGAGAACAGGGAACCCAAACACACACACACACACACACACACACACACACACACACAAACACACACACACACACAAACATACACATGTGGTCAACTAACATTTTAAAAGGGTGCCAAGAAAGAAAACCAAAGCAGGAGGCATCACAATCCCAGACTTCAAGCTATACTACAAAGCTGTAATCACCAAGACAGTATGGTACTGGCACAAAAACAGACACTCAGATCAATGGAACAGAATAGAAAACCCAGAAATGGACCCACAGACGTATGGCCAACTAATCTTTGACAAACAGGAAAGAATATCCAATGGAATAAAGACAGTCTCTTCAGCAAGTGGTGCTGGGAAAACTGGACAGCGACATGCAGAAAAATGAACCTGGACCACTTTCTTACACCATACACAAAAATAAACTCAAAATAGATGAAAGACCTAAATGTAAGACAGGAAGCTATCAAAATCCTCAAGGAGAAAGCAGGCAAAAACCTCTTTGACCTCAGCCGCAGCAACTTCTTACTCAACATGTCTCTGAAGGCAAGGGAAACAAAAGCAAAAATGAACTACTGGGACCTCATCAAAATAAAAAGCTTCTGTACAGTGAAGATAACAATCAGCAAAACTAAAAGGCAACCAACAGAATGGGAGAAGATATTTGCAAATGACATATCAGATAAAGGGTTAGTATCCAAAATCTATAAAGAACTTATCAAACTCAACACCCAAAAAACAAATAATCCAGTGAAGAAATGGGCAAAAGATATGAATAGACATTTCTTCAAAGAAGACATCCAGATGACCAACTGACACAAGAAAAAATGCTCAATATCACTCATCATCAGGGAAATACAAATCAAAACCACCATGAGATACCACCTCACACCTATCAGAATGGCTAACATTAACAACTCAGGCAACAACAGATGTTGGCAAGGATGTGGAGAAAGAGGATCTCTTTTGCAATGTTGGTGGGAATGCAAGCTGGTGCAGCCACTCTGGAAAACAGTATGGAGGTTCCTCAAAAAATTTAAAATAGAACTACCCTACGACCCAGCAATTGTACTACTAGGTATTTATCCAAAGGATACAAGTATGCTGTTTTGAAGGGATACATGCATCCCCGTGTTGATAGCAGCACTATCAACAATAGCCAAAGTATGGAAAGAGGCCAAATGTCCATCGATGCATGAATGGATAAAGAAAATGTGTTTTATACACACACACACACACACACACACACACACACACATAATGGAGTATCACTCAGCAATCAAAAAGAATGAAATCTTGCCATTTTCAACTACGTGGATGAAACCGGAGGGTATTATGCTAAGTGAAATTAGTCAGAGAAAGACAAATATCATGTGACTTCACTCACATGAGGACTTTAAGAGACAAAAGAGATGAACATAAGGGAAGGGAAACAAAAATAATATAAAAACAGGGAGGGGGGCACAACAGAAGAGACTCATAAATATGGAGAACAAATTCAGGGTTACTGGAGGGGTTGTGGGAGGGGGGATGGGCTAAATGGGTAAGGGGCACTAAGGAATCTACTCCTGAAATCATTGTTTCACTATATGCTAACTAATTTGCATGTAAATTTTAAAAAATAAAAAATAAAAATAAGTAAATAAATAAAAATAAAAAATAAAAGGGTGCCAAGAATACTCAATGGGAAAAGAATAGTCCTCCATAGTAAATGGGGTGGAAAAAATTGGACTGCAAAAAAATGAAACTGGATGCCTATCTTGCACAACTCATAAGAATTAACTCAAAATGAGTTAAAGATTTAAGCATAAGACCTAGAAGAAATTATAGGGGAAAAGTGTTTTCAACATCACCAATCATCTGGGAAATGCATATCAAAACTACAATGAGATATCACATCACACCTGTTCGAAGGGTTAATAGGAAAAGACAATAGATTACAAAAGTCAGTAAGAAAGGGAAGAAAAGGGAACCCTTGTTGATGGGAATGTAAATTAGTATAGCCACTATGGAAAACAGTTTGGAGGTTCTTCAAAAAAGTAACAGTAGAACTACCATATGATCCAGAAATCCCACTTGTGGGTATACAGCCAAGGGAAATGAAATGACTATCTCAAATAGATGTTCATTGGAGAACTAATTACAATAGCCACAATATAGAAACAATCTAAGTGTCCATCAAGGGATAAATGGATAAAGAAAATGTGGTATATAGATCCACAGACACACACACACACACACACACACACACACACACACACACACACGAATATTGTTCAGTCATAAAAAGAAAGAAAATCCTGTCATTTGGTTCAATGAAGATGAACCTTGAGGGAATTACAAGTGAAATAAGTCAGATTGAAGACAAATACTGTGTGATCTCACTTATATGTATAATCTAAAAAAGCTGAAATCCTAGAAACAGTAAGTAGACTAGTGGTTGTCAGGGACTAGAGTGTGAAGGAAAATGGAGGTATTCAAAGTGTACAACTTCCAGTTATCCGATGAATAAATTCTGGAGGTCTTGTGTAGAGTATCATGACTATAGTTGACAATACTGTATTGTATACTTGAAATTTGCTAGGAGAGTGGATTTTGAATGCTCTCACCACACACACAAGAAAAGGTAATTAATTATATGATGTGATGGATGTGTTAACTAACCTTATCATGGTAATCATTTCACAATATATATGTGTATCAAATCATCACGTTGTACACCTTAAACTTATACAATGTTATATGTCAATTATATCTCAATAAAGCTGGAAAAAAAAGAAAAAAGGAGAAAACACAAATTACAAATATCAAGAATGAATGGTGGAACATCATTATTCATATGACAGACATTAAAAAAGACAAGGGATTATTATAAACTGCATGATAAATTGACAATTTAGTTAAAATAGTCTAAATGCTTTGAAAGACATAATTAACAAAAAAAACTCAAAAGATTTAGATAATGTGCTATCCTATATTTAATTTAAAAACCAAATTATTAATCAATAATCTTCCCATAATGAAAATTCCAGGCTCAGATGGCTTCATTGGTGGATTCTACCAAACACTTAAGGAAGAAATAACATTAACCTTATGTGTACAAACTCTTCCAGAAAATAGAGCAATTTATATGACTAACTTTATTGTAACACTAAAACTCAACTCAATTTAATTTGTATGACTAACTTTATTCTGATACAGAACTCAACAAAGATATTAAAACTACAAACCAACCAATTTTTTAAAAGATTGTGCTAAAATAACTAGATATCCATGAGAAAAAAAGGGACCTGAGTTTTTACCTCACACTACACAAAAAATTAACTCAAAATGGATCATAGATCTTAATATAAAAAGCTAAAAGTATAAAACTTCTAGACAAAAATACAGAAGAAAACGTTTACAATTTTGAAGTAGGCAAAGACATTTCAGGACACAAAAAACACAAGCCATAAAAGAAAAATTTTTTTAATTACACTTCATCAAAATTTTTAAATTCTGTTTTTTTTTTTACAAAATACCATAAAAAAAATGAATGGCAAACAACAGACCTGGAGAAGATAGTCACAGTCACATTATGTATATATGACAAAGACTTTTACCCAGGATATATTGAGAAATCTTGCAACTCAATAAGAAGAAAACACCACAGTTAAAAAGAAAAAGTGGGAAAAAGATTTTGACTAGATATTCAAAGAAGATAATGAATGACAAATAAGTACATGAAAAGATGCTCATCATCACTAACATCATTATTTACCAGAAAATAGTTGCTTAACTAATTAAAATTACAATGAGATGCCACTGAAATGCATAATAATGGCTAAAATTAAAAAGACAAAAACAAATGTTGGCAAGGATCTTGAAGTAATCAGAACTCTCAGAGATTGCTAGTGAGAATGTAAAATGGTATAGAGACACTTTGAAAACCAGTTTATGATACAGTGAACCTAACACATACCATACTACCAACAGTACCACCCAAGAGAGATGAAAATATATGTCCAAACAAATACGCGTACATGGATGTTCACAGCAGTTCTATCATCATAATAGCCCCAAACTAGAAAAAACCTAAAATGTGGTAGGTGCTATCATTATCGATAGGGAATATTATTCAGAAAACAACAACAACAACAAAGCTACTGGTACACACAACATGGGTGAATCTCCAAAGCATTATGCTAAGGGAAAGAAACTAATCACAAAAGAGTACCCACTATATAAGTCCACTTAAATGAAACTATAGAAAAGACAAGGCTAATCTATAGTGATGGAAAGTAGATCTGTGGCTGTCTGGGCCCAGAGAAAAGGTGGAGACTGACTATAAAAGGGAATAAGGGGACTTGTTCAGATAATGGAAATGTTGATATCTTGATTATGGTGGTGGTTAAACGGTAATATACATTTGCCAAAATTCACTGATCCATACTCAAAATGTATGCATATTTATTGTATGTAAATTATACCAAAATAATGTTTTAAAATGTACTCATGGGAAAGCAAACTCTTCCAGAAAATAGAATACTTCTTCACTCATTTATAAGACTAACATTATTTTGACATCAAAACTAGACAAAAAGCATTAATGTCCCAAATACAGTCTCAAATATTAAGAATCCCTCAGTGTATGTTAATTATTAGCCTTCTATTATGAAAGTAGAGCCCTAATCAAGCATTTAGAGACAACCTAAGTACTTGCAACAGGAGAAGGCAAGTTCAGATAAAAGAAAATAGTAATAAGAGCTTCCTAATACAGGTAGCCTAATTTACCATTTTGTCATGAAGTCTGCCACATTTCTCCCTAAAAAAAAAAAAAAAAAATCATCTCCTAACCAATCTTCTATATCCCTATCGGTAAGACCAAACATTGGTACTGATTTCCAAAAGCAAGGCCAATATACACCTGCAGCTTTTGCTAAAACGTTTAACACTTCCATAAATTCTCTCAAAATCAGAGTTATAGTTCATTAAATCATGATTAATTAATAAATGAGTTAAGTTAATTAAAAGATTTATGATCTTAGGACCTATTCTTTTTTGTGAGAAAATATCAGACATGTACAATAGTAGAAAGAGTGGCATAATGAACTCCCATTCATACATTTTCAAGATGATAAAATTCAAGATGCTATTCTTGCCTTATCTTTCTCTTTTTCATTTTCTTTTCAAAGTAAATCTCAGACATCCTGTCACGTCAGTCCTGCATATTGAAATATGCATCTCAAATAACTATGACAATTTTTAAGATCTTTTTAAGATTATTTATTCTTATACCATGTGGAAACATCAGACTTTTCTCAACATAAAGAAGTCTGGTTGAATTCTTGCCACCCCCTTTCAACATCATAATTTTTTTAATTGCTGAAATTTTTTCAATTTTTTCAATTGCTGAAATCTATGGCAACTAGTTTATTAACAAAAAAAATATTTCAATGAACATTCATTTCTATAAGGTTCATTAATTGCCTTTGGCTTATAGCTACATTACAGCTAGACATGTTACTTAAATATTGCATAAACCTCAATCTTTCTTGTTTTCACAAAGCCATGGAGAGAAATAAAAGTGGTCACTAATGGGGCGCCTGGGTGGCTCAGTCGGTTAAGTCTCCGACTTCAGCTCAGGTCACGATCTCGCGGTCCGTGAGTTCGAGCCCCGTGTCAGGCTCTGGGCTGATGGCTCAGAGCCTGGAGCCTGTTTCTGATTCTGTGTCTTCCTCTCTCTCTGCCCCTCCCCCATTCATGCTCTGTCTCTCTCTGTCCCAAAAATAAAATAAACGTTAAAAAAAAAAAAAAAGTGGTCACTAATTCAATTCCTGTATGGTCCACCCCCCACCCCCACCAATAAAAGTGGTCACCAAGGCCTACTCAAGGAAAAATTTGTCCCATAGCTGTTTAAAATGGATATTCTATACCTACACAAGTATACAGTGGGTGCAAAACCATATTCTACACAATGTAAAGAATACATTGAAAATCTTCAGTCTAGTGATTCAATGAGGGCACTTCTCAATAATTTATAGTCAAATATTCTTCACTGTGATGAACCTGCAGATAATGTCACATCACTTACAATCCATCCTACTAAATGATACAAGTTATAAAAATTCAGCACACTCTAACTGAAAACTATACCTGATATATTTACCATGGCTGTTGCTTTCTTTCAGGAAGAATAGGGGATTGTATTTTAGTGATGCCATGAGTTGTGCCAGAGTTGACTTGCTAAGTTCCTTAAAGCTAAGCCCAAGATCTTAAAAACAAGTCAAGGGATCTCCATCCATGAAATAGATTTTCCTTAAGTGACCAAATAATAATTTGTTACATTGAAAAAGATATGTTAGATATATCCCGCCTCATTGTCTGGGGAAAAGGGAATAGAGGAAACTGACCCATTAATCAACTGGACATGGAAAGATAGCTGATTTTTAGTTTGTCAAATAACATTTTTAAATGGAAGAATTTCTTCTGGCTCTCAACATAAAGCATTTTGTAGATTCCCCACCTCCTCATTTTTTAGCAGTTGCATTATCAAACAAGAATTAGTTGCGAAATAAAGTTATTCCAGAGCATATAAATCTTAAAAGGTATATTGATACTCTACTTCTCTTTCATAATCTTCTACATAAGGTACAAACCATTCATCTTACAAAGAATTAGAAGGAATTACCCAAGAGGCCAAAAACAACAAAAAGGACTCTAGGAATTCTGACAGAGAAGGTCAGTTAGAATCTTCATCTTAATAAAAGATACAAAGAAAGATAAACCCTCACTTCAGCTATTAAGTACATACAAGAATGAGCCTTACAATGCATATGCTGACACTGACTAACTTATGACTGCATGTGGAAATGGTGCTCCCATACATACATAATTTATCCACTGTATGTTACTTGTCCTAACCTTTCGATGTAATTGAATCTAACGGAACCTATTAAATTCAGTCTGGTTGCATAAGATTATGACAGTCATTAATGAGCCAGAGTTTTAAGTGCGTTGAAGATAAACTGACTGGTTCAGAGGCTTTCCCCTTTTGTACTCCTGCTGTTTATTGCAATGGAAACTAGAATACCAATATTTTTAAGACTTCATTAAAACTGTAATACTGACTTTTCCTCATGTCTGAATCAAGTTAGGTTTAAACTTGCTAGTCACTTGCATTTACATAAATCAACACTAATTTGGTATAATTTAAATTGCAATCTTCAAAATAATGCAACAGACTGACTCAATTTCACTCTCCACTTTGAAAAAAAAAATAGCTGAACTACAGATTTATCTTAGGAATGACCTCTGAGGCAAGTGTATAATAAACATTCATTTCTATTTGTTCTTCTTTTCCCCCATCCATTTCTCTACCAAAAAAGTAGACTGTAAAACTTAAATCATACAAATGCCAGGAGTTCCTGCAAATAGGCTGCTTGTTTTACTTAAAACTGTTTGACTATCCTTTTACAGTTTTTAAATTTCTCTTCTTCCACATGAGCAGGCTTTTACATTTACTACTGCCTGTTGCTTGAAATAAAGTAAGGATTTTACTGCTATGTGTGTGTATTCGGGGGGACAGCCATAGGACAGTTTGGGGCACAGATTTATTTAAAGCAAATATTAAAAACTCCAGAGCCTCCTAAAAAGTGATGAAAATGATGTCTCACTGATCTCTGTAACATCACTTTTGATTGTGTGTGTGTGTGTGTGTGTGTGTGTGTGTATGTGTGTGTGTGTTTCAGTGGCATACAAGTACACCTGAAAACACAAGTTACACAGCATCAATTGCACAAACTTTATGTCTGGAAAAGGTATGTTCACAGCTGTATGAAGAGTGAAAAGTCAAAGCAGACTTTATGGTAGCAGTGTCAATAGTGATTTTAAAATATATAGGTATTGTCACTTAATGAAAAAACAGATCACTTAAACAATTTAACTTGGAGGAACTAGGTGATGAGCAGACCATGCTAAAGGTAAATTATTTCAAATACATGTAACAAAACTTAAGTGTGGTGCATTCACCACTTTAAAACTATGGGTCATTGAACCATAAAGATTATTTAACAAGTCTCCAGTTCTTAAGATGATTTATCTCAACACCCCAAATGATAACATTCTCTATTGAAATCAGACAAAAAGGCAGTAAAATACGGTTGAGCACAGGCGTTCTACACAGTAGTTATGAGTTGCTCAAAAGAGTGGAGTTCTAAAATTTATTTTGATTTTCTTAAACTCACTCACTTGTGACCAATCTCATGTGCAATGGTAAAAGCTGAACCCAGGCCAATGTCTTCATTAATGCTGCAGCTCCTTTCAGGCTCACACATTCCAGCCACAGAGGCCAAGCCTGAATAAACAGAAGGAGACACAAAGGGTCAAGCCAAGGTGTTTCAGTCTTAAAAAGCCCATACTTATAAATGCCTGGATTCTTTTTAATAACCTCCATGCACAGAAGGAGCAGTTGGCAAAAGGTTAACTTTCTAGTCATTTGCAAAATCACTGGGGGGAGTTTCACTTTGCCGGCTAGACATTAATATTTTTTGAACTGCAGTCAGTGCTGGAAAATGTCTAGACTAGGGGTTAGATTTATAAATTTTACTTCTGGTAACTTGGGACCACCTAGTAACTTGAGCCAGAAGAGGGAATTCAAGAAAGCATTTCTATTTTAACATTCTTTAGGCTGTAGAAAGCAAAATATATCCACATTATTTTTCTAAAGAGATCTGTTTAAGTTTAGTGGGTTCATAAAAATATACAAGCAACTTTTTAGTTACCAAAAAAAGGGAATCCCAAATAATTTTTTAATGACTTTTTTTTATAAAAGCAAAAATGAATGATTCAAAAGAGAAAAAGGAGAACTGTTAAAAAATAGGTTTTGCATTTTTTTAATCTTCTGAAATCAGTCCTGGTAGTGATGCAACAGTGTCTTTTGGTATTTTAATGGAAAGCAAGTCTTTCACGCACTCAGTGTATTTATCCCTCTCCCATCCCCCTTCAATGCCTTAGTTTTACTAATAAAGCAAAAACTACAGTGTTAACTTGCTGATTTTAGTGAAATGTTATGTTTTCACGGTATTCCTCCCTTGGGAATTTTGGCCTGTAAAAGCTTTCATATTTACTTCCAAATAAATATCATGCCCTGTGAATTAATACATAACTTTAAAACAGTGCTTAGAAAAAAGAATTTGTGTGTGAAAGATAAAATGTCATGTGTCATAAGGAAACAGATGCCAAATCATATTTAACACATATAGGGATGACAGTTATTTAGAAGAAATTGAAGGAAAAGTAGAAAAAACATTTTATATTTTATATGTTAGTAGTCTACTATCATTACCCAAGTAATAATTACCTCCCCACAAAAAGTGGTTCGAATTCAATTCAATGAATATTTATTGACTGCAATAAACAATGTTCTATGCTAAGTACAATTTCCCAGCTACACTAATTTGGAATAGTAAAAGCTATTCAGTTAATATTTTTACTGACAAGAAAGTTCTAGAAATTGTTTCTCTGTACCTTCTAATATAAAATATGAACATAATAGCCACACTGGAACAAAGTTGAGGTCAGTGTTAGATTACCTAATAGACTGTTTGCTTTTCCTACTGTTTTATGTGGAAGGAGCAGGAGTTGGGAAAGAGGTTGATTTCTGCCTCTCTGAGTTATTATAAATACTAGTGTTATCTTGTAGTGTCCTTCTACTGACTTAGAAGTCTTGAGACCTGAAGAAAAGGAAGTAAAAAGAGGTACTAGTTGGGGCAAGGTGACTTGATTTTTTTTTGTTAATCAAAAATATTTAATCAATGTTACTTCCAAATTCCATTAAGAGAAAGAGAGAGGAGAAGGAGAGAAAGAATACAAAAAACGTTTGCTGTAGATTATCTGGCTTTAAGCTATTGAGTTCAATATCATCCATGATATTGGAAGAACAAAGCCACACTGAAAAATGTTTCTGTTTTGAGCTTTATGAAATTTGGCTAAAAAACAATTACAAAGAATAATTATTGTGAAATTAACATTTCTTCTATTTTCCAAAATATATTATTCCATCGGTTAGCTTTTTGCTTGTTGTTATTGTGGTTGTTTGGTCTATGCCATGTGGTAGTATTTTTCTCAATGACTCCCCAAGGTGTATTTGCAAGCACAGATTTACTTCTGTATCTGATAGAAAATTAACTTAGTTGTTCTACTAAAAGAACAACTTTAGAAAGAACATATTTGGGAAATAACTACTAGTTGAAAATGCAGAGCTTAATCTTAAGTGAAATAAAATAATTTAGATGTTATTTTTACAACCCCTACAACTTTCTGTATTTCTATAAAATTGAAGTTGTCAAAGTTCTTACGTGTGATTGTGTTAATAGGGGTTTGATTACTCTTTGGGTCACTTAGATTTCCTCAGTTTGATGGCCACAGTTTGCACCCTTAAATCTACTTAGCCATGTAACAGTTGGTCATCAGAAGTACTAAGCAAGGTACAATATGCAAGTATTAGCATAAAACCAACATGAAAGTTGCCAGAATAACCACCCAAAAAGAAAAAAACGTGATAAATTCTGTACTGATAATATATTTTCCACATATGAAGGTCAACACATGTAAACATATGCACTCAGTTTTCACCATGACATAATACAAAAAATAATTTACAATGGTTTATAATTTGAAAAATAATTTATACTGAGCTTGAAAATGCATTGACATGTACTAAAGTATTATTGTATTCATTTGAGAAATTAATAAACTATAAAAGTTGGAATACATACTCGGGGAAAAAAAAGAGATGTAGGGTAGAAAAATATCTTGAATCTACTTTGGTAAAAATAACAAGAAAAGTACAGGCAGTGTTATTACTAATATCCTAATAAAGAACATATCTCAATATAAATAATCTACCTTCAAAAATCAGAATAGAATAAGTGTATGTATATGTATACATATATACACATATGTATATCCTCAGAATATATATATACTAGAAAAATACAAGCTCTAGCTTTGAAGCTTAGTGTCCATTGTACCTCAAATTGATTAAGCACTTAGTAAATGCTTTATTGAATTTGAATAATAGAGAGGTTAGGTTAAACAGTATAATTTCTACAAAAAGTAATAATACCAGTGCATTTTATAGTACTTCTTTACCAAATATCTTTCTTGAAATGATTTTTACAATATCCCTGCTGCATAAGGGCAGATACTGCTCCTACTTCGTAGATAAGGAAATTGAGGAACAAAGTCCTAAATGAAGAGTAAAGGCTAATGCAATGAAACTGTCAAAGCCAGCTGTTAGTTTCCAGTTTAGGGTCCTTTCCAATGAATTACATTGTCTAACTAACCTAAAAACCTAAATCTTTTTGGAGTGAGATCTCTAAGGAAAGACAGCTCTTTTGCCATTATGCTTTTTAACTAGCAAACTTCTTCACTATAAATACTCAAATTGGTTAATTGGGATTTCTTCTTTACCCTTAAATCCCAAGGGAAATGCGGTAGGAGAGGAGTGGAAAGGCAGATAAAAATAAAGACAAGTATCTATAAACAGGTGGCTTTCTGAACTCCCTAGGAAATTGGGTAACATCTTTTCTCCCATTTCTACTTAAATTTGATCTTCCCAAAATTCTTTTGAGGGGCATAGGAATAGATTTCACAATTGTTCCTTTACATATAAGAAAATTGAGACTTTTCATAGAGACAGTAGAAAATTCACCTTCAGGTGCTTAACTTTTGTGTCTGTATAAAGTCTCTATGACACTAAAAAATTTATCATAGAAAAAAAAAGCCTGTTCTTAAAAATAACTCTAGTTGTTTAACAATTAAGTCTATTTGAAAGCTATCATTTCCCTCCATTTATATTTACAGTTAATTTTTAACCAGAATGAAGTTATGCTCTGCAACAAAATGTAATTTTTTAAATTCTAAAATACTACAGAAACGCTTTTCAAAAAAAACAAATGATATTTGGGGAGCAAAAGAAAAATACTCCTGTCCTCTCTCTCTCCCTGTCTCTCTCTCTCTCTCTCTCTCTTATTTTATTGTTGTTCAGGTACTGAAAATTTCTAATATCCTAATTTATAGGGATATACATGTTCCACAAAATTGCACCGAAGGAAGTACATTAAGAACACAACATCTCTCCTTTAAGTATCCCCCCCCCCCCAGTTTTCCCCCTTTCCTTTCCTAGCCTGATATTTGAAGATGCTGTTTGCTTTCCTTTGCTCTCAAATTCCTTGGTATTTTTGGAAAATACATTATAGAGTGGTAACTTTTGATTCAACATGATTGTTTGAAGATTTAGAAACATCTTCTAAATTGTTTTTAATCATCATTCCACTTGTTTCCTAGTAAGTGACATACCACAAAGGTTAAATTTTTAACAATTTATGGGAGTAATTTCAGATGTGCCAGAAAGGAAAATGACTAAATTAATGATGAAGAGTAAAGTCACTGGACCAAAAAGACAATCTGAACTATCCTCCCTTCATAAAAAACTTACCCAATGTTCCACAGGGCTTATTTTTATAAGTGCAGATATCATATCTATAGAGGAGAAAAAAGAGAGATGAAATTTGTAATCTGATCAAATTTGTAAAATATTTTCGTATATTCATCACATTTCTTTCTTGGAGCTCTGGGTTGTCAGACCACAATCAGTGCAATTATGAGCAGCCAGCTGGAGTGTCGGCATTTTCAGCACTCTGGGGGACACACCGGCTGCACTACACTCGCAGCCTCTGGCTGCAAGCCAATGGGACACCTGCCAGTAAGAAAGAAAGGTTAAAGTGGATTTCTGTAATTGCAAGTTCCAGAAAACCATCTACCATACTGTTTTGAAGCTAGAATAGCTTGTCTGCAGATTGCTACTGCTTCTACAAAAAAGCAAATGAGTAGCTTTTTATCCCCAATCTCTTTGAACCTGCTGGAATATTTTTTTTATTATAGCCACGATTGTGTTTTATACTGCTGAGCTATGAGAACTATCTGGAGTTCCTTCAACTCTAACACAGGTTCTTGTTTTAAAAAATTAGCCCAATACAGCAATGGGAATAAAATTGATATCACATAGTTTTCCTACATGCATACCATCAATTTAGCACGTTTAAAATACAAGTATTTTTAAGTGAATTTGCAAATAGTTAAACAAATAGCTCAACAGAAGCTTTCCTAATGTTGGCTGGGCTTACTCTAATGCTATACTGCATTATAACTAAATAGAAAATATTAAGTCCATAGGTAATGTTGCATATTTTAAAATACATTACATTTAGAAAGCTAAATCAATATTGATATGAAAACCTATTCTAAGCATTTTTATATATTCTTGTAATCTTTAAAACCAAAAGCATTGCATTTTAAAGTGAGAATAAAAAAGAAATTTAAAAACACTGATCATTTTTATTAGCCTATGTTTTATGCTAGAAATGAAAGCTTTTCAGGTAAAATATAATATTTCACAAGCTACCGGAAAATCCAAGTTATAAAAGTTCTTTGATTGTACATAAATAATAGTCCATAATACTGAGGAAAGGGATTAATAATTAATCCCTTCTTGTTCACCAGATCAAAATGTATTTTCAAGAAACAAATATCACTTTTTTTTTTTTGAAGGAAGATGGCAGCGTAGGAGGATGCTGGGCTCACCGCAACCTGCTGATCACTTAGATTCCACCTACACCTGCCTAAATAACCCAGAAAACCACGAGAAGACTAGCAGAACGGAGTCTCCAGAGCCAAGCATAGAAGAGAGGCCCACAGAAGAGGGTAGGATGGGTGGAGAGGCATTGCGCGCTACACGGACTGGCGGGAGGGAGCCAGGGCAGAGGGGCAGCCCATGAGCCAAGCAGAGCCCCCGAGTCTGGCTGGCAAAAGCGGAGGGGCCAGACGGAGTGTGTTCGGACAGCAAGGGGGACTTAACATCTGGAAGGTTATAAGTTAATAGCTCTGCTCGGAGAGAGGGAGGGCTGGAGGACAATGGGAGGGAGAGTTGTTTAGCCCCAGACTACAGAGCGCAGCTTGGCGGGGAACAAAGGCGCTCGCCAGCGCCATCTCCCTCGCCCATCCCCAAGCCAAAATCCCAAAGGGAACCAGTTCCTGTCGGGGAACTTGCTTGCACCACGCAAACACCCAAGGCTGTGCTTCTACGGATCCATCCCTCCGGCGGCGGGTCTGACTCACTGCCGGTGCCGCAGGGCCCTGAAGGAAAAGTGAGCTGAGCCTGCCCCTCCTGCCCCTATGCACCTTGCCGATCCACCCCATCTAATACGACAGATCCCCAGCAACACAAGCCTGGCAGTGTGCAAGTAGCCCAGGCGGGCCACGCCACCCCACAGTGAATCCCGCCCCTAGGAGAGGGGAAGAGAAGACACAAACCAGTCTGACTATGGCCCCAGCTGTGGGCTGGGGGCAGACATCAGGTCTGACTGCGGCCACGCCCACCAATGTAAGTTATTCAAGACAGCACAGGGGAAGTGCCCCGCAGTCCCGCACCACTCCAGGGACTATCCAAAATGACGAAACAGAAGAATCCCCCTCAAAAAAACCTCCAGGAAATAACAACAGCTAACAAACTGATCAAAAACGATTTAAACAATATAAAAGAAAGTGAATTTAGAACTATAGTCATAAAATTAATCACTGGGCTTGAAAACAGTATAGAGGACAGCAGAGAATCTATTGCTACAGAGATCAAGGGACTAAGGAACAGCCAGGAGGAGCTAAAAAATGCTATTAATGAGCTGCAAAATAAAATGGAGATGACCACAGCTCTGATTGAAGAGGCAGAGGAGAGAATAGGTGGACTAGAAGATAAAATTATGGAAAAAGAAGAAGCTGAGAAAAAGAGAGATAAAAAAATCCAGGAGTATGAGGGGAAAATTAGAGAAGTAAGTGATGCACTAAAGAGAAATAATCTACGCATAATTGGTATCCCAGAGGAGGAAGAGAGAGGGAAAGGTGCTGAAGGTGTACTTGAAGAAATAATATCTGAGAACTTCCCTGATCTGGGGAAGGAAAAAGGCATTGAAATACAAGAGGCACAGAGAACTCCCTTCAGATGCAACTTGAATCGATCTTCCTAACGACACATCATAGTAAAAGTGGCAAAATACAAGGATAAAGAGAAAATTCTGAAAGCAGCTAGGGATAAACGTGTTCTAACATATAAAGGGAGACCGATGAGACTAGTGACGGATCTCTCTACTGAAACTTGGCAGGCCAGAAAGGAATGGCAGGAAATCTTCAATGTGATGAGCAGAAAAAATATGCAGCCGAGAATCCTCTATCCAGCAAATCTATCATTTAGAATAGAAGGAGAGATAAAGGTCTTCCCAAACAAACAAAAACTGAAGGAATTCATCACCACTAAACCAGCCCTACAAGAGATCCTAAGGGGGATCCTGTGAGACAAAGTACCAGAGACATCGCTACAAGCATGAAACCTACGGACATCACAATGACTCTAAACCCATATCTTTCTATAATAACACTGAATGTAAATGGACTAAATGCGCCAACCAAAGACATAGGGTATCAGAATGGATAAAAAAACAAGACCCATCTATTTGTTGTCTACAAGAGACTCATTTTAGACCTGAGGACACTTTCAGATTGAAAGTGAGGGGATGGAGAACTATTTATCATGCTACTGGAAGTCAAAAGAAATCTGGGGTAGCCATACTTATATCAGACAAACTAGACTTTAAATTAAAGGCTGTAACAAGAGATGAAGAAGGGCATTATATAATAATTACAGGGTCTATCCATCAAGAAAAACTAACAATTATGAATGTCTATGCGCCGAATACGGGAGCCCTGAAATATATAAAACAATTACTCACAAACATAAGCAACCTTATTGACAAGAATGTGGTAATTGCAGGGGACTTTAATACCCCACTTACAACAACAGAGAGATCATCTAGACACATGGTCAATAAAGAAACAAGGGCCCTGAATGATACATTGGATCAGATGGACTTGACAGATATACTTAGAACTCTGCATCCCAAAGCAACAGAATATACTTTCTTCTTGAGTGTACATGGAACATTCTCCAAGATAGATCACATACTGGGTCACAAAACAGCCCTTCATGACTTTACAAGAATTGAGATTATACCATGCATACTTTCGGACCACAATGCTATGAAGCTTGAAATCAACCACAGGAAAAAGTCTGGAAAACCTTAAAAGCATGGAGGTTAAAGAACACCCTACTAAAGAATGAGTGGGTCAACCAGGCAATTAGAGAAGAAATTAAAAAATATATGGAAACAAACGAAATGAAAATACAACAATCCAAACGCTTCGGGATGCAGTGAAGGCAGTTCTGAGAGGAAAATACATTGCAATCCAGGCCTATCTCAAGCAACAAGGAAAATCCCAAAAAGAAAATCTAACAGCACACCTAAAGGAAATAGAAGCAGAGCAGCAAAGACACCCCAAACCCAGCAGAAGAGAAATAACAAAGATCAGAGCAGAAATAAACAATATAGAATCTAAAAAAACTGTAGAGCAGATCAATGAAACCAAGAGTTGGTTTTTTGAAAAAATAAACAAAATTAATAAACCTCTAGCCAGGCTTCTCAAAAAGAAAAGGGAGATGACCCTAATACATAAAATCATGAATGAAAATGGAATTATTACAACCAATCCCTCAGAAATACAAGCAATTATCAGGGAATACTATGAAAAATTATGTGCCAACAAACTGGACAACCTGGAAGAAATGGACAAATTCCTAAACACCCACACACTTCCAAAACTCAAACTGGAGGAGATAGAAAGCTTGAACAGACCCATAACCAGCGAAGAAATTGAATCAGTTATCAAAAATCTCCCAACAAATAAGAGTCCAGGACCAGATGGCATCCCTGGGGAATTCTACCAGACATTTAAAGCAGAGATAATACCTATCCTTCTCAAGCTATTCCAAAAAATAGAAAGGGAAAGAAAACTTCCAGACTCATTCTATGAAGCCAGTATTACTTTGATTCCTAAACCAGACAGAGACCCAGTAAAAAAAGAGAACTACAGGCCAATATCCCTGATGAATATAGATGCAAAAATTCTCAATAAGATACTAGCAAATCGAATTCAACAGCATATAAAAAGAATTATTCACCACGATCAAGTGGGATTCATTCCTGGGATGCAGGGCTGGTTCAACATTCGCAAATCAATCAACGTGATACATCACATTAATAAAAGAAGAGATAAGAACCATATGATCCTGTCAATCAAAGCAGAAAAAGCATTTGACAAAATTCAGCATCCTTTCTTAATAAAAACCCTCGAGAAAGTTGGGATAGAAGGAACATACTTAAACATCATAAAAGCCATTTATGAAAAGCCCACAGCTAATATCATCCTCAATGGGGAAAAACTGAGAGCTTTCCCCCTGAGATCTGGAACACGACAGGGATGTTCACTCTCACCGCTGTTGTTTAACATAGTGTTGGAAGTGCTAGCATCAGCAATCAGACAACAAAAGGAAATCAAAGGCATCAAAATTGGCAAAGATGAAGTCAAGCTTTCACTTTTTGCAGTTCACATGATATTATACATGGAAAATCCGAGAGACTCCACCAAAAGTCTGCTAGAACTGATACATGAATTCAGCAAAGTTGCAGGATACAAAATCAAGGTACAGAAATCAGTTGCATTCTTATACACTAATAATGAAGCAACAGAAAGACAAATAAAGAAACTGATCCCATTCACAATTGCACCAAGAAGCATAAAATACCTAGGAATAAACCTAACCAAAGATGTACAAGATCTGTATGCTGAAAACTATAGAAAGCTTATGAAGGTAATCAAAGAAGATATAAAGAAATGGAAAAACATTCCGTGCTCATGGGTTGGAAGAATAAATATTGTTAAAATGTCAATACTACCCAAAGAAATCTACACATTCAATGCAATCCCAATCAAAATTGCACCAGCATTCTTCTCGAAGCTAGAACAAGCAATCCTAAAACTCATATGGAACCACAAAAGGCCCCGAATAGCCAAAGTAATTTTGAAGAAGAAGACCAAAGCAGGAGGCATCACAATCCCAGACTTTAGCCTCTACTATAAAGCTGTAATCATCAAGACAGCATGGTATTGGCACAAAAACAGACACATAGACCAATGGAATAGAATAGAAACCCCAGAACTAGACCCACACAAGTATGGCCAATTAATCCTTGACAAAGCAGGAAAGAACATCCAATGGAAAAAAGAAAGTATCTTTAACAAATGGTGCTGGGAGAACTGGACAGCAACATGCAGAAGAATGAAACTAGACCACTTTCTCACACCATTCACAAAAATAAATTCAAAATGGATAAAGGACCTGAATGTGAGACAGGAAACCATCAAAACCCTAGAGGAGAAAGCAGGAAAAAGCCTCTCTGACCTCAGCTGCAGCAATTTCTTACTTGACACATCCCCAAGGGCAAGGGAATTAAAAGCAAAAATGAACTATTGGGACCTCATGAAGATAAAAAGCTTCTGCACAGCAAAGAAAACAATCAACGGAACTAAAAGGCAACCAACGTAATGGGAAAAGATATTTGCAAATGACATATTGGACAAAGGGCTAGTATCCAAAATCTATAAAGAGCTCACCAAACTCCACACCCGAAAAACAAATAATCCAGTGAAGAAATGGGCAGAATACATGAATAGACACTTCTCTAAAGAAGACATCCGGATGGCCAACAGGCACATGAAAAGATGCTCAACGTCGCTCCTCATCAGGGAAACACAAATCAAAACCACACTCAGGTATCACCTCACGCTAGTCAGAGTGGCCAAAATGAACAAATCAGGAGACTATAGATGCTGGAGAGGATGTGGAGAAACAGGAACCTACTTGCACTGTTCATGGGAATGCAAACTGTTGCAGCCGCTCTGGAAAACAGGGTGGAGGTTCCTCAAAAAATTAAAAATAGACCTACCCTATGACCCAGCAGTAGCACTGCTAGGAATTTATCCAAGGGATACAGGAGTACTGATGCATAGGGGCACTTGTACCCCAATGTTTATAGCAGCACTCTCAACAATAGCCAAAATGTGGAAAGAGCCTAAATGTCCATCAACTGATGAATGGATAAAGAAATTGTGGTTTATATACACAATGGAGTACTACGTGGCAATGAGAAAGAATGAAATATGGCCCTTTGGAGCAACGTGGATGGAACTGGAGAGTGTGATGCTAAGTGAAATAAGCCATACAGAGAAAGACAGATACCATATGGTTTCACTCTTATGTGGATCCTGAGAAATTTAACAGAAACCCACGGGGGAGGAAAGGAAAAAAAAAGAGGTTAGAGTGGGAGAGAGCCAAAGCATAAGAGACTCTTAAAAACTGAGAACAAACTGAGGGTTGATGGGGGGTGGGAGGGAGGGGAGGAGGGTGATGGGTATTGAAGAGGGCAACTTTTGGGATGAGCACTGGGTGTTGTACGGAAACCAATTTGACAATAAATTTCATATATTAAAAAAAAAAAGAAACAAATATCATAAATAGCATTCCACCTTACCATTGAACTCATTAAAAACCCTGGAGATTCCCTTTGCCTATTTTTAGAATTTCAAACTCTTCATCTTGTATGCTTTACATTTGGGGAAGGGGATTTCTTCTCTAACATAGCTTTCTCTTCTGATCATTCACATACTCATCCCCGCACCCCTTGTCTCGTAATTCGTAAACCATGGGATTGCAGTTATCTGTACATTCTTGAATGTAAGATATAGAAAGGGTACTTGGTGTATTTACCAAAGCACCAGAAAGTATATTCTCTGTGTCACAGTCTACCTCGTGATCATACTACCCAATGCCTATTATGTTATGTACACATAACCCATCCCAGGAGTCTTCAAGAAAATGTTAACAAAGACTTTTCATAAGTAACGCAGATACAAATATCTATAGGGAATCTATATCCAAATTCTCAACTTCCATATATTCCCTTTCCTAAAACTGACCTGTCTACAAATGCAAGCACCTGCAAGCAACCAGTTTTCCTTTCCTCTTTTTCCTTTCATAATTGCCCTGTTTCTATTTTACAAAAAAGAAAGCATACGTCTCACCCATCCCAAACATTGTTATGATGCATTGCCTCCTGGCTGTAAAAGTCTCAAGAATATATGCAAAGAGATAATTCAAGAATGCATTCATCCTGGGGTCCATCCATTATGAATAAAGCAAGAAAATTAGAAGGGGATATAGTTTGAATTCAGAAGTGAGACAGTTTGCATGGAATGTATTAACATGTTAATTTGATCTAAAAAATGAAGTCAGGTGTGATATTGATTGATAACAAGTCTGACTTAGCTAAGGAGTTTGGCAGTGAGGGCTGATTTAGCCCATTCAACCATATGGTAAACATTTTTCATGATTCAGTGAAATAGACAATAGTTACTGTTAACATGTTTTTAACTATAATCTCTGCAGCTACTTAAAGTTATAATAAAAAGTATTTTATTTTATTTTTATTTTTTAATGTTTATTTATTTATTTAGAGAGAGAGACAGAGAGTGTGAGTGGGGGAAGGGCAGGCAGAGGGAGAGAGAATCCCAAGCAGGCTCCTCACTGACAGGGTGGAGCCTGACGTGGGGCTAGAACTAATGAACCGTGACATCATGATCTGAGCCGAAACCAAGAGTCGGACGCTTAACCGACAGAGCCACTGAGGTGACCCTAGATAGTAACTTTGAAATTTGCAAAGTGGTATGTCATTTTTCCAAATTATTTTACGAGGCAAATTAAGCAAAATTTTTGAAGATCACAGACAAATACAATTTCTATTTCCACCTCATAGCAGTCCTTTCTCATCTCCTCTCATTGCTTTCATTTTGCATACACTTTTTATGTTACACTCATGATGAAAATTATTTCATTCTGTCATGACTGCCCAAAATGTCCACACAAGGCTAAAGCCATCAACAAATAATGCAAGCTAAAGCATCTTAGAATAAGATCATTCTATTTGCATTTTCTTCAGCTTTTCCCAATCTTCTAACATACCTATAGAATTCTCTATATAGGAAAAAGACATGCCATTTCCTTGTAGCTTTTGCATTCACTTCATGCTGTATCCTTCTCTAGTCTATATTCACCAAGAACAATTATGATCTATATATTTACTTTAATACCAAGTGCTGAAAAGCAACATTTTTACTTTCATTTTCTCATACATGGATTTGCTAAGGACCTATTTTGTGTCCAAGTATATTGCCACATAATGGGATCTAAATAAAGTTGGGTAGGTTAATTATGGTCTATTTGGGAAATGACATATAAGCAGGTAAGTTACAACAATGTGGAAAGATGATTAAATAAAATAAGTGTAAAAAAAGTTAAACTTTCACCCAGTAGAGCCAATACTTGATAGCTGATGACTACTGCCATAGTCAAATTATATATAAAAATACTATGAAAATAGAGAGTAAGGAGGAATTCCACAATAGAAAGCTAGAAAAAAAAAAGATTCACATAGGACATAACATTTGAAACAGATTTTAAATATATGACCAGATAAAATAGAAAAATAAAGCCATTCCAGGCAGAGAACAGAATAATCAAAGGAACAGAATCTGGAAAGGGTATGGCATATGCAGGAAACCATCAGAAGTTCAGAAAGGCTGAAGCATTGGATATATAGGTTAAAACATCGAAAAATTAGTTTAGAGAGTTTCTGTTGGGGGGACAGATTATTAAGTGCTTTGAATACCAAACCAGTTTTTTCTCTATAGAAAAAAAAAATACTTAGAAAATAGTTGGCATAGTACAAAAAATATATTTATATAAGTGTGTTTACAGATAAAAATCTGGGAGGATAACAGTGGGTATATACAGAAGAGATGGGAGAGTGGGGAAATTATAAAGATTTTTACTCTGCTGTACACATTTTTTTTTTTAAATTTTTTTAAGGTTTATTTATTTTTGAGACAGAGAGAGACAGAGCATGAACGGGGGAGGGGCAGAGAGAGGGAGACACAGAATCTGAAACAGGCTCCAGGCTCTGAGCTGTCAGCACAGAGCCCAACGCGGGGCTCGAACTCACTGACCGCGAGATCATGACCTGAGCCGAAGTCAGCCGCTTAACCGACTGAGCCACCCAGGCACCCCCTGTATAACTAACATTTAATCAGAAGGTGTTCTACCTATGGCTAATGACCAACACAAGAGATAACTGAAAAGAAGCTTTATGTATGTTAAATAAATGTTGAAAAAGATGTTTTTCAATGAAGAACAAATATTAGTGATGTTCCAGATTACGTACATTGGTCAAAATATTTCAGAAACACTCCCCTGATCTGCATGAACACATACAACAATGCAGCAAATTTTGCAGGCTGTACACTTAACGTAAAGCACCTGGTGTTTGTGTTGTGTGTCTAATCATTGCTTGAAAGATTATGGTGTCAGTAAGGGTAGTGGAATTCTGTCCCTAAAATGGGTTTATGTACCAAATGAGTGCATTTTTCATGGAAAAGGTTATAAGCGCACCTAAATAACTGAGAGCTGGAATGTAATCAGGCTTATAAAACAAGGAATAGGAACTATTTTGTAATTCCTTGTTTGTTTAATACATATTTGTATGCTTAGTGGCATTTGCTCTAAAACTTCCCTTCATTATAACTGATAACAACACTTACTCAACAAAGCATAAGAGTGTGCCTGACCATATGAAGTCCAGTTTGAAACAATAAAAACCCATGACTGATGGGAGGAAGAGGTGATATGGTAATAAGAAAAATAATTCATATGTGGCCATATCCACCATGATACATACTTTTAAAAGATTTCTCTTCTTTAGGCTATTATTATAATTTAAGCAGAAGGAAGACTTCAGCCGTGGATTAAAAACATTACACAGTTTTAGCCACAAATTACATAGTATAGTATCAAGTTGTATTTATACCAATATCAAGAATGTTAATCTAAAAGACCTAGTTTCTATTCAAAGTAAACTTCCTCAACTATATTGAATTTCCATTTCAATGCAGAATTGATTGATAGACCTTTCCATACCTTGATTGTATGTGCTTGCTCAACACTGTGTTACCTATACATAACAAAATGTTCAACATAAGTTCAAGGTAATAATTTGAGACATTAAAAAGTTAAACATTGCATTAATTCAGTTACTTTCTTATTTTTATAAATGTACTATTCTACCTTTTACCTTTTAAAATTTCTTATTCCACCCATTCTCTCATTACTATTTTCCCTTCTTTTTCATGTATAAATGTCTGAGTCTTTTCCATCCTACAAACTATTCTCTTTGCTGTCAGTCCCATATTTCTACAGATGAAAAGAATCTTGGAAAGTTATCTAATTCAAGCTATATTATACTTGAACCCTGATTTGCCAAACTAGAACACGTATGAACCAGCTTATTTCAATCTTCTCAAATATTACCATTATCATCATTTTCAACATTATATTATGATAATTCTCATAAACTTCTCCCTGCACCCCCTTTTTTCTCCTGGATTTCTCATTTTTACCAGGCATTGCATTAATTCTATATCCTATCAACTTCTCTGACATGCTATGGTTTTGCCTTATTTTCCTCCAAATTTGAGTCATGTCAGGAAAAACTGCAAAGGAAAACAATGCAAGGAATCTTGCCTTATCACAAAGATGTAACTGGTGTCCTTTTTAAGGCATTTTGCTGCTGGACAAAGTGAAGAAATGAGAGGCTGAGGAAAAGAAAAGGAGTTCCCCATTCCCTATTCTCAGCATCCTTTAAACAAATCAATCTTTACTAAATCTCAACCAACAAAGAAACAGCAGGAGGCCCTAAACTTAGGTCTTTGGTCTAAACTACAGGTGAGGCTAAGAAGTACAGCGGGATCCTAAAAAGGGACAGAAAAGTAGAAATATGGCTACAGAATGTTCTCTGGATTCTGAATTTGGATAGAATAACAACACCTCATCATTGTGGCACCTGTTTTGTTTCCTTTTCATAAAAGAATAATAAAGGTCTCAGGGCAGATGAAAAAGCACTAAGAAACATGATCTTAGGGAGTCTATGTAACACCAGGTACCTAAATCCTGCTCTAGGATGAGTAGATGAATGCATACATTGTCATTCCCTTACCCTATGTTCATTAGGGAGGACTTACTGAGCAAAATCAACACCAGAGAGGTTGGCTGAATATCTGTTAATCTAACACTGGTACACTTTTCTGCTGTGGATACTTTCAATTCTTTAATCTCCTAATTACTTTTGGCTAGGCAAGGCTATCAGAAGAAATTGACCAAAACATATGATTAAGTTCCACTTTAAGGTCTGTAAAATATAGCACTACCTCACAATGAGGAAATACCTGGATGGGTTCTTAAAACTTTTTCCAAAAACTACATTCCATTCTTATGTAAGAGAAACACTCATTGCAAAGAAGCATTCCTTTCAATGATTTAGGTTTGAAAATGGAATGAATCAGAATCTAAACCCTGAGTCTCATTTGTTTAACACTGAACCATGGACTTATTTCCAATCAAAATGTCCTGTGTACTGTGTTGTTTCACTTCGTTCTCTTAGATATGGTGGTGAAAGTCAAGTGATAGTGACACAGCACTTGTCTGCTTTCTTTACGTGCACTGAGGCACCAGCAATATAAAACTGACTGCAGTTACAAAGACAACTATAATAAAATAATGGAGAGAAAACATGATTTTAACCCAATATATGCAAGAATGTACTAATACTCTTGATGATAAATTAAAAAGATTCTAAGATCACTCGCCTTATTTTGGTCTGCTGTAACATAATACCATAGACTAGATGGCTTAAATGACAGACATTTATTTCTTACAGTTCTGGAGGCTGGAAAGTTCAAGATCAAGGTACTGGCAGGTCTGGTGTCCAGTGAGATCCCATTTCTTAGCTTGTAGACAGCAAGCTTCTCCTTGTGTGTTCACATGGTCTTTCACTGATGCTTACTCATGAAGAGAAAACAAAGCTCTGGTGTCTCTTACCCATCTGATAAGGGAACTAATAGCATCATGAGGGGCCCACCCTCATAATCTCATCTCAACCCAAAGACCTCCAAAGGGCCACATCTCCATACTAACAAATTGAGGACTAAGACATCAACACTGGAGTTTGGGGGGAGCGAAAACAAACATTCAGTTCATAACATTTCACGCCTACCATGCCCTCCAAATTAATGTCATTCTCAATAAAAAAATACATTCATTCCCTCAACACGCCCAAAGTCTTAACTCATTCCAATATTAACTCTAAAGTCCAGACTCTCATTTAAATATCATCTAAAGAAGATACGGGTGAGACTCTAGGTATAATTCATCCTGAGGAAAAACTCCTTTTTAGCTATGAACCTGTGAAATCAGAAAAGCTATGTGTTGCCAGAACACAATGGTGAGATAGGCATAGGATAGATGTTTCCATTCCAAAAAGGAGAAATCAGAAGAAAGAAAGAGGTAGTGGATCCCAAGTAGGTTTCCAAGTAGAGTCCCAAAACCTTCCATGGAACATGCCAGGGGACTTAAGGCTTGAGAATAATATAGGCTTGGACTCTACTCTCTGGACCCACTGGGGTGGGAAGCATCATCCATGTTTTCACATCCATGGCCCCACCCCTTTAGTTTAGCAGAGTGCTGTTCACAAGGCTCTCTCTGTAAGGGTCCTACTCACTCTGCTGTCTATGAAGGCCTTCTTATGCACCTCTTGCAGGGCAGTGCTTTCTTTCCTTTGAAACTAAGATGGAGGCAGTCTTGCCACCCAGGCCATGCACTCTGGGCTTGTGGTAGAAGTAGCAGCCCAGATGATCTCTGAATTGCCTTTGGGGTTCTTCTTCCCTTTTCTTGAAGGATAATGCATGTTCATAGGCTTCCTTTGTTCCCTCCTATTTTCTTGGTTTCCTTTAGTCCCAGCTGTTAGTGTTTCTCCTGATATAAACTGATCTCTATCTATTGCTAGCTCTCTTGAGATGGATGATCACTCTGTAGTTCACAGCCACACTAACCTCCTTATTGAATGGCCAGTCAGTCATACCTCAGTTTCTCTTCTGAACATGTTCCTCAATTGTTGCAAAATAGACAGGCTGAGATTTTCCAAATATTTAGGTTCCAGTTCCTTTTTGTTTAGCAATTCCTTCTTCAACTCCTTTCCCTTCTTGCATTTTACTATAAGCAGTAAGGAGGAACTAACTTGATCCTTCATCATTCTGTTTAGAAATCTCCTCAGCTAAATACCCAATTTCATCACCCACAAGTTCCACCTTCCACAAAACACTAGGACATGAGCATAATTCAGCTAACTTCTTCACTATCTGATAACAAGGATCACCTTTTCTCCATTATCCAATAACATATGCTCCATTTATGACCCAGATGTCACAAAAATGGCCTTTATCATCTACATTTCCACCAAAAACCTGTTCATAATAATTTGTGTATTCCATTAAAAAATGGAAGCTTCCTTTACAACTCTCCTCATTTCCTCCTGAAGTCTCACCAGAATTGCCTTTAAACGTCCCTTCATGGCAACCTTGGCTTCTTTCAGCCTGCACTCCAAAATTCTTTCAGCCTCTAATCACTATCCAGTTCTAAAGCTTTCACATTTTTAGGTATTTGTTACAGCAGCATCCCACTTCTCAGTACTAACTGCTGAATTGCTCACCTTGGGCTGCTATAACAAAATACCATAGACCAGGTGACTTATACAACATTTATTTCTCATAGTTCTGGATGCTGGGAAGCCCAAGATCAAGAAGCTGGCAGAAATGGTGTCTGTGAAAGCCTTCTTCCTAACTTCCACGCAGCCATCTTCCTGCTATAACCTCACCTGGTGGAGAGAGAGCTCTGGCCTTGTCCTTGTCTTATAAGCACAGTAGTCCCACTACAGGGGCTCCACTCTCATCACCTCATCTAAATCTAATTATCTCCTAAAGATCTACCTCCTAATGCTATCACATTGGGAGTTAAAGTTTCAACATATGAATTTTAAGGGAACACAAATATTCAGCCCATAACACCACTTTATTTTTACTATTTTTTTAAGTAAGCCATATGCCCACTATAGGGCTTGAACTCATGACCCCAAGATCATGTTCTACCAACTGAGCCTGCCTGGCAACCCCCTTAACACCACTTTACGTTATTTAAAAAAAAAAATTGTTTAACATTTATTTATTTGAAGGAGACAGAGCGTGAGTGGGGGAAGACACAGAGAGAGAGACACAGAATCCGAAGCAGGCTCCAGGCTCTGAGCTGTCAGCACAGAGCCCGATGTGGGGCTCGAACTCATGTATCATGAGATCATGACCTGAGCTGAAGTCAGATGCTTAACCAACTGAGCCACTCAGGCGCTCCAACACCATTTCAAATAAACAAATAATTTGTTGGGTTTATGTACCTCCTTTCACAGGTTATGCCTTTGATAATATTCAGCCCTTTATCTAAATGACATGAATTATCTCAAGAAAGTTACTCACTTGTATTTTCGAATGCCTAAAACCTAAGACCAACCATATGTATACTACTTAATTAAATGACACATTTATTATTATTATTATGTGAACATTTTACATGATATTTCTCACAGATGTCTCATGGTTATCTGCCTAATGAATATGAGATACTTTTAGCTACTAATTCCTATCATAAGTCAGAGGCTGCCACTGTTTTTGCCCATGGAATTATTAAAGATTTACCATTAGTTTATAAAATATTTCTACAGCTATTTGCCTCATAATATGAGTTTTCCATTCATTCTAGTATATGTGCTGCCAAAGCCAGCACAAGTTTTCCATTCATTCTAATAGGGTATTTCTATTGGGAAGCACAGAGATAATTAGCTAGAAACACCGTTTGCTCTTCCAAAATTGTCCCCGAAATCATTACAAAATACTGATCTACCTGACAAGATTGAAATTTCCATATCTAAATTATAAAAATCTACCAATACAGGATTTTCACTCCTTTCTAATCATGAACAGTCTCAATTCAACAGATTATCATACTTGTCCTCTAGGCCATTTCTCATTATCTCAATACTTTTCCGTCTTTTTTTTTTTTTTTATGCTTATTTTTTTATTTTGAGAGAGAGTAAGAGCACATGCTCACAAACCAGGGAGGGGCAGAGAGAGGGAGGAAGAGAATCCCAAGCAGGCTCCACACTGTGAGCACAGAGCCTGACACAAGGCTCGAACCCACGAACTGCACGATCATGACCTGAGCCAAAATCAAGAATCAGACACTTAACTGAAAGCCTCCCAGACAACCCTCCATCTTTTGATTAAGTAACTTTCTCTCTGTCTTGTCACTAAGGTGTGATATATTTATTTACAATGAATAAACTGTTACTACATTTTCACACATTCACCAAAGTAATATATTATATTTTGAAATGCTGCCTTTTAATTACCAATGTATTTTGAACATCATTCCAGATATAGTAAAAGATGTAAAGTTATTTCTATAAACAGGCCTTATATTGTAAATAATATAAAATGGGCTGATTAATCAAAGTTCCAGAGTATACTAAATTTACCTAATTAATAAATACCACCATGAAAGATATATTGTCTTCTTTAGGGAGTAAATAACAAGAATCCTATTATTCCATTGTAGCTCTATGAAAAAAATGTACCATATATTTTTTTAAAGGTTTTAAATTTATTTATTTCAAGAGACATGAAGAGTTTGGGGGGGGGGGTGCAGAGAAAGGGAGAGAGAGAGAGAGAGAGATTGAGAATCCCAAGCAGGCTCTGCATTGTCAGTGCAGAGCCCAATGTGGGGCTTGAATCCATGAACTGTGAGATCACGACCTGAGCTAAAACCAAGAATTGAACACTTAACTAACTAAGCCACCCAGGGACCCTACATGCCATATATTTTTAACATTAAAATATTTACAGCCATTACAGCACCTAAAACAAAATGGATAAAAGTTTTGAATAAAAAAGTTGTTTCCTAAAAAATAAAATAACAGGTTTCTCTTTGTTTAGAAAACAAACTACATCCCTATAAAAATACAACTTTCCCTAGGATTGAGAAAAAAATTATATTTGACATCAACATATAATGGAAATGACTTATAAACAATGAAAACTTGATCAGTCCATTTTATATTATTTATAATACAAGGCCAGTTTATACAAATAACTTTATACCATTTAACACATCTAAATTTTTTACTTTCTGAATTTTTTACTATAGCATCTTTTTAGTTTTATAGAACATTGTAGACCACAACAGCTCTTTGCCTCAAAAAAAAGTACACAGCTTATTTTGTCTTCTTCCTCAAAAACCTCAAAACCAAAGAAGCTATTTAAAGCAAAAAAGGAAAAGCATAATACACATGCAAAGCATTGCTCAATAGGAAGAAAAAAATTTCTATTGTAAGTATATGAGTCTTTAAATCTAGCCACAAGCAACCAATATCTAGTTCTGTTAGGCAGTAGTTTGGTACTCAATTTGCAAAGATAAATAATTTTTATTTATGGCCAGGCAAACTATTTAACAATATTGATTTGGAAAGCTTGGCTGCATTTTAAAAAGTATATGAAAGGGCTACTTTTAGAAAAAAAAAAAAAAAAAAAACATCACCACAGTACTTTACCACTTGTACATAGAATAATATGTTTAATGTGATCATTTCTTTTTTTATTGATATTTACCATCAAACCAATTAATAAGCAACAACTGTCATGTCTCTTCTAAGTGTAGTTACAAGAGGAGAAAGAGGTCACATTGAGTATCCTTCTGATTTAATGAAACATCAAACACTCTCTTATTAACAGGAACTGAGTATAACTCAAATTACATTACCTCTGTCAAATCACCTAGACACATTTGCCATAAGTACTAATCCTAAGTCAGAATTTCTCAGTCAGAAAAAAAAAAGAATGAAAAAAAAAAGGCACGTTTACCTAATGAGCTATTGGAACAATAAGTAGTTCAAATGCCTTGTGAGCAGTTTGATATTATCAGTGAGGATATACAATGTTACAAAAATTTCACACGTCCCATAGCCACTTATTCTAACTTTCTAAATGTAAACCTCAGCTCATATTTAATCCGAATCCTTCATGCTGCAGGTTCAATTGATTTCTTTTTGTTTGACCTTCATTGAAGATTGAGAACATCTGGTCTCCATCCTTTATGCATAAGTTAAATACCTCTAAATCTTCTCTTCTCTGGAATAATAATAATCCCTGCTACTTAAGAATTTTTCTTTTAGGTTTCTTTCAACCCTTTAATCATCTTTGTGGTCCTTCTCTGAACTTTTTCCAAGTTCTCCACGTCCTTCCTTAGTGGTAGAGCCCAGAACTAGAAACAATGCTCTCACAAGGTCCTGACCAGCAGCAAGTACTACAGGGGAAAATAACCTCAAGTTTCCTGCATTCTTAATTCTTATTTATGTGACCTTGTGTTGTGTTTGCTTTCACCACAACACTACATTGTTAACTCATACCAATCTTGTTATTCCTTTACTATTAAGGGGGTTTCCAACTCTACTTAAACATAGTTATCCGTCCTCTGGATTATATACTATTTTTTCTCTCCAACCGTAATGCTTTATATTTGTCCCCAGCTACATTTCATTATCCTACTTTCTATTCAGTATTTCAATTTGTTAAATTTAGTCTAACACTACTATCTACAGTGATACAAGGCATTGATTCCTCTTACTCCGTTTCTCTCTAACTGGAATTGCCAAAAATTTATTAAGAAGATTACAACATCTGAGGCGCCTGGGTGGCTCAGTTGGTTAAGTGTCCATCTCTTGATTTCAGCTCAGGTCATGATCTCAGAGTATGTGAATTCAAGCCCCATGTCCTGCTCTGTGCTGACAGGGCTGAGCCTGCTTGGTATTCTCTCTCTCCCTCTCTCTGCACCCCACCCCACTCTCTCTCTCTCAAAATAAATAAATAAACTTTGAAGGAAAGAATATTACAACACCTAATCATTATCTGTTTATAAGAGAGACTTAAGTTTTCGAAAAACTTGAGTGCTAGAACTCATCATCATCTGAAAAAACTGTGATTGCATAGGCCTTGTTACATTAGCTCCTCACCTTCAGGTCCCAGCCCAACACTAACTGCCTTAGAGACTAGATGATATAAGGTGTGAAAGACCAAAATGCTTTCATAACTTCATAAAGTCTCAGAGACTTTAAAATTTAAAATTTCACAATATGCGGATCAGTTTCTCTTGCAGAAGTTTACTGATAAGTATTTTTTTAAAAAGCACTTTTGGGACGCCTGGGTGGCGCAGTCGGTTAAGCGTCCGACTTCAGCCAGGTCACGATCTCGCGGTCCGTGAGTTCGAGCCCCGTGTCAGGCTCTGGGCTGATGGCTCAGAGCCTGGAGCCTGTTTCCGATTCTGTGTCTCCCTCTCTCTCTGCCCCTCCCCCGTTCATGCTCTGTCTCTCTCTGCCCCAAAAATAAATAAACGTTGAAAAAAAAAATTAATAAAAAAAAATAAAAAGCACTTTTGTAATGAACTTAGTACATGTGGAGCTATGCCAGATAAAATAAAATGATAAAATAAAAATGTAAACTGACCTCGTGTCTACTGCATAGGAGCTAGATATTTAAACAATTTACTAACATGGAAGCACAGGTAGCCAGGTAAAATCCATGAAATCATCTATTGCTATCACACAAACATGAATTACATATCATACATAGATGAAGAGAAAATGCACTTAAGAGATGGAAGACAAGGACCACTACTTAACTGCCATGAAGAAATCATGGTGTTCTATGTTCTGTCTGAACAAAGCTGTTTCAAACCTGTAAAAATACCTGGTGAGCACTAACACTGTTCTCTACAAATTACAGAAATAAAAGGCATTTGTAAGTGATAAAACAAGAAACGAAGTTAATTTACTGTTTAAAATTAAAATGGTAGGGCGCCTGGGTGACTCAGTCAGTTGAGCATCCGACTTCGGCTCAGGTCATGAACTCGTGGTCTGTGAATTCAAGCCCAGCCTTGGGCTCTGTGCTGACAGCTCAGAGCCTGGAGCCTGCTTCAGATTCTGTGTCTGCCTCTCTCTCTGCCCCTCCCCCACTCATGCTCTGTCTCTCTCTCTCTGTCAAAAATAAATAAACATTAAAAAAAATTTAAATTAAAATGGTAAACAAAAGAGGAATTAAAAATGATTAAATGTATTAGGAAGATGAGCCTACTTAAATCAGTATTTTTATTGATTTAAAATAGTGGGTTTTTTTTTTTTAATTTATGTTTACTTATTTTTGAGAGAGAGACAGAGAATGAGCCGGGGAAAGGCAGAGAGAGAGAGGGAGACACAGAATCTGAAGCGGGCTCCAGGCTCTGAGCTGTCAGCATGGAGCCCAATGCAGAGCTTGAACTCAAGAACTCAAGAACTCAAGAACTGAGCCACCGAGGCACCCCTAAAATAGTGGTTTTATCAGTAAAATTAAAATCAGTGGTTTAAATCAGTAAAATTATTACCCGTAAGAGAAATAAATAAAAGAGAATGTCTAAAATTAACAAATCAGAAAGTTCTGGTAAAATCATATTATTTAGAGATCGAGTACTAACTCTTAGAAGTAACATCAGGGAAAGGATGTGGCAAGAGACTATTCTTCATTACCATAATAACATACTATTTTAGAGTTAAAAAATTAACAAAAAAATCCTGTTATATACACTTACCATGATGAGCATTATGTAATTTACAGAATTTCTGAATCACTATATTGTATACCTGAAACTAATATAACACTGTGTGTTAACTATACTGGAATTTACAAACTAAAAAAAAAAAATCCTTTTCTATACAAGGTTGATTAAAACACAGTCCATGGTCAAAAGAAATTTAGAATATATTAGGTGATGAAAAATACAAATAAATTTTAATATGATAGTATTCAATAATCACAGAGAGCCATTAACGGGTTTTTTAGCCTAAAAACTGGGCAAGAGCCCCCAGGCATATATATAATTGCCATACTATCATAATCCACTTGTGTATATATGAAACTTAAGATCTCCTATCTTGATTCTTCTTCTAATTAAAAAGTAGAGTAAAACTGTCACCCTCATTTGAAGAATACTGTATTTCAAATAAGCATAATGATAACATTGCACTCACAAAAAATTCAACCTACTCATCTTAGCCTATATGATTCTAAATGATCTGTCCCTGCCTCTGAGAACTGTTTCTTCGCACTCATATTAACTATACATACCAACCTACATTCTTCCCCAAACATGCAAGGTTTATTTCTACCTAAGAATTCTTCCCCATACCTTCATAAGAATGAATGAAACTTACCTTATTAGTATATTCCTGCATTCCATAATCAGTGCCATAGTAATAACAAGCTTAACATTATGTTGTTGCCTACAAGATATGTGCTGGCCTGAAATATTGTTAGTATTAAGGAAATGACTTGAAATAATATGATATTTGTGCAAAGGGTTAATAGTTCCCATAGGAATTTTCTCTTTCCATTTCACAACAACCATCACAGTGTAGAAAGCAAAGAGGTATTACTTTCATTCTATGATTGAGCAAACTGGGATTTACAGAAGTCAAATAATTTACCAAAGGCCAAATGACTAGTAAACAGGGTGAGATTTTAACTCACCAATTTTGAAAAACAATCTAGTGCCCTTATCATTTGTTAAAAGTGACACACTGAAAATTTTTACTTTTGGAAGGCAGAAAATTTGAAGTTTCTTGTCTCTAGTCCTGAATTACTATTGAACTTTGGGTAAACATAAACTCTCACTATTCTGTAATTCCTAAATAAAATGACTCTGATATCTGCCAGTGATTCACATTTGGAAAAGGTGTAAATGTCCTCCGATAAAAAACTGTGAGGGGTGCCTGGATGGCTCAGCTGGTTAAGTGACTGACTCTTGATTTCGGCTCAGGTCATGATCTCAGTATGTGAGTTTGAGCCCCATGTCGGGCTCTGCATTGACACTGTGGAGCCTGTTTCGGACTCTCTTTGTCCCTGGGTGGCTCAGTTGGTTAAGCCCTTGACTCTTGGTTTTGGCTCACGTCATAATCTCATGGTTTGTGAGTTTGAGCCCCACATCCAGCTCTGAGCTGACAGGGGACTGGGGAAAAATAGTAACTACAGTTCCTAGTTGCTTTGTGGATAAGCTTGGGTACTGCATATATATTGTGCATAATAGCACAATAGTGCTTAATAAATATAATTGATATTTCAATTATTGTTGCTTTTGTTAAAGAGAATAAATAGGTATAAACTCATTGATTAGGTTAGTCTCATTCAGTGATTAATGGAAATTGGTCTTTCCAATTATGTTTGATAATACTAGTAGTTTCTTTTTCTTTCATCTCTTTATTAAAACTTAATTGCAAATTCCAAATTTTACATCAGTAAATTGCATAATTTAGAAATAACAGTAACTTTCATTAAAGATTATAAAGCAGTTAGCAATATCCTACTTTGTGTAGATTCTCACTTAATTTAATTCACAAAGCAGACACTGAAAGATGATATTTGTAGTATTACAATGTAGCTAATACCAAACTAGAAACTACCTTGCAATTTATTCTGAATCTTCAGTAAGGTTTCCTTGGAGCTTGCCAACCTAAAAACTTACTAGCCCTAATGTAGCTTAAGATAAATGAAGTGTCAGGAAAGATTTTGTGGCAAGTATGAAGGCCTATTTGGCTGGTAAATTTTCTACATCTGCCAATTTACAGAATTCTCATCCTTTCTTCCGGAAAAAAATCATTCTTTTTGTTTCCTGAGCACTGTAAAAGTAGTCAACTTATTTTTTTTTATTAGACTGGCTATAAATCAAATTTGAAATCCCCAAAGTGCTCTTGCTGTTTTTTGGCCAAATCTAGTATATCTCCTAATTTATTTCTCTTGTTCCTTACCACTTACATTATTTCCAAGGCTAAAAAATTTTTTTAGCAGAAGTCCTGATGGCCCCTCTTGGGGATTTATCCAAAGGTGTGTAGCAATGTGATGTGGAGATGTTCTGCCACAAAATAGTCCCATAATGATGTGAACATCAACATGAATATAATGTGAAAATGACTCATCGTATGAATAGTTAAAAGACATGATAACAATGATATGCTAAAACTATGCAAAGACAAGGCAATAATCCAAGTTAGAGGGTTTTCTTGTGTTTTTTTTAGACACAAAGAGCAAGATTCTCAAATTCAGAATGGCCCTCCAAATAACGAAACAGTTAAAAAATTTATCTTCACTTAGGGTTTCAAATTTCATTATCAACTCACTCAGTTCCTATGGTATATAGGACATGACTTTACTCTTACCAAAGAATCATTATAGTAAAAGGGAATTTTAACTGTGACACCCACATCTGGGTGAACCAAGAAAAAAAGTGACCAAAGTATAAATAGTCTTCTTCTCACTCAAATCAAATACCTTCTCTAAATCCACCTTAGCCTGTCATGGCATTTAGACACGTAGATTTCAAAATAGTGACCACTTAAGAAATAAGACATTAGACAAACAGAATTAGACTTACTCTGCCCTAGCAAATAGTAAAACAAAGAATAAATGAGGGAATTCAAACACTATCTCTAAAGCATGGCCAAGATGCAGTTTTAATTTCATTAGCATTACCAATTTCATTTTGACTAAATTTTTGGAGTTTGTGCCAATATTACATTAGGACTAGGAACATGTATAATAAAATTAATAATACACACTCTTCAGGTATAATATTATTTAAGAAAATATGTCTAGAATCTGTAATTGCTGTCATAAACTTGGATTATATATTTTCATTCTGTTTATTTTACAAAGTGCTTCTTTTATCTCCTAATTCCTCACCCCTAGCTCAAACACAAACACAAACACACACATGTACACAATAAAACGAGGCTAAAAAACCATTTATGTGAAGGGGAGTTTTTTTTCTTAGTACCATGGCCCCTACTTTTAGTATACATATTTTTATCTTACATTTAAGGGAGTAAAAACTTATGCCACTTCGTGCTTGTTCCAACAGCACACACACTTTTTAAAAAATCACACCATTTGAAGGTTTTGTCGATTTATTTCATACATCCAACTCATTAAAATGATATTTATTTTGCACACTTCACTGCCAGAAAAATACAAGGAATCACACAGACACACACACAAATGGAGAGCAAGACACAGACACTTGTAATAATAATCCACTGAAATCCTCTGTTGCAAGTATTCTATATTGAAAATAAGACATTTCTATTGACTTCTTGCTAACCAGCTGTTCTCCTTCAAAAGAGCCCTGATCTCAGCAAACAGGAGATCTCATCTTGCTCTTGGTTGTGGTGTGTCATTGAACCTCTCTATGATTATGTCAAATGAGGACTGCTCTTCTTTCCCCCTGGTTTATTTCAAAAGCATATTCCCTAAGAATGGAAGGCACACAGTATGAAAAGAACAACCAAACAATAAGACTCCACCTTCCAGACCCAGAGAGTAGCTGACTCAGTTCTTGTTGTAGGGACAATATTTTGCACCTTTCTTGTTTAGCATTTAATATCTTTTATTTATATGCATTTTTATCCCTTCCAAGGATACCCTCTGTGTGAGTCTCTTCCAATTCATTCAAGCCAATGACACCATAATAACATTTATCACTTTGCTCGAACTCTATCTTGCTGGGAAGCTGGAATTTATTTGGGATTTTAAGTTCCAACCAAATATTGATGCAGCTGCTCCCTGAAGTTTTAGGGTATGTTAAAATTGTGTGCTTTGGAGAATGAACATTGAAGGTGTTCAGCTTTCTATCTTTGTTTCCTTCTATGTCTCAACTCACTTTTATTTAGCTTTATACTTTTTTAAGTAAGCTCTACAGCTATAACGGGGCTTGAACTCACAACACCAAAATGAAGAAGAGTCACATGCTCTACCGACTGAGCCATCCAGGTGCCTCTATTTAGCTTTTATTAGAAATGAAGATATTACATACTCTTCAGGAGCGCTAAGATTTTTAACAAAACAGTCTGCACTGCAGATTAGGACTCACTAACTAGGTTTGGCATAGAGTCTGCTATGGAGTGCGGGACAGGTGAAGGTAAAGGAGAATGTCAAAAAAATAAATAAATAAAAGCATCATTCATGGAATTTACTGCATTCAAAACTATGTACAAAACTACTCCATGCATTACAATTACTTGAGCAGAAATTAGATAAGATGACTTTCTAAAAAAATTAATGAAATTGCAGATTTAAGGCAATATTGTATTTGTAATTCAGAACCAGTTTCCTTATTTTATTCATATACTGAGAGTTCACCATTACAAAGCACTGTGATTTAGTCCTTTAATCCAGAGACCTAAGAAAGATAGTGAATGCCATTAGAGTTCAGAGTAGGACCTCTCACTCAAAACAATTCCAAATTTACCTATTTAATATATAAAAATTGCTGAAGATATACCCTTAATACTGTATCTTTTATAAGACATATTTTTAAAGTGTTTATTATGCTGGTCTAATGCCCCTTTTGCTAGGTGTTGACCATATCTTCTTTCTACCATGTAAGCTCTTCTAAGAACTTAGTGAATTCTGTGGATCCTCAGTGATGATTTGCAGAAGAAGATTATAACATATTCAACAAAATGGAATGGAAACAACCTCTTTTGGGACCATCTAGAAGTGATTCAGCTGACCCATGAATACATATCTCTTAGTGAAAGAGGGGAAGCCAGCCTTAAAAACAAAGACTACGGGTTAGAGGGAAAAAAAAAATGTTAGTAAGAACAAGATGGCTTAAAATAGTTTATACAAACATGAAATGAGTTTTGTTTGGATTCTAAATTTGCAGTGGATTTACAACCCATCCTACTCCAAAATTCCTCTTTATAAGATGTACAATTATGCCGAATGTCTCAGTATTCCAAAGATACTCAAATAGCTACTACCATCCACCTTAAAAAAATTGTTTTAAATATATACATAAATTTGGTACTCAAAGTTCAGTACCAATACCACTTCATAGAACCAGGCACCTCAGTTTCAACCTACAACTCCCAAATTGTTTCCGTTTCTACACCACTGCAACTAACAACCCTGCCAGACTCTGCACAAAACCATTCAGTGGTTTTGTCTGATGTGGAAAAAAGTCCATGAGGGACTAGGAGGTGCCACCAAATTCATGCCAGGATAAAGATCTAAGTCAGTTGTACTAGAAATTGGTGCCTTAACCCAACGCATCACCTTACTTGTATTCTCTATCTTGTGGAGTAAAAATGATTTTTACCATGGTAATTTTGTATTCATCAGTCAAACAAACAAAAAAAACCCCTGCTTTGTATGAAGTAATGTTAGTGTATCTGAAGGAACCATTCTGGTCGATTTTTGGAAGATTTCATTTTTCTCATGTTAAAACTTTGGCTGCATAGTGATCAATAGAGATCAATGAAGAGAACATGAAGCAAGTGTGTCAGATCTGAGTTCTAGTCCTGCTGCCACCAGTAACTAATCATAGTCTCTTTGGCATGTCACCTCACTGTGCCATAATCTTCCCACACTGGCTCGCAACTTCATGGCATTACCAGGAGAGCCAGATGAAATATTCCAAAGAAACAAAAAAGTACTTACTGAACTTAATAAATTAACCAATCAAAATTAATAAAATAATTTAATTTCATTTTTTTTAACCCAGAGAGAATTCTCTCAAGGAATATTATTTGTCTTCCAGAAAAAATTACCCAAGGCTAAGTACTATTCTGAGACTGTTTCCTTAAAAACCAAATTATAAATCTAGAAAAGTAAACATGGCTCAAAATCATATTCTATAAATACTTAGTATATTAACTCAACAATGAAAAATAGAGCTTGAAGAGTACTCCCTATGTTTCAGATGACAGTTGCCATAATAGCAGGAATTACTAGGCTCAATTCTTCCAATCACAATTTCTCTTCTCTCTTGCTAACCTTTCACTGACTTCAGAAGAGATTTTTGCCTTCAGCGGGGGGAGAGACAAATAGAACTCAGTCTACATTTTTAACCCCAGGACAGAAGTCACTTATGAATGTGATTTTAAAACCAAATAAAGCTATCCTATTTCAGTAGAGAAGCTTTTTTTAAAAGGAAGCTTTTAAATATCTCTGTATAAAAAGTTTTTTTTCTGTAAATTTGGCATCAAAGAATGTAGAAGGAATACATAACAAACCCCAGTTTATCCAAAATCCAAAAGGTTTAAAACAGCCAGCATCTTTCCATGGTATGGTATAATCTGGATTTCATAAAGAGTCCCCAAGTCAAAGCGGGAGCCTGCCAGAATTTCTGATTCATCATATATTAAATTATATTCAAAGTAATTTTCATATTAAATACTAATTATAGTCTAATACTGTGAATACATACTAAAACATGGATTAAAACAGTATAATTCTCATGTAAATAAAATACCTAATACTCCATCTTTTTGGAAAAAAAACAGAATACTATATATAGTATTCTAATATAATTTAATTTAATTAAATATAATTTAAACATAAGCTGCTTCAAATGCTGGTTTGTCTATTTTTCTACATTTAAGTTAATATAAGATACTAATATAGTTTAAGCTATGGCCAACAGGTTGTAACAAGAGCTCCAAACTCTTCTTTTTTAGGTTTTTAATTTTAATTTCAGTATAGTTAGCATATAGTGTTATATTAGTTTCAGGTATACAATATATAGTGATTCAACAAATCTATACATTACTCAGTGTTCATCAGCACAAATTCTTTCATGCTAGGATAATTATATATCCCTTATGCCTAGACTGCAAATAATGCTATTTTGGCAAGTTTTAAAGTTAGCATTAGCAAAGTAAAAGAAAATTTTAGCACTAGTGTGAACATTTAAAATTCTCATATTTTCCCCCAAAATGATACTTTCTGCTATAAAATAGAAAGTTTATTCTTATTTCATTTCAGACCAATACTTGCTCTTCTCTTTGGCAATGAGTGTTTCAACATCTTGAAAATGCATTTGAGCTTATTTTAATATTATTGACTCCTTTCATCAAATCTAAAAGGGGTTTAAACATAATCCACAAAATGCAAATAAATTTTGGAAGCATTGCTTAGTGGACTTCCATGCTGTAACATATTCAATTAAGGATAAGAGACTTTTAAGTAATCTTTAGGGAAAGCCACCTGCCAAACAATACAATGTTCATGGTAAGAAAATTATCTTTGGGATTTGTAATTTCAAATCAAAATAAATCATCAACTTCAAAAAGAATGATTTTCTGTGTCAAATAGAAATGTTAACATTGTGAAAAGCTTGTACCTATGAATCATTTAAAAATCATCCCAGGATATTTCAACTTGATCTAAGCCATAACTGGAAATTTTCAGAGCCAACTGTGAGCTACCTTCACAGTCTATTTTGAATTTAGAAAAACTGAAGTGCAGAAATCACATGAAGATATGATAAGGAGTCTGGTGTTCTGAACTCCTGTCCCCTTGCCAAACACAGTTCACCATCTAAAAGCCAATCTCTCTGTGTTTGTTAAGGGGCATAGACATACTCCATTTGACTGCAGGATATGGTTCTCACTCTTCAAATATTGATGTGAAAGGCTCTTGGCTAAGTATAAGGACAATTTTTCCCTCGAGAAACTGCAGCTGTGAGAGTTGACCTCAGCCTTTTAAGACCAAAAGATTCTGTCTGGGAAAATGACTTACTGATTATCAGAGTTAGCCAGAATAAAAGGCCTCAGTCTTCAGAGATTGTTCACTCAATAACTGCTCTCTTTTAGTATTCTTAATATATTATAAGGTACCGCCATGTTGCACAACTCCAGAGGATAACATTCACAGAGAATACAATGAGGGTATGCTCCCTGGAGTTTTGAAATTTAGCCCTGGGATTGCCATCATCAGTAAAGCTTTCTTGCTCCCTTGTTAAGTTCTTGCTTATGAAATCTGGACTTATTTTGATATAGTCTACTTATTGTAGATACATGCTGCCCAGATCAGATCACCTTACCAATTTACAGTTCTTACCAGCCTGATAAAGATCTGCACTCTCATAACTAACCTTCAACACCTATTCCTGCCTTTTAAAAAGGGATTTTGCTTGCTGAAGGCAGAGACAGAGAATTCTGCTTAGCTTCTATCGAAATAAAAACACTGACCATCCATGGTATATACATACCATAATGGACTAGAAAAATCACTCACAGGGGTGAGGAGACCTACCATTTATTAATTATATGCATCAGATCACTCATCTACAGATTAGGGACAATAATATAACTGCCTTAAACATTTCATAGTTATTATGATAATTACCAGAAAACATTCCAAAGTGCTCTATAAGCTGAAACCCGGGGGCGCCTGGGTGGCTCAGTCGGTTAAGTGGCCGACTTTGGCTCAGGTCATGATTTCGCGGTCCGTGAGATCGAGCCCCGCGTCGGGCTCTGTGCTGACAGCTCAGAGCCTGAAGCCTGTTTCAGATTCTGTGTCTCCCTCTCTCTGACCCTCCCCCGTTCATGCTCTGTCTCTTTCTGTCTCAAAAATAAATAAACGTTAAGCTGAAACCCAGTATGCAAAAATTAATTTGCAAATAGGTAAATTTTTAAAGGAGAAGTCTTTTCAATATCAACTGAACACAGCAATAAATACTAAATAAATTATCTGGAACAGAATTTCTAAGGGTCCATTTGTTTAAAGGACCATATTTAGGCTTTTTTAAAATGTTTTTTTAATATAATATTAGCTCAGATATGAATTAGAGAGGCATGCAATGTAATTTTTTTCTATAAGGTAAAATAAAGATTATTAGATTAAAATACACAACAGTGTCTTTGCCTGTTGTTTCATTTATGTACAGACTTTTTAGCAGTTTAGAGATTTAATACAATACACCTACAGTTTCAGGGAATGAGCATTCCTATATAATCAAATGCTAGCAGATACATTTCTGGTTCTGTTTTTGAATTTATAGTTATTAAATAAAACCCAAAACATTACTTTTGATGCCAGAGGCACAAAGTGATCAACTAAACTTAAAAAACAAAAAACCATTTGTTCCAGGTTTAAACCTGATCATTTCGTCAGATCTCAGATAAACTTGCTTCTAAAACTAACCTGAAAAGAATGCAGCGAACCTGGTAAATGCAATTTCCTAAGGGACAAAGGGATACAAAACATTCAGGGTTACATAACAAGCAGAAATGAGGATTATTATGCTGAGAACCCTACATCAATGGGCTTGCTAATTGTAAAAAGTTTGGTAGGCCTTATAAAAGTACCATCTCTATCCTTTTCACTCTGAATATGTCTTAAAAATCACCAAAAAGGAGGAGAAAGAGGGAAAGAGGGAAGTAGAAAATGCTTAATATAAAAATTCTACCAAAATCTACCAGTGATCCAGACCAAGAGTACATGAACCAAGAAGTTAGTCACAACACTCTGTCAGCTGAGAAAAATACTTCAACCACTACTGATTTTTTTGGCCTTGTGGATTTACAATCCAAAAACTATAACTCTTGCTATGTAAAATGTGTGAAACTCTCTGCTATAGAAGATATGTGAGACTCACATATAACTAGTGTGTCCATTATAGTCTACTTTCATCACAATCCATGCTCCTAAACGTTTCACCTTAATGATCCCATATTCTCACAAACTGCTCATGGATTTAAAGTGCAGATTATTCTAAGTGTTAAATCAGTAAAATCTAAATTCAAACCATCTGACTGCTGTTATTGCAGTCAATACAAATTCTAGAGGATAGCTCCTACCCCCAGACCCCCTACCATGTCCAGTAGTAGAGCAACTCTATTCTTTAAATACTGTTGCTTCTGGATAACTTTCAGGGTAAAAAAAAGAAGAAAGAAAATAATTATAGAAGTCTATCCAAAAGGCAAGGAAGGCATGGATAACAACCAAGACAGATTCTCTCCTTCCTACGCTTCCAGTCCAAGAAAAAGAAGATGGGGGGGGGGGGGGGGCGGTGCTTTTAATATAGGCCAATTAATATAAGAGGCAGGCAGGACAAGGGAAAGGAAACTGATGTGTGGCATCAGAATCCTTCAAAATATTATAAAGATAATCATGTACATGAGAACATTAGTTCTAAAGATTCCACCAAAAAAACTATTAGAACCAATAAAGGAATTCACTAAAGTTGCAGGATAAAAAATATACAGAAATTGGGTGCTTTTCTACATGGTAATAATGAAGTAGCAGAAGGAGAAATTAAGAAAACAGTCTCATTTATAACAGCACCAGAAAGAATAAAATATCTAGTAATAAATTTAACCAAGGAAGTGAAAGACCTGTACTCTGAAAACTATAAGACAGTAACAAAAGAAACTGAAGACAACAGAAACAAATGGAAAGATACACCATGCTCATAGAGTGGAAGAATTAATATCATTAAACTATCCATACTACTCAAACCCATCTACAGATTCAATGTAATTCCTATCAGAACAACAATAGCATTTTTCATAGAACTAGAACAAATAATACCAGTTTGTATGGAACCACAAAAGACCTTGAATAGTGAAAACAATCTGGAAAAAGAACAAAGCTAGAGCCATCACAGTCCCAAATTTCAAGATATATGACAAAACTACAGTAATCAAAACAGTATGGAACTGGCACCAAAACAGACACAAAGATCAAAGAAATAGAGAGCGCAAGAAATAAATTCACATTCAGAGGAATTAACTTACGATAATGGAGGCAAGAATATGCAATGGGAAAAAAACAGTCTCTTCAAAAAATGGTATTAGCAAAACTGGAGAGCTATGTGCAAATGAATGAAACTGGACCACTTTTTTACATCAAACACAAAAATAAACTCAAAGCAGATTCAAGACCTAAATGTGAGACCTGAGGCCATAAAACTCCTAAAAGAAAACATAGGCAGTAATCTCTTGGACACTATCCCTAGCAATATATTTATGGATATGTTTCCTCAGGCAAAGGAAACAAAAGCAAAAATAAATGATTAGGACTATATCAAACTGAAAAACTTTGGCACATCAAAGGAAACCATTGACAAAAAAATAAGAAACGGACTGAATCAGAAAATAAACTTGCAAATTAAATATCCAATAAGAGGTTAATATCCAAAGTACACAAAGAACTTAAACAATTTAATACCAAAACAACAAATAATCTGATTTAAAAATGGGGAGAGGACCTCAATACACATTTTTCCAAGAAGGACATATAGATGTCCAACAGAACCATAAAAAAATGCTCAACATCACTACTCACAGGGAAATACAAATCAAAACCACAGTGAGATACCACCTCATACCAACCAGAATGGCTGCTATCTCACTCAGATGTGGAATTTGAACAACTCAACAGATGAACATAAAGGAAAGGAAGGAAAAATAAGAAAAAAAACAGAGAGGGAAGCAAACCATAAGAGACTCTTAAATACAGAGAACAACCTGAGAGTTGCTCAGTGATAGGTCAGCAACTCTCAGGGGTGGTGGTGAGCTGAATGGGTAATGGCCATTAAGGAGGTCACTTTTCAGGAAGAACACTGGGTGTCATATGTAAGAGATGAATCACTGAGTTCTACTCCTAAAGCCAAGACTATACTATATGTTAAATAACTTGAATATATATATATTTTTTAAAAAAGAATAATTACAGAATTATTACAGTTATTATAGGAAGGAAGAAGGAACTACAGGAAAGAAAGTAAATTGATCTAGAGATAAGTTGAAAGGAGAAACACAGCTATAAACTGGGTCTTTGAAAGCTGTATTACTTTGGAGACAAGTTGACATGGCTTGAAGAAGTCAAACTGCTACTAAGTGCCTACTGCCTGTACCATTTGGTGTTGGAGTCTGATGACGTCCCAAGGCAGCTAGTACAGGTCCAACTGGTAGGGAAGATAGACTTTGCTCTTACAAAACTGGGCAGGTTCTGGAGGTAAGACAGCCTGGGTAGGCATTGTGTTTATCACAGGTTCCAAGGGACTAGGCTGATATATTGCATCTACAGAATTGACAGTACTTTTAACCATCTTCAGCAACACAATGCAGTGTTTAACTGATTCCACCATGCTATTTGTTGTTTCTTCAAGAGTTTCAATTTTCTTTCTCTGTCCATCTTTGCAGTTTTGAAGTTCGTCATCAAAAAGTTTTAATTGTTAGGAGCACCTGTGTGGCTTGGTCAGTCAAGTGTCCGACTTTGGCTCAGGTCATGAACTCGCCATTCCGAGTTTGAGCCCCGTGTCGGGTTCTGTGCTGACAGCTCAAGAACCTGGAGCCTGTTTCAGATTCTGTGTCTCCCTCTTGTTCTCTGCCCCTCCTCTCGCTCTCTCTCTCTCTCTCTCTCTCTCTCTCAAATAAAATAAACATTTAAAAAAATTTAAAGCTTTAATTGTTCTATCAAGATTTGTATATAATCATCCGCCTCTGTAAGTTTCTTATCAAAGTCTTGGACACTAGAAGCGAATCCTGAATCCAAACCCCCAGAGGGCAGTGGAAAGGAGGCAGGAGAGAGCAGCATTCTCACCCAGATCCCAGCCCAGCCAGGGCAGGCAGCAGAGACCCCGGGGACTAAGGGATGGGGTCTGACCTCTTTCCCAGACCCTCGGGGTATACTCATTCTGCAAGTGGCCATCAAGTAAGCCATTTGTCAACCCCTCCCCTACCACTGTCAACCTCCCTGTGACTCCAGGGAAGGAAGCTACGGGCAGCTTCCAAGCACCCCTTTTTTCTCTCACAAGCCATACCCCCCACACTGTGGTGAAATCTGGAAAGCCAGGTTCAGCCAGTCTCTGGGGACTTAACCTAATTAGATATAAAATAAGGGTTATCCTAGAAGGATGAATGGTTAATGTATCCTTTCAGTTAATCCTTTCAAAAACTCTGAGTAGTTTTGCTAAGAAATGTCATTTGTGCAGGTGTTCTGCATAGCTGATCAAACAAAGATCTATGTTATAAATATACTAGGAAAAGCTTATGTCTTGTTATGAAAATTGAAGGCTGATGTAGTCTTGCGTAGTTAAAAAACCACTCACTTATGTAGTGATAACTGTATAAGTTCTTATAGGAAAAGCCAGAGTTTCCCTCCTTAGAAAGCATTTTTGTATCTGTTCAAATAAAGTTATTTAATATCATATTCCCAGAATGCTGTTTTATTTTAATAATCTAATTCTACAATGAAGCTAATAACACTTTTAGTTTCTATCATTGTTTTGTTTCTCTTAACTAAACAAATATCTACTTAAGCACTAAGAGGTGACTTTTTTCTAAAGTTTAAATATTTAGGTAATCTCTACATCCAATGTGGGGTTTGAACTCAACGATTATGAGATCAAAAATTGCATATTCCTCGAACTAAGCCAGACAGGCACCTCAAGGTGACTTTTATACATATGGAATACTACTATCACCAGCTGTGGCACAGTCATTTCATAATCTGAATTGACCTTAAACTATAAGATAATTAAAGCACTCAATTTTAAAAATAAGCTACCTTTCAAATCTGAAAATCCATTCTGATTATGCCAAAAGATGTATAAGTGGGATAAATTGTTATTTTATAGCCCATATGCTATAGTCTTACAAAGAGGTAGCTAGGGCAGGATAGGCCATGGACTCCATTATTCTAAATTAAGTAACAGGTTGAACCATAGGAAATTGTCTATTTGACCTACACAAATGGAAATTTCATTTGGTTCAATCTATGAAGTACAGAAATTCATAAAGAAAAACTTTTTTTAAATTTTATTATTATTATTATTATTATTATTATTTTGTTAAGGAAAATATTTCTTATGTTCTTAGCCAGCTAAGCCATGAATCACTTTTACGCTTCATTTTTTAAAAATTAGGGGCGCCTGGGTGGCTCAGTCGGTTGAATGTCCAACTTAAGCTCAGATCATGATCTTGTGGTCCATGGGTTTGAGCCCCACATCGGGCTCTGTGCTGATAGTTCAGAGCCTGAAGCTGCTTTGAATTCTGTGTCTTCCTCTCTCTCTCTCTCTCTGCCCCTCCCCCACTCATTCTCTCTCCCTCTCACTCTCTCTCTCAATTACCACAAGATAGCAATTCTAGAAATCATTTGAACCAGCAAAAGTGTAGAGTCACTCAGATTTCACAGTTGATAATAGAACTAACTTTTTAGGGAAATAAGGACTGCTCTTTACCAATATGTTCAAGGGAGAGTTTTGAATGGGAACCAAATGGTTCCTCTTCTAGGAAAAGGAACTAATATTCAAAGGTCAATGACCCTCATTTTTCACTTAAAAAAGAATGAAAATTTGTGACTTGGGCACTGCAAGTACCCATATGTTCATATGCACTTAAGACAGTCTTACTTTCCAAATTATGTCAAATATTTGGTAGCTGACTTGACTGGTCCTCAAAACTTAACAGGCATAATTAATTAATTAATTAATTAATAGGTAGAGGTGGTCTCTGTGAAAGACTTACAATATATAAATATACCATAAACCAAGCCATATAAGCAGATTAAGCAGAAAGGGAACAGTGTCTAAAATGAGATATGACCTTGATCTCATTTCAGTAATTAAAATACTGAATTTGTCCGTTAAGACAATAGCATTAATACAAGTTCTTATCCAGGACCTCTATGGAGAGAGTAACACAGACATTTACTACTCACCACCACCCCTCCCCCCCGCCTTTTAAATTTCCTTTTATTACAGCAGGATCTCAAGGCATTTGAGCACATGCCATTACTCATATGCTCTGTGACCGATGCTTGCTTTGCTTACTTCGTGACCCCAATATTCTTCCTAAGTCAGATGGCTGAGTTTGCCACTATATTCTGATATCTGATATTCTTGAAAAGATAGGCAATGTAATTTTAGATGGCTAGATCAGATGAAAAGACATTGCTATCTTTATTCCCTAAAACCATATTCAGAGCACACACTCCAAAGAGCTAACACTGCACAATCTAATGAGATTATTTGGTCTGTATGAAAATCCCATTTCAGAATGATGATAAGAGAATAAAAAAAAAAAGTATTCAGCAAACTACTCTCTCTGCTTTTGACTCCAACTGCCTATTTGCGTTTTATTTTTGTAAATTTTTCAAACAGAGAAAGTTTGAGGGAAGTGGATGGTTACGAAGAGAAATCAAAGAATGATATCAGCATTTGTATTAGTTTCCTGTGGCTGCCATACCAAAGTACCACAGACTTGGTGGCTTAAAACAACAGAAATTTATTGCCTCACATTCCTGGAGGGTAGAAATTTGAAATTAAGGTATTCGCAGGGCCATGCTTCCTATGACTCCTGTAGAGGAGAATCCTTTCCTGCCTTTTCTAGCCTCTGTTATTTGCTGGCAATCCTTGGGGTTCTTTAGCTTGTACACCGATTACTCCAATATCGGACTCTGTCACCACATGGCCATCTTCTTTCTGTGTGTCCCTGTCTCAGTGTCTCTCCTCCTCCTTACAAGGACACAAGTCATATTGGATTAAGGGCCCATGCTACTGCAGTATGACTTCATCTTAACTAAATTACATCTTCAATGTCACCATTTCTAAATAATGTCACATTCTGAGGTGTTGGGGATTAGGACTTCCCCTTTTTTGGGGATTCAATCAAACCCATATAGCATCTGACAAATGGACATCTCAAATTATATGTAGAACTACTGTAACAAATATAAAATGCATTATTTTCTCCTACAAATTTTTCCATGCTACCATTATACTCCCACACCTCTAGGATAATCTTTAGTCATTCTTCTCTATTTTTTTCTGATATTCACTTAATCATCAATTCTATCAATTTCTTTCAAGATGGCACTAATTCCATTTAGTCCCACAAGTCTGATTTGTTCCAACTGTCTCTGAATTGGCCTCCCTACTTACCAAGGTCTCCCCACTTAAACAGTCCATTCTATATATACAACTTTCTTCACGTCTCCCCTGTATGTATGTGAATTCCCTTAAAAAACACCAGGTTCATTCTCACCTCTTACCCTGGCTTATGAAGTTATACTCGTCTGAAGGGATTTTCATCTACTTTAAAAAAAAAAAAAAAAGCAAACTTCAAAGCTTATCTCAAATTACCTCTTCCAAATAACCTTTCTTAAACTTAAGAATGCTCTGATTTCTTCCTCCTTTTAACTGCCACAGCACCATACTATACACTGTAGTCCCTGGTTATATATCATTTGCTTCTATCATTCATAGCTATTCCATACAGGTTAAGCTTATCTCTCTAAATATATTATAAGCTCTTTAAAAACAAGGCCATGTTTCTTCTTTAGTCCCCAGAAAAAGAAAAAAGTACATAGTGATGAACTTGTACATATAATGCTTAACAATAAAATAACCAGAGATTTTTTTTTATAAATTTTTTTTTTAGTATATTCATTTTTTGAGAGAGAGAGAGGGAGGGAGCGGGGGGTGGGCAGAGAGAGAGAGAGAGAAAACACCAAGCAGGCTCTGTACTGTCAGTGCAGAGCCTGATGAGGGGCTCAAAGCCATGAACCATGAGATCATGACCTGGCCAAAGTCAAGAGTAGGACGCTTAACCAACTAAGCCACCTAGGCACCCCTACAACCAGAGATTTTAAAAAGAGATCTCAAAAGAATAAAATAAAAAGCTTCTGCACAGTGAAGGAAAGAATCAACAAAAGTAAAAGGCAGCCTTTGCAATGGGAGAAGATATGTACAAATGACATATCTGATAAAGGATTAGTATCAAAAACCTATAAAGAATTTATATAACTCAATACTCAAAAAACATCACTCCAGTTAAAAAATGGACAGAAGATATGAATAGACATTTTTCCAAAGAAGACATATATACAGATGGCTAACAGACATATGAAAAGATGCTCAATATAACTCATCATCAGGGAAATGCAAATCAAAACCACAATGAAATACCATCTCACATCTGTCAGAATGGCTAAAATTAACAACACAGGAAATGCAAGATGTTGGCAAGGATGTGGAGAAAGGGGAACTCTCTTGAACTGTTGGTGGGAATGAAAACAGGTGCAGCCACTCTGGAAAACAGTGTGGAGGTTCCTCAAAAAGTTAAAAATGTACCCTACACGTATATTTTTATGTATATATTGCACTACAAGGTATTTACCCAAAATACAAACATACTTATTTGAAGGGATACATGCACCCCAAAGTTTATAGCAGCATTGTCAACAATAGCCAAATTATGGAAAGAGCCCAAGTGTTCAATGATTGATGAATGGATAAAGAAAAGGTGGTATATAGTATATACAATGGAATATTACTCAGTTATCAAAAAGAATGAACTCTTACCATTTGCAAAGACATGAATGGAGCTAGAGAGTATTATGCTAAGTGAAATAAGTTAGAGAAAGACAAAGACTATATGATATCATTCATAAGTGAAATTTAAGAAACAAAACAAGTGAACATAGAGGGGAAAAAGAGAGAGGCAAACCATAAAACAGACTCTTAACAGAGAACAAACTGAGTGTTGCTGGAGGGGAGGAGGGCAGGGGGATGGATTAAATGGGTGATGGGTAGTAAGGAGGGCAATTGTGATGAGCACGGCATGTATGTAAGTGATGAATCAATAAATTCTACACCTGAAACTAATATTACGCTGCATGTTAACTAACTAGAATTTAAATAAAAATGTGAAACTAAAAAAAAAAAAACCAAAAGAATAAATTATAGTAACATCACCTTAATATAAAATCAAGTCCCCAATATCTGTTTTTTTTAATAGCATTTTTTTCCTGATTATAACATATATATGTTCATTAGGAATATTTAGATAATACAATTATTAAAAAAACAAAACCAATTCACCAAATAATCACTACAGATATTCCTTCTAGTCCTCATTTCAGCCTATGTAAGGGTAAATGAAAATTATTTTCTCTATTTATAAAGGGCAAAGTGACTATATTCTCCTACCCATTTGGTAGAGTATTTCCTTGAAAACAGAGTGAATCTAGGGGTGCCTGGGTGGCTCAGTCTGTTGAGCACCTGACCTTGGCTTAGGCCATGATCTCATGGTTCATGAGTTTGAGCCTTGCATCAGGCTTGCTGCTGTCACACAGAGCCTGCTTTGGATCCTCTGTCCTGCTCTCTCTCTATCCCTCCCCTACTCACACACTCTCTCTCTCTCAAAAATAAACAAACATTAAAAAAAAGAGGGGCGCCTCTTTAATGTTTTAACAAACATTAAAAAAAAGAGGGGGCTCAGTCGGTTGAGCATCCAACTTTGGCTCAGGTCAGGATCTCACAGCTCGTGGGTTCAAGCCCTGCGTTGGGCTCTGTGCTGACAGATCAGAGCCTGGAGCCTGCTTTGGATTCTGTGTCTCCCTCTCTCTCTCTGACCCTAACCCACTTGCATTCTGTCTCTGTCTTTCTCAAAAATAAATAAACATTAAAAAAAGAAAGAAAGAAAGAAAGAAAGAAAGAAAGAAAGAAAGAAAGAAAGAAAGGAAGAAACGAAGAAAGAAAGAAAACACAGCAAGTCAAAGTTCATATTCTAACCTTGGGGATACAGATAATCCTCTGTCTTTACCCCCGTTTTTACAGCAAAAAAATATATGCAAGGATGCAAGCCAAATAACCTCTAGATATGTAAACATGTACTACTGAATCAGCTCAGGGCTCTCATGAGATGCACACAGACTGTCTCTAGGTGATTAGAGACATTAATGTTCTTTCCTCCTCTTTGCTATGTAAATTGTGTGAAATGTTATCTAATTTTGTAGTCTCCAGCAGGCTAGCTATATGCAGATATTGTACTATGCTTACCTAATAACAAACCGGTTTTCTTTGTTTTCTAAATTCTTGTGCAAAGAACTCTTTTAGTTGATAGAACTCATTTCCCCAACACCTGATGAATGAATAGTAGTGTCCCATCCCTGTCCAAGTACCCCCCATACACATAGTTAGATGTATGTATCTTTGAAATAAAAATGGGATCACACATAAGTGTGTTTGTCCGTGTGTATTTATATACTTAATTATACATAATTAGTACATGTGTACAATAAATATATACTACATACAACACTTACCTTTTCACTTAAGATTAAATCATGAGGATTTTTTACATTTACTTTTTTGAATTCCTATGCTATTCAGCAGTGTGCTGGAGTCAGCTCTTAGTGGCTCATGAGAACCAATAATGTACATCTCTTCCCAACTCCAAGTTCAGTGACTTCATGTGGGTAGCTTGAAATAAGCCACTGCCGGAGTATTTACGCCATGAAAATATTAGCTATGAATCAGACTTTTTTTTTTCCTACAGAGAGCTGTTTACCAGACACACACTGGTCATATGACACAAGGACTGCACCTTGGTGGTTTTTGTTTGGTTTTCCTTTTTTAAATATTTATTTAGAGAGAGAGCACATGAACAGGGTAAGGGTAGACAGAGAGAGAAAATCCCAAGCAGCCTCTGAGCTGTCAGAGGAGCTTGATCCCATGAACCATGAGATCATGACCTGAGCCCAAATCAAGAGTAGGACCCTCAACCAGATGAGCCACCCATTGTTTTGTTTTTTAGCTATATATCCTGCAAAATATTCCATATTATCATATATAGATCTAATAGTGATCACTTTAGAGTACCATTCAATATACATTAGAAACATGACTAAATACTCTGAAATTTTGGTAATTTTATGGGCAAAAATTTTTGATTTATTTTGTCCAGTTTCAAGTGAGTACAGTCAGTGTTCTTTTTGTTCAGGAGAGTATGTGGTTCAAATCAAATATCCCATAGGAGCAATATTGAGACTTTTTATATGACCAAAACAGGTAACAACTAGCACTTTCTGTAAACATTTTTTAGGAGGTTTTAAAAAAATGTTTATTTATTTATTTTGAGAGAGAGAGAAAGCCTGTGCCACATGTGCACTCAAGCGGGCAAGCAAGCATTGACTACAAGCTTCTTTAATCAACTTCTTAATGAGTATTGACTATTAACTTTTTCTTCCTGAGTATAAAATGATTATTGGAAAAACGGTGATGATTTTACTGGATTTGTTACAGAAGGAATGGCAATAATGCAAGACAAGTTACATTTTAGTTATTTAGAAATTGTACAATTTCAAAATTATCTCATGTTGGCCTTCCATGATACCTGAAATTCCATCAGGATAGTCATTCTTTGGTCCAAAATACAAGGAAGCATGTTTGATAACTGACATTTATGGATGTCAGCATAGGTGTTCTACTTATTTTAATAAAAAATTCTGTACTAAAAAACAAAACCTACACTATTAGTGTGAATTTTGGTGTGAGAGCTAGAAAACTAGCTTTCTATATATAATTATCCTTAAACAAAAATATATTCATATTCATTTCATTTAAAGTGTATCCAAACAAGAATTAAAATTGTACCTCGTATATCAGCTAATTCTTTCATTCCTCAATCATTAAACTATTTTAACTAAGGGATCAATATTACATTTTTTAAAATTTATAATTTTCTATCCAGCTCAGGACTAGAAGTTCATACTTTACCTACGGTTACCGTGTGCTTTTTGAAATCAAAGGTTTAAAATGTCTGACAGGTTGACAGTGAGATCACTGTAAAACTTTAAATTTATGGTTAGGTCAAATCAACCTGATGTTCAAATGATGGAAGAGGGCATGATACTGCATGAAAAAGTTTCTTACTCTCCAAGTAGGTAATCATCAGGAGTTTTATAGTAGTGACATTTATGGTCTCGGAGGGTGGTGAAAAAGGAGAGCATCAACAACTGATTTGATGGACAGCTCATATGGATTACACTTCATGGACTACCCTGGAAGTTTCCACAGTGAGGTTTGTTGGTTAACCTTCTGTCTAAAAACCAAACGAACAAACAAAAACCAAGTGTAGATTACCATATGATGCCATATACAAAAGACTATTCAGTGAATTGGAACAACAGTGAACTTAAATAACAAAGCATTCTCCTGCCTTAGGACACCGACCTAAGTTATGATACCAAAAGAAAATAAATGACAGAATTTATTTAAGTGTTGTAAGACTGTTACACTAAACATGCAACCCAACCCTTCTCACTTCTCTACCACCCTTCTGTAACCTACTGCCTTTGAAAGTTCACCTGGATCTACTTACTGTGTGATTTGTGACAATTTAATTTCTCTGAACCTCAATCTCCTTATCTCTAAGATGGTAAAAAAAAAATATCAATCTGCTAAGGCTGTTATGAGAATTAAATCTGATAATGCAGGGTGTCTCATCCTACGAGTCCACAAACTCTCTATTGGTCAAGGGTTTCCTGGTAACTTTTTTAGTTTCAGATTATTACTTTGATAACAATATTTTTTCAAAATGAGGAATGTAAGTGTGGTAAGAAATAAACATATAAAATGAGAAAACAACTAAAAACAAATTAGTGCTGTATAGTGTCAGTGTCTGTTTTGCATTTGTGTTCTGGACCCCACTGCCCCCAAATAGCACCAAGTTAATGCCAAATGAGATCATAAAGCTATTTAATCAAAGGTTTCTAGCAGCTTGAATAGAGAAAAATGATAGAAGTCACCACAGAGTAGTACAGGCATGCTGAACTTAGAGAAACCTGTGTCATATTCACTTTGAGAAAACAATTTAGTTTCAACAACGGTTTTTGCCTTCATAGTAATGGTGATGTAACCTTTATTAGTTATGTACTTTTCTTGTAATTACATTTATCATTTATTTTGGTTTTATAACTCCACTAAAACTATAAGCATAGGAACTTAAACTTTGTTTTTATATTTGTACATATTTAAGTAACAGTGATAATAAAATAATTTAATATTGCAGGGTCTGACACAATATTTTTTTCTTTAAAAGGAGTCTGTACATTTCTCTTTTTGAAACTGAGATATTGTATACACAGCATTTAGCCCAAGAAAGGTCTTAGTAAAATTTAGTTCCGATCTCTTCCCATGTACACATTTATTTTTACATAGGTATCTGGAATTTGGCTAGGTTTGTTTGTTTTTTCCAGTTCATAGTAATGGTCAAAGGGTGAGAAAGGGCAGTCTGATGGGAATGATTATTTCAGTTTTCATGCTTTATACAGCAGAAATTCAAAGGGTATCAACTGGCAGATTTGGCAATCACTTCTGTGGTATCATTTGAGTGAAAAGAGTCATTTTTAATGGTCATTTTTGGAATTTTATCACTAGAAATATATTCCTTTGGTAATGAAGACACAGGATTTCAGGTGTTCAAGAGAACTCTCTAAGCTTGGAATCCTCAAGTTTCTTAGAAGCAGAATTAGGGCCTAAAAGATTATGTAGAAATTCCAGCCCTCTCAAATAATTCTGAAGTAGAAGTCATTGAAAGTAGAAGTCATTAAAAATAGTTTTATTCATTTACTTATAATCTGTCTCTTTCCATGAAGAATTTGATACAAGCATATTAATATAAACAGTGACAGAAAGACAAGTTTCATCATAAAGCAGGTCTATTGCAAAAAAAGATCTCCTGGTGTTGTAACTGGCTTAGTCAAGCATTTTTGTTTTTATTTATTTTTTTCTTCTGTTTCTATTAATTTTTTTTCTTTTTTAGAATTTAATAATTTGAGAATAGTTGACATATAATGTTACATTCGTTTCAGGTATACAACATAATGATTCAACATCTCTATGTGTTGTGCTATGCTCTCCAAAAGTGTAGCTACTGTCTGTCACCATAAGATGACAGTATCATTATTACAGTATCATTGACTATAGGGGTACCTAGGGTAGCTCAGTTGGTTGACCATCTGACTCTTGGTTTTGGCTCAGGTCGTGATCCCAGGATCATGGAATTGAGCCCTATGTCTGTCTCCACACTCAGTGTGGAGCCTGCTTGGGATTCTCTCTCTCTCTCTCTCTCTCTCTCTCTCTCTCTCTCTCTCTCTCTCCCTCTCTCTTTTTCTCTCTCTCTCAGGCTCTCTCTGTCCCTCCCCATTCTCATGTACTCTCCCTCTCTCTCAAAATAAAATTTTTTTTTTGAAAAACAGTACCATCGACTATATTCCCTATGCTGTGCCTTTTACTCCCATAGTCAAACATTTTTAGACTGTGAATTGGTCAGGATTCCTCCTAACTAAGTAGTTCATAAGAGGAGGTATCACTTGTCAAAGACAAGAGGAGAAAGTAAATAAAGAAGGCATTGACAGAGTAGGCTGCCAGAGACTTCAGAAAGTTGGTGAAAACTAGGGTAGATTGAGGATTAATGAATCTAATTACAGAACTGCAGGAAAGAAGCAAAGGGAGCTTTCAAAGCAAGACATAAACAAAGGAATGGTTAATGTACTACCAGAGGTCAGGCAACTGTTTTCATGAGTAACAGTATAAATTCATAATCGCACATGTCATTTAAAATAATATATGCTGTTTCTTCTCTAATTCTACATATTCTAAAAGTAATGATAACAGTTTGGGTCCTTTTCATTTAGGCCCCTGAATACCCCTAAAAAATAGACACAGTAGGTTAGGACATTATCAATAAACTCAACACTACTTTTCTATCTTTACTACAACTTTTCCTCATAGCTGTAGTTAAACCAGTTGCCAAAATCACAGAGAAAGAATCATAGACATGAGAGATAATTACAACATGTTATTCACTTTGATGCCTATCAAATAATCTCCTCATGTCTTAATGAGGTTGAGTTTCAGATGTCTCCAAGTAGTCAATCTCCTACTAGTTTATTAAATAATGACATTATGTGCTGGGAAGTTTTTGGTTTTGCAATTTATTTTTTAATTCAGACATCAGGTGTTAGAATCAAAGGCATCTTCAGTTCCCCCCCTTTTTTTTTGCAACGTTTATTTATTTTTGGGACAGAGAGAGACAGAGCATGAACGGGGGAGGGGCAGAGAGAGAGGGAGACACAGAATCGGAAACAGGCTCCAGGCTCTGAGCCATCAGCCCAGAGCCCGACGCGGGTCTCGAACTCACGGACCGCGAGATCGTGACCTGGCTGAAGTCAGACGCTTAACCGACTGCGCCACACAGGCGCCCCCAGTTCCCTTTAAAAAAAAACAACTTCTTATTCGAAAATTTCAAACTTACACAACGTTGCAAAAACAAAAATAGCACAAAGAACTCTTTTAAACCTTTTACCTGAACTCATCTATCGTTAACATTTTACCCTATTTGCTTTATTATTTGCACTTGTGCTCTCTATACATAGTTGTTTTGTTTTTTTTTTTCAGAATCATTTGATAGTAAATTACATACATCATGGCCCTTTATTCATAAAATTTCAGTGTGAAGTTCCTAAGGAATCCACTCAGGGTTATTCTCGTAGGTAACCACAGAGTATCAACAGCATAAATTTACAATGAAATAATATTTTTATCTAATCTACTATCCATATTCAAATTTTGCCAATTGAACTAATAATGTACTTTATAATATAGATATATATTTTTTTCTCCTCCAGTAAAGGAAAGATTCTAGGATCAGGTATATTTAGTTGTCATGTCTCTTCAGTATTTTTTAATGTGAACATTTCCACAGTCTTTTTTTTGTCTTTTATGAGACATTAAAAAAACATTTTTTTAATCTTTATTTTTGAGAGAGAGAGAGAGAGAGAGTGTGTGTGTGAGCAATGGAGGAACAAAGAGAGAGAGACACAGAATCCAAGGCAGGCTCCAGGCTCTGAGCCCTGGACACGGGGCTCGAACTCACAAACCATGAGATCATGACCTGAGCCAAATTCAGACGCTTAACCAATTGAGCCACCCAGGCGCCCCTTTTATGAGACATTTTTAATGGACATTGTCCTCCCAACTTTCTCTTGATAAAATAATCCTCATTTTGCATCTATCTGATGTGGTTAGGATGAAGTCAGGTATTCTTGACTAGAATATCACATCTGGAGACACAGGTCTACCTGTCCTTCATTCATTCTGTAAAATGACTATTACCTAATCAAGCTGTTAGCTGATTTCACATGCATAATTACTGGGATTTTTTTGCTCTCTTTCAACTTGACAAGCAGCCTGACACTTGAAGTCAATCAAATATCATGCTCTTCATCAAAATTTCCCACTAGATTTAGCATCCACACATGATCTTTGCCTGATTGAATCTTTATCATGATGATTTTCCAACTGCAGATCTCTTCTATATTTACCAATCAACCCTGAGATTTCCACTATAAGCAAGAGACTCTTTCTTTCCTACTTATGGACTCATGAATTACTAGTTTTTCAATAAGTTATAATTTATTACTGTACTTAATTATTGTGGTGCTCAGTTAGTCCCAACCCATTCAATCGGACTCTTGGGGTCTTGTTACATGATATCATCAATTTTTGGACCACTGGCCCTAACCTACTCTTGAAATCAGCCATTTCACTGAGAAGCCTCTGGGTTCTCCTTTTCTTTGCAAAGATACAGTATTAATTATTATTATCGATGATGATGATGATGATTGAGGGAGAGAGTGAGCAGGGAAGGTGCAGAGAGAGGGGCAGAGAGAAACCTAAGCAGGCTCTACACCCAACGTGTGACTTGATCCCACAATTGTGAGATTATGACCTGAGCAGAAATTAAGAGTCAGACACTTAACTGACTGAACCATGTAAGCATCCCTAGAACATTTTTAATTTTTAGAATGTAAAGATTCCTCTTAGCAGGTTCTGAAACACCAGAGAAGCCAACATTATAAAACTGCTTGGTGATTTAAAATTTTTAAAAAACTGTCCAATTGCTTAAAATTTTAAATATCTTAATTATCAAGTAATTTTGAGCTATTCAAGACATGATCATCATGAAAGTTAAAAATATTACATATTTCTTTATAACTTACCTAGAATCTCAAGATGTGACTAGTATACTCTAAACATTCCCCGCCAACTCTGCCAAGGTTTTTCAACATTTCAAATTGGCAATGCTTTTCTTTATTTTTCTTGTTAGAAATGGAAAATTTTTCCTGATTTTCAAGATGTGCTGCTACATCTATCATTTTATAGTCATGTATTTAAAGCCAATCTTGAGGCGTGCCTGGGTGCCTCAGTCAGTTAGGCATCCAACTCTTGGTTTCAGTTCAGGTCATGATCTCAGTTTCATGAGTTTGAGCCCCACATCAGGCTCTGTGCTGGTGGTGCAGAGCCTGCTTGGGATTCTCTCTCTCCCTCTCTCTCTCTCTGACACTCCCCCACTCATACTGTCTCTGACTCTCTCAAAAATAACCAAAAATAATTTTTTAATAAAAAAATTAAAAAAAATAAAGCCAATCTTGAAAATTAATTCAAACCTTAAAGCCAAAAAGTATTTAACAAATGATTCCTTCTCCAGAAGACAAATAGGTAATAGGATGAAAAGAATGTCTTCTCTATTACTCTCTTGGCTTAAAATGTTATGTTTACTGAACATATGGAGAGTTGATACTTTGCAAGATTACTTAAAGAAGTTTGCAGGAAAAATGTAATTTCAAACTGTTTGAATATCCCTGATGAATATAGATGCAATAACTCTCAACAAAATGTTAGCAAACAACAACAAAACTCCCCAGCACATTAAAAGGATCATATGCCAGATCAGGTAGGATTCATCTCTGGGATGCAAAGATGGTTCAACATACACAAATTAATAAATGTGACAGATCACATTAATAGAACGAGAGATGAAAATCATAGGACCATCTCAGTAGATGAAGAAAAGGACATTGACAAAATTCAATATCCTTTTATTGCAAAAATTCTCAACAACCTATATATAAAAGAAACAAGCTTAACATAATAAAGGCTCATGTAACAAATATGATAATCCTATGATTATATTATGCTCAACAATGAAAAGTTGAAGCTTTTCCGCTAAGATCAGGAACAAGGTAAGAGTGTCTTCTACTCTCTCACCATTCCTATTCAACACAGCACTGTAAGTCCTAGCCAGACCAATCAGACAAGAAAAAGAAATAAGAGGCATCCAAATCAGAAAGGAAAAAGTAAAATTATCTCTGTTTACAGATGGCATGATCTTGCATATAGAAAATCCTAAAGACTCTACCAAAAAATGGTTAGAAATAATAAAGTAACTCAGGAAAGTGCAGGATACAAAATCAATATATAAAAATCAGTTTCATTTCAATATACTGAAAATGAGTTTTCTGAAAAAGTAATAAATAATCCCATTTATAAGAGAATCAAAAACAATAAAATACTTAGAAATAAATTTAGCCAATGAAGAGAAAGATCCGTACTCTGAAAATTCCAAGACTTGTATGAAAGAAATTAAGACAAAAATAAATGGAAAGATATCCCATGTTCATGAATGAGAAGAGTTCAATTTGTTAAGATAACCCTCATGCATATATAGTCAACTAACATTTGACAAGGGAGCCAAGAAACACAATGTTGAAAATATAGTCTCTTCCATAAATGATGTTGGGAAAACTTGCTAATCCCATGTAAAAGAATACAATTAAACCCTCATCTTACACCACTTACAAAAATTAACTCAAAATGGAATAAAGATGTAAACAAAACCTAAAACCATAAAACTTCTAGAAGAAAACATAAGAGAAAATTTCCTTGACATTGGTCTTAACAATGATTTTTTTCTTTGATATGACACTAAAAATATGAGCAACAAAAGCCAAATAAACAGTGGGACTACATCAAATTAAAAGTCTTGCACACAGCAAAAGAACAAACAACAAACAAAATTAAAAAGCAACACACAGAATGGGAAAAAATATTTACAAACCATGTATCTGATAAAGGCAAATATCTCAAATATATAAAGAAATCATACAACTCAATAGCAAAAAACAAATAATCCAATTTTTTAAACTGGCAGAACTAAATATACATTTTTCCAACAAGGACATCTGAATGTCTAAATGGCATATGAAAATATGTTCAATGTCACTAATCATAAGGGAAATGCAAATCAAAAGCACAATGAGATATCACCTCAAACCTGTTAGAATGGCTAGTATCAAAAAGACAAGAGATACCTAATGCTGGCAAGGATGTAGAGAAAAGGGAACTCTTATGCACTGTTGGTGGGTATGTATATTGGTACATCCACTATGGAAAACATTATGGATGTTCCTCAAAACAACAAAAATGGAACTACCATATGCTCCAGTAATCCCACTTCTGGGTATACACCTGAAGGAAATGAAATCACTATATCAAAGAGATATCTCCACCTTATGTTTACTGAAGCACTACTTATAATAGCCAAAACATGGAAACAACCTAAGTGTCCAATGACTAAAGAATGGATAAATAAAATATTATATATATAATATTATTATATATTATATTATACACACACACAATGAAATATTATTTAAGAAAAAGGCAATCTTGCCATTTTCAATAGCATGGATGAAATTTGAAGACATCATGTAAGTGAAATGAGGCACACAGAAAAAGACAAATATTATATGATTTCAGTTACGTGTGAAGTCTAAAAAAAACCAAATTCATAGAAACAGAGAGTAGATTGGTGGTTGCTAGAGGAGAAGGGGTGGGGGTGGAAAATTTGGAAAGTGAAATGAAAGTTGTCAAAGAGTACAAATTTCCAGTTATAAAATGAATAAGCTCTGGGATCTAATGTAGGGCATGATGATTATAGTTAATGACATTATATTGTCAACTTGAAAGTTGCTGAGAAAATAGATCTTGAAAGTTCTCTCCACCAAAAAAAAAAAAAAAAAAAAAAGTAACTAAGTTAGGTGATGGTTGTGATAACTAACTTACTGTGGTAATCATTTTATCATAATACATATATCAAATTGTCAAACTGTACACCCTACACTACACAATGTTACATGTCAATTACATCTCAATTAATCTGGGGGTAAAAAAGAAACAGAATGGAAAAGGAATGAGCCTCATTTAGTATGGGTGGGTAAATTACCTGGGAGAGATTTCAAAATCAGAAATGTACCAAAAACTAATGTTCTTTAATACTGAATAATTGTCACTACCTATAGGTACCAGTCATGGGCTGTAAAGGAATTTTGACACATCAGAATGCCCATCTCTTTTTTTTTTTTAATTTTTTTTTAACGTTTATTTATTTTTGAGACAGAGAGAGACAGAGCATGAACAGGGGAGGGTCAGAGAGAGAGGGAGACACAGAATCTGAAACAGGCTCCAGGCTCTGAGCGGTCAGCACAGAGCCCGACGCGGGGCTTGAACTCACAGACTGCGAGATCATGACCTGAGCCGAAGTCGGACACTTAACCGACTGAGCCACCCAGGCGCCCCCAGAATGCCCATCTCAATCACAGAAGCCATCTCTGTCAGCAGCCTGAACATATAGATTATTTTCTCACATAATGGACATTAAAGGCTCTAATCGTTCAACAAATATTTACCAAGCACTTATGGTCTTTTTTCTTTTTCCAAGCACTTATGGTCTTGATGAATCAGCAACAAATTCTACCCATAAAGAGATGACATGCATATAACTGTAATATAGAGTTAATGTGATAAATTTGATAAGAAGAGTATACAAAAAAGTACCATAAGAAATAAGAATAAACATGCTCACCATACATCAGAGGGCAAACTGTTTTCCAAATAAGAGTTTCTGGAGTTTAGTGCAAGTTAGTGGCAATGCATTCTTTTCATATGTGCTTTCCAAACCAACAGTTAGTAACACATCTTTTGGTAAGTATGACTTACCAAGGAAAACAGGTTTGTTTTTTTCCTTATGTGTGTTGCATAATCTTTCCAAAATAAGGCTGATTTTATATTTAAAAGGGCATAAAAAGAGTAGTCCTAATTTTAGTTAGCTTTATTTTTTCCTTCTTCATATAGAATAGGGAAATTGTGTAGTTACAAAAGAAAAAAGAGGTAAACCATTCCATATTGTGGCACTAGAGAAGTAAGGCTAACAGGGAGCAAGAATTATATAAGAAATGATGGGATTAATCATCATTCATGTGGCAGATTGTTTGTTTGTTTGTTTGTTTACAAAGATGGTCCTAATAACATCTCCCATCCACCTGGGTCTTTGACATTCCTCTCATCAAGAGGATCTCTGTTTTTTCCTCTTGAAATGTAGGCTTGTGACCTGAGAGATAAGGTCATAAAAGGTATTACACCTTCTGCTTCTTTCTCTGAAGACACTGGCTTTTGGAACTTCCATGTGAGCAGGCTGGCTGCCCTAAGGCCAGCAAGCTGTAAGAAAGCCCAAACTAAACCACATGTAGAAACCACATAAAGAGAGAAAGATGTCCAGTCAGCCCCCAGTTGCTGTAGCCCCCTTTATCAGCCCTGGTCACAGTCTAACTGCAACCACATTAGAGACGAAACCAGCACTGCCCAGCTGAGGCCTTCCCAAATTCCTGACCCAGAGAATCCTTGGGCAATAACAATGATTGCTATTGTTGTAAGCCACTAACTTTTGGGGTGATTTGTTATGCAGCAACAGATAACTGAAACATGTCAGCATTTCACACAGCAAATACTGAATAATACCATGAACTGGGTTGAAAAAGAAAGTCAGGTAAGGAACTAAAGGTGTGTAAGTCATACTGAATGTTTATTGTAATCTCATTTGAGTTTCCACAGGGCTTTCCGTTTTCTTCACATTTCATTCAATAACATTGACTAATATGAAATCCAAAGCAAAAAAATCATGAAGCACATGTGGTAAAGCTAACTTTGGTCTGCTGAAAACAGTTAGCAGCAGTACTAAGTAGACCTACGATTCCCAAAATTGGGCCTATCTACAAAGTTCCAGCGTCTCAGTTTCTGATTTACCTTTCTAATAAGATTATATCCAATAAGATTATATATACTAAGCATATCACTTAATAATTTATGAAGTGCCTTTATGTACATGATTTCATTTGACCTTATAAATAATCCTATGACATAGCAGAGCCTCATACAGAGAATGTTGAAATTCATAAAAATTACACCAATTGAGCAGGATTGAAGAGCTGGGTGACAAAGGTATTTAATCCAGGCAAGCAGAAGACTGAGCTACTACCCTGACCTGGGAGCCAAGACTTAAGTTTGTGCATGAAATACACGATATATTAGACTGTAATGGTCACTGACCATGTGGTGTGCACTATTAAGTGTGCCACACTTCATGGAACGAAGACACGGGTGTATATTAAATATTATGCTCTTAAAGTGTTACACTCTTTTGCTTTTAACATACCCTCCTCTGAGAAACTTGCATTTTTTATTATTCTCTGGATAATCACTAAAGGCTATTCCAAGGACTAGTCTCAGGAGTCTTGTAATTTTTTAAATGTTAAACAAAGTAGGTGCTATTTCAAAGTCCAAACGTTTGATTTAATGAATGCCAAGCATCTCAAATCCACAGGAAATTTTTTTAAGAAAACATTGCAGCATATCCTCTGAAGAGGCAAGTTAACATATGGACCAAATGGTATTCTCGTTGAGCTCCAAGTACTGCTTATCAGGATAGAAGAGGTTTGTTGTTATTGTTGTTGTGCAGTGTGCCTAAACATTGAGTATTTATAGGAAAACAAGCATTTTAAATTCTTAAATTCCCTGTTCTTTGCCACTAACCACCCCTCCCCAATCATTGGAATAGTTCCATCTCATTTTAACAACTTCCCATTAAACCTCATGAACCATATCCTGTACTTAATGGGCTGTTAATATTTTAAAGCTTCTGTAGTTCTAAATCCCTGTAAATCCCTGGTCCCTTTTGCAACATCGAAAAGATATACCAAAAATTCTTCCCAACTGATGGTACAAACAAACACCCAACTTACATTTTAATACATAAACAATAATTTGTACTATTACAATAGAGACAAACCTAACAGTATAGCAGGCACAGTTTTGATAACTACATAGCTGAAAACAACTAAGTGTGGTTGGAAACACAGAGGTATTGTATTGGCTTCGAGCCACATACTTGTCACATTAGCCCACCATACGCCACAATGCACTTGCTTAATCACAAGAATGGCACTTCAGTGCTTAAAAAATAAATAAATACAATTAAAGTCATCTGCCAAATCAGTTTAAGCTGATTTATTTCCCTTTAGAAAGTGAACAGAGACAAAAAACTAATAAGGTAAACTAATTATCTCAAGAAAACAAACTAGAACTTTAAAAACATTTTGGGGGCACCTGGGTGGCTCAGTCAGTTAAGCGCCCAACTCTTGATTTTCACTCAGGTCATGATCTCACAGTTCTTGAGATCAAGCCCCACATCTGGTTCTACACTGTTGGCATGGAGCCTATGTGGGATTGTCTCCCTCTCTCTCTCTGCCCCTCCCCTACTTGCACGCGTGCATGCACCTCTCAAAAATAAATAAATAAACATTAAAAAATTTTTCTTCTTCTCCCCCCCCCGTTTTTGAAGTGATTAAACAGTTCAGATGATATCATCTCTAGTTTCTATTACCCTGTTTTTATGCATATACATAGCCATTTTAATAATTCTTTTCAAGAAGTGGAATGGAAGAACAGTCTTTAAGTCAAACATTTCAGTTCAGATAGAACCTTCAGTTCAGCTTAAAATGTCTTGCTTGATCCTGATGTAAGAAATAAAGCTATACTGTGTGATTGGAACAGACATGTCCTATCTATGGCCAACCTCTCTGCTTCTGCCCTTATTCGTCTCTTAAATAGAGATTTCACAACAAAAAACCATGCAATTTATATATGTTGTTTTCATATATAATACCTTTATATTTATAAATTTTAAAACTATGAAATAAGTGATGTATCAGTCTATCTTAGATGCAAACTGGTGTGTGTTTGTTTGTAATGTTCTACATTCTTTTTTTTTAATATTTTGTTAAAGTTTATTTATTTATTTTGATAGAGACAGAGACAGCACAAATGGGAAAGGGGCAGAGAGAGAGGAAGATAGAGAATCCTAAGCAGGCTCCACATTGTTAGAACAGAGCCCAAAGTGGGGCTGGAACTCATGAAACTGTGAGACCATGACCCGAGGCAAAACCAAGAGTCAGACGCTTAACCAACTGAGCCACCCAGTCACCCCTCTACTGTCATTCTTAACATTTAACTACAATTTTCTTTTCTTTTTGTTTTGGTTTTATTGTTTAACCCCTGACAGCTTTCTTCTACTTATTTTTCTCCTCCGTTAGGTCCATTCAAGATTTATATTATTTTCTTCCTTAATATTATATATATTTTCACATATGAATTATAGCTACATATTAATACATGTATGTAGGTTACACTATCCATGCTGCCACAATTTTTCCAAGGGCTTAGTATTTTCTTATATATTTGATGAGCATACTAACTAGTAATTACATAACTCATCTCTGGAAATCATTGGGACAATTTCTTTCTCAGAAGCTCCTTGTAAGTGTTCAAAAGACTATTTTGGTTCTGTAAGCTCATACATACCTTTTTATTTCATAATGTCTAAATACTTCCATTAGTTTCAACTCCCTTGAATTAACATCTGAATAAAACTTTTTTCCCCTAGTTCCTTGCCAATAAAATGAAAAACTTGCCAATTAGAGAAACTAAGAGCCTTTCTAATACTAAACACCTATAAAGAGATGTCTTTTTTTTTCTTTAAATGTTCATTTATTTATTTGAGCTGGGGGGAAGAGCAGAGAAAGAGAGAGAGAGAGACAGAATCCCAAGCAGACTGCGTGCTCACAACTGAGCTGGATGCAGGGCTTGATCTCATAAACCATGAGATCATGACCTGAGCTGAAATCAAAAGTTGAACGCTTTTGAATGGTGTCTGATTATTTTAACTCTGATCTAATGTACAGATATGGTACTTTTAAGAAATCACAGTAGCATGCATTTCTATTCTTTTGCTTTTCATGAAAAGGGGAGATTTTAAGCAAATTGCTGTTAAATATTCCTCCCACAGGGAGAAAATAAAGTTCCCATGAGAATAGATGAAAAAGATTAAAAGTAACTTATGAAAACATGGGGCGCCTGGGTGGCTCAGTCAGTTAAGCCTCCAACTTCAGCTCAGGTCATGATCTCGCGGTCCATGAGTTTGAGCCCCGTGTCAGGCTCTGTGCTGACCACTCAGAGCCTGGAGCCTGTTTCAGATTCTGTGTCTCCCTCTCTCTCTGACCCTCCCCCATTCATGCTCTGTCTCTCTCTGTCTCAAAAATAAATAAACGTTAAAAAAACTAAAAAAATTAACTTATGAAAACAAAAGATTTATTCTATTCTTTCTGTTTGAGCATATTAGAAGAAATTATCTAATGAACTGGTGAAGGCTAGGGCTTATGGTGAAGATGAACTAAAAAACTGATGTGTTTGAATCATCTTCAAAACTAATTTCAAATTTTTTAATGAGTAGAGATCATTTTTAGGAAGATGCCATAAGGAACAAAAAGACTTCTCATAAATTACGGGATTCTATTAGGTGAGTTGTTCTTCCAGGTTATCCATTGTCTTACACTTCAATATTTCTAGCAATCCATATTACTGAAAAGATTGTAGGAACTTGACCATGATGAAGCTAGGACTTTGTAAAAGACATTCATCTGCCTCAGGCTTTCCTTCTTTGGAAATACTACTTTCATTATTGAAGATATTTCTTGGGACGCCTGGGTGGCTCCAGTTGGTTAAGCGTCTGACTTTGGCTCAGGTCATGATCTTACGGTTCATGAGTTTGAGGCTCACATCAGACTGTCTGCTGTCACTGCAGAGCCTGCTTCTGATCCTCTGTCTCCCTCTCTCTCTACCCCTCCCTCCCTTGCACTCTCTCTCTCTCAAAAATAAATAAACATTTAAAAAATTAACTAAATCAACCCTTATTCTATTCCTTTCTAAGACAACCCCAATTCTTCATCTTTCCTCCTCTTTCAGAACAGATATTTTTCATACAAGAATCCATTGCCTAGATCCTTCTATCTTATGTTTTTCCTTAGCCATTACAATATTAACAAAATGATAAAATGATTTGCACAGAGAAGATATCACCTTTCCAGGTCAGTTTCCTTCATTCTTTACTCCACCTCTTTCTTCCTTTTCCATTCCTTCCTCCCTCCCTCCCTTTTTTTGTCTCTACTATCACTTGTCATAACTCTCAGTGACTTCAGTACCAATTTAAATCACCCTCATACCATGCCCTCTCATTTATATGGCATCCTTAATTTTCATAGTCTTGCCTTCCCTCTGCCTTAGCCATAGTCGTAACCAAGACCTTTTTATTACTAATTTCAAGCATTCCATTCTCTGACCATCTTCTGTCTTCCCAGCTTCTTACCACTTTTCACTGCTCCTCATCATCTTCATGTAATTGCTGTCCTCTTAACCAGGCTTAAATATCATGGTCAAGCATTATCAACCCCTCCATGCATATTCCCTTTATGTCCCTTTCCCTTTTCTTCTTCCAGTGTATTCACTTGCAAAACCCCAACTTTAGGAAAATCGAAATCTCCGCTTATCCTACACCTGTACCCAACCAGATGAATGTGACTAATGAAAAAAGCCTTACCATATTGACTGACTTCACTTTAAGAAGTAACCTCAAAATGTGGAAAGATAACAAATATGTGTAGACTAAACACCATCCTACTAAAGAATGAATAGTCTAACCAAGAAGTTAAAGAGGAAATTAAAAAGTACATGGAAGCCAATGAAAATGATAACACCACAGCCCAAAACCTCTGGGACCGCAGCACAGGCGGGAAGCAAGTATATAGCAATCCAGGCCTTCCTAAAGAAGGAAGAAAGGTCACAGATACACAACCTAACATTACACCTTAAACAGCTGGAAAAAGAATAGCAAAAAGACCCCAAAACCAGTAGAATACAGGAAATAATAAAGATTAGAGCAGAAATCAATGCTATTGAAAGCAAAAAAAAACCCAAACAAACACTAGAACAGACCAATGAAACCAGAAGCTTGTTCTTTGAAAGAGTTAACAAAAATGATAAACATGTAGCCAGTTTGATCAAAAAGAAAAAGGAAAGGAACCAAATAAATAAAATCAAGAATGAAAGAGGGAGATCACAACCAACACAGCAGAAATAATAACAATAATAAGGTAACAATCCGAGCAATTATATGCCAATAAAATAGGCAATCAGGAAGAAATTGAAAAAGTCCTAGAAACATATACGCTACCAAAACTGAAACAGGAAGAAATAGAAAATTTGAACAGACCCATAACCAGTAAAGAAATCAAATTAGTAATCAAAACTCTCCCAAAAAACAAGAGTCCAGGGCCAGATGGCTTTCCAGGGGAATTCTACCAAACATTTAAGGAGTTAACATCTATTCTCTTGAAGCTGTTCCAAAACATAGAAATGGAAGGAAAACTTCCAAACTCTTTCTATGAAGCCAGCATCACCTTGATTCTAAAATCAGACAAATCCCCACTAAAAAGGAGAACTATAGACCAATTTCCCTGAAGAACATGGACACAAAAATCTTCAACAAGATACTAGCCAACCGGATCCAACAATACATTAAAAAAATTATTCACCAGAACCAAGTGGGATTTATACCTGGAATGCAGGGCTGGTTCAATATCTGCAAAACAATCAATGTGATACATCACACCAATAAAAGAAAGGACAAGAACCACGTGATGCTCTCAATAGATGCAGAGAAAGCATTTGACAAAACACAGCATCCTTTCTTGACAAAAACTCTCAAGAAAGTAGGGACAGAAGGATCATACCTCGAGATCATAAAAGTCATATATGAACAGCCCACCACTAATATCATCCTCAATGGGGAAAACTGAGAGCTTTCCCCCTAAGGTCAGGAACAAGACAGGGATGTCTATTCTCACCACTGTTATTCAACATAGTATTGGAAGTCTTAGCCTCTGCAATCAGACAACACAAAGAAATAAAAGGCATCCAAATTGGCCTGGAGGAGGTCAAACTTTCACTCTTCGCAGACAACATGATACTCTATATGGAAAACCCAAAAGATAACACCAAAAAACTGCTAGAACTGATCCATGAATTCAGCAAAGTGGAAGGATATAAAATCAATGCACAGAAACCGGTTGCATTCCTATACACCAATAATGAAGCAACAGAAAGAGAAACCAAGGAATTGATCCCATTTACAATTGCACCAAAAACCATAAAATACCTAGGAATAAATCTAACCAAAGAGGTAAAAAATCTATACAATGAAAACTATAGAAAGCTTATGAAAGAAATTGAAGAAGACACAAAAAATGGAAAAAGATCCCATCCTCCTGGATAGGAAGAACAAATATTGTTAAAATGTCAATACTACCCAAAGCAATCTACATATTCAATGCAATACCTATCAAAATAACACCAGCATTCATCACAGAGCTAGAACAAACAATCCTAAAATTTGTATGGAACCAGAAAAGACCCTGAATAGCCAAAGCAGTCTTGAAAAAGAAAACCAAAGCTGGAGGCATCATAAACCCAGACTTTAAACTGTATTACAAAGCTGTACTCATCAAGACAGTATTGTATTGACACAAAAACAGATACTCAGATCAATGGAAGAGAATAGAGAACACAGAAATGGACCCACAAACGTATGGCCAACTAATCTTTGACAAAGCAGGAAAGAATATCCAATGGAATACAGTCTCTTCAGCAAGTGGTGCTGGGAAAACTGGACAGCGACATGCAGAAGAATGAACCTGGACCACTTTCTTACACCATACACAAAAATAAACTCAAAATGGATGAAAGACCTCAATGTAAGACAGGAAGCCATCAAAATCCTCGAGGAGAAAACAGGCAAAAACCTCTTTGACCTCAGCCACAGCAACTTCTTACTCAACACATCTCCAGAGGCAAGGGAAACCAAAACAAAAATGAACTGTTGGAACCTCATCAAAATAAAAAGTTTCTGCACAGTGAAGGAAACAATCAGTAAAACTAAAAGGCAACCGACGGAATGGGGGAAGATATTTGCAAATGACGTATCAGATAAAAGGTGAGTATCCAAAATCTATAAAGAAACTTATCAAACTCAACACCCTAAAAACAAAAAATCCAGGGAAGAAACGGGCAAAAGTCATGAAAAGACACTTCTCCAAAGAAGACATCCAGATGGCCAACCGACACATGAAAAAATGCTCAACATCACTCATCATCTGGGAAATACAAATCAAAACCACAATGAGATAACACCTCACACCTGTCAGATGACTAACATTAACCACTCAGGCAACAACAGATGTTGGTGAGGATGCGGAGAAAGAGGATCTCTTTTGCACTGCTGGTGGGAATGAAAACTGGTGCAATCATTCTGAAAAACAGTATGTAGGTTCCTCAAAAAATTAAAAATAGAACTACCCTATGACCCAGCAATTGCACTACTAGGTATTTACCCAAGGGATACAGGTATGCTGTTTCAAAGAGACACATGCACCCCAATGTTTATAGCAGTGCTATCAACAATAGCCAAAGTATGGAAAGAGCCCAAACGTCCATCAATGAATGAATGGATAAAGAAGATGTGGTATATATATACAATGGAGTATTACTTGGCAATCAAAACGAATAAAATCTTGCCATTTGCAACTATGTGAATGGAACTAGAGGGTATTATGCTAAGTGAAATTAGTCAGAGAAAGACAAATATCATATGACTTCACTCAAATGAGGACTTTAAGAGACAAAACAGATGAACCTAAGGGAAGGGAAACAAAAACAATATAAAAACAGGAAGGGGGACAAAACATAAGAGACTCTTAAATATAGAGAACAGAGGGCTGCTGGAGGGGTTGTGGGAAAGGGGATGGGCTAAATGGGTAAGGGGCATTAAGGAATCTACTCCTGAAATTATTGTTGTACCATGTGCCAACTAATTTGGATGTAAATTATAAAAAATAAATACATTATAGAACGAAACAAAAAAAGAAGTAACCTCAAGTAAGCCCCTTGTAACTCCCAATAATGCAACTATATTTCACTAGTCACTGTCTTACTCTCCTCAGTGACTAGTTCACAATTCTCTCTCCCCAAAACTTCAATATCTCCTTCTTATTTACTTCCAATTGACTGTTTGCTATTTCACTGAGGAAATAAAAGCAACAAGAAGAAAACTTCCAGATGCTCCCACACCAAATATGGCAAACTGTATTCTGATGCATATACTCTGCCTTCCCTCTTATTACAATAAGTAAATTATCCAGGCTCCTATCCAAGGACACTGCTTTGTATTAAGTATTGGATCCCATCCTTGAAGCTTTCGCAAAGGCATTATAACTGCAGATTTCCACTCTCTCTCTTACCCTATCAATTTTTATCTTTGATTATTCTCACTATCATACAATACATGTAATATTTCTTCATTCTTGAAAGCAAAAAGTTAAAAACAAAACCTCCATGAACTCCATGTTCCCTCCAGGTACTGCCTGACTTATCTCATCTGATTATAGCAAAATTCATTGAAAGAAACTTACGTATATCCACAATCTCCACTTCTTTTCTTTCTTTCCCTTTCTCCATCCCTCCCTTCCTTCCTACCTTCCTTCCTTCCTTCCTTCCATCCATCCATCCATCCATCCATGAACTCATTACAGTCAGGCTTTCATCACACTCTTCCTTGAAACACACTTTTCAAGATCACCATTAGCCTCATTTTATTCAATCAGGAGCATTTGATACAGGGGACCATGCTCTCCTCCTTGAAATACTTCCTTCACTTCTCTTTCCAAACACCATACTCTCCTGGTTCTCCTGTTTTTAGTGGCTGCTTTTTCTAAGTCTCCTTTCTTGATTCTTCCTGTTTACTGACCTCTAAACATTAAAGTAATCCACACTCAATCTTTGGACCTCTTCTTTTCTCTACATGCACTTACTTCCTGGGTGGATCTAATCCAGATCAATGGCTTTATTTATTTATTTATTTTTTTAAATTTTTTAACGTTTATTTATTTTTGAGACAGAGAGAGACAGACCATGAATGGGGGAGGGTCAGAGAGAGAGGGAGACACAGAATCCGAAACAGGCTCCAGGCTCTGAGCTGTCAGCACAGAGCCCGACGCGGGGCTCGAACTCACGGACTGCAAGATCATGACCTGAGCCGAAGTCGGACGCTTAACCGACTGAGCCACCCAGGCGCCCCCAGATCAATGGCTTTAAATACCATCTGTAAACTGATGTTTCTTAAATTGTTAACTACAGTGCCATCCTCCCTAATGAAAACCAGACTCATGTATCCAGTTGCCTACTTTACAAGACTAACAACTCTTGACCTTCCCAAACCTATTTCCCCGGCATGCTTACCCATCTCTTGTAAAAAGCAACTCCATTCAACCAGTTAGTCAGCCAGTTAGTAGTAAGTTTTCATTTACTACTCTTTCTCTTATACCCCCATTCAATACATTGACAAAAATCTATTGACTTTGCCTTCTAAGTACGTACTTAGAATGTGACTCCATTGTCACCACACTGCTCCAAGATGCTATCATGTCTGACTGGAAATGCTAAATAACTTTTAACTGGTAACTCCACTTTCACTCTTGGTTTTCTACCACCTTGTATATATGTAGAAGCCAAAATAAACTTGTAATGCATTTTCTTTCTCAGAATTAAAGATTGTCTTTACTATGCTCTCTAAGGTTATACATGATCTGATCCTTGAACCTCTCTGATCTGTCCCAATCATTTACTCAGCCCCTGCTGTACTGGTCTCTTGGTTTTTCCTTTCATTCCCTTTAGATTGCTCCTGCTTCAAGGCCATTATTTGTTCTGTTTCATTTGACCAGAATGCCCTTTTCCCAATATCTCCTTGGCTTACTCCATCACTTCAATTTAGTCCCTAAAACTAAATGTCACCTGATGAGAAGCCTCCTGACCATCCTATATAAAATAGAAAATTGATATACATATATAGAAACACATACTACGACTCTGTAGACTCTAATATCTTCATGCATTTATCACTAGCTAACTTATTCTGTATTCAAGTATCTTGCTTTTCATCTGTGTCCCCTACTAAAATGTAATATCTTCAAAAGACAGCAGGAATTTTATTTGTTGACAGAGATACTTTAGCACTTAGAATGCACAGTACAGGGGTCCCAGGGTGGCTCAGTGGGTTAGGCGTCTGACTCTTAACTTAAGCTAAGGCCATGATCTCATGGTTCATGAGTTCAAGCCCCACATCAAGCTCTGTGCTAACAGCACAGAGCCTGCTTGGGATTCTGCCACCCTCTCTCTCTGGCCCTCCCCTCCTTACTCTCTATCTCTCTTTCAAAATAAATAAAAATAAACTTTAAAAAAACGCACAGTACATAAGTGCCCAATAAAAATAAATTCATGTTTATTATACATCCTCCCAATTTAAAATCACCGTTTAAGAATCTTCATCCAAGTCAATTATCCACATGTGATATACCAAATCCTGAAAAAACTCTAATAAACTTTTACATTATAGTATTGATATCATTCATTCATTCGCAAATTAAGATAATATGTTTGACTTAGTTTTTTATCATAAGCAGCGTAAGTTGCTTTAGTGCTTTGGCCTCTATGGTAATCACATACTCTAAACAGAGAAAAACATAGTATTTGTAATTACAGAAAGTTACTTACAATTCCATTTGACTGAATTTATCATACGCTTTCCTACAAACACACTTATGCTAGGAAGAAAAGAAGACAAAAGATGCTGGAATCAAGGAAAGAGTGAGAAAGACCATTGACAAGGGAAGTTGGGAGTCCTAGTGACAAATTTGTCCATGTCACAATTGCTCAAGTCCCAGACATTGTAAGTAACATTGTAGGTAACTATGTAACATGCCTGTGTATTATAAAAAATAACATGTATTCTTATATAAATTCATACAAATTCAATCACGTTATACTTAGTTTATATTGAGCTATGCATAATTCCTTAAATTGGATTAATTATGGTTACAAGTTATAGTGAATAGTAGTTGTTAACCTTCTTTTTCTCATGTTATATACTGAATGTTTGTGTCCTCACTCCTTCCCCCAAAATTTATACATTGAAGCATTAACCCCTAATGTGATGGTATTTGGGGAGGTAATCAGGCTTAGGTAATGTCATGAGAATGGGTCTCCATGATAGGATTAGTATCCTTAAAAGAAAGAGACCAGAATGCACTCTTGCTCTACTCTGTGAGGGTACAGCAAACAACCATCTATAGACCAGGACAAAAACCCTCTTTAAGGAACAGATTGTCCGGCACCTAAATCTTAAACTTCCTTGCCTCCTGTGACAAATAAATTCCTATTGTATAAGCCTACCAGTCTATATGGTATTTTGTTACTGTAGCCTAAATAGACTAAGACAATCTATACAGAAAAAAATACTTAAAAGCCAGAATTTTCATAAATAGCCCATTCTGATAGCATTCTATTCTCTTTCATCAACATTTACTTCTTGTTTCAGCAACCTCTCACCTTTTCTTGCCAATCCTTTCCCTTTGCCTATCTGGTTATCTCAAATTGGAGTATGAGTAACTAAATGAGCTTGGCAGGTTGCCATAAGGTAGGCAAAACCATAAGACAAACGTGGTACATCTTTTTGCTGGTTCAATTTTACTTAAAAATAGGGGTATACTGAGGAAGGGTAAAGAGAAAAATAAAATAAATGGTAACTGAAATAATTTATATTAAAATAAATATGGATATATTATCAAGTAACATTTACAAAGAAGTCTCAAGAGAAATTATTTGTGGAAGATTATTATAAACTAAACTTCCCCTGCAGATTATCCTGTAAATCACTTTACTACGCCCTTAAGCATGGGGAAGTAAGGAATTTGAGATGCCCTACTATGTATACTAATTAAAAATCTCCTATCAAGTCAATTAATCCCACTAGAGTGCTAAATATTAATAATAGCTATCTTTTATTGAGTGTTAACTTGCACTGTTCTAAGATATTTACAAGAATTATTTAATCTTGACACTCTATGAGGTAGGTCATAATTATAATCCCCATCGTATAGGTGAGGAAAATAAAGCACAAAGAAGTAATTTACCCAAAGACACATGATTAAAATAATGATAAAAGGAAGATCTCTAACATAATAAATAATTTAAAATGTGATATATTCTGGAACAATGTATATTTTAAAAAGTGAAAACAGGAATATCAAATGCTAAAAACCTTAAGACACAAGAAATTACATTGTAAGAGTAGAATGACAAACACTAATGTACAGATTTACTATTAATAAAGTTAGTCCTTGAAGAATGAATTAGGATTACAAAACTAGTCACTGGAAGAGTGGATTAGGATTGTAAAATCACATATGTATAAGTACCTTTTGTGCAAGCACACACACACACACACATGCACATACTACATGACCATATACACATGATTTTTATCATAAAACAATGCCTAAAAATATTTCTAAAACAATAATCTTATTACTCGTACCTTGACAGTATGTGATAAGCTATTTACACGTTACACATACATAGAGACACATCATCAATAATACATCCCTACAGAAATAAATTAGGAGAAGAGAGTATTTTGTGTACATCTTCTTTAGCAGTAAGATTATAGGTGATGCATGTTGGAGGAACAATGTATAATGGTTCAGTTATTGGAATATTATACATCAAAAACAAACAGAAAAGGTTATTTATGCAAAATATATATTTGATACCAAATAACAAAATAAATGAAACTAAATTGATTAAAAAGCAACAAGTGAAGTCAATGAAGACAATACTAATTCAAAATAACACTGGTAAAGTGTTTTTCTGAAAATATAACCCTTTGCAGCTGAGAATATTTAATATTAATTTACAAGTCCCAAATCAAGTGTATCTCAGTACTCTCTACTATGCTGCTTAATTTTATGAGCATCTAGTTCTAGCAAACCTTTATAACTTGCTCAGTAGTTCGCTAAAAAACAGCCCTAACCACACATCAAACATCAAAGTTCATGGAACTGTGTTTACTTTTCTGTAACAATAAAGAAAGAACTTGACTTTTTGCTCAATTTGCAGCCTCTCAAAATGACCTTATAAGACCTAGCAACAGGCCTCCCTATCTTAAAGAAACACTGCCTACCACTATAGGCAATCTCAGTGTGACATCCTCTCACATGACAATCTTTTCTCTAAAGGAACTCTGTGGTAAGCCTGTATTTTTCTAAGTCTCTTTCCACTTTCAAGAAAGTGAATAAATGAAAACTTGGCATGATACCTGTGCAAGATTGCAAACCTTAACATAAACTGTCAGTCACAGTTTTTCCCAGGCAATTTTCTTTAGTAGGGCAATGTATTACTCAGGTTTTCCAGAAACATTTCCAATTACAAGCACTGCAGGGTTTTTTTAAAGAAAACTTTTTCACTATTATTTATAAACATCCATTTATAAAAGAAAGATTACTATTTAAAATAAAACTTAAAATATAAGCAATATTATTAATCATTGCTAATTGGCCAGTTATATTTTATAAAGCAGTATTCCACTCTATACTCAAAGAATGTTTTCATCTAATGTCTTTCATTTCTAATCCTACAAAAAGTTATATTTATAACTTGATGTCATAGGGGAAAAGTCATTTTACAATAAAAGCCCATTTTTTTTAAACATTTGGATAATAAAATTATTAAAGAATCAATAAAATATACATTCTACATAGTAGTCATTGAAGATGGCTATTCTATTGGTATTTTAGGTTAATCTTATTGCTTCTCTAAACAATTATAATTTCATTTTGCCTCCACTATACCAGGAGTCTATTATCAGAATTTAATCAACATATAAATACTAAATCTATACTATGGAAAACAAATTGAAGTATGAATTTGCCCCTAGGGAAGGAATGCTTACACATTTACATATATACCTGTAATACTAGATGGAATGTGACAAAGGTGCTGTGAGAAGAATATAGATAAAGCCATGTGAGAGATAAGATTATTGTTAGTTTCTTGGGGTAAAAGAAATTTTAAAATGATTTCTGGGCATTTCAGGTAAACAATAAAGGACAGGTACAATTTGGAGATGATTCAGAATAGGGAAAGACTAGCCCACATGCAGGAACACTTTCATTTAAAGGCAAAAACTGTAAACATTCACATTCATTCTGTAGACAAGAAGGATAAGAAGTACCCTTTGTTGGGGTGTCTGGCTAGCTCAGTCAGTGGAATGACTTGGGGTTGTGTATTTTGGCTCCATGTTGGGTGTAGGGATTACTTAAAAATAAATATTTAAGAAAAAAAGAGGGGTGTCTGGGTGGCTCAGTCAGTTAAGCATCTGACTTCAGCCCAGGACATGATCTCATGGTTCATGAGTTCGAGCCCCACATTGGGTTCCATGCTGACAGCACTGAGCCTGTTTGGGATTCTCTATCTCCCCCTCTCTCTGCCCCTCCCCCACTTCCTCTCTCTCTCTCTCTCTCTCTCTCTCTCTCTCTCTCAAAAATAAATAAACATTAAAAAAAGTTTAAAAAAGAGGTATCTTTGCCCCTGCCTCACATCATATACAAAAATTAACCCAAAATAGATCAAAGACCTAAATATAAGAACTAAAGCTATAAAAATTTTAGAAGGAAACATGGGATCAAATTTCTATGACCTTGCATTAAAAAAATGGTTTCCTAGACATAAAACCAAAAGCACAAGCAACTGAAAACAAAAATTGGAATTCTTTAAATATTCAAACTTTTGGGCCTCAAAAAATATTATTAAGAATGCAAAAAGACAATCCAAAGAATGGGAAAAAAATCTGCAATTCATGTATTTAATAAGAGTCTAGTATACATAATATATAAAGAACTACTACAAAGCAATAAAAAAGTTAGCATCTGACTCTAGTTTACCTTCTATCTTTATCCTCCATTAGACCTAATATTTCAGATTGCCTTAAAAGTAAACTTCTTTAAAAAAAAAAAAAAAAGAACAACAACAAAAACATCTAAAACACTGATATACCATAACATTCTCCTTTTAGAAGTGTACAATTCAGTAGTTTTAGTATATTCACAAAGTCGTGCAACAATCACCACTAATTACAGAATACTTTTATCATCTTAAAAAGAAACTTGTAAACATTAGTAGTCACTCCGTATTTGTCCACAGCCTTAGGCGACCACTAATCTACATTCTGTTTCTGTGGTTTTGCCTATTCTAGACATTTCATACAAATAGAACCATAAAGCATATAGCTTTTTGTGTTTGGCTTTTTTCACACAGCATATTGTTTCCATGTTCATCCATACTGTAGCATGAATCGGTACTTCATTCTTTTTTTGATTGAATAGCATTACACTGAATGGTTATATCACGCTGTAGTTTCCCTTCATCACAAATGACTTTTGGGTTGTTTCTCCTTTGGGGCTATTATCAATGATACTCTTATTAATATTAATGTACAAGTTTTTATATGGACATATGTTTTCAATTCTCTGGAGTATACACCTAGTAATGGAATGAATCATATGGTAATTCTGGATCTAACTCTTGAAGAATTGCCAAATTGTATTTCAAAATGACTGTATCATTTTACATTCATATCAGCAATGTATGAGAGTTCCAATTTCTTCACATTTTTACCAACACTCATCATTTTCTGTCCTGGTGGGTGTGGAGTAGTATCTCATTGTAGTTTGATTTCCTTCTCCCTAAAGATTATGTTGACCATCTTTTCATATGTTTATTGGACATTTGTATATCTTCTTTGGAGAAATGACTATTCAATCTTTTACCTAATTCTGAACTGAATTTGAGTCAAAAGTTTGAATATTGTTTAAACACAACAATAATCTTTCACTTTGCACTCCACAAATACTTGTCTAAATTACTAGGCAGTAATTCTGACATATTGGAAAGTAAAAATATTTAGTTCACTTGTCATCACTGAAATTCAAAGATAATTTTGTAAGTCAATCCTTTGGTCAGATGTAAATAAACATCAATATTACACACTTTGAGCACTAATAATAATTGTGAATGGAATGATGACTCGGAAATCTTTCTCATTCTAAGTTGTCAATATGAATATCATAAGATATAAATTTTTACATTTCACTTGTCAATACTGGCTTGGATAGCAGTGCCTAAATTTATTACATACTTTTTAAAGACTTCTATATCCCTAGAGTGTGAGTCTCACAGGAGAGCTATGAATCACTTGTTATTCATGTTATCTTTCCAAAAATGATCAGTGGCAGCTTACAATTATGTGAGCACATATTTAAAAACTAGAAAATAAAAGCTATGGAAAAGATAATATAATAATTGCAGGTTGCTTATATGGGTTAGTCAATTCTACAAAACAATGAAAGCACTTAACAATGATATCTGAGAAATCAGAGCAAACTGCAAGAAATACACAGTAAGTTGCAATTTTCCTACAGCACCAACATAGGAAATGTAATGAATCTATATATAGATCATACTATTATCAAATGAATGGAAAAATTTACCTTAAAGAAGTACCATAAAAATGAAATGAATGGCATCTGTGTAAGATGCATAAAAATTACTACTTTATTTATTTTCTTTTAAGTTCACTCTTTTTCTTTACAAAAAGTTTATTTAGGGGCGCATGGGTGGCTCGGTAGGTTAAGCGTCCGACTTTGGCTCAGGTAATGATCTCACAGTCTGTGAGTTCGAGCCCCGCAACAGGCTCTGTGCCGACAGCTCAGAGCCTGGAGACTGCTTTGGATTCTGTGTCTCCCTCTCTCTCTGCCCCTCCCCTGTTCATGGTCTGTCTCTCTCTGTCTCAAAAATAAATAAACATTAAAAAAAATTTTTAAATGAAATAAAAATTTAAAAAGTTTATTTATTTTTGAGAGAGAAAGAGGGTGATCAGGGGAGGGGCAGAGAGAGGGGGAGAGAGAGAAAGAGAGAGAGAGAGAATCCCAAGCAGGCTCCACACTCAGTGCAGAGCTTGACACAGGGCTGGCTCTCACAAACCGTGAGATCATGACCTGAGTGAAAATCAAGAGTGGGACACTCAATCAACTGAGCCACCCAGGTGCCCCAAAATTACGACTTTTTTTAAAAAAAATTTAATGCTTATTTATTTTTGAAAGAGAGAGAGGCAGAGAGAGTGAGGAAGGGAGAGAGAAAGAGGGAGACACAGAATTCGAAGCAGGCTACAGGCTCTGAGCTAACACAGAGCCTGATGCGGGACTCGAACTCACAAACCATGAAATCATGACCTGAGCCAAAGTCAGATGCTTAACCGACTGAGCCACCCAGGTGCCCCCCAAAATTACTCCTTTTTAAAAAGCATCTTGATTGTTTCTCTTTCTTCCCCAAAGTAATATCCTCCTGGCACACATAAAACAATAAAATATTACAGAAATATATAAGGTAAGGGACAGTTCCTATAATTCCACCCTAATCCCACTTCTGAATTAGTTTGAAATATTGTAAATTTCTTCTAGAAACTGTGTGTGTGTGTGTGTGTGTGTGTGTGTGTGTGTGTGCGCACATGCGTGTATACACAAAAATCAAAAGGTTCTAAGCATTTCTACTGGAAAATAACTAAACTTGAAAAAATATTCTGTATTAACAGAATACATAAATATGATCTCTATATGCATATTCCCAACTCAAATTAAGTCATCAACTAATTAGATCAAGGTAAACCCAAATCAAACTGCTTTCTGCAAAGGGCAAAACATTCCAAACCTAACTTTCAGTGTCTCTTACTTAAATTGAGGGCGAAAGTTTTATAAATTATATCCCATTGTAGTTTTCTATTTTCAGAAGTTGATAATGTAACATTTTTATTTCTAGGGCAAGACTTTAACAGTGCTAGTTCAAAGTCTTGAAAGTTAAAGTTAAAAGGGAAGGCCCCTTTCCTAAAATTAAGGTTACATTGGCTAGCAGATAATCGACAGCAATCAAAAGCAAAAACCTATATAAAATCTATTGTTTAAGTTAAAATATTTTCTTCTTGGGTTTTGTTATTGTTGTTCTAGAAAAACTAATCTCAAATTCATACGAGGATGAAAATCATCAAAGAAAATATGATACTAATGTATTTGAAATTACATCTTTTTGGATTCCTGCCCGATTTTAATTACAAAATTACAAAATGCGAAACTATGAATACCATTTTACCTAGTATCGATTTTAAACTTTAATAGCTGCCACTTAAAAAATAAATCTAAAGGCCCATTATTCAGAGCCCTTCCACATTTTACATCTTTTTAAAATGCAATACCAATAATGAACAAATCCACCAAATTCAATGAACATGTATTGATTCTGCATCTTAATTTGTTCTTTCCTAAATACCAAACAGGAACACAAGAGCAGCATTTGTAAGAAATAAGTAGTTCACCATGAATTACCTCATCACAGGGTTTAGCTAAAACAATATAAAACTAAAGAGGCAAATTTGTTTTCCAGGCTGTGATTGCTTTTTCTTTTCTTTTCATTCTAAAGCATAGCTTACTTTGATTTTTCCCCCTTCACGTCCACCCCCTTCCCCTAAGTGTAATCAAGCAAGGAAAATTTCACTTTGAAGTAGAGATCATAAAAAAAGAATAAATCAAAGCTTTTCCGAAATCCTCTTCGCCCCCCCCCGCCCCAAAGATCTATAGAACTCATGAAGTAGACAATTAAATACACAGTTTTAGTTACAAAAACAAATTTATATATAAAGAACAAGTATACTTAATATCATTCACTTATGAACCAAATCATTGTTTTTAAATTAGGAATTCCCAAAACTAGTTTATCATATTGTCAATGGAATATGGGAATAAATGGAATTTGGGTGCATAAAGTAAACAAAGCCTTTGATCTTACTATATCAAATCTCTTAGAATAATATGTAAATGATTATACAGTGATAAATTTAACCCTGCTAAATGAGCGTAGTTGGAGGAAGGGGCATTTATATTACAGTTGCATTTCAGATCAAAGTTCCTAGAAAACCTTTCGGCAAATGATCTACAACAGCATATTTTGAAACATGGTAATGGATAAAATAAACTTTAATTTTGCATCCTTAAGGTACAAAATGGCTTATTTCTTAAATTTTAAAAATATATTATACTTAACTTATTATGTCCAAATGATTATCATTTCAACATAGAAACCTATGTGAAAAATTATTGAGATATTGTGCATTCTTTCATTTGAAGTAATTCTTTGAAATTCAGAGTGCTTTTTACACTTAAATTACAACTCTATTTACGTTAGCCAATTTTCAAATGCTCAGTAATCAGATATGGGCATTGGCTACCATATGGACAGCACAGGCATGTATATTCCTAGAAGTGCAATTGCTTAGAAGAGCATGCGCTTAAATTTTTATGGCTGTAGCCAAATTGTTTTTTACAAAGACACTTAAAAATTTTTAACAATTACCATGTAGCAAAATTAACTTTTTGTGTACAATTCTATAAATTTTAGCACATGTATAAATGTGTAACCACTACCACAAACAGTCCTATCACTCCAAAAAAAAAAAAAAAAAAAGTCCCTCCTACCTCTGCCTTTATACTCACACCATCTTTCTAACCCCTGGCAACCACTGACCTGCATTTTCACCTTTTCAAAAAAGTCACATAAACATAATCATACAGTACATAACCTTTGAGACTAGCACAATGTCTTTGAGATTCATCCAAATTGCTCCATGAGACAATAGCTCTTTCTTTTGGATTGCTGAGTAACATTCACCTGTTGAAGAACATTTAGGTTGCTGCTGCTCTGAGATGATTATGACTAAAACTTCTACAAATATTCATATACAAGTTTTTGTATGAACACAAGTTTCACTTCCCTGTGATAAATACCCAAGACCATGTCACTGGTAAGTGTATGTTTAACTTTATAAGAAACTGCTAAACTGTTATACAGAGTGGCCATACAATTTTCAGCTCCTACCAGCAATGTATGAGAGTTCCAGGGATCCCTCATCCCAGTCAACACCTGGTGTTGTCAGCTGCTTGTTTTTTAATTTTAGCCATTCTAATGGATGTGTAGTCATATCTCATCATAGTTTTAATTTTGTATTTCCCTAAAGCTAGTGACGCTGAACAACTTTTCCTGTGTTTATTTGAAATTGGCCTTTTAGGGGAAAAAGTTCATGCATACCCAAAAATCTCAAGTCAATTCTATAGGAAAAGAAAGCAAAACATACAGTGTCAATGAATTTGTCAATTGTTTCATTGTTTTCATTTAACTTGACATTTAACTATATTCCATTTGTCTTGTTCAATGGACTCTACATCTATTTCTAGGACCTAATTTGAATTATATCTAAGTCTCAGCCCCTTTTAAATACAATTCCTCTGGATGCTTTTCTTCTCCTTTTTTTTTCCAGCTCTCTTTCTCCTAATGATATGCAAACTAATACTTTTTGAATGCTAGACCTGCACTTTCTCCCACCTAATGATTTTTTCAATCTCAGTGTCCTACCATCACTCTCACATTCTAAAGCCAGTAGCTTTCTCACTTTTCCCATACCTTTTCCCACACTTTTCCATATCTGTAAATGCAAAAATCATTCTCATCCTACAAGTTGAAACTTGGTATCATTTATGACTACTTTTTTTGGTTCTCCACAGAAAATAGTCCAGAACTGTCTTGTTTCCCCACAGAAAATAGTCCAGAACAGAAACTGTGATGTTTCTGTTTCACACTATCTAATTCTGCAGTATATTTATGGCATGTAGATGCCTTCTAACTGGTCTCTCTATATCCAGTCCAATTTAGCCATTATCATTTATACCTTCCTAAAATATCATTATGTTATTATAATGTAAAAAATAAATCTGAAAGAGTAAAGGCAAATTTAAAACTTGAATTCAAGTAGAGTATTGATCAATCTACCTTTAATTTTACACAGGGCAACTGAACACATGAAGAAAATGAAAGTGAATGCTAAATGTTAAAAACAAAAAATGGGATAAAATATTTTTAAAGTAGGGGAAAAGAAAATGTCAAAAATGGCTACACAGACTTGGGAAAAACAAAGCAGAACTTCTAAAAAAGAAAAAATAGAATTTTTAAACACTGAATGAGTTTCTCAGTGACAGAGTTAAATGGCAGATTAATCAAAGCTGAAGAGAGAATCAAGAACTTGTAGATACAAAACATCATGCATACTGTAGCAGACAGTGACAAGTAGATGAAGATTGGGAAAAAAGATTAAGTGAACAGGAGGCTAAATGAGAAGGCTGAAATACATCTGAAGAGACCCAGGAGAGAATAGAAAGAGTTGAAGAGAATGTACACTTGCAAATCTGATGGATGCCTGAGAAATTTCCAGCATTGATGAAAGATATGAATCCACAAGACACAAAAGGTAATTTTATACTAAGAAGGTTAATTACCGAGAAATACATTTTTTTAATGTTTATTTATTTTTTAGACAGAGTGAGACAGAGCATGAGCCAGGGAGGGGCAGAGAGAGAAGGAGACACAGAATCTGAAGCAGACTCCAGGCTCTGAGCTGTCAGCACAGAACCCGATGCGGGGCTCGAACTCATGAACTGCGAGATCATGACCTGAGCTCAAGTCGGATGCTTAACCGACAGAACCATCCAGGCGCCTCTAGAAATACATTTCTTAAGAGAAATTCAAAACAGTAAATATAACAGAGAAGAAATTGAAAGCAGCTGGAGAGATATATCACACACCCAATGACAATCACACTGACTTCACACATTAACAGCAATGATAGGAATCAAAACGAATAAAATATTATTTTTGAAATGTTGAGCAAATGGTACTCTCAACCTACTATTGTGAACCCAGTAAAACTATCTTTGAAAAACTAGGGCAAAATAAAAGGACCTCTAGATCAACAATATAGTTTACTACAAACAGACTTTCTGCAAAGAAACTTCTAAAAAATGTACTTCAAGGAGAAGGAAAATGATCTCTAGTATGCAAGGAAATATGGTGAAGAAACAAATTGTTACATGTGTAAATACATAAAAACAACTGTGGTCTATATAAAAATTGCAGTGATGATGGTGGTGGTTCTAATGATGGTTGCATGGTGGTGGTAGTATCTAGTTTGTGGAGATATAAAGAACCCTAAATGATATACAAAAGAATACCACAAAAGTCCAGAGGAGTGGTCATACTTCCATGTTTTAATGTGTTTTAATTTGTTCATGAAAGAATAGCACTAATTGCTTTTACTTTGTTAAGTACCCTTAATGAAATTCCATCATTACTCATTAAAAGAATAAAAATGAAATGTATAACATTCATGCAAACAGAAGAGAGGCAAAAAAAAAAAAAAAAAGTAGGCAAGCAATTTAATCAATACATTGTGGTGACGGTTGTACACAACTCTCTGAATATATTAAAAAAACACTGAATTGTATACTTTAAACGGGTGAATAGTATGGTCCATGGATTATATCTAAATAAAATTGTTACCAAAAAACCCAACCCAAAAGAAATAAGACAACTATGGTTTGTTTTCCTTTATAAATGCACTTATACCTAAAATTGGGACATATTATAATAACTGACCAACATGACAGGCTTACAAAAAGCACAAAGATAACAGTGGTAGAAAGAAGAGGCTAGCAAACTGCAAACATATATTTGGTGTGCAAACAAACTCAAAGTTTAGAATAAGAGTAGATAGACAACCAAATTCAGCTAAATGCAGGTAAAAGTCAAAATGCCAGTATGACTCAGAACAATATTTGAAATAAATTTTTTCCTTAATTTGAACCTATGCTTTTAGAAAAATACTAAAGAAAAAAAAATGAGGAAGTGAGGAACTGCCATTGGAAGAAGTAGGGTTGGTCAATGGGAAAAGAGAAAAAGAAAGTGAACATGAGATTAAAAATAAATATGTTTTGAAAAATAAATAAATAATAAAAATTCTAACCACAATTAAGTTCATGCAGAAATGTTTACAACAGGGGCGTCCGACTTCGGCTCAGGTCATGATCTCATGGTCCATGAGTTCGAGCCCCGCGTCGGACTCTGTGCTGACAGCTCAGAGCATGGAGCCTGTTTCAGATTCTGTGTCTCCCTCTCTCTCTGACCCTCCCCTGTTCATGCTCTGTCTGTCTCTCTCTGTCTCAAAAATAAATAAACGTTAAAAAAAAATTAAAAAAAAAAAGAAATGTTTACAACAAATTTTTCTTGCTATAAGAAATTATTTATGAAAAAGAAGTACTATAACGGGTTCACTTTAAAACCATGATTTGAAGGGCACCTGGTTGGCTCAGTCGGAAAAGTACGTAACTCTTGATCTCAGGGTCATGAGTTCGAACCCTACATTTGGTGTAGAGATTACTAAATAAATAAAACTTTGAAAGAAAAAAAAAACATGACTTGAAATTAGTTTTGTTTCCTCCCTCCCCACTAGAAAGGTTCACTAAGCATAGACTTACACTGAGAAAGTATTATTATTTTTAGTCACCTTTCACTTAATAAACATTCAGACTCATAAATATATAATCATTATTCTTCTACAACTCTGTGGAACAGAAGTACTTACACGCTGAAGGAGGAAACCCAGAACACATTTGAAGGGCTTCAAGGAGTATTGCCCGATAAGCAACAAAATGACTCCTTAATTTACATGCTACACTCAAGTTGGGTAGATAATATGCTTACTTTTTTCTGAAAACTATTGAACAACTTATTTTACATATTTGAATTGTCCTGAGGACCTTGCTACACAAAAAAAGTCTGTTGCTATCTGGCCATCCTGAGGACTTCTTAGAGAGTTACCTGTGAGAAGGTCAAAGTATGTTCAGTTTATACGGAATTGCCACATGTACGAAAAGTAGGAAACCCAAGCTTTTTCCCAGCTAGACTAAGAATCACAGCCAAAATACTAACGAAAAAAAAATGAGGAAGTGAGGAAGTGCCATTGGGAGAAGTAGGGTTGTTCAATGGGAAAAGAGAAAAAGAAAGTGAACATGAGATTAAAAATAAATACACTTTATATATAATATTATTGACCATAATACTGACTGATTAATAAGAATGAACCAACCCTAAGTAATAGGGTAACATTAAATTTAAATCATTAAACTGGAGACATTTTAAAAGAAAGTCAATAATATGGAAAGTTAGGAATACATTTGGCATAGAAAAAAATGTACAATAATTCTATTTGAATTATCAAGAGTTTATAAACAAAATAAACTATTACACACTATGTACTCCAATCATGTCTAATTTTATAGGTAATATTTTAAGACAGTAGGTATTCTAACAACTGTCATTCAACATTTAAGGCATTACTATGGTACATTCCATAAAGTCACAAAATCATACTTACTAATTTGTCTTAAGTTTAACAAAATTTTGTCTAGTCCACAAAATTCATTATCAAAATCGGTTTATAACTTCAACTATCACTACAATACCTAACTTCAGCAATCATTATTAACATTAGTTTACTCTTCTGAATGAGCCAAAATTAACTTAAATAACTTAAAATTATCTTTACTAAAAGCAAATGGAAATTTAAGAATAAACCATCTTTGAGAGAGGTGAGACATGAAGCCGAAAACAGAGATTGGTCCAAAGTCTGTATACAAAAGGTTAGGTACTCCTGCGAACTCAGAAAAGTCCTCCTCCACACCCCTGACCTCCAGTTTTGTTCTCCAAAGAAATGAAAGTAGAGAGGCTTAGTTTTGAGTATATCTAACCCAGTGGTAGGCAAAGGCAAAGCCTAATACTAAAAACAATGACAATAAGTTTACTTGGAACCTGGTCACCCACTTCTCTATCTCGCTTTCAGAACACTTGAAATAATAAGGCAGGAAACTATTGGGTTATTTTCTGGAACAACTGAATAGTCACAAAGGAAAGACCCGTAGACAGTGACATTTTTGCTTCCCCCAGAAAAAAGTCAGCCAAACTCCAATCACCCTAAGGGAAATTCTCCCAAAAAGTCCTATCCAATGTAAATAAGGATCCCAACTGATACTTTTTCAATATGAACAGACAACCAAGGGGGGTTAAAAAATGTGTATGCACTCGTAGCAAATATTCTTATACAAGCCAAATTCTTTCCCACCTCATTTACTTATTAGTGTTTATTTATTATTTGCATGTACTATTTATTCCCTTTGCCTAAAACTCATGCCATTGTCATTCTCCTCCTCCAGGGTGGCTGACTCCTCATCCTTCAGTTCTCAATTTTTTTAAAAGTATGCCTAACGACGGGGCGCCTGGGTGGCGCAGTCGGTTAGGCGTCCGACTTCAGCCAGGTCACGATCTCGCGGTCCGGGAGACACAGAATCGGAAACAGGCTCCAGGCTCTGAGCCATCAGCCCAGAGCCTGACGCGGGGCTCGAACTCCCGGACCGCGAGATCGTGTGCCCCAAATTGACCATATCAGTTACCTTATCAGAAAGATTTTTCTACCACCTTATGTAGTTTGTCTCTCTTTGTCTCTACCCTAATACATATCATGCATTAAAATTATGTATTTCTTTGTCTAGAGTGTACTTTTAAATACATACTTTAGGCATACTTTAAAAGTATTTCACTCTCTAGAGTGAAAGCCAAGAGCTTAGACTTTCATCTATCTTATTTGCTGTTATATGATCCCCAAAACTTAAATGTAGTAAGTGTTCAATAAATGTTTGTTGAATGTCTCAATAAATGAATACATGCAAATTTGTGGTATTTTGGGGGGAAGACTGTAATTTCTATATCCCTCAAAATTATTTTTAATAGTTTTCCTACTCTTTCTTCCAGCATTTCCACTATAGTCCTATAAAGCCCTAAACTACTGTCTTAGTCTTTGCTTTCTCAACATTCTTTGGTATCAGGAAAATGGAGAAACAATTTATTATTATTTTATTTTTTATGTTCATTTATTTATGTCTTGTGTTTTTATTAGAACAAAACTTGAAATCTACAGTTCTGGCTTTTCTGCTTAGACAATAAGCATCATATAATGCAGTGAATACATTAACTAAAGATAGAAGAGAAACAGAACAATTATAAAAGAGTTCTAAAAGCACAGTTCAATAGGGCATAATGTCATCAGTTTACGGTATTTCATGAATACTGAAAATCAAGAACAGTAATCAGCCAAGCAATGGAATTCTGACTTGACTTTACATTTTGAGGATAAACTTCATATAGGTACACTGAGTAAAACAAAAGCATTTAGCAAATGTTTTTATAACCAAACTCTTAAAACAATACTACAAAAACCGTATGTATACTTCAATGTTATTACATGTTTATATTTGACAGAGAGAGAGACAGAGGTGAGTGGGAGAGGGGCAGAGAGAGAGAGGGAAACACAGAATCCAAAGCAGACTCCAGGCTGTGAGCTATCAGCACAGAGCCCAAGGCAGGGCTCGAACCCACAAACTGTGATATCATGACCTAAGCCGAAGTCGGACACTCAACCAAATGAGCCACTCAGGTGTTCCAGAAACAATTTATTTTTTGAAGGAACTTTTGAAAATTACTGTACCATTTTAATTGTATCTTTCAGGCCCCCAAGCCCATTTGGAAAGTTAAACCCAGATCTCCAGAGAAATGGTGTGGTAGGCAGTATCCCCTAAATACTTCACATAGCTTTGCATGAACTATAATTCCTATTCTTCCCCTTTAATACTGTATTTAAGTGTGCATGTTTTGCTAATTTAGCTCATGACATATGTAAATTAACAATTAAGAGACAGGGCTAAAAGTATGGGAGATTAGCAAACAAAAAATAACAACGTAAAATGAGGAAACAATTTGTGGAAAGCTGAACCTTGTATATATTAATTTCCCAATGTTAAGTTATTAATATCTTTTTTTAAATTTTTTAATGTTTATTTTTGAGAGAGCGAGAGTAAGCGAGGAGAGTGGGGGAGGAGCAGAGAGAGAGGGAGACACAGAATCCGAAGCTGGCTCCAGGCTCCAGGCTTGGAGCTGTCAGCACAGAGCCCAACGTGGAGCTCTAACTCACAAACTGCAAGATCATGACCTGAGCTGCAGTCAGATGCTAAACCGACTGAGCCAACCAGGCGTCCCTAAGTTATTAATTTCTTGATATTAGCTACCTAATTGAAACATTTTTTTGCTTTGCATAACAGGATTGTGAGATTGTGAGAGAAGTGGGCAAAATACTCAAATGTCACATTTTATTGTTCTGGAAAGACTTTCCAGCTATTTCTGTCAACATTTCCTTAACATTGACCAATTATTAAGGTGCTGAGAATTCATGAAATGAGAAAGATATCATTTGAGGGGATGCTAGTCTTTGATAAATTGGGGGAGTAGGGTAGGAGGGATATAGTCAATTTAGTAAATACTCTCCTAAAATAATCCAGTGTGAAAATTTAATCAAAAAAGAAGAACTTCTAATAAATGTCTCTAAATGAGTTTGCTTCTTCTTTATTCCTCAAGCCTCTTTTCTCTCTTTCTTTCTCCTTTACCCTTTTACCTCATTCATCCAGAACACCTCATCTCCCAACATCTGAGCTCAGATTATCATCTGGCATTCAGTTCTTTGGGATAAGTTAAAAAAGAAAGTGAAATGCTAATTCAAATAGTTCTAAAAAGCCTTTTTGAACTGTAGAGAAAAGAGGCATTGAATTTTTTCCACCCATTTTCCACTGCTTTGCATATATTAGCACTTCATCTCTCACACACACACACACACACACACACACACACACACACACACACTATCCTCCACAACCTTGCAAGCAGCATTTTTCAAATCTGATCATGTCACTTCTCCACTTGAATTTTTGCAATGTCATCCTTTAAATAAAGAAAATAAAAGTTAATTTTCTTTTTTATATCTTGTTTTCTTGATCTTTTTTAACACAAAGGAAGTAATGCTTTATGAATCAATCTGTAATTTTTTTGCCTGCTTTACTTTATTTCTGGAAGAATTTTCCCATGTCCATAAATTCTTTTTTTTTTATTTTTTAAACATTTATTTATTTTTGAGAGACAGAGAGAGACAGAGCATGAGCAGGAGATGGGCAGAGAGAAGAGACACAGAATTTGAAGCAGGCTCTTCTTAGCTGTCAGCACAGAGCCTGACGCGGGGCTCCAACTCACAAACTGCAAGATCATGACCTGAGCCAAAGTTGGACGCTTAACCGACTGAGCCACCCAGGCGCCCCTCCATGTCCATAAATTTTTGATTAGCATTGCATAATATGGATATAGTTTACCTGTGTACAAAGAGGATCCCATTGTTTTTACTAACTAAAAAACAAACAAAAGAAATCTATTTAAATACTCAGAAATAGGGGAAATGGTTATTTTTATGCCGTGATGTTAAACTTATAAGCATGCACACAAAATGGTCTGGCCCCTGCAACTTCTCTAATATTATTGGATATCAATCTCCCCTTTGCTCACTACATTTCACTTCTTTCCCTCAAACCTGACAACCTCATTCTTTGACTTACTCACCACTGAACTGAACACTCAGCAACTAACAGCACAATGACATTTTTTACAATGACATATTTTCATCAATTCAAAAACACAGGTTGAATAATGAGTCAGTAAATTAATTTCTGTCTAACCTCATTACACATAATTTGTCACCCACATTTTCCATCCTAAAAACTGAGCTTTTAGTTCCCCAAATTAGACTACTTTCTCACTCACATTTTCCATATCACTGCACATGCTTTCTTGAACAGGCACCCATCATTTATCCACTTTCCTACAGAACTTTCAAGTCCCTAAATGAAGTTATGCTTGGATTCTCCTACATGTAAAATTGGGTGCTGCTTCTACGATTCCACTATACTTTGTCTTCTCAAAACCTGATTTGTGTCTAACGTATAGTTAATAATAGTTCCAAATTATTATTATGCCTCCCTACAGGTGCCTAGCATTGTACCTAGTATTCACATTATGTCATTAATACCACACCATCCTACAAGTTCAGAAAGTTTTGGTATTCAGCCCCAGGTCACCAACTAACTGATGTAATATCAGGGGTGGATTCAAGGTCTGTGTGACTCCAAAGCACACTTTGCACTATTCAAGAATATCTATGCAATAAGTACTTGGATAATATACTCCTCAGAGTAAGTATCTGATTTTGCAGAAAAAAAAAATGTTCATCTTTACTTTTTATATAAATGGAATAAAAGAAATGCAATTAAGTCAAATAAAAGTACATATTTCTTTAAAGGAGACAGACAAATAGCTACTAAGCACAAGAAACAATGCTCAACAGAGCCTTCAAGAAAACCCAAATCAAAACCACAATAAACTACTAGTTCATACTCACTAGAAATACTGTGACCCAAAAGACAGACAATAAAAAGTGTTGGCCAGGCTATGCAGAGATTTGAACACTTATACAGTGCTGGTGGGAATATAAATAGTGCACCCACTTTGGAAAACAGTCTGGCATTTCCTCAAAAGGTTAATACAGAGTTACCATGTGACCCAGCAATTCCACCCTGGGTAGATACTCAAGAGAAGTATCCATCCAGGAAGTACCCATGAAGGATGAAAGGATGAATAAAATGCGGTAAAATGTGGCATATATATAAAATAGAATATTATTCAGCCATAAAAAAGAATGGAGTACTGATACATGCTACAACATTGATGAACCTTGAAAACAGTCTGAGTCAGAGAAATCAGTTACAATATGATTCTGTTTATATGAAATGTCCGAAACAGCCAAACCTATACAGCAAGTAGGTTAGCAGCTTCCTAGGACTAGGGGAAGGGGGGAGGTGGTGAGAGCTAATAAGTACAGGTTTCATTTTGGGGTGATGGAATTTTTTTTTTTTTTTGAGAGAGAGAGAGAGAGCGAGAGCGAGAGCGAGAGCGAGAGAGAGAGAGAGAATCTTAAGCAGGCTCCACGCTCAGCATGGAGCCTGACATGGGGCTTGATCTCATGGCCATGAGATCACGAACTTAGTTGAACTCAAGAGTAAGACGCTTAACCAACTGAGCCAGCCAGGCACCCTGGGGTGACGGAAGTATTCTAAGATAGACAGTGGTGATGGCTGTATAACTCTGTAAATATACCAAAAAACAATTGAATCCTACACATTAAATGGGTGAATGTATGGTGTATGACTTATGTATCAATAAAAATGTTACAAGGGGAAAAAAAAGAAACTGATGGAACTGCATCTACCCCTGATTTTATTCATCTGTGATATGGGAGAAAAAAATATATTACAAAGAGACCCTAATTAAAGGTAGAAGCAAATGACAAGTCAAGTTCTTAATACATAAATGCACAAATTACCTCTCTAAATCCTCCATTGTTATTTATTAGTAACACTTTTAAAATACTAAAATAACATGAATTTGGGTCCAATAATAATTACTAACTTACTGATAACAAACACTAATTGCCATTTATACTGTATTCAGCATTATAAAGCTAAGCACTACATTAGGCAAATTGGAGTAAACTGGAACTCTCCCCACACTGCTTTAGTGTGTGTAAACTGGTAAAATCACATTGTAGAGCAGGTAGCCAGTACTTAGTAGAGCTTAGTACTTACTCATTAAGACCTAACAATTCTACAACTATGTATTTACACTAGAGAACTTCTCATATATACTTAAAGAGACAGATAAAAAGACACTGATTGAAGTACAGTTTATAGTAAAAAAGTTGGAAAAAATGTAAACGCTCATTAGTAAATGTGAATATTCATACTATACAGTAGTTTAAATGAGTTAAATAGACCTATGTATATCAAATAGATAAATCCTGAAAACAAAAATAAATGAGTTTTAAAAAACAAAAGGGATAATTGCAGTTTTGTAGACAATGCAATTAAAACACAAAATCAAATACAAAGTTAATTTAAAATATCAAATGCAAAATAACATTTTACATTTATATGTTTTTTAATATTTTATGTAACCATAATCTTTGGATACATATGCTGATGCAGAAAAAGCACAAAAACATGTATGTGAAGGATCCACACAAACTTCAGTAGTTTGAAGACAATAGTTACTTGAGGTGAAAAAATGAAGGAATAGAAGTGGAGTGCAGGAAAGCCTCCAACTTTAAGAACAAGGCTTATTTTTTCAAAGAATTCAAAGCAAATATTATAAAAGTTTACATTTGCTAAATCAATGTATCTATTATATTATTTTCTGTGTTTTCTATGAGTTTGGAATTTTTTAAAATTTTTTTGTTTATTTATTTATCTTGAGAGAGACAGGAAGAGACAGAGAGGGAGGGAGGGGCAAGGAAAGAGGGAAAGAGAGAATCCCAAACAGGCTCCATGCTATCAGTGCTGAACCCAATGCAGGGCTCAAACCCATGAACCGTGAGATCATGACCTGAGCTGAAATCAAGATTAGGAGGCTAGGAGCGCCTGGGTGGCGCAGTCAGTTAAGCGTCCGACTTCAGCCAGGTCACGATCTCGCGGTCTGTGAGTTCGAGCCCCGCGTCAGGCTCTGGGCTGATGGCTCAGAGCCTGGAGCCTGTTTCCGATTCTGTGTCTCCCTCTCTCTCTGCCCCTCCCCCGTTCATGCTCTGTCTCTCTCTGTCCCAAAAATAAATAAACGTTGAAAAAAAAAAAATTAAAAAAAAAAAAAAAGATTAGGAGGCTCAACCGATTGAGCCACCTAGCCACCCTTCAGTTTTGGAATGTTGTAAATTAGCTAATGATATTATACCAATGTTAATGTCCTGTTTTGAAAACTATATTATTGTTATATAAGATGCTAACTAACATTAGAAGCCAGGTGAAGGTCATAAACTCTGTGCTTTTTTTGTAATTCTATAATTAGTCCAAAATAAAAAGACTAAAATGTTTAAAATAAAAACAATAAAATATCAAAAGAAAGTATGTATTTATAGGGGCACCTGGCTGGCTCACTGGTAGAGTGTGCAACTCTAAATCTCAGGGTTGTGAGTTCAAGCCCCATGTTGGGTATAGAGATTACTTAAAAAAATAAAAACTCTCATGGTACTTGGGTGGCTCAGTCAGTTAAGTGTCCAACTCTTGATTTCAGCTCAGGTCATAATCTCTGGTTCATGAGATTGAGCTGCATCCTGACAGCGTGAAGCCTGCTTGGGACTCTCTCTCTCCCCCTCTCTCTATGCCCCTTCCCCACTCGTGCACACACACTCTCTCTCAAAATAAATAAATATTTTTAAAAATAAAAAAATATTTAAAAAATGTACATACTCATACACATGAAATAGTCGATTATCCTTATTACTGTTATCTCTAGAAACCAATATTATTTAATAAGTTTGAAGATTTTTTTAAAAGCCCAATTAAGGGATGAAAGGCCAAAAATTTGTCTTGTCAAGTTTGCTCCCTCATCAGCAAACTGTGACCTTATTTCAATGTGTACCTTATTTTATCTTAGTATGGAAACCTAAAGTTGGAAGAAATATTGAAAGAATAGTATCAATGTCCCAACTTCAAGGGAAGCCTTTACCCAAGTCATTGCAGAAAGACAGCTGTATTCCTTTGTTTAAAAATCCTTCCACATGGAAATAGCATTAACTTTATTAACAATGCATTTCAAACCTTCCAGTCAAGAAAGTATTTATCTGTTTATCATCTACTGTCTCCATACATTAGAAAGTAAGATCCATGAAAGCAGAGAATTTTTCCAGTTCACACCAGATCTCAGCATCTAAGATAATGCCTTACACATACTAGAAACCCAATAATTTTTTAAGAAGGAGAGATAATATATGATTATTACATATAAGATCTTATTTTTCTTGTTGCTGAATATATTTCAGTATGCACTTATCCCTTATTTGTACATTAAGTACATTTGGAGGTTTTAATTGTTCAATTTTTACTAACAGCTTATCTTAAATAATTCATTTAGTCCTTTTCCTTTAAAGGTAAAATAAAATATGTACTTTAATACTAAACTCAAAGATACACCTGTTATTAAAATAAGGTTTAGTTGCTAAATATAGTTATGAAAGCCTTTTATAGTGAGCAGAAAACATTCCACTTAATATAATATTCTTGTTAATTAGCTGCAAATCACCTGCTGGTTGACATTTGCCTTGTAATATACAGTCTTTGAGTCGCATATTTTTACTTACATGTTGGCTTATGTGAACTCTTTCAATTTCCACAGAGTCTACCTGATGCCTTCTGACTACAAAAAAATCTTATATTTAAATAATATTAATATTCAGAATTAAAGTTGCCCCCCAAAACTACCTAGGGAATGTAAAGTTAAGAAAAAACCCATTATTTCTTTATTCTAATTCAAATATTTCTGAAAATAAGCCAAACCGATTAAGAAAACATTACCGAGGAGGCAAGATAAAAGAAATCATAAAACTTTTAATTAACAATATTTTAGTTTGGGAGCGTCTGGGTGGTTCAATCAGTTAAGCATACAACTTCAGCCCAGGTCACAATCTCACAGTTCACTGGTTCAAGCCCTGAATTGGGCTTTGTGCTGACAGTGTGAGGCCTGGAGCCTGTTTCAGATTCTGTGCCACCCTCTCTCTCTGCCCCTCCCCCGTTCATACTCTGTTTCTCTCTCCCTTTTTCAAAAAATAAATATTTTTAAAAAGCAATATTTTAATTGTAATAGACTTGTATAGAATTAATACAAGTGAAACAATTTTATGAGTTTATTATTTGCAATAATTATATTATTGCTATATATTATATTATTGTTATATTGCTATATAATATATTATATTATTGTTATATTGTATATTATTATATATAATATAATATGTTATATTATTGCTATATAATAATAAATTATATTATTACTTTCAATATTAAAGTTCATGTGCCACTTCACCAGTAATTTACAAAAACATTTGTGGGAATATATCAAGCTATCAATTACTGGCAGGGTAACAAAATAGGAAGTAGAAAGTTACAGTCTTACAGGCTCGAGGAGAGAACAGAGTGCTGCAGAGACATGGAAGTATTGCTTAAAAAAAAGGGATAAAATCCCCAGAAAATCCCCCATATCTGTCTGTCTATCTATCTATCTATCTATCTATCTACGCATCTGTAGATAGATAGAACTATGAGTCTTTGTTGGTAGAAAGAGAGAGAGAAAGAAAAAAAATCCTTAAATGGAAGGCCTACTAACAAATTTAAAAGGAATGAGAAAACATCATCAATGGATCAATGGATGACAAAACTGGAGGGAAAAAGTTTCTTAACAGATAGAATATTTACAGAGCCTCAGAGTAACGCTTCAAAACTTATTAATTTAAAAAGGGAAAAGTCCAGGTGTGTCTGACTGGCTCAGTCAGAGCATGTGACTCTTGATCTCAGGGTCATGACTTCAAGTTTCAGAGCTTACTTTAAAATGGTGGGGGGTGGAATGCAAAGGAGAAACATGACGGGCATCATGTTTAAGGACATCACTTTAACCAAGTGATTAAAATTAATACTTGAAATAATTTATATCATGTGCCTTCTGATATGGTATACTTAAAAAAATATTACTTCAGTGTTATTCCTAAAAAGTATGTATAAGTCAAATTTAATTCTGAGGAAACATCAGGGAAATGAAAATTAAGATACATTTCATGAAAAACTCATGTACTCTTTAAAATTATCAAAGCCGGGGTGCTGGGTGGCTCAGTCAGTTGGGTGCCCAACTTCAGCTCAGGTCATGATCTCACAGCTCATGGGTTCGAGCCCCGCATCGGGCTCTGTGCTGACAGCTCAGAGCCTGGAGCCTGCTTCGGACTCTGTGTCTCTCTCTCTCTCTCTGCCCCTCCCCTGCTCACACTCTGTGTGTGTGTGTCTCTATCTCAGAAATAAATAAACATTTAAAAAAATTTTTTTTAATTATCAAATCCAAGATAAAAAAGATTGAGAACTATTTCAAATTAAAAGAGACTCTTGAACAAGACAAAAGAAATAAATATAATGTGTGATGCTAGATTAAGTACTGGTCAGAGGGGGGAAATAGCTACAAAGGATATTAGGATAATTGATAAACTCTGAATATAAAATGTATATTATTAAATAATAGTTCTGTTCCAATGTTAAATGTCTTGATTTTGACAACTGTACGATGGTTACATGAGAAAATTTGTTTGTTCTTAGAATATACAAACTGAAAATTTAGGGGTAAAGGAAAGGGGTATCTCCAGATACTTTCAGATGATACACAGAAATTTTAAAATGGTTGCCTTGGGATTTTCACTTCCAGTCAAGCTGGAGTAATAGGGATCAAATTTACCCTCCTGCCTGAAACCATTTTAAAAATGAACAATATATATAAAATATCATTTTGCAATACACTAGACATCAGGAAATGAAAGACAATGATCCCTGAGAAACAGCAATCAAACAAAGTAAGCTCTATCATTACCCCAGCTTACAACCTTGAAAATTTCCAGGTTCTGGTACAGACTAGGGAAAGCCAGGAGAACACAATGCAGTCTTGGAGTTGAAGAGACAGAGCAGAATATGGGGCACCATACTAGCTTAAATTTATAGGGCCAAGTATAGGAGAAGAGAAAGTTACACAAAGAGCAAATTCTGGAAACTTGCACAAGGAAACTCTTGGTAATTTTTTTAAATGTGTATTTATTTATTTTGAGAGAGAGAAAAAGTGCACATGCAAGCGGTGGAGGAGCAGAGAGAGAGGGAAAGAGAGAGAATCCCAGGCAGGCCCAATGTTGTCATCACAGAGCCCGACATGGGGCTCAATCACACAAAACGTGAGATTGTGACCCGAGCCAAAATCAAGAGTTGAACATTTAACCAACTAAGCCACCCAGACACTCGGGAAATTCTTGACAATTCTAATCAACACATAGGTGTGAGGAAAGAACCCAAGTCCAGAGAAAGAATTATCCAACAGGATTTGAGAAGACATAGCCCATCACTCATATAGCATGGGATTAAAGGGACTATTCCCACCCATCCCAACTAGAAAACCCCAGCATTCATAGGAATTTGTATAGGCAGTGTTCAAAAGGGACTTAGTACTGGTGATTAATTAGTTCTATACTGAACAAATCTTAAAAGCAAGACACACACAAAAAATCAAGTTCCAAGGAACCTAAGTGCATTCCAGAAATCAGAATATTTATAGGAAAACAAAAATATCCAATACCCAAAATGGTAAAACACTACAAGGTGATATCCAATCAAAGATTACCAGGTATGCAAAGAAGCAGGAAAACACAACACATAATAAAGAGATATATATTAGTTAATTGAAAGTGATCCAGAACTGACATAGTTACTAAAATCAGCAGACAATATCTTTAAAATAGCTTTAATACTTTTCAAAGCTTTCTATGTTCCCAAGTTTATATATCTCCAAAGAGATGTGGAAAATTAAAAAAATTAAACTACTAGAAATTAACAAACTTATACTGAGTGAGATGAAAATATAAATTAGATAAGACCAATGACAGATTGGACATTGAGGGAGGAAAAAACTAATGAACTTGAAGATACAGCAATACAAACTACCCCAAATGAAAAACACAGAGAAGAGAGATTTTAAAATAATAAACATAAAATCAGTGAGCTGTGGAGTAATATCAGCCAAATGTAGGTGCAGTTGGAGTCACCAAGAAGGAAAGGGAACAAAACCAAAAAATAAATTTGAGCAAATAATGACTAAAAATTTCAAAATTTATAAAATCAGACATAAGTAGCTCAGCAACCCTAAACATGAAGAAAACTATTTCAAAACACATCATAATCAAACTGTTTAAATCAGTAACAATGTAAAGAGTTGAAAACCATGAATACCCAAATTAATCTCATTAAAAATTTTAGGATACTCCACTCAACAACAGTGAATACACATTCTTTTCACCTGAAGTACACTTGAAACAAATGTCAAGAAAGACCATATTGTGGGCCATTAAACAATTCTCAATAAACTGAAAATCATTTGAGTAATACAAAGTATATTTTCTGACTGCAATAGGATTAAATTAGAAATAAAAGAATGATCTTTGGGAGGGCAAATATTTGGAAATAAATAACACAATTCTAAAGAGTGCATGGGTAAAAAAAAAGAAATACAGGGGGGCGCCTGGGTGGCGCAGTCGGTTAAGCGTCCGACTTCAGCCAGGTCACGATCTCGCGGTCCGGGAGTTCGAGCCCCGCGTCAGGCTCTGGGCTGATGGCTCAGAGCCTGGAGCCTGTTTCCGATTCTGTGTCTCCCTCTCTCTCTGCCCCTCCCCCGTTCATGCTCTGTCTCTCTCTGTCCCAAAAATAAATAAAAAACGTTGAAAAAAAAAAATTAAAAAAAAAAAAAAAAAAAAGAAATACAGGGGAATTAAAAAGTATTGTGAGGTGAACAGAACCAGAAATAATACATAAACAAATTTGTGGGATGTGATAAAACTGCATTTAAAAGGAAATTTTTTAACACCGAAATATCAGAAAAAGCAGAAAGGTCACTAATCAATGACCACAGATTCTACCTTAAGCAACTACAAAAAGAAGAGCAACAATAAACTCAAGGTATAGGAATGAAGACCGTAAAAATCATGGCAGAAATAAAGGAAAAAGAAAACAAAAACAACAGAGAAAACCACTAAAACCAAACTTGAGAAGGTCATTAAACCTCTAGCCAGAGTGACTAGGAAAAAGAGAACAAAAATTACTGATATCAAGAAGAGAGATAATGCAGATATTAAAAGGATAACAAAATGATATTGTATACAACTATGTCAATACATTCTCCAACTTTTTTTTTTTTTTTTTTTTTTTGAGAGAGAGAGAGGGAGACAGAGAGAGAGAACATGAGCCAGGGAGGAGCAGAGGGAGAGGGAGAGAGAATCTTAATCAGGCTCCATGCCCTATGGAGCCTGATGCAGGGCTCAATCTCATGATTGTGAGAATGTGACCTGAGCTAATGTCAAGATTGGACACTTACCCAACTGAGCCACCCAGGCACCCCTGAAATGCATTACTTGAAAGACTCAAACTATCAAAGCACACTGAATAAAATAACTTAACACCCCTTTATCTCTTGAACTATTTAAATTGGTAATTAAAAATTACCCAAAGTTGAGGGGGGAGGGCTCAGTGACTCAGGTGGTTAAGAATCCAACTCTTCATTTTAGCTCATGTCATGATCTCATGGTTCATGAGTTCGAGCCTCTGCACTGTCAGCACAGAACCTGCTTGGGATTTCTCTCTCTTTCCCCCACCCCCCCTCAAAATTTATAAATAAACTTTAAAAAAATTATCCAACAAAGAAAACTCCAGGTCCAGATGTCTTTACTTTGTTTATCATAAAAAACATTTTTGCAGAAGAAATATTACTAAATTTATATGAACTTTCCCATAATGTTGAAAAGGAAGAAATATTTTCTAATTCATTCTGGAGGTCAGCATTACTCTAATCCCAAACCAGACAGAAACATTATAAGAAAATTCCAGAAAAATTTCCCTCATAAGAAACAGATGCAAAAAAATAAACAAAATTTTGGCAAATCATATCTAATGATATATTAGAAGGATAATACATCATGGCCAAACTGAGTTCATCCCAGGAATGCAAGATTGGTATAACATTCTAAACCAATCAATGCAATTCACTGTATTAATACACTAAAAAAGGAAACACAATATGATTATCTCAATAAATGCAGAAAAAGCATTTGACAAATCCAACATCCAATCCTGATAAAAACTCTCAACAGACTAGGATTAAAATAGAACTTTGTCAGCCTGATAAAGGGCATCTTTAAAAATGTAGAGCTAGTATCACACTTAATGGTGAAAGTTGGAATTCTTCCTCACTAAGATCAGGAACAAGATAAGGAAGTCTGCTATCACCACCTTTATTCCACATTGTACTAGGAGTTCTAGCCAGTGAAATAAGGCAAGAAAAAGAAATAAAATTTATTCATGATTAAAAGGAAACATAAAACTAACTTTAATCTCAAAAACATGATTATCTTTGCAGAAAATCTATTGTAATATTTTTAAAAGCTACTAAACCTAATAAATGAACTTAGCAAAATTGTAGGATACAATCCATTGTATTTTTATGTATGAGTGATGAATGATTATAAAATGAAATTTTTAAAATACCATTTACAATAACAACAAAAGTGAAGAAAGGTGTGAAAATCACAAAACATTGCTGAGAGAAATTTAAAAAGACCTAAATAAATGAAAAGATATACCCTTTTTGTAGCAAGGAATAATATGCATTATAAAGACATCAATTCACTAGGTCTACCACAAACTAAATAGAAGCAGATTATACAAAATCATGAACAACAGCAGACAAAGATTATTGGGGGCCATCAAAGAAGTCTGCCTATCAAAGGCACCAACATTATTGAAGTATCTCTACATTATTATTTTTGCTGAATACCCTTACAATTCCTCCAAAAGGATTCTACAGCTGGATTACCTGGTATAAGTCTTTTAATTAATGTATAATCTTGCCAGTCATTTCACTTCTCTGTGCCCCAGTTTCCTCATCTATAAAATAGAGATAATAGAACTTCTCTCATTCAGCTATTGTGATATTTAAAAGATAAAGCTTCTACAAGGCACTTAAGAATTTGGTACATAATTCAGGGCATCTGGGTGGTTCAGTCAGTTAAGCATGTGACTCTAGATCTTGGCTCTTGATCATGATCTCACAGTTGGTGAGTTCGACCCCTGTGTCAGGCTCTGCACTGACAGTGCAGAGTCTGCTTGGGATTCTCCCTCTCTCTGCCTGTCCTCTGTTTGTACTCTCTCTCTGTCTCTCTCTCTTTCAAAATAAATCAACAAATGTTAAAAAAAAAAAAAGAATTTGGTACATAATAAACAACTGCATAAATACATCCATAAAACCAATATAAATAGTAAACTTACTATTCTTTATTTTTTTTAAGATTTTTTTTTAATGTTTATTTATTTTTGAGAGACAGAACATGAGCAGGGGAGGAGCAGAGAGAGAGGGAGACACAGAAACCAAAGCAGCCTCCATCCAGGCTCTGAGGTGTCAGCACAGAGCCCAATGCAGGGCTTGAACCCACAAACTGTGAGATCATGACCTGAGCCGAAATTGGACGCTTAACTGACTGAGCCACTGAGGTGCCCCAACTTACTATTCTTTAGAGTTAAGTGTTTATTATAATATACCCCTTCTTTAACTTAACTAATGATTCCTATTGCAAATCAACCTCAGTTTTAGTCAAGGTTTGTACAAAGATAGTTCATTAAATTGCATGTATTTAGTCAATCTTAGGCAGCGAGAGAAAAGTATCTTCTCTTATCCATTTTTTATTAAGAAGCAAACATAGATAATGCCTGGGATGACCATAATCTTGATTTACCTGATCCTAGTTTGTGCCTACTGTCTAGGCATACCTGCCAATGGTACTCTCTTTCACTCTTAAAAGTGTCCCAGATTGCACAGGAATTTAAAGTTGCACAAGTCTATCATAATCCTTGATTGGAATGGAAACTGAATCTAGATAAATACACTTGAGTAAGGAATCAACAAACCAGGAATGAAATGAACAGAAACTGAAAAAAGAAGAAGGGTATAGGCAGTGTGGATAACTAAAAATGAAAGAACCAAAGTTGTTAGAGAATAATATATGTTTCAAAATGTCCAAATAACAAAAACAATTCATCCACAAATTGAATTCAAGATTCCTTTGCTGCCTATAAACTCACAAATTCTTTTCTTTTAATGTTTATTTATTTTATTTTGAGAGAGAGAGAGAGAGAGAAATAATCCTAAGCAGGCTCTGTGCTGTCAGTGCAGAACCCAACATGGGGCTTGAACCCATGAACCATGAGATCATGACCTGAGTCGACATCAAGAGTCAGAGGCTCAACCAACTGAGCCAGCCAAGTGGCCCTAAACTCACAAATTCTTAAAAACTTAGTGATAGTCCATGAAAAATTCATCAGGCATTTCCTTAAGGCTTAAAAAAAAATCCATAGATGAATAGCAAATAAGTGTTAATACACCAAATTTAATTTCCTTTTCCTCTGTTTTAATATATAATCTTAAAGCCAATATGTAATTCTGATAGATACATTCTATAGAAATTAAGAAAACTTGTTTAAATCCACACACTGTAGACCAAGTTTTAGCAAGAAACTATTTTTTAGAGCTATTTTCAATCTCTTATCTGAAAACATTAGTTGACTTTGGAAATTCTAATCCCTTTAATATCCAGCAGCAACTAAACAAATAGTCGTGATCCCTTAAGAGGATAAATATATTCATTTTAATTAAAGACTGAATTATGTGACTTGGTGTGCACTTTTGCATTTGTATTATGAGATGTATTTATGTGTCCTATGCATTTCAATAATGAAAAACTGAAAAGGAAGTATAATTTTAAAGAAGAGCCTATTAATAGAGGCATTCTTAAAAGATCTGCATCTTGATCTTAAATTTTCAAGAATTTAGTCAAAGAATAAAGTCCTGGAATGGGCCACAACATAGATGAACGTTGAAAACACTATGCAAAGTAAAAGCCAGTCACAAAAGACTACATATTGTATAATTCCATTCATACAAAAAGTCCTGAATAGGCAAAGCTATAGAGACTAAAATTAGATTAGTGGTTGCCTCAGCCTGGGGCTAGGATGGGGAGGATAAGGGAATGGGGAATAACTTCTTACAGGAATGAAGGAAATATACTAAAATTAATTATGGTGATGGTTGTACAATCCTCCACATATACTAAAAGCCACTGAGTTGTATATTTAAGTGGGCAAACTTATGGTCTATTAATTATATCTCAATAAATCCATTACCAAAAATAATTTAGGTTATAATTCCTATCTCAAACATATATTGTTATATACTAATATCTTAAAGATGGAAAACATGATTCTAATATTTGATAGAAAAAATTCAGGAAATTTATCCATTTGTCTGTTTGTGTTAATTGCTCAACATTGATGCAAATACTACACTTTATGTCACTATATTCCTACTGATTTTCAGAGTATAAATAGATTTCTTAAATGCTTTTCCCACAAAATAAATTTAGAAATTGTCTTGACTTTAAATTTTGTGGAAATTTCCTAGCTTCATTTAAAAATATAAATCTTTTTTAAATAACCTGTCAAATTGTAGATATGTATTCCTTAGTAGCCATTAATTTACAGTATCTCAATACAAAGTTTAATAAGAATAATGTGAAGGTTTTGTAACATGCATAACTTTTTAAGTGTATACATACAGTCCTATTTTATCTTCTTAAATTCTATTTGTAGAGTTTCAAGTAAAAAATACTAATCATTTCTTGACCAAGTTATATACGTTTCGTATTCAATTATTTTTAAAAAGTTACCAAATCCCCCCACATATTAGACACCAGTGCTACCAACACTGATATGGGTACTTGCAAGCTGGACCCAGCTCCAAGAGAAATCCTCCATTGTGATATACATACCTCATGAAAGAAAAAGAGATCAGGTGGTCCCTAGTAGCCTTTACTGCTGCTACAGACAAATGCAGCCTTGGCCACTAAGTACCTCTGCAATCTTCACCAAGGCTAACCTAAGCTGACAAAGCTGTATACAGACTACATTGCTGGAATTTCTCCAGAGCTAGAAACGCCATACTCAACTCAGCCAGCACCCTTATGCCCACCCACAGATAAAAATCTTTCTCTACTAAAACCATTCCACAAAATTTGGAAGGAGTGACTCTTCCATCAAATGCACAGACATCAACACAAAGCTACAGAGACATGGAAAATCAAGGAAATATGACACCACCAAATGAATACAATTATTTTCCAATAAGTGACTACAAAGGAATGGAAATCTACAAATCGACAATTCAAAATAATTATTCTTAAAAAGTTCAGCAACCTAAAAGAGAATATATATCAATGATATCAGAAAAGAATATATAAATAAAATAATAGGTTCAAAAGAAAGGTCAAAATATAGAAAAGAAACCAAATTCTGAAGCTGAAGAATGAAATGAATGAAATTTAAAAAGGCAACAGAGAGCAACAATAGAAGATGTGATCAAGCAGAAGAAAGAAACTGTGAACTTGCAAACAAGTCATTTAATATTACCCGCTAAAAGAAGAAAAGCCAAAAAGCAGTGAAGAAAGCCTACCTAAATGATGGGACATCATGATGTGAAATAATATTAGCAATATGGGAGTACAAGAAGAAAAGACAGAGAAAGGGGCAAAAACTTATTTAAGGAAATAATGGCTGAGAACTTTCCATATCTGGGGAGATATATGAACATCCAGGTCCACAAAGTCATATTGTACACCTTAAATATGTACAATGTTGTCTGTCAATTATACTTCAAATATTAAAAAAAGATTAGATAAAGCTAGCTAGTATATAACAAATGTTCATTATATAGATATGAACATGTATAAAAATAAACAAGTACATATAAAATTAAAATGTATGTGCATATATAAATAATTTTTAATATACTCTTTGGTGTTAATGCAGTATTTTTGATACCAGATAAAACAACAGAATTTTAAATTTTTTATTTTACTTATTGATTTCTGTCTAGTCATGGTGGTCTTATAGCTTTGTAGAATACAGTTTGCTTTAAATTTATGTCAAATAAAAAAAGAAAATATTATTTGCAAACAGGAGATAGTATTTTTGGGTTTTTACATTTTTTTTCAAAAGTAACTATTATTACCTAAGTAACTATAGTTCCAAATGGTTTTCTGCTTAAAACATTTAAATCCCTAAGATAAAATTTGTCCTAGTGGAGATAAATCTATCTATCAATTTTTCTCTGGAATTCTCAGTAAACACATTATACATCTCCCTAGTGAGCTGACATTTCAAGCAAACATAAATCAAGATCTTATCTATAAATAGTGAAGTCACAACCCTGAACATGTTAATAAGTGAGTTACATGAAACAATGAAAAATGTTAATATAAACCATCTATAAAAATTCTTATAATAATTTTCACTAACAGTATGATTTAAAGATATATTGAATTTCACAAACCAAAAATATATAAGGAAGAATCAAGGATGGTAAAACATCCAATAAAAAACTCTAAATATTAGAGATTATATTCATCACACTTAGATGTCACTGCATGGTCCTAATAATTCAAAGATAATTAGACTTTTATGTAAGTAGACTTTTAAATAAGCTAAAAGTTACTTTGGGACTTTATAACAATTTCAAAAGGCATTTTATGCTGCTTCAAAGAGACACTTTTCTAAGCTCCACTACATAACCAATCTAAAATGATATGAGATATGAACTCTTCAAAGTACTGTTCTATTAAATTCTGAGATCACTTCTAGGGCTAGTGTGACCATTAGGAGACAAGTTTAAAACAAAAGTTTCATGTTCAAACCTCAGGCATCAAAAAGGCACTCAAAGTGGCTTATAGAAACAAGGAAGAGCTCTGCAGAGGATCAGAAAAATATGTGGGTCAATTCAGAGGAACAAGTCAGACAGCTGAATGTAGTAGCCAGTGCAAAGAAAGGATGGCTAACTGCCCAGACATATTTCACTACTCAAATACTTATAAATGTGCACTCTTTGTATAGCTACTGTCATCTGATGCAAAAGTTAAAAACTGAATGCTCATACAATAACAAAAATGTAAAGCACCAGGAGCCCACTAGGCATTGCCTTTTAGGGAGAGGTAGGCTTTATAAATATAAACACAGAAGCCAATGTAAATATCTGTAATCATTTTGTTAACCATATATAACAGACATTTTCCTGTAGTAATTTCATTGACACTAATCATATCCATATATATTTTTACACAAAGGTTTCTATATTTGCACAATGCTTAGTATATTTTTAACTCCTCAAATATATTTGGGAATCATTCCAGACCACAAGACTCCGAGGAATTGCAGAATTTATCAGACTGACATGTCAACACATATGAATATAGAACCCATACAATGTTGTTTTTATTCAGCAAGCATGTCATAAACAAAATTTTCTGGCTTATGATGCCAGGTAGATGAAGTCAATTAAAGTCATTGTAATTGTTAAAAAAATAAACTCTGAAACTTTAAATCTACAACTTAGTTAACAGGTATATTTTTTAAAAAGCTAAATTCACATTATCTTCTGAGATCTCAAGATTCTGATGCCATATAACTTTATACTCCCTCCATAGAATTTAATGTAGAGTCAATGGGCACAGTACAGATGAAATACATGTTAAATACTATCTTGTGAATTAAAAGAAATGATCAAAATAACAAAGGCAATTCCATTTCACCAAGATAGAATAATGCTTCCATTTTGTTTATTGCTTTTTTTTTTTTTTAAATTGATAGCAGGTCAAAAGACATGCTCATCTTAAAATGATTTAAGCATGCTTCTCACCAGTCGTAATTAGGGTATAAACAAACTAAGAAAGCTATAATCAAAGTATAGTATAATCACCGTATAATCAAAGAAGATAGGATCACCAGGGGTTGAGCCCTGAACTTTATAATGCTAAATGAGTGATCTTGAGCTATTTAAGTATTTTGAACTAGTTTCCTCATTATTCACATGGGAAAAATAATCATGATATCTACCTCACAGAGTTCTTATTGGAGAGTAAGGAATAAAAGGATCTGAACACAGTTTTCTAAACTTGGAAAGAAATATAAAAATTCATTGGGTTATCATCAAATAACAATTTTGCTGAGAAACAAGCTATTCAACATATAATGTAATATATCTGCTTCTTTATACCATAATTAAAATATTTTTAATTAAATAAATATTCATCCAGGGCATTGAGGAGGGCAACTGTTGGGATGAGCACTAGGTGTTGTATGGAAACAAATCTGACAATAAATTATATTTAATATAAAAAATTCATCTAAGTAAATTATACAACTATTGATGTCTTCGCTTTTAATAATTTAGAGATAAGAATAATTAATATATTTTATAACATATTTTATAATATATTTTCTAAAAAGAGTGATGACTCATTTTTGTTTTTAAAATTTAATCTTCTCATACTGTTTAACCTTTGTTTTACTATGCATTTCAATTAATAAAACATATATGAGCTTCCAATTAAGCTTTATGAATAGATATCAGTAGAAGGAAAGATGTTTATTAAATTTCTAAGTCAACTCTAAATCTGTTCTTTTTTCTTATCTGATTCATTTGATGCAAACACAATAATAGGGTAATATATTGTCTCACTGGTGAATAACACATTAACATTTTGCTTTCAACATACTTATTACCTGAATGAGGCTTCAGATAGAACCAAATATAGTTAAAATATTAAACACAACAATCAGAGGTAAAATATTTGCAACAAGCCATACCTAGTAATAAGAACAGCATTATCGTGGTGGGCAATCCCATTTTCTGGAATGGTGTTTCCATCACTTTGGTGGGAGAGAATGGATTTCTGCCATTTACAGAAGCTATCGAGGGACTTGTCTGCATGGTGGTTTATCTCCAAGTTTGGCTGCAATACAACATGCATACCAGAAATGTTCCAAACAAATTACTAAGGTCAGTTGTTAAAACTTCTGAAGACTAAAGTGGGACTATAATTAGAAGCAGTGGTTTCTAGGAATAATCTCTTGCCAATTTTTATTTCTGTAATATCTGACCTAGAGTTTAGTGTACTATTGAACATTCTTTCTAGTGTCAGCTTTAATGATAATGTGAATATATGTGATCATCAGCAACCAAAACCACTATTATAAGATCTGCCACGCCCATACTCATCTTTCTACTGAAACACATAGCTAATATACATATATATAGTTCTAACGTGACATAAGAGGTATATTCTTATAAACTATTTAAAATTTGCTTAAAATATTAAATGCTTAGGAGTGAAAATCATATTCAACTAGAACTTCCTAGAACTTCCAATAATAAGATATTTTATTTTGTAATACATAATTCTATAGCTTGTCTGTTAAGAGTTTTAGATTTCTAAACTAACTTATTCTTACCTGATCTTCTGTAAGAACAATTAACCGGGCCACTATAATATTCACAACGTTTCCTAGGCTGGAATCACGGTAAAGTTTGGCAACCTGACCTCCAGAAAATAAGAAAAGACACAAAGTCAGACAAAAATCATAGGGTGATTGTTTAATATTTTTTTAAAGAATGGTAAAATAATTGTTCATAAATTTAACCACTGTGTATATAAAAAGGTATTATTTGATCTCATATCACTTAGAACTCTACCCCCAAGATGCCTCCATAAAAGATTTGTTATATAAATCTACCTCAAGAAACATTTTCTCCTAAAACTGAACTACAAATAGTAATTAAGAGGGTGAGCTGATGTTCCAAGTCAAATAAAACCTCTTAAACAAGATTTAGTACGACCCGTTCAAACTGTCATATTATCTGAAAATGAACAATAAAGTCACCTTTACATTTATTTCCTATGGAATTGAAACATTAATATATCATTTTTTTCTCATTTCAGACAAGTAAATTTTTAAAATCATCAATTCACATTAAAATTCCATGACCTTAGTCAAAACCACACATTATTAAGTTAAAATATTATATAGAGGCATCAAACTTACAATATTCATCACACTCAAAATGTAATGTTCAATGTCTTTGCGGCCATGGTAGCCCACCATCATTTTGTCTGCCACTACCAATGTCTCCACAAACCGCTCAATGCTTACTGATCTCTTCTGTCTGTGGCGGATATGCGTGCCATTAATTGGTAGTGAAGAAGGAAAAGTAGATGTGTCATTCAGCCACCAGGGTTTGCCACTTCTTATGAGGTCTACAATAAAAATAATTAATTCAGATAGGTTCACTAATTAAACTTACTTATTTTTAGATCTTTCATATAGACATGCTTCTCATAAACTATCTAAAGCAGTAAGACTTTTCATAGTGAGAAGGGATGAGGAAATGCGGCAGTGAGAAAACTAAACTTTTTACAAGTATCAAAACAATCATTTTATCTGAAAAAATAAACATTAATAACATATAGCTGCTCATAAAAACAAAACAAAATAAGCCCAATGAATTACATAATAAAATATTTTTTAAATAATCATTTCAAATTATTTCAGTGATTATGTCATAATACTTTTAAATATAGAATATGTACTTTATACAGTTTTTTTTCTAAAAACAACTAGAGCGTTAACTTTCTAAACACTCTCAAATACTTTTTCTTTTTTTTTTTCTTTTTGAGAGAAAGAGACGGCACAAGTGAGGGAGGGGCAGAGAGACAGGGAGACACAGAATCTGAAACAGGCTCCAGGCTCTGAGCTGTCAGCACAGAGCCCAACATGGGGCTTGAACTCAGGAACAGTGATATCAGGACCTAGGCCAAAGTCATATGCTCAACTGACTGAGCCACCCAGCAGCCCCTCTAAAATAGTTCTGATGAAGAACATTAACACTGCAAAAATCTATTCCCTTTAAAAAAATTTTTTTTAACATTTATTTATTTTTGACAGACAGAGTGAGACAGAGCACGAGTAGTGGAGGGGCAGAGAGAGGGGGATACACAGAATCCAAAGCAGGCTCCAGGCTCTGAGCTGTCAGCACAGAGCCCAACGTGGGCTCGAACTCATGGACGAGACTGCAAGATCATGACCTGAGCGGAAGTCGGCCGCTCAAACGACTGAGCCACCCAGGTGCCCCTATGCCTTTAAGTAATCTCTACACCCAATGTGGGGCTTGAACTCACCACCCCAAGATCAAGAGTCACATGTTCTACCAACAGAGCCAGTCAGACTCCCCACAAAATCCTATTCCTTCACAGTATTTATTTTAAAGTAGGATGCTTTTATTAAACTTTCTTTTTTAAATATATTTTTTTAAAACATTTATTCACTTTTTGAGAGACAGAGACAGAGTGTGAGCAGGACAGGAGCAGACAGAGAGGGAGACAAAGAATCCAAAGCAGGCTCCAGGCTCTGAGCTGTCAGCACAGAGCCCAATGCAGGGCTTGAACTCACCAACCGTGAGATCATGACCTGAGCCGAAGTCAGATTCTTAACTGACTGAGCCACCCAGGCGCCCCCCCCTTTTTTTTTTAATATATATTTTTTTGACGTTTAAACTCTCTTAATTAGAGGAATTCTGCCCTATAAATCTCAATACTTTTTTAAGGTTTATATATTTATTTTGTGAGACGGGAAGGGAGCATAATTGAGGGAGGGGCAGCGAGAGAGAAAGAAAGAATCATAAGCAGGCTCCATATTGTCAGTGCAGAGCCCCACTCAGGGCTTGACCTCATGAACCACGAGATCATGACCTGAGCCGAAATAAAGAGTCGGTTGCTTAAATTAACTGAGCCATACAGGCATACCTAGAAATCTCAATTCGAAAAGACCGAATTTTTTTTTTATTTAATTTCGTGGTGTACAAGTATTTATACTGACAGAGAACCCAAAGTTTTCCTCTTCTAAAACCTAGAGGTAAACGGTGTTAGAATGAGTGTTGAAAGATTATGGTTCCAGCATAACTTGCTTTAAACTACATTTTACTGTGGATTACAGTTTAATCCTTTATTTTCTAGACATTTGGTCCTTCAGTACACAGGCAACCTTTTAGTACGATGGCATCTGTAAATACTTGACCGATTTATATTCATCTTTATTTAATAAACTTGAAAAGGTAAGGGTCCTCTGCATACTTCACTTTCATATCTGTATGTTGAATAAGAAGTCTTTCTAACCTCTACTTATTGAAAAACTTAGTGAGGAAAATCAGATTAATTTATATAATACGCTTGACAGAAATTGGCAGTATTCTCTATTATTTTTCTAATTGCTTTAGCCTTTGCCTTTTATAAATTACTTTGATATAAGTTTTAAGCAATAAGAGATGGAAATGACTATGAAAAGTATCAGTAAAATATTTTTGAAACTCATATAAATTAAGTATTTTTATTCCTAAAGGTCCAGAGAGGCAGAGACATAGTATTTCTTATTTCAAAAGTATAACTTCCAGGGGGCACCTGGGTGGCTCAGTTGGTTAAGCGTCTGACTTCGGCTCAGGTCGTGATCTCAAGGTTCATGAGTTCGAGCCCTGCATCAGGCTCTGTGCTAACAGCTCAGAGCCTGGAGCCTGCTTCAGATTTTGTGTCTCCCTCTCTCTCTGACCTTCCCCAGCGTGCGTTCTGTATCTCTCTCTCTCCAAAAGAAATAAACATTAAAAGTATAACTTCCAGGGGCACCTGGGTGGCTCAGTCGGTTAAGTTTCTGACTCCTGATTTTGGCTCAGGTCATGATCTCACTCACCGTGAGTTCGAGCCCTGCATTGGGCTCCATGCTGATGGCACAGAGCCTCTTAGAATTCTCTCTCTCTCCCTCTCTCTCTGACCTTCCCCCAATCACACATATGCTCGCTTTCTCTCTCTCCCCCCAAATTAATAAACAAACATGAAAAAAAGTATAACTTCCAGATAACCAATAAGTATTCCCCTATTCTAGAAAGACTCAAGGTGGCCACCAAGACTTCTTATTGTTTACACTTTGTGTGATCTCTTCCCCTTTAGTGTGGATGAGACCTGTGACTTGCTTCTAAACAGTATAATACAGCAAAGATAATGCGATGTACATGATTATATATCAATGAGTACATAATTATGTTACATAATACTGTAGCATTTTTCTTCCTAGAGTCCTTCCCTTGCTGGCTTAGAGGAAGCAAGCAATCAAGTTAGAGAACTATACATGGCGAGGAACTACAGATAGCCTCTAGCAGACAACCAGCCCCAAACGAAAGTTTTCAGTCTTATAGTAGCAAGGAACTGAATGCTGCCAATAAACGTGGGAATTCCTCCCCAGTCAAGACCAGATGAGAACCCGGTCCTGGCTAAGGCTAAGTTGATAATTCATTCATGTACAATTTGTGGCCCACAGAAACTGTGAGATAATAAAAACATATTGCTTAAGCCACTGAGTTTATAGTAATATTGTGCTGAAATGGTCAAAATACTTTCTGCATTAACATAATTCCAATTTCTTTTGCTCAGTCTTCCTTGATCCTAAAACCACTCATGTATTCAAATGATGCTTTGTTTTCCCTTTCTCTGGATGGACAGCCTAAATGTCTAAATATAGGATTTAATTTCCATTATTTTGTCATTTTCACTTCTCTGATCCATCCAATTTCTCCTTATATTTATTTCAAGTACTATGAAAAGAATTAGACATTATTGGGCAAAATAAACACAGCAACGCTGTTTCTCATTAAAAATCATTCAGTATTAAGGTAGCTACTATTATCATCATTTTCATAAATTTCAGACTTACATTGTTAGTTTGCTTATCACTCCATCAGATAAATGTATATATAATGTCTTTAATGGACATTCTTTTTTTTTTAAGTTTATTTATTTATTTTGATAGAGAGCATGTGCAAATGGGACGGGGCCACAGAGAGAGAGGGAGAGAGAGAGAATCCCAAGCCGACTCTACAAGGCCAGCACATCTTCTTTATCCATTTGTCAGTTGATGGACATTTAGGCTCTTTCCATAATTTGGCTATTATTGAAAGTGCTGCTGTAAACATTGGGGTACAAGTACCCCTAGGCCTCAGCACTCCTCTGGTTTCATTTTAAAAATTAAATCAATCCAGCATGATTAGATCATTACAAACCAGTATCTACATTCTGTAATTGTCAATTGTTTAATGTTAAGTTTAATCATCTGTACTAATATCTTTTTTAGTCTAACATAGGATATGCAATTGACTTAATTTTATTTCATAACAAAGATTTGTAGATATTCAAATGATACTCATTACATATGCTTTGCTCAATTTAATTTTGCATAGAATATAGAATGTTAAAGAAAATATTCCTCCATAAACATATACAATAAATAACTTTTCCCCAAAACCAAACACATGGATCTCTTTGCCACCTGATATAAGATCTTATATTTTTCATCAATCTCAAAATATGTTTAAATGCATACAGTCATTCACAATTAATGCACTGACCTGCTTTATTTTTCACTAAAAGCACTATCACTTCTTGGTACTTGGCTATGTATTTGTTTCCTTGGTTGATTTTTTAGTTAACTGTCTCTCTTTACTAGAATACAAGCTTCATGGGAGCAGAAACTTTTCCTGTTTTATTTATTGCTGCATATCCAATATCTAGCCTGACACATACATGCTAAATGAATATTTATCTAATAAATACATAAGTAAATCATGCAGGTACAGAGACATAATAATATCTGTAACAATGGATAATAGGAGCATTCAGTTATACCTGGGTAATGGTAAAGGAGCAACTTCTTTCACTTCCTTGTTTTTCTTTTTATCACATACTTACTAAATTTTCTACAAAAAACAGGTATTTTTCATAATTTAAAAAAAATTAATAGCATAATCTAATTAGAATGGGAAACTTTATATCTGAATATGAGGCAAATATACCCACTTTCAAAATGGTTTTTCCAACTTATATTTTGATACAAAATTGAGTTCCCAATAACCAGTTAATTGGCAATTAATACCCATAAATGCACATGTCATTTGAATTATGCTGTCAAAATAGTATCAGAATTAAGATCAGTAGTTCTTTTTTTTTCTTTTTAAAATATTTTTTTTAATGTTTATTTATTTTTGAAAGAGAGAGAGAGAGAGAGAGACAGCACAAGTAGGGTAGGGGAAGAGACCAAATCAAAGAATCCAAAGAAAGCTCCAGGCTCCAAGCTGTCAGCACAGAGCCCGATGTGGGACTCGAACTCATGAGCTGTGAGATCATGACCTGAGCCAAAGTTGGCCACTTAACTGACTGAGCCACCCAGGCACCCCAAGATCAGTAGTTCTTAACCAGACCTATCTCAAACTCATTAAACACAAAATACCTTTTCTAGTGATATTCCTATGGAACTACTATAATGTTTTGCACTCATGGGAAGCCAGCGAAGTGTTTGAAGGTGTATAATTAAACTAGATTTAAGAGAAAACACACTAAAGACAGAACAACAAACCTGAAGACAGGAAGACCAGTTAGAAAGTCATTATAGTGGTATAGGCAAGAGATAACAGGGGTCTGAACTAAATGGACTGGTGTTAAAGGTAACATAAATGACTGGTGAATAGATTAAAAGTTAGGAAATAGTCACAGTAATCCACTCAAGATTTTTTAGTTACTCAAGAATATCTCATTGGCCTGCTTTATTTTCCACTAATAACACAGTGATCTAGGGGGAGAGACTGTGGAAAAAGAAAATCTTCCCCAAAAAGGGCAGAATTTTATGATGGCACTTAGAGTGGATTTGCTGCACTATTTGACTCGTGCTTAAACCTTAGAAAAAGAAGGATCTGCCCCAGTAAGGCCAGTGAATAATAAGATAGGCACTTCAAAAGAGGATAACTTGAATATCTAAGGGTCAAGAGATATTTTTCAGAATATTATGAAATCATTAAGTATTTTTGCAAAAAGTGATCTTTAAGATCATGAAGTGAAGGATGTCATGTTACAGCAAAAGTGATGAAAAAACTATTTCACAATAAACAACTAAATATTTTAATCCTAGTTTTTCAAGAATGTATATACAGTTGTAATTATAGCCTAAATTTTGCTAAATGTAAGAAAAACTAAACTATTTCCATAATATTTAGTTTCATTACTCAATGAATTTTCTTTCACTGTTTCCTATGAAATTTTATTTCATGTCTTAAGTGGATTCACTTTAAGTCGCCTTTTTCTAGTACCAATTATTCTTCATCAAGAAGGACCTTCCAGAGATTACTCATGAAGAGAATATGCAAAAAGAGAACACTCAGCTGAAGAAAGAACTCCAAAGAGCACTTATATTTGAAGCAGAAGGAGCCCAAGAAGCATATGGATATAAACTAAAGAGTGACGCATCCACTAATTCATAAGATAACCCATTCTATTTTCTATAAATCTACTTGTTGAACCTATACCATTTTTTCCTAAAATCATTTGTTGGTGAACTTTTCTTTGTATTAAGCTAAAACCTGCTTCTGAAATACTCTGCCTCTGGTTTCAGCTACTAGAAGTACACAGAACAAATCTAATCTTTTTTTTTTTTTTTTTTTAAGATTTTAAGTAATCTCTACACCCAGCATGGGTCTTGAACTCACAACCCTGAAATCAAGAGTTGCACGCTCCACTGACTGAGCCAGCCAGGCACTCCTAATCTTTTTTTTTAATACAAAAGTTCTTTAAATGCTAGAAACAGTCATCTCAATAATAATGATAGCAAAATTACATGTGAGTGATTAATGTGTGCTGAAAGAAGTACTCAGACAGGCTGGGTAGTTTGTCCAAAGCTAGAGTAAACCATATTCTTTCTATCATGCCAAGCCAAAATATCCTCTATTTTGTAAGTTTTCTAATCTTTAGACTAAAGAGCCTCCTAACTCCTTACCTCTAGTCTTGCTCTTCTCTTATTCAGTCTCTATAGGACTGCCAGGATAATATTTCTAACACCCAAATCTGATCATGTGATTCCTATTGCTTAACACCTTTCAATGGGTTTCCAGCACACTTAAGATAAACAAACTCCTTAACATGGTTTACAAGCCCTTTGTGTCTGGGCCCTCCTTGTCACTTCAGTGTCATCTCTCACTGCCACTTCTTACCCAGTGTGAAATTCACTCCTATCCCTGCAGCCCACATTCTAATATGTATCCTGTTATAGGAACTGGTAATGACTGCAATGTGACATTCTCTCTTTTGGTTCAGAAACTTTGTAAATGCTATTTCCTCTATGTGGAACACTTTACCCACATTTCTTCCACTTGTGCACAGCTACCTTCTTTCTCCCTCAGGCCCCAGCTTAGAATTCACTTCCTGGCACAAAAACAGGCACTCAGATCAATGGAACAGAATAGAGAACCCAGAAATGGACCCACAAACGTATGGCCAACTCATCTTTGACAAAGCAGGAAAGAATATCCAATGGAATAAAGACAGTCTATTCAGCAAGTGGTGCTGGGGAAACTGGACAGCGACATGCAGAAGAATGAACCTGGACCACTTTCTTATACCATACACAAAAATAAACTCAAAATAGATGAAATGTAAGACAGGAAGCCATCAGAATCCTCAAGGAGAAAGCAGGCAAAAACCTCTTTGACCTCAGCCACAGCAACTTTTTACTCAACAAGTCTCCAGGGGCAAGGTTAACAAAAGCAAAAATGAACTACTTGGACCTCATCAACATAAAAAGCTTCTGCACAGTGAAGGAAACAATCAGCAAAAATATAAGGCAACTGATGGAATGGGGGAAGATATTTGCAAATGACACAGCAGATAAAGTGTTAGTATCCAAAATCTATAAAGAACTTATCAAACTCAACACCCTAAAAACAAATAATCCAGTGAAGAAATGGGCAAAAGACATGAAAAGACACTTCTCCAAAGGAGACATCCAGATGGCCAACCGACACATGAAAAAATGCTCAACATCACTCATCATCAGGCAAATACAAATCAAAACCACAATGAGATACCACCTCACACCTGTCAGAATGGCTAACATTAACCACTCAGGCAACAACAGATGTTGGTGAGGATGCAGAGAAAGAAGTTCTCTTTTGCACTGCTGGTGGGAATGCAAACTGGTGCAGCCACTCTGGAAAAGAGTATGGAGGTTCCCCCCAAAATTAAAAATAGAACTGCCCTACAACCCAGCAATTGCACTACTAGTTATCTACCCAAGGGATACAGGTATGCTGTTTGGAAGGGACACATGCACCCCAATGTTTATAGCAGCATTATCAACAATAGCCAAAATATGGAAAGAGCCCAAATGTCCATTGATGGATGAATGGATAAAGAAGATGTGGTATATATATATACAATGGAGTATTGCTCAGCAATCAAAACGAATGAAATCTTGCCATTTGCAACTACATGGATGCAATTTCGCTTATGCTAAGTGAAATTAGTCCAAGACAAATATCATATGACTTCACTCATATGAGGACTTTAAAACACAGAACAGATGAACACAAGGGAAGGGAAGCAAAAATAATATAAAAATAGGGAGGGGGACAAAACATAAGAAACTCTTAAATATGGAGAACAGAGGGTTACTGGAGGAGTTATGGGAGGGGGGATGGGCTAAATGGGTAAGGAGCATTAAGGATTCTATTCCTGAAATCATTGTTGCACCCTATGCTAACTAATTTGGATGTAAATTAAAAACATTTTAAAAAAAGAAGTCACTTCCTCCATGAAGCCTTTTTTGACCACTAATGTCCCTGCTGTATGTTTCTTTTTTTTTCTTTTAAGACATTTCTTCAATTTTATTAATTTATTTTTTTAATGTTTATTTATTTAATTTGAGAGAGAGAGAGAGAGAGAGAGAGAGAGAGCAAGAGAGAGTGCGTGTGAGTGCAAGTGGGGTAGGGGCAGAGAGAGATGGAAAGAGAGAATTCCAAATATGAGTGAAATCCTATGGCATTTGGATAGGTGACATCTTTTAAAAGAACTCTGGGCATTATCATTCTAATTGCCCAAATTCCTATTTACACTTATTATTAACCTCACTTACCATAGTGTCAGAAGAAAGAGAGTGGCAATACAATACAATAGACTTTGTAAAAAACCACACACTCACTCACCTGAAACCCCACAATGAGAGTGATCATACAGATGTCGTTGCTGGAGGGTAGACTTTTTGTAAATAACATGAGGATGGCCATTTTCATAACTAAAATGTTTGGAATCCTCTGTGGTATTCTTTAATGGTTCAATAAAATATTCTTCATCTTCTGTGGCAATTACACCATGCTAAAAGAAAAAGAAACAAAGAATTTACCAGGAAGGATCATTTTAAATATTAATTATCATTTATTAACAAGAGTCAAAAATAAGTTGATATCTCTCCGAAAAGAAGTTACAATGCATGTTAATAGAAATTTAGTGGATTATCTGTACCTAGCAAGACCTTCTATAAATTTACCTATACTTTAAAAAGGACATTTAAATTCTTTTACATGCCCTCATGCCTTGTACTAAACATGACACATATGTTTCCTCCAATCTTCCCCAAAACTCTTTGATGAAGCAAAGACCTCTTTGTGTTCACTAAAACTTGTTTCCTTTCCATGCGTTAGTGGTATAGTGGTGAGCATAGCTGCCTTCCAAATTGTGCACCACATCTTCTGTGTTCAGGTATAGCTCCGTTCAAGTTTTGGCCAATGGAAAACAGGCAGATACTATACACCACTTTTAAGCCCAGCCCGTGAAAACCTTCCCCAGGAGAATTCTCTACTCTTTCTGAAAAACTACCCACAGAAGGCAGACGCTGAAAGAGAAGCAATCTGGGTCACTGAGTGACTTCATGGAAAGCTGTCCAACATAAACACCAATATAGGGGAAAAATTAATCTCTATTGTGATAAACTACTGACATTTTAAGATTTATGTTACACCACTTAATATGTACTTAACTGATATACATCCGATATATCCCCATTTTGCAGACCAAGTAACAGGCTCAGAGGTTAAGAACCTCCCCAGCATTATATAGAGATAAATGTAGGAGCTGCAATTCACAGAAGATTTGCTCTTGTTCATATGACATACTCCTTACACCTATTTATGTAGCCAAGTACAGAGCTCAACCACAGCTCCTTTTTAAAACTTTCTCTAGTCCAAATGAAGTAGCAGCACCCACTTCTGAGCTCCAAAAGAGCTTATTATTGGTATCATTCTTTATAATTAATTCCACACTTCCTTGCTACATTTCAAGTATTGAAGCTATATTTAAATTTGGTATAACATTTCTACTGCATATTTTATCTTCCCAAATGTACTATTTGCTTTTTGAAGGCAGGGGTTGTGTCTCACTGATATAATTCTTTATATCAGTTACAGTCATAGAAAGTATCTCCTATGTAGTATGAACACCAAATATAAGTTGGCTGATTAAAAGAAATGAGATAGAAAAAGTTATCTGCATTAGAAATAAGACCTTCCATAATGGTCCAATAGTGTTTTCTTAAACATGGCACATGTGAAGACTGCTCTTAATCCAACTAATTTATCCTGTAACACTGGATAAAACACAAACCCTCTGGGTGTATTTCCTCGGCTGGAAAAATGAAAGGGTTGGTGTAAATTAGTGGTTTTAAAACAGCACTCTGGGGAGCCCTAAGGGTTTCAGGAAAGTGCCCTCAGGGGATTGCCCCAGACAACAAAGGGAGACCTATAGGGCTTGGATTCCTGGGCTCAGCAATTGGCTGTGCTTTTATTAATCTATATAGTATGTTTCCACATAACATTTCTTTGAGGAGAGGGTTTTGCTGTTTTAAAAAGAAAAAAGCTGGAAATCTCTGGTCCAGATAATCTCTAAGGTTCCTTTGAATCTAAACCTCTATGATTGTGTTTAGGGAAATTCATGTTAAGTACCACATGCTTGGAAAGAAAGATAAGACATAATCAGAACTGCTCTAATTTATAGATGAAGTTGGCAGGCACCCACGAAATGAGCTAAGGAATGCAAAAAACAAAAAAACAGGGATTAGGTACTTCATGTTATTTTCACCATTGTTTGCTTTACTTTAAGTGTATTAGTCCCTAAATTAAGTGCAAATACTGACAGGCCTAACATAATATGCCATTAACAAACTCTAATACCTGAGCATGAATTACATTACTAGGAAGATTAACAGCGTGGTAGCAAACTGAGCAAGCATGGTTCCTGCAGAAAAGAGGGCATGTTCAAGAAGTTTTTATAAGAGAGAAGTGTACGAAGTGGGGTTGGAGAGTACTACCCAGAAAGGGTGGAGCACTAAAATCATATCATGCTAAACTGTGGGCAGAAGGATGTTGAAAGGTCCCAGACAAGAAGTTCAGGTTGCTGGGGAAAAACAGAGTCAGAAGCCTGGTAAGTAAACAAAATCTCTAGTTTCAAGAATGGAAAGACTCTGGAAAAAAATCCAGAGATTTTGTGTTACGTACTCTGGGAGATGTTTATACTCATTATCTCATTTAACCTTAACAGTTCTCTGAAGTAAGTACTACTATCAGCTCGACTTTGCAGATGAGAAACAGAGACTGAACAAAGTTAAGTAACGGACTCATTCAATTGACTTCGGTGCTTGGATTCTTAGCCATTATAATATAATCCCCTTACCCTCTGAGAGTTGTTTCTCACTTTACTTTTTCTTTCTTTCACCAAAGATGATCTGAATGACTATCACATAGGCAAGTACTATTCTACGTGGTGGGGATGCAGTTTTTTTGTTTGTTTGTTTGTTTTGTAGCCACCACAGAAGCAGCCAGATCTTTATTTCCCTTTCAGGGTGACTAATAAGAGAGCAAAATTATAATAATGGCTAACCATTCTAAAGTGCCTACCATGTATCAGATACTGCTCTTACTCTCTCTATAAATACACAGTTCATACACACACACACACACACACACATTTATATAAATACATATATACAGTTTATACATACACACACACGTGTGTGTGTGTGTGCATGTGTGTGGGTGTTCCACTTAAACCTCAAAACAACCCTACAAGACTTTTGTCATAATTGTCTTCATTTTATGGATAAGGAAATTGAAGTATATAGAATAAGATCATTGAGTAAATAATTGGCCATGACTGGGATATGGCTACTGTGATTCGAGACCTGACATCATTAACACAAGGCTCTACTGCCTCACTGGGGCAACCATTCAACTTACATGGAGCTTACATTTTGGTGGAAGGAGCTAGACAAAAGGAATTCATTCACCAGATAAATGACCAATCAGGTAGTGTTAAATGTTAAGAAAAAATAATAAAGCAGTGTAAGAAGAGAGAGAGTAATCAGAAGTGAAGGAAGTATACATACTGCTTAAGATGGTCAGGGACATCCTCTCTAATAAGGTGATATCTGGACAGAAACTGAACAAAATTAAAGGAGCAATCTTATGAAAGACCAGATCAGACAGTGGGAATGGCAAACACAAAGGCAATATATAAGCATGCATACAGAATATAGCAAAGAGCTACTGTGGCTAGAGGGAAGAAAGGGAAAAATGATTTTGAACTTAGAAAGGTGTTTGAGGGTAGAAGACAGAGGACCTGAATTAAGTGCTGGTCCCAGTAATTTGCACGTGCCTAGCAAGAGCCCTGCTCTCACTTCCCTCAGCATCCCCACTCATCCCTACACTGTCTGCCTCAGGCCATCAGGATCAAAATCATCATGTCCTCTTTCCCTGACAACACAGACCCTACAAGAAGCCCAAGACCCAACCCCTGGATTCTAGTCCCCATATGGTTATGTGCATCATGTTTTCAGATCTCGTATCCTACTCTCCCCTTTCGCCATTTAAAACACATCCACTGTGCCTCCTCAAACAACCTCAGCTGCATTTGTGAATATTCACTTCTTTTTGCTCAAACACCTGAATCTCTCTAAACGACACTCTTTCTTCCCTGTAATCCTCTGGAATGGTGGATCCTCCGCTTTCTCTCCTACCTGCCTCCTACTGGACTTGGAGTTAGGGTAAGTGTCCTTGTGATTCACTGCCATTTCTAAACAATCCCTGCTCTCTCCCGCCTCCAAAACAAAAAACCCCTCACCAGCTTCCAATCTCATGCCATCACCTTCTTCCTCCATTAGGTGCAGTTATCTACTTACTGACCCATAGTCACTTTTCCTCATTTCTTGAAGATTTTAGCTTCTGGATCAATCACTCTCTGCAATACCATTCCTGAAATAATCGTTGATTTCAGTATCTTAAGTCACCAGTTCTTAAAAGTTCTGTGTGTGTGCCCCAGATCACTTTAGAAGTCTAGTGGGGGTAAAGACTAGGGGTTACTTCTCAGAATAAAATTGTAAGCATCGAAAAAAATATATAGGATTATAAAGAAAACCAGTTGTAGTAAAATACCATTATCAAAATATTTTTAAAATGTACTATAGGAACACACATGGCTTTTTGTAAGACTTTAAATAAGAAGATGTGTAGTGGATCTAATGGCTATCATAATTTTATAATAGTGATTAACATAAATAGTACTTTGAAGAACCTACAAAAACTGTAACATGATATGAAAATATCTATAATTTTTATTGAGGTGAACTATTACTTTATTGGTTTGTTACCTATATTCATAATTGAAAGAAATGTTAAACTTCAGTGAAGAATTAGTAAAGATAAAGATGTCACTTTTCCCCAGTCCAGTTCACAAACCCCTTGAATTCCATTCATGGGCCCCAGGTTAAGGGCTACTGACAGAGATGGTCTCTTCACCCATTGCTGTCTCAATTCCTTAACCCGTTCAACAAATATCTTGTCATTCACTTTATCTTAGGCATTCGGACCCACAGTACAACCCTAGAATTCAGTATTTTCAATACTTGCAACCCTGCCCAAATCTCAATTTCAAGTATCACATCCTTCTGTCTTTCCAGCACTGTCCCTCTAATACCTCCCTTCCAAGAGATAGTCCTTTTACACCCACCAGAACCCAATGATCCCACCACCTTTTCATTATCCTCCACCCACTAAATGTCCTCATTTCCCTCTTAATCCATCTTCAGTTCCACCTTCAATTCCCTTGCCCTTTTCTCCCTTCACAGAATTTATTTGGCTACACCACAACTCTGATTAGATCAGTTTTGCTACTCTGGGCCTGCAAGCTTGCAGCCTCATTTGCCCACTGAAAGATACATCAAGACGCTGAGTAGTCTCACTTTAAATTCATAACCATAATCTCAACTGTGCTCTTAATGCATCAAGGCAATTATACTATGTTTCTCTAATACACTCAGTATCCTACTCACCTGGATAAACATTCTATACTTTCTTAATCCCCTAATACCTCTTAATCCCCTAATACCTCATCTTGCCATGTTCCATTCCATTAAACATCATACAACCTTCTGCAAAGTCCTACAACACAAATACCCACCTGCCTGCATCTCATGTCCATATAATCTATTTTATTTCCTCTTATTATGGATGAACTGTCTACTCTCCTAATCACAAAGGACAGTGATTCTATTCATGATTCCATCCCTTCTCACCTATCAAGGACATCACTAGAGAAATTTTCCTTTTCTCCACATAATCATTCCCACCTTTATCAAACAAAACGTAACCTCCTCTGAACTCATTCATACCTGTAGTCACTGATCATTTCTTACTTTTCCTAAAGTCTTTAAAATAATTATGTATGTACTCTTTTCTCTGTTTTCCAAATGCCACTATGACTTCAGCATTGCTTTTGTCAAGGTCACCAACAACCTCCTCATTGATAAATCCAATGCAGCATTTTTCTCTTGAAATACTTCCTTCTCTTAGCTTCTAGGATTTTTGCCTGGCTTTCCTTCAACTTTCTTACTCCACTATGCTTTTTTGATCTCCTCCACATCTTTCTGAGCTCCCTAACCTCCTGGAGTGTCCAAAGGTTCATTTCCTTAAACCACTTTTTTTTTTTTTAACTTCTTCTTTATTCTATCTATATTATTCCCCCACCCCAAGCAATTTCATATAACCTCCTGGCTTTAAATGCCATCTATATATTGATGACTCCAAAATTTATAACTCCATAATTCACATTTCTCTGCCAAATTCCAGGCTTGTATACCCACCATCTTATACAACACCTCACGTTTAACATGTCCAACTGAACTCATGATATATATCACAATCTTGTCCTCCTACAGCTTTTCCATCTCAGTAAATGCCCGAGTCTTTCTCATCTCAACTGATGGCTGCTTTATTCTTCTAGTTGCTCAGGCCTCAAGCTTGGAGTCATGGATTTTATCCTGACTGTGCCCTCTAAAACCTACCATCTGGCCTCTAGTTCTCTTTTTAACCTCACCTTCCATTACACTTCCTCTCTTTCACTGAGTTCCAGCCTGGGCAATCTTGCTGTCCCCCAAACACTCTTAGATCAAATCTTTGTACTTGAAGATTTCCACCTGGAAATCCTATTCTTTGGATGTCAGCTTCCCTTCCTCATTTTCCTTAGGTCTTTACTCACTATTTTTTCTACCTGAGAACTTATCATTATCCAACATACTGTGATTTTTATCTACTTATCTGACTGTGTATCTTCTCCAAGAGAATACAAGTTTTGCGATGATAGGGATTTCTCCTTTGTTCACTGTCGTACTCCTAGCACCTAGAACAGTGTCTATTATACATGATAGGTACTTATAAATATTTGGTGTGTGGATGAATGAATAATGGAAAATGCAGAAAAACAACTCTGGGCATAGCTAAGAAATAAGAATAAAATGTAAAGAAAGGAACAATCAAAAAGGGAAATCTCTTGAAAATTAGAACCATGACTGCTTGTAATTTTTAAATCAACTGAAGGAAAAGAAGGCAAAACTGGATAAATCTCATACATAGAACTTAGCACAAAAAAGAAAAACATGGAAAAAGAGAAGGACAAGGGAAGTAAAGAACCAACTACAAAAATGCAGGGGGTAGGAAACAAGAAAAGAAAAATACTAAGGAAATTTTTTTTTCAATTTCTCTAAGCTGAAGGAGTGTCTGTCTTTACATTGAAAGCATCCATTAAATATGAAGTGAGGATAAGGAAACAAGACCCATAGCTTACCACATTAATAAAATTCTTGAAATAGAAAGGATAAAGAGAAGATCATATCACATATCACCTTCATTGAGGAAAATTCTTAGGGAAAAAAAAAAAAAGAAAAGAACAAGAAGCAGATGTCTATCACCCAAAATGAATCAATGCTAATTTTTTTTAAAGATCTTTAAATCTTTCCCTAAGACATAAAGTCATATCATAAATTGGATGCCCCATATTTCCCTTTCCCAATTCCACCATTCATGGTTCCAAAGAAAAATGATTTTTGAAACTAGAATTCCACATCCAGCTAAATTATTAACCAAACACAAAAGCAACAGTAACCTTCAAATAGGCAAATGGACTCAGAAATTTTACTTCCCAGACACATTTTCTGAGGTAATTACTTGAAGATGTTCTCCAATAAAATCATGATGTAAACTCAAAAAGAGTAAGACATAGAACTAACTAGAAAAGAAGCATCCCAAGATGAGATATGTACAGTAGCTCAAAAAATTAATTAAACCAGTAGATTCCAAGAGAAAAATGCCTCCAAAGAAGAATGGGATATATTCCAAGCAATAGATATAAGGTCTAATAAAATGGATAATATTGATCATTTGGTAAAGAAATCATTATTTTTTTTTTTACAATAAGACAAAATAACAGTAGTTAGAAACTCTAGAAATATAAAAGCTAGAAAAGAAAGCCATGGCCCAAATATATAAAGAAAACTAAATGTGACAATATTTTGAACAACTGATAAACAATAATGTTAGGAATTGTCTTTATGGTGCAAGGATTGTAATGATGAAACAATGGGTGAGGAAATATGATTAGAAGACACTAATGATCTCTACATTGATATTATTTTATATAGAACAATTAAAAAACAGAATTGGTTGGGGCACCTGAGTTGGGGCACTAGCTCTTGATTTTGGCTCAGGTCATGAGACAGAGCCATGCATCAGGCTCTGCACTGACAGCTTGAAGTTCTCTTGGGATTCTCTCCTCTCTCGGTCTCTCTCTGCCTTTCCCCTCTCACACACAGGTGTGTGCTCTTTCTCTCTCTCTCTAAATTAATAAACATGAAAAAAAATTTTAATCAAAAAATAAAAACAGAATTGGTTAAAAGGGCTTTTGACGGGGCCCCTGCCTGGATCAGTCAATACAGCATGCTGACTCTTGATCTCAGGGATGTGAGTTCAAGCCCCACATGGGCGTGGAGCTTATTTAAAAAGTGGGATTTAAAAAAAAAAAAAAACCTGTTTACATATTATATTTGATTTAAAATGTAACATAATGTAAAATAAGAATGAAGGTGTGAGTTACTAAGTTTGGTGGGTAAAAGTGTGATGAGAAACAAGATATTTACATAGTCTCAAAGTATCTGCTCAGAAATTCCTTATTAGTTGCCAAGGAGAAAATAGTGACTTCAGTGGACAAACCTGGCAGATCACATCTTCAGTAATCAAAGTTAGTCAACATGGGCCATGCAGTTTCAATAGGAAGCAAAGTAAAGCAAAAAAGGTATTAACAAATAGAGGGGAAAAGAATGAGAAACAGAAAGTCTTACTAAAGGATGAAGAATACATGGGCGACACTCTGCTATCCCCTTAAGTGTAGCAGAATTTCCATTTTCAACTTTATCCCCCCTTTTGACTCCTCAAACAACATCTTTCACAATTTCACAGTCACTTAATGACTCTCAAATTACGTGCTTCCAGAATTAAATTCTTGCCTAAATTTCAGAGCTGTACTTCCCAAATGTCATTTAGACATCTTCAACCCTATTTCTTCCGATTCCTCACATTTACTATATCACACTCCTCTCCAATCCAGCGCCCCAGTAGCATTCCCTTTCTTAACTAGTATAATTCATATACCTGTCACCCAAAAAAGAAGCCTCCACCACCTTCAATTACTTTCACTCCTTCATCCCACACCCAGTTCAATTTTATCTCAATTTTTAAACATATTATTAAATACCTACTATGTACTATATGTCTTATTAGGAATCATACTAATGTATGGGAAGAAAACATTAGGAAGACACAAATCCTCTGCATTTTCTTTCCAAAATGTGGTTTAAATTCATTCTTTGCTGTGTATTCCCAGGGGCACAGTCCTTACATGGACCTTCATTATCTTCTCTATGTCCTAACTCCCCTTCATAACCCCATCACTCTCTGCCAGCACGTCTCACAATGGAATTGATTTTTTTTTCCTAAATCTCAAATTGGTTCATTTCACCATGCTGTTAAAACTATCAGTGGCATACTTAGTGTCGATGCCAAACACAGAGAGCAGTGTTGATAACTAGGAACAGCATTTTTCTATCATATTTAATAGCAAGTGTCATTTTAATATATGAAAAGTTTCAAAACAGATTTATTTTGGATACCTTATTCTTATTCAAAAAAATTGTTTTATATATAAAGCCTAATACTGCTATGTACTCAATTCATTTTACAAATAATATAGGGTTTTAGAAATTGTCCTTACTTTGAAAGGTCAATGCAAACATTACCAAAAGGACTATAAAAAGCAAAGGCAGCAGAAATAACAAAAAAAAAAAATAATAATAATAATAAGACTGTTACCTTCTCTACTTAAACCATTTCTTTATATATTATTAATCTGAGGAAAGACATTTACATTGTAAATTTATTTCCCCATCAGAAACTAAAAAATTATAACATCTACTTACCAACCCAATACAGTTGCTTAAAGCCACTTTAGTTGTACTACGTTGATCTTGCAAGTATCCTGTGTAATGACAGTTGTCTAAAAAATCATGTTTCCACTGGGGTCCATCTTTTCCCCAGTATTCTACTGTAAAATGTTTGGACACAAAATCTGTGTTGAGAGTCAAGTTTAGGTGAAAGTGCTTGCCATAGGCTGAAAGTTTAAAAAATAACTTAGATACTGCCTGCTGTGGATCGATAGGGTCCATACTCCGTCTTCTCCTGGAGTGTTTATCATTTTTCACAGTAAAGCTGAGAAAAGCTCCATTTTGATCAACCCTTATTGGAATAGTTAGCTGGTAGTGTTCTAGATAAGTCAGGAATTCCTCTTTGTAATCACAAGGCAGAGAATCCAGAAAAAACACATGGAAGAAAAGAAAATTTAACAGAACAAAGAAGTGGCAGTATAAACAACAAAAACTCTATCAGTCAAAACTATGCATCATTATATGTGAGAGGTATGAACAAAAACTGTTATATTAAACAAGATGAAGTTTAAAATCTAATGATGAATTAAGTTCCATTTATTCCTCAAAATAACATCATTTTAAAATTAGTTTGAAGGACTATTTTTCTTTTTTCTATTTATTTTTTAGTGGATTCTAAAAACTAAATTCTATAGGAAATATGGATATTTTATATTGAAATAAATAACAGTGAAAAAGTACACACATTTAAAAGAATAGAATTTAGCCTGGATAAAATGTTTGTGAAAGTTATCCAAAAAAGTTAATATTGAATTTCTACAGCCTTGTAGAATTTTTTTTTTTTTTTAATCATCAGTTGGAAAATACAGAAGCCACTCTGGAAAACAAGTCTGGAAGCTCCTCAGAAGGTTGAACATGGAACTGCCATCTGACCCAGCAATTCCACTCCTAGGTATTTACCCGAGAGAAATGAAAACATATCCACACAAAAACCTGTACATGACTGTTTATAGCAGCACTATTCATAATAGCCAAAAGGGAGAAATAACCTGAATATTCATCAACTGATGAATGAATAAATAAAATGGGGTATATTCACACAATGGAATGTTATTCTGCATAGTACTGATACATATAGTATGACATGAATGAACCTTCATAATGACTGCCTTCATTATCAAAGTTAATTATCTAACATTCTAAAAATATTATACTAAGTAGAAGGCACCAGTCACAAAAGACCACATATTATATGATTCCTTTTGTATGAAGTATTCATACAAATACTAGAGTGGAATATCTATCTAGAGTGGAATATCTCTAGAGACAGAAGTAGCCTAAGTAGGCTGCTTAGGGCCGGGGTGGAGAGTACTTTGAAGAGAGTTTGGGAATGACTATTAATGGGCACAGGGTTTCTTTTGGAGTGCTGAAAATATTCTAAAATTGATTGTAGTAAAATTGACTGATTCTAGAATTGGTTATATGAGTCTGTGAATATACTATAAACCACTGAATTGTGCACTTTAAATAAGTAAATTATATATTTATTGTACTGCAATAAAGCTGTTAAAAATTCATCAGATTGACAAAAAGAAATTTGGAGGATATTAAATATGTTTTCCTCATTTAGGTGTACTTAATATTTCCAATCTACCTTTTTAACTACATCTTTCTTTAGTGAGGTTTACCACAAAGGAAAACCAAATGTCTGTCCGTTGCCTCGTTGTCTATACATGGAGTTCCCAACAAATATAAACTCCCATGAGACTATGACCAAATAGAAATAAATTAAAAGACAATATTGTTCACTTCTTATAAATAATAATTCATGCTAACCGTTATGGATTTATTAATATACTTTGAGAAGCTACATTACATACATATAGGACTTCTAGACACAGACATCAATCCAAAATAGCCTTGAAAATCTGGCTCATCTGTACCAAAAAATTATCAGTTCCTATAGATTTATAGGAGGGGAATCAAAAAGGTATTCTGCCAATAATTCTATAAAGATTAGACGTGATGATGGAAAACAAAATGTTATTCATTCCTGGGACCTCTGTTAAGATCTTTTCTATGATATAAAGTTCAATTTCATGGATTCAAAATCAGAGATCCATGGATTAGAGTTTGAAAAGTTGAACTTCCTACCACTTTTACTCTTTTACTCAGATTCTAGTCCTCATATCATAATTCTTCAGTTTGGAAAGCATTTTTCCACTAAGGGTCGATTTTAGAAGGATCTTGTATCAGAATATGTCTGGTTTCTTGCTCTTTTATAATAGCATAAACCTTTGGATTTCTTTTGAACACGACCTTGCCTGTAACTCCTAGCAACAAATGAGCTTATTAAAGTTTAGGATTCAAAAGGAGAAAAGGCCTGGGTCTATTATCTTCTAAGAAAGACCAGTCAACTCTAAAATACACTGAATGCTAAATGCTAGTATAAGTTATAAACAGTCCACTTAGAGCCCTTAAGATTTATGAAACTAGCACTGAATTGATGCAGTAGGCCTCCATTCCTATCACTATATATCCCAAAGAAAATGTTCACCCAAACTAAATATTCAGAATCTTTTCTCGTCAAATTAACAGCAAAATTTTTTGTCACTTTCAAAAGCAGGACTCCTACCTTGAGAACTGTATGAAAGTCTGTGGTCACTATGACATTCCGATGAAGCCATGATGAGGCTCAAAATCCAGGTCAACGTCTTCCACAAAATTTCCATAATTTAGAAAATTGGATGATTTTTTTGGAGGGCTACCTATGTGCTAGAGAGTCAATATCATACCAAAATCGAAGCATAACAATTTTATTTCTTTAAAATTTCTTGCAAATTAATTATTAGATGTTCCACTGCTTAACGGGTACTTTTTTCCAACATCTCGTACTTTCTTCTATATCTGGGTTCATTTTCTCAATCCAAAAGGAAAAAAACAATGATGGTAAAATTTTCATAAGCAAAGCATTTGGCTGATTAGTTACTATAGTATGGCCATTTTTTAACCTAGAAAAACAAAAAAAAATTATGTTAAATGAAAAATATCTTGTATGGACAGAACTATATTGCTGAATGCTTGCCAAAGGACAAAGACTACCAAATGACTTAATATAGTTAAATTAGATCATTGTTGTTCTTTATAGTCTAAATAAACATTCACAAGACTAAACAATTAGAAACCTAAATCGTAAGCAGAACAATGCCAAAGCTACTTAATAATCAAAGAAGGAATGTGAAGTGGAATCATAAAAATTCTTTTTTTTTGAACTTTGAAGAAAACAACGTGTGAGTACAGTGACTAAACATCCTTTTGATAAAATAAAAGGTACCATGACTTCAAAATCAAAGTTCATTATGTAAGTGATAAACAGTATATGATCCCATTCCTTAATGTGCTTTTTTAGCACACTCATGTTCAGAGATTGATTTGTTGCTTTATGAGCCACTTATCATTTTTTCTTAGAGTAGATCCACAAATACATAGTGACATGTAGCAGCTATCTGTGAACACTCAGACACTAGCACAAACTAAATTTCTAAAAATTTGAAACATATTTACTATAACCCTTGACTTTATCTAGAAGTCTTATATGACTTAAAAAGAAACACATATGAGGGGCGCCTGTGTGGCTGAGTCAGTTAAATGTCCGACTTCAGCTCAGGTCATAATGTCATGGTTTGTGAGTTCGAGCCCTGCATCAGTTTCTGTGCTAACTAACAGCTCAGAGCCTAGACCCTGCTTCAGATTCTGTGTCTCCTCCTCTCCCTGCCCTTCCCATGCTCATGCTCTGTCTCTGTCTCTCAATAATAAATAAATGTTAAAAAAAAAATTTTAAAAAAAAGCAACACATATGAGACAACTTCAACTATCTAGAATGTAACTGAAAAGAAAAGAAATTCATCTTCTGCAAAGAATTTTTAAAAATTCATTTCAGGTATCACAAGAGATGTCCTATTCTATCTCATGCACCTTCCTTTTGACTCACACCCTCACTCACAGTCCATGAATTTACAGTTTATACAGAACATGAGTATATGTGACTACCTGATATCCTAGAACATAGTAGTTTAGAAGAAGAAAATAGCAAAGGGACTAAGAAACTAGCTCACTAACAGCACAAAAGTGAAAAAAAGAAAGGAAAACTAAAAATTAGTTGTAGAACCCCAACCAAAGTAATACACTTTGGGGTAGAGGCAAATGGTCCTTAACTAGTTCAACAGTTCCTATTATGTATATGACTGTATTATAGCTCAATATCTGATATTCAAAATACTGTCTGAGTCAGGATTTAAAGAGTAAATTACTTTTACTAAGGTAACTTACTACTAGTACAGAGAAGAACACAAAAAGTATTAGAAAGATTTTCATCCCAAATTCCTAGTTTATAGGTTTATATAATAAATGTTTACATATTTGTTGGTTAAAAAAGGAGTAAATAAATGAATCACTATTTAGTGATTAAAAGAAAATCACTTTGGGGGCGCCTGGGTGGCGCAGTCGGTTGGGCGTCCGACTTCAGCCAGGTCATGATCTCGCGGTCCGTGAGTTCGAGCCCCGCGTCGGGCTCTGGGCTGATGGCTCAGAGCCTGGAGCCTGTTTCCGATTCTGTGTCTCCCTCTCTCTCTGCACCTCCCCCATTCATGCTCTGTCTCTCTCTGTCCCAAAAATAAATAAACGTTGAAAAAAATAAATAAATAAATAAATAAAATAAATAAATAAAAGAAAATAACTTTATGCATATAAAAGGATATTTGTAGTTAACTGGAAAATTAACTTACGTAGGCTACTTCATTCCCTATGGTGCTAGAAATATTGGTTATTAAAACATATAAAACAACCACAACCATTGAAAACTCTCTCTATCTGTCTCTACAAGTCATTACATTGCTGAATCTTGGAAAAACTTATTCATTAACCAACAAATATTGCTTTACTGTTTTTTTTTAAGTGATGTTATAACAGGGGTGCCTGGATGGCTCATTCATTTTAAGGCACCAACTCTCGATTTCAGCTCAGGTCATGATCTCAGAATGAGATTGAGCCCCTCATTGGGCTCTGTGCTGGTGGAGCCTGTTTGGGATTCTGTCTCTCCTGCTCACTATCTCCTTCTCTTTCTCTGTCCTCCCCCTTCCCCAAAATAAATAAACTTTTTAAAAAATGTTATAAAAATATGGGGACACAGAATAAATTAACACAATCCTTGCCCTTCAGGAATTCATAACCCAAACAACAAAGAAAAAAATTCAAGGCAGACTGACATATGCCATAATAAAGTTATGAAAAAGTGTTAAGAGGAGATCAAATGAGGAAAATGATTTCTGAGTTAGAGGAGGATGGGTCAAGAAAATATTATTTAAAAAGTGGTATTTGGGATAGACCCTGGAAGATGAACACAATTTCACAAGTGAAACTGATAGGGGCAGTCATTGCAAATTAAAGAAATAGACTCCACAAAGTCTAGATGGCAAGAAAAAAATGGAAAAGCATTTTAGGAATAATAGCAAGCTTGATTCCTATGGAGAAGACTAACAGGTATCATCTAGAAAGGTAGCTTAAGGTCAGACCAAAAATAAAGAGAACTTTAAATATATGTTACTTTTAATAATCACAACAATCTTATAAAGTAGGTATTATCACCACTATGTCAGGCAGCCTGCAAGATGGCCCCAAAGATTCTGCCTCCTGATATCCACTTTTGTGTAATCCTCTTCCCTTGAGTAACTTGATCCTACCAATAGAATGTTGAGAAAATATCACTTCAGTGATTATATTACAAAAGATTCTGACTATCTAGTAGACTAGATTCTACCATTCTAATAGACTCTCTCCCTTATTGGCTTTGATGTAGCAAGCTGCCTTTTGGAGCAGTTCACATGGCAAGCCACTGAGAGTGGCCTTTACATAACCACTAGCAAGGAACTTAGGCCCTCAATGTAATAGCCTGTGAGAAACTGAATCCCACCCACTAATATGTGAGTTTAGAAGCAGATTCCTCCCCAGTCAAGCATTCTCTGATGATCTGAGTCCTTGCCAACATCTTGACTGCAGCTTCATTGAAAGATCCTGAAGCACAGGACAAAGCTAAGCCATGCCCAGTTTCCTGAACCACAGAAACTGTGAGATAATAAATGTGTGTTGTGTTAAGCCACCAAATTTATGGTGACTTTTTTTGCTTTGTTTTGCAAGAATTGATAACTAATGCAGCTCTCAGCTTACAGATAAGCAGTTGAAGCTCATAGTGGTCAGATAGTGAAAAAACAGCAGAGGCAAGAGTCATACAGAAGGTAATCTGTCTCTAAAGTCTAAATTCTTTCTACCATATCATACGTACAATTTAAGGCACCCTAACTTAAATATTCAATAGCAGTTCCATAAAACCACTGTTAAATAATACATTCATAATAAATGGTATTAATTAATGTGAATAATTTTAAGCAACTTTATACACAATAATTGTTTCATCTCAAAATTTTATCTACAATGATTTAGGCAAGACATATGCTTACTCAAGCAAAAATCTATAGAGAGATTAAGTCACACCATTAGTCAATAGCAGTAAAGAAAAGAATCTAGTTATCTTGATTCCTAATCTACTTAAATACAGTTTCCATACTCCAAACCTTCCCATGAGATATTGAAGTATAACTGTCACTTCTTGAACAAGATTCATCCTTCAGGGCTTTAATTTTTTTCAGAGCGTGTTGCCTAATAATGTCTGACATTAAATGAGAACTTCATATGCCTTAATTTTTCTTTAAGGAATATATAATTAACACATTTGAATTCATTTTCTATTAATGGTGATATATTTGTATGAACCCTTCATTCTTTTTTCCCATTTTTCTGGGCTCAGAAACAGAGTTGTCTGGGTTTAGGGAACAACTATTTTGCCCTTGAGAAATTTCCTGCTCTTCAGTTTTGTAACCTCCACTCTTACAATTATTAGCACTGTCCAGTAAACGCCCAAGTTAAGTAAGCCAGTAGCAATGAGAGAAAAAGTAATATGTAACTACTTGGCCAGAAGTAGACTAACATTTGATTTAAGGACTTGTAGTAAAAAGCACATTTGGTGCATAGTAGAAAGAACAGGAGCTTCAAAGTTAAACCAAAGCGACAATCTTGTTTCCACCCCTAGCCACAGTATCTGGCACATGGGCACCCAATAAATGTGAGTTTCTTTCTCCTTTCTTAAATGCTCCCTCACTCCCCACCTCAGGTGCCAGTGAAGGAACTTAAATAGTAAATAAATGAATTGGCCCAAGCTCAACTAATATCAACAACAACTAACATATCAACCTCTCTTAGTTACCTACACAATAAAAATGAATGGTTAACCTCCTTTCTGACACCTGCTGGAGAGGTTAATCTGGATGTTATCAACAAATGTGGATAAGCACTGACTTTTTCAAACATAGTTTCCAAAATTCACACAAACATTAAAATATTACATAATGGTCATAAATCATAATGTATTAACTCTTTACATTATATAGGAGAAGTGTTACTGTGTTGTGTAAAGCACAAAGGCTTTGAGTCCTGGCTTGACTCCAAGTTACTTAACCTCTCTGGATCTATTTCCTCATCAATAAAGCGATGATAATGGTATCTACTTTACAAAGACTTGTGAAGAGATTAAATTAGAATACACATGATATAAACTGTCCACACACTTCCCTTTAATGGCTAAATAAATATTAGCCCCCTCTCCTCCCTATCTGACTCATCACTTTTCAAAGGCTTTCCTTCAAATATAGTTTCATGTTCCTCTTTCCCACCAATGTGTGGAATACTTAAATATAATGACAGAAATCAATCAATTCCATTGTATTGTCTTTTAGAGCAAATAATAAAGAATTTAGGTCATGATAACTGGGCTTACAAATATTTTAAATTTGAAAACTTCCGTTTTACTTTGATTTCACATATGTCCTTTTCCCTAACACAAATGTACCAGCCAATAAAGTTAAGGGATCACTTACCTGCTTCCACAGATCAAAGCTATACCAGCTAAGTAGAAATCAGATCAGACAACTTGCTCTACAGTGACTCCTTTAGTAGTCTCCCTAGCTGAAGGGTACTTACTTGTCTTTTTCCTCTATCATCTTTGCTTCCTACTCAAGGGATCTGGGAGTAGCCAAGGTAATAATTTCCTCTCATGAACTATTATTATGGAGCTAAAGAACATGTACAACATCCTACGCAACTTCTTTCATCCATTTTAACTCTGGTTGTTTATTTTAAGGCTGATTTCTTCATAGAGGAACCAACAATACTATGCTCCCTTCACATATTTAACTTTTCTATGTGAAAATTAACTTCTCATCTGCCATTTATTCTCTCAACAAACATTTAGTGTCATCTACTGAATGCCAAGGATACTGCTAAGCTGTAAGTACAAAGGTTCCCAGATCATTTATAAACTTTGTGAGATTAGTTTCCAAAAGTATAATTAAACACACTCAAAACTTACCTATCAAGAAAAGCAAATGCGCCAAAAGCAAAAACACAAAACATCATTCTACAAAAATCAAGCCCTAAATCACATATAGTCCCAAACTGTTTTTTTCCAGATGGAAAGTTAAATATATATTATCTGTATTATAACTTTTCTCCTGAAAAATAGAAACACTTTTTCTTCCGAGGCTATTACAAAATGTTGATAATCAAGTGTCTTTTGGTAGAGCCAAGAGAGCTATCCACCTTTTCCACCTTTTCTTCTTCCCCCAAGAAGGTGCTATTCACTTTCTTAATATGTTAGCTGTCTTTATTTTCTCATAAAAGTCATATACAGGGTAGGATTTGGCATAGAGGTCCATCTTAAACCACTAGTAGCTACTAGTGGTTGCTAAGGAAATGAAGAGGAAGTGGTAAGAGTAGACAAGAGTAGAAATTAATCTTAAACATAGTGGCCCAGACACGAAGAGTATTAAAATATTTCAAGTCTTGAGGTTAGAGGTTTTTCCCCTTGAGTATCACCAAAATATTAATACCACAAAGAGAGATTTCATTTGCTGCCATTTGTGGCAGATGAATGAATTTGATTTGTTTGAAATCAAGTTATTTCCCTCTATATGCTATTCTACAAAAATCCAAAACACCAATGATCATTTTTAAGTATGAAATTAATATAAACCAGAAATGTAGTTACCACTTTGGTGAAACATAGGAAAACAATTATTTCCAAAATTAATTTTCTCAATTTCCTTCAACTACACCAGTTGTATGTTACATTTCTTTCCCTGTCATGAATTTAGAAAACTGTCATTCGTACATTTTGGTCTAGTCAACACAAGCTACAAACAGAAAGAAAGAAACAAAAGAAAAAAGAAAAAAAGGGAAAAAAAAGAAAATCAGCACAAGAAATTTGAATATAAAAGAAAATATTGAAAATCACACTCCACTGTCCTTTTAAAAGTTCCTAGCAATGGTTCAGTTTCCCCTTTCCTTGTCCATTCTGCACCCCCATCCCCATCCCACTTCACCCAGACAGAGGGTAACAGTCTGAGCTGCCCTGGTTGAGTTGATCCTAAAGTTAACATTCAGCAGCCCATTTCCAGACAGCAGCGCTAAATCTATTTGGATAAAACGCGTGTGACCCAGACAGTTGGCATTTGGCCCAAACGCGTTGCACCGGCAGCTCAAATAAAAACAAGAGTAAGAAACTCACTCTCTTGTTCCTTCTCAGTGCGCTTTTTCACTCTCTTTGCCTCTAATACAACAAGGAAAGAAATTACCAAAGACAGGAATTGTAGTACACATTATCAAAAGGCACCTTTCCAAAAACCCCTCCAGCACTCCAACTGCATCCCCCAAATCCTTGAACTTTGATCCCATATACCATATAGACAGACATACCCAGATATTCAAGGCTCCGGAGGATTATGAGTCTAGCACGACGTCCCAAGTGGCCAAAAGTAAATCAAAAACACACGCTTCCATCTCTTTGATTAGCCTATTAAAAGCTTAACATATCCTAGAGCATCGGGGCTATAGCTAGCACATTAATTCTGCTCTCTGAGCCCAGGCATAAAATATGCACTTGTCTGACTGCTTAAGACACTGACATGAAACTATAAAATGCAGGTTTTTCTTAGAAATCAGTTTAAAATACACATCATTATTACTTTCCCAATCACTATTTGGTGATTAGTTAAAAGACCACGATCATCATAATCAAGTCATATTTCACAAAACATGTCTATCCATACAATAAACGTGTATTTTTGGCATCATAAAATACTTGCAAGACCCAGAATTCTCCAACTCCCGACTAGTCTGGAGTTAAAAAGATTTCTATCTGTAAAATGAGTTCAGTCAAGCTCACTCATTGCCATTAAAAACAGACACACACACACACACACACACACACACACATACACACACACACACACACACACACAGAAAAAGTTTTCTACGCGCTATTCGGAAGACAAGCAAAGCACAAGTTTTAATTTAAAAAAAAAAACGGTTTCATTGAATATTGTTAAGTCTTCCTTACCGTTTTCATCTTCAAATTCTGATAAAAAGTAAGTTTCAAACAATAGAGATTGCACTGGACGACTCACGTACTCTCTCTGCTTTCTTTTTTTTTTTTTTTTTTTTTTTTCTGCCCCCCTTTGCAAAGCCACAGCAGTCAGTTACTTATTCTGCAGCCAGAATAAAACCCTATAGTCTGGCTAACCCGGGCTTTAGAGAACGGACTTTCCGATTTGGCAATAAAAGAGATGCCATCAACACATCCAGGCTATCATCCTGAGATGCTGCCTTTGCAAACCCCCTGTCTCTCTCGACCCCCCCCCCTCCAAAAAAAGGAAAGGAAAAAAAGAAAGGAAGGAAGGGGGAAAAAAGGCTTATTGGGGGTGGAAGTGGTGCCCTCTCTTCCTGGACAGCTTAGTGCCTTTGCTATGCAAATAACATGTGAAGAGCATCAAAAGGTATCAAGAGAAAAGAAGACAAGAGGAGCAGGAAGGGCAGCAAAGTTTTGTTGAAGTAGCCCTAGATCTCACTACCGGCCCCCAGCCAACTTGAATTGCAGCAGGAGAAAATTTTGGCAGCTTTTCCTCGGAGGCAGAGCACACTGACGTCAGTCTGCAGATGTGCCGGGCTGCGTCGGGTGCGCATGTGTCCTGGGTCGTCACGTGGAGGGGGAGGGGAGGTAGAGGTACAATCGGGGTAACCAACTACCAGCCATTCAGAAGGGCTTAGACAATGTCAACTTTTCCACCCTGTGAATGAGAGAAATTCTGGCCCTTCTAAACTCAGTCCCCTACCCCACTCCGCCTCTTTTTCTTCCTCCTCCTCTTTTAAGAAATTCTAGCCTGGTTTGTGACTAGTTGTTTCTTGGAAAAAGGAAGGGGGAGGGAGAGGATGAATGACTTTAGATGAATTAGTGTCACTGTTAAGTTCTCTGGTTGCCTTCTCCGTGAATTTTTTTTTTTTTAACTGCACACAACAAAAATATTAAAAGTTGCACATGAGTGTCTTTGAGGAAACTTACAGCACACTTAGATCAGTGGCAGATTTCAAAACTCAATAGCTACATGTGCATAAAATGCCTGTTTTTTCAATATACCTCAACAAGTAAAACTGCCACCAACAGGGAGAGTGGACTAAAGTAAACTAAGACCAGCACATTTTCCATCTGATTACCGACTTCAGGTTATGTGGGGCTTTAAAAGAAGAAAAAAAAAAAAGTGGGGGAGGAGGGAGCGGGGGAAAAGAGAGAAGCTTGCATTATTTCCAGATGAGGGTGAGACTGGATGGTGTTTTAAAGTGCAACCGGGGAAAGCTACAAGTGGAGTGTATTTTTTTAAGTCGGTACATTGAATGAAATCTCAGTGACTGCCCAAATGAAAATAAATCCAAAGTCAGACCCCCCAAAAAAGGGGGAAAAAAAACCAGGAACCCTGCTGCGATCTCAAGATAAACAAACAAAACCTCAAAACTGGTTCTTCAAGCTTCCCAATCCCACCCTCCCACCCACCCCCACACCACCCTCCACACCAGCTGCCAGTCCATACTTTAAGAGAGAAAACTCCACTACAACGTAGCACTTTCACTTTCATTTGCTGGGAGAAAGCCACTGGCATTAAACTGTGGGGGAAATGCCCAAATATGTTTTCCATGTCCTAAGCAAGCAAACAAAGTCTGGCACACAAATCGGAAACAGGAAAAAATGTGAAAATAGCTCAGGACAAATGCTGCCTTTCAGCGGTGTAATCTGCTGCATCATTTATCTGTCTCTATGGTTGAGTGTAGGGTAGGGAGAGGTTTAAGAGTTTCCGAGGCTGGAGGGGGCGGTGGGCGGGGGAGCGGGGTATTGACGCCTTGAAATTCCAGTCGGTAGTTACCGCCAAGTCAATTTCCGATGGCCAGAACCAGAAAGGGGAATTGGACCGGAGGGAAGGGGGTGGGGAGGAGGACCTTTCTGAATACTCGCTCTTAAGTTTCAAGCTTCTGCTAACATTATTGCTCATTTGACATTTTTTTTTTCTTCCTACACCGGAGGTAGTAGGTGTAATTCTTCTGGTGAATACATGAATAGTTGGCTAAAAGAAGGCATGAATCAGACTGAGAACGTCCAAGAATACAGTTATTTCCATTCTTTTTCTGAGGGTTGAAAGGGGAAAGCATCTGTCCACAGTCAATAGTCCTCATCTTGACCTTAATCAGTAGTATTTGGCTCAATGCCATTGAAAATGTAGAAATACATTCTGTGCTTGGCATTGACAGTTTTAAATAACGAGGATTCATATGGAGATAGATAGATGATAGAAGATTGATAGATAGATGTATTTGCATTAAAATACATGGATGACTAATCTCCTAGCAATAATTGTAAACACACAAAATAAAAAGAGTGGGCACAGAGCGGTTTTTGCATGAAACTAACTTAAATAGTTGTGAACCTAAACGTTAATAAAAACGAAAAACAAAACAAAAAACTGGTATTAGATACAACCAGCACAGGAAACTAAAGTTAAGGTGTGCGTAGTATTATCTCTAGAAGTTATCTGGAAAGTTTTTGCTCTCAACTAAGAGTGGGCACGGAGCTGTTTTTGCCTGAAACCACCTTTTAAATAGTTATGAACCGAAACCTTAAAAATAAAAAAATAGGTATTAGATACAGCCAGCACAGGAAACTAAAGTTAATGTGTGAGTAGTATTATCTCTACAAGTTATCTGGAAAGTTTTTGCTCTCAACTAAGACAAACTGCCCTAAAAGTATCAACCTTGTAAAGGAAAGGAGCATATTCATTGAGAAGTGGACATTGGCTAATTACTTATTCAAACAGTGCCATCCTGCGTCTAAAAAGAGTAATGAAAAATTTCCAACAGATCGCTTTTCTCCTCCAAATGATAAGAAAAATATGAGTAAGGGAGAAAAATTATTAGCATGAGCAATGAAGTGTCACTTTAACTTTATATGTGTGTCCATATGTATGTACATTTTAACTGCATTAAAGAAAATTCAAACATACATATAAGTAGAGCAATATATAATGAACCCCAAATTGTACATAATCCAGTTTTAAAAACTGTCAACACATGACCAGTTGTTTCCCATTACTTGCTCCATCCCACTGGACTATCTTGAAGCCAATCCCAGATAACATTTCACTGCATCCATTAAATATTTCTAAATAAAGTTGTACTTCTAAAATATAAGGACAAAAAATAAATAACCACTACTATACCACACTTACTCTTAAAACATTAATAATTCCTTAATTTCAGCAAATATCAGATGACCTCCCTCAACTGCAAATAAACGCTTAAAAATGCTGTATTGAAATCAGGATCCACATATTACATTAAGTTAATCTATCTCTTTTGTCTCTTTTTTAAAAACTTTTTACTGAAGTAGAATATTCACACAGAAAAGTACATACATATATAAATTGATGAAAAATGTTAAGTCTAGGGAAACCTGGGTAGCTCAGTCAGTTAAGCATCTGACTCTTGGTGTTGGCTCAGGTCAGGAGCTCACGATTCCAAAAAAGGAATAAACAGAAAATTGAGAGAGGAAGGTAATTTGTATGTATGTATGGATAGATGGATGGATGCACACCATGTATGTATATATGTATTTTAGAGACTGAAAAATAGGAGCAAAGGCAGAAGAGTTTGAGAGCCCAAGAATAGAGACCAAGAAACTTTTAGAGGTAAGAACAGACTTTTAACTTACAATTTTTAATGTCTTAGCATGTAAATTAGATTTAATTTTTTTACTTAGTAACCAAGGAATTTCTTTGTTTTTCTTAATGTTTATTAATTATTTTTGAGAGAGACACAGAGTGTGAGCAAGGGACAGGCAGAGAGAGAGGGAGACACAGAATTTGAAGCAGGCTCCATGCTCCCAGCTGTCAGCACAGAGAGGGATGCGAGCTCAAACCATGAACTGTGAGGTCATGACCTGAGCCAAAGTCGGATTAACTGACTGAACCACCCAGGTGCCCCTCTTTTTTTTTTTAAGTTTGTTTATTTATTTATGTATTTTGAGAGAGAGAGAGAGCATGTGCAGGCATGCATATGCACACAAGTCAGGGAGGGACAGAGAGAGAGACAGAGAGAGAAAGAATCACAAGCAAGCTCTGCGCTGTGTGCGCAGAGCCCGACTCCAGCCTTGATCTCACAAATAGTGAGATCATCCCCTGAGCTGAAATCAAGAGTCAGACGTTCAACAAACTGAGCCAGCCAGCTCTCCAAAACGAAGGCATTTCTTAAAATTAGACTGTTTGCTTGTATTTTCAGAAAAATGAGATGAATTCTGATTTTATGCTTGCTTGGAATTACTAAATTGAATTAAATCTACAAAAATGTCAACATGAATAAATTATATAACTGGAAGTTGAAATGCTTCAATAGGGTATGTTGATCCAAATTGGGATAAGATGTACATAATATTGTGCAATTTATATAAACTTAATAGTACAACAAATATATATGTCAGACTTACAAAAGCATTCATGGGAAGAACATAGAGTATCTTGAACATCATAATTAACCTGGGGGAGAAAGAAAAGAACAAAATTAAGGAGCACAAAGTGGCATCAACTAAATCTATAAAATTTTATTTGAAAAATAAAACAATTGGAATTATCATAAAATGTTAATGTCAGCTAATTCAATGCATTGAGTGTATGTGAATCTCTATTATCTATTATTTTAATCTCTGTATTGTGGGAATAATTCACAATTTTACAAAAAGAAAGAAAGATTACTGTTATTTGTTATTACAATTAATCTGGCAATTTCTGAAATTTCAGAGGCAAAACAGCTTTAACTACTTATTATTTACTTACTTATTTACTTTTTTATTAGCATATGGGAGCAATAGCAGAAAGAAAAAAACAGATTGAAAAGAGTGAGAATAATCAATGGTTTATAACCATACTACACAATATCTAATATTCAAAAAAGAGAAGATGAAGCTAAAGTATATTACTGAGATAAAAATAAAAACCCCAATATGCTAATAAGTGCCACTCTTTAGCATTGTGCAGAAGGCTAAGAAGTAGCGAAATATAAGGTTCCTTTCTTCAATAAATTCATAAATTGGGAAACAATATGAAAGTGTGATAAGGGAAAATGCAATACACTACATAATTTAGTGACGTAAATGATAGAGCTTCAAATGATAGAGAACTCAGTAAAGTCCACCTAAGGATTTTTCTGACATCCATGTTGCTATTCTGGTGGTCAGTTTTGTGGTTCTTGAACTCCCAGCAACATTCAATTGAATCAATCACTCCCAACTTCTGGAAATACTGTACTTTTCTAGTTTTTGTATGACTGCATAGTACTTTCTCCTCCTCTTCCCAATTACTAAATATAAAATGCCCAGGAGTCAGTCCCGATACCCATTCTATTCTTTATCAACTGATTTTTCCTTTGATTAATGTATGCTTTTCTTTGACTTTAAAGACCATCTATACGCCAATGACTCTGAGAGCTAAATGCATACTTGGCTGTGTCTTATAAGGCAGTACAAACTTCTTGTGATATAAACAGAATTAGACATGTTCGTCTGTCTTTTCCATGTAGCAAATGGAACCACAATTCACCAAGTCTCTAGCCAGTATGTTTTTTTCAGTCCACTTTTCAATTTTCTTAACATGTATTCTTCATAAAATGTGCCAAGCTTTAGTGGGAGAAATAGGGAGAAGTGTGTCTATTTCATCTTAGCTGGAAACTAGAGTTTCTCTCTGCTATAGTCTGAATCTTTGTGTCACCCTCAAAATTCGCAAGTTGAAATCCTAATGCCTAATGTGATGATATTAGGAGGTAGAACTTTTGGGAGATGCTTAAGTCAGGAGGGTAGAATCCTCATAAATAGAATTAGTGTTCTTATAAAAGAGACCTTACAGAGATCCCTCCCCCTTCCACCATGTGAGGACATAGTGAGAAGGCACTAAGAGCAAGAAAGAAGACCCTCACCTGACCATGCTGGCACCCTGATAGCAGATTTCCAGCCTCTAGAACTGCGCCAAAGGAATTTCTGTTGTTTATAAGTGCCCAATTTGTGGTATTTTGTTACAGAGCCTGAATGGATTCAGATTCTATCTCCTTTATTGTTAAAACATGGTCAAAATATTTATTCTCTATTGTGAAGTGTCTGTTAACGTTTTTTACCAGGATAATTTTTAACTGGGATGAATGTCTTCTATTTATTGATTTTGGGGGTACACTATATATTTCAGATTTAAGTCCTTTGTTGGATATAGATAGTATAAATATCTTTCCCCATTCTATGGATTATCTTCTAACCCTTTAAAGGAAGACAGAGTTTGTAGATAGAAATTCCTAATTCTAAGATAGTCTATTTTAACTTTTTTTCTTTGATTTTTAGGACTCTTTGTATGCTCTTAGAGAGATTTTTGACTACTTGCTTCACTTTTTTTCTTTGAAAAAAGCAAACATAGTTTCTTTATAACATGCAATTTTCCTGAAGCAAAAACAGCCCTTTGTCTTACTGCCATTCGACAATAAGAATACATATCATGGGGGTGCTTGGTGGCTCAGTCGGTTAAGCATCTGGCTCTTGGTTTCGGCTCGGGTCATGATCTCACAGTTCATGAGCTAGAGCCCCGCACTGGGCTCTGCTAACAGTGTGGAGGCTACTTGGAATTCTGTGTCCATGCCCCGCTCTCACTCTCTCTCTCTGCTTTCTCTCAAAACAAATAAACTTAAAAATATATATATACATGCTCCAGTCAAAATGAACACTTTACACCCTAAAATAAGTGGGAAATCCAACTCTGTCTTCAAAAAACCTTAAGTATTTTTGCATAAATTAACTTTCTACCAAAAGTTCATTCCTTACTTCTGATTCCTAAAGATACATCACAACTTATGTGCATATAGTATATGGTAACAATGTGGAAAAACTGCTATTCTTCCCACCATGAACATGCTAATACAAACTTGGTACCTTGTAGGGATTTTTCCTTTAGACATAGGTTGTATTTATTGTTTGAATAACCAGATGTTCTGAAGTTGAAATCCTTGCAACATCTTTTCCAGAAACAATTTCTTTCTACATGTCTTCCTTTCATTAGCTGATATTAAATAAAGTTATGTGGTCCTTTTATCCCCCATCCTCCAAAGTTAACTTCTCTTCTTGAAGTATTATCTGCTACGAGTTTTTTTAGGGAGAGTATGCAGTAGGAAGGTTTTTAGTTTCTATGTCAGAAAATTTGTTTTTTCCTCATTCTTGAATAATAGTTTAGCTTGTTATGGAATTCTAGGCTGATGACCTTTTTACCCCCCTCAGCTTCACCATCTGTTGTTGCAGATGAAAGATATGATTGCTATTTCTATCTTACTAAACTATCTTTTCTCTTTAGTACCTTTAGTATTCTCTTTCTCCTTCATGTTTTGCAAACGATTTCATGCTGTGGTTTTACCTCTATTTATCTTGCACAGAATTCAGTGAGCATCTTTTTCTGAGCGCTTCTGTTGTTCTGCATACTGAAGATTTTTCAGCTATTATGTACTCAAATATTACGTATTCAGCATTCTCTCTATTCTTTAAGAAGGTTTATGTTGGTGGAGTTCCTCAGTTTGTCCTCTATATCTCTTATTTGCTCTTCATAATTTTTATCTTTTTATCTTTATGGATGAATTCTTCAAATTATCTTTCAATTTATTAAATCAATCTCTGACTCAATCCAGTTAAGAGTTTATCTCAGATATAGAATTATATTTAAATTATATTAATCAGTTATGGGACTTTGTAATTAATTCCTTTTCATAGCCAAATGTTCTTTCATTTGTTCCTATTTTTGTGTTATAATTTCTAGCTTTTTTTTAGATGAAAAATTTCTCAAACAACCTCAAAATACACATTTTAAAGTCTTCATCAGATTGTTCCATAAAATTAATTTCACTGAGAGTCAATGTTTCATTGTTGGATGTTGCTACTAGCTAGGATACCTTCAGTTTCAAGTAACATAAAAAAATCTGTCTCAACTTACTTAAACCAGAAGGAGAATTTATTATCTTATATATCATGTTCCCTAGCAAAGCACCTCTAGGGTCAACTAATTCACTGGCTCAATAACATTATCAGAATTTGTTCTTTCTCTTTTGTGACTCTGCCATACTAAATACGCCAGATTTGTCCATGGCAGCTCTACTTATGGTTACAAAATGGCTAAACAGTTCCAGATGTTCCATGCGGACCCAGTAACATCCACCAGAAGAAGTCATCTCCTCCTGTATATTTTTTTAATCAGTAAAAAAAATATATATATATATATCTATCCCAAAAGTTCCTCAGAAGACATATATATTAAGTCAATATTGCACCAAATGTATTCTTAAATAAATCACTAAGAAGGGGATACAGACAACCATGTTTGGTTTAGCTAAATACATGGCTCTGTAGACAAGAGTGGATTACCCAAACAAAATTTAGTTCCCTTAGAAAGTAGGAAGATGCAAAAAACAAAATCTGTTGCTCTGGCTCTTTGCATTAAATTCCTTCATTTATTTAACATTTTTGTTTGGTCATTTTACTAGGAAAACTGTTATGTTTATGGTTTGTCATTTTTATTCTTTTCCTCACCCTCTACTTTGACCCCCTTTTACCTAGGAGTTTTAAAATTGCTTTAGTCTCTCCCATCCCCAAGTCCATAAGCAGTTATTATGGTGTTTTAGCATCTCCATGATAAAATTATTTATTACTATAAAATAAAATAATCTAAAAGTTAATGGCTTAAAACAATAACCATTTATTTTTTTGATAGTTTCAGTGTTTCAGAAATTCAGAAACAGCTTAGCTGAAGAGTTCTGGCTCAGGGTCTCTCATGAGGAGGCTGTCATGATTTTGGCCAGGGTTAGATATCTGAAAGCTGAAAATGGTTTACTTACACAGCTGAGACAGAGTGATGCTTTGTTCGCAGAAGACCTCAGTTTCTGCTCCTATGAGCCTCAACACAAGCTATTTGAGTGTTCTCATATCATGATGTCAAGCTTCTTCAAGAACTTGGCAATCCAAATGAGATCAAGATAGAAGAGGCGATGTCTTTTATGATCTAGCCTTCGAAGCTGCACACTGTCTCTTTGCCATATTCTATTGGTCACAGAGACCAACACTGACACAATATGTGGAGGTGGGGCCACCCAAGGACATGAATACCAGCAGAGGAGGATCATTTATCTTGGAGACTGGCTATTACACCTATCCAAGCAACACTGGGTATTTAAATATCCCCACTTACTTCCTGGCCATAAAGCTGTATCTGCATCGTTGCCACTTTCACTTTCTCACACTCACAGCTTTATAATCTTCAGTAGTTTTTGTTTTAGATCTCCTTTCACAAGGTTTTGACTGTGAAGAGACTCACTCAAGCCCTTAGCTTTAATGAGAGACCTTGATTCTAGTCCTCCTTCTCATATGGAGAAGTTTTAGTATTCATTTCCAAGAAAGAACCAAAATCTCATATTCACTAAGTTGCTTCTAAACCCAGAGTCATTTCCACTCACAGCTATTTCTCTTCTGATTGCTGATCTTCCAATGTTTATCTAGTTTTTAAGTCTTCCTATTTCTCCTTGTTTTCTTCTAAATTTTATCAATGTCACATGTTAAAATAAACAGTATACTAATGTGAGAACTCATTCTTATCACTTGAAGCCTTATTTTTTTAGCTTTTTAAACTGATTTTAAAGTTGCAAAAATAGTACAGAGATTTCCCATATATCTCTCATCTGGCTTCCCTCAGGTTAACATCTTATATAACTGCATTAAAATTACTGAACCCAGGAAACTACTGCTGGTATAATACTATTAACCAAATTGTAGACTTTACTCAAATTTCACCAGCGTTTCTACTATTGCTGTTTTTCTCACCCAGGAGCCTGTGTAATACTTGTAAATTATGTATCTGATAAAGGACTTGTTTCCAGAATACATAAAAAAATCTCAAAACTCAGTAGGATGAAAGACAATCCAATTTCAAAATGGGCCAAAAGTCTCTCTACGCTTTATAGACTTTTTTTCCATTCCTTTATGCTTAGCCCTTCTGAATTACTTTGTTTTAGGTATGTTTCCTATATACTGCAGTTGAATTCTGCTTTGTGAGTCAAGGAGATTCTCACTGTTAGGACTACTATGTTTGGTCTCTTATCTGTATTAGGAAAGATAGTCCTCCCGAGGACATGATCGATGATTCTTGCATGCTCTTGCTGACCACAAAACTACCCATCTTTTGACATTGAGTACTTTCTGAACTGGTCATATATGCAACTAACTATGTCAAGGTAACCACAATGTGACAATGCTTTAAGTACTTGCTCTCCATTGAGGTCTGCCTTGTTTGCGGCTTGCTACAGACGACGCTCAGCATTCTCCTCCAGGTCTTCTCAGCTATGGCAAAACTCACTGCAGGTGTAGCCTCCACCCAGCTCCATCACATTGCTCTGTGGGACTTGGAGATAAAGAAATCCAGTACAACAATGCTGATGCTCTTGTTTGCAGTGCTGTAATAAACTGTTTTGCTCTAATACATTTAATCACATGTACTTTCAGCATTTATGGAGGTGTAAGAAGTTAATTCCTTGCCTCTAATGTAAGACTGGGGCTCTTCCCAGACACTATCATATTTTTAAATTATGTGAATTTTGTTATATTTATATCTTTCTCTATAAAATAGGTAATTTTTGTTCTTTTGTTAAAATTTTTTTCTGAAGGTGCCTTTGTGGCTAAGTCGGTGAAGCATCTGACTCTTGGTTTCAGCTCGGGTCATGATCTATTTCTTTTTGCAGTTCTATCAGTTTTTGCCTCATACACTGTGATGATGTTGTTAGGTGCATATATATTAAAGACTATTATGTCTTCTCAGAGAATTGGCAGTTTTATCAACATGTGATGTTCCTTGTAAGCCCTGGTCATTTTCCTTGCTCAGAAGTCTTCGTCTTAAATTAATAAAGTCCTGGTTTCTTTTGATTAGTGTTAGCATGGTGTATCTTCCTCCATACCTTCACTTTTAATCTATCAGGGTCCTTATATATCAAATGAGTTTCTTGTAGAAAACACAGAGTCTGAGTCTTGTTTTTTCATCCACTTTGACAGTCCTGCCTGGATTGGTGTATTTAGTCCATTCACATTTAAAGTGATTACTGATATACTGGATTAATATTTGCATATTTGTTACTGTATTCTATGCATTGCTTTTGTCCTCTCTGTCTTCCATTTTCCTGCCTTCTCTCATTTTAACTGAACATTTTACACAATTCTACTTTTTCTCTTGTCTTAGCACATCAATTATACTTAAAATATTTTTAGCAATTGCCCTAGAGTTTGCAATATACACTTACAATTAACCCAACTTCACTTTCAAATAAAGAATGTTCTAGAGAATTGAAAAATACAATTCTTGGTAAAAGCAACAAAGAAGCAAACTAATGAAAACACTAACTTAAAAAGATAGATGCAACCCCATGTTCACTGCATCATTATTTATAATGGCCCAGACATGAAAGCAACCTAAGTGTCCATCAATGTATGAATGGATAAAGAAAAGATGGTATAGGGGTGCCTAGGTGGCCCAGTTAGCTGTGTCCGACTTCGGCTCAGGTCATGATCTCATGGTTTGTGAGTTTGAGCCCCGCATCAGGCTCTGTGCTGACAGCTTAGAGCCTGGAGCCTGCTTTGGATTCTGTGTTTCCCTCTCTCTCTGCCTCTCCTCTGTCTCCCTCTCTCTCAAAATAAATAAACATTAACAAAAAAATAATAAGAAAAGGTGGCATATATATATATATATATATATATATATATATATTATTCATCCAAAAAATGAATGGAATTTGCCATTTGCAACAATGAGGATGGACCCTGAAGACATTATTTTAAGTGAAATAAGTCAGAGAGAAAAAGAAAGACAAATACTACATGATTTCACCTATATGTGTAACCTATAAACAATAACAACAGGGGTGCCTGGGTGGCTCAGTTGGCCAAGTGTCTGACTTCAGCTTGGTTATGATCTTTAGTTTTTGAGTTTAACCCCTGCGTTGGGCTATCTGCTGTCAGTCCAGAGCCTGCTTTGGATCCTCTGTTCCCCCCTCTTTCTGCCCCTCCCCCACTCATGAGCATGCCCTCTCTCTTTCAAAAATAAATAAACATAAAAAATACAATAACCAAAACAAGCTCATGGATACAGAGAACAGATTAGTAGTTGCCAGTGGCAGGGAATGTGAAGTGGGAAAAATGGGTGAACAGTGTCAAAAGGTACAAACTTACAGTTTTAAAACAAAGAAGTCATGGGGATATAATGTACAGTATGGTGACTATAGTTAATAATACTGTATTGCATATTAAAAGTTCTCGTCACAAGTAAAAAAAAATTGTTAACCCTGGTGACAGATGATAACTAGATTTACTGCGGTGATCATTTGACAATATACACAAACATCAAATCATTTTGTTGTACACCTGAAACTAACAAAATATATGTCAACTATAACTCAATTAAAAAAAAATCATATTGAGGGGCACCTTGCTGGCTCATTCAGAAGAGCATGTGACTTTTGGTCTCGGAGTCATGAGTTCAAACCCCATGTTGAGTGTAAAGATTACTTAAATAAGTAAAACTTTAAAAAATCATATTGAAATAGTTGTCAATATATTGAAAAACAAACCTGTGTTATAGAAATATATGTGCTTATTTATCAATACATAAATAAGATCAAATATCTTGACTTCAAAGTATTGATGTACATAAATGTTATTCAGAGACATCTAAATATAATATGTGCTGGGGGAAGGGGCACAACTGGGTGCATCAATTGGTTAAGCCTCTGACTCTTGATTTCAGCTCAGGTCTTGATCTCAGGATAGTGAGTTCAAGCCCTGCATTGTCCCCCTTACTAATTGTGGAGGCTATTAAAAAAAAAAAAAGTTATGGGGGAAAAAAAAAGTTAACTAATAGCTAAATAAACTAAAAAGTAAATTAAGGAAAATAGGGAATCAGAAATGTTAACATAGACCTACAACCACATAAAACTTATCTTAAGTCTCAAAAGGGTCATATTCAACTGGGTTGAATTTTCAACCGAATAGATATTTAATTTCTCCAAAATCAATCCGTGCATACACATCAACCAATAACAAAGTTAAGTATATTTTCTGGTAGACTAAAACAATTTGTTTTTAATTTTTTCTTTTCTTTTTTTTTTTTTTTTTGAGGGCGTGTGGGCACATGCACACACAGAGCAGGGAAGCGCAGAGGAGGAGAGAGAATCTTAAGCAGGCTACATTCCCAAAGACATGAAGCTAGATCTCAGGACCATGAGCTCATGACCTCAGCTGAAATCAAAAGTCAGATATTTAACCAACTAGCCACCCAGGTACCCCATCAATTTTTTTTGTTTTTAAATTAGGCTAACATCACCATCTGATGTGGGAAAGCTAGAATGTGGTATTACTTTCTGATATTTTGCATTATCATATTTAAGAGTCAGTAAAATTAAAGCAAATTATAAACCTTAATAGATTCCAGGGATTATCTTAAAGCAGTGAAAAGTAAAAATACATAACGGTCTTCAGAACTTAAAACACTTTCTCCAACATACTCAAAACCATAGACAGCTTACAAGGGCTGTAAGTTTAGATGGAATACAAATCAAGACAATTCTACTATAACTTACTTTGTTTATAACTGATATCAAAAGTGGGCAAATAATCTTGGTAAAAAGCCTGGGTCAAGTAAAGTGAGATGTAATCATCATAGTTTTCCTTAAAGTCTTACACAAGATATTGCACTAAAAAAAATCCTAACCAGGGGCGCCTGGGTGGCGCAGTCGGTTAAGCGTCCGACTTCAGCCAGGTCACGATCTCGCGGTCCGTGAGTTCGAGCCCCGCGTCGGGCTCTGGGCTGATGGCTCAGAGCCTGGAGCCTGTTTCCGATTCTGTGTCTCCCTCTCTCTCTGCCCCTCCCCCGTTCATGCTCTGTCTCTCTCTGTCCCAAAAATAAATAAACGTTAAAAAAAAAAAAAAAAAAAAAATTTAAAAAATCCTAACCAATATCTTTATCAGTAAAATGTGAATGAAGATTTGCCCAATAAATCAAAATGTTTACTACTTTATTTCTGTAATCTGCAACACAAAGAAGTTCATGGACAACAGTACTATCTACTTTGTAGGATTATTGTCAGGGTTATACTGACTGAACCATTTCTCCCTTCTCCAGTAGCTTCAAGAACTAAAAAGATGCTCGTTCCTTTGACTCCCAACTGGACTATTCTAGCAAGGTACTTTATATGTCATCTTCCCGTAAAAGAACTTACATTCTCTAAAATTTAACAGTATTTCTATTCTCTCTAAAAGGTGTAAGATATACTTGGAGGAGTATTTGCTTACTTTAAAAAAGATGAAGTATTGAAGGTAAGCAAGAAATGTGGATAAACAGCAGACCACATTTTCAAATATAAAAGTACACACTACATCCTCTTAGAAAATTAATGGTACTAAAAGCATGTGGAAATCTCTAGTTTAGATTATATGTAATCTTGAATGAGTCCTATAATATCCTCACTTTTCTACCTATGAAAGTCTATTTAATTTATTAAAATATGCCGCATCACCAAAAAAGGTAGAGAGACTTTTAGACCAAAGAGTTTTATTTACAGAAAGGTCATGGAGAATTAACAAAATTTATGAACACAATTTTGTTAGCAATAATAAACAGAAACAGCATGGTTTAATATATATCACTTGTTATATAATACATATTAAGATTTAGTTTTCATGCTACACTTATCCATTAGTTTCTGTTCCAATTTTTAAATCTAGAAATAAGGCAGTACACATGGAACAGATTTACTACATGCTTTTAAATTACGATTCCTTCTATATCAGATATTGTCAATTTTAAAGCCATCTACAAATTAAATGGCCTTTCCATTATAATTGCTAAATTTCGAGATATAAGCTCCAAATGGAACTCAAAATACATAAAATAAACTGTCACAAATTCAAAAGGAAAACATTACAGTAACAGTATCATAAATTAACAATGAATACTGCAGAAGTAAGACACATCAAAAGTTTATTATGATTAAGTCTAGAATGTTTTTTACTTGCATTCTTTTCCATCGAGTTGAAAACACCAAGGTACTAATTGAATGTGAAAGGACCATTTATAAATTGTAGGTGGCATGTGTCATTTTATGGATGAAAGGAAGAGGGACTATGTGCTTTGATTTGCAAATAATGTTCTTTGTCCAAGTAATCCTCAGTGTTTCCATTATCCTTGAATGACAAGATTCATTAAGTACTGTGTGAAAAAAGAGACCATCCTTTTACTGATGGAAGGCTTCTAATCTTATTTGGGTTGGATCTTCTGGATGTCTCAAGGCAATTCCATTACGCAGGAGCAGCTCAATATATGGTGGCCAAAAAGAATCACTAATTTTGACATATGGATCATGTGGAACATCAAATAATCTATTTAAAAGTATCTAGAAAAAAATACCGTTCATAATACCTTAGTAAAAAACTGATACAGCTATAATAAAACATTAAAAATTTGTTTACCAAAGAATGTTGATCTCTTTTCTCTTTGAATAATTGCTTGTCATAATTTCCATGTATTAACTTAAATAAGCGATTTTCTTCCTTTTTAAAAAAACTACATATTAATAAATGGAAACATGTTTAAAACTGTGTACAGACTTCTGCAACTATGTGGAAAGAATCCTTAAACTCACATATGTAGTTCAGATAGAATACAGAGGTGCCAACTAAAGATTCCATCAATGTAAAAGCATAGGGTTTCACTGTGCAAATAATAAATAACATCATAAAAATTTTTTTTAAAGTATTAATCTTAAGAATATGATTAAGGACTAGTCTCTAACTATGTTCTTTTTTAAAAATGACAATATTCTTTCTAGTAATGGATAGAAAACAAACTATCTTATAGTAAAGATAAATTAATAAAAATTGATTTAATAAAATTTGGTATGTTTGGGGCGCCTGGGTGGCACAGTCGGTTAAGCGTCCGACTTCAGCCAGGTCACGATCTCGCGGTCCGTGAGTTCGAGCCCCGCGTCGGGCTCTGGGCTGATGGCTCAGAGCCTGGAGCCTGTTTCCGATTCTGTGTCTCCCTCTCTCTCTGCCCCTCCCCCGTTCATGCTCTGTCTCTCTCTGTCCCAAAAATAAATAAACGTTGAAAAAAAAAAATTAAAAAAAAAAATTTGGTATGTTTAAGAACTAAAGCAGTATTTTCTGTTTCAAGCCTGTGTATAATTGTTTAGAAATCACTAATTAAAAGAAATCTTGAAGACAAAACAACTACACAAAATGCTTACCTCTAACATTTCATGCAGTGTTATCAGCTGTGCAGTTGATTCTTGAATGTTTGTCTTTGACAGAAATGTGAATAACAAAGAATTAACATCTCAGTTCTACCAGTGGCAGAATATTAAACTATATCTATTACGAAATTTTTAAAAATTAGTATTTCTTACCTGCAATGGTACAAGGTATACCAAAACCAAATATTTAGAATTAGGTGATTTTAAAAGAATTCTGAAAGTAAACAATCTGCTTGTACTACACAGTCACGTTCATAAAAACAAAGTTCAAACAACCTCTAAGAAAGTGAATTACTAGAAGGTACAATTCAGACTACCTATAAATAAATAATGGATATACTCATGTAAAACACAGTCTAATTTTTGAGCCTTCCAATCAAAATATCTCAAACAAATGGCATTCCAAACCCTATTTATACAGCTTCGGGACAGGAAACTTACTTCCCAGGGAGCCTTGTTCAACTTTCTATAGTTCCTGACAGTTCTTAATGTTAACTCAATTCATTGCTTCTTTTTCCCTTGGAATGATAGAGAATAAATCCCATTCCAATGCAACCCAAGATTCCTCAAATATTTGAAGATGGGTATTATAAGCCCCAAGTCTTGGCCATATTAATTGTCATTACTTCCTTCAATTATTTTTCATAATCTGTAGACTTGCAGCCCCTCAATATCATAGTTGCTCTCTAAATGTGCTCTAATATCTTTTTTTCTTTTTCAAACCAGTCTCCATATGATACAAGTGTGACTCAAACACCAAAGATGAAAAGGAAGACTCACTTTCATACTTGTATAGATGCTGGAATTTTATTAAGTTTATTCATTACCTTTTAGATATCAATTTTGCCCTGCTGACCTCTCAGCATACCATCATCTAAAAATGTCTAAGCCTCTTTCATACATCTAGCTGAGATATGTCTCCTTCATTCTTTAATGTTTCAAACCCAAGAAAGATATTTTATGTCCCTCACTAAATATTTTATTTGGCCCAGGTCTAGTCAGCTGAAAAATATAGTCCTAATTCTATCATTCAATATATTTACTATCTAGGACAACATCTAAAGGGGTTCTGCTAGAAATCTCCCTCCAAGATAATACTAATCCTAATCAGCAGCTTTTGAGTTCAGACATTTAATTAAATGCAAAGTCATCTACCACAGTGACAGCTTGTACTTTCCTGATACCAGTCAAAGATTACCTTGGAGCCCCTATAAAGTCTTACATAACTACAAATATTTTAAAGAAATAGTGAAAATGAATGTGATTCCTGAGTAAAGATAGTAAAGCTAGACCTCAAAATCTCCTGACCTCTAATACCTTATTGAATGAAAGAGTGGTTTAGAAAAGCAGCATTCACTAGTGAGGAAAGAAACAGAATTAAAGAACTGATACAGAAATAAATAGCAAAAAAGCACATATTGAGACAATCAAAGAAAAAGCAGAGGAAAAATATAATGAAAGCAGAGCAGAAAAAAAAACTTTCAACATAAGGATATGAATAATAATATAAACCATAATAAAATAAAATTTCCACTAAACGAAATGTGACCTCAATTTGCCCCTAAAAACAATGTCATCTATGGGGCGCCTGGGTGGCTTGGTCGGTTAAGCGTCCAACTTCGGCTCAGGTCATGATCTCACGGTCTGTGGGTTCCAGCCCCACGTCGGGCTCTGTGCTGACAGCTCAGAGCCTGGAGCCTGTTTCAGATTCTGTGTCTCCCTCTCTCTCTGCCCCTCCCCTGTTCATGCTCTGTCTCTCTCTGTCTCAAAAATAAATAAACGTTAAAAAAAAAAATTAAAAAAAAAAACCAATGTCATCTTCAAAACAAAAATGATACTGAATGATCAACACTGTAAGGTATCTGTTAAATTACTGAAGGTCAAAGATAAAGAACTCTTCAGACATATACTCAGAAGCAGAAAGATATCTACAGGCTGGCCTAGCTATCTACAGGATGGCCCAGCACATCCTATTTCGGAAGAATGGAACAATCCCTACCAGGTCTTGAGATTTTTTTTTTAATGTGCCAAAAATATCCTTTGCATATAAAGGCAAACCAAGCATTTTTATCAGTCAAGAATCCAAAAAATAAAATGCCCAGGAATTCTGCTTGAACAAATTACTTCTCAAAGAAACCAATCAAATCAATTAGTTTAACTTAAAAACTCAAAAATAAATGGTCAAAGATGATAAGCATTGAATCCAATACAATGTGAACACGAAACACATATATAAATAATGTTATGAGACAGAATAAAAATGTTATAAACCTGCCAAAGTTAAAACAAATAACAAATTGTAATGGTGTTATAGGAAGAATGCTAATTTCTTCATCGTAAGCAGGGAGTGAGTGAATACTGCCTAAAATTGAAAGATGAACATTTTTTACGTCTTTTAATCTTTTATAATATTATTCATAATTTGTTTTTTCTCTGTATTAGGGACCTCTCCAGAACTAAAATAACTTGAGGCACAAAAATATTTATCTGAGTTAACATTTCTCTTCTATCAATTTAAGTAAAATTACATCTCATGCTTATTTTTTTAAGTTTATTTAAATTTATTTTGAGAGAGAGAGTGTGCACACACGTGCATGTGCACAAGCTGGGGAGGGGTGCAGAGAGAGGGAGAGGGAGAATCCCAAGCAGGCTCCACATTGTCAGTGTGGAGCCCAATGCAGGGCTTGAACTCACAAACCATGAGATCATGACCCGAGCTAAAATCAATAGTTGGATGCTTAAAGGACTGAGCCACCCAGGTACCCCATCTAATACTTATTTTATATTGGTCTATACAAAACTACATTGATCTGAACATCTATCAATCCATTTATGCTTCTATATATGTAGGAGTTTATGAAGATGTCTCAAATGATGTTCACCTCATGTTAACAATACGGTGGAGGGATTCAGGGTTTTTTTCTTTCTTTTTTGTACATATTTTTGAATGACAAAACACAGTGTTATGGGCTGCATTGTTTCTCTCAAAATTCACATGTTCAAGTCCCAACCTCCTTGGTGACTACATTTGGAAATGGAGGTAAGTGAAGTTAAATGTGGCCATAAGGGTGGGACCCTAATCCAACTGGAATGGTGTCTTTATATGAAGAGAAAGAGACACCAGAGAGCTCTCTCTACACTCGAAAAGAGAAAAGGCCATGTGAGGACACAGCAAGAGATGGCTGTCCAGAGCCAGCGAAGAAGGCCTCAGCAGAAACCAACTCAGATGGCATTTTGATCTTGGACTTCTAGCCTCCAGAAAAGTGAGAAAATATATTTCTTTTGTTTAAACCATCTAATCTATGGTATTTTTCTCTAGCAGCTTAAGCTAACTCATATATCCAGTATTACTGCTTGACAGACAAAGGGAGAGAAAAAAAAAAATGAGTATCATTTTGTAACATGTATTAATGGTCCATATACTTCATTTTAAAAATGTGAGTTTATCAAATGTAACTTAACAAACCCATAATGGCTTCTGTGATCAATGATTCCTTTCAGAATCCTTTAACTCTGGTTCTATTGGTAGAGAAGCTTGATAGATTAAAGAAAATGGTGAAAACAAAACAAGACTAGAATCAGAAAATGTGAGTTATTCTATGATTATGATCATTAAGAGGTAAGGAATCATGAACTTAATGAAATGGTTAACAGAAGGCTGTCAACAATTTTAGAAATGAACAAAGTATACAAATAACAATGGGTAGAATGGGAAACACATAGTTACAATGAAGAATGGGAAGAATAAGGATAAAAAACACAGATTATAAGAAAACAAAGAAAACTTCCTCTTCTTTTCCTAATATAGTCACAGTCATTCAACAGATACAAATTCATGGGGGTTCCAGGGTGGCTGTCAGTTGATCATCCAACTTTGACTCAGGTCATAATCTCAGAGTTCATAGTTCGAGCCCCACATCTGGCTTGCTGCTGTCAGCTCAGAGCCTGTTTCAGATCCTCTGTCTCCCTCTCTCTGCCCCTCTCCCACTTATGCTTGTTCTCTATCTCAAAAATTAAAAAACATTTATAAAAACAAACAAATAAATAAGAACTCAGAAGATACTAGAATACATAAGCAAGATAATAGACCTACAAAAATGAATTCAACACATAAAGGAGCTCAGAGTGCAGGGTGGGTGAAAAGAGAGATAGATATCAATGATTACTACAAAATCATGTGATAATGCTAATAAAATGACACATAAACTGCATTTAATACTTCACACAAGTATTAAAGGATGATGTTTGAAGTGACTTAAATAAGAATTTGCTATCTTCATCAGATAGGAAATGTTTTGTAAGCAGAAGGAACAGAACGTATAAGACACAAAAAGGTCATTGCATACTTGCTGGAACTACAGGGTACAGTTGGATGGATTCATGCAAGAGATAAAAAAAGAATGGTTAGAAAGGAGGCTAAAGAGATAGGCAAAATCCCGAATATAAATTCATTACTCTAAGGAGTTTATAGACTTCTAGAAGGGAACTATCAGTTTTATGTTAAAAAATAATTAAAATATATATTTTAGAAAAATCATTCTGGTGCCAGTTTCAATGCCTTCCCCACTTCCACAAGCTCTCTTTATTTATAGTATACACTGTTTTTGAAAAAGGAATTAAAGTAGTTATTCCCAATCTTCTGTCACCAAATGAAATATTTATTTGCTTTTGTGAAAAAGGTCTGTTACATAGTAACTACTAGTTAAATAAATAGTCAAGAACTATTGTTAAATAGTTAAATTTGACTAGTTAAATAGTCAAGAACTCACATTAACTAACAGATATCTTTTGATTTTAAATGTTTCGTATGCTCATCATGGAAAATTTTGAAAAGAGTAAAAACAAAAACAAATCTCACCTAAAATCCTAGCCTCCATACAGAGGCACTATTACATTTTTTAGTACAAATTAGACTCATAAAATTTAATTAGCTGTTTTTTTGTTTTGTTTTTTTAAACTTTTTTAATGTTTATTTATTTTTGAGACAGAGAGAGACAGAGCATGAACGGGGGAGGGGCAGAGAGAGAGGGAGACACAGAATAGGAAGCAGGCTCCAGGCTCTGAGCCATCAGCCCAGAGCCCAACGTGGGGCTCGAATTCACTGACCGTGAGATCGTGACCTGAGCTGAAGTGAGGCGCTTAACCGACTGAGCCACCCAGGTGCCCCAAAGCCCGCTAATTAGCTGTTTTTTTAATCAATTTAATAATAAATTGTGAGCATTTTAATAACTCTTTTGGTAGTTCAATATGTTATTTTTAAAAGGTATATTTTCCCCCACTATACGGATATAATATTAAAAAATGTATTGGGGCGCCTGGGTGGCTCAGTCGGCTAAGTGTCCGACTTCAGCTCAGGTCATGATCTCACAGTCTGTGAGTTCAGGCCCCGCGTAGGGCTCTGTGCTGACAGCTCGGAGCCTGGAGCCTGCTTCAGATTCTGTGTCTCCCTCTCTCTCTGCCCCTCCCCTGCTCATGCTCTGTCTCTGTCTCAAAAATAAATACAAATCATTAAAAAAAAGAAAAAAAAAAAAGAAAAAAAAATGTATTTAATCTTATTTTATTGAACAACTAGGTTGCTTCTAATTTTTCAAAAAGTATTATAATGTGATGATGGAAGATTTCTTTACATGTATCTGTGTGTCTTTGAAATGTATAATAAACTACAAAAATTTATCAGAAAATTTACATTTGAACCTATGTGAAACAATCTCATATATAAATAGCTACATGAATTTGTTCTCTAAAACTTACCTTTTTCTTTTTCTTTTTAACATTTCTATCAGGCAGAGGAAAATGATCTTCCAGAAATTCACCCAAGGTAATCAAGAGCTTTTCCTTATATTCTTTTATATCATGCATTTTAGTCTTCAGCTCATCTAAGATTCTAATGGGTTTTTTAAAAATTAAGAGAAATATTTTACTGATAAAATACATAAAATAATGAGTATATGTAACTGGTTACTCATAAAGTTGATCAAACACTTTGTTCAAACTTCATTTGTTCAAACCAAGTAACTAGCTTTATGAAAGTAAAATTCTCTATTTAACGTATAAGGAAACTACAGGTCAAGTCATTAATAAAGGGCCATGTAACTAACAGTTGGCAAAAATTAAAGTAAAACTCGCAATTTCTAATAAAGTTTCCCCTATTTTCATCTATGTATTTCATGTTAACATTTAAAAAACTTTTTCCTATTTCAAAAACCTAGAATACAAAATTAATACCTTGATTCAGAAATTGTCACAACCTGATTTTTCAATTCACTGTGCACTACATTAAGAGATTCCAATATCTGTTGTTGTTCCTCCAACCACTGTTGCTCCCTTTAAACATGGAAAAACAAAACCAACAATAGCCAAATAAAACATTAATGCCAATTCAACATATATCTGTGACTAAAGGCAATTATAATATAAATATACCTTTCCAAGTCTTCCTTTAACTTTTCATTCTTTGACTGAAGAGTAGAGAGTACCAATTCAAGATCATGTCTCAATTTTTGGAACTAGAACAAAACAATTCAAATTAATTACTTAGTCTGTAATCCCATAAACAGTTATATTTATGAATGAGAGTGAGATTTACATTATTTGTTTGGGTAAATACTCAAAAATCAAGAGCAAAAGACCATCAGAAAGTCTTTGAAAGGAAAAAATACAGCAGATACTAAGTTCTTTGTAATATTTCATTTGTTAAATTCAAAAATATAAGAAGGGGTTTTGAGTAATAAATTTGAATTTCACACTAAAATCCAATTAAATGATTAAGTTTTCAATAATCAGGGAGATTAGGTGTCTTTTCTAAGAAGACTATACAGAAACAAACATGAATGATTATCATTCATTTAACAAATATTTATTGATCATTGACTACCAGGCATAGTTGAGAGAGTCAAGGATTCAAAGATGAACAAACAGGAGAATCCAAACAAGCAAATATATAACTGCAGAGAGCAATCAGTATCATGAAAAAAAAAAAAAAAAAAAAGTCAAAATAGGAACACAGAAATGAGGAGCAGGAATGGCTCTTTTAGGTAATATGATAGGGAGAGACCTCTCTGATCAGGTTAAGAGTATCACAGCAGATAAAGACAAGAGATATGACACTGACAATATCTAGCAAAAGAATGTTCCACACAGAAAGATTGTAGGTACAAAGGCAATGAGGCAAGAATATGTGTGAGGTATTTGAGGAACACCAAAAGAACTCTGTGTTGCTACAGCAAATTACAAGAACATCTGGATTTTTTTTCTAGTATCTTTTTGTTTTTTTAACATATTAGCTAGTATTCCACTTTCTTGATGTCAAGAGTTTACCTGAGCTTTTTATACATCTAAATCAGTGACAATTTAAAGTTGTCTATTATAGGGGCATCTGGGTGGCTTAGTCAGTTGAGCATCCAACTTTGGCTCAGGTCGTATCTCTCAGTTTGTGAGTTCGAGCCCCACATCAGGCTCACTGCTGTCGGCCTGGAGCCCACTTCGGATCCTCTATCCTCCTTTCTCTCTGCCTCTCCCACTCCCACTATCTCTCCCAAAAATAAAATAAAAATGTAAACAAACAAATAAATAAATAAAAGATGTCTATTATAAACCTTAGCGAGGGGCGCCTGGGTGGCGCAGTCGGTTAAGCGTCCGGCTTCAGCCAGGTCACGATCTCGCGGTCCGTGAGTTCGAGCCCCGCGTCAGGCTCTGGGCTGATGGCTCAGAGCCTGGAGCCTGTTTCCGATTCTGTGTCTCCCTCTCTCTCTGCCCCTCCCCCGTTCATGCTCTGTCTCTCTCTGTCCCCAAAATAAAGAAACGTTGAAAAAGAAAATTTAAAAAAAATAAAAAAATAAAAAAAAATAAACCTTAGCGAAACCACAAAAAGGGGAGAAATAACCAAATAAATCAATAGTGTAAATAAAATGGTTTTATTTTTAAAAATACACAATTCAAGAAATTGGAAAGAGAGGAAAACAGGAACAGAGAAAAGGTAATCCACATAGGAAAGAAAAATGAAGTACAAAGATTTCAAAGCAACCACACTGATATTACGTTAAATATGATCTAACAATAGAATTAAATTAAAAATAAATAAGAGAAAAGTAACAGGAAAAATTTGCAAATGTTTGAATACTAAAAACACACTTCTAAATCATCCATGAATCAAAAAAGTAATAATCTGTAAGAATATAAGAAATTATTATGAACTATTTGAAAATAAAAACAAAATAAAAATTTCTGGGGTGAAACAAAAGCAGTACTCAAATGAGAATTTACAGAACTAAAAGCCTATATGAGAAAAATGAAAGCTCTCAAATTAATGACAACTTCTACCATAAGAAAAAGAGCAAATAAAATCAAAAGTAAACTGAAGAAAAAATAATGACTAAAAAAACCTTAAATCAATGATATAGAAAAACAAAAAGAAAACTGAGGGAAAAAAATCAAAGAAACCCAAAGTTGGTATTTTGAGAAGGTCAACAAAATCACCCATGCTAATTACAAGAGAAAAAAGAACAAAAATTATTAACATTAGTTACAAGAGAGGTGACATTACTATAAACATTAAAATGGTAATGGGGAAATATTATGAACAAATTTAATAAACTGGACAAATTAGATGAGATGTACAAGTTCTTTAAAAGACACAAACTATACCACTCCTTCAGAGAAAAACAGAAAACCTGATGAGTCATAAAAAACCTAAATTTGCGGCTAAACATTTTCCCATAAAGAAAACTCCAGTTCCAAATGGCTTTACCTATGTATTCTAACAAACATTTAAAGTAATAAAAATACTGATTCTATATAAACTCTTTTGAAGAAAGAATACTTCTCAACTCATTCTATTAGGCTTGATATGAAAGCCTAACAAAGATGTCACAAGAAAAGTAAACCACAGACTGGTATCTCTCATTAACATAGATACAAAAACCTTAATAAAATTTTAGCAAATGAAGTCCGTCAATAAATTAAAAAACATTATTACACAGTGGGTTTTTCCTAGGAATGCATGGCTAATTAAACAGTTAATACCAATTAAAAAAATCAATGTACTGAGTCAATTAATTCAATATAGCCACAGGATATAAAATTAATATACAGAAATCTGTTGAATTTCTATACACTAATAATGAGGTAGCCGAAAGAAATTAAGAAAACAATCCCATTTATAACTGCACCAAAAAGAATAAAATACTAGTAATAAACTTAACCAATGAGGCCAACCAAAGATCTATATTCTGAAAACTATAAAACACTGATGAAAAAAAATTGGAAAAGACACAAATAAACGGAAAGATACTTCATGCTAATGGACAGGAAGACCAATATTGTTAAAATGTCTATACTACCCGAAGCAATCTGCAGATTTTATGCAATCCCCGTCAAAATACCAACAGTTTTCACAGAATTAGAACAAATGATCCTAAAATTTGTACAGAACCCCCCCAAAACCTTAAACAGCCAAAGCAATTTTGAAAAAGAATAAAAGCTGGCGATATCACAATCCCAGATTTCAAAATATACTACAAATCTGTGGTAACCAAAACAGTATGGTACTGGCACAAAAACCGATAAAAATCAATGGAACAGAATAGAGTCCAGAAATGAATCCATACTTTCATGGTCAATTAATCTATGACAAAGGAGGCAAAAATATACAATGGGAAAAAGACCATTTCTCCAACAAATTGTGTTGGGAAAACTGGAAAGCTACATGCAAAAGAATGAAATTGAACCATATTCTTATACCATACACAAAAATAAATTCAAAATAGATTAAAGACCTTAATGTGAGACTTAAAACCATAAAATTTCTAAAAGAAAACACAGGTAAGTAATTTCTTTGACATGAGCCATAGAATTATTTTTCTAGACATGTCTCCTCTGGCAAGGGAAGAAAAACAAAATTAGGGGCGCCTGGGTGGCTCAGTTGGTTAAGCGTCGGCTTCGGCTCAGGTCACGATCTCAGGATTCGTGGGTTTGAGCCCTGGGTTGGGCTCGGTGCTGACAGCTGAGTCTGGAGCCTACTTGGGATTCTGTCTCCCCCCCGCCCCTCCCCCGCTTGTGCTCTGTTCTCTCTCAAAAATAAATAAACATTAAAAAAAATTAAAAATAAATAAGTAAATAAACATTAAAAAAACAAAAACAAAACAAAATTAAACTCTTGGGACCACACCAAAATAAAAAGTTTTGCACAAAGAAACCATCAACAAAACAAAAAGGCAACCTACTGAATGGGAGAAGATATTTGCCAATGATATATCTGATAAGGGGTTCAAATCTAACTATGTAAAGAACTTATACAACACAATGTCAACAAAAATAAATAATCCAATTAAAACTGAGCAGAGGACCTGAATAATCATTTTTCCAAAAAGGACATACAGATAGCCAACAGACAGATGAAAAGATGCTCAATATCACTAATCATCAGGGAAATGCAAATTAAAACAATTCACTACACACCTGTCAGAATGGCTAAAATCAAAAACACAAGAAATAACAAATGTTGGTAAGGATGTGGAGAAAAAGAAACCCTTATGCACTATTGGTAGGAATGCAAATTGATGCAGCCACTGTGGGAAACAGTATGGAAATTCCTCAAAAAATTAAAATTAGAATTGCCACATAATCCAGTAATTCCACTACTGGGTATTTACCTAAAGAAAACAAAAACATTAATTTGAAAAGACACATGCATCCCTATGTTTACTGTAGCATTATTTACAATAGCCAAGACATGAAAACAACTGAAGTGCCCTTCAATAGACAACTGGATAAAAAAGATATGGGGCGCCTGGGTGGCTCAGTCAGTTAAGCAACAGACTTCAGCTCAGGTCATGATCTCATGGTTCGTGGGTTCAAGCCCCATGTTGGGTTCTGTGCTGACAGTTCAGAGCCTGGAGCCTGCTTCAGATTCTGTGTCTCCCTCCCTCTCTGCCCCTCCCCCACTCATGCTCTGTCTCTATCTATCTCTCTGAAAAATAAATAAACATCAAAAAAATTTAAAAACAAAAAACAAAAAAGAAGACATGGTACAATCTATACTATGGACTATTAGTCATAAACAAAGAATGACATCTTCCCATTTGTAACAACATGGATGGATCTAGAGGTATACTGCTAAGTAAAATAAGTCAAACAGAGAAAGACTATACCATATGATTTCACTCATATGTGGAATTTAAAAAACAAAGGAACAAAGAAAACAAGGATATAGATAACAAATATAGATAACAGATTGGGTTTCCAGAGGGGAGGTGGATGGAAGGATAGGGAAAACAGATAAAAGGGATTAAGGGTACACTTATTTTGATAAGCCCTAAGAAATGTATAGAATTGTTGAATCATTATATTGTATACATGAAACTAATATAATACCCTATGCTTAAATCAATGTAATTTATTATATCAACAGACTAAAAAGAATTCATCTTCTCTATGAATTCAGAAAAAATAAATGACAAAATTCAATAATAATTTATGATTTTAGAAAAGATTTTATAACTTGTAACAGAAGGTAATTTCTGGGGCACCTGGGTGGTTCAGTCTTTTAAATGTCCAACTCACTGTCATGAGATCAGACCCTGAGTCGGGCTTTGTGCCGACCATTGAGTCTGCTTAAGATTCTTTCTCCCTCTCCCTCTGCCCCTTCCAAGTTCATGCTAACATGCACAAACGTGTTCACTCTCTCTCTCTCTCTCAAAAAAAAAAAAAAGAAGATATTTCTGCAAGGGCATCTATGAAAAACCTACTGCTAACACCACACTTAATGATGAAAAAGAGAATAATAGCCACTAAGGTCAGGAACAAGGCAAAAATGTCCATTCCTACCACTTTTGTTATATTACTGTAAGTCCTAGAGCAGTACAGTAAGCCAAGGAAAACATAAAAGGCATCCAGATGGAAAGGAATAAATACACATGCCTCTGATCTCAGATGACATGACTAGCTATGTAGAAAATCTCAGAGCACCTACAAAAAGGCTACTAGAATAAATGGGTTTATCATACTCACTAATAGAAGACCAATATATAAATATTAATTTTATTTGTATGTACCAGCAATAAATAATTGACAACTGAAAAAAGAATACCAGTTTAATAGCACTAAAAATACAAAATTCTAAAGGGATGAATTTGACAAAAATGCATAAGACCTGCACATCTCTGTTACAATTTATTAAATTGTTTTTAAAAATTATGAATTGGGATGGGGCACCTGGGTGGCTCAGTTGGTTGAGTGTCCGACTTCGGCTCAGGTCATGATCTCGCAGTTTGTGAGTTCGAGCCCCACATTGGGCTCTGTACTGCCAGCTCGGAGCCTGGAGCCTGCTTCGGATTCTGTGTCTCCCTCTCTCTCTGCTCCTTCCCTGCTCACGCTCTGTCTCCCTCGGTCTCTCAATAATAAATAAACATTAAAAAATAATTTTTTTTTAATTAAAAAAAATCATGAATTGGGACACCTGGCTGACTCAGTCGGTAGTGCATGAGACTCTTGATCCTGGGGTCATGAGTTCAAGTCTTCTATTGAAGGAGAGGTGCTTAAAAAAATTAAAATAAAAAAAAAATCAAGAATTAATATTGAAATTTGTCACATTCTTTCTGAATTCATGAGATGATTAAAAGTCTTTTCTTCTTTTTTAGCTTTTAATATAGTGAATTATAAAACACTGATGATATAAATCTTAAAAATATAAACAAATGGAGACCTAAATAAATGCAGAGATCATACAGGGCTCCTGGATCTGAATTGAGACTCAGTATGCTAAAGATGTCAATGCTCCTCAAATTAAACTACAGAATCAGGGAAATCTCAGTCAAAATTATGGGACAGAATGACCAGCCAACTCTAATATATAGGAAAATATAAAACAGTTCTGATAAAGAACAAAGATAGAAAATCACTCCCATTTTATTTCAAGATTTATTATAAATCTTAAGTAAATAAAACAACGTCATCTTCAAAAAATTTGTATTTATTTATTTTGAGAAAGAGAGAGAGCACACAAGTGGGGAAAAGGGGCAGAGGGAAAGAGAGAATCTCATGCAGGCTCCCTGTTCAGGGTGGAGCCCAATGTTGGGCTCGATCCCACGACCCTGGGATCCTGACCTAAGTCGAAATCAAAACCTGAAATGACACTCAACTGACTGACCCAAGCACCCCTAAAACAATGTGGTATTGACCTAAAGACAGAAGACACACAGAAAAAAAAGAAGAGAAATAACCACAGAATGAAGAATAAATGTGGAGTCTAGAAATAGATCCACATATATGCCATCAATTAATTTTCAATAAACATGCAAAGGAAATTCAAAAAAGAAAATATAATTTTCTTAACAATTTGTTCCAGAACACCCACAATTAGTATTCATATGAAAGAAAATACAACTTTATCAGTAACTAATTCCATATAAAAACATGAATACAAAATGGATCATAAATGTGAAACTTAAAAAATTTTAAAACATTCAAAAAAAATGTTTCTGACCTTAAGTTGGGCAAATTTTTTTTAAGATTTTATTTTTGGGGCCCATGGGTGGATCACTCAGTTAAGCATCTGACTCTTGATTTTGGCTCATCATGATCTCATGGTCGTGGGATCAAGCCTTGTGTTGGGCTCTGCATCGTGACCATGGAGCCTGCTTTGCATTCTCTCTGTCTCCCTCTCTCTCTCTTTCAAAAAAAATAGACTTAAAAAGAAAAAAAAAAAAGATTTTATTTTTTAAGTAATCTCTACACCCAACATGGGGCTTGAACTCACAACCTCAACACCAAGAGTCACATGCTTTTCTTATTGAGCCAGACAGGTGCCGTTGTGCAAATATTTCTTATATTTATTTAAGCACAAACCTTAAAAAAAAAAAAAACTGATAAAATGGAGGTAATCAAAGTATGCCTGTCTTCAGGATAGGCCCCTGGTGGACTCCTGAAGGATGACCTCTGAGGTCTTGTAATATTATACCTGATAAAAGTGTTTATGTAGGGGTGTCTGGTTGGTTCAGTCAGTAGAGCATGTGACCCTTGATGTCAGGGTCATGAGTTCAAGCCCCACTTGGGAATGGAGCCTATTTTTTAAAAAAAGGGTTTATGTATGCCTGGAACCTTAGGTCACTTGGTACCAGTTTTATTAAAGAGTCTATTCCAATCATGTGATTTATGGTGAATGCAATTGTGGTCTAAAGGGCTGAAGCCCAAGTAGCTGAAGTCAGTCAAGAAAGCCCCACATGCATAGTGACTGACTCCGGATAAAAAACCCTGGACAACAAAGCTTAGGTGAACTTCCCTGTTTGACCACACTTTGCACATTTTGTCACATTCAGCTGCAAGGAGAACTAAACACATCCATGCAACTCCATTAGATAAGGACTCCTATAAACTTAGTCCATGTGTGTTTTCCCTTTGCTCATTTTAATCTGTGTCTTCTCACGGAAATAAACTGTAACCATGACTACAATAGCTTTTCTGTGTTCTGTGAGCCCATTTAGCAAATCACCAGACCTGACAGTGGTCTGGGGGAAAACCTTGACACGAATGGCAACACAAGTGGGATTTGCTATAATGACCCCAGCTCACCAAAACACAATGGAAGCACTAGGTGGGAAAAAGAAGGTTAATGGGGCAGGGAATGATGAATCTGATGCCTAATGTTTATACCAAGTCAACAAAGATAGAAGACAACAGCCACAACGTGATCAATAACTGCAGGCAGGGGTGCCTGGGTGGCTCGGTCGGTTAAGTGTCCAACTTTGGCTCAGGTCATGATCTCACGGTTCGAGAATTCGAGCCCCGCATCAGGCTCTGTGCTGACAGATCAGAGTGTGGAGCTGGCTTTGGATTCTCTGTCTCCCTCTCTCTCTGCCCCTCCCCCACTCACACTCTGTCTCTGTCTCAAAAATAAATAAACATTAAAAAAATAATAACTGCAGGCAGAAGTAGTCAATGAAATTTAGAAATAACAGAAAAAATTCTCAGACACTTGGCTAACTGCATGTATAAGGAAATACAAAATAATGAGAAACAAGCTAATTATTCAAGCCCTTTGTTATTTTTATCTGTAACAATTAAAATGAAAGCAGAGTGTTAAGGCCAAGGCTGGTACTGTATCTAGTTTGTATTTCAGTCAGTTCAAACCAGAACTGCTAGCCTTAGGGCTACTACCAAAGGGAAAATTATGGTGGAACATTAGCCCATGTGTCATTTTTTTTTTCATGATATTGAAAATTTGGTGACTCTTCTCAATATGAAAAAGAAATATTATCTTTCATTCTGGGAAAATGTTCATGTATTATTTATTATTTCTTCACTTCCATTTTTTTAAAATATTATTTATTTTTGAGAGAGAGAGAGAGAGAGAGAGAGAGAGAGAGATGGCACAAAGACAAGTGGGGGAGGTGCAGAGAAAGAGAGGGAGAGAGAGAATCCCAAGCAGGCTCTGCACTACCAGCACAGAGCCCAATGTGGGGCTCAAACTCCTGAACTAGGAGATCATGACTTGAGTTGAAATCAAGAGTCTACAGCTTAGCTGACTGAGCCACCTGGGCACGCCCCCCTCCATTTGTTTTTGTGTTTTTTTTTTTTTAATTTGGAACTTCTACTGGTTGTATTTTGTACTTCTGAGTTGATAAGATAGTTCTCTTCTATTATTGCAATATTCCTTTTTTTGCCATCCTTACTCTGTAGATTTCCATGCCTATAATCACCAACCTTTTTGTATTTATTTCAGGTATGTTTTCATTTACAAAGGCTCTTGTTCTCTGATTGGTTCTTTTCTTTTTTACTGTTTATTTAATTTTTTTTATTTATTGAGAGAGAGAGAGACAGAGCACAAGTGGGGGAGGGGCAGAGAGAGGGAGGGAGACACAGCATCTGAAGCAGGCTCCAGGCTCTGAGCTGTCAGCACAGAGCCCGATGCAGGGCTCAAACTCACAAACCATGAGATCATGACCTGAGCCGAAGTCAGCCACTCAACTGACTAAGCCATCCAGGTGCTCCTTTTTAAATTTTTTTTAAAATGTTTATTTACAGATAATCTCTTTTTTCATCACTATTTCTATCTCTAGACACACTGATACTTATTTCTTTCCATGCACTACATCCTTACTTAAAATTCTTGTTTGCTTCTATCTTCTTTCCTATACTTTGACTTAATGGACTTACACTTAAAGTCTTTATTGACATGTATATTATGTTTTGAGGACATACATATATTAGGATCATCTAACTATGTTTAATGTTTTCACTTTCATTATGAAGAGTTTAATCAAGTGAAAATTAAGCACAACCATGAAGTTTACATATTAAACACTAATTTTAAACACAGTTCTAATATACAAATTGGTGATACAAAATTCAAATTATTTCAAATATTCTGTTCAACAGACATAATTAAAATCAAAATAAAAAAATTAATATGGCTTTAAAGTGGTTTCATTCTGCTTCTGATGTCATGAACTTACCCCAAATACTTCTAGTTATAAGTTAATTAGGGTTACTACCAATTCCTTAAGTTACTTACCTCTTCTTCTCCTAATGTTACTAGAACTTTTTCATTCAGAGGAACTACTGCAGAAAAAAAACAGGCCAAAATTATATATATGGTGAGTTAACTCTCAAATATAAAGAATTTGATTTTGTGGCTTCTAAGATATCTCTTTCTCTTTCCTTAATTAACACCTTTACATATATAATCAATACATAATTTTAGACAATATATATAACCAATATATAATTTTAGACAAACATGACATTTATACATTTTTGGGTTTTGTTTTCTAAATCCTCAAAAACAGTTGGTTAAGCGTCCAACTCTTGACTTAAGCTCAAGTCATGATCTCATGCTTCTTGAGATCATGCCCCATGTCAGGCTATGCACTGAAAGCACAAAGCCTACTTGGGATTTTCTCTCCCCCTCGCTCTCTCTCTGCCCCTCCCTCACTCAGGCTCACTCTCTCTCTCTCTCTCTCAAAATAAACTTAAAAAAATTAATAATCTATACTGTTTCCCTAAATATATCTCTCTGTAATTATATGATCCTATGCACGTATATGTACATGTATATTATCTACACACACACATGCAAGGGTTATTCATTTTGTTATTGTTGGTTTTATGAGAAGGGGATATCATACATATTATTCTTATTTTTACTCAACAAAAACCCCATGGAAATTGTTTCTATCCTGATGTAAGTCTAATCCATAATTTTTAATCACTCCATAATATTCCACAGGGTGAATATACAAAGTGTATTGAGTAATATCAGTACTGATGAAACATTAACTTTGAACCTAACTTTCAGCCACAAAAAACAATGACTGTAGCATTTCTAAATTTATGTCTTTATGTACTAGTGCTTTCATTTGGGGAGGATAAATTCTCAGAAACGGAATTCCACAGAAGGAAAAGCATATTTTGAATTTTAATATAGAATACCAAATTCTTTTCTAAAAACTTACTATTAGCAATAAGAAACAGCAAAAGATACAATAAACTCTTCTACAATTTTTGCCAGTTCATGAGTATCAACTAACATTCCATTTTAATTTTGTATAGCAAAATTTAATCCTTATATTTAGAAAAGTTCAACCTTTGTACTTTAAGTTTACCTTTCCTAATAAAGTACTATTTAAAATTTCTCTAATGATATGCTACTGAAAACTTTCTAATCTATCTACTATTCTACAGGGTCTTCTGACAGGAAAGAGCTTACGACACGTGCTTCATAGGACATATACTAGAACTGATTACTGGCAGCCCCAGGATGGCTCCCAAATCATTTCAATAAATGCAATGAGAAGGATTTTAAAAATGTAAAGTTCATAATCTCCCTCTTGTCCACTGTGGCCATGAGTAGTATCTCAATATTGATTCACATAATTATTTAAGCCCATACAATATATAGCAGCTTCTAAGAATATAAAGATATTTTAAATCCTTTCAGTGGGGCAGTCTATGGGACTGGCAACCTTAAGCAAAGTGGTTATTTGACCTGTGGATCAGCCTGTGTGTTTGGTGTTACCAGTTCAAAATGTGCACATAAGGGATGATGATAAGAAAAACAAAAATAGAAAATTCCCTGATATATAGCATCAAAATGAATGAAATACTTTGGAATAAATTTAACCTAGGAGGCAAAAGACTGTGATGAAAACTACAAAACTACAAAGCAGCACAGCACGGAGCCTGCTTCCGATCCTCTGTCTCCTTCTCTCTCTGCACCTCACCTGCTCACACTCTCTCTCTCAAAAATAAATAGACATTTAAAAAAAAAATCTTGAACAAGACGTAAGAAAGACTATTATAATAAACTAGTGGATTGGTAATGAAGGCCTAAAGTAAATGTGTGGCAGTAGGGTTCAATATTTCATGATTGGCTATATGCGATACATGAAAAAAGAAGAACCTAGAAGGACTCTTAAGTTTATAGCTGATCAAATAAATTCCATTCAATGGATCAGAGAATAGAGATCAATTCATAAATCTCAGGTGTCTATAGAATATTTTAGAAAAGATAACAAGAAAGTAGAGAGATACGTTAGTGTGATGTTACAAATAAGTCTGGCTTGGATACATAGATTTGGAAGCTGTTACGAAAATTGTGTCCTCCTCCTCCCCACCAAAATTCGTATTTTGAAGTTCTAATCCTCAGTACCTTAAAATGTGCCTGTATTTGGAACTGGGTCTTTAAAAATGTGATTCTGTTAAAATGAGATCATTAGGGTGAGCCCTATTCCATTATGACTGGCATCTTTATAGAAAGAGATTAGGATACAGACAGGCGACCATGTGAAGACACAGGGAGATGACCATCTACAAGCCAAAAAGAGAGGCTTCTGAAGAAAACAACCTTGCCAACACCTTGATCTTGGACTTCTAGCCTCCAGAATTGTGAAAAAATTAATTTATTTTGTGTAAGCAACCCAGTCCATAGTACTTTGTTATGGCAGCTCTAGCAAACTTATACAGAAGTCATTAATACAGGTATAACATAAAAACAAAAGCAGAAAATATAATCCTGGAGTAGCATGTAGAGTAGGAAGTTAAAACTGCTGAGCACAGCCCTCCAAAAAAATAGCAAATTTTAACAGCAGAATATGAACAGCGTTTGAGATGCTCAATATAATGCTGAGGAGGCAATAGAATATAGTTTAATACAAATTAAAAATAGATTATATATGTACATATCAAGTGCTAAAATTAAAAAGACTACTATGTGATAATAAAGATGTGGAACAGTGGTGGGCATGAATATAGTAGTTAAAACCAAGAATGTAGATGAAATTATCTCGAAAGAGAATGAATAGAAGAATCCCAACAACTGGGATAGAGAACAGTAAGCCTACAAAGGAGACTAAAAAGGGAAGTGGGAGGAGCTAAAGGAAAGGTGGCAAATGGGCAGGAGAAAGAAGGGAGATGTTAAAAGAAAGAGGATACAATCCATATAGAATACCAAATACACACATATATGTGGCACAGAGAAAAGTAAGCTTTCCTAATAAAAAAAGATCTCCTCGCTGGGTATTTTAACTGCAGATATTTAAGCCATTTTCTATTTCTTGACTAAAGGGAAATATATAGCTGGTCCCCATTGGACAGATCACAAGGCAACATACAATCCATGTGGCCCTTATATAAATAAGTATCTAAAATAACTTTTCTCTTCCACTAGGTATGTTTCATTCATTAAGAAACAATTTACAGTTTCTCTTGCGCGTGTGGCATAGTATCTATGATGATCAAATGATGGTTATGATAATTTAAGATTATTATATCAAACAAATATATTCATCTATAATACCAAAATAAGCACAAAATAATGTATACAAATGAAAGAAAAGTTTAGGCAATTTCAACAAGGCTAGATAGACCTTGAAATTATCCTTGAATTAATTTGCCATTAATTTGTTTAAAAAAATATAAACGTAAAAATAAGAACCTTACTTTCAGGATTTTCTTTCTGCCATTGACTGAGTTCAGCAGTCAAACATTTCACTTGCATAATTAATAATGACAGCTATAAAAAAAATCATAAAACAAAGTCATTTCTTACAGAATTTTTATAGATATTCATGAAAGTGTAGACATTCTTAATACTTTAACACAAATTCCTAACATAAATGGCTAACATAAGAGCCATCCAAATTATAAAAAACTGACACTCCAAACACAATCCTGCTTTAAGCCATACTAATTATAGTTCAAGTCTTAAGAAGTTTTCAATTCTACTTTACCACTCAACCTAAAATAAAAGGACCTAACCATATTACTTTTATTTCCTAAATACTACTATAAAAATATAGGGGCACCTGTCTGGCTCAGTCAGTGGAGCATGGAACTCTTGACCCTGGGGTTGTGAATTTGAGCCCCATGTTGGGTACAGAGATTACTTAAAAATAAAATCTTTAAGAACATAAGATGGTATTTCTTGCCAATAATTTTTAGACAAACTTGCTTTAGGGGCACCTAACACAAAGTAGGACAACATGTGTTCTAATTATTAATAAGGTATCTTAATTGCAATTATTCACTAGCTGGCTCCATCCGTAGTGCATGCAACTTTTATCTTGGGGTCATGAGTTTGAACCCCATGGTGGGAGTAGGGTTTACTTTAAAAAAGATAAATTTGCTTTAAAGATGCTCTTTAAAATTAATAGGTATGCAGATAAGAGTAAACAAAGCAAGCCTGAGATTATTTAAAGGTTTGCTTTCAAAGTTGGCTCTTGACTGGCATCTGGAACTTGTATTTTGAGATCATTCCCACCAACCTGTTAAGTGACTCATTGTGTCTAAACTGTTTTTGTAAGGAATATGACTGAAGCTGAACACCTGCTTTCCTTCTGGAAGCCTGGTATTTTGATAACTGCTAGGCAGAGGGTGTCTATGTGACTAGCTCTCACAAAACACCTTGGTCGCTGAGTCTAATGAGGTTCCATGGCAGAAAACATTTCACACAGTCACAACTCCTTGGGGGAATTAAGCATATCTTGGATGACTCCAATAAAAAAGGACTCCTGAAAGCTTGTATCTGGTTTCCTCTGGACCTCACCCCATGGTCCTTTTCACTTTGCTGATTTTACTCTGTATCCTTTTAACATAGTATATCTCAGCCATGAATATAGTACACACTAAGTTTTGTGAGTCCTCCTATGAATTACTGTGAGTCCTGTGAATTACTCCTGAAAGTAATCTGGGGAACCCTCAACACAATAGGAGAAGATATATTTTTTAAGTTTATTTATTTATTTTTGAGAGAGAGAGAGGGAGAGACAATCCCTAGCTGGCTCCACGCTGTCAGTGTAGAACCCAACACGGGGCTCAAGCTTACGAATTGTGAGATCATGGCCTGAGCCGAAATCAAGAGTCGAACGTGTAACCAACTGAACCACCCAGGTGCCCAATAGAAGATATTTTGTGGATCCCTCAGATAATGTTATTATTGACTATCTCAGGATCCTGATTCTTTACAACTATATAAGCACTTCCACCTAAATCAGTGTTTGTTTGGTTCACTGCACAAAAAATTATTCAGGAAACTTACAGGTCCAATCCCTAGTGATTCTGATTCACTAGGTCTCAATTTCTATGATATAAGAACCACGTTTCCCAAGAAAACCAGATGATAGCTTATTTACTGTATAATGCTGTTTCAAATACAATATTCAGTTTTATACTTTATAACAGAACTCTGCATTTATTGATAAATGCAACATTTTTAAAATAAAAGATGGCTTAATTCTTGATTAGACATTTTTACATGGAAGACCTGACCTGATATGATAGGCACTTCCAAAAGTGACACATTAGTTTTTCCTTCTTTTTCTATCTCTCTTACTCTCATTATTATTCAGTATTATTATGCTCATAGATTTTTATTTTTATTATTGTTATAATCAATCAAGGCCATTATTCCTTTTCAAATGATATCATATTTTGTGTTTTGTGAACAGTGCCTAAATATTTTGCATAATCTATATTTTTTTCAAATTAGTTTTACACTGAATGACACAAAAGAAACTTAAATTACTAATAGTTCACATGTAAGCTTGATTACAATCTGAATGAAAAATAAGTAGGAAGAAAAAGGCCCTCAAAAAAGCTTCTGTATTACATCTCACTCTGTGAAACGGCTCTGCTTCTGACTTCAATTGTCTGCTGCTCTAATAGGCCATGAAGCGCATGAATCCCCAACTGCAGCTTACTGCTGGCAGGCGCGCGCGCGCGCGCGCACACACACACACACACACACACACACACACACACACACACCTTCCTCACCTGCTGCCCTTGTAACAAAATGAACTGGTTTTTAAAAGTAAAGTGCATGATTTGGAACTCAGGAGTACTTTCAATTAGTTCTTACACTTTCTGACATGCTCCTACAAGTTTTAGAAAACTTTCTTTAGGGGCGCCTGGGTGGCGCAGTCGGTTAAGCGTCTGACTTCAGCCAGGTCACGATCTCGCGGTCCGTGAGTTCGAGCCCCGCGTCAGGCTCTGGGCTGATGGCTCAGAGCCTGGAGCCTGTTTCCGATTCTGTGTCTCCCTCTCTCTCTGTCCCTCCCCCGTTCATGCTCTGTCTCTCTCTGTCCCAAAAATAAATAAACGTTGAAAAAAAAAATTAAAAAAAAAAAAAGAAAACTTTCTTTAGAATCATTTGTATATTTGACTTTGTTCTTTAGAATTATCACTAAAACTTCTAATTTTTTATAATGTCAAATACATCTAAGTTTTCTTTTATACTTTCTTGGTTTCTACTTTTAGCCAAGAAGTTTCTCCTGTCCCTAGACGGCACAAATAGTCTCCTAACTTTTCTTATAAGACTTCTATGGCAATCTATCTAGAATATATGTTTATGTAATGAAAGACAAAGCTCCAATTTTATTTTCTTCCAAACAGATAACTAGTTGTACCCCTATTACTTATTAACAATTCATCCTTTTCCACAAATGGGCACTATCATCTTTGTCATATTTTAAATTCTTAATCTGTTGCATTCTTCCTTTGGTATATTCCTAAACCAATTCTTTAGGGCTCTATTAAAATAGATATCTTAATCTTTGTTTAAGCATCAGTGAAGTCAGTTAAGGTTCTACACATATAGTAAAAAAAAAAAAAGAAAACAAACTGGCTACTGTACCTAACACAAAGTAGGACAACATGTGTTCTAATTATTAATAAGGTACCTTAATTGCAATTATTCACTCAACAGTTAAATATATGTGTAACTGTTAAGAGATAAATAATAAAGAAAATATTCCTTATTTAAATATATTTATTTAGAGTAAATATATATAGTAAATACAATATATTTATAATAGTTCATTCAAAAAGTATTTACAATACTTCTCTTAAATCAGAAATAATATTTTCCAAATGATTAAGCATATGGGTATCAACAAAGCTATTATATGTGGGTTAATATAGACAAATAATATTCTTATCCAAAACACAATACATTAAACTTAACTATTTTTAGGAAGAAAAAAAAGGATTCATACCTGAGCATTTGAATCAGTGAGTGTCTCAGTTCCAACAAGTGATAATTTTTTCTGACACTTCATTTAAAAAGTAAATAAAACAACAAAACAAAGCAAGTAAATAAAAATGATTCACATACTATAACCTTTTATATATAACAAACAATTCCCTTTCTTTTATATCAATGTAATATTATACAAATATCTGATTTAAGAGAAGAGTTTAAGTTCCTCACTTAAAAAAAAATGTTTACTTACTTATTTGAGAGAGATTGTATGCATGAGCCAGAGAGAGGAAGGAGAGAGAGAGAGACAGAGAGAGAGAGAGAGAGACAGAGGCAGAGACAGAGACAGAGAAAGAGAGAGAATCCCAAGCAGGATCAGGGCTCAACGTCATGATCAATCGCAGTATCATGACCTAAGCCAATATCAACAGTCCGAGGTTTAACCAACTGAGTCACCCAGGCACCTCAAGTTCCTGACTTTACAGGCAAGAGGATCATGAAGGCATCCAAACAGGTCTCACGGTCAATATATCAAAAGTAAAAGGGGATATTAGATATTCTATATTCTGTATAGAATGAAATAATGAGCATAAGAAATAAGGACAAAAAAATACAAACATAGCTAGGGTAAATTAGAAGCTAGGTAATGGGAAAATAGGAAATAAGAGAACAGGAAGGAAAGCACCATAGAAAAACAACAAAAGAGATAAGAAAATGGTTAAGATCATAGGAAAATAAAGCCTTCAGGAGACATCATTTTTGTTCCATTCAAAAAAAATCTACAACCATTAACAGTGATTATATGATTGAAAATATGGGTAATTTAAATTTTACTTGTGTACTTATTTCTAGTTGCAGTATCTTTTAAAAAAATTATTTTTAAATTCAAATTTCTATACTGAAAAAATGTCAAAAGCATAAAAAGGAATTATTTAAATTATCTTGAAAATACACTATAATCAGAGTACCAAGGATTTACATGAAAAAATAATTTTAAAAAAGAAAAAAGGGGACAAAAAACAAATAATAACCTGCCTTAATCTAAAATCTTACTGCAAAGAATGGGATAAGAAAAGTTTGCGGCCTGTTTCACACATTATGCTATTTTGAGTAGAAAAAACTTTTCCAACACACAGTAGTGTACCAGAAGTGATACTCACTAACTCAACATTTCAAAGACAACATTTTCTATATTAATTCATATTTTCACCCAAACTCCATAATTATGTGTCCTCACCACTTCTCTACTCTCTATCTTAGGAAATAACCTGACCAACCTCCTAGTGGCCCAAACCAGAAACCTGAAAGTATTCATAATTTCCCTCTGTTTCACAACAATTAAGTTCCACTCATTTTGGCCCTATCTCCTTAGTATCTCCTAAGTCCTCCTTCTATATGCAGTGATAGGATATGGCCCTACAGTATTTCTTATCAGGATTAGTAAGTACTAGAGCCTCCTAAATACTTCTTCTATCTGCAGTCTCAATCTTCTATATTCCATTGTCTTCAAAACAACCAAGCAATTTTCCCAAACTGCATCTTTTCCAAAAGATTCATGTTTATAATGCTTTAATTGCTCCCCACAGTACAAACTCAACAAAATCCTTCATGTTCTTGCTCCTAATTATATTTCCAGCCTCACTCCACAGGTCAATCTCCTCCGAACTTACAAAGCCATAATATTCTATCTAAAGTTCTCTAAACTCTTCCAACCTTACATATTTTGTTCCTTCTGCTTTATATACCTCTCCTACTTTCAGAAGCTAATTTCTATTTATCCTTTAGAAATTAATTCAGTTATTACTGCCTTTAGAAAGCTATCCTTGACCCTTTCTATCTAGGTTTACTACTCGTTTTAAGTAGTCTTTGTATTTCCACCACAATACTTCTAACATAAAAGCAATGGTCTCTATTACATGACAATCTCCTTGAGGGCAGGGATTGCCATAATTTTTTCTCTTTCTAGAGCTCACCTGGCATAAAGTTTCTTGAATAAATGCTTACAGGTTTAAAAGCTATATAAATTTTTACTGTATAACATAACAGCTTTCAGGACCCAACATAATTATTTTTCTTAAGTCTATTATTGAAATGGAAAGAAATCTTATAGTAATTAATATATATATCACTTTGACCTCTTGGTACTTACTTCTTCCATGTCTTTCCACATTTCGTCACATTCCTTAATAAGTTCTTCTTCAGCATTTGTAACATCTTCCATATCTGTACTACTATCTGGGTCTAGATCTTGCTGATTCACTGACATGTGCCTTGTGATTTTTTTAGCCTTATAAGAAAACCTGAAGTAAAAATATTTATTCATTTAACAATAATTTCTTGAACACCTATCACCTGCCAGATAGTAAGCTAGGAACTAAACATGTAAGAGTGAACAAAATGGGTAAAAATCCTTCCCTACCATGGAACTTATATTCTAGTTAAAATAAAGAGACAATAAACCAGTTATATAAGTGGAAATAGATATAATATATATATCAATTTATAAGTGGAAATAATTTTATGTAGGAAAGCAAGACAGGGAATAAAATAGGACATGCTTGGGTAGGGGTAATGTAATTTCACATAATGTGGTCATTTAAGGTCATTGAGAAGTTAACGATTGAGCAAAAAACATGAAGGAGATAAGAAAGTGAGACATGGGGATATTTAGAGGAAGAGGCTCCAGGCAGGAATTGCCAGTGCAAAGGCCCTGGGGCAGGAGTATGATGGTCATGTTCCTAGAGCAGTAAAGCAGCCAGTGTGATTGGAGCAAAGTAAGGCAGAGAACACAAGATGAGGTTGAGAGATTTAGCAATTAGATTATGTGGGCTTTCTAGGCTATTTTAAGGACTTCAGCTGAGATGATAAACGATTAAAGGGTTTTCAATGGAAAAATGACATAAATTGAATTATATTTTAACAGCACAACTCTGGTTAACAACAGGCAATAAGGACAGAAACAGGAAAGTCAGTTAGAAAGCTATTGCAATGATCCAAGCAACTTTTGTTATTAAAAAAGTTTAGGTAAGCAAATGGAAAGATGGAGCTGCCAGTTGGGTACTGAGATAGTGAAGACAGTGGAAGAAACAGAAGCAGCTAGATATGAGAAGGTAATGATTAAAAATTCAATTTTGTACTTGCTAAATATAAGGTGTCTATTAGTGCAGATGCTGATTAAGCAACTGAATGTACATGTATGGAGTTCAAGGGAAAGTTTTGAGCTAGAATTTGAGTCATCACCATACAAGATATGTAAAGCCACAAGGCTAGGTGAGATTACAAAAGCAAGAGCGTACAGACAGAAATGAGAAGAGGTCCAGACCTGGAAAGAATAATAAACAGGAACCACTGAAAGAGTCTGAGAAGGAGCACTCAATAATAAGGTGAAAAGAAAATTAAGAGTATGATAACCTGAAATTCAAAGTAAGAAAGTATTAAAGAAAGGAGTGATGAAGTATCAAATACCAGAGATAGGACAAGTATGATAAAAACAGAGAACTGACAATTTACTTAGTAATATGGATAGAGGACTGTATTTTCCAAAAAGAGTCACAGCCATATTCCAGGTTATTACTCCCTGTCCAGAGGCAGAGACTATTTATCCTCATCATGAACCTGAGTATGACTTTCTAACTGCCTTCACGAATAGAATATAATGGAAGTGACTTCCAAAACTAAGTCATAAAAGGCCATAGCACTTACACCTCTGTCTCAGAACATTCACCCTTATAAACCAGCAACCGTGCTGTGAAGAAGCCTGGTACAAATGTTTGTTTGTTTGTTTGTTTGTTTTTTAATGTTTTTGACAGCAAGTGAGCACGTGTGAATGGGGAGGGGCAGAGAGAGAGAGACAGACAGACAGACAGACAGAGGATCTGAAGTGGGCTCCCCCCGACAGCAGAGAGCACAGAGTGGGGCTCGAATTCACAAACTGGGAGATCATGACCTGAGTTGAAGTCAGACGCTTAACTGACTGACCCGCCCAGTCACCCCAAACTGGCACAAATGAAGAGACTAATGGTGAAGCCCACAGAAAGGAACTGAGGTTCCCAGCCAAAAGCTAGCATCAACAATTAGACATGCACATGAACATTCTGATGATTCACCCCTCAGACTTTGAGACTTCTAGACAAGGGCATAGACATTGCAGAGCAATTGACAAGTTGTCCTACTATATCCTGTCTGAATTCTTGATGCAAAGAACTGCTGAACATAATAAACCTCTAAGTCTTAGGATAATTTATCACAATTTCAATGGAATAAATACACAAAACTGGAGGCCTTTATAAGGGAGTTTCAGTAGAATGGTGGGAGTAAAAGCATGAATGGAGTGTATTCAAGAGAGAACAGAAGGCAAGGAACTGTACATACCTAGTAATATAAAATATTTTCAACAATTTTTTTCTCTAAAGGAAAACAGCTGGAGGGTGATATGGGGTCAAGAAAGACTTTTTTTTAAGTCAGGAGAAAACAGAGCACTTAAATGACACAGAAGGAAATATTGCAGGAGTTGCAAGAGAAAAAGAATGGAATTTAACACCTAAGTAGAGAGACTGATTTAAGATAGAAGTCTATATAGGGGTACCTGGGTGGCTCAGTCAGTTAAGCGTCCGACTTTGGCTCAGGTCATGATATCACAGTTCGTGGGTTTGAGCCCCATATTGGACTCTGTGCTGACAGCTTAGAGCCTGGAGCCCGTTTTGGATTCTGTATCTCCCTCTCTCTCTGCCTCTCTCTCTCAAAAACAAACATTAAAGAAAAGAGATAGAAGTATACATAGTTCATCCATTTTAATGGAAATGTAGGAGGATTGCAAGCAGGTGAGTAGATGTGTTGATAGGATTTTATGGAAGTTCTATTTGGACTGCTTCTCTTTTCTCAGGGAAATGTTAACTAAGGTCATCAGCTGTGAATGAGAATGGGGAAAAGCATTAAGAGGGGCGCCTGGGTGGCTCAGTTGGTTAAGCATCCAACTTCGGCTCAGGTCATGATCTCACAGTTCCTGAGATTGAGCCCCACGTCAGGCTCTGTGCTCACAACTCAAAGCCTGGAGCCTGCTTCAGATACTGTGTCCCCCTCTCTCTCTGCCCCATCCCCACTCATGCTCTGTCTCTATCTCTGTCTTAAAGTAAATAAAACATTAAAAAAAAAAAAAAAAAGAAATACATTAAGAAATGTATGAAACAGCGGCACCTGGGTGGCTCAGTTGGTTAAGCATCTGACTTTGGCTCAGGTCATGATCTCATAGCTCGTGAGTTCGAGCCCCCATTGGGCTCTGTGCTGACAGCTCAGAGCCTGGAGCCTGCTTCAGATTCTGTGTCTCCCTCTCTCTCTGCCCCTCCTCAGCTCATGCTCTGTCTCTCTCTCTCTCAAAAAATACATAAACATTCAATGTTTATAGCAGCACTCTCAACAATAGCCAAATTATGGAAATAGCCTAAATGTCCATCAACTGATAAATGGATAAAGAAATTGTGGTTTAGGGGCGCCTGGGTGGCGCAGTCGGTTAAGCGTCCGACTTCAGCCAGGTCACGATCTCGCGGTCCGTGAGTTCGAGCCCCGCGTCGGGCTCTGGGCTGATGGGCTCAGAGCCTGGAGCCTGTTTCCGATTCTGTGTCTCCCTCTCTCTCTGCCCCTCCCCCGTTCATGCTCTGTCTCTCTCTGTCCCAAAAAAAAATAAATAAACGTTGAAAAAAAAAATTTTTAAAAACAAATTGTGGTTTATATACACAATGGAGTACTATGTGGCAATGAGAAAGAATGAAATATGGCCCTTTGTAGCAACACGGATGGAACTGGAGAGTGTGATGCTAAGTGAAATAAGCCATACAGAGAAAGACAGATACCATATGGCTTCACTCTTATGTGGATCCTGAGAAACTTAACAGAAACCCATGGGGGAGGGGAAGGGAAAAAAAAAAGAGGTTAGAGTGGAAGAGAGCCAAAGCATAAGAGACTCTTAAAAACTGAGAACAAACTGAGGGTTGATGGGGCGTGGGAGGGAGGGGAGGGTGGGTGATGGGTATTGAGGAGGGCGCCTTTTGGGATGAGCACTGGGTGTTATATGGAAACCAATTTGACAATAAACTTCATATATTGAAAAAATAAAATAAAATAAAATAAAATAAAATAAAATAAAATAAAATAAACACATAAACATTTAAAAAAATTTTTTTAAATGTATGAAATAGATATATAAGAGAACAGGAGAGGATAAAATAGTAGGATAACTTGAGATTAAATGTCCACTTGAGACTATTAAATACCCACTAGCGAATATGTCATTAATTTAAAATGGAATTAGAACATGGTTATATATTTTCTTCTATAGTGTAGCAGCATAGGTACAAAGACCAAGTGAAAAAATGATAGTCTTTGACGTATGACCACAGGAATGAGTAACTACTAGAAGATAGAGAATATAATCACTAAAGAAAAAGAGGTCAAGAAAAAGGGAGGCCATATGTGGATATTAAAATCACCACGAAGTATGACAGTAGTGCTGCAGAGGGCTGCAGTGAGCCAGAAGCTAAAAATCTTCAAGAAATGAAGGAGCATGATATAATCTTGCTAAATGACCACTGCAAGGAGTGGTAGGTAGTAGTAGACTCTGATGGCATGAAATGCAAAGTTGAGACAATTTTAAGGAAGTAGACAGACCAAAAAAGAATAAAGATGTCTACCCCACAACACTAAATGCAAACCAGAACAGCCCACTCCCCCAAAACACTTTTATTCATAAGAAACTTAAGTTTTATACTACTTAATCAAGGTCTCATCAAGAGAGATTTTAAAGAAACTTGGGGAGATACACCATGTTCAGAAATTAAATGACTCCATACTGTAAAGATGTTAATTCCTCCTAAGTTGATCTATTGAATCTTAATCAAAATTCTAAAAGTATTTGGGATGCCTGGATGGGCTCAGTTGGTTAAGTGTCTAACTTGATTTTGGCTCAGGTCATGATTTCATGGTTCATGAGTTTGAGCCCTGCATTGGGATCTGTGCTGACAGCTCAGTGCATGCTTGGGATTCTCTCTCTCCCTCTCTCTCTGTCTCTCACTCTCAAAATAAATAAATAAATAAACTTAAAAAAAAAAAAAGTTCTAAAAGTTTCTATTTTTGTGGCACTTGACAAGCAAATTCTAAACTTTATATGGAAGGGCAAGGGGCCAAAAAACAGCCAAGACCCTCATGAAGAAGATGAGAAAACTTGCCTTACCACACATTAAACTTATTAAAAAACTATACTAATTTTTATAGCGTGGAATTAGCACATGGATAGGCAAACTGAACAGTGGAACATAAACACATAAAAGCCTTTCTGGATTCACACATTTATGGACCTATGATATAGAACACAGGTGGCAATGCAAATTAAGGGGATATAAGAACAATCCAAATAGGAGCATATTTTATAAACTATATTGCATTTTTCCCCCAGGTATAATTTGGTCCTTCATAGAACTTCCTCATTTTTTTTTTTAATTAACTGCAGAGTATTTGGGTGGAGGGGAGGGAAAAGGTGGGTTAAGCCTAGATATACACCTCAATCTTTACATGATCCCTACATCCCTCAAAAATTCCAGAAACAGAAATGATAAAGCAGAACATAAAGAAAACATGGAGACATTTTGTTTTACTTGGATTGGGAAAGCATTTCTAACAAAACTAAATAAAATCTCCATAAATTTTTTTAAAATTCTGCAGGTACAAAGATATCATTAAAAAATTAAAAAATAATCTAACACATCCTTACTAAGACACCACACTGTATTTTCTCTCACTGCACTGAGTAATAAACCCAAGTTCTTCAATATCCCACCCCCCAAAAAAAGCTAAAACGTAAAACCTCAAAATTTAAAGAAAATATTTGTAACATACATGGCACTCAAGACCTAATTTTCTTAATGTATAATGAATGCCTACAAATATGAAAAAAAAATCCAATAACCAACCATAAAAAAGAAAACTAATTTAAAAAAGTGATCACCATAAAAGTCAGGATATCAATGCTTTTGGAGGGAGAGAAGAGACAGGAGAAAGAACTTTGATTAGGCTGGGCCAAATGAGAAACTTTTGAGATGATTATCAAAGTTTTATTTCTTGATCTACATGGTGATAAAGGTGTTCACCTTATAATAATTTATGGAATTTACATTTATTTTTATATGGTTTTTTTGATATCTATATTTTACTTTGCAATAAAAAGCTAAATAACAGAAACAATCCAAGAGAAATGAGCAAAGGACAAAAATGGGAAATTTAAAAAAATGAGAAATATCCTTTATATATAGAAAAATGCATTTTTAACCTTACTTATAAGTCATAAAAATGAAAATTAAACAAGAGTCATTTTTCATCCGGACTAGCAATAATGAAAAATTTAATAATAATCAATAATGAGAAGAATATAGAACAAGAGGCATACACTATTCACAAGAGGCATGCACTGTTCATAAACTAATCACTTTGTAAGATAATAAACAATAGCCATTAAAATTTTAAATACATTTAACTTCTGACCCAGAAATTCTATTTCTAGGAATAATACTATAGATAGATATATTTGCTTTAGTCTACACAGGAATGCATACTACAGCATTACTCAAAAAAACTGTGTGAACTCTACAATCAAACTGTCTAGGTTTAAATCCCGGCTTCAATACTTACAAGCTGTGTGACCTTGGGCAAGGCACTTAAACTGTCTCTGCCTCGGTTTCCTTACCTGTAAAATGAAGATAATAACATTACCCCATAAAGTTGTTATGACAATTAAATGAGTTAATATATATAAAGTTCTTAGAACTGTGCTTAGCATATGAAGTTATATCATTATTAGCTATTAACATTACTATTAACAATCTGAAGTCAACTAGTAAAAGACTAGTTAAATACCTTCAGCCATGTACAAAAATGTTTACACTGTTTACGTTATGGGTAAGGCTTTATATCAAAAGTAGGCTATTAGTAAAGCTTTGGGGAGGATCCTAAGTTATAGGCTGATTTTCCAATGAAGAGGGGGGATGTGCCCCTAACCACCCTGCTCACCCCTTGTTCAAAGGTCAACTATATAGTGTTGTATATGAATTATACCTCAGTTTTAAAAGAGGGGGGAAGACAGTAAATGTTATGTGGTTTTTACCACAATAAGTTTTTCTTTCTTTCTTTACCTTTTTTTTTTTTTTTTCTAAAGAAGAGAGCTGTCGAGAAGGCGGCTAAGACATGAAAGCGCAGACCAGGACGACGGCAGCAGGGAGAATGATCCTACCATGTACCCTTGGGTTTCTTGGCCTGCCTAGTTGGTTCGTTCTCTTTCTCTCTTTCCTTCGTTCTTTCTCTCTCTCTCTCCCTCTCCCTCTCCCTCCCTAGAAAACAGTAAGAAGCGCCCACCACCTCTTTCTCGTGTGGGAGAACCAAGAAACTCAGGGAAGAAAACAGTTCCTTCAGCACCTGAAGGGAGGCCCTCAAGTTAGCTAGTTCCCTCAGTTCCCTGCCCCTCTGTCATTTCCCTCTAACCCGCTGGGTTCTAGAGCGGGAGAAGAGCGGGTCACAGGGACTGGCGGGACGTCCGGTATCCAGTTCCCGTGAGCTTCAGGGTCCCACCATCGGCGCTACAGTTCCATACCCTGGGAGCTTTCCAAGTGTCTACCGTTAAGGTGCTCTCCTTTACCCACCTCTTAACCACCACACAGCCACGGACTGCAGGCCACCTCAGCCTGGCTTCAGACAGGACTTCCCGGCCTAGGGCCCCGAGCGCGCGCTGCTTGCTGATTGGATCTGGTCCTACGCACCCCAGCCAATCCCGAAACTCGCTCTGTCACTGTCGTTCAGGCCGCGCCGCTTTGCGGATTGGTAGGGGAGCTGTGTCGTGTCGCGCCTTGTTTGACAACTCTGGCAATATGGCGTCGGAAGGTGGTAGCGATTCACAGCCGAGAAGAAGAAGGCGCCGGGACACGGGGGAGCCGGAAAAAACAGAACTCGGCGAAAGAGAGCTGACAGTGGTTGTGGCTGTGGCCCAAGAGAACGAAGAGGAAAATGAAGAGCGCTGGGTTGGGCCCTTACCTGTAGAGGCGACATTGGCCAAGAAGAGGAAAGGTAGCTACAGCGATAGACACAGGGCGAGTTGGAATCTGCGTCCCCAGACTGGGAAATTTCAAACCAGACTCAAAAATCAGATGGTGTGTGCTTGCGGGGTTTTCTGCCCTCAGAACAGAGGGTCAGCTTCTGTTTTCTGGTCATTCTCTACTAGCACGTTCTCCCCGAAATAATGATTTGGGCTGAATACAGCGTCTTTTTGCTACTATCTAACAATGTTAGTCATAGATGTGTTAGAGGAACGTGTTCTAATAGATGCTAAAGCTAACTTATACTACTACCTATTATGTGCTAAGCGCCTCTCATTTAACCCCTATAGCGGGCGCATTAGGTTGGAATTTCCGTCTCCGGTTTATTAAACGTCAAAGAGCCCAGTTCTCTTGAAAGCTTTTATTTCAAGAGTGCACTTAGTCTCTTGGGGCACGCGGGGACCGAGGGCGAGATGGCGGTGCCTATTTAGAATCGTAAAGAGTAGGTAAAGATCATTTTAATCCTGTCTCTTCCAATAATGAGTTTCTGACCTAGGAAAGTTACAGAAGTTTACTGGATAACAAATTTTTCGTCTAAAACCCGCGCTGTGGTTTTCAAACCACACGCAGGAGATGCCAAGGCTTGAAGTATTTTCTAACTTTCGTGGAATAGTGACCAAGTTTTATTAAATAAAAAGGGTAGGGAAGGAAGTTAAGTTTTTCTTATTTTCAAAAGTTGTTCTATAAAATGTCTTCCTTGGTGTAAAACCATTAAAATACGATTTTTCTGAAAGGTCAAATCTTACTTTATCACTCTCTCTGCCTCAAACTCTTCAGTGATTTCTCATTTTAAAAACAAAGTCCAAACTCCCTATCATGGCATACAAGTTCCTTCACGATGTGATCTCTCCTTACCTCACCAGCACATTTCCATTGCTTCTGTTTCCTAACCCTGTCTTCCTTAGGCTGTACTCTAGCCATATTAAAACACTTGAGAATGGGGTATGCTCTTTTTCTTCTTTGGATGCCTGCCAGGGTATGGTGTATACCTGAAATAATTTCCCACACTCCTTTTCCGGTGGCTAACTGTTGTCCAAGTTGAGCACTCATTTCCAACTATCGCCTCCTCTGGGAAGCCTGTCGTTTCTCCAGTGTGGGCTGGGTTTCTAAAGAACATTGATCATAACTCCGAGGTAATTTTGAACACCTGAGTTTACAGGTAGCTTTCAAATTTTATGTATCCAAATTTTGAAGAAGCTACTTTTTTGAACATTGTACATTGACACCCGTAAAGTGTTATCTTTTTTACAGTTAGGTCTTTCTGTTAAATGTTTCCAGAGCAACTTCTTCATTGCACTTGCTGCATTTTATAATTGTGTATTAAGTCTGTGATCGATTAATATTTGTCACCACTGCTAAGACTGTAAGCTTATAAGAGCAAAGACCATGACTGCTTTGCTCCACTGCTTTGCACGTAGCAAGTGTTCAATAAGTATTTATTGAATGAATGAATATTACAAAGTTAATGCTCTTATAGTTGTAATAGAATATGTTTGCATATCCTTTTTTATGGAAACATAAAAAATATCAAAGTGCTGATATTAGTATTAAGAGACAAAAATCTTACAAACAATACAATTGAGACAGATACAGCAATAATTAGGTGTGAAAATGTTTATAATTAAGTAGATGCTTATTGTATTTAAGCCAGTCAATAGTGTATTCAGTTTGAAGAAAAAAACTGAAATTTATAATTTTTTAATGTTTCTTTATTTTTGAGAGAGTGGGGGAGGGGCATAGAGAGATGGAGACCCAGAATCCAAAGCAGGCTCCAGGCTCTGAGCTGTCAGCAGAGAGCCTGATGTGCTTGAATGTACTCACTGTGAGATCATGACCTGAGCCAAAGTCAGATGCTTAACTGACTGAGCCACCCAGGCACCCTGAAAAAAACTGAAGTTTAAAAACATGTCTGAAATGTTAGGGACACCTGGATGGCTCGGTCGGTTGGGCGTTCAACTTCGGCTCAGGTAATGATCTTGCGGTTTGTGAGTTCGAGCCCCGCATCGGGCTCTGTGCTAACAGCTCAGAGCCTGGAGCCTCATTCAAATTCTGTGTCTCCTCCTCTCTCTGCCCCTCCCATGCTCATGCTCTGCCTGTCTCTATCTCTCAATAATAAATAAACATTAAAAAAAAATTTTAAATCATTAAAAATTAAAAAATAAAAACATGTATGAAATGTTAGAAAAATAATCATTGAAGATTTTGTCTAAAAAGGAGTTTGAGGCACCTGGCTGGCTCAGTCACTAGAGCATAATAAAATTTATTTTTAAAAAAAATTTTTTTAATGTCTATTTTTGAGGCAGAGAGAGAGACAGACCAATCGTGAATGGGGGAGAGACAGAGAGAGAGGAAGACAGAATTTGAAGCAGGCTGCAGGCTGTGAGCTGTCAGCAGAGAGCCCACCGTGAGGATCGAGCTCACAAACTGCGAAATCCTGACCCAAGTGAGATCATGCCCCAAGCCGAAGTAGGATGCTTAACCGACTGAGCCATTGAGGCGCCACTGCAAAAACTTTTTTTAATAAAAAGACGGGAGTGTGACTTGCGTTTAGCTTTCTAGAAAAAGAGCTATCCTCTTTAACATGTTCTTTGGACGCTAGACTTTTTTCTATGCATTTTCAGAAAGACATTATAAATTGTTATATGACACTACCTTTAATTAACCAAATGGTTTCTCAAAGGTAGGAACTATGTGTTCCACTTCTTTATGTCCATGTGCCTTATAACCTATTTTGTTTTCAGTAAATAACCTGCTCAAGTAAACTAACAAACAGCAAAAGGAATGTGTATCAGTATTATATTAGCTGCGTAAAAGAAGTCCCAAAGTAAACAGTCTAGGATTGGTATGGAGGCTTCAAAGGGACCTAGGCTTTTTCCAGTTTTCTGCCATAACATCACTAAGATATGGCCCTCGTCTTTGTCCTAAGTGGTTATTAGAATCAGTTCTCTTATCCCAGTTCCCAAGTATAGGACTGAGAAAGGGAATAATGGAATACTTTTTGAAGGAGACTTCTTGATTGTCACATAACACTTACACTTCTATTTCATTGGCACATGGTCACACCTAACTCTGGAGAAGATGAAAAAGGTTGTCTTATAGCTGACTGTCATTTTGCACATATAAAAATGGTGGTTCTGTTATTAAAAATGAAGGGAAAGGAGTTCATTGGGCACAGCTTTGACTCTGCTATACAATAGTTATGAAAAACTATGAAACATCTCATTATGTTTAATGTAGGAATTTTTTTAAATTTTTTTTATGTTTATTTCTGAGACAGAGACAGAGCATGAGCAGGGAAGGGACAGAGAGAGACGGAGACATAGAATCCAAAGCAGGCTCCAGGCTCTGAGCTGTCAGCACAGAGCTCGACGCGGGGCTCGAACTCACAAACCGTGAGATCATGACCTGAGCCGAAGTCAGTCGCTCAACCGACTGAGCCACCCAGGCGCCCCGGAAATTTTTTTTTGAGAGAGATCATGTGTGCTTTCAGAGGGAGAGAGAGAATCCCAGGCAGGCTCCACACTCATTGTGGAGCCGAATGTGGAGATCAATCCCACAACTGTGAGATCATGACCTGAGCTAAAATCAAGAGTTGGTCACTTAGCCAACTGAGCTACCCAGGCTCCGCTCTAGCAACTTTTTATAGGCATGTTTGACCTTTGTTGGATTATTTTATTAGATACACATATAATGTCAATTTTTGCTAGTAATATGGTTCATAGCTCTTGTAACAAAATATCTCCTCAGATTAACACTTTTTCAAATGTTTTGCCCCTGGAAAAAGTTGAGAAGTCCAGGATTTTCTCAGCTCTAAAAATCTATTTAGTATTTTATCATGTTTATCTGCTTCAAGCCCACTACTAGTGACCTCAAAGAGGATTAGTGTCTTAAAGATAAACACCCATAGGTGGCCACTGGTCTCTTGTTAATTATTTAAATTAGCACTAATAATTGGCTCTACTAATGGTTAGAAAGATGGTTGTGATACTTTCATGAAACTTTTTAAGGTTTTTGTTTTGTTTTGTTTTGTTTTGTTTTTTCAGTGTTTATTTGTTTTTGAGAGAGAGGGACAGCACAAGCAGGGGAGGGACAGAGAGAGAAAGGAAGATACAGAACCTGAAGCAGGCTCCAGGCTCTGAGCTGTCAGCTCAGAGTCCAACATGAAGCTCAAGCCCACCGTCCGTGAAATCATGACCTGAGACGAAGTTGGATGCTTAACCGATTGAGCCACCCAGGAACCCCAAGTTTTTCTTTTTTAATGGAACCTTAATATTAAGCCAGAATCACTCAGTTAAGTTCTGAGGGCAGTTAAGCATCTGTACAATACCTGAGAACCTGTCATGACTAAATAATAACAGTGCTGTTCACTACTATGAAATACATAACAGACTGGATTTTTTTTTCATTACATGTGAATTGAGAGAAATGTAATAAGATATAGAAGAAAATAGAAAATAGATTTTTTTTTTTTTGAGAGCAAGGGAGGGGCAGAGGGAGACAGAGAGAAAGAAGTGGGACTCACCCAAAGTGGGCCTTGTGTTAACCCGAAGTGAGGTTCATGTTCACCCGAAGTGGGGCATAAGCTCACCCAAAGCAGTGCTCAAGCTCACCTGAAGAGGGCTTGTGTTCCCTCGAAGCAGAGCTTGAGCTCACCTAATATGGGACTCGAACTCATGAACCATGAGATCATGACCTGAGCCAAAGTCAGATGCTTAACGACTGAGCCACCCAGGTGCCCAAAAGAAAATAGAATGTAGAAAACTCTTACAGAAAATGCAAAATAGTATATAGTTGCAGTTTAAAATAAGTATTTCTTTACCTTTTTTTCCTCAGTTCTAGAGTTTGAAAGAGTCTATCTTGAAAATCTCCCCAGTGCATCTATGTATGAGCGCAGTTACATGCATAGAGATGTTATCACCCATGTGGTATGCACCAAGTAAGTCTCACACACCTTTTTTTGTTTTTTTTCTGAAAAATTTATTTTATAAAAATGCTTCAGTTTTGAAGATGATTTGTAAAAGTATCTTTAGGATACCATGGATTTCTATTTAATGCCACCGATTCTATAATAATTTAAGTTAAATGAAGTCCTACATATTCTTTCCAATTTCCTACAAGGAATGCATTCAAGGTAATATCAATACCGTAGGTATTCGGATGGTTTCTATTTTTATACACCTTAAAGGGGAGACTATTCTGTACAAAATCTTTCTAATACTTAACAAGACACCTTGGATACAATACAAAACAAATGTACATTGGTTATTTATCACCTTTTGAAGATGAGTACGTTTTCCATGTGAAAAGACTGCCTACAGGGTGATTTTACGATTAAAGGGCTGTAAGGTCTACTGAAATTCCTGGTGAAATTTCTTTTTTTTTAATGTCAAGTCCTAGCACAACTCTGATCCTACCTCTTGGGGTTAAAGTTAGTGCCACATCAACTATTATGATATCCAGGAAAGAACTACAAAATTTGCCATTTTCTATCTACCCTCATATGGTGGTCTTTATAAAGAAAGCTTAAAATAAAAATATTTTGAAAGAGCCAAAGATTCTCAGTGAATGATTGCTTTGGGGGTACTAAATAACTCATAGATCTGCTTTACAAATTAACTTCTACAATTTTATGTATGCAGGACAGACTTTATTATTACTGCCAGTCATGATGGACATGTTAAGTTCTGGAAAAAAATAGAAGAGGGAATTGAATTTGTTAAACATTTTCGTAGTCACCTGGGTAAGAATTTCACTGTGTGTGTGTGTGAGTCTTAAATTGTATTGGTTAAAGTTTCTTTTAAAATGTTTTTTTTTTCCTTTGAAACATGCATATTTGTTTCATTGGTATTTACTAGAATGTTTTGATTTATTTAAATAGGAGTTATTGAGAGTATTGCAGTTAGCTCTGAGGGAGCATTGTTCTGTTCTGTGGGTGATGATAAAGCAATGAAGGTGTTTGATGTAGTGAACTTTGACATGATCAATATGCTGAAGCTTGGGTGAGTCTTTTTTAAAGTATATACTTTTTAACTTAGTGAAATAATTTTTAAACTGTCACCATTTTGTAGATATTTCTAAACAGAATGTATTGCCATTGCCAGCTGTGCTTTTGAATTTTGCTTAGGAAAAGTAGATAGGAATCCTTGTTATGATGCTCTTTGGAGGCTTCTGCTGTTGTTGTTGTTAATCACAGCAGAAATTTTTAAATAGCATCATCACAAGGATTCATTATATCCATTTAACATTACTTAATAAAATAATGAGGATCCATCATGTCTAATTTGCTGGTACTTAGAATTAACTTCCTTGCTTTGCTTATTTCAGTAATATGTATTGTGTCTTATAAGGCTTATGTACATTTTGGAATTGAGGTGATTCGTTGGTAACTTTAAACTTTAAAGTATATTGATATCCACACCATGTGGTTGAACTACAGAAATGAGATGAATACTTTGTTTTAAGCATGTCTTTCTTAAGACATCATACTGAATTTGTATACGTCTAAATGAATGTCACCTTGAAAATCTAGCATTGTCAAAAATAGTCTTAGGACTTGTCTTAGTTCAGACTGCCATTACAAAAGACCATAGGCTGAGTGGCTTAACCAAAGGAAATTTATTTTCTCAGAGTTCCGGAGGCTGGAAAGTGCAAGACCAGGATTCCAGTAGGGTTTGATTTGTGGTGAGGGCTCTCTTTGGGGACAGGATGTAAGGAGGAATGGTATCTTCCTCTTTCCCTTCTGTGGGATTAGGGCCCCACATTTATGACATCATTCAACCTTAATTACCTCCTAATTATCTCCAGATCAATCACCTTGGGTAACTGCAACATATGAATGGTGGGGGGACAAGAACAACAGCTCATTACATAGCAGTACTTCTTTTGGAATTTCCTTCAAAACCAGTTGATGAGCCACTAAAGGATATTAGTCTCATTACTTATGGTCAGAACTTTTTTTTTACTACAAATAGAAATATATATTGGTTATCTTGTCTTATTCCCTGCTTTGTTTACCTACACTTTAGCTGTTTTTACAAATTAAATCTATTCATAAATGTTGAACCTCTGCCACCTTTGGGGATATTATTTAAGTTTTGGTAGAAATTCTAAAAGAAGAGTTCCAGAAGTTTTGAGCATCAGCACCAACATTGGAATAACTGTGTAACTTCTTTAACTGACTGCTTAGAAGGAGACAACACTCATTTGAGTGTGTAAGTTTGGTATTTTGGTTAAATCTGTCCCAGGTTAAATCTGTCCCAGTTCTTTTGTACTTTGTTTATCAGGTAGCATGTTCAAACTTTATAGTTGTAAGATTAAGTCACTAATAATGAAAATGTGATATCAAAATGTTTTCCTTTTGATCATAGTCATAACTAAAATATTTTGATTTTAAACATTTCAAGAATGAGTTTATCAAGTATACTGTTAGATATAAACCTATTTAAAAATAAGTTAAAAATAGACTGAGACCTAGAGATCCAAAAGGCAATGCCCTGGAATATTTTAAGGCCCTGGTCTGATTAGGTTTTCTTATCTATCCAAGAGAAGTAAATGATCTGCTGTAGGAAGTTTTCTATGTGGTCTGATAAATCCTCAGAAGTTATTACCATTAGATTAATGAGGTCAGAAAGGGAAAATTAGTTGTTCCTCCCCAGTTTCTATTTCTGCTACTTTAGAGCAAGGAATCCAAAACTAACTAAATCATTGGCCAGGACATTGTTTTGGTTGTGAGAGTGGATAAGGATGCTTACTTGCTGTATTAACTTCTTTTTTCCCCTCACTATTTTAGCTATTTTCCTGGACAATGTGAGTGGATCTATTGCCCAGGGGATGCCATATCTTCAGTTGCTGCTTCTGAGAAGAGCACAGGAAAGATTTTCATTTATGATGGTCGAGGAGATAACCAGCCGCTTCATATTTTTGACAAGCTCCATACATCACCTCTTACTCAGATACGGCTGAATGCAGTTTATAAAGCAATAGTGTCTTCTGATAAATCTGGAATGATTGAATACTGGACTGGGCCTCCTCATGAATATAAGTTCCCCAAAAATGTGAACTGGGAATATAAAACTGACACCGATTTGTATGAGTTTGCCAAGTGCAAGGCTTATCCAACCAGCATATGTTTTTCACCTGATGGGAAGAAAATAGCTACTATTGGTTCTGATAGAAAAGTTAGAATTTTCAGATTTTTAACTGGAAAACTCATGAGAGTCTTTGATGAATCACTAAGTGTAAGTGCAATATAAATTTAATGGGAATTTCCTTTTCTGAGTGTCTTTATTTTGTGCAATTCCTAAAAGATATTTTTTCTGGATATAGATATTTACATTGATGGTTATTTTCTCTTAGCACATTGAAGATATTATTGATCTGTCTGCTCTCTTGCAGTGTTCTTCAAAACTCTTTTCCCAGGGTTTATGATGTGATATCTTCTGAGCCAATCATCCTTCTTTTGTGTGGCTTTTACTCTGCTCACTCCTGCCTATTCATATGACTACTCCCAAATTGATTTCTCCATCTTACTATTGTGAACACACATGGTGCCATCTGTTTTGTTTTGTTTTGCTGTCTTCATGAATGGCACCAATATCCATTTACTTGCATAAGCCACAAACCTGCGTCATCCTTAACTTTTTAACTCTTTTTCCTTACCCTCTATTTAATTCATCATGAATCCTGTCAATTTTAGTTTCTAAATATGCTTAAAATCTATCCCTTTCTTTTCAGCATAGCTGTCACTACCCTAGCTCATGATCTTTTGCCTGGACTGTCTCATGGCCTACTGCCTATATTCGGGCTTCCTCCTAATCAGTTATCCACACTGCATCCAGAGCAAATTTTTTAAGTGCATATTTGATCATTTCATTCTTTGAACCTTTTAGTGACTTCTTATTGTTCTTAGGATCAAGACCGAAGTCACAACCTGCCTTATTGTGGCCTTTGCCTACCACTCTAGCCTACTGTCACTCACTTTTCTATCTGCCTCTTAACACTAGCCATTTAGGCCTTATTTCAGTTTCTTGAACATGTCTTCCACCACGGGGCCTTTGCTTATGCTGTTCCTGCTGCCTGGTGTCACCCCTCCTCCGTTCTTTCCATTACCTGTTGAACTTAAGCTTCAAATCTCATTTAAAGAGTCACTTCCTGTGGGAATTCACTATTTGTCTAACCTAGGACAACTTTTTTTTTTTTTTATGTGACTCAATATCACTCTGTTTATTTTCTCTTAGACCATTTGGCTTGGTCTTATTTTTGATTACTACATATCAACCCCTTGTAGACTAAACTCTATGTGATCTATGCTCCCTTATCTGTTTTGGCTCATGTTTGTATCTCCAGCACTAACAACAATACGTGACACATAATTACTGCTAACAAGAATTTGTTAAAGCATGTAGTTGTAGAATAAGACTTTCTATCCATGCAAAGTTAACAGTTTTTTGTGGAAATTGGGTCTGATCACCTGTTTCCCTCAAGTGTTCTCTAACTACTAATGGTATGTTGAATCCTCTGAGAGTCTGTGGGTTGAACCTTCTTCATAGCAGTACTGTTTATTGTATAATAATTCTACATTGTTGGTAGTAACCAGTTTAGATTCCTTGCATTAAGGTCTTAAATTCTGTTACTCTTCTTAGTGACACTGTTGTTTGGTGGCAAGTGGCTTTAAGTTGGGTGGATTATCTACCTGAAGTAATATGAATCCAGACACATGTGAAGATCTGGTTGTTAGATCATCCTCCTGACTCATTTTCCTTTTGGAAGAGAACAGCTTTCCACTCTACTTTGAAGAATAGGAGAAAACTGTGATGTTTTCTTCATTAATGGCAGCTGGTAACTAGATATTAGTTCAACTTAAATATAACTTAAAGGCCTTTACCAACTTGCAGCTCTTTGAAGATTCCTCAGCAAAAGAAATATTTAAGAACACAGTCTCTGGATATTAATTTCTTAACACGATTACTCTGTTTCTTCATTATTGACTTCAACAAGTGTTGAAGAGGGCTGAAATAAGATGAGGTCAGTAGTAAAACTTATGACAGAAGTGAGATTCAAAATGAGAGATTGTCCAAACAATAACAACAACAACAACTAAAACAAATGCCAAGTAAATTAATTAGAAGGATAATGGGTAGTAAATCAGTGGAATCTCACAGTTAATGAGATATGCATATGGTTACACAGTTGTGTATCACAGAGGCCCTGCTATTAAGGCTAGAATACTGTAAAAAGATACTGCTGTATTTATCAGGTTGGATTAACATTTATGAAATACTTACACGCAGGCAGACAACTGTCTACAAACTTTAAGTCATGAAAATGAATCTAATCTAGTAAAATAATCAGGGGTCCCTCTCTATAAAAATGCTAGGCTATTTCTAGCATATGAATAAACAAGTAGTCTCAGAGACTGGAGATAAGAAAACCTAATGACCAACAGGCTTTTTTTCTGTCCTGTAAGACCCTTGCTTCATGTTGTTCCCTAACGCATATACCTCCTTTTGTTTTTATGGAGTTGTGTACATTGTTGTTCTTTCCATATCTAGAAAAATGGGATTTCCAATTAACACAAGCATGAAAATAAGTAGACTGGACATAAGCTTGGCTTCTTTTTATCTCCAGTGGAGACCTGCTGTTGAATTCTGCTGTTTGATGCCCTAAATGTCTGGAAACCTGAAAGATCTTAATGGGGGAGAAGCTTATAGTGTGATAATACATAGTAATTGAGATGTGACCTTATCTGAAAATTGTGTTAAATATCTGAAGAAAAGAAAACCAAATAAGCTACAGAGCATTTATAAAAATATTCATCTACCGTAAATGACATTTACCTAATGATAATCTGTGTTGGGCTCTCTATAAAAATAACTTGAAACATTTTCTAAAATACCATGAAATTGTTATAAATTAGTGAAATAATAAGAGTTCATTCAATAAAAATTGAGTGTTATATCATGTCAGGTCCATGATCCTTTTACAGGGACCTTACACTCTGTAGTTACAGTGTCCAGTGTAGTAGCCACTCGCCACATGTTACTATTGAGTGCTTGAAATGTGGCTAGTCCAAATTGAGACAGGATGAAAGTATAAAATACAGGATTTCAAATACTTAATATAAAAAAAAATAGAATATAATTTATCTCAAATTTTTTTTTAAGATTTAAATAACCTCTGTACCCATCATGGGGCTCAAACCTACAACCCTGAGATCAAGAGACACATGTTCCACAGACTGAGCCAGCCAGGTGCTTCTATCTCAATTTTTAAGTATTGAGTAAAGTTTAAATGATTATATTTTGGATATATGGGGCATAAAACCTTATTGAGACTAATTTCACCTGTTTCTTTTACTTTAAGTAGCTACTAGGTAATTTAAAATTACATGCTTGGTTTGCATTATCTTCCTATTGGAAAGTACTAGTTTGTGGCATTTATTTATTTATTTATTTATTTATTTATTTATTTATTTATTTATTTATGAGAGAGCACAGTAGGGGAGGGGCGGGGGGGGGAGAAAGAGAGAGAGAGAGAGAGAGAGAGAGAGAGAGAGAGAGAGAATCTTAAGAAGGCTCCACACCCAGCATGGAGCCCTACATGGAGCCAGATGTGGAGCTCAATCTCCTAACTATGAGATCATAACCTGAGCTGAAATCAAGGGTCGGACGCTTACCCAACTGAGCCACCCAGGTGTCCCTAGTCTGTGGCTTATAAAAGGCAGCAGATACCTTTTTTCTGTACAGAAGACAGTAGTTATATTAACTGTTTTTTTTTTTATTAAGAAGAAGCAGTTAGTGTAAATACTATTATTTTAGGATTGAACTTACTAATGCCTTTTTATTTCCTGCTTATGGAATTTAGAATCCTCTTTAAGGTAACCTATAAGTACACAAATTTTCAGTGGCTCTTAACGTGTACTGTGCTTCTATTTAAATTCTCATTCCCTTTATCACATAGCTTTTTTGTTTACTCCCTAGATGTTTACTGAACTGCAGCAGATGAGGCAACAGCTACCCGACATGGAATTTGGCCGACGAATGGCTGTTGAACGTGAGTTGGAGAAGGTGGATGCAGTAAGATTAATTAACATAGTCTTTGATGAAACTGGACACTTCGTGCTATATGGAACAATGCTAGGCATTAAAGTTATAAATGTAGAAACAAACCGGTAAGCTTTAATAAGATGTTTTTTAAAAGTGCATTCATTTATGGGGGACCATTTCCTCTTTCAGGGAAACAAAGGGAGTTTTGTTTGTTCCAAGACAAGTGGAATGGTCCCAAATGTCTAAACTTAACCAAATGTTTTGACTGGATTTTTTGTGGTCTTTTGGTTGTTTATAATCTTATGTAAAAAGTTTCCACTCATGTTTGTAAAAGAAATGGAAAAAAAGATATGCATAGTTTCAAGGTTGTTTTTTTGTGTTTTTTTTTTTTAACAAGTTTCAATCTCTCTTTTGCTTATTGATTTAAATTAGCCTGGTTCATATTAAATGTTGCCAAATATTTTAACCACAGAATTCAGCATTACATCCTGCTAGACATAAAATCAGAAGTTAAAATGCATGAAACCACAATAAGCCTTTTGTGCAAACAGTCCATTTGGTTTTAGTACAAAATAGCTACAATCAGATACTAACACTGAATGTAAATGAAAAGAACTTAAAAGTATATTTTAAAGAGAAAAAAATGTAGGTCTGTACATTCTCACATAGAAACAAACTTATATTGTAGTTCTTCACAGTATAGAATCTTTGAAGTCTTGCAAAAAGATTAAGATAATAGGGATAGGTTAAAATTATGCATGAATGATTGTGTTTTGTTTTTTTTTTAACCAGAAAATTCCATCCAATTTAAAATAACTTTCTGGGGAAGGGGGTAGAGAAACACTTTTTAAAAAACTTTTAGTAATTATTTTATACAAAGGTAAAGGATAGTTGATTTCTAGATTTTATCTATAAAATTTTTATAATTGGAATTAATTCTGGTATTTTACTGTATAAAACATTGTTGTATTTTCCAGGTGTGTGCGCATCTTAGGCAAGCAGGAAAATATTAGAGTGATGCAGTTGGCTCTGTTCCAGGGAATAGCCAAAAAACATCGTGCTGCAACTACTATAGAAATGAAAGCTTCTGAAAATCCTGTTCTTCAAAATATTCAAGCTGACCCAACAATAGTTTGTACATCTTTTAAGAAGAATAGATTTTACATGGTATGCGGAAATACTAGGAAATAGGCCTTAATTCTTCCAATTTGGTTGGAGATTTATTTTCTTAGGTTGTGCTTTCAACTGAAGAGAATGTTGGCAATAATAGCATGCTTTCTAAACAACCAGAATACCATCTTAAAACATTAATATTGCATAATTTTTAACTAGGACTCAATTTTGTACTGATTTCCCTCCTGTTCTGAAAAATCTTCGACCTGGCTTCTACAACTATTTATGTTGTCTAAGATGTAAGGAAGTAAGTGGTTATGGTAATAATTGCATCCAAAATAGCTTTTGCTATGGGGTTTTAAAAGTTCTAAAAAAGATTATTTTTCATCTTTTGTTCTTAATTTATCTTCCCTGAACTTGCACACTTGCTTCTCTAAGCACATTTCTTTTTTTACCTTTTAACTCTCTTGTAATGGTGCTACCTTAAAAGTTTATATTCCTGACAATTTTTTTTTTCCCTAGAGAACTACAAGTACTTTACATGTTAACTAAGACTGGGCTCAGAATCAAACTGTCTAAACTATCTAGGAGTAGCCGTGTACTAACTGTTGAACCAAGCAGAAAAATCTAAAGTGTAGAGACCTCTGCCCTACCATTCTGTCCTTCACACTGCAGTCAGAGACTGAGTCCCAAATTTGATTATTTGCCTAAAATCCTTTAATGGCTCCTCAACTATCTATATTAGTTGGCTCTTCTACCTATCTTTCTTCATTTTTAGTTCATTTGCTACTCTGACTGAACTTGATCCTGTTTGCAATAGCTGAGTGTTGTTTTTTTATCTCAAGGCGTTTACACAGGCTGTTCCTTCTGCCAATCACATACCTGTCCCCAGTTCCTACTTATATCAGTTCCTACTTGGAAACCTTCTCTTGACATCAAGTCTGAGTTACATCTGCCTGGTTGTGCTCTATATGTCACAGTTTTTGGAATAGTTTACTTTCTCTCTTTTTTTTTTTTTTTTTTTTTAAATACCTGTGATACTGTCATCTCCTCCTTAAGGTAATATAAAATCCTCAAATACAGGGCATTATATTTTCTTCACTATTCACAAGTTTGTTAAAGTGTGTGGCTCATTCTAGTATACTGATTCTTTTCATCTGATATCTTGTAAGTAGCTGTGATGCTATTCAGGTTGCCAGCATTTGATTAATGTAGGAAATAGCAGTTCATCCCAAACAAGCTTTTAACCAAAAAATGGATACATTCTTTTAAGATGAAAATTTTATTTAGAACTTTCAAAGTCATTGCTACAAAAAATAATATTGGTTAAAGGGAAATAGTTTTTGTTTTTACCTGTAATTTAACTGTTTTGAAGGTAAAAGCTAACTCTTGATATACACTAAAAACATACTAATTTTCTATCCTCTTTATCAAAAAACTAATAAATTATTCTCTTCCCCTAAAGTTTACTTTATGTTGATTAAATCACATGTGTTGTTAACATTGAAGAAAAAAAGTTACTATTCATCTTTATACAGCTAACATGTTCATAAAATTATCTTTCATTTTATTAGACATACATATCCGTAAGCAAAAGTAAAATGGTACATACATATATGTAAATTTTTTATCTCTTTTCAAATCAGTATCAAAATATGACAAAATATGAACTTTGGTAGTTCAATATGTGAGCTAAATTAAAATACCTATTTAAAAATTCATATAAATCAATCATACAACTGATAATGTCATTCCTTTGAAAAATGGAGAATAAGATGATAAGTCAACAACATCCTAGCTTGGTTGTTTCTTTATTTGGAATTTATCCAAGTAGATCCGGAATGACATTAGGCAAGACAGGGCCTGGGGCACTGGCTTTACTTTCCTGGAACTCAGTTGATAATCAGGTAGAGCTTCCTCTGGAGAAAAGATTTCTACTTCCTGAAAGTCAAATTAAAAAAAAAAAAAAAAAAGGCTCAGAGGAGTCCAAAGTTTTAACAACTGAAAGATTTCTCTCAATTTTCCCTATTCCCTGAGGTATCCTGAAATTTCTGTAACTTCACTCAAAATTTACATTCTTTCTTCCAAGCTTCAGGGTTTAGATAGAACAGATGGGGGCTTTGCAGGAAAAAAAAAAAAAACTAGCCAAGATGCATTACTGATTCATCTTTGAATCCTCAACCTGCCTAGCACCAGGTTCTGTTCACTATAACAACAATTATTAATATGTATATAGTACCTTTTACATATTAGGCACTATTCTCCAAGCATTTTATATCCCTTCATTGAATCTTCACAATAGGTACAATTTTGAGGTAGTTATCCCCATTTATGAATGAGGAAATGGAAGAAATGAATTTATTTTGCCAAAATCATGTAACTAGTAAGTAGCAGAATGGAATTCAAACCCAGGCAATCTAAATAGTGAAAAGTAAGCACTGGTTGACAGGTTAGAACATACTAGCGGGCAGAGGCAGAAAACTACCTCAAATAAAAGTGCATCTTGCTCAGTGTGCACCCAAAAAGAAATTAAATCCCATTTGAAACCATACACCTTCACTGTATGGATTGTTGTCATGTTAGGCAAGTGTAAAAATAATTTAACTGTATTACACATCCTGTGATAGGAAGTGATTGCTGCAGTAAGGACTTATTCTGATGTGAATTCTTACTTTGCTCAAATACCATAGATAGAAATGAAATTTTACTGTTGATAACATTTTAACCAGATGAAAAATTTAATTCATTCACTCTCTTTAATTCTTCTCTGAGTTTACCAAACGAGAACCAGAAGATACAAAAAGTGCAGATTCTGACAGAGATGTTTTTAATGAGAAACCTTCTAAAGAAGAAGTCATGGCAGCTACTCAAGCTGAAGGACCTAAACGTGTTTCAGATAGTGCGATTATCCACACAAGCATGGGAGACATTCATATCAAACTTTTTCCTGTTGAGTATGTACTGTCTTTTGTCTGAAATGAACATCAATGTAAATGTGTTTACTGGAAGAAACTGTGCAACTTAAAATTGCTATTTCAACTTGAGGAATTTTTTTATTTATTTTAAAAAAAATTTTTAATGTTTTTATTCATTTTTTGAGAGACAGAGACAGACCATGAGCAGGAGAAGGACAGAGAGAGGGAGACACAGAATTTGAAGTAGGTGGGACTCGAACCCATGAAGCGTGAGATCATGATCTGAGCCAAAGTCGGCCACTTAACCGACTGAGCCACCCAGGCACCCCTCAACTTGAGGAATTTTAAAGAACTGAAGGGTTTGATAAGAATGTCTGTCTTTAGCTTTCTGATAACTGTTCCTCTAGACAATGGGGATATTATATATATATATACACACACACACACACACACACACACACACACACTTCACAGGTTTATTATTATGCATACAAAACAAATGGCTATGAAAGTGCTGAATGTAAACTATAAAGTGGTTTATAAATGGATATTAACACCAACTGTGCATCCCAACTATATTTTGTGGCTCATTTGTTATAACTGGCTTTACCCTCAAAGCAAATCCTTAAGGGGAGGATAATTCCTTTTCCTCCTTACATTTCTTAGACCTCCACTACTACTTCTTTAGTTCTTTCTATAGGTTTTAAAAATTCCAACAAGGGGCATCTGAGTGGCTCGTTCAATTGAGTATTCAACTCGATTTTCAATCAGGTCATGATCCCCGCTCAGGTCATGATCCCAGAATCATGGGATTGAGCCCCATGTTGGGCTCTGCACTGCCTAAGATTCTCTGTCTCTTCCTCTACCCCTCTCCCCTGCTTGTGCTCTCTCTAATATAAATACATACATACATACATACATACATACATACATACATACATAATTGATCAATCAATCAATCCAACAAAAAAATGTACTGAAAAAAGCAGAAAGGAATTCTGGACAGTTTAAAAGTTTGCAAGATGAACATGCAATGCCAAATCCAATAGAATATCTTTGGCTATTCTTGATCCAAAGAGTGACATCTTTGGGGCGCCTGGGTGACTCAGTCAGTTGAGCATCCAACTGTTGATTTTGGCTCAGGTCATGATCCCAGGGTCATGGGGGTGAGCCCCACATCAGGCTCCTTGCTGAATGTGGAGCCTGCTTGGAATTCTCTCTCCCTCTGCCCCTCTCCACTTCTGTCTCCAAAAAAATGAAAACGAAAAACAGAGTGACATCTTTTACAACCCCTTTTACTTAAAAGTACTTCTTTATTTTGTATATGAGTGTTTTAAATGTTTTAAATGCTGTAACATGAGATTAAATCATCACATGAGATTAGTTAACATTTAGAAAGCTTCATACTTTTGAGTGTGTGATTGTCATTTAAAGTTGATTAGATTTAGGAGATAGCATTTGAGAGAGAGCAGGTCCTTGGTTAGGAAGTGTGTCAGTGTACCATAACATTGTTTTTATAAGAAAATTATCTTTCCCAGGAACTGAACCTACTATATGCAGTGAATATACGTATCTTACGGTGCTGTAGCTGTATTTTTTTTAACTGCTAAATGACTTTGAAATTTAAATACTGTCAAACTCAAATATAATAAGCATTCTTTATCTAAAGATAATATATTAAACAATATACTGTGGCTTATGTGATCTTTCATCTCTTCTGTCCTGAGATGAGAAGAGGTTATGGAAAAAGACTGTCCTGAAACATTCAGAAGGTATTGCAGGTATCAGTAGAAAGCAGAACTGCAAAGAAAACTATATTAAGATGCTCTGAATGGATTTTATATTTTTAACATATCTTACTAGGTGCCCTAAGACAGTGGAAAACTTCTGTGTTCATAGCAGAAACGGCTATTATAATGGGCATACATTTCACCGTATAATTAAGGTAAGTTATACAAAATTTATATGACTTCAGGAATAGTGTGTTTTGCATAACCAGAGGTTTATTATTTTTTTTTTAATTTTTTTTTTTAACATTTATTTTTGAGACAGAGAGAGACAGAGCATGAACGGGGGAGGGGCAGAGAGAGAGGGAGACACAGAATCGGAAACAGGCTCCAGGCTCTGAGCCATCAGCCCAGAGCCTGATGCGGGGCTTGAACTCACGGACCGCGAGATCGTGACCCGGGCTGAAGTCGGACGCTTAACCGACTGAGCCACCCAGGCGCCCCATAACCAGAGGTTTAAACATAAGGAATCTTCCTGTCTCACAATTATCAGTTTATTAAAAAGGAATAGGAAAAATGGGACTTTCTAAGCCAAAAGAAGAATGGATAGTCATGAATATCAGATCTGGAATAAATGCAGGAACAGTAACATGGTACCTTTTTAGAAACACTGCACCAGTATTTTGTCAGCAGCTAAACCCAAGGGTCAGATACAGAGTAAAGGGCATGCTGAGATAAAACCAATAGTTAAGGTTACTCATACCTAGTGACTAAATAAGGTCTAGATCTAGAAAATAAGATTTTAAATAATAGAAAAGACATCATGCTACTTAATCTTTGAGAACCACCATTAATACCTGAAGAGCAGAACGAACTTGTCCCAGGATTTTGTTGAGCATTGTTCCATAAAATGGATGGGGCAATAGTGTAGTTCTTGGTTACTGATAGGTTCAGAAATGGCAGGAGAAATGACAGGAGGAATAATCAGATTTGGGGGGTTCTGAAAGAATTAGAAAAATGACTCACCAGGCAATCCAGAATTTTAGGGAAAGGGAAGAGAGAAGAGTGGGGCAATTATATAAAACCTTATACACTCTATAGATCTAAAACTTATTTACAATATTAATTGGTTTTAATTGCATTATTGGGAAAGATAGTACATGACTATTCATGAGGAGACCTTTGCAGTTTTGTTTCAGTAACTGAAATAAGGTTGTGTTTAAGCAGTGGAAATACATCATCTAAAGTATAACTTACTAAGGTTTTAATAAAATCACTTGATAGAGTGACTATTAAGAAAAGGAGTGCCTGCATGGCTCAGTCAGTTTAAAACATCCAACTCTTGATTTTGGCTCAGGTCATGAGCTCACACTTCATGGATTGGAGCCCCATATCAGGCTCTGTGCTGACGGTGTGGAGCCTGTTTGGGATCTCCCTCTCTCTCTGCCCCTCCCCCACTGGTGCATTCTCTCTCAAACTTAAAAAAAAAAAAAAAAACATTTTACTGAACATAAAACACACTTAAACATAAAATTCCAAAACGTACATATAGAAAAGTACAGTGTAATATGTTTTTTGTATACTTCCTCTTAAGGGCTTCATGATTCAAACAGGAGATCCAACTGGTACTGGTATGGGAGGAGAAAGCATATGGGGAGGAGAATTTGAAGATGAGTTTCATTCAACATTACGACATGACAGACCATATACACTCAGCATGGCCAATGCTGGATCAAATACTAACGGATCCCAGTTTTTTATAACAGTAGTACCAACGGTAAGTAGAACAGCATTGTCTATAAGCTGTCATATAAACTGTAAGTTGTCATAGGTTATGATCTAAGAATGAATTCAGTAAAAGAGAGCTGCATTATTCTCTACTATTATTTATTTCTGCCAGCATATAAAAAATGAAACAGTTTAGATGAGAAAATGTAAAATTACCTAACAAATCAGATTTTGCTTTGTAAAACAATACTTGCATAACTCAGGACTCTGGAGTTTAAGTCACCTTGCCACTACTAATTGTACAATAGAAAACAAATTATTTCACTTCTGGGCCTGTTTCCTTTAGAATGGGGAGGGGGATTAGAGTATATTAATTCTCAAATCTTTTAAGACATTTTTTCTATATTTTAACATCTCTGATATCAGAATGCAACTTATATTGCAACATTGTAGATCTGACGACATACAGTATAAGAATATTGAGCTCTATTGCTGTGCAGTTACACAAAATTATAAAAATTATTATACTTTATTTTTTGGAATTAAGCACCACATAATGAAGAAAAATGTAACTACTACCCATCAGGCACAAAGTAATATTCACAATACTTCTAGTATCACTATACCCAGTTTTAAAAAACAGATGACTATACAAACAGTGCGACATGATCAACTTGCCAAAGGTCAAGTAAGTAGCAGAGTGAACATTTGAGTTCCCATCTCTCTACTACAAAAGCACATGCTACTTGAACAATTCCAAACAATTCCTGCCTATTTTGCAGGTCTGATTCCTACAGAGAACTTTTAAAGCCTTAGCCAGTATTCTTTAAGCCATGCAAAGAAACTTACCTTTAGCAAACATCTTTCAGGTCCGTTTGGTCTGAAAGATGCAGCTAATTAAACATTATATTATGCTGTTATATTTTTTCAGATAAACATGGAAATCACTCTTAAAAGCTGCTAGATGAAATTAACTGTATATATTTTTATTAAATTAAAAATGAAGCATAAGTTTAAGTTCTCTGTAATTTTCTTACCCAGAGGGTGTAATTTAAGAAATCTGGGTTTACCAAGATTTTCCGTTTCTCCTTGAATGCAGCCTTGGCTTGATAATAAGCACACAGTGTTTGGACGAGTGACTAAAGGAATGGAAGTTGTACAGAGGATCTCCAATGTCAAAGTCAATCCCAAAACAGATAAGCCCTATGAGGATGTCAGCATCATAAATATTACTGTCAAGTAAAATAAGGTTTGTTTCATTGTATGTGTAAATAGAAATACACGTATATTAAACACAGGGTTATTTTACACAGGAAGCTCTTAGAACTTGCTAAACATCCAAATCATGTTTCAAGGATGCAATATTATGTTTTTATATTTTTCATTAAAGGACCTTTTTTAAAACCCTGCCTTTCATTTTTCTCACAATATTTCTTATCCTAGGAGGTGATAAACTGAAATTGGACTAAATTTGGGCAAATCGCACTCCTATGTAATTTCTCATGAGACTCAAAAACCATATTAAATAGAGTTGTATGCATTAATATATATTACTATATTAATATATTAATATATGCCACATAATCTGCCTTCATGTTTCTTTAGATCCACTAAGAAAGGGTATCAGAATCTGATAGTAATATACCACTTCCTTTCTTTTCTTAGGTTTGTGTTTCATGCCAAATAGTTTTGCCTTTTAATCATTGTTAAAAATAGTAAGCAGGGGTAAGTAAAACTTCAGTAAATAAATAAGAAGTAGTTTATTAAAGATTTAGAAATAACTTATCCTCTAGTTGCAATGTTAAGTCACATTTAAATGAGTATTATAGCTAGTATTTAAATTTAAGAATCTGAATAAATGAATACTTAGTCCTTGGTTTTATATGCAGGTTCATTTATTATTTACACATTATTTTCCTAATGTAGCTAAATCCCAATTTTCTGTCCTGAAGTTAATAGTATCTTTTTTTACATTACTAAATACTCCATCAAGAAAGTATATATTTAAAAAAAATTTTTTTTTTCAACGTTTATTTATTTTTGGGACAGAGAGAGACAGAGTATGAACGGGGGAGGGGCAGAGAGAGAGGGAGACACAGAATCGGAAACAGGCTCCAGGCTCTGAGCCATCAGCCCAGAGCCTGACGCGGGGCTCGAACTCACGGACCACGAGATCGTGACCTGGCTGAAGTCGGACGCTTAACCGACTGCGCCACCCAGGCGCCCCCAAGAAAGTATATATTAAGTAAAACTTTTAACAGCTAATAATGGAGCATTTAGTAGAAATTTGAGCAATAAAACAGTGTAAGTTCAAAGACTTCTATTGATTTCATTTTTTCTTCCCTTACCCTCCTGACTTCATAACTTTTTTTTTCATTTTTTTTTTTTTAACATTTATTTTTTGAGAGAGAGAGAGAGACAGAGCATGAGTGGGGGAGGGGCACAGAGAGACAGGGAGTCAAATTCTGAAGCAGTCTCCAGGCTCTGAGCTTACAGCACAGAGCTCAACGCAGGGCTCAGACACCTGAACTGCAAGATCATGACCTAAGCCAAAGTCAGATGTTTAACCAACTGAGTCACCCAGTCATCCTCTGACTTCAGAGCTGTTAAGAACCACTGCTTCTAGGGGCCCCTGTGTGGTTCAGTCAATTAAGCATCTGACTTCTGCTCTGGTCATGGTCTTGCTGGAGTTTGAGCCCTCTAACAGGCTCTGTGCTGACAGCTCAGAGCCTGAGGCCTGCTTCAGATCGTGTGTCTGCCCCTCTCCTGCTTGTGCTCTTTCTCTCTCTCTAAAAAAATAAATAAAATAAAAATATATAAATAAATTTAAAAAATAAAAAAAGAAACCCTGCCTCTAGTTTCCAGAGAGACTCTTCAAAAAGTTAAAGAGGAACACCTCAACAGACATATTTAGGGAATTCACATTCTTTTTTTTCTTTTCTTTTTTTTAAGTTTATTTATTTTGAGAGGGAGAGAAAGCACAAGCAGGGGAGGGGCAATGACCATGGGAGAGAGAATCCCAGGCAGGTTCTTCACTGTTAGCACAGAGCCTGATGCAGGGCTCCATCCCACAAACCATGAGATCATGACTTGAACCGAAATCAACATTTGGATGCCTAAGTGACTGAGCCACCCAGGAGCCCCGGGAATTCACATTCTTACATTTAAATCTAAACTTAAACTTTTCCTTCTATTGATAAGCAGGCTACTTCCTTTATCCATTTTGTACTACAAACTTGTGAGATGAAGAATGTGCCAAGTTGTGCTACTTCAACATTATGTCCTCCTTTTATAAAGTAGAACTTAGACATAAAATGACTTTTCATTGTGACATTTATCTTTTCTTCCTATTTTCTGTGTCTAGACATCTCCCTAGCAATTTAATTAATCATTGCTGAAAACTTACTCCTAAATTTTTGATAATGCTGCCACCAAGTGGTGATGATACCCCAAGCCCCCCAGAAATAGTTATTTTGCCTTAAGTGCAAATCATTATTTGATTAATCAATATTTCCATTCCCTGTCACAAGTTTAACATAATCAGTAGACCTAAAAACATATCTTCCTAGAAGTCTTTTTTAAACCATATTTTAAATTATTAGCAGGATACCATCTGATACATTCGTCCTCTTCATTATTTTTTTAGGGAAAATGAAACGATCTTCCTTTTTACCACTTTGCAAATTGAAAGGTACCTCAATGATACATAAAATGTCTTTTAGCAAATTAGTTCATAGGCTACAGCTAAGTTTTCGCAGCCATTTTCTAAAACAGTTATTTAAAATTTAAAAGGCAGGAGTTTCACTTTAATGCAAAATTGTAGTTCTCCTTTCAAGACACTATCTATAATACTCATTTTAAGTCAGACTTACCTTGCAACTACAGAATAAATTATTTCTAAATCTTTAATAAACTACAACTCAAATTTGACATGCAAGTCAATCCTATTCCATTTTGTGTTCTTTTTCTTAACCACAGCACAAATTACTTTTTTAATTGGTTACTAGCTATACTCTATTACTAGACAGATGGTACATGAAACAGAATTTTTGGAATAATGATAGGACTTCTTTAAAATGATTTTAACATTTTATTGCTGCCTATATGTAATGCAAATAATGGCTTCTGGTGATAATAAAGCATTCCGGAATTATACACCAGGGCTACACACTTGTAAAACCTGCTTTACATAAACCATACAATAATATTTAGGCTTAATACAGAAATTCAGAGCTAGGAGGCAAATCCAAATAGACTGTACTTAAAACATCTCTCTCGTTATTAAATTTGATATTTCCCAGAGGGAACTAGCAGAATCTTAACTAATGATCAGTGAAAGAATACAACCACAAATAGTCATAAGGGCCTGAGAAAAATATTTCTTAAAAAAAAAAATCACACACAAACACTATTATGTACATTATACTCAGGCCTAAGCACATATTTTACATTGCGTTTAATAATATGCTAAGAATGTGAATTACAAAGTTTAGCAAAATTGGTGAAATAAACTTAATAATTTACAAGAAAAACATGTTTACATGTTAGTGTTAGACTTTTTTTTTTTTCAATTACCTAGTAGAGAAAACAGTTCAAGGGCTCACAGGCAAATGTTAACACATTTTTTTTATTTTTCACAGTTACTGTAATCAAATATTAAATAATTTAATTCATAAGTATTACTTATATGCACAAATTACACTTGTAACAGCATGACTTTTACTTGAAAAATAAAGGATGAAATATTTACTTATTTACACAGTGCCCATAACACTGATGGACTTTTTTCCCTAACGCTTTGTTTTCTAAAAGTTATGCTGTTTATTTTAAACAAACAAAAGTACATTTGAAGAGATGGAACCAAAACAGTGCCACCTAAGACCCACATCTCCTAGCAGTTGAACTAACAAGACAGGATTCAACTTCATCTATAAGGATGAAGAGCATTTAATAAAAAATAAAATAAAATCCAATCTAGCGATGTTTAAATGTAAATCCTACTGCCATAATAAGTATCCTTAAAAAAATGAAAAACAGTAAAAAGCAGAAAATTTTAAAACTTTTACAACACTGCATAATAAATGTGATGTAAACTTTCTGAACATTTCTTATCTTTTCTTAGACATATTCTTTCTCAAATAACTTTTCAAAGCCTTATGAAGAGCCTTGATAACATTTTGTCAAGATAAATGCATTTATTTTGGGAAAGCACTTAACGTAACTGATTCTCCACTGCTTAAATGCCTTGTCTAAAGATAAATGTAGTTTTCTGCATTTCTACTTCTGTCTTTTACTTAAAGCCAACCCTGGCTCTATGTGTAACTTAACTACATTTTACCTATAATCATTCCCACTAAGGATGCAATATTATTTTTAAAAGGAACTCTACTAACTACTTTAAACATGTTGAAAAACAGAAGGACCAATTTAGAGCTGTGACCTAGAAAATAATATAACCAGGTTCAACCCTGGAAATGGGTCTTTCATAAGTGAAGATTAACTACAACATAACTGACTTTCACAGTTTTATTATTGTTCTTCAGTTTAATACTAATCTGACAGCCGTACCTAGTTAGATAGCATTTCATCTGACTCAGTGGGTTTTATACAAAAGGGTTTAGGAGAAAGTTTTAATAAAACACTATAAAATACTAATTTTATGTAGTTTATAGTTCTTAGCATTAAAAGTGTTCTGTTATATTGAACATAAAAGTAAAGTAATCCTATTACCCAAAGATGCAGTTTGGATTCTATTTCATTAAGTCACTGGTGTTTTGCTATTAAACACTGCCAAAATCCAGTGAAAAGGCAAGTTAAAGCAGCTATGTTTTATTTGCTTCACAAAGTTTGCATTAGGCACTCAGTTGGCTATTCTTTTTTCACTGAAACAATAAACCTTCACTTACCCTTTCTCTGTGACTACTTCTTTCCCAACATAGGGATCACATATAATGTGAAAAACTTAAGCAACAAATGTATGTTTTAAAAAATGTATATTTAAGAAGTCCCTGTTTAATGCAATTTAATCTGTTCAGTCAAATGTTTAAGAGTAACTTTTTTCAAAGCCATATTGTACTGAATTCCCCAACCAAGATTCATTTTAAATATTCACCCTAAATAAACTATCTTTGAGATGTAGAATTTCTTATATTATGTGCAAAATAACTCTTAACCACAAAAGAGTTTAAATAACTGCTCCATTTAAAATCAAGCAACATCCAATACTCCAGCAGCCACAAGTTGCCGTGAAAGCCAATCCAACCCTTCGTATAGTCCCATACCACTTCGAGCATCACAGCCCTGAATATACCAGCTACGGCCACAGCACAATTTATGCAGACTAAGTTGTTCAGTGATCTCTTCTACTGACAGAGCTCCAGCAACATCCTGAAAGATATACACATATCAGAAATTTTTTAATAATCAGCCCATCAAAATTCTCATTTTTCCAATTATTACTATTTATACAGAATTCCATTGGTGCCATTCTAACAGAAGCCTAAAGTTAAAACCTAGATTCACCTTTCAATAATTATTCAATGATTAATAAGTAGAAAAGTTCTGATGAAGGTCATTTATAGTACAGTAAGAACAGCCTTACAGTGAAATCAGTAAAGGCCATGCAGCCTGAATGAAAGCCACTGCCTGAGTCATAAGGCATCAACTTAAAAGAGAAAGATTAATACGTGTATCACCAAAATGCCTTAAGTACAGAATTCATACAATGAACAGTTATTAAACTCCCACTCCAAATACTCCTGAACACCCCTACTTCCCAAAAGCAACCATGTTATAATCTCTTATATATTTTTCCATATAAGTTCTATGCACATTCATGCAAATAAACATAAACAGAAACATACTTTAGTTTTTTTGTTTTTAGTACACACCTTGAGGATAGGTATCTTTCCATTAGCTGGACAAGCAGACTTCTACATTGTATGTAGATTATCTACAGACATCTGCAACATTATCTGTGAAATAACCTTAGGATATCTGTCTGCGGAATACATTACTAGAGGTCGAATTACAAGGTAAAAGGGCACATGCATCTAAAATTTTGACAGGTATGGTACTGCCAAAATGCCCTCCAAGAAAATGTCTCCATTTAATAACTACAGCAACAGTATATGTGAGTCTGAAGATTATCAAACATTTTTATCGTTAACAATGTAAGTGGAAAAGGGTATTTAACGTTGCCTTATTTGTGTTTTTAAAATTTGTTTTTAATTTTTTTTTAACGTTTATTTATTTTTGAGACAGAGAGAGACAAAGCATGAATGGGGGAGGGTCAGAGAGAGGGAGACACAGAATCTGAAACAGGCTCCAGGCTCTGAGCTGTCAGCACAGAGCCCGATGCAGGGCTCGAACTCACGGACTGCGAGATCATGACCTGAGCCGAAGTCGGCCGCTTAACCAACCGACTGAGCCACCCAGGCGCCCCTTAAATTTTTTTTTTAAATGTTTATTTACTTTTGAGATAGAGCCAGAAAGTGTGGGGGAGGGGCAGAGAGAGAGGGAGAAACAGAATACTGAGCAGGCTCCAGGCTCTGAACTGTCAACTCACCCCGGGCTTGAACTCAAACTGAGATCATGACCTGAGCCAAGGTCAGACGCTTAACCACCCAGGGGCCCCTGCATGTTTTTAATAGTAAGTAAAGCAAAGTGTATCTATTCTTAATAGTTCATCTTTTTATTTATTAAGAGGAAAATCCTTTATTCTTCATCCTACCCTTTGCCCCTCTATTGCCCTTGAAGGCATTCTCATCCTCCTACAAGCATAGCTCAAGATCTAGGAATCAGCAGCTTCTCCCTGTCCTTCACCTTTCCCCATTCAGTCATCAAATTCTAACAAATCTGCCTTCATGAAGTCTCTTCAAACTGCTTCCACCCTTCTATCCAAACTGCTATCCACCCTGCTTATACTCCCTAAAAATACTCATGCTTTTATTTTCTCTGCCTGCAATGTTCTTTGTTTCACATACTTAAAGTCCTATCCATAATTTCAACTCTTGTCATAATTTCAACTCAGAACCTACTTTTTACAAATCTTTGACAAGATGCCACCTTAAAACTACTCTAATTTCTCATAACATGTTGTTAATATTACTGAAGTTACTTACTAGTTTTCTATGTATTAAAATCTCATATACATTCACTTACATGTTTACATCCCTATATAGGAGTTTGTTTTTTTGTTTTTTTTTTAGTTTATTTATTTATTTTTAGAGAGAGAGGCAGCAAGGGAGGGACAGAGAGAGGGAGACAGAGAATCCCAAGCAGGTCCTGCACTGTCTGTGCAGAGCAGGGCTCAATCCTGTATGATCATGACCTGAACCGAGATCAAGAGTCAGACATTTAACTGACTGAGACACTCAGGCATTCCTAGGAGTTTCTGGAAAGCATCAACTACATTTTTAGATACTCTAAGGTAACAACTATAGCATTTTTCACATAGACTGTATTCAAAATACTCAGCAGAAACTTCATAAATATCTACTGAATTATCTGTTTTGAAATCTTTCCAGTTACCTTAGGATGTAGAATGCACAGAACTACTAAAGTAAGTATTCTGAAATACAAATGTGTTACCTGTTTGTTAGCAAAAATCAGGAGCAAAGCATCTCGGAGTTCTTTCTCTGTTAACAACTTTGCAAGTTCACTGTGTGCTTCACTAACTCTGTCTCTATGACTGCTGTCAACAACAAATACAACAGCTAGCCAAATTAAAAAAAAAAAAAAAGAATCTAATTAGCCATTGGTTAACTTTAAGTAAATGACCAAATATTTTGTGCTCTCGTTATTACATTATGGTTAGTCTACTATCTACTATGTTTTTCAGAAAGGCTGCTCTAACAGCACCTAGCAATACTTAGGAGTATGGCTTCACATAGTTCACATAACTTTTCAGCTCTCTTCATTTCCCCTTCTATACAGGATTTACCATACTTGTTTCATCAAACACAAATTGTTGTGTAAATGAATTAACAGTTTTCTCTTAATGAAAATATACCTCTCAAGATCTCCCTAATGATGCTACTTGTTAAGTTTTTATTTTAATCACCTGATGCTCATCACAATAAGTGCATTCCTTAATCCTCATCACCTATTTCACCTATCCCCCCACCCACCTCCCCTCTAGTAACCATCAGTTTGTTCACTATAGTTAAGAGTCTGTTTCTTGGTTTGTCCCTTTTTCCCCCCTTTGCTCATTTGTTTCTCAAATTCCACGTGAGTGAAATCATGGTATTTTTCTCTGAATTCTTTCACTTAGCATTATACTCTCTAGCTCCACCCATGTCATTGCAAATGGCAAGATTTCATTCTTTTTTTATTTCTGAGTAATATTCCAGTTCATACACCACATCTTCTTTATCCATTAGTCAGTGGGTACTTGGGACTGTTTCCATAATTTGGCTATTATAGATGCTGCTGCTATAAATACCAGGGTTCATGTATCCCTTTGAATTAGTGTTTTTGTATTCTTTGGGTAAACACCTAGTAGTGTGATTGCTGGATCATAGGGTAGTTCTATTTATAACTTTTTGAGGAAACACCATTCTGTTTTTCAGTGGATGTACCAGTTTGCATTCTAATCAGCAGTGCAAGAGGGTTCCTTTTTTTCTCCACGTCCTTGCCAACACCTGTTGTTTCTTGTGTTGTTGATTTTAGCCATTCTGACAGATGTGTGGTGATATCTTATTGTAGTTTTGATTTGCATTTCCCTGATGATAAGTGATGATGAGCATCTTTTCATGTGTCCGTTGGCCATCTATTTGTCTTCTTTGAAGAAATGTCTGTTCATGTCATCTTGTACATTTTTTACTTGGATTATTTGGCTTTTGGGTGTTGAGTTGTAGAAGTTCTTTATATATTTTATTATCAGGTATGTCATTTGTAAATACCTTCTCCCATTCCATAGGCTGCCTTTTAGTTTTGTTAATTTTTCCTTTGCTGTACAGGAGCTTTTTATTTTGGTGTAGTCCCTATAGTTTATTTTTCTTTTTATTTTCCTTGCCCCAGGGGACCCATCTAGAACAAAACTGCTATGGCCAATATCAGAGAAATTACTATCTGTGCTCTTTTCTAGGGTTTTTATATTTGTTGGTCTCACATTCAGGTCTTTAATCCATTTTGAATCTATTTTGATGTATGGTTTAAGAAAGTGGTCCTGTTTCATTCTTTTGCAGTCGCTGTCCAGTTTTCCCAACTAAAGTGATTATCTTTTTCCCATTGGATATTCTTTCCTGCTTTGTCAAATATTAGTGGACCATAACAGATGTGGGTTCATTCTGGGGTTCTCTCTTCTGTTCCATTGATGTATTTGTCTATTTTTCTGCCAGTACCATACTGTTTTGGTTATTAAAGCTTTGTAATATAACTTAAGAGTCCAGAACTCTGATGCCTCCAGCTTTGCTTTTCTTTTTCAAGACTGCTTTAGTTAGTTGGGCTATTGAGGTCCCATACAAATTTTAGGATTGTTTGTTCCAGCTCTGTGAAAATGCTGATGTTATTTTGATAGGTATTGCTTTAAATCGGTAGATTGCTTTGGGTAGTATGGACATTTTAACATTATGTGTTTTTCCAATTCATGAGCATGGGATGTGTTTCCATTTCTTTGTGTCATCTTCTATTTCTTTCATCAGTGTTTTATAGTTTTCAGAGTACAGGTCTTTCATCTGTTTGCTTAGGTTTACTCCTAAGTATCTTATTATTTTGGGTGCGATTATAAGTAGGTTTGTTAATTTCTCTTTCTGCTGCTTCATTATTGGTGTATAGAGATGCAACAGATTTTTGTACACTGATTTTGTATCCTATGATTTTACTGACTTCATTTATCAGTTTCTTGGTGGAGTCTTTCGGGTTTTCTATGTATAGTGTCATGTCATCAACAAATAGTGAAAGTTTTACTTCTTCCTTACTGATTTAGATACTTTTTATTTCCTTTTTTGTCTGATTGCTGTGGCTAGGCCTTCCAGTACTATGTTGAATAAAAGTGGGGAGAATGGACATCCTTGTCTTGTTCCTGACCTTAGAGAAAAGGTTCTCAGTTTTTCCCCATTGAAGATGATGTTAGGTGTGGGTTTTTCATAGTTGGCCTTTATTATGTTGAGGTATGTTCCCCCTAAACATACTTCGTTGAGGGTTTTTATCATTAATAGGTGTACTTTGTAAAGTGCTTTTTTGCATCCATTAAAATGATCATATGTTTCTTATTCTTTCTGTTACTGATGTGATATATCATGTTGACTGACTTGTGAATATTGAACCACACTTGCAACCCAGGAATAAATCCCATTTAATCATAGTGAATAATTCTTTTAATGTACTGTTGGATTCAGTTTGCTAGTATTTTGTGCAAGATTTTTTGCAGATGTGTTCAGAAATATTGGCCTGATATTTTTAAAAGATATATAAGATATAGATGAAAAAAAGGTATTTCTCTTTTTCAATGGGATCCATCTGGTTTTGGTATCAAGGTAATGCTGGCCTCATAGAATGAATATGGAAGTTTTCCTTTTCTATTTTTTGGAATAGTACGAGAAGAACAGGTACTAACTCTTCTTTAAATGTTTCGTAGAAGTTGCCTGTGAAACTATCTGTCTGGTCTTGGACTTGTGCTTACTTTTTGATTACCGATTCAATTCCTTTCCTGGTATTTAGTCTGTTCAAATTTTCTATTTCATCTTCCTTCAGTTTTGGTAGTTTATATATTTCTAGGAATTTATCCATTTCTAGGTTGTCCAACTTGTTGACACATAGTATTTCATAACATTCTTTTATAATTGTGTTTCTGTGGTGTTTGTTGTTATTTCTTTTCTCTCGTTTGTGATTTTATTTACTTGGGTCCTTTCTCTATTTTTCTTGGTAAGGCTGGCTAGGGTTTATCAATTTTATTGGCTTTCAAAGAGCCAGTTCCTGGTTTCACTGATATGTTCTATTGGTTTTTTCATTTCTAGATCATTTATTTATTGTCTAATTTTATTATTTCCTAACTTCTACTGGTTTCGGACTTTGTTCTTTTTCTACCTCCTTTAGGTGTAATATTAGGTTGTTTATTTGAAATTTTTCCTGTTTCTTGAGGTAGACCTGTATTGCTATAAACTTCCCTCTTAGAACCATTTTTGCTGCATCCCAAAGGTCTTGAACCATTGTGTTTTCATTTTCATTGGCTTCCATGTATTTTTTTACTTCTTCTTTTATTTCCAGGTTGACCCATTCATTGTTTCATAGCATATTATTATTTTTTAATTTTTTTTTAATGTTTTTATTTATTTTTGAAGGAGAGAGAGACAGAGCATGAGCCAGGGAGGAGCAGAGAGAGAGAGACATAGAATTTGAAACAGGCTCCAGGCTCTGAGTTGTCAGCACAGAGACCGATGTGGGGCTCAAACTCATGAACCGTGAGATCATGACCTGAGCTGAAGTCGGATGTTCAACCAACTGAGCCACCCAGATGCTCCTTGTAGCATATTATTTAACCTCTATGTATTTGTAGTCTTTCCAGATTGTTTCTTGTGGATGACTTCTAGTTTCATAGCAATGTGGTCAAAATAGATGTGTAGAACCTCAAACTTTTTCAATTTGTTGAGATTTGTTTTATGGACTATGATACTACTTGTTCTTTGATTACCATTTCCCTTTCCAAAAAAATAGTCTAAATAAATCACCACCTTTATCTCTCCCAAGTATTCTCTCTAGGTGCCTAGCACAGCACTTTCCACATATATTGTATTGAAAACACACAGCAGAAACGTCACAAGTATCTACTGAATTGACTCTCTTTTGAAATCCTTCCAGCTACCTTATGTAGCTAAACATTCTATCAACCATTTCTCATGTTTAAAAGCCCATTTTCCCCTATTAGTCAATGGCTTATACTAAACTAAGCATCAAAAATCCCCAAGTAAAAATAATTACTTAGCTTCTCTTCTAGGTGGAAGGTAGGATGACATATGAAATAGGTGGCATGAACAAAAGCTTCATGTTGGTTACATGCAAAAGCATAGAATGTGGCCGAAATATAAATAAATGCTAGGTGGAATATGTGGTAAAACACATTTTGGCCAAAAGCAAACCACTGCAGGTTCTTCTACAGATAACTTATTGTTAATGGAAATAAAGGAATGGAGCTATTGAGATTCCAATGAGATAAATATTTAAGTGCATTGAAGAGAGCAGCAGAACCATACACCAAGAATTCTACCCTATATTATGATATTGCCAGTGATCACACTTACATGAACACTAATAATAAAGTGCCAAGATATATATTATGGTTTTATCTCTTCACTGCCAAGATATAAATTATGGTTTTTCATGAAATAAAACAAAGCACATATCCCAGTCTTCTACCTTCACTTTTTAAATAAAATAAACTTCACTAGTTAAATCTATTCCATTGAAAATGGCATCCTAAAATTCTGAAAAATTAAGATATCATTTTTCACTCTTACCTTGGGTATTGAGGTAATAATGTTTCCACAATGGTCTTAATTTGTGTTTTCCACCTACATCCCAAATAGTGAACTTCAGATTTTTGTATTCTACAGTTTCCACATTAAAACCTGTTTGTTAAAAAAGTTACTTTAATACTGAACTTATATTTGTAATAAGTAACACATCAAACACAGGCAACCCACAGTTTATAACTGTGGTATACAAATTATCTTCATACAGCAATATATACTGCTGCCCAACCAACTCCACTCCTAATAAATCTATATGAGGAATATATAACTTTAACAGCTGTTCGCTCTCTAAACCTCCACCAGGATCCTTAGATCCTGAAACTCAAATAACTGAGTGCTCTGCACCACTACTACTCCCTCGCCTTGACACCAATCCTTAATCCTTCCAACTGTCCCACCAATACTCTGTTCTTTCCTTTTTTTATTTATTTACTTTGAGATACAGAGAGAAAGAGAGAGAAAGAAAGTGCACGAGCAGGGGATGGACAGAGAAAGAGGAAGACACAGCATCCCAAGCAGGCTCTGTGCTATCAGCAAAGAGCCCAATACTCACAGTCTCACAAACCGTGAGATCATGACCTGTGCTTGAAATACAGTCTAACACTTAACCAACTGAGCCACCCAGGCACCCCTATTCCTTCTCAATATCCCACCATCCACATTTCAATCACACAGTCACTGAATCTTGCATTTTTTTTTTCTGACATGGTAGTGTCTTAGAGCCAGTAAAGAGCCCACCTCCATGCCATACTGGCATAAAATAAAACCCTCAAGAACTCAGCTGTAAGCTAGAGTTTGTCTATAAAATGTCCATTAAAGTAAAAAGCAATACTCATACTTACCAATTGTTGGAATAGGCTGCATGAATTCATCCTGTTTTAACTTAAACAAAATAGTAGTTTTTCCAGCACCATCTAATCCTAATGTAACAACTCGAATTTCCATTTTTGGTCCAATGTGAACTCTATTGTCCTGTAATTTTTAAAAATTTAAATCTTATTTTGATATAGAGTTAAAAAGTATTGGCAGTTATACTTTTATTTATAATACCTTTGTTAATTATTTCATCTCCTACTTGTTCCTCTGAGAGGAACCTTTATTATTATATTTTTGTATTATAATTTTGGTGCATAGATCTAATTCTTCATAGAACTCAACTGACAAAAACAAAAAACTATAAGCCTGTGTTAACAGGTATACAATGTACAAATATGTAATTTGTGACATCAATAACATAAAGTATGGGGAGGTGGAGCTATAAAACAATAGTTTTTATACACAAATGAAGTTAAAATGTTACCACTTTCAAACAGAATATTATAACAAGATGTTCTTTGTAACAGCAGTGTAAACACACAAAAATCCTAAGTTATACACAAAGGAAATGAGAAGGAAATAAAACCATGACACTAAAACACCACTGAGACACAGAAGGTAGCAGTAGGAGGAAAGCTACAAGATGACAAAAAAGCTACAAGATATAAACAAAAAACAGTAACTAAGAAGGCAATATTAAGTCCTTACCTATTAATAATAACTTTAAATGAAATTAACTCTCCAACAAAAAAAGTTTGACTAAATGGATTAAAAAAACAAGATCTAACAATATGCTATTTACAAGAGACTCACTTCATTTCTAAGAACACAAGAAGGCTGAAAGTAAAAGAAAAGAAAAAGATATTCCAGACAAAACAGACTTTAAATCAGACTGTTAGTAAGAGACAAAAGGTCATTATATAATGACAAAAGGGTAGATTTACAAAGAACATACAACAATTATGAAAATTTGGATTTTAAATATGGATAGGGGCGCCAGGGTAGATCAGTCAGTTAAGCATCCGACTCTGGATTTTGGCTCAGGTCATGATCTCACGGTTCATGAGACTGAGAACTGAGTCAAGCTCTGCGCTGACAGTGTGGAGCCTGCTTGAGATTCTCCCTCAGCCTCTCCATATGTATTTGTGTGTGTGTGTGTGTGTGTGTGTGTGTGTGTGTGTGTGTACATACACACACATATGGATAAAGGTCCCCAACATGAGATCCAAAAATAGAAAACTCTTAGAAGAAAATACAATGCAAAATTTTCTTGATAATGGATTTGGAGTGATTTCCTGGATATAACACCAAAAACACATTCAACTAAAGCAAAAATAGACAAATCGGACCATGTCAATCTTAAAAACTTCTGTCAATCAAAGGACACTACCAAGAGAGTGAAGAAGCAACCTACAGAATGGGAGAGAGTATTTGCCAATCATATATGTAATCATGGACCCCTATCCAGAACATATAAGGAACTCCTAAGGCTCAACAACAACAACAAAAATCAAATAATTTAAAAACAGGCAAGGAACTTGTACAAAATTTCTCCAAAGAAGATATAAAATGGCCAATAAGCATGTGAAAAGCTCAACTTCATTAATCATCAGAGAAATGCAAACCAAAACCACAATGAGATATCACCTCACACCCAGAAGGATGGCTACAATCTAAAACAAGAACAGGGGCACCTGGATAGCTCAGTGGGTTGAGTGTCTGACTCTTGACTTTGGCTTGGGTCATGGTCCCAGGGTCCTGGGATTGAGCCATACATCAGACTCTGCACTGAGCATGGAGCCTGCCTAAGATTCTCTCTCTCCCTCTGCCTCTCTCCCCAACTTGTGCACTCTCTCTCCCCTCTCTAAAATAAAAAATAAAACAGAAACAAAAATTAACATGTGTTGGTGAAAATGTGGAGAAATTGCAACCCTTGTGCACTGTTGGCAGGAATTACAATATGGTGCAACCACTATGGAAAACAACATTTCCTCAAAAAATAAAAAAAATTAAAAATAGAAGTACCATATCCAGTAATCTCATTTCTAGATCTATATCCCAAAGAAATAAAAGCAAGATCTCAAAGAGATAACTGAACACCCATGTTCACAGTAACACACTATTCACAGTAGCCAAAATGTGGAAGCAACCCCAATGTCCATCAGTAGATGAATGCATAAACAACAGGTGGTATATACAAACAATGAAGTATTATTCAGCCTTAAAACAGAAGAAAATTCTGTCATATGCCACAATATGCGTGAACTTTGAGCATACTATACTAATTGAAATCAGCCAGTCACAAAAAAGACAACTACTATATGGTTCTATTTATATGAGATATTCAGAATAGTCAAATTCAAAGAGAAAAAAATAGAATGGTAGTTACCAACAGATGGTGAGAGAGGGGAAAAGGAGACTTATTGTTTATATGGTGTGGAGGTTCAGTTTTTCAAAATTAAAATTCCTAGAGATCTGTTTCACACAATGTGAATATACTTAACAATACTGAACTGTATAATTAAAAATGGTTAAGATGGTAATTTTTTGTATTTTTACCACACGACACACAAAAATATGGTATATATGCACAATACAGTACCTTGAGGTTGTAAAAAGTAATAGAAAATATCACATACTACTGCTATGGAGTAATCTCCAGGACATACGAGTATGTCAAAAGAACATCGTGGAGAAATGTGTAATGTAGTTTACCTTTAAATGTGATCAAAGTGCATACAAATATATAGATGTATTTCTCTATATTTTTTAAATGATGAATAAAATTAAGAAAAAAACTTTTTTTTTTTTAAGTTTTTAAAGTTTATGTATTTTGAAGAGAGAACAAGCATGGAAGGAACAGAGACAGAAGGAGAGAAACAGAATCCCAAGCGGGCATCACACTATCAATGAGGAATCCAATGTGGGGCTTGAATTCATGAATCCAAGATCATGACCTGAGCCAAAATCAAGAGTCGGACACTCAAACGACTGAACAACCCAGGAGCCCCAAAACTAAGAAAAAATTCTTTATGGTTTTCTATGAAGAAAGGAGGGAAAATGTGGAGGGGTCAGGGATAGAAGCTAGACTTCTCTAAATGAATTCTGCTTTGTAGATTTGACTCTGGACTATGTAAATGTTTCACATAATTATAAAACAAGATTAAGTTTTGGGGTGCCTAGGTGGCTCGGTCAATTAAATGTCTGACTCTTGATTTCAGCACAGGTTATGATCTCACTGTTGTGAGATTGTTGCCAGTGGAGCCTGCTTGGCGTTCTTTCTCCCTCTCTCTCTGCCTCTCCCCTGCTTATGCACATGCTTGTACACGCCCTCTCTCTCTCTCTCTCTCTAAAAACAAATAAATAAACTTTTAAAAAAGAACAAGATTAAGTTTAAAAAAAAAAAAGTACCTAAAAAGAGAAAGCAAAATTAAATACATGAACCTTTTAAATTAGGGGCAATTCACTTTAAAAGAGACCAAAACACAACAACCAAACGTCAAGTATAAGCCTTATTTAGCTGGATTCTGTTTACAGAAAAAAACAAAAAAATTTAACCATCTGGGAAATTTCAATAACTAACTGGATAATGGTTATTAGAGATTATTAATTTTTTTAGGTTTTATAACAGTATTTTGGTTATGTATTTTTTTAAAGCCCTTACCTTTTAGAAATACACACTAAAATATTTCATAGATGAAATATGTTGGGGTTTATTTCAAAATAACCTCGGAGACTGCAGATAGAAAGGGGAATGGGGATAAGGACAGATGAAATTAAAAACTGGGAGTAAAGATGGCAGAGTAGTACAGGGACCCTGAGCTTGTCTTGTCCCCTGAAACATAGCTAGATCAGCATCAAACCATTTTGAATACCTAGGAAATTGATGTAAGGATTAACACAACAATGTGCATACTTTGAGCCAGAGAGCTTAGCAGTGTGTGGAGCAGAGAAGTGAACTGGGGGAGAGAAAAGCCATGGAGCTGTGGAGGGTAAGGAGCCATTTTCATGGAGAGAGGACATAGAAAGAGAAAGGGGGACAGAGGAGGGCATCAGGATGGCAAAGAAAAGCACTACCCCTGAAAGTAGCTGGAAAGAGAGAAACAGTGAAAATACTCACAGAGGACTTGACAAGAAATCTATTCCCCAAAACCAGTGACAAGGAGAAAGGAGAGGGTTTCAATATCACCAGAATTCTACAAACAGTGGAGTGCAGAGTCTGAAGGTTCAGAGCTCAGTGCCTGCCACTGCTCTGGTGAGGAAGCAGGGTGAATCCCCAGGAGCAGGCAGTGAGTCTGAGGGGTCTGTGTGCCACATGAGGAGAACCAGTTCCCCTGCTTGGAGTGCATTTGGTAGATGCCATATAGCCTTCTTGTGGGCAAAAGTCCCAGCAGACCCCTGAGAGCAGCCAAGTTTTCTGGTACTGGGACAAAGATGCCAGAGTGCAGCAAAACCTGGCACTGGTTGTGTGTTGTAATCTCCATAAACTGAGACTCTAAATAAAAATTACATGGAAGCCAATGAAAATGAAAACACGACAGTCCAAAATCCTTGGGATGCAGTGAAGGTGGTCATAAGAGATAAGCATATAGCAATCCAGGCCTTCCCAAAGAAGGAAAAAAGGTCTCAGATACACAACCTAACTTACACTTAAAGGAGCTGGAAAAACAACAGCAAATAAAGCCCAAAACCAGCAGAAGAGAAATAATAGATTAGAGCAGAAATCGATTATTGAAATAAAAAAAAAAAAAAAACAGTAGAACAGATAAATGAAACTAAGTGCTGGTTCTTTGAAAGAATTTTTAAAAATTGATGAACACCTAGCCAGATTTATCAAAAAGAAAAAGGGCCTGAATAAATAAAATCACGAATTAAAGAGGAGAGAGCACAACCAACACCACAGAAATAAAAACAATAATAAGAGAATATTATGAATAATTATATGCCAACAAATTGGGCAATTTGGAAAAAATGGATAAATTCCTAGAAGCATATAAACTACCCCAACTGAAGAATAAATAGAAAGTTTGAACAGACCCATAATCAGTAAAGAAATTGAATCAGCAATTAAAAATCTCCCAACAATCAAGAGTCCCGAGCCAATGGCTTCCCAGAGGAATTCTACCAAACATTTACACAAAAGTAAATACCTATTCTTTTGAAGCTAGTCCAAAAAATAGAAATGGAAGGAAAACTTCCAAACTCATTCTATGAGGCCAGCTTTACCCTGATCCCCAAACCAGACAACACTCCTCCAAAAAAGAAAATTACAGATCAATTTCCCTGATGAACATGGATGCAAAAATCCTCAACAAGATATTACTAAATAAAATCCAACAATACTTTAAAATAATTCTTTACCATGATCAAATGGAATTTATTCCTGGGCTGTAGGGCTGGTTCAATATCTGTAAATCAATCAATGTGATACATCACACTCATAAAGGAAACGATAAGAATCACAGGATCCTTATCCTGTGCAAAAAAAGCATTTAACAAAATACTGCATCCTTTCTTGATAAAAACCCTCAAGAAAATAGGGACAGAAGGAGCATACCTCAACATCATAAAGACCATATGCAAAAGACCTGCAATATTAACCTCAATGAGGAAAAACTGAGAGTTTTTCCCTTAAGGGCAGGAACATGACAGGGATGTCTATTCTCAAGACTGTTGTTCAATGTTGTACTGGAATTCCTAGCCTCAGAGAACAAAAAAGAAATAAAAGGCATCCAAATTGGCAAGGAAGAAGGCAGACTTTCACTCTTTGCAGACAACATGATATTCTACATGGAAAACCTGAAAGACTCCACCAAAAAACTGCTAGAACTGATTCATGAAGTCGTAGGATATGAAGTCAACATACTGAAATCTGTTTCATTTCTATGCACCAATAACGAAGCAGCAGAAAGACAAATCAAGGAATCGATCCCATTTACAATTGTACCAAAAACCATAAGATATCTAACCAAAGAGGTAAAAGATGTGTATGCTGAAAACTATAGAAAGCTTATGAAAGAAATTGAAGAAGACACAAAGAAATGGAAAAATATTTCATGCTCCTGGATAGGAAGAATACTGTTAAAATGTCTATACTACCCACTCTACACATTCAATGCAATCCCTGTCAAAACAACACCAGCATTCTTTACAGAGCTAGAACAAACAGTTCTAAAATTTATATGGAACCATAATAGACCCCAAATAGCCAAACTAATACTGAAAAAGAAAATCAAAGCTGGAGGCATCACAATTCCAGACTTCAAGCTGTATTACAAAGCTGCAATCATCAAAACAGTATAGTACTGGCACAACATCAGACATATAGATCAATGCAACAGAATAGAGAACCCAGAAATGGACCCACAAATGTATGGCCAACTAATCTTTGACAAAGCAGGAAAGAATATCCCATGAAAAATTGTGCTGGGAAAAGTGGACAGCAACATGCTGAAGCAGATCACTTTCTTACACCATACACAAAAATAAACTCAAAATGGATGGAAGACCTAAATGTAAGACAGGAAACGATCAAAATCCTAGAGGAGAAAACAGGCAACAACCACTTTGACCTTGGCCACAGCAACTTCTTACTAGACAGGTCTCTGGAGGCAAGGGAAACAAAATAAAAAATGAACTATTGGGACCTTATTGAAATAAAAGGCTTCTGCACAGCAAAGGAAACAATCAGCAAAACTAAAAGGCAACCAACAGAATGGGAGAAGATATTTGCAAATGACATATTGGACAAAGGGTTAGTATCCAAAATCTATAAAGAATTTATCAAACTCCGGGTGCCTGGGTGGCTTGGTCGGTTAAGCGTCCGACTTCGGCTCAGGTCATGATCTCACAGTCCGTGAGTTCGAGCCCCGCATCGGGCTCTGTGCGGACAGCTCAGAGCCTGGAGCCTGTTTCAGATTCTGTGTCTCTCTCTCTCTCTGACCCTCCCCCATTCATGCTCTGTCTCTCTCTGTCTCAAAAATAAATAAATGTTAAAAAAAAAAAAAAAAAAAAAAAATTTATCAAACTCAACACCCAAAAAACAAATAATCCAGTGAAAGAAATGGGCAAAAGACATGAACAGACACTTTTCCAAAGACAACATCCAGATGGCTTTACAGACACATGAAAAAATGCTCAACATCACTCATCATCAGGGAATACAAATCAAAACCACAATGAGATACTACCTCACACCTGTCAGAAAGGCTAATATTAACAACTCAGGAAACAACAGATGTTGGAAAGGATGTAAAGAAAGGAGAACAGTCTTGCACTGCTGATGGGAATGCAGACTGGTATAGACACTCTAGAGAACAGTAAGGATGTTCCTCAAAAATTTAAAAAGTGCTACCCTACAACCTAGCAATTGCACTACTAGGTATTTATTCAAAGCATACAAAAATACAGATTCAAAGGGGCACATGCACCCCAGTATCTATAGCAGCACTATCAATAATAGCCAAATTATGGAAAGAGCTCAAACGTCCATCGAATGATGAGTGAATAAAGAAGATGTGGTTTATACATACAATGGAATACTACTTGGCAATGAGAAAGAATGAATTCTGGCCATTTGCAGCAACATGTATGGAACTGGAAGGTATTATGCTGAGTGAAATAAGTCAGTCAGAGAAATACATATCATATGTTCTCACTCATACATAGATCTTGAGAAATTAAACAGAAGACCATGGGGGAGGGGAAGGGGGAAAAAAAGTTACAGAGAGGGAGAGAGGGAAACCATAAGAGATTCCTGGATACTAAAACAAACTTAGGGTTGATGGGGGAGTGGGGAAGAGGGGAAAGCGGGTGATGGGCATTGAGGAGGGCACTTGCTGGGATGAGCACTGGGTGTTGTATGGAAACCAATTTGTCAATGAATTATATTAAAAAAAAGAAGATGTGGTATATATACACAACGGAATACTACTTGGCAACCAAAAAGAATGAAATCTTGCTACTTACAACAGTGTGGATGCAATGGGAATGTATTATGCTAAGCAAAATAAGTTAGTCCGAGACAGACAAATATCATATGATTTCACTCATATGTGGAATTTAAGAAACAAAACATGAATGTAGGGGAAGGGAAGGAAAAATAAGATAAAAACAGAGACAGAGGCAGGCAAACCATAACAGATTCTTAAATACAGAGAACAAACTAAGGGTTGTTGGAGGGGAGGGTGTGGGGGTGGGCTAAATGGGTGATGGGCAGTAAGGACAGCACTTGTTAGGATGAGCAATGAGTGTTATATAAGTGATGAATCACTAAATTCTACTCCTGAAACCATTATTACACTATATGTTAACTAACTTGGATTTAAATAAAGAAAAAAAGGGGTTTTAATTGTCAAAGTAGATGATGGGTACAGGGAGATTCATTACACCACTTTTCATTTTCCAATGATGAAAGTTTAAAAAAAAAAAACAAAAAACCATGAATTTCTTAATTGTCTCTTCAAGCTGATTATCATGGAATATAAAACAATCATGATCTGTCAGAAACCACACCTAAAAATGAAATATAGTACATTACCTTTGTAAAAGTGACAGGGATGCTGGCATCCAATTGAATGTGATCTGCAACCTCTGTAAACTGCTGCTGCTGTTTTTGCAATGTTTCCAGTAACCTTGTGATTTCCTGTTTTGCCAAAACAACTCTACAATCATCCTAGAAAAGAGAATACAGTTTTCCTGTAAACTTATTACAGAAATAAGGGAAAAAAAGATATCACCAAAACTCAAGAAAAGTTCATCTAACATCATAGTATTAAAGGTTAACTTAAATGTAAATTTAACTAGGATAATAATAATAAGTCAGCATTAATAAATAATTTAAGACCCTTTCAAGAGAAGAAAAGATAAATTGTGGTATATTCACAAAGGCCACAATGAGAATGAGCCACAATTATACCTGATGATTTGAATTTCACAATGTCAAATAAAAGAAGAAAGGACAGGAAGAGTTCATTCTGTATGATTCCATTTTTATTAATACCAAAACAGACAAAAATAAGATATGCATTAGAAGTCAGGTTTATCCTTAGGGGGGAAGTTATCAGAAGAGAGTCTGAGGGGTATCTTGGGGCGCTGGTAATGTTCTGTTACATGATCTGGATGCTAGTTATACAGCAACTAGCCAGGTGAACACTTATGCACACATTTCTGTATGTATGTTGTACTTATTATTTTTAATGTTTATTATTTAATTTTGAGAGCAAGAGAGAGCAAATGTGAGTGGGGGAGGGGCAGAGAGAGAGGGAGAGAGAGAGAATCCCAAGCAGGCTCTGCACTGCCAGCAAGGAACCCTGAACTCACACACTGTGAGATCATAACCTGAGCAGAAATTGAGTCAGATGCTTCGCTGGCTGAGCTACCCAGGCGCCCCTGCATGTTGTACTTATATAAAAAGGTTTTTAAATAACTTAAGATATATATGTACTGGTTTTTTTTAAAAATGGGACTACATGTAAAATTGAAGTCTCCCTCTCCCTCTAGATCCCCAGACTCTTTCTTCAAAGTCAAGCACTTTCCACTTTCTACAACATTATTCCAGAGATTTTCTACACAGACACCAATATATTCTTCCTAAGACAGAGATCTTCAAACAATATGTAAGCTCCATGAAAGCAGCAGTGTTTGCAGTTTTTGCTCACTGTTGCATATTTATATTAGTCAATTATTAACTAACAAACTTTGCTTATAAGTTGCATGTTGTTCCAGTTATTCATAACAAAAGCCTTTAAGAAATTCCTGCTTCTACTCTCTCATGCCCCAAATACAAACAAATCCCATTAGGTATCCAGAATTTGGACACTTCACTCCACTACCCAAGCCAGTATTCTCTCTCACATGGAATTCTACAACAGCCTAACTCCTTTTCTTTAACTCCTTCCTTCCATCTTTGCCCTCCTCCAATCTGTTTTTTACACATCAAAGTGATCATTTTAAGTAAGATCAAGTCATTCTTGTCAAAATTTCACAATGGCTTCTCTATTTTAATCAGTAAAAGCTGAAGCCCTTCCAGTGGCCCACAAAGCCTTCGTTACACATAATTCCCTATTACTTCTGATTATAGCTCCTATTTCTCTCTCCTTCATTTGCTATATACCAGCCACAGTGGCCTCTTTTGCTGTTCCTCAAATACACCAGACATGGTGTCCTAGGGTTTTTTCTCTAATGGGTTTCCTCAGTGGGAATATTCTTCCCTATATTAGGGCTTGAATAAATTCCTTCACCTTTTTCTTGTTTGAGGCTTTGCTCAAATCTCACCTTTTCTTAATGATTTTTACCCTGATCATTTAATAATGCAGTCTGCTGGACTCCCACACTTTTTTTGTCCTTAGTTCTTACCACTATTCTAACATTTTACATAATTTACTTATTTAGATAAGGATATGATTTATTGTCTTATCTTCTCCTTGCTAAAATGCTAATTCCACAAGATTATATAGCTTTTTGTTTGTCTTGTTTACCAGTATATCCCATGTTATCTAGAAGTACCTAGCACACAGTAGGCACTCAAAACTTATGCTAAATGAATAGACAAATCCTCACCACTTAGCTTCATGCCTTGAACTTAGATGATGCATCATTTTTTTTTTTTTTTGGAGGGGAAGGATGATTAAGCTTTGTTCTCAAAATTGATAATAACGTGTGATGTTCTATCCATTCTTCTGTTCAATTATCTCTGTGGCAGGAACTGTTAAGAATATTGGTTGGGGGGATGCCTGGGTAGCTCAGTTGGTTAAACATCCGACGTTGGCTCAGGTCAAATATTATGGTTCAAATTTGAGTCCTGCATCAGGCTCTGCGCTGACAGCTCAGAGCCTGGAGTGTGCTTCAGGATCTGTGTCTTCCTCTGTCTCTATCCCTCTCCTGCTTTTACTCACTCTCTCTCTCTCTCTCTATTGAAAATAAACATTGAAAAAAATTTTTATCAATAAAAAAAAGAATATTGGTTGGGGTTAGGGTTCTATGACTTTAAAAACCAAAGTTGATATGAAGAATGACTCTAAGACCCTAACTTCATTTGCATTAACATAGTGAAATAATACCATATCATTAACAATTACCAATCACTTTGATGAAATGCTTCAGAAATTCTAACCTCCACATATTTTAGTAACTATAAACATACTTTTTAACAGAATAAATATAAAAATACTTTTATGTATTCAAGTAAACGAGATCTAGATGTAATCCATTTCTGATTTTTCTGTGTAGCTTGATTACCCATCATAACTGAACAAATATTTATTAAGTTCCTTCTACCTAGATACAAAGATGAACAAGATGCATGCAGTCAACATAGAGAAGAATGAAGAATGCATATTGTTCAGGTTCGAATTAGTAGAGGAAAACCACACCACTTATGTAAACAGAAAGAATTTATTATGAAGAACTGCTAACTAGGTGTAGTTATTAACTAGGTAACTAAAAGGGTAAAAAGTACTCAGAGGTATCATGTGGGAAAGCAAATGTAGGAAGCAGCTATCACGCCCCAGGAAAGGGGGAATAAAAGGCACATGCTAGAATTATTAAAACTTAGAAACTTATAGGAAAGTCCCCATGGATCTTAAGCTCAGGTCTCTAAGGAAAGTGGTATCTTCTTGTGAGCAGTGAAATTCACAGGAACCCTAGTAAATGGGAACCAACGGGAAACTAACTCTACCTTCCAACCTTCCTTTCCCGTTCCCTGTTGATGGAGCCTAAACTAACAAGGAGCTGGCAAAGCAGATATGTGGTTTGTAGAGCTCTAGTCCAAAAATCACAGGGCAGAGGAAAGAAGAATAGGACTGAAGTTCAAGGCAATTTAATAAATGGCATACACATCAATTATTATAATTCAATATGATAAGCTCAAGACTTTTGTGGTTACAGCCTCACCACATTCATATAAGTCTAATTAGATATATAAGAGAAAAAGCTTTACAATTAGTAGTATAGCTCTGCAGTGATTTGCAGTCAACACAATTACTAGCAATATGTCAATAAGGGTAAAATACACTACAGCTTACTGGGAATTCCTAGGGCAATAATTACCTTTCTATCACCAACTCATGAAAGCAGAACCAAATAGAAATGAATAAGACCGACATTTTTGCTCAAATAATCTTAAATCCAATTTATTTTAAAAGTATATTATCTGGGGGCACCTGGGTGGCTCAGTCAGTTAAGCATCCGACTCTTGATTTTGGCCCAAGTCATGATCTCATGGTATCATGATCTCATGACACGATCTGAAAACTGGTAAAACAGGGGCGCCTGGGTGGCGCAGTCGGTTAAGCGTCCGACTTCAGCCAGGTCACGATCTCGCGGTCCGGGAGTTCGAGCCCCGCGTCAGGCTCTGGGCTGATGGCTCAGAGCCTGGAGCCTGTTTCCGATTCTGTGTCTCCCTCTCTCTCTGCCCCTCCCCCGTTCATGCTCTGTCTCTCTCTGTCCCAAAAATAAATAAACGTTGAAAATTAAAAAAAAAAAAAAAAAAAAAAAAAAACTGGTAAAACAAATTGCTTCTGATACCTCAATCATCAAAAAACATTGGATTACTGTGATATCAAAATTAAGAACCAATGAATTAGAGCAGAGATAGGTAGTACATGCTAGAAAGGCATCCAAAAAAAAAAAAAAGAACAACAGAGAGTTTCAAAGAAAAGCAAACATTTGAGCTAGACTTTGAAAAAGGATTTCCACTATCAGAAAAGGGAGATATAAGCCCACCAAGCAGAAAGAATAGTACATGCTTGTTAAAGAAGAGTTAAAGGGCTTAGCATGACTAAAGAATGACAAGACATTAAAGTTTCTAGAATCCATAGTTTTAAGCTGGGGAGGTCACATGAAGTAGAGGACACTGATATGGTTGGTGGAGCAATTCAAGGTTAGAGACCAAGTCCTAAGCACAATGTTAATGCACACAGTAACAAATAATAATAATATTAAAATATTTGTTAGTAAAATAGACTAGTGCATACCTCTGATAATTATCTGTTTAACCTCCTTCTTAAAATATGTCCTAACCACATTTAATCTACCTACTTGTTGCAAAGTCTTTTCACAATGAAGACAGGCTGTTGAAACTTGGGACAACAAAATAGTCATATCTTCTTGTTGCTGCCTGAGCCAAATCAGTTTTTCTCGAACATGAGCATCAACAACACTTAGAGCCATTTCTTCTTGACGACACAGAGTTTCATGAAGATCAGAAAAATAAGCTCGGACACATGACCGGGCATTCTCTGCAGTACCCGGTACCTGAAGAAATAGAAATTAAACAACTTTAACCATAACAAAGATTTTATATGTGAAATAGTGAAAATTTTGGGGCGCCTGGGTGGCGCAGTCGGTTAAGCGTCCGGCTTCAGCCAGGTCACGATCTCGCGGTCCGTGAGTTCGAGCCCCGCATCAGGCTCTGGGCTGATGGCTCAGAGCCTGGAGCCTGTTTCCGATTCTGTGTCTCCCTCTCTCTCTGCCCCTCCCCTGTTCATGCTCTGTCTCTCTCTGTCCCAAAAATAAATAAACGTTGAAAAAAAAAATTTAAAAAAAAAAAAAAAAAGAAATAGTGAAAATTTAAATACCATCTATGTTCTTAAAAATTGCAGAATTGCTATCTCCACACAAGATCTTCCTCCTTAACCACAGCCTTTGGACATCCAACTCTTTAAATAACATCTCAAGCAAAAGAGAATACCTAATCTTCAGTCTCTTCCACTGTCAAACCTCGTTTCCTCCATCTCAATAAGTGGCAATGCCATCCTCCACATTGTTCAAGCCAAAAAACAAAAACAAAAACAAAAACAAAAACAAAACTGGAGTCACCCTTAATACTTCTCTTTCACATCCAATAACAGTCCCTCAGCAAATTCTGCTGACCACAAAACGTATTCAAAACAACATACCCAAAATCTGATCAAGCCTCATCACCTTCACCTCTACTGACCTGATCTATGACATTATCATCGCTCACCTGATTATTACAATAGTTTTCTAATTGGCCTCAATAGATCCACTACTGCCCTCTACAGAGTATTCTCCACCTAGCAGCCAGACGGATCCTTTTAAAATGTTAAGTCAGGGGGAACCTGGGTGGCTCCGTCGGTTAAGCGTCTGACTTCAGCTCAGGACATGATCTCAGGGTCTGTGAGTTCAAGCCCCACGTTGGGCTCTGTGCTGACTGCTCAGAGCCTGGAGCCTGTTTCAGGTTCTGTGTCTCCCTCTCTCTCTGATCCTCCCCCGTTCATGCTTTGTCTCTGTCTCAAAAATAAATAAATGTTAAAAAAAAAAAGAATATATTATAAAAAAAAAAATGTTAAGTCAGGAAGATGATTATTCTTTTGCCCAAAACTCTCTAATGATTTCCCATTCCACTCAGTAAATGCCAAAGTCCTTTACAGGGAGTGTTCAAGAACAGACTCCCTGAAAAAGCAACATCTGAGCAAAGACCTGAAGAAGGTGACTACAAGATTATCTTGAGGAAGAACATTTGTGGCAGAAAGAAAAGCAAATATCCATAAGACCCTTTGTGATCTCAACACCTGCTATGCTCTCCTCAATCATTCTACTCTAGGTGCATTTGACCCCCTCATGGTTGCTGGGTTTTTGTAATTGAAGTGTACTTGACATACAATGTTGTATTAGTTCTAGGTGAACAACATACTGATCTAACAATTCTACACATTACGTGGTACTCAGCACACTAAGTGTAGTTAGTATCTGTCACCATACAACGTTATTACAGTATTACTAACTATATTCCCCATGCTGTACTTTTCATTTCCATTACTTATTTTATAACTGGAAGTCTGTACCTTTTAATCCTTAAAAATATGAAATACTTTACAAATTTATGTGTCATCCTCACACAGGCACCATGCTAATCTTTGCTGCATCATTCCAATTTTAGTTTATGTGCTGCCAAACTGAGAACTCCTCACAGTTTCCTAAGTGCACCAGACACACTCCAACTTCAGGGCCTTTGCACTTGCTCTTCTCTCTGCCTGGAATATTCTTTCCCCAAATATTAGCATGGTTCCTTTCTTATCTGCGTTAGGTCTTTGCTCAATGTCCCTTTCTTAGGGAGTCTATCCAGGAACACCCCATATAACACTCCATAGCACTTAACATACTTTTGCCATTAGTACTGACCCTTTTTCCACATTAGAATGTAAACTGCAAAGGCAGAGCTTTTTGGCAGTGTCTCCTTAGCTAGAACAATGCTAAAACAGTGTCTAGCTATTGTATGGGTTCCATAAATACTCACTGAAGGAATAAAGTATTTCCACTCTAGCATAAAATGTCCAGTAGAACCTTCAATGATGATGGGCACATTCTGTATCTGTGTGGTTCAATATGGTAGCCATTAGCTATATGTACGTGAATATACTTGAAATGTAGCTAGTGAAAATGAGGAACCAAATTTTGTATTTTATTTGATTTCTAAGTAATTTATGATTATGATTATGATTTTGACAGAGTGAAAGAGAGAGAGAGAATTAATCTTCAGCAGGCTCCATGTTCAGTGTGGAGTCGGGCACAGGGCTCAATCCCATGAAGCACGAGATCATGACCTGAGCTGAAAATCAAGAGTCAGATGCCTAACCAACTGAGCCACCCAGGAGCCCCTAAGAGCAACCTTTCTTAATGCAAATCTGATTATGTTATTTCTATGCTAATTCTTCAGCGGCTCATCACTGCCCTTATAATCAAGTCCAACCTCTTTAACAGAGCTAATAATATCCTCCATGATTTGGCCCTTAACTCTCCAACATTTTTTTCTTGCCCTGTCCCATCCAATACTCAAAGATTCAAGTGTAGTGAACTGAGTTGTTCTATAATATGTCCAATTCTCACTTCCAGGCATTTTAACACGTGCTTCCCTCTCTGGGACAACTCACTCCCCACCACACTCTTCTCCCTGACTAAATTTCTTCAAGTCTCAGTTTAGACACCACATATTCCAGATAGCCTTCCCTGAGGCAGCTAAATTATTGCCACTCTTATGCATTACTAAGGCATCCTGTACTTCCCCTACAAAATAGTTACTACATTTGAAAATGTCTCTCTTCCATGATGGATTATAAACTCTATGAAGATAGAGACTTTTTATAAAACTTGTTTTCAGTGACTAGTGCAGTACTAGCACAACGTAATTGCCCAATAAATTAAAAAAATGAAAAGGTGACAAGTACAAAGGGTAAGAAAGTACAGAAGAAAAAAATTCCATACATGTTCTGTGTGGGCCATTCCAATTCCATCTTCCACTATTTGTTCTCCTCCTTCAATGTGCTGAACGATTCCAACTAATTTTCTAGAATAATCTGAGATTTCCTCAGTGAAGGTCCGTATACAGTGAGCCATATCTAAAATTGATGCTCGGATCTGGTTAGCTTCTGGTTCCAATACTGAATGCTAAAATGCAACACAATTATAGAAAAGAACTCATGGTACTGACTAACAATATAAAATGCTATTTAAATCACTCCTATAATAATAAGAAAAAGCATCAGTCTCAAGTGGCTTTTATAACACATTTACAAAAGCACAAGATAGTAAATACTAATGTATCTTCATCACAAAACTATTTTTCCTTCAAAGAAATAATTTAAAATTTGGGAGTCCATTTATTGTTAAATAAGAATCCAAGAGACTCACTTTATGATTTTACCATAAACATCAGTTCATCAAAAGACTTAAGTACTGTCAAAACAATCCAGTTCATTAAGAAAACATGCACACAGAGAACTTTTGTTTCCTGCTGGAAAACTATTTTTCAATGAAGAAAGAATCATGAGGCTTCTGAAATTTTTGTTATGACATTCAGAAATTGAATCTCTCATTTCTTTTCATGCTACCAAGCTCAACTCATTCATCACTGAACTCTTCTTCAATCCCTACTTGGCATAAAGTAGTCAATGGAAACAAATGGTAGGCCGATAAACCAGGTAGAGTCATCCAGTCTAATTATAATCATACCTTGTGACCTTGGTGTTTTCCATACTCTTTGCAGACACAGCACATAAGTGGACTAGTCTGACAGCCTTCTTCCAAGCAAACAAACTCAATGGCGTGTACCTGATGCTGAGAGCACATGGTTTTCTCATGAGGTTTGTCAGCCAGAGGCACTCGTCTGTGCTTTGCTAATGTCTTCGTAGAATGAGTAACTTGAGAACACTCTGAGCACAAGTGAGTTGCACACACAGTGCAATATACAGATGCAACGTGAGCTTCATCTTCATCACAACGAATGATACTCTGATAAACAAAAAATTAATGTCTTCAAACTGAACCTCCATCATTACAACATGCTAAATTTTAAAATATACAAGCCCATAATCCTTCCTTTTTCCCCCCATAATCTTTTCTTAACTGACCAGGCTTTACATGTGAAAATATACCGGCAATTAAGTAAAAAGGTCATTTACTACTCACCTAAGAAAGTATTCATTTTGTTTTCTGAGTTTTTTTTTTTAATAGTTTGTTTATCTGAGAGAGAGAGTGCCCTTGCACGTGCACACAATCAGGGAAGAGACAGAGAGGGAGAGAGAATCTTAAGCAGGTTTCATGCTATCGGTGCAGAGCACTATCCAGGGCTCAATCTCACGTACCTTGGGATCATGACCTGAGCCAAAATCAAGAGTCTGACACATAACCAACTGAGTCACTCAGACACTCCAAAAGTATTCACTTCTATAGGTAAGTGAGAAGCTATTTCCAAAACTTATTATCAATCCATGCTATGAATTTGGGGCCAAAAAGAGAACTATCCTCATAGATTTACAGTCAGTGTAAAGATATCTTCTATGAAATCCCCTCAGCTTATACGCAAGAAACTGAAAACTAGAGGCTAGAAATCTCTTTTTTAGACATCTTTTAAGACTAAAAAAGAAAGTTGATAATAAATACATCCCCACTGCTTTAGTTTTCAATTTTATTAAAGATTTTATTTTGCAGTAATCTCTATACCCTATATGGCACTAGAACTTACCACAACCCTGACAACAACATTGGCATGCTTCACCAAGTGAACCAGCCAGGCTCCCCCACCACTACTTTAAATACCACTTATCATGGTGACGTAGCAGAAGAGAAGTGTGAAGGCTACTGTGAGAACCAGATGTGTGCATAAGAATCAGATGCAAAGCGTTTAAAAACACAGATGCTCAGACTCTAACCTATGAAATTCCAATAGGTTATAGATGAGGCCTAATCTGTGTATTTTTTTCTAAAACTCCATAGGTGAGTTCACTGTGTAATCCATGCTGAAAAAGCACTGATTTAAGCTAGTTTAAAGAAAAAATAAAAATCCTATGTTATATATAAGTTCTTAAATATTATTTCTAATTTTCATGAATTACTTAAAAGCATTTCAACTTGAAAAACTTTATATAACAGATAATCAAGAATGTTTTGAAAACTTATGATGAATATTAAAAGGCCTAATTGGAAAGGGAGCAATCTGGCATAAATTATTCCAGAAATAAAAATTAGAAAAAACACCAATGGTATCATTAATTATCATATTAAATTTTAAAATGAACCCAAAGTTCAACAAGTAAAATAAAAAATACATGTCTCCTATTTTTCAGACATGATTAATATTTACAAGGACAACATTAGATAATATTCTAATGTCTTTTGAAAGATAAAAGATATAGCATGTGAAGGAACTGCAAAACTTTTAGGAAACAGTGCTCTAGTTTGAAATTCACTTCAGTGATTCACTTTATATAAAGAAATCATGATCTAACAGAAGAAAAGTAGAAATCAATCTGACATTTGTTTCCTTGATTCTAAACCTGTGGTTTTAAAGTTGACCACTGAAATCATTAACTGTTATTTACTCAACTATTCTTATATCTAGTACAGTATATGAGCTATGCATATAATTAAGTGTAAAAAATGTATTTCAACCTGTGTTAATGGGCAGCATCCTAATATTTACTGGATGACCAGCCTGTTGGATAGAGTATACTTACACATTTAAACTTTTCATGAAGATATTTATAGTATTAATTCCCTCAAGAGCTACTGCTATCTTTAAGGCATTTGGCCTCTACACTAAATGGCCTCTTTGATGGAGTTTCTCTTTCTTTCTTTGCACCATACTGTTTATTGTTGATTCACTTTTGCATCCTCTGGTTTAATGTAGCTTCCACTTCTTTTTACTTTTCCATAACCTTCTAACTCTTGACTTTATCCTTGGATAGAACTGAATTATAATAAGGAGGTAAGTTTATACATAAAATATACTTTGGGTATAGTATTTTCAGTGAATTCAAGTTTAAGTTTTACTTTCTATCAGTTGGGAATATTATTTCCTATAAAACTGTAATGTAATGAAAAGTTGTGTTTCTGGATTCCTATCTACCGAAGCAAGTGAGGTAAGATTATACTTATATTTTAAAATAAAAGAAAAAATTCATGCTCATAATAAATATTTTAATAAATTCAATCAATACCTCTCCAGATATCCCAATGGCTTCTTCTGCAACTCCATATTGGCCAATATGTCCATTCTGTAGTCGTTCCAAAAGCTCCAATAAAGCAAAATTTTTTTTCAATCCCCAAACACCTGAATCTCCTAAAACAAATATAAAAATAAAAACTAAATCTAATAAAATGGAATATTAATCATTTCACCTCATACCTAACAGTAATTTATCATATATTTAATTATTAATATCATTAATAATGTCTAAATTTTCAAAATTCAAATTTTCCCTAATTTCTTTTTATTGCTAGAACTATTGTCTTGTTAAAAATTCTCTTTAAAAAAACAGAAACTCCTGGGGCACCTGGGTGACTCAGTCAACTAGGCATACTACTCGATTTCAGCTCAGGTCATGATCTCATGGTTTGTGAGATCCAGGCCCAAGTAGGGTTCTATAGCGATGGCACAGAACTTGCTTAGGATTCTCTCCTTCCCTCTCCTCTGCTCTCCCCTACTCATGCTCTTTCTCTCAAAATAAATAAACATTAAAAGAAAACCTCAGCATTCTTTTTTTTTTTTAAGTTTATTTATTTATTTTTAACAGAGACAGAGAGAGTGCAGGTGAGCAAGGACGGGAGGAGCAGAGAGAGACAGGGAGAGAATCCCAAGCAGGCTCTGTGCTGTCAGCTCAATCCCACAAAATGTGAGATCATGACCTGAGCTGAAATCAGGAGTGGGATGCTTAACTCTTGTTAAGTCACCCAGGCGCCCCAACTCTTCAGCATTCTCAGTAAAAACATAAAGTTCTACTATTTTTCTTTATACTTTTTAAAAACTATTTTGTCACTGACTTTTACTACATATATTAAAACAAGTGCTTTAAAATACTTTTTACAGCAACCTCCAGTAAGAAATACATTTTCCCTTTCAACACAGGATAACCTACATATGTGTATATATGTGTGTATGTACACATATGCATACTTACTTATATATATATTTACTTATAAGTACTTAGATATATGCTTACTTATATATATTTATATATGCATGGTTTTAAAAATATGTTCATATATAATGTATACATCTGAAAGAAAAGTTTCACACACCAATATTCACCTTCAGAGTGCAACACACATTTTTTTTCCATTTCTTCTTTAAAAAAGCATGTTCACAACCAATTAAATTGATTTCATAACTAAAAATTACCTATGATTTGTGTTTGAAAACCACTGTATGAAATATACATTTAGCTAAAATAACTCCTCTAAGTAAACTAGAACTAGAACAAGTGAAGATAATCCTTTTCCATACATCTCTTCTAACCTAGAACCCTACAGTAATCAATGACTATACAAACTCCTTTTCACACAAATAAACCAAACAATTTTCAATCTTAAATACAATATATTTTCCTACCTAGATCTGTTACTTGTCGATCAAAAGGGCAACGGATTGCTCTTCCATGAAGAGGCAGACGGGTAAGACAGTCATGACAGACTGTGTGGCCACAAAGCAGAAGGCGAGGAACTTTGTCTCCTTGCAAAGAAAAGACATCTTCACAAACTCCACACTCCAGCACCTAATAATTGGCATGGGAACATGTGCTCTTTAAATGATTTTAAAAGCATACATACTTCAGGCCAAAAAAAAAACTTGATCGAACATATTAAATCAATCTTTCTAAGTCACTTTATTTCTCCATGAAAAAAAACAGTCTAGATTGTAAAACCTTAAATCATCTTTTTATCATATCATCTGACAGACCCTACCAAAACTATATCATAGTGAAATCTCCTTGAAATGTCAAGTGTTAGGGACAAAAATAATGTAAATTAATATCTTTATCTTTTGAAAATTATGACTTGATTCATTATATCGGAATCTGTACACTATATAATTCTACCGAAGTTGCATTCTTAAGCAATTTCTCCGAAATTACCCCCCAAAAATCATCATTAATTTTAACAAAAATAATCTGAAATATGTACTAGGGTGACATTTAACCCTTGTAAATAATCAAGAACCTGTTCAGAAAAGACTATAAGTAACTTTCAAGTATCTTCTAGTGTTTATATTATATAATGTAAAGACAAGAGATCAGCTAAGACTTAAATTTCAATTCCTTGTTCTCAATTAATAAATAATTCCCCTCGGTTAGAAAATATTTTGTCTATATAGTTCCAATTACAGGCACATGACTTGCCCAAGGCCATGCAGTCAAAGGAAAGGCAACAAAAATCAGCATATTGATTCCCAAGCACATGAGTGCTTTTAGAATTAAGTCAACAACCTATATTTTTATTAATGAAGTACTGTTAGTACTGTTACTTCCAAATATAGCTGAAATGTTTCAGAATTTTATTTTTTTTAATACCCACGTTGAACAATTATGCCACAAACCCTTATGTCTGTCATCCATGACCTACTACAATCTGTCCTCTGTCCTACTGCTTTATTGCAACCCCCTTCAGACTCTATTCTCAAACTATATGAAACAATTTGTAGTTCCTAGAACAGGATAAACTGTTTTTGCCTCTTTCTTTATGTTGATGCTGAGGAAATAGCTAAACAGACATTTTTCTTGTGGATCCTCTTTTTAACATTAGTAAACTAACAAATTTCTAAACAACTATATCTCTCAGCCTACCCACACGGGTCAGTCCAACTGAAATGAGCACACTATGCCTTGGGCCATCATGCACCATGGATAAGTGTTTAATCTTAAAACCCCAGAGCACTTTAATTCCCTTATTGGCTTTCCAATAAGCCAATGTCTTTCCCTGTTAGACCAAAAAGCCCCCAGAAACAGGGCATTCCAAACAACCAACCGCTGGTGTGCTTATATAAATAAAGTCTGACAAAATTAAAGTTTTTAAAAAGAGGGGAGGCACCTAGGTGACTCAGTAGGTTAAACATCCAACTTTGGCTCAGGTCACCATTTCATGGTTCTTGAGTTCAAACCCTGCAGCAGGCTCTGCACTAACAGTGCAGGGACTCACTCACTCACACTCACTCACTCTCTCTCTCTCTCTCTCTCTCTCTGTTCCTCCCCCATTTGCACTTTCTCTCTCTCAAAATAAATAAACTTAAAAAAAAAATTGTTTTAAACAGTTCAGCCCAACCACCATCCCCCAACAAGTAAATAATGCAAGACAAAAACCAGAAAATGCTTACTGGAAATCACACTTAATATATTAAAAATATTAGCTCTGTAATTAATTTGGACTTAGTGCATGAAATACAAACATTTTTCACTGTAAATTCATAACTTCTAATTGGCTTGCATCCCAGTATGGTTCAAGACAGTCTTAAATGTAATACATAGTTCACAGAAAGACATGAAAACAACTCTTTAAATACATGAAAAGATGTCCAATCTCACTCAAAAAACTTTGAAATGCAATTAAACCTACACCAATATACTGTTTCCAGTTTTCAGATTAGATCAAACAGGTCAATAACTCTTTGTTGCGCTGGTGAAAGTGTGGGAAAGCAGGTATTCTTTTTTTTTTTTTTTTTTTTTTTTTTTTAAGAGAGTGCACCAGCAGGGGAGAGGAGCAGAGGGAGAGAGAAAGATAGGGGGAAAGGAGGGAGGGGGCAGAGGGGGAGGGAGTGAGAGTGAGAGCGAGAGAGAGAGAGAGAGAAAGAGAGAGAGAATATCTCAAACAGGCTCCACACCCAACACAAAGCCCAACATGGGGCTGGATCCCATGATCCTGGGATCATGACCTGAGCCAAAATCAAGAGTCGGATGTTCAACCAACTGAGCCACCCAGGCACCCCTACATGGTTTAGTAATTCTATTTCCAGGAATTCATCCTACAAATATATTACACATGTGTGAAGCAGTCTCTATGTTATTCCTTATAGCACCATTTGCATTTGTAAAAGATTGGAAACAAAGTAAATATGTACCAGTACAGACTAGAAAATATAGTATATTCATGTACCACAAACTATGCAGTCTATGGAGAAAGAGGAAGTTTTCTATGTACACAAACAGAATGATTTCACACAAATAAAGCAAAGTGAAAAATGATACATAGAATACATAGCTTTTGCATTAAACTGAGGAGTGAAAGAGCATATATATATATATATATATATATATATATATATATATATATATGTTTTTATACAGGCATACTAACTTTCTAGCAGGCTATAAAGGAAATTAATTACACTGGAATAGTTAACCTACGTTTTTAAAAAAGGCAGGAAAGAATTTTTATTTAAACATCCTCACTTAGGGGCGCCCGGGTGGCTCAGTCGGTTGAGCGTCCGACTTCCGCCCAGGTCATGATCTCACAGTTCGTGAGTTCGAGGCCCACATCAGGCTCTGTGCTGACAGCTCAGAGCCTGGAGCCTGCTTCAGATTCTGTGTCTTCCTCTCTCTCTGCCCCATCCCCACTCATGCTCTGTCTCTCTCTGTCTTAAAAATAAATAAAACATTAAAAAATTTTTTAAACATCCTCACTTAAATATCAAATTCAATCAAATACAGAAAAGATACAACACAATTAGATGTAAAACAAATGCAACATTTTTAATAGATGTTCTTGCTATTCTAACATAAACTTGTTTATGATCATATACTTCAAAGAATCAAATTAAATTTTACTTAGTCCATTCATACCTTGTATCTGTGACCCCATAATTACAGAAGATAAAAAAAACTTAAGTTGCTACCACAGGTTTTTTTCAAAAAGCACTAGCAACATACAACTGATTTATAAACCAAACATGGGTCCAAAAATAAAGTTATTAGATTATTTCACATCAACTCAGTTAACAATAGAGTAAGACATTCTTTCTTCAGTATTTATCATTAGGAAGTGTGGCTAAAAGCCCAAGAAATTAAATCCTAGATAAGAGAAAAGCTCTTAATTTTATAAACTTCACAAATATGCCAAGGAGAGCTACAAACTTATCACATGTAAATAAAACTTTAATAAACCAGACCATATTTTAGAAGTGCTAAGGAGACTCACTCTTCAAAAGAAACTTTCCTGACTCCTTTTTCCTTTTTGAATGTGAATTTCAGAATGTTAGATTTTTGTCTTTTTCTAGTGAAAAAACCATGTCACTCTCAGCTTGTTCATTAAATAGGTCATTTTACATATTAGCATCATATACTTCAACTTTCAACTTCCAATGAATAATTTCTGCTTTCATCTATGAAAATGACAATGAGTTTGTTTTTGTTTTTTAAATTTATGCCACCATACTCCCTACAAATTACAGCATAAGGATCTTGCCAAAAAAGACTATTCTGCCGCAAAGCTCAGGCACATTTTACATATAAAGACAAAAATGTGGGGCGCCTGGGTGGGCCAGGCAGTTGGGTGCCTGACTTCAGGTCGGGTCATGATCTCAGTTTGTGAGTTTGAGCCTACCAGGCCTTGCTGTGCAGCCCGCTTCAGATCCTCTTTTTCCCTCTCTCTATGCCCCATCCCGCTCATGCTCTCTCAAAAAAATGAACGAACGTTTAAAAAAAAGATAAAGATGAACGAAGTGAAGCTCTAACATATTAAACTCTTTACTGTAACAAATTTGAATTATATCAGACTTTAGTATATTTTTGAGATTTTAAGGCAACTAAGTGTAACAAAGATAGATACAGCAATAATATCCATTCTAATTACAACTTACTGACTCAAGTTAATTCACAAAATTATCTTTAGGAATTCTCTACTTAGATAAAGCACAAATCAATAAATGCTCAACCATACAACATGCCTAACAGGGCTCCCTCTGTATCTCAGATACGCCGTGTACCTTCAGAATAACTTCACTGATATATAAAGGTCAGATGAATCAAAAGCCACCAACACTGATTGATAATATACTCGTAAGCAGAAATATATCATTTGTTGTCATCTAAACCCAACATTAGGTGCCTATTATCCAAGATCTTAAAAGAACTTCAGATATTATCTGGTATAGTAGTTCTCAACTCTACCTGCACATTAAAATCAATTCTGGAAATGTAAAAAAATATACTTATGTCAGGTTAATCAGAACTGGAGGAGGAAGTGTGCATAACTAGGGTATTTTTTTTTTAAATCCTGTTATTCTAATATGTAACCAGTAATGACAAATACCAATAACTGAGATTATAATAATCCTGAAAGTCTTCTACAAACGACTGAGATCAGTTCTCCCTTCCAAATCTTTCCATGACTTTATAGTGAAGGGGAAACGTGAATCCCACGTATTTCAATTGATGTTTTAGCAAATACATTTTGAAGTACTCAACCATGGTAGAATTTCAAACCTCAAACCATAGGCAATTGGTATACCTTAACGTTATTGCCCAACCATGCTGCTGCTGGGAGACTTCTCAAGTGTTGAAAGACTGTACTACCAAGAGAGGAGGGGGCAGATCAACCACTAACACACGCCTAGAATTAGTGTGATGATGAAAAACAGACTTTAAAGGCAGTCAACCCTGGCTCACTGTGTTAACCCAAACCTGAGTTTCCTCACCTGCAAAACGGTAATGATCATATACTTCATAGGTAGATTATTAACGAGCTACAATACTTAACATAGTACCTAGCGATAATAATGGTTCAATTTAGTAAAAAAAAAAGCTAATGCCTGTTGAACTTAACCAAAAGCAGAGGATCTAGGGAAAAGACCGGTCGAAGTCAGTCTCACAGGCCCATACGATCATTTTCACAAATATCCCCATCGGCGATGTCAAGTAAAGAACTGGTATTAACAGAAGACCAGGCAACTTCACGCCCGCAAAGAGAAAAGATCGCGGAGTGGGGAACAAGGCATGTAAAGCCGAGAGGGACGCAAAGGCCGCGCATCCTGCCCGAAGACGGCCGGGGCGTCGCCGCCAGAACTCAGGGATAAACCGAAGGGAGGCCGAAGGTGGAGAACGGAGCACGCAAAGTCCCTCACCTTCACCACGGCCGTACCCCGGCTGCCCTGACGGCCACTGTCTAGTCCCGCTCCAGGCTTGTTTACAACCAGAGTAGCCATCCTAGGAGGAGCGGTGCCGCAGAAGCAGCCGTCACCGCCTTCAACTAAGGGGCGGGGTAGGACCATCTACCCAGAAGCCTCGGCGCTCGCCGCTACCGCACAGGCGCAGTACGACGCCGGGCACGGCTGGGCTGACCTCAGAGCTCCTCCTGTCAGTCCCTAGCTCTTGGGAAGCCGATCCCTGTGTATGAACGGTTTGCTGTTTTTATTGCTGTTATTTAGGAGACTGAAGTATGGAAGGAATAAAATTAAAGAAAGAAAAAAGAAAGGATAAAACAAGAAGTAAAATTTTGGAGTGAAACTCCCGTTTTAGAAACGATCGCTTCCTAATTGCAGAATAGACGTGAGGACTTCGGGAGACTACATCTCCCTGCATGCAGTGCGGTTTTTGTTTAAACTACAAATCCCAGGATGCCACACTAGGTGTTTTTTTTGTTGTTTTTTTTTTCCCTCTACTCCGCCATGTAGTCATCTGTGGGGTTATGTACTGTCAGCGAGGAGTGGTTTCTGGAAGACGCTATGTGTGATTTGTGGCTGGAAAACAGAGAAGTATTTTATGTATAAATCGCTAAGAAATAAGAGATGGCTTTGGTGAAAAGAAGCCGTTGAGTACCTAAAGGACGTCGTAAGAAGAGAATTTAAGGCACTACCAGCAGAAACTGTTGGGAGTGCATTCGATCTTCCCGAACGTACGCTTTACTGTTTTCTTCCGGGCTGCTTTGAACCTACCCAGCTGCCGTAGGCAGTGGGTCGAAAGTGCCGTTCAAAATGGAAGTGAATCCCCCCAAACAGGAGCACCTGCTGGCCCTGAAAGGTAAACTTTCACGAACCTGACTCCGTTTAGTCTGTTTTCTGTTCTCTCGCTAGTTCTCGAAGCCTTTGCCACCTAGGCCTGGTCCCGGGGATGTAGGCCTCGTCCTTCGTAAACACCATTAGTTCCTGCATTCTTGCTGTGTCCTTCGGCGCCGAGAGGAAGGAAGCAATTTTTCTTCTTTGCTTTTTAGGTTTGAGAGACTTATGTTGCGTTCCTCTAGAATGTAGTAGATACCCGATAAATCACTCGTTGTGTTATATGCTGCTTGCAGTAACCAGACCATTTTTAGTCAGAGAAGCTAACGTCCCTAGAGCCTTGTGAGCCAAGATGATGTACAGTAGGCATCTCCGGTGATTTTTCCTTGTCTCTTGTGTCTTTGTGTAGCACTGACGAAGTTACCAGTCTTCAGTTTGATCAGCAAAATTAGTCTAGTTTTAGCAGTGCCAAGGGTTTTGAGATACATAGTACAACAATGTATAATTTAGATTTGCTATAACTTATTGCAGTTTACTTCAAAGTAGTGTGGATGTGGGAGAATTGATGTCAGCTTTCGTTTTCTGTACACAGCAGAAAATTTTGAGTAAGTTTGATGATGTAATTGTATTATTATTTAGGGAAAACGAACAGGGCAGAGTTTTCTGGAATTACTGTTTTCTGAAAACTTTTTATTTAAAATGCTTTCAGCTGTATTTCATCTGTTTTCTACTTCCCCAAACGCACTTATTTCTTGGATGCTCTACTGTGTGGTTTCCAATAACTTCTTGAACTGAGCTGAGAAGAGATTGGATAGACATTTGAATTCAGTTGAATTTCGTTTACCTTCTTTTGGCATCCATTTTGACGGACCATTATCTTGTACACAGTTATGATGTAGGCATTAAACATTCCAGAAGCTCAACAGTCTCATTTGTAACATAAAATCATATACTGATAGCTCGGTTTAATAAATCTATTTCGGGGCGCCTGGGTGGCGCAGTCGGTTAAGCCACTTCAGCCAGGTCACGATCTCGCAGTCCGGGAGTTCGGCCCCGCGTCAGGCTCTGGGCTGATGGCTCAGAGCCTGGAGCCTGTTTCCGATTCTGTGTCTCCCTCTCTCTCTGCCCCTCCCCCGTTCATGCTCTGTCTCTCTCTGTCCCAAAAATAAATAAACGTTGAAAAAAAAAATTAATAAATCTGTCTCTGACTATAGAGCTGAAAAACAACAATATTAATATAAATATATGACCTGTAAGCTGAGCCTGAGCAAATGAGTTACACTGAGATGGGTTCTTTCTGGAGAAAAAGGAAAAGAAACTGTCATGTTATTTCTTAATCCCATATCAAGTATGTAAATAGATATTAATATCTTTCAGAAATTTAAGAAACTTTCAAGATTTTAACAAGTCTAATTGTACTGATTGTTGGATGCCAAGTGTACCAACTTATATGATCATTTAAGTTCACTTTCTTATATATGTAAAAAAATGAGCTGTCACAACTTCATCATCCTCATAGTACAACATTGAATATTTTCAAACAAAAATAATTCTCAATGCAGTATCTTAAAGTGTGAAACTGTAAAGAAAAGGAAAGAAAAAAATAAAAGCATTATTGTTTTAAAAATATGCTATGTTTAGGGGAGCCTGGGTGGCTCAGGCAGTTAAGCTTCCGACTTTAGCTCAGGTCATGATCTCCAGGTCTCTGATTTCGAGCCCTGCGTCGGGCTCTGTGCTGACAGCTCAGATTCTGCGTCAGATTCTGCGTCAGATTCCGGACGTCTGCTTCAGATTCTGCCTCTCCCTCTCTCTCTGCCCCTCCCCTGCTCACACTGTGTCTCTCTCACTCTTAAAAATGGATAAATGTTAAAAAAAAAAAAAAATTAAGAATATGCTATGTTTAGGGGCGCTTGGGTGGCTCAGTCGTTTAAGTGACCAACTTCGGTTCAAGTCATGATCTCATGGTTCGAGTCCCACATGGGGTCTGTGCTGACAACTCGGAGCCTGGAGCCTGCTTCAGATTCTTTGTCTCCCTCTCTCGACCCCTCCCCTGGTCACAATCTGTCTCACTCTCTCTCAAAAATAAACATTAAAAAAAAAAAAAAAAAAAAGAGTATGCTATGTCTAGATTCATGTTAAGAATTATGGGTGTTAAGGATGACAGTCATTTATTGGGGCGCCTGGGTGGCGCAGTCGGTTAAGCGTCCGACTTCAGCCAGGTCACGATCTCGCGGTCTGTGAGTTCGAGCCCCGCGTTGGGCTCTGGGCTGATGGCTCAGAGCCTGGAGCCTGTTTCCGATTCTGTGTCTCCCTCTCTCTCTGCCCCTCCCCCGTTCATGCTCTGTCTCTCTCTGTCCCAAAAATAAATAAACGTTGAAAAAAAAAATTTAAAAAAAAAAAAAAAAAAGGATGACAGTCATTTATGAATTTAAGTTGTCAAATCAGTTAGTGGACATTAACAGGCGAAAAGAATCATGATGAAATTAATTACTTCTGACTCTTCAAAATTGGTGATCAAATGAGTATTATGACATCATGACAGGAGTCCCCACCTATGGCCATTCTAGTAATGGGAGAACCCCTTCAAGGAGTTCTCTAATGATTTGGGGAGAACCTCTCATTTTTTTTCTCCAGTAATTAGGATTTGAAAGAGCTTGCATTGTGGCTCATGCAACTTTGGAAGCCTAACTGTATGCTAGAACTTACTATCAGTGACCCAATTTGGGACAGCTTGAAGACTTCTTTGTTCTAAAAGGAAAAAAAAATATTAAGGTCTAGCCTTCTTGTTCCTCCTCTGAATTGGAATTCAGAAGCCATGGTACTAATGTCTTGATAGTGTGAAAGTGCCCCGTTTATACTAAGGACACATTTTAACAAGACCAGTTCCCAGCCTGGTTAAAATGCAAAATTTAACTATTTTCATGTTATTGGTGCTTAGTATTGGGGATGAAAATCGTTAAGTAGTGTATCTATGTATTTGGTAGAATTCATATCATTTTAAAGTATAAAATCTATTTTTTTCAATGCATCAAAAATCACAATGATTTTCATTTTCCTCAATGTCTCAAAGTTTTAAGTATTATTACATTTTTGTTCTCTTCAAATGAATAAAATATCCTAGTAATCACCTATTTACCCTTTGTTTCTGCTATAGTCTTAAGATTATTACCTAATATATTAATGACAATACTTACAAATATTTACATGTTGATCTAAATGTGTTGACTACTAGCAGTTTGAGGCTTACCAGGCATTTAATCCAGATCCCTTATTTTGGTTAGACAGAGGGTTTCCAATTTTGTGGATTCCATTCACATTTACCAACAACACTTGGTAAAATATATTGGGATTGGTTTTTGTTTTTTCTTTTCTCCCGATTTGTGTGTAGGTTATCCCTACCATATCTTATTCTTTGCAATACTTCCGCTTTAGGTCCTGATTCCCTCTGATTTGGAAAGAAAGTCTTGTAATTATAAATTACATTCTAGCGCTGAGGAGCACATCTAAGAAATTTTCTCTTCATTAAGAGTGACTGGATTACTGCAGAATGACTACAGAAGTAATATTACATTATCGACCATATGAGAATGATCCCACACAACTGTCAAAAATTGCAGAGAAAGCACTTCAAGACTTTCCTACACGTCCACTATCAAGATTTATTCCTTGGTTTTCTCATGATGGGTCCAAACTTCCACTCAAACCTAAAAGATCACCACCTGTGATTTCTGAAGAGGCAGCTGAAGATGTGAAACTGTACTTAACCATTTCAGAACATGATGTTAAATCACAAAGTTATGATTGCACAATAGATCTTTTGGAATTTCAACCTAATTTAAAAAAAGAAAAGCACTTAATCCAGTCACGCACACTGAATGAACAGACTAATTCTGGAAATCTAGATAAGCAATCAGAAAAGGGAAGACAGCATAAGAAGAGGTTTTGGAGTGTTTCACTTCCCAACAGTAATTGCACTGAAAATATTTTTCCTTTGTCTAAAAAATTGCAAGATAGTTTAAAGGCACTGAATTTGCATTCACTTTATAGGGCAAGATGGACTATAGAGCACACTATTTGTAATAACCAAACTCTGGAAGACATTTGGGCAAAACTCAATCAAATTATCAGGCACAATGAACTTCCATCTTGTAATGCTACAATTCAGAGACACTTAGACCAAATATGGGTGTTCTGTGATATTATGTACTGTGAATATGTGGGAAATCTTCTTAAAGGTAGATTAGCTCTTACTGGGAAAATGAATTTATGTGTACGTAAATATGGTGTTATTTTTAGTATGTAATGAATTCCACTGATTGTGAAAGAGAAGAATATCCTGAATGAACTGTGATCTGAAATCAATAAATTTTTTATGAGTTTTTAAATTTTTGATGACTTAATTTTTTTATTTGACCCTTCAGTCATATAGCCTATTCATTCTTAATATTGTAAAAAATTGTGTGGTAATATGTATAGTTTGTTCCCTAGAAGTAAATGACTATCAGGTGAGTTCCTAGGCATGTCTGTTAACTCAAGAACAATGTATACAGGAAGGTGAATCTATGACAGCATTTGATAAAATACTAACAGCATTTACTCTAAGAAATGGTAGCAGTACCATAATTTTATTTTTCCCTGACAAGTTGTCTACCTTTAGATAAATGTTAACTCAAATTCAGTGGAAAAAAGTGGACTATCATATGAATTTAACTTCTTTTGCCAACTTAGCAAATGACTAAAGACCGTTTTTCTTGAGAATTTCTAAGATGAGCTCCTGCATAATGATTAACTTTAATATAATGTGCTCAGAATGCCCAGCATTTCACTTCACAAACTTGAAATCATTCAGGGACTAGATAGGCAAGACTGTAGAATATGGTTAAGGACTCTGAACTGTAAGAAGATTCTAATTTAATTTTTTTAAGTTCTTTCCAAGCAAAATGTATATATACAAGTTGAACTTGGCCCAGTTCATTAGTTTGTAACCTCAAACCTATCTTTTTCATAATTTATTGAAAATTTCTAAAAGTTATTTATAAGATAATAGATGAAACCCGAATTTCATAAGTAAATCAAGGGTCTGTGTGAGTTCCAATGAGGATGGCTCTATACATGACACTATTTGCTGTGTACAGTGAATATTTGGCTTGGCACTGGGCTGAAAGTCACATACTCTTTTTGGCCTCCTCAATTTTTGACTAAGAACCTGATCTAACATTCAGAGCTGAATGTAAGACTATCATTTAATTACCTTTTTTTTCCTTTAGCTGGTTGGTTTTATTTTTTAAATTCCACCTAGGAGTTCCTCGACAGTTTTTTTAACGTTTATTTATTTATGAGAGAGAGAGAGTGTGTGAGAGAACACAAGCAAGGGAGGGGCAGAAAGAGAGGGAGACACAGAATCCAAAGCAGGCTCCAGGCTCTGAGCTGTCAACGCAGAGCTTGAGGTGGGGCTCGAACCCACAACCATGAGATGAGCCAAAGTCAGATGTTTAACCAACTGAGCCACCCAGGCACTCCGTCTGCCAGTTTGTTTGTTTTTTAAGCCTTGCTTTTATTGGTATTTGCTCTTTTCCAGCCAACATTATGTGTAATTTTTGAGGTTCATTAATTTGTTATAAGACAGGAAATATTGCATTTTAAGTCTGTATTTGATAGGGGCATACTTTGGATCTTCCTTCAAATAATGAGATAGTTTTATATTACTAACAGGGCTTTCCCAGTTTGTGTTTAATAATCTGCATTATAATGAACTGTGCTTTATAGTAGTTTTCTTTGAGTCCATAAAATGATAGTGTTTCTTACCCACTGCTATCCCCACCTCCACCCCTGCTGATTTTTACCCTCTTTGAAAATATGAAGAAAACATATTTTAAAAGGTTTCTTTTTTTAAATTTTTATTTATTTTTGATAGGGAGAGCATGTGGGCAAGTTGGGGAGGGGCAGAGAAAGGGGCACAGAGATCTGGAGCGGGCTGTGTGCTGTCTGCAGACAGCCAGATACGGGGCTCGCTCTCAGGAGCTGTGAGATGATGACCTGAACCAAAGTCGGACACTTAACTCGCTGAGCCACTCAGGGGATCCTGAAGAAAATATATTTTTAATACCAGTTTGGGAACTTTTTATTTTTAATAGAGGGTTGTTTTTTTACCAACCCCCTTATTGTCTCATACCATAAAAATCATAGAATCAGCAAAAACTAGCCTCAATAAGACTTTGATACACAATGGAAATTTGAGCATATAATAAGCAAATAAGTTGGCTACATGTTTGGGTGAACTCAAAGACACTTTCTGTAATTTTTTTTTTTTTCTCTTTAATGTTTATTTTTGAGAGAGAGAGAGACAGAATTGGAAGCAGCTCCAGACTCTGAGGTGTCAGCACAAAGCCTGATACGGGGATTGAACTCACAGACCAAGAGATGATGCCTTGAGCCAAAGTTGGATGCTTAAATGACTGAGCCACCCAGAAGCCCCTATAATTTTTAATTTAAATTCCAATTAGTTACCATACATGTAATATTAGTTTCAGGTGTACGAAAGAGTGGTTCAATACTTCCATACAATACCTAGTGCTCAATACACCAGGTGCACTCTTTCATCCTTTTCATGTATTTAACCCATGCTCCCACCCACCTCCTCTCTAGTAACCATTAATTTGTTCTCTATACAGGTCTGTTTAGTGGTTTTTCTCTTTTTTTTCCTTTTGCTTGTTTGTTTTGTTTTTTAAATTCCACATATGAGTGAAATCATGTGTTTTCAAGGACACTTTTAAAAGTGTTTCAAGATTTGAGAGTGTATTTTGTCTTAAGATTTACCTTCTTCTGAAATGAAAAAAAAAATGGGGAATAAAGACCACTTGGTGTTAAAAGTGAGCTTAGAGGGTATCCTGGGTGGCTTAGTTGGTTAAGTGTTTGACTTCAGCTCAGGTCATGATCTCATGGCTTGTGGGTTTGAGCCAACAGTCGGGCTCTTTGCTGATGGTATGGAGCCTGTTTGGGATTCTCTCTTCCCCGCTCTCTGTTCTTCCTCCAGTTGTGCTTTCTCTCTCAAAATAAATAAATGAATAAATATAAAAAGTGAGCTTAGAGTGTTAGATATTTAGATTGTGAAAAACTGTATATATCATTTTTACAACCCTTTTATATCCCCTTCAGGTTGTGCATAATTTAAATCTGCTTTCCTAATTAAAAATGAACTGAAGAGCTTTCCCCATGAGATCAGGAACACGACAGGGATATCCACTGTCACCATTGTTGATTAACATAGTGTTGGAAATCCTAGCATCAGCAGACAGCAAAATGAAGTAAAAGGCATCCAAATTGGCAAAGAAGAAGTCAAACTTATACTTTTTGCAGATGACATGATACTCTACATGGAAAACCCAAAAGACCCCACCAAAAAGCCGCTAGAACTGATACATGAATTCAGCAAAGTTGCAGGTTACAAAATCAATGTACAGAAAATTGGTTGCATTTCTATACACCAATAATAAAGCAACAGAAAGAGAAATCAAGAAATCGATCCCATTTGCAATTGCACAAAGAACCATATAATACCTAGGAATAAACCTAACCAAAGATGTTAAAGATCTGTATGCTGAAAACTATAGAAAACTTATGAAAGAAATTGAAGAAGACATAAAGAAATGGAAAAACTTTTCTTACTCATGAATTGGAAGAACAAATATTGTTAAAATGTCAGTAGTACCCAAAGCAATCTACAGTGCAGTCCCAATCAAAATTGTACCAGCATTCTTCTCAGACCTAGAACAGACAATCCTAAAATTTGTATGGAACCACAAAAGACCCTAAATAGCCAAAAAAGTTGGCTTTTTAGAAAGTTAGAAATGGCTACCTGAACACTTCCCATGCCAGGTCAGTGATCTTTACCTGTTAAATATTCTGCTTGATATATAGTCCTGTTTTGAATTCCCATAAGATGTTTCTAGTAAGGCCTTACATTCTGGGTTTATGACCCTAAGCTTATAATTAATCATACAGAGAATTATTTTTTAATGTTTATTTATTTATGTTGAGCGAGTGAGAAAGCAGGAGAGGGGCAGAGAGAGAGAGAGAGAGAGAAAGAATCCCAAGCAGACTCTGTGCAGCACAGAGCCTGATGTGGAGCTCTGTCTCATAAACCCTGAGATTTTGACCTAAACCAAAACCAACAGTCCTCTAATCAACTGAGCCACCCAATGCCCCCAGATAATTATTTTTGAATCAAGTGAATTTACCTGAGCTCAAATCTAATTCTGCCACCTGATATGTAGTCTTTTTTAAAAATTTATAAACATATATATGTGTGTGTGTATGTGTATATATATGTGTGTATATGTATATATATGTGTATATATATATGTATATATACAAATATATACGTGTGTATATATATATGTATACATATATATATTTTGAGAGCACATGAGGAAGAGGGAGAGGGAGAATCTTAAGCAGGTTCCAGCCCAGGGTAGAGCCTGATGCAGGACTCCATCTCAAGACCTTGAGCGGAAATCAAATGTTCAATGCTTAACTGAGGCACCCAGGTGCCCCTATATAATCTTTTATAGGCAAATTATCCTCTGGAAGCATTATTCTTATGTATAAAAGGTGGACAGTGGTACCAAATTTGTAGTCCTGAGACTTGAATGTGTGATATTTAGCACAGTCTAGCACTAGTAAATGCTCATTAAATATTAGCTTTGCAAGTGATTTCAGAAATTTTAAGGCTAACATCTGTTGCCTATATCAGCAGCTATCTATTTATGATTTTACTTTATTTTATTTTATTTTATTTTATTTTATTTATTTTTAATGTTTATTGATTTTTGAGACAGAGAGAGACAGACCATACACAGGGGTGGGTCAGAGAGAGAGAAGGAGACACAGAATATGAAACAGGCTCCAGGCTCTGAGCTGTCAGCACAGAGCCTGATGCGGGGCTCGAACCCACGAACTGCGAGATCATGACCTGAGCCAAAGTCGGACGCCTAACCCACTGAGCCACCCAGGCGCCCCACTTTATTTTATTGTTAATTTTATTTTGTTTTTACTTTACTTAAGTAAGCTCTACACCCAGCATGGGGCTTGAACTTAGAACCCTGAGACCGAGAGCTACATGTTCTACCGACTGAGCCAGCCAGGCACCTCTCAAAAGCCATCTATTTAATATAACGTTTAGTGCCCTTGGTTCATGAAACTTACATCTTCAAAATACCATTTACTTGAGGATTTGGATGAGTTGCTAATTCTTTCATTTGGCAAAGATCTATTAAATATACTAGGTGCCAGAACCTATGTCAAGCAACAAAGCCACAAAACTAAACATAATACATAAGAGCCTAAACCTCATGGACTTTGGATCATAGTGTTGTAAATAAGTACATATATCAGTCCATGATGAATACAAGGAGCTATGAAAGAAGTAGGTGAGCTGTTATTTCTTTTTTGAAAAGATGATGTGTAAGCTGAGACCAAGATGAGAAAGGTGTTAAATTTAATATGAATGATATAACTAGTTAGTAGTTAGGTGATACATGTTTACATATGCTAATGAATACCACTTATACTGTGAATAACCATTTAGGTCAATAGTCTAAAGTTTTGGGGGTTTGATTTGAATGAACATTTTTTTTTAGAGTTTATTTTGAAAGAGAGAGAGACAGAGAGAGAGCATGAGCAGGGGAGGGGCAGAAAAGGAAAGAGAAAATCTCAAGCAGGCTCTGCACTGTCAATGCAGAGCCTGACAGGGGGCTTGAACCCACAAACCATGGGATAGATCATGACCAGAGCCAAAACTAAGAGTTGGACACTTAACCAACTGAGTCACTTAGGTACCCCTGCATTTTCTGAAATATTTTACAAGTTTGTATGATTTTTAATGTTATATTTTGGTCTTTATTTTGATGTGATCAAATGTCAGTCATTAGAAATAATTGAAAAAGATTTTCAGTAGTTAGCATGTTTCAATAGTTTCAATAGTTAGGATGTCCTATCCACACTAAACTAAATTACATAAATTTTCCCTTTTTGTGCTTAATTTTTGCCTGTTAACTATTTGATATGTAGGCATTTTACTTGATATTTGAAATGAATTTGTATATTAATTTTTTAAATTTTTTCTAGATAGCTAAACAGTTCTAGCAGTTTATAATGTTGATTTCTTTGGCTGCATCCTAATCTTTTTTTTTAAACTAATATATCTGTATAGTCTTACATTAATAAACCAATTAATTGATTTTAGACTTAAATGTTTTAATATATGCTAAATCCAGTTCTTCCTCATTTTTTCCCATTAATTTCCTTAGCTTATTTTTACTTGTTTTTCTAAACTTAGACACATTCTTTTATGTCCCAAGAACAAATCTTAGTTTTAATTGGAATTTTAAAGAGCTATAGGTTAAGTGATACCTTTGTAATTTCTGTATAGAAAAATATTACTTACAGGTCCACTTATTGAACTTCCAGTGGCCAGTGATTAAAACTGAGAGAGAAAGCTCACAAAGATTCTTTTGGTATAAAATTATGGTTTGATGTTCAAAGTGGTGCATCAAAACTTTTTTCTCTGTAAGGCTGATATTTTGTTCACAGTGAAGTCGCTCAGGATATTTTTTAAAGTCTTGTTCTCATATACCTTAAGCTTTAAAATTCCTTTATTTTCCACTTTTTCTATTATGTGGTATATTACATTTACAGTTTTATAATGAGCTTGTAAATAAATCATGTAAGATTTTTTGTTATAAATTACTATTTTAGTAATATTTAATAATAGTTTAGTGTTATTTGGGGAAGTACATAATATTATATTTAGGAAGCTTTTAGGTTATATTTCATGTTAGTATAGAATTGAAATATACTCTCAACTTGGGAATACTGGCCCAAAGCAATATTAATATTTTTCTTTCTTCTTTTTTTTTTTAATTCACAGTGATGCGGTTAACTAAACCTACTTTATTCACCAATATTCCAGTAACATGTGAAGAAAAGGACTTACCTGGTATGCTTTGTTCTGTTTGCGCCTAGGGAAAAGTTGAAGCCTGGACTGCCTGTATTACCTAGCAATAAGCATAATCTTGCCAGTCTCATGCTCTTTGCTGCATTCTTTATTGTCTGGTTTTATATGATGTGAGTGGTGGCTTTCTAAGTGGTAGGTCTCACTCATAATTTCTTAGCCAAGAGACTGTTGCTATCCTATGGCAACAAGAGGAGTATATTCATAGTCATGATATTAAAATTTTATTTATCCTCAAATGTTCCATCAACATGTGTATTAGCATTCCCTTTATTTAAAATTATTGGAGTTATGTATATTTTATATTTCATGACCTTCATTTTCCTTTCTTTCTGAAGTGTTCATTCTCTGTGAAAGTAGAATTTTTTGGCTCACATTTGTTGTAGTGAAGGTTACAAACTAAATTTTTTTTAATTAAATATTTCTCCCAGCTATTTCTTTAATGGAAGTAAAACTCACAACATAGATGTTAGAATTTTCTGTTTTTCTCTTTCTATAGGAGATCTCTTTAACCAACTCATGAGAGATGATCCTTCAACCGTAAATGGTGCAGAAATTTTAATGTTGGGAGAAATGTTGACTTTACCACAGAATTTTGGGTAAGAATGATAACATTGACATAAAGCATGCAACGGTACTTCAAAGCCATTACAAATTATGTTTTCATAAAATAACTATGGAATGGAAAAATACTCCTGTACATTTAAGTGGTGTAAAAAAAAAAAAAAGAAGTTTTACCAAAATTACACTATATGATTCGGGGCGGTTTTTACTTAAAAAAAAAAGAAAGAAAGAAAGAAAAGAAACCTACCAAAATATGAATAGGGGTTTCTAGGATGATAAAATTTTAACTTTCTTCTTTAGATCTTACTGTATTTTTTAATGACCATGTATTCCTTTTATTTTAACTGACTTAATCTAAATGTCTTTCAGAAGCAACTTTTTATTCACTTACACAGCTCTTTCCCAGCATAAGTTATCAGACTTATCTTTTTATTAGGAACTCTCAATTTTTATTCCTTCTTACTGCTAGCTCTTCTCTTATTCTAGTTTATTAATGAGGTAGAAGCTTCTGGTTTCACTGTGTTTGCAACTGAGAGTATTTAAGACCACATGGAATTTTTCAGGTTTTTAAAAAAAGGTTTACAGAATGTGACTAGTGTCTTGAAAGCTTGGAAATATATTCATATAAAAAATTCATGTAAAATATTTTTGTATTTTTTTGTAATACATATTTATAAACATGTATTTTTATAAAATATACTTCAATAAAAGCATAAGGTAAATCCAGTAATCATTATTTGTATTAGAACAACTTAGAAAAGTAAAACAAATTGGTAAAAAATACTGATATCAATTACTTGGGTCTCCTCTAGATTCAGGGAATAAGTTATTTCAAAAATTGTCTTTTTCTAGTATCTTAAGTAATTAGTCAAAAGACCTTTAACATGGATCTGATTTTAGTGGCTTATATCTGAGGAAACTGGCTGTGCAGTAGTTGAGGGCTAGATATATATCATGTTTTATAGAATAAGTCAGTATTTTGAATTGTACTGGGTAATGAATGAGCTAAGGTACACAAAGGAATGCTGAAGCGGTATTTCAACTGATCTCTATCCTTTAGTAAATTCTTCTCCATTTAAAGTTCTCAGTGGTGTTCAAGTAGAATATTTGTGTTAAAACTCGAATGCATTTCTGCCTAAAAGTTTATTTTATTTCGCAGGAATATATTTTTGGGAGAGACCTTTTCCAGTTATATCAGCGTTCATAATGATAGCAATCAAGTTGTTAAAGATATATTAGTAAAAGTAAGTGGCATTCTTGTTTGGGATATATATATTTTTTTAGCTTGTTAATTTCTATTCTTATGTTTCTGAAACTTCATTCAAATGCATTTGATACTGGACTTCTTAATTGTCATTAACAACAAGCATTAACTGAACTCCTAAAGCTTTAAGATACTATGCTAAGCACAGAATCATTTTTCCTTGTCCTCCAAGGTTTGATAGCTTGGGTGAGAAAATGTACCAGTCACGGATTTAAATTTTTGTTAATAATTTGTAATAAACAGAATAAAATTTGAAAGAGGAGGACAAATCACAGAGGATTGCATCAATCACAAAGGCCTATTGGAAGAGAAGGAACACAACAGGATCTTTAAAGAATGGTGGGATTTAGAGAAAAAGAGGGACATAATAATCAGGAGCAGAGGCATAGGAATCCATAATGTGTTCTTGTAGCAGTGAACAGAATTCACTTGATAGAAGTAGGTAATGTTAGGGGGGCCTGGGTGGCTCAGTCAGTTAAGCATCCAACTTTGGCTCAGGTCATGTTCTCACCGTTGGTTAGTTCAAGTCCCACATCGGGCTCTGTGCTATCAGTGCTGAGCCTGCTTCCAATCCTCTGTCCTCCTCTCTCTGTGTCCCTTTACCTGCTCACTCTCTCTTTCTCACAAATAAAAAAAAAAAAATAAAAAAAAAAAAAAAAAAAAAAGAAGAAGAAGAAGAAGAAGAAATAGGTAAAGTTATAGAGATGTGTAGTAGCCATAAAGTGGAGTATCTTGAAAGGTTATAGCTGAAGGTTTTAGCCTTTTTTTTCTTTTTTAAATTTAAGACAGTGGGCAGTCAGCAAAGGTATTCACACTGTGTTGGAAGATTGATATGAAAGCATTATATGGGATAGTTTATAGCAAATACACCAGTTAGAAGATTGTTACATTAGTTTAGAGATCAAGGGATAGGTGAGGCACCTGAGTGGCTCAGTTGGTTAAGCGTCTGACTTCGGCTCAGGCCATGATCTCATGGTTCACTGGTTTGAGTCATGCATCAGGCTCTGTGCTAACAGCCCAGAGCCTGGAGCCTGCTTCAGATTCTTTGTCTCCCTCTCTATTTGTCCCTCCCCCATTCATGCTCTGTCTGTCAGAAATAAATAAAACACTAAAAAAAATTTTTTTTAATAAAAAGAAGTCAAGAGGTAGACTATGGTAACTCAAACAATCCGAAATTTATTCAGAAAGAGAAAGGACATAAAGTAAAAATTTACTGTAGGTCAGAGAGAAGGCACCAAAGCTGTCTTCACATGGTGAGTTTAGATTACTAGAGCATTGCCAAAAGGGAAGTCCCATGAAAATGAGCTTGAAATGGCTCCTGTGTGGTTCAGTCGGTTGAGTGTTTGACTTTAGCTGAGGTCATGATCCCCAGGGTTTGTGAGTTTGAGCCCCACATCGGGCTCCCTGCTGTCAGCACGGAGACCTTTGGATCCTCTATCCCCCTCTCTTTCTGCTCCTCCCCCACTTACGCTCTCTCTTTCAAAAATAAACATTAAAAAATATGAGCTTGAAAATATCAGCAAGTATTAGAATTGAAAAGGTCCTCGGAGAGCCAATAATGCCAAATTTCATATATTACCCAACTTCCAGAAACCGGATGCAAAATGTATGTTTGTTATACTATGAATGGAGTTTCTGCCTTTTATTAGGTCGGGTTGGCAGACTATATAGCATATTGGCCAAATTTGGTCTCTTGCCTGTTGTTATGGGGCCTTTGTACTAGGAATGGTTTCTTCATTCTCAAATGATTGAAAAGAAACAATCTTACTTTGTTAGGTGAAAATTATATGAAATTCAAATGTCAGTCTCCATGAATAAAATTTTATTGGCACCCAGCCACAGTCATTCATTTATGTGTCATCTGTGGCACATTTCAAGCTACAACTGGGGAGTTCTAAAGTCTAAAGTATTTGGTATCTGAGCTTTAAAGAAAAGGTTTGCCTGCTTCTACATTTATTATGAAAAGGTCTGACTCTGAGAACTTTGAGAATATACACTTTTTTCCTGGCATTTCAGTAAAGGATGAATTTATTTTCATAAGGTGAGTGAATCAGCAAATGCATATGATTTAAGTTAATATTGAAAAGAACAAGCAATATAATAGCATACTTACTGTAAAATATGTATTTATATTTCTGTTGGCTTTATTCAATTTTAATTTCCATAAAGATAGGGGTGTTTAATAATAATAGTAGCTAATGTTTATTGAACAGTGCAGTGCCCACCCAAGAGTTATCTTAGTTTCTCAGGTAAGACATTAAGATTCACGATATGCACAGAAGCCATTTTTGACTTAAAAATAACTTAAGAGGATACAGGTCAGGAAGCACAGCAAAATATTCACCTATATTTTCATTTTTATGTTGTCTATTAAATTTTAGGTGTCGTATTTTGGTTGCTTAATAAAAGATTTAGATAATTTTCTTTCATTTTCAGTGCCTTGGAGCAATATATTTGGAGCATTTAGACCATCTGGTTTTTGTAGGGTGTATAGAATTCTGTGAAATCTTATGGACTTGTGTGTCTTATAGGGGAAGTTTCTTGATAGCATTTGCACTTTCATTCCTGTGATCAGTTTGTTTAAGCTTTTTATGTCTAATGTTATATAACAGTTTGTGAGACTGTTTCATTATAGGAAATGATTCACTTGAGGTAGATTTTCAAATTTATTTGCATACAGGTCTGCAAAGTAGTCTCTTAAAAATTTCTTCTCTTTTGGTGTTACTTTCCCCTGGTTATTCCTTATTTTATATAATTTTGCTTCCTTTATTTTTTCCTCTTGATTAAACTAGCTCATGGTTCATATATTTTAATTTTTTTTCAAAAAAGGGATTTTTGTTATTTCTATTTAATGTTTTTTCTCTACCTCATTGATTTTTGCTTTTAATGAGCTCCGTTCTTGTGCTTCTGATTATTTACCTTGTTCTTTTCTAGCTTTTCATCTAGGGGTTTAATTTTTAAGTTTTTATTCTTTTATTTCTGTTGATAAAAGTGAATTTTCTTCTGATTGACTGCTTTAAATATATCCTGCAGATTCTGATATGTAGCGTTTTCATTATGATTATTTTTAAAGAATTCTATCATTTTATTTGTATTTCCTCTTTTACCCAAGAGTTGTTTAATAGGTTTTTCAGATATTAAACTGTTGTTTAATAGGCTTTTTTGTTCTCTAATGTTAATGATCTGTAGTTTAATTGCATCATAATCAGTTTTGTTATTGTTTTATTCCAGTAGAACTTGTTAATGTTTTCTTCGTGACCTAATATTAATTTTTAATGAATATCGTATATGTATTTGAGAAGAAGGTGTATTTTCTATTATCCATGGTAAAGTTAGATATGTACTGTTGGTGTTGTTAGGTCTCCTGTACCTTTACTTCCCCCCCCTTTTTTTTTTTTTTTTTTTTTGGTCAGCTTGATCTTATACTGAAAGTGACATGTTAATCTCATATTGTTAATGTGTTTCTATTTATATCTTTTATACTTTTTACTTTATAAAGGCAATGCTGTTTGGTTCATAGGTATTTATACTTATTCTTCGTTTTGAATTGCAGCTTATAGCACTAAAAGTTTCCTCCTTTGCCATGCTTTTTGGCCTGTATCTTAGTTGTGGTGTCTATATCCCTATCCCTGTTTTGTTACTGTTTCCATTTGACTGAAGTGCTTTTGTCCATCTTTTTAATTTTAGCCTTTAGCAATTATTTTTATTTATGTCTCTTTTATACAACATATAATTGGGTCATTGTGAGCTGTATGGGATTTTTTATTAGATGAATTAAGTGCACTCACATGTATGTATAAGTTTATGTGCTTGATTTACAATGTTACATTATTTTCTATTTAAATATTAAGTGTATTATATTCTAACTGCTATGGGTTTTTTCTTCACACAATGTGTTTCATTATTTTCAAATAATTTTTGTATATAGGAAGGTTTTTATTTTTGTTTTAGTTTTTGCCTTTATATTTATGCCTTTTATGATATTTCCCCTTACCTGTTTCTTACTTAACTGCTTACTGTAAAGCTTTTAGTCTTTAATATCATCCTTTATCTCTTACCTATTGCTTATACCACTTTCCTTTTTCCCTTTCTCATCTCTTCCCATTTTTATTTGCATATTGATTGGACAGAGATTTCTCAAGTAGATTGCTCAGGACATGCTTGTGGGTATAATATTCTCTGAGCCTTTACATGTTCAAAAATGGTTCTATACTTGGGGTGCCTGGGTAGCTCAGTTGGTTAAGCATCTGAGTTTGCTCAAGTCATGATCTCACAGTTTGTGAGTTCGAGCCCCGCGTCGGGCTCTGTGCTGATGGCTTGGAGCCTGGAGCCTGCTTCAGATTCTGTGTCTCCCTCTCTCTGCCCCTCACCTGCTCACACTCTGTCTCTTTCTCTCAAAACTAAATAAACATTAAAAAAAATAATTAAAAAATGGTTCTATACTTGAAGGACAGTTTGGCTGGATATAAAATCCTTTGTTTACATTTTCTTTGTGTTTTCTGAAAATGCTACTCCTTTGTTACTTAGCTATACATGTTGTGGGTTTTTTTTCTCTTTTTAAATGTTTATTTTTATTTTTGAGAGAAAGTGTGAGCGGGGGTGGGGCAGAGAGAGAGAGGGAGACAAAGGATCCCAACCAGGCTCTACACTGACAACAACAAGCCCAATTCAGGGCTCAAACTCACAAACCACAAGATCATGACCTGAGCCAAAGTCAGACACTCAGCTGAGCCACCCAGGTACCCCTGTATATGTTATTTTTGAGGGGACTAATGCCAGTCTAATTTTTTTGCTTTTTAAGTTATTTGATAATTTTTTCCTGGTGGCCCTGGGGATTTTTTTTCTGTATGTTTTAGAATTGGTCTTTTGATATAATATCTCTGATACCAAGTGGACTCTTTCAAAATGTAGATTTAGATCTGTTATTGCTAGAAAGTTTTCATGGATTATATTTTAATAGTTTTATTCCATTATTTCCTTTGGCATATCACATTTTTAATATGATTTGTATCTTTTCTATGTTTATCTTTCCTGAATTCAATCAACTATTTATATTCTTCTCTAAAAAAAGTTTAGCCCCACACTAAAGCAACAACAGTAACAAAACAACAAACCAAAAAATGTTTAGCCTTAGTTTTAAAATTTCTCATTTCTGGAGTGCCTGGGTGGCTGAGCAAGTTAAGCAGCCAACTCTTGATTTTGGCTCAGGTCATAATGTCACAGTTGTGAGTTCAAGCCCTGCATTAAGCTTTGTGCTCACAGTGTGGAGCCTGCTTCCAATTCTCTGTCTACCTCAATCTGCCCCTCCCCACTCTCAAAAATAAATAAACATTAAAAAACTTTTTCAAAGTTCTCATTCCAGGTGTTTTTTCATATTTCAAAAATTTTTTGAGAGTATTTAATTCACTTTGAGTGTTTTACAGTTTTCTTCTGCTTCACTATTGGTTTTGTGCGGCATTTTTTATCAGTGAATTATTTCATTTCTTATCTTTCTTCTTTTTACAATATTTTTGTATAGATGAAGACAATTGGTGGCTTTTGATTCTGTGAAATGCAGTTTGGGTGCTTTGATATTCCTTATTCAAAAACACACTCTTAAAGCAGTGGGAGCAAAGTATGGTTTCTTTATAGGGTAGATTTTGGTAGAGTAAGAAAGGGTTGTGTGTTCTCACATTTTCGCTTTTCATATGAATTGTAGTGTCCTAAATTTTTCTTCCTCACTGCACAGTTTCCAAAAAGCGTCTCTCTTTTTTTAACTCTTTTTCTCCTGAAGTGTTTTCTTTCCAAGAGTGTCTCTTCACAAACATGGTTAAGACCCTTTCCTGAAGACTGTGCTCTCATCTTCCAAAAATGCTATTTATTTCTCAGTACTTTCACACTTAGAATAGACTTTGTCTTTCTGGAAATGGTTTAGATCATCTCTACTCTTCTCTCTATTCTTAGCTGTCTCTTCAGCTCAACTTTTCCTGGACTTTTCTTAATCTTTGCAAAGGCTCATGGCAAGAGTGTGAGAAACAGCTTGTAAAAATTTGGTATGTGTATACTTATAGGTAATTTGAAGTTTGGACTTTTGCTGCCTTCTGATTATACAAACACAAGGTTTAATATAGATTTATTTGCTTTTGTTGTGTGTTTTGTTTCTGTTTTGAGGATGACTTGAGAAGTTCACAATTACACTGCTGCTATTACCTCAGCTACCCAGAATTCTACCCTCAAAGGTTTAACTTTTTTTTAAGGTTATTCATTTCTTTTTGAGAGAGAGACAGAGAGCATGAGCAGGGGAGGGGCAGAGAGAGAGGGAGAAAATCCAAAGCAGGCTCCACACTGTCAGGAAAGAGCCCCACTCAATGTGGGGCTGGAATTTACAGACTGTGAAATTGTGAGCTGAGCCAAAGTCAGATGCTTAACTGACTGAGCCACCCAGGTGCCTCAAAGCTTTAATTTTGTATAGCTCTTCAATTTTGGAATCCTGGAAAAGAGACTGTGAATCTGTACTTTTTTTATTCTTTTACTATCAGCTTAGTGTTGTTTTTGAGGATAAATATGCTTATAATAATCTAACATGTTTAACTAGAAACCACTAGGGTTTTTTGTTTTTGTTTTTTTTTTGGGGGGGAGGCAAGTGAGTAAGGGGCAAAGAGAGAGAGAGAAACGGAGAGAGAGAAGCAGGCCTCATCTCAAGCAGAACTTGAACTCATGAACCCTGAGATCATGACCTGAGCCAAAGTCAGATGCTTGACCAACTGAGCCATAAGTTTTTTGAGTTTTTTTTAAATGTTTATCTTGAGAGAGAGAAAGCATGTGCATGAGTGGAGAAGGGAGAGAGAGAATCCCACAGAGCACAGAGCCCGACATGGGCCTTAATCCCACAAACCGTGAGTGAGATCATGACTTGAGCCAAAATCAAAAGTCACATGCCTAACCAACTGAGTCACCCAGGCACCCCTATTTGTTTGGTTTTTAATTGATAAAAAAAAAAAAAATTCCGTGTCTGAAAACTTTAGCATGTTACATAAAAAAAATAGTGTTCTATAAACAAAAACAATGTACTTAGTGTACTATAAACGAAAATAATAGATAACCTTTATGGTCTATACCAGTAGTTTATTAATATCATCTGGAGGGCTTGTTAAAATGCTGATTGCTGAGGCTTATTCCCAGAGTTTCTGATTTGATCAGCTGAAATGGTGCCCAAGAATTTCTATTTCTAACATGTTCCAGGTACGTTCCTAGTTGCTAGAGTTATAGCAGGAAACAGACAAGGCCTCTATTCTCTTGAAGCTTATTCTAGATCTTTGAAATTTTTTTCTCTCTTCCTGAATATAAATCCCTTAATTATACCAAACTCTTTCTTTTTTTTTTTATTGAAAAAAAATTTTTTTACTGTTCATTTATTTTTGAGAGAGGGAGAGAGAGTGTGTGAACGGGGCGGGGGGGGGGGGAAGGAGGGGAGCAGAGAGAGGGAGACAGAGGATCCAAAGCGAGCTCTGTGCTGACAGCAAGGAGCCCCATGCAGGGCTCAAACCCATGAATCATAGATCATGACCTGAGCTGAAGTCGAATGTTTAACCAATTGAGCCAACCACACACGCCCCCCAAACTCTTTCTTAATGGCCTCTGAAGACTTACCTGAAGTGCTTCCTTCTCTCCTCACCTTCCCCTTGGCCTGTTCAAATTCTACTCATCCAAAACCCAATTTGCAGCATAGGGCCTATCCTGCATTTTAAATTGTATTCTCCTACCCCAAGCCAGCCTTCCATTTCTTCTATTATTTTCCCCAAACATTTCAATTCAGCAGGGGCAGGGATTTTGGTCTGTTTTGTTTACTGATGTTTCTCCAGCTCCTGGAGAAGTCTTGGCAGAGAGAATAAGGAAATAAATGTTTGGTGCAGCACTATTTATAATAGTGAAAAAGGAGAAAGATAAAAATGTTCAGCCATATATAAATTAACACTGTTATTATGATTAATGTTTACAAAATGACACACAGGAAAACATATTGGACAGAAAGTCCATGAGTTTGGCTGTTTCTTTTTTTTCCCCTTCTCTGATTTCTAAAATGTTTAAAAAATTTTTAATCTCAGCCCCATTACTTATTAGTTGTATAACCTTGGGGAAGTTGTTACTTCTCTGTGCCTTGGAGGAATAGTGGGACTAGTAGGAATAGTACAACTATTAGGAATATAGGAATAGGAATAGCACGATTACCTACTTTAGGATTGTGACTATTGAGTGAGTAATGTGCTTAGAGCAAGGCCTTGCACATGGAAGGTGCCCAATAAATTTTTGTACTACTATTAAATAACTGAATATGATGACCAAAGACATAGCACTAATAAGTATCCCACTTCAAAGTGCCTAGCATTAAGAACACACATCTAGGGGCGCCTGGGTGGCGCAGTCGGTTAAGCGTCCGATTTCAGCCAGGTCATGATCTCACGGTCCGTGAGTTCGAGCCCCGCGTCAGGCTCTGGGCTGATGGCTCAGAGCCTGGAGCCTGTTTCCGATTCTGTGTCTCCCTCTCTCTCTGCCCCTCCCCCGTTCATGCTCTGTCTCTCTCTGTCCCAAAAATAAATAAACGTTGAAAAAAAAAAAAAAAATTTAAAAAAAAAAAAAAAAAAAAAAGAACACACATCTATCTGTATTTGTTTCTGGAATACCCATCTGTATATGTGTTTTACAACCATATGTTCATATTGATGCCTCAAATTCCAACTCAGTATCAAAAGTTCATTGCAGCCTTTTCCATTTTTTTATTTGTACTTTCTTTTTCTCCAAAAGTGAGAAACTTCTCTCTTGTTATCCATATTTTTTTGTTTAGTCTTAGCATACACATAACCGTTTCAGAATTGCTAACCCATACCCTGTAAACAAACAAATGTACTAGCTAGAGTACATTCTAGCTAGTGTACCATTCTTTTTGTCTCTAGCTTTTGTTTGCCAGACTTACTTAGGTTAGTTCATTTTTTGTCACCCTTTCCCCCTGACTATGATTGTGTTCATTTGGTACTGTTCGTGTTCCATTCCACATTCCCCCTGCCCTCCTGGCTGATTGTATTTAATTTTGGTGCGTGTGAACCATTACCATGGTTCTAAGCTTCAGAACTAAGTAGAAAGATTGCCACCAAGAAGTATTGCTCCCCCTCAATCCTACTTCCTTGTTCCTGTTCCCTTGGTCTTTTCACCCATACCTATCCACATCCTGTAGTGAACCAGTCTCATTTGGATTTTTCTGCCTCTTTCTTTCAAGGCTGATCTTCAGACAAGTTCTCAGCGTTTAAATCTTTCAGCCTCCAATGCTGCAGTGGCTGAACTTAAACCTGATTGTTGTATTGATGATGTCATACATCATGAAGTAAAGGAAATTGGAACACACATGTAAGGATTAATTTTACTAGTTCTCAAAGGCTTTTTCTTATATATGCCAGTATTTGAAATTTTTACTGTATGCCCACTTATCATTAAACCCTAAGACCCTACTTCAGAAGGAATTTTATGTTCCAGGTTTACATGCTTACCAGAAACAAACTTTAAACAAAATGTTTGTTTTGTAAGGAAAAATATCTTGATTTATTTTCATTTATTTCTAGTTTCCTATTTGCATCTATAGACAGCCCTATCCAAAAAATAACAAGCCATGCAAACATTTAAAACCCAGGTACCACCCTGACTGAAAGTATGTTTATTATTTTTCAAATGCTGACAACTGATGTTAATAGCAGTTAATTAACTGATGTTAATTTTAAAGTCATGGTTTTTCAGTTATGTATTTAACTGTGTTTGTATTCTCTACCCTGAGAATTCAGAAAAACAGAACCAAAGTAAGACAAGCTATAAGAAAAAAAATCTCAAATTCTGTATTCCTGGCCTTTATATGTATTTGAATATGAATGCTCTATTTTCCTGAGAGGCAAATATGAAAATTTCAGCCATCTAAAGTAATTTTAGGCTTCTCCATCTGCCTTACCACCCCCACATCCAATCATTTTACAAAGTCCTGTTCTTACTAACTATATGTCATTATCCTCCCTTCTTCATCTCCACTTAACATCACCATTTTTGCCTCTCTTCTTTGACTTAAAGAAGTATATAATATTAGCTATTAATCATTTCAATTTGGTGACCTCTCTTTTGTAGGCACTTCTTAGTGCATATACTCTGTGGTTGATATAAGCCTTAGAATCAAAATTTAAACATTTCAGATTCCAGCTTCATCATTTATTAATTATGTGGTCTTGGATAAGTCACTTAACTCTACACTGACCTCCCACTACCCTTAGAAAATTCTGACTGCTTTGGCTTTACAGAGTTCTCTAGAGCCTAATCCTTACCAGCTGCTCTAGTTCTTACCTTTTCTCCTTCCTCCCTCCTTCTTTATACTGAGTCATACAGATGTTTCCTTTCTCCTCTGTGACTGGAAATATACTCTTCCCTCACAAAGGAATGCCTTTGTTATTTTGTTTACCTTAGTACTACTTCTTCATATCTTGATTCACCACAACTTTCTCAAAGAGGCTTTCCTGACCTCCTACACTAGACCCCTTTTTATGTATTCTGTAGCATTCACAACTTACCATTGTTTTGGTCTTGAACTTAAAATTAATTACTTAGTACCTGTCATTTCCATTACACTTGATCTTAGCCAAAAGGCCGAGAAGCGATCCTGTCATTTCCATTAGAGTATGAGTTCCATGGAGTCGGCTACCAGAAGATATACCAGAGAACAGTAGTCAACCTTTGTTGAAATTGAGTTTACCAAAATGAAATTAAATGCGTTAAATCCTCCTTTTAGAGAAAAAGAGACTCTTGTAGAATTGAATAACTCATAAATAATGGCACGGAGCTCAAATCTATATCTGGCTTCAAAAAACTCATAACCTTGCTATTACTGCTTCCTACCGCGAGCACTTGAGAGCAGTTACTGTGCTTTGATCAACTCTGTATCCCTAGTATCTGGCTTATGGACAGTTACAAAGGAGAAATTAAATTACCTGTAATATCACCACTGAGTGTAACCACTATGAAAACATTAGTGTACTATTTTCCAGTCTTGTAAATGTTCATATATATATGAACATGTATATATTATGAGTCACTTGAGTCAGTATTCTTTGAAAACATTATTTTTAAGATGGTTTTATCTTACATACTTGGACCATATTCTTTAAATTTGTTTACCCTAATGTTGGACTTCACATTATTTCTAGTCTCCCACTATTAGAAATAACACAGTGATAAGTTATTAACACAGTATGAGTTATTTCACGCAGTGATGAATTAAATAACATAGTACTTCCTATGGTAGATTGCTTGAAGTGGGTTTACTATAGGAGCATGTAAGGATTTTTAAGACTGTTAGGGATTGTTTTCTAAATTTCACACAGTGATGAATTAAATAAATAGTATTTCCTATGGTAGATTGCTTGAAGTGGGTTTACTATAGGAGCATGTAAGGATTTTTAAGACTGTTAGGGATTGTTTTCTAAATTTCACACAGTGATGAATTAAATAACATAGTATTTCCTATGGTAGATTGCTTGAAGTGGGTTTACTATAGGAGCATGTAAGGATTTTTAAGACTGTTAAGGATTGTTTTCTAAATTTCTTACAACCACTAGCAATATAGATAGAGTCAGTTTCTCTATACCCTTGCCAACCTTGATGACATGTGTAAAGAATTTTTTCCAAATCTTAAGAGGTAGAAAATATTACCTCATTATTTTATTTCTTTGACTACTTGTGAGGCTGAACATTTTCACATTTTTGTTAGCCTGTTCTGGTGCTGTGATTTACCTATGTATATCCTTTCCCTCTCTTTTGAGTAAGATACTAATGTTTTATTTACAAGAATTTCTCTTCATAATGTTAGAAGTATTTTATCCCATTTTGTCTGCTTTTTAATTTTGTTTCAGTGTTTTTTATTTATTCAGTTTGTAAATTTATAAGACTCTTTTCCTTTCCATTGCCCTTTAATATTAAAAAGTCTTTCCCTGTCCTGAAATTTGATTTTGTAATTTTTTTTCTTGTAATTTTTGTGAACTTACTTTGTACGCTCAACTATTTGATTATTCTGGGATTTATTTTGGAATATATTTCACCTTTTGAAGGAAAAGTTTCTGACTTCCTGCTCCAAAAGAGTGTATTTAATTTTGCTAATTAGAACTTTCTTGTTCATGGAATTATATTGTCTGCTGAAACTCTTTTTTTCCTACTCTAGGCCCATTTGGCTATACTTCCACGTTATTGGTATTAATGTTTTTCCAGATTTGTGAGTAGAATTGAGGTGTATTGGATTTATTATTTAAAAACAAAATTGAAGATGATTCAGAGATATCTTTCTATTTCAGCCTGGTGTGTGCAGTGAGCTATACAACTCAGGGTGGAGAAAAAATGTATTTTAGAAAATTCTTCAAATTTCAGGTATTAAATATGACAATGGTAAATATTTTTTAGATGCCTTTTTTCCCTATGAAGTTATTCCTATGTATCTGCAGTGAAAACAGGCTCCAAATAGTGGAGCTTCATGTATTTGGATTTTGTTATATTACTAGCAATCTAAAGTCAGAGTAAATTAAGTAAAAGCAGAGAAATTATCATTGTCAATGTAATATTTCATTTGAACATTTTTTTTAAGTTTTTTCTTTTTTTTTTTTTTTTTTTTGTAGTAATCTCTCCATCCAGCATGGGACTTATCATGACTCTGAGATCAAAAGTTGCACATTCTTCTGACTGAGCCAGCCAGGTGCCCCTCACTTGAAGATTTTTATCCATAAAATAATTGTTCTGTTTTTATGCCATGACAAAACACACAAGAATATATGAGAGGGATGAAATGAGTGTAAAGTCCAGATAAAATCAATGTAAATAGTATCAAATTTCTAAACAAATTTTTAAATGAGAGATTATTGACTTGAGCTGAGTGGACTAGGCTTCCTTCTGGGATTCCGTGAGTCACTGAAATTGTAGGTAGAATTTTGTACTTATATACAATTTTCAGTCCATGATCAAAAATAGTTAAAAACCACTGGTTTACCATAGGCACATGTATGTGAGAAGGGATGGGATGACCATATACAGTTATCTAAATTAGATCTAGATACGATGCTGTGTATATTTTTCATACCTCTCTGTTTTTAAGTGGCAGAAAAAGTACTATCAGTAGGAAATAAGTAAATACGTACGTACATACATACATACATACATACATACCCACATTTATTTGGGGGCACATGGCTGGCTTATTAGGTGGAGCATATGAGTCTTGATCTCAGGGTTGTGAGTTTGAGTCCCACATTGGGCATAGAGATTACTTTAAAATATTTTTAAAAAATTTTTATAAAGGAAAAAATTTTTGCTATGACTTTGCTGTATCACACATTTAAGATTTTGCATGCCTTTTAAAAGAAAATAAGAGGTTTGCTTATTTTGATAAACACTTTTGTGAAATATAGAGAGAAAAATACATAAAATGTATATATTCAGTTAGCAAAATATTATGAAATAAACACTTAATGTAATTCATGTAACTATCACCCACTCAAGAAATGATGGTTGTCTTTTAAAAATGCATTTGAGATTGTTTTTTGTTTTTGTTTGTTTTTGCAAAAATACTGCATACCTATTGGAAAAGTTTTTCACAGTTAAGATTGGAAAATGCCTTTGACAAATTTATGCCCTGTGGTTTAAAACAAACAAAGATAAATGGTCAAATGATAATAATCTCCTCTGATTGATATGCTTTATTAAACTAGGTTCTCAAACCATTGGATGTGAAAACCAAATTTTATAATGCAGAGGTAAGTGTTGGGTACTTAATGGGAATTCAGATTAAACAGTAAGATCTTTATTTGACTAAAATTCTGATACATTTCTTTTCATATTAAATTGCTTATATAACTGCACATTACTTGTAAAAAAATGAGCATAAATTTCAATCAAAAGAGAATAATTTCCTTGTAGATCTTTTAATCTGCTGTGTTTAACTTACATAGAATCAGTGTATCTTGAATTTTACTCTCTCAAATTTTGTAAGGCTTTCACCCCCTTGCACTAAATGATTGCCCTGTACTTCCATGTAATGGTTATTTTTACTATCTAAAAACATTAGCAATTTGTTCAGTATTTAGAGTGTGATTCTGATATCATAAAATTGAAGTAGTTGATCTAACCCTGCAAAAAAGATTTAATGTTCATGGAAAATATTGACAAATAGAGCTCATCAAATTAAATTCTTTGCCCTGGAAAATTAGGGTGTTAGCTACAGTTTGATTATTAAATTCAGTGAATGGCTTGAAATACTTTTTGGGAGAAACAGGTTTGGCAAAAATATAGAAATATGTAACTTTTAGAATAGAAGATATCTTCTGTCCTAATAAAAGAGATAAAATAGACTTTGCCTAGGAGAAATGTCTTATTGCTTGGATTTCCTTTTAAAAATTCTACTTTATCTTGGCTTCTAAAGTTCCAGAAAAAGCAGATTTCCTAATAGGTCCCTTACTCCCGTAAAAATCATATCTTTCATACCACAGTGATAAATTAAAAAACATTTACAGTATTTTGAAATGAAAATTGTATCTTTATTCCTCTAAGCCACATGATCAGAAATTTACAGTCATATGTCAGATTTCCTATGTATTTTTACCATCAACACCTGAGTTTTTATTCAATATAAAGTTTGTACTACTGGACATACCAAAAGATGCCTAAGATAAGGAACCTGACCTGCAGTAAAGCCCTATTAGGAGAAGAGAAAAAAAGTGCATAAAATAATAAAACTATCTAATATAGTATATAGAGTGAATCTAAAGTGAATGATATAAAAAGATGTGCTATAGGAAGTCTGGGGTTGAGAGTTTAGAGTAGTGTTCAGGGAAGATGAGGAGGGGAACTAGAGGGAGGGTTTGGAAGTAACCTGTTGGAAACATAAAAGTGTCAAAGTAGTGAAGGCATTCCTAGCAGAATTACAAATGCACATGGATTATTGAGTACTTAGTGAAGAATATACATATTTGATGGAAGGATACAGTCTCATCAAGGAGATTACTAGATATTTAAAGAGTTAACATTTCTTTTTCATGGGTAGGGGAGCTGGAATACTACATACATGTTCTGGTTTTACTAGAATACTGTTGATTAATTATAGTATAGCTGTTCAGCTTGGTGAATTTTAAGTGATCTTAATTTATCATTTTGCTGGGAAAGATTTCATCCATAATATGAGGGAGATGGGTAACTATTCTGTTACAACACATATGTTTGAAAATTAGAAACAAATAGGGCTGTATGTGGGTCTTTTTTCCTATAATTTGGTTGTAGGAAGGCACATATTAAGCGGTTTTAGGCTTCCTTTGATGAAAATGTGGTGGTACAGTAAGATACTTGTCAAATAGTTTTATAACACTGATATTCACAGTGATTTGCATAGTTTCTTAAATTACTAGTTATTCCATGAATATTATAAAAGTGATATACTCCCCCAAAAGGAAGGGGAAACAAATCCACAATTTGACCACACCAAAAAGTAATGGGCTTTTCATTAATCCATGTCTTCTTTCAGTTTTTACTCATTTGTGTTTAATATCCTCTTTTCATAATCATAGTACCAATTGTGTTTGTTGCCTTTTTCAGTTAACATTTATAGGATCTGTAATCTTTGCCAACAAACGTCAGCTAAAAAAGTTTTAGTAAAATTCTGAACCTTTCAAAATAGAGATATCTTTAAAAACTAGGAGTGAAGGGGCACCTGGGTGGCTCATTTGGTTACGTGTCTGACTCTTGATTTCAACTCAGGTCGTGATCTCACGGTTCGTGAGTTCAAGCCCCACATCCAGCTCTGTGCTGACAGTATGGAGCCTGCTTCATATTCTCTGTCTCCCTCCCTTTCTGTCCATCCCCAGTAATAAATAAACACATAAAAAAAACTAGGAGTGAACAAATAGAATCTTTAGGGTCTCTAAGATATTCAGTATTATAGCTATACTATAATTAATCAACAGTATTACAGTAAACCAGAAAGACAGAACACATGTAGTATTCCAACTCCCCTACCCACGATAAAGAGATGTTAACTCTTTAAACATCTACTAATCCCCTGATGAGACTGTATCCTTCCATCAAATATGTATATTCTTCACTAAGTACTCAGTATTCCATGTGCCATAGTTCTTACACATTGACTTTTATTAGCCCCACATTTGTCTCGAACATGTTTTTTCACATTGTTTCTAATAATTCTAGTAGTATGTGAATCACCTAAAGGAAAACAAATTTTATGAGAAACTTTGTTGTAGTCTTCTAAAATGGGAAAGAAGAATGGTGACATTAGAAACCAGGATTCAAACATTTGGTCACCTGCTGGGTATAGAGCTCTATCCTAGGTCCTAAAGGGAAATAAATATAAACTTGACATCTTCCCAGTCTTCATGGTACTTAGATTTGGTAGAGGAAATAAACATGACAAAACCACAGTGTAAGCACCATCCCCCAGATCATAAAGTGTACTTTAGACTCAGAACATCAAGAGGTGAAAAAGTATTTTTAGCTATGGGTTGGATGAAAAAGGCAACATTTGCGATGGCCCTTGATAAATAAGTAGCCTTAGAAATATATATGAAAAAGAGACAAACTATGAAATATATTAACAAGAAGACAATAAACTTTCAGTTTTCAGAAGTGATCTAGCCCAGCATTTCTTGAAGTATAATGCATAGAACTCTAGTCACTTAAGACGGTCCTTGAGAAAATGCTTCCATTATTAGGCAAATTTAGGAGAAGCTGTACAGTATATATCACCTGTGATGTGGATGATAATGTATAACCATTCTAAGTTATCAATGAAAAATAACAGTATAGGTAACGAATTTATAGAACTACAAAGCATGGAATATACCTCTCTGTCACCCAAATGTGTCCTTGAATATTTGCTCGTGTTTAAATATTCACCGTGTTCTTCTCTATTCATTTAACCATAGCAATTTCCCCTCTTTAGAAAAATGATTTGTCATATTTCTGTGTTACTTTCTGTTTTCTTCCTTGTTTTACTAATGCTGTCTTGTTTAATAAATTTTAAAAAATGCAGAAATGCATTTTATTTAAAGTTAGTTATTCTTTTTCTTTAACATTTAATTCTGATTTTTCTAATTTTTCTTTTTTATTTTTCCATTAGAGTGACCTCAGTTCTGTGGTAATTTGATTTTTTATTATAAATTTATATGCTTTTCTTACTTACCACTTTTTGACTCTGCCTAATTAATCTCTCTGTACAAAACATAGTGGAAAAACAAAGTTAGTTGTGAATACCACTTATATGACTTTAAAAGAGGTAGATAATTTGTACTTTTTACATCATATTGGTTGTCTTACTCTGTGGGAAAAAAATTAGATGGAAGATTAAATTGTCATATTGAAACAGTTATGCTCTCACTTTTAGTGTTTTTCCTTTGGGTGTTTTTTTAAAAGAGGCATGTTAACTTTGTTTAAAATAGACTTGGGATTTTCAACAACTTCCTGTAAGGTTCTTTACTATACTTTAATTTTTTGAGTAAACTCTAGTTGAAATTTTTTCATCTTCAAATGCATAGTGGTTTTAGTTTTACGTCTGGGTCAGATAAAGTTGGCCCTTTGACATTAGCAAACAGAAGAATATCAAATTTTCCCAAGTTGGCTAAAGTCATATTTTCAAATTTCTGTTTAATATAAGCGGCATTTGCTTATAATATGTGACTTACATAATAACAACATCGACTGTTGTAGCACAGAATTCTTAATTTTCCAAATGTCAAATGACTTTATACTAACTGTTCAAACTAACTTAATTTTCCATTATGCTGCTTGTTTTTCTTTCATTTTATCTAAGTTCTTCCTAAATTTAAGCAGAAAATTGCATTTTTAAATTTGAAATGTGGGTCTATGGTTATTTTTTTTAAAGCAATGGATTGATGGGATATATTTACCATATTCTGAGAAAAAGTAACAGAATAATAGCTATGAGTGGTACATTCTTTTAAACTGATAAGTCATTGTATTTCTATTTTCACTTGAGCACATGTGCCAAGAACTAAAGAATCTGTTTTAATTTACATAATAATGCTTTATATTATATTCTTCATCATTATATTTTTACAAATGATTTCCATTTACCTGGATTTAATATATAAAAAGTTACATTAAGTGCCAAATTTCGGGGTCATAGTTTATTTTTTTTTTTCTACATATATTACTTTGAAACGTTTGAACAAAGTAATTATTGAATATGCTATATCATTTTTTAGACAGGTTTGTTTCACAAATGAACCAAGTTGTCTGTTATCCTTCATTTATCACACAAAAAATCCAAATCACATAAAAAGAAGGCTGTTTGTATACATAATCTAAATTTCAATGCCTAAATTTTAGGAATAAAAATTTTATATAAAAATACATATTTAAATTACCCATTCATAAAAATATTGCTGAATAGCATTAGTTTTCAAATTTGTCACTAAGACTACAAAATACCTTATGTTTGATTTAAAAGCTCTATGATAGTCAGGTATAATTCACATCCTTTTTTTCAGCCCTAAATATATGTGTAAAATAAACCAAGAAATCACTAATGACTGCTAACAAACTGCTTTATTCAAAAAGTTAAATCCTATATGATTATAAAATAGGCTATTCTTTGTACTGGTGGTACTTATACTTTCTAAATTGAAAAAATGTGACCACTGAAACTATATTAATGATATGATGGAATATTATAATGACCTAATTCTATTAACATATCACTAAAATCATAGATGCATAGGTATAAGCATACTACTAAATCACAGTTTAACATTTTAATGAGTTATTAGAAGATTTAGGATATTTGTCATTGAAATTCCAGTTAAAGAACTATTTTTGGATGTTGATAAAAAAATATAGTTATCCCCCATCCATTGTTTGACAAGTTATCAGTTAACTAACACTTGACTTTGCCCCTGTTAATTATGTTAGGGTGAAGATTTCTTTTCTTGCATTAATTATGATAACTTTAATTTGCAGGCATGAACTAATCACATTTGTGGTTAATATTTTTTCTTCGTATAGATCAGATATTTTTGTTGAGGTAAATGTTTTAAATACCATTACACTTTGGTGGATATTTTTTTCATGTCCCCAGACTGATGAAGTATTTCTCGAAGCCCAGATTCAGAATATTACAACCTCACCCATGTTTATGGAGAAAGTTTCACTGGAGCCATCTATAATGTACAACGTAGCAGAATTAAATTCAGTCAGCCAAGCTGGAGAATGGTAAATATGAATTATGAAGTGTTTGTTTTTATTTTGAAGTATCTGAACTTTTCTAACATTTGTTACTCTTGGGTGGTTTATAATTTTCCTTTTAATTAATAGACTTTATTTTTCTTAGTTAAGTCTTATGTTCACAGAAAAACTGATTAGAAAGCAAAGTTCCCACATGCCCCTGTCCCTGCTCATAGTTCCCAGTTTTTACATCTTGTTTTAATGTGGCACATTTGTTACAATTGATGAGCCGAATTGATGACACTTTTATTAATTACAGTCCATAATTCACATTCGGGGTTCATTTTTTTGTCATACATTTTGTGGGTTTTGACAAATGTAATGACATTCAGCCCCCACTACTGTATTAGACAAAATACTCTCATTGCCCTAAAAATCTCCTGTGCTTCACCCATTCATTCCTCCTTCCACATACAATTATAAAGATCCTAGCCATTTGCATTTTATGTTTTACTGTTTGAAACATAGTCTTGTAATTTTTATAATAATTCAGTGAGGTAAATATGAAACTGTTCATCCTTTCCTGCATATGATAAAACTGAGGCATGGGAAGAAATGATGGAGAGGCTAGAAAGGATAAAAATGAAGGATGAGTTTTAAGAATATTCTCTCAACATTAAAAGGAGTGGACATAGGAAGAGGCAATGTAGGTTTTTTTGCAGAAATGAAATATATATGTCTTTCTATAGATAATTTAAAAGAGGAAGAATAAATAAATACAAAGTTGATATTAATATGGATAAGAAGGTAATCACTGCAGAAAGTAACTGATTTTGTTCATCGATGAAAAATTTACTTCTATCTTATTATGGTGGTTAAATTGAGTAAAGTTTGTAGCCTCCCATATCCCCACTGAGGAAAACAGTAACTTCATTCTTTCCCTAATCTTTTGGTTCATTTTACAAATGATCACTTAGTTTACAGTGGTATGTTTCTTCTTATTCTAAACTATTTTCCTTGATAATTTTAGAAAAAGGGACAGGATACTTTAGGTTCTGATTTCTGTCACATTTTTTCAGTTAATTGATACATATCCAGTATTTTAGGGTAATATATTGCATTCTGTTATAAAGAAAGAACTAAAGGTTTTCCATATCAACTGAAACATTTAAAGAAGAGTAAATCTTCTCAGTTCAAGTCCTTTTTCATTTGTGTTGAAATGGTAAATCATGCAGTTCCCGTCCAGAAGAAAAATCACAGCCATGGTTTTTCTTTTAAGACTTTAGAGAATTTTCTCCATCTCTCTCTCTCCACCTGTCTCAGTGTAACTACATTTGGGTCAAGAGCTTATTTGCAACCAATGGATACACGCCAGTATTTGTACTGCCTAAAACCCAAGAAGGAGTTTGCAGAAAAAGCAGGCATCATTAAAGGAGTAACAGTAATTGGAAAACTGGATATAGTGTGGAAAACAAATCTAGGTGAAAGGGGAAGATTACAGACCAGCCAGCTTCAACGAATGGTGAGTCTGGAAAAAACACTGGAGGGGGTTTTGGGGGATAGGAGGGGCAGATAGACCAACTTAAATTTTCCTAGGTGTATTACTAAAAATCAGCACTTGTAAAAGGTATTATTATTACCAGTGAATAAGAGATAAAAGACTAATAATTTTACTGATTTCTAGATAGAAAATTCATATTGAGATGGATGAAAAATGTTCAAATATTAATTTATCCATAATACATGGTTTGTTACTCTACTAAACAGAAAGTAAATTACTACTTACCAATTTTTCCCTCCTGTAGTATTTCATGCTTACTGTTCATCTGACTTCCACTACATAAAAGGCTTTTTTGCAGTGTTCTGCAACTCTTGGACTTACTACATTCACCAACTCAGTTCAGACTTTTTAAAAGATTTTTAGAATCCGAGTCATCTAAAATTCAGAGAGTGAGTTCCATTAAGGTTGTTTTATAAGCATTATTTGGATACTTTTCCTAATTTCTGCTCTTAAAGCAGGGATGGCTCCCGATCTTCTTTCTTTTGTGCTAGTGAGACTATGCTACAGAATCATCCCTTTATGCTGAATATTAACTGCTGTGATATATTCTTTAAAAATTACTTTTCTTTCACTATGTCAGGTAATAATTGGAAAAAGAAAGATTTTCACTGGGCCTAATTTAAAATATAGCAGTTAAGGGAAGCCCGGGTGGCTTAGTCGGTTGAGTGTCTGACATCGACTCAGGTCATGATCTCATGGTGCATGAGTTCGAGCCCCATGTTGGATCTGTGCTGACAGCTCAGAGCCTGGAGTCTGCTTCAGATTCTGTGTCTCCCTCTCTCTCTGCCCCTCCCCAGCTTGTGCTCTCTCTCTCTCTCAAAAATAAACATTAAAAAGTTAAAAAAAAATAATAAAATAAAATACAGCATTAGCTATCATCTTGCCATGGATGTTCCAGGCTTTGATGCTTCTGTGGTCTTTTCCCTGCTTGAGTGTCTTGTGAACAGACATGTATTTTTTTCCTGGATCTTTTCAAGACAATCGTACTTTTTCTGCTTAGGCAATAACCTTCTTTTTAGAGTTATATATGTATAAGCTGCAGGATTTTTGGAAAGCATCCCTTTAAGATCAGACCTATTGAAATTTCTTTACTGAGTTTTTACCTCTGAGATTCATTTGAACTCTACTGAACATGAAGTATTTATAGCAAACACAGTCAGAGTCCATAGTATTGTTCCACAGGCAATCAATGGCAGCAAAAGAAGTTAGGATGAAAAGAAAAAAAAAGAAAAAAGAAGTTAGAATGGCTGTGAATTATTTTTCCTGAACATCAGCTTGGAGATCCACAACTGTTGAATGAATTTGCTGATGTGGCACCTTTATTAAAGTGGGAAAGTTTTGTTAATAGATGTGTGCTAACTGTGTTGCTTTTTCTCCTAGGCTCCAGGTTATGGAGACGTTAGGTTGTCTTTGGAGGCAATCCCTGATACTGTAAACCTAGAAGAACCTTTTCATATTACCTGTAAAATAACAAACTGCAGGTAATGGCAGTGTTTCTGGATGGGTGTCCTTTCCCCCTTGCCTGCATCGAAGAGAATTAAAATCTTTTGACTATGCTCTCTTAAGTTTCTCCTTGACAAACAGCCTTCTCCGAGGTTGATGTTGAATACTGTAAAGTTCTTCATCTGCTAACTGTATGTATTACATATTTTGAGGCCTTACTTTATTAGGCATTTTCTGTATTTTATTTCCTTCATGCATTGTACCCTACGAGGTAGATATGAATTATTCACATTTTATGTAATACAAAGCCAATTCAGAGGTTAAGTAACTTAGTCAAGCTGAGAGAGCTAGAAAAGATGGGGCCAGAATTTGAAACCAGGTGTATTTGACTTGAGAGCCCATGCTGTTTTCATTTTTTGCATTTCCTCACACTTCAGATTATTAAAACATAAACTAGTACGTTCTTATGGAATGATACATTACAGATTTAACATTGTAAGATAGATTTTTCTGAGGCATACTTATACCTGAATTTTATCTTTAGTATTGAGAAAGTAATTTGTCACGAATTTAATACAAGGGGTCACTTAATTATAGATTGGAAAATAGAGCCTTATAATAGAGAGTATAATCTAGCTATTGGGATGCAAAGAGCACAGGGCTTTGAAGCCAACAAAACTGAGGATTAAAGTCCAGTCCTATCACTTTTGGTACAACTTCTATTACTACTTGGGATATATTATTCGTTGTGGCACTTTGATACTATTGCAGTGATGAATCCCAATGCACATAGTCTGAATGTATAATCTTTTAAAATTCCATATCCATTCCAACTTTGATATAGGAAATACCCATCCATGACAATTATAAAAATACTCCCTCCCTCTGAAGCTAGTGACCCTCCCACACGGTTAATCATTCCTTTCTGTCACAGCAAATTTTAATATAGTTTTTTAGTGACACTCATGTATTGCTGTGGTTTTTAGTATCTCTTTACTAAATTGTGCATTATTCAACAGAAGGGACCATGTCTTCCCTAGCATTGTAAATGCACTGCCTGCCATGTCATTGGAGTTCAGTAAACAGCAACTCACATGGGGTGAAAACCCTTTGTGTATAAGTGTGCTTTTGGATTTTTTGTTTAAATTTTTTGAGGTATAGCAAATCAATGACCAAATGACAAACCACTGTAAAAAATAAAATTCATGTTAGGTGATTAAGTTTTCTAAAAACCACCTGTTTCTTAGATCTTCAGTTTCCTTATCTATAAAAATAGGACCCCCACCACTGCCACCCACCTACACACAGATACATACACACAATATACAGTAACTGGCTTTTTGTGAAATGTACTGACAAAATTCATGTAGTGCATCTAACCTGGTCTATGGCACATAATGGATACTTCAAATGTTTGTTGCAGAGATAGATACATATAAAGCTAAATATCATTAAATGAGTATGTGAAAGAATGTATGAATTGCAATTTAAATAAATATTTAAAATATGGAGCCAACTATGAGAGGATAAAAAGAGGTCAAACAGTTGAGTGTGGTCAGAAATGGTGGTAGAGCCAGAGGACTATTTTTTACTATGAGCCTCTGGTAATTTAAAAAAAGAAAAAAAAAAAAGTATATACCTTCATTGAAAGTTATTTTTAACTTTACATGTTTAAGCTAAACTGGTGCTATCAGTTATAAGCAGAAGCAGTCTTTTCACATGAACACTGAACAAACGTGGATAGTATTTACTTAGAAATCTTGTCTGTCGTTTTATCTGCAGGGTAAAGGAACATAGATTAAATAGCAAAAGGCTCAGTTTATCTTTGTCTTTGCTGTAGAATACTCAACAGAAATAGGAAGGAAGCATAAAAACAAGGTGAGACACAGATGTCTGGAAGTTTCCCAGAGAAATGGCAAAGCTGCCAACAGATCAGCACCAGGGAGCCAGGATTCAGTAATAGAACCAGAAGGCTTGTATCCAGACAGGCAGATCAGTCTCAGTGGTTTAAACCCTAGAAGACGCCCTATCTTTCATTTTCCTGATTGTCTCAAGTGAAATAAAAACGACATTATAGCTTTTTACTTCTGATTCCACTTTTATTCTTCTGGACATCCTGAAAACAAATTCATTGGCACTAGTGGAAGAAATATCACAGAACTGCTTTGTGAAAGGAACAAGATTTATTCCTGTCTTTCTGATTCCTCCAGCAGTGAAAGGACTATGGATCTGGTTTTGGAAATGTGCAATACCAATTCTATCCACTGGTGTGGCATTTCAGGAAGACAGCTTGGAAAGCTACATCCAAGTTCCTCTCTCTGCCTTGCCCTTACTCTCCTGTCTTCAGTACAGGGACTGCAGGTGCGCCATCTTTTCAGTATTTGGGGACTGTTAACCAGTGGTCATTTACTATTTCCATTTTTTTCCTCTGATAAATTACCAATGAATGAAACTTTACACCGGTATCTTTCTCTCAATAGAGTGTCTCCGGCTTAAGACTAACTGACACGTTCTTAAAGAGAACATATGAATATGATGACATCGCACAGGTCTGTGTGGTATCTTCGGCCATCAAAGTGGAGAGCTGAAGAAAATTTCCAGTGTTCTGCTTTTCATTGAGTTTAACAGAACTTTCTGTATTTCTGTCACCTTTGTGAAATGATCGAGTCTACAACAAAAATAAGTATCTATTATTTAAATTTCTTTCCTGCAAAAGCTAAAATATTAAATATTTGTTTGAAAACAGCCATCTACTGATTTTATCTTATGAGTTATATTCTAAAAGAATATTTGTACATTTTCTATACATCTCCTATTTGATTTCATTTCTCACCACTGGACTTTGTTCTCCAAAAGCTCTGTATTTGAGGCCATTTACCCCTAGCAAGTATCTGGAACAGGGGTTAGCAAACATTTTATGTAAAGGGACAGATACTAAATATTTGTCTTTGCAGGGAATGTGGTTTCTGTTGAAAATTCTTAGCTCTGCTGTTATAGTAGGAGAGCAGCCAGTAGGCAAAAAGAACACAGCAGTATTTACAAAAACAGGCAACTGGCCAGATTTGGCCCGCAGGCCATAGTTTGCTGACCTTGACTTAGAATATAGAACTGTTTCTTAAAACTTTAGATTATTATAATACTTTATTTAAAACTTTTCAATTAGTCCATTTTTCCCCTAACTCCTCAGTCAGCAGAAAAAGTTGAAAACTATAGTAAAAATAATAAGTAAATAAAACAACTAGAGTAGTCCCCGTGTAACCTTATATTGCAAACACAGTATGAGTTCTCCTAGTGTTTTCAAAGTTACTATATTTGTATGTATCTGTTTGTATGTACATATAAACAGATCTAAATTTCAGTTACTAACAGCAGATAAGAATTGGCTTAATTTCTCGGATTGTTGATTACTCTATTAACTTTTAACTAAGAAACCTGATAATTTTCTAACTCAAAGCCAGAAAGTTCCAGGGTTTTTTTTCATATTGAAAAACAAGTGACTTATTTTCATAAGGCATATTGAAAGGATTTCTACCTTCTGATATTTGATTTTGAACTCTAAGTCATGCATTACTACTACAAAACTATCTGTAGATGTAATCACACTAATTTACTTATGTCAGGAACAAAACAGTGAGAAAGTTAATATTGTAAACAACTTTGAGGGGCTCCTGAGCGGCCCAGTCGGCTAAGTGTCCAACTTCAGCTCAGGTCATGATCTCGAGGTCTGTGAGTTCAAGTCCCATGTGCGGCTCTGTGCTGACAGCTCAGAGCCTGGAGCCTGCTTTGGATTCTGTGTCTTCTTCTCTGTCTGCCCCTCTCCCGCTTTTGCTCTCTCTCTCAAAAACAAATAAAAACATTTTTTTTAAAAAGATTGTAAACAACTTTGCAACATGAATATAGTAAGTTTCAATATTTTGTAAGGACAACAAAAGCTTATGCTGTTAAATAAAAACTTATTTTGGTAAGTTGAAATTCAAGAATGTATATAGAATCGCTTAACTGTTAGAGGTATTAAGTCAAATACAAAAATTTGTTTTTCTTAAATGCATAATTATTTATTGCCATGACAAATTATTTGGTCCAAAGTGAAAGCTATATTCAGAATGAGATTTGCCCCTTAAGTTGCACTAATAATGAAATCTGTGCAAAATAAAGTAAAAGCAGTGTAAAGTTGAAGTCTGTCTTCCAGAATAAGACTGATTAAATGATAAGACTTGATAGTCACTGTGTATTCTGATTGCTTTTCAAGTATCCTCTCATGACTGAACCTTGTGTTTCATTGTTCCAGATTTTAAAAGTAACATATAATGGTCTTTTGGAATCTGCTATATAATTTCATCTAATTATAAACTCTCTTTTTATGATAAACATTGTCCATTCCTTAAGTAAAGGTTAGATAACGTCATCTTGGAAGGGATCTGTTTAAATCATATTATAAAAATTAGATAAACAATTTGGTATATTAAATGAAAATGTCATTTGCATAAAAAGGACCTTTTAGGTTTTACATAGCATCATAACTGCTATAGCTACAACAATGAAATGTGGTTAATGGAAGCCAGTCATTCCTAAGGGGAATGTATATAAAGATTCAATGTTTTCTTGTTCCACACCAGCCAGTATAGTATTTGGGGCATTCCTTATAATTTCTTAGCACAGTCCAACTACACAAAACTTTCTTGAAATAATTTGCAATGCAGTGATTCCAAAGTGATGAAGGTATCTAGAGAGCAAAAATCCAGGTAAGTGGACAGATACTTACAGTGAATTTGTTATAGGTGGTATATCAGCCAAGAAACAGATCAGAAAGTTGAAATGGAAGAAATACACCAGCTGTTCATGTAAAAGAATGGCTGTCCCAGCTAAATATATTAGCAAATCAAGACATTGTTTTAAAATGGTTTTCCTTATAATGCCTTGGTCTGATTTTGGTATCAGAGTAATAGTAATAGCTAAATAAAACGAGTCAGAAGTGTTTTCTCTTTTTCTGTTTTCTGATAGTGTAGAATTGATAGTATTGCTTCCATTAAGTGTTTGGCAAAATTTACCATTGGAATCATCTGGGCCTATAGCTTGCTTTGCTGGGGGATTTATCTATTTCCTTACTGAGCTTTGGTAGCTTTTATCTTACAGGGAATTTGTGTGTTTAATGTAAGTTGTCCAATATATAGGCCTAGAGTTGGTCACTGTATTTTCTGATTACCCTTTAAAGTCTGGAGGGCTGCAGTGATATTCCCTCTTTCACTTTTGGTACTGTTGATTTGCATTTTCTCGATTTTCATAGTCAACTAAAGGCTTACCAGTTTTACTGATCTAAAAGCATTTTAATATACTCAAGATAGTTTTGTTAGAAACTTTCTCTTACCACTGGATAAGAGTAGCTATTTTTAATTAAGTAAGCTCTATACCCAACGTGGGGCTTGAACTCATGATCCTGAGATCAAGAGTCACATGCTGTAGGGACTCAGCCAGCCAAGTACCCCAAGAGTAGCTAATTTTTAATTGTGGATCGGGTTTCACTTTTGTTTTCAGCACAGTCCTTTCATGTGAATAGTTAGTACTTCATTCTGTATTATGCTTGAACACTAGGAGTTGAATTTAACCTCATGAACAATAAAGTTGGTTTAAATGGAATACAGGATATTGAATTCAGAGGGCCTAAAATTTAAGTCCTGCTCTTCTCTGGCCAGACTCTAGATTCCTATGGGTTTTCCCTGTAAGCTGAGCACAGGCAGTGAGGTATTTGCTGGTCTGAGGAGAAATCTCTAACTTACCGTTACTCTAAATTAGAGTCCTTAGCCCTACATCAGAACCGTGTAGGATGCTGTTTAAAATGGTGATTCCTAGGCGTTACTATAGGACCTATTAAATAAAAATGGAAAGTATGGCTCTGGATCTGCATTTTTAATTCTTACAGTGAAATTACAGAACCACTGTTCTAATCTCACAAGAGGAAAGAAAGGAAGAGTTGATTTTTAACCTTGTAGATACCACATTATTAGTCTTTTGAGGAGAACAGTTATAGTAAGGCCTTCATCATCATGAGTATTATTGAATTAATTTTATATTACTTAATTTTTCAGTTTTCTCTCACAACACTTGTGAAATGATTATGTGTTCACCCAACTTTACCAATTTCATAATTAACAAAAATTCTAGTTAAAATGGTCTCTCATCACTGTAGAGTCATGCCATTAATACTTAATGCCATATCTCTTCATTAACTACTATGATCTGATGTCAATAAAATATTTTAAGTCCCCTGTTATGTTTACATTGCATCAAATTAAGATGAAGCATAAAAGCAACATGCCAAGCCAAATTATAGCAAAGGTTTATATGAACAAGCAATGTTAGTGATAGAAGCTTTTTATAAGCCATCAAATAATTAGTTTTAAAAAATCAGTATTTATAGGCACATAATTAAATGCCACTTAGAAAATCCTTAACTTGAGAATCAAACCACTGGCTTATTTAAATGTAAATATATTTAAGAGTTTCCATGGTAAGGTCACCATTGGGGAAATTGTGCTAGTTAAATTGAATAGTTATACAATGGACCTAACCAGTACCATTAAGGATTTCTAAATGTATTTGATTATGTACTTAGAGTAATTGGCCATGCTAACGTTATCAAGATCAAACTGCAGGCAAGATTGGTTAAGAACTATGCAAACAACCTGAACGTCCTACTTTCACCTTCTGTACATTCACAGCATCTATTTTTCATTTCAAAACAACCCTTGCACCAAATGCTGCTTCTCACCAGCTCTTAGTATTCCTTGTTCCCCATCAGAGCAAGCAGCATTAAGGACAGTACTGGCCCCTGTGATAGATATTCAGTACTGATAGCACTATCAGAGCTAAAACTAGGCAACAAATTTCTTCTCTCCAAACATGCTGTTCCATGGCTGTATATTTCTCCTGAATCAGCATGAGAAACCTTTCCTCTTGGTCATCCCCATCTTTCAAAAAAGTCTGCTTAAGGGAATTTGGAGCTAGAGAACTTGCCAATACACAGCGCTACTGTTCAATAAATATACTCTGCTATTAGGTCTAATATACAAATATGATGATGATGATTTGATTTGAAAATGGAACCCTGTTCAGTACTATACTGGCACTCAACAGGGCTAATGATCATTTGTTTACAAAGGAGTCATGATCAAGTCTGTTTATGATAAACCTATCATCTAGACAGATTGATTCTTTAGGTGTCTTTGTTTTGGCCACTATCTACAGCAAACATTTAAGAGCCATAATCATTTGTGCTCTGGGCTAGGGTCCCTGGTCAAGTCAGGAATGTTCTTCAGTACTGCTGCTGAATGATCTGCTCCGGATGTGATTTCTAAGTTGCTCTATAAGTTCAGGATTCTGTTGCTGTATCTGCTGAGCAAACTGCTGTCCCCTGTGGTAAAGAGGCAAAGTGGTATGAATTAGCAATTTCCAGTCACATAATACCCATGCAAAAAAGAACTGCAGAGGATGTGGATATTACTCAGAGGGAACCTTTTCTATAAAAACAACTTTTAGAATCATGGCTTTAGTATCTTCAAGTTTACCAATGCCTCCATATAGCATTATTACAGCACAGTGTTCTTTATAAGGAACAAAACACCCATGCTAAAAAGTGACTCCCTGAAATGCATATAATCCACACGACAAATAAGCTAAGGGCTGAAAAGTACATGCTTTCATTGTATGTGCTCAAATACAAGGCAAGGAATTTCTCTTGTCATCAGGCATGATAGGTGTCATACCCATTCTGGTCACCTGTATGTCACCTAACAGAACTGATTTTTACAAAGGCAAAGAAATGTAATACAAATTCCTGAGTGTGTAACCCTCAATTACAAGTGTTACATATCACTATAATCATGCCACTTAAAGATCACTGTAAAAATGCAATATTCTAAGTGGGGTAACATGGTTGTGATCAAAAAAGGAAATGCTCTGAGGGTTGATGGGAGGTGGGAGGGAGGGGAGGGTGGGTGATGGGTATTGAGGAGGGCACCTTTTGGGATGAGCACTGGGTGTTGTATGGAAACCAATTTGACAATAAATATCATATATTGAAAAAAAAAAAAGGAAATGCTATTTGTGTCTTCATATAACATTTCCAGTGACAACATGACACACAGATTGAAAAATCAATTCAAAGAGTAGAGTATCTTGGGGCACCTGGGTGGCTCGGTCGCTTAAGCATCCAACTCTTGATTTCAGCTCAGGCCATGAATTCACGGTTTGGGAGATCGAGCCTCAATTGAGCTCTGTGCTGACAGAGCCTGCTTGAGATTGTCTCTCTCTCTGCCCCTCCCCCACTCACATGCTTGCTCTATCTCAAAATACATAAATAAACACTAAAAAAAAAGTAACTTGGGTGGAAGTGAAGGTAGTGTGCTCAAGTAACGAGAAGATGCAAAAAGTATCTTTAGTGATGACATATGCACTGAAAAGTTCAAATGAAATGGTTTCCTACATTGTTGGAACATTAATATATGTAATATGTGATTTTTAGATACACCTAAATTGGGGCGCCTGGGTGGCGCAGTCGGTTAAGCGTCCGACTTCAGCCAGGTCACGATCTCGCGGTCCGTGAGTTCGAGCCCCGCGTCGGGCTCTGGGCTGATGGCTCAGAGCCTGGAGCCTGTTTCCGATTCTGTGTCTCCCTCTCTCTCTGCCCCTCCCCCGTTCATGCTCTGTCTCTCTCTGTCCCCCAAAAATAAATAAACGTTGAAAAAAAAAATTTAAAAAAAAAAAAAAAAGATTATTTAGATACACCTAAATTAATAAATTAATACATTCTTTAAGTAGATATTTGAATTTCATCTACATGCTTGAGTACCTATTCAAATCTGCCAGAAAACTTTTTCATGGATCCAGATCTTCTGGATTTCTGCCCTTCAGTCTGAAAATTCCGATTTATAAACTTCTCTAGATTGCATAACTACTGAGGCCACTGATATGAACAGTGAAAGAAAATTTTACAAAGGAAACCCTGGTCCTCTCACTTTAGAGGCAAGCTGTAAAACATAAACTTTTTTACTATTTGTATTTAAGTAACACTTACGCTTGGATGAGGCTAGACAGGTCAGTTAGGCCTCCAACTCCAGCAGCAGGTCCCCCAATGGCATTTGTCATCATTCCTGACATTCTAGAATAGGCAAAAGATAGATCACTAGGATTGGTATATATTCTTAACAAGCAGACTAAGGAGAAATCAGCTAAATATACCCGCACTGTGTAGGAAGTCAGGTCAAATGTGCATGGCTATCAGTTCTAATTGGCATTTATCTATCATTTATCACTTATCATTTTGGAGGTGATGTGCTCAAATTAGGAACCTGGCAGGTAGGTGGAAAGGGAAAATATACTTACAGCTGCTGAACTTGAGGATTCTGCATTAAACTTGCTGCCTGGAATTGAAAAGCGGCATTTCCCATTAAAGGCAGTTAATATTTATGGGTCTTTAACAAAGACTTGGAAAAAAAAGAATGAAAGCAAAACCAGTATATAGTAACATTTTCTAGAGTTTTAGCATACTCAAGGAAGTAGGAATGTAAAAAATAGAGAAGTACTAGAAAAAATGGCAGTGAAAGTATATTGCAAGGATAAAGACGTTACAAACACTATAATAAACTAAGCAGTTTACTTCCTACTACTGACCAGATCAATAAAGCCAACAGGAAAAATAAGAACTTTAAAAGTATGGCTAAAGAATCTTCTACCCTTGAGGGTCTCCTTCAAAAGAGGACTCTAGGAGATGTGACCTTGCTCCACGGGGCTCAGCAGTATTAATGGTTCCTGTGCTTACAGTAGGAGGAGAATTCTATTCATGCGTGCATTCACTTGTATAACTTTCCGTTTTGAAAGCATAACAATTTTTTTTGCCTCAAATTTGTTCCATCAACAATGTTCATGTAAAATTTAAATGGAGTCTAAATCTTTGTAGACAGTAATTTTTCATTCACTGACCCTAAACAAGGTGTTGGGAGAAGCCATCACGTGCTCTCATTACCATAAAGAGAACTGTTTGACTTGTCAACAATTCAATAACTCTCCTCAAGTTTCAGGATTGGTGCTTCTGGTACCAACACATGAGTGCTATGGACATTACGCAGGAAAACCAGGATTTATAAGCTATAAATATAAAGCATTTCATTTCACAATCTTTTTTTTTTTTTTTTTTAATTTATTTTGATAGAGAGCAAGAAAGAGCATGAGTGGGAGAAGGGCACAGAGAGAGAGAATCCCAAGCAGGCTTTGTGCTAACAGAGATGTGGGGTTCTAACTCACAAACCGTGAGATCGTGACCTGAGCTGAAATCAAGAGTCGAATGCTTAACTGAACGAGACACCCAGGTGCTCCTTTCACAGACCTTTTTATCTGATTCTGCAAAAGCAGTTCACCCTCTTCTAGTTTCTGGGACGTAGAAGAGATACAGAGGAGATGCTAGAGCTTTTCTGGCCACTTTGAAGTATGCAGTCCTCTAGTCACTCTAAGGTAGAAAACAACCTCCGGAATTCACTTCTTGCTCACTGTAATAACCAAATACATAAAATTCATTTACAGGCAAAACGTTTCACCTCCCAAACGTGGGCCTACTAGAGGTGGGCCAGTTGCCTGCTCTTTTTTCACCACAGTGCCTCTATGCCTCTTCTCCCAGCTTGTTAGGCAAGAGTCCTGGCTCTGTGGGAAGGAAGAGAGTCACAGGTGCAGGCAAATTCTTTGATGGCTGGTACTAGCTCAGTGGTTCTGCACCTGTGCTCAGTGGGTGTGCAAGTTGTTTAAAACTACTCTGGTTCTCTATAGCGGCACTTTTGAGGTCCTGCAGAAACTTCCCCCACCCCCACCAATCTGGGCATTTCTTGTCCATTCTCTGAAAAAGGTAATTAACTTTCTGGAAGGACAGTATGAAGAACACTGTAGTCCCAGGTTCTTCACAGCCCTCTAGTCCTGAGGCTCTGTATTGGAAACCTTTCTGGGCAGATTCACACAGGACTATCTTATGAGCACATGTGCTCACCTTGGTCCACAGGAAACACATCTCCCCTCCACTGGCTTCAGTACAGTTACTTCCTAAACCATACAGCCTTCTTTAGCTGGCATGTCAGACCCCAGTCTACTGTCTTCCAAACTGAGGGCCATTTAGAAAGCTCTCTAAGAAGGCCAGAAAAGCCTTTTCTCTGTGGGCTAGACAGGAAGGCAGCCCTTTACTTCCCTCATACATGAAAAAGGGCTTTGTAACTTCAATAGCTTTCTCCAAAAAGCCTGACTCTCTATCAACCTGACTCTTTATACAAGTCACACAGTATGTTTTTTACCCGCACCTTTTGCAACACTTCACTTTGGTGCACAGAGTCTCGAGGGCTAAACCAAATCTGAAAGTATAAGAAATCCATTTTCACATCCTGCTACAAGAGCATAGCTTGACACCCGCAAATGAGTAACAATGCTTAAAAATGTCACAAAACCTACAAAGAGACATATAATTGTTGACAAGTAAACCGGAAGACCAACTTAAATTTGATGGGCTCAATCCTGAGACTTGAAGAGAGTTCCTGAATTATTTGCAAGTCGTAATTAACTACTGTCTACAAAGATTTCAACTACCAATTGCTACAAACTTACTAAATGTTCAAAAGACTTCTTTAACTCACTGGGAATGAGCCCTCCATGCATTTCAATTCAAATGAAGATTTTTGTGGATGCATGACAACATTTTTTGAAGGAACCAAAGGCGAATACAAGTAGTACCGCGCCCTTCCAAGGGCATGGCATGTGGTGGAATGAATGATTCTCAGCCAGAAATATTACAGATTACCCAGGCAATATCCCTGACCCATGAAATCAGAGTTTCCACATTTTGGACCAGAACATATATGTTTTCAAAAAGATCCATGAGTGATTTTGTTGTTTTGTAGGATGAAGTACATACAAAGGAGAATTATACTAAAAGTTCAAATAAACTCTTATGAAAGGAAGGAAGCAGGCCATGTTGAGAGGAGAGCTTAGGGAACCACCACAGCCAAACTCCTTAGATCAGACCTCCATTATTAGGGATCTTCCTAAGGCCACTTTCATGTAAAAGAGTTGTTTTTAATCTTTTGTAGATTTGCAGACCCCTTCACCAATCAGATGAAAAAAAACAGTTCTCTCTAGAAAAATGCATATACGTACATGTATACAAATTTTTATATACAATTTCAGGGAATCCATGGGCTTCCTAAAGTCCATCCATGGCTTTCTCATAAAGAGATCCATACCTGAGCCAGAGCATTATATGACCATTCTACTGCTGTTACCCCCACCACCTCTACAAAAGCTCCCCTATTTGTTTCTTCAAGTTTGGGAACCATACAACTCTATGGAAAACAGCCAGCAGAGCAGAAAAGGAAATATACTCACCATACTAATGAAGGCTGGATTATTTATTAAGCTAGCCATGTCAAAGCTCAATCCAGTTCCTGTCTGTAAAACAATTATATGTGAGAATTATTCTAACCACTAAAATTTGATTCTAATAAATTGTGAATGAGAGAAAATATTTCCCTCATTTGGCATTAATAACTTACAGGACTAGATACCTCTCTTAACTTCTGTTCTGCTATTTTCAGATTTGACTTGTAAGAATCATTTTCAGGGTCAAGATCTAATGCCTTTTGATAACTTGTAACTGCTTCTTCGAATTTATTTATGGCAGTGAGGGCCAGTCTGAAAAGAATACAATATAAGATATGATTAAAGAACATCACAAAGAAACATCTGTCTCAGTATTCAATGTGAATCCAGACTACACATTTAATTTATTCACTGTACTATGATTCACAGAAGTATCACTAAAATTCCTTCTAATTCCAAGATTCATAAGTCTGGACTTTATCTATTCTGCCTGCTGACAAACGTGGCTGTCCTATGAATCATGAATTTAATGCTTAGAAATGACTCTTACCTACCCTTCCAATTTTAAGCCTAATATGTGAAGTAATTTGCCTTATGAATGATAAAGCTCCACAAAGATGAGAGCTAACAATCCTGTGGCCATTTTAACTCCATGAAGCTAAAACCATTTCAAGAACTCTGAACTAGATTTGTGCTTCCTAATGTCCCACTTTCTTCCTTCTTCCTAGCAGGGACCCTGAGCCACAATAAATATCAATTTGCCATTAAAAAAGTAAAAATAGGGGCTCCTGGGTGGCTCAGTCGGTTAAACGTTCAACTTCAGCTCAGGTTGTGATCTCACAGTTCCTGAGTTCGAGCCCACAGCGGGCTCTGTGCGGACAGCTCAGAGCCTGAATCCTGCTTCAGATTCTGTTTCTTCCTCTCTCTCTGCCCCTTCCCTACTCATGCTCTCTCAAAAATAAATAAACATTAATATAAATTTTTTAATTAAAAAAAATAAATAGAAATAAAAATAAAAAATAAAATTGGGCTATGAGGTATCAGCAAGCTTCTCCTGAACAAGACATGTTTATTGTCAAGTAAATAAAATTAGCACCCTTTACAACTCAACACATATCCCAGGCACAGATCAAAGCGTTAGTTACTAAATTTTTATATTTTCGCTACCTAGTTAGTAGAATTTATTTATCAGACAATTACTTCAGAACTACATAATAATGGTGTATATGGAGAGAAAGTACTGAGGTTTTTTATTTGTTCTATGTTCATTTTTAATAAATTACCCCAATTCTTTCTTGGACGACTTGCCTCCCAGACTTCTGATCTAGACAGAATACAGGGCCTAACCAAAGAAAAGTTCTCAGAACCTAATTTGTTTTCTACTTGTCAACCATGAAAGATACATCATCAGAGTCCTCAACTAATCAACAGTCAATAAGTATTTATTGAAATCCTACTGCATACCAGAGACTACTTTATAGTTCACAATGAGAAAGGAAAAGTCCTTGAGTTTAAGAAAATTTCATCCTCCCTGGGAAAATAAGCAATAAACAAACAAAAAAATAGTAATATTAAGGAGAATGAATAGGGGAGCTCCTCAAAGACAGGCACACTAAAAAGACCTGAGTGATGAGAAGAAGGCAGCCACATGAAAATCAGAGGAGGGGCATCTAAAGAGAAGACACAGCAAACACAATGGCCCTGAGAAGGCTTAAGGAACGGGACAAAAGCTGATGAGGAGGAAACACAGAAAATAAAGTGTAGAAAGAGATGACATCAGGGAATAATTAGGTGCCAGATCATATATGACTGTGGTTTGGAGTCTGGATTTTATTCTGGTTGCAATGGAATGACAGATCTGATCTATGTTTTAAAATGTTCACTCTGGCTTCTCTGCAGAAGACTGACATGGGTGGGGGTGGAAGGGTAGCAAGGGGACCAGTTATGAAGCTACTGCAATAGCCTATTTACGAGATGATAATATGACTAGGGCTATAAACAAGACAGCATTCAAGATACATAGTACTGAATATGGAAACCAGAATTGACAGGACTTGCTGATAGAATTAGTTGTGTCAGGTGTAATAAGAATGAAGGAGACTCCTAGGCTTTTGACCTGAGCACTGGGTATAGGTGAATGATGACACCATTTACTGAGATGGGGAAGATTTAAAAAGGGAACAACAGTTCTTTTGGGGACACGTTAAGCTTTAAATGCCTATTAATATCTAGGTGGAGATGAAAAGTAATTGAATATATGAGTATGGAATTTAGGCATATAACTTAAGAGCTCCATCAAACAAAGCTGAGTCTCATTAATAACAGTAGTTAAATTCTATAAAGTCACCACAAACACTAAATTAGTAAATAATGAACAACTCCTCCTAGAGGAAATAGAGGGTTGGGATCCTGTGAGCTTTTGGTTACAACATTTTCATCAATAGGTCAAAATATAATCTTATTTTACATGTGTTTCTGTTTAAAGAAACCTTATTTAATATATATTACTGATTCATTAGCAATGAACTAACAGCCAACAGCACTAACTCATTTCTGATCAAGAATTATCTAACACATGTATTTTCTTCATAAGGTGCATTCTAGCCTTCTTGTGCTTAGGAACACTAGACAACACTTCAGCCTACATTTGGGGGCCAGTGTAAACAGGAAATCAACCACAAAAGGCATAAAAAAGCAAAAAAATAAAAAATAAAAAAAAAATACAGCACTGAAAAAACTGTGAAAAGGACACTTGTTTACAGCCTAAGAGCTAAAACAAAAAGGCAGAGCTTTATCAGACCTCTGCGGAGAACTGGCATGATAGACAAGTGACTCAAATTTTTCACCCTTCTGTGAATGACCACCAAAGCACAGTGGAGTATTGATTTGGGGGTTGCAAACAAATTGCAGCATGTAGGCAAATTCATGAATACAGACTCCATGAATAATGAGTACGGACTTAAAATGGAATTTAAAAGCATGGGACAGGACAGAATCAGAAGAGAGAACAGACAAACGACAGCAGCAGGAGAGAAAGCCCTGAAGTACGCCATTATTTAGAGGCAGTAGAGAAGGAAGAAACAGTAAGAGAGACGAGGAAAGAGCATCCAGTGAAGGAGAAGGAAAACTAGGAAGTATGATGACACAGAAGCAGAGAGAATGAAGTATTTCAAAGATGAGTTAATCATGCTGGGGCACCTGGCTGGTTCAGTCAGAAAAGCATGCGACTCTGGATCTTGGGCTCGTGAGTTCAAAGCCCCCATACTGGGTAGAGAGATTACTTAAATAAATAATCTTACAAAAAAAGTTACTTGTGCCAAATACTAAAACATGGAGCAGGGTAAGGATACAGACACGAACACTGGCCTTGGCAAAATATAGACAACTGGTGACCTTGAACAGGGCTGTCAGCACAGTGATAGAGACAAAGGCCTTATTGGAGTGAGTGGAGAGCAAATGAGACATGAGGGAGATGAGAGAGCAAACCCAGCCAGCCATGGGGACAATGCAGAAAAAGAGGAGCTGGGAAATGGCCTCGCGGAGTAAAATCTTGGTTCCAGTGGGTGATTTTCTAGGACCTTTCCACGCGCAGTCACTGCTGCTGTTAGAGACAACCTTGTGTTGCAGAAGATAAAGGAGAGGACTCCAAGGGTAAAGTCCTGAAGAAGGTACAAAAGGATGAGACCTAAGGCATGAACGAAGTCTTAGATAAGAACCCTCCCATTTGAAAAGGAATAAAAGGCAGTCTGTGAGGATATAAATGCAAGTAGATTGGTTGATTCAGAAGTAGGAAGAGTTATTTTTCTTCTACATCGATCTATTTTCTTAGTTAAGTGCAAGGCAATACCATCAGCTGAGAGCTGCCATAGAGGGTATGATATAAATTTGAAGAGAGAAAAAGTGAGAAGCAGCCACTCAGCGTAGTAAGGTGAATTTAGAAGCAAGTATAGTAGAATTGTCTGCCAAGATATTGAGTGCTCATCTGAGATTTGTGGCCTTGAACAGAAAGTGAGTCTACTGAGTAAGGTTGTATTATTTTCTCCAACAACCAACCATTCATCATACAACTGATCATCTCTATCCCAAGTCATAGAAATTGCAGTCATTTCCTCTCTCAATGTTATATTTATCCTAATAGAGAATGCAATATTTAAGCAGGAAATTGAAAACCAAGCCATTAAGAACAGCATATTTGATACTCCTTGGTACTACTTTGAACATTTTGCCAGAACTTACCCCATTCTCCCATAGGCCTTGCTGTACTTTGAATCGATTGCTATTGCCTTCTCACAATCCTTTATTGCATCTGTGTAGTGACCTAATTTACTCTGAGCAGCAGCCCTAAGAGAAAGAGAAGAGATATTTATTACAAGCAGCCTCAAGGCACTAATTGAGATTAGTACTAATAAAACTATATTTTCCTTGTCCCACTTTGCATATAACTTCCATTAAATATCTAAATCAAACAAAGATAATTCTACAATCAAAAAGATAACTCAAAAACAAAATTCAGGGGCTCCTGGGTGGCTTAGTTGGTTAAGCATCTGACTTCAGCTCAGGTCATGATCTTGTGGTTTGTGAGTTCAAGCCCCATATTGGGCTCTGTGCTAACAGCTCAGAGCCTGAAGCCTGCTTAGGATTCTGTGTCTCCATCTCTCTGCCTCTCTGTCTCTCTCTCAAAAATAAACATTAAAAAAATTAAAAAATAATTCAGAGAAAATATGCAGGCCACCTTTCACTGTGTGCTTTCCTTCAGAAAAGACAAATAAGTGAATCATACAACTGATCTACCTACTTATTGCCTTTCGAATTTGCCCAAACAGAAAACTGAAAACACCAGGAATTACTAGAGGAGAAGGCAGAGTGAGAGACAGTGGCAAATGGCTACCCAGGGGTATGCTGTTAAATGATCACTTTACTAGTAGGGTTAAGATCATCATCTGGCAAGTCTAAGATGAAAATCTAACTTACCCGTGTGCCAGAATCTGGCTGCAAACAAAGGATGGCAATGCATTCCATCCACTGAGCACAGAATCTCAGAGCAATTAAGCACTATTAAATCCCTTCTAGGTTACCTCTAACAAATCTCTCCTGGAATAACTGGGGCCTGACAGTATAATCAAGCTACTTCCTCTTCCTGCACACAATCTTGAGAGTAGACAGCCCTCTGTTTCCCTGTTATAGTGCCCACTTCAACCCTCAAGGCCATAAGCAGAATGACTAAATAAGCAGAATGGCTGTTCTACATGCGAGCCCTTCAAACTAAAACATTCCATAACGTCTCCTGCCCTCCGTCCCACTACTGTCCCATTCATTCTTCTATTTATTCCAGAATAAATAGTTCTTATTTACTCATTCAACTCATATATCTATCAAGGTCTAGCTAATGCACAGACACTTTTCGAGGCCTAATGGATAGAGCACTAATCAAAATAACAATTCTGGGGGCGCCTGGGTGGCTCAGTTGGTTAAGAACCGACTCTTGGTTTCAGCTTAGATCGTGATCTCACAGTTCATGAGATCGAGCTCCACATCAATCAGGCTCTGTGCTGAGAGTGGAGCCTGCTTGGGATTCTTTCATTCTCTCTTTCTCTCTCTCTGTCAAATAAAAAAATAAATAAAAATAGGGGTGCCTGGGTGGCTCTGTCGGTTGAGTGTCCGACTTTGGCTCAGGTCATGATCTCACAGTTCCTGGGTTCAAGGCCGATATCGGGCTCTGTGCTGACAGCTCAGAGCCTAGAACCTGCTTCAGATTCTGTGTCTCCCTCTCTCTCTGTCCCTACCCAGCTCACACTCTGTCTCTCTCTCAAAAATAAATGAACATTAAAAAAATTTTTAAGTAAACAAACAAATAAATAACTAAAAATAAGATTCCTGGCCTCAACAGTGCTTAGGTTCCTGTGGTGTGAGTGACGGGTGGCTGGCAGGCTATAAAGGAAATGTGGTGGTGAGTCCAATTTTCTGTCAATTTTTCTTCATATAGCATGACTGAGACCCGTTCTTTTCAAATTAGGTTATAAACTTAAAAAAAAAAAATAAATATATAGCCTCCTTTCCTTTAGTGAAAAAAAAATTTAAGTGTGAAAGTATAGAATTCAACAAACCTGATTTGGTAGTTCATATGAAAAAGAGGTATGGGTTTAGCGACTCAACATTCAACACACACTAACAAGCATGACAAAGATGGCCACTAAAAATGACCATTAAGGGGCACCTGGGTGGCTCAGTCAGTTGAGCATCCAACTTAAGCTCAGGTCACAATCTCATGGTTTGTGAGTTCAAGCCCCACATCAGGCTCGCTCCTGTCAGCATGAAGCCTGCTTTGAATCCTCTGGCTCCTTCTCCCTGCCCCTCCCCCGCTTGCATTCTCTCAAAAATAAATATTTTTTTAAATGGCCATTAAAATAAGAGATATAGAATATATCACTTCCAAACAATTAGAAAAAATGAAGTAAAAATAAATCATTACAATAAAAGGCAAAAAAGAAAAAAAAGAAGGGGAGAGAGAAGCCAGAACATATCATAGCATAAGAACAACTCAAACTTGGGGCGCCTGGGTGGCTCAATCGGTTAAGCGGCCGACTTCGGCTCAGGTCATGATCTCGCGGTCCATGAGTTCAAGCCCCGCGTCGGGCTCTGTGCTGACAGCTCAGAGCCTGGAGCCTGTTTCAGATTCTGTGTCTCCCTCTCTCTGACCCTCCCCTGTTCATGTTCTGTCTCTCCCTGTCTCAAAAATAAATAAAACATGGGGGCGCCTGGGTGGTGCAGTCGGTTAAGCGTCCGACTTCAGCCAGGTCACGATCTCGCGGTCCGTGAGTTCGAGCCCCGCGTCGAGCTCTGGGCTGATGGCTCAGAGCCTGGAGCCTGTTTCCGATTCTGTGTCTCCCTCTCTCTCTGCCCCTCCCCCGTTCATGCTCTGTCTCTCTCTGTCCCAAAAATAAATAAACGTTGAAAAAATAAAAAAATAAATAAATAAATAAATAAAACATTAAAAAAATTAAAAAAAAAACAACTCAAACTTAAAAGCAATTACAAAGTAAACTAGATAAAAATCAGTTTCTCAAACTGTATACATATCACCTAAAACATAATCACATACATATTAAAGGGACAGAAAAAGGCAATTGGGCCAACTGAAAACCAAGCAAAAAAAAAGCTGATGTAGAAACCCTAATATCAGAAATGAAACAAAAAGTATTATTAAGCATAAAGAGAGTCATTATTACTGATGAATCCTGTTAGTTTAATTTTATGGAAAACATTAATATGGTTCAGATATCAAACTTATAAGAAAAGTTTCACTGTCACAGAGGATGGGTGGCATGGGGTAGTTAGGATAAAAATGGGAATGAGACTTCAAAAAGGGTAAAAAAGCAAACCTTCAAATGGAGTAAAACAGAAACAAATGATGCTGTGTATCAACAAGAGTTCAAGTGAATTTCAAGTACAGTATTCTGAGTATGTATTTTTTTTTTTTTAATTTTTTTTTTTTCAACGTTTATTTATTTTTGGGACAGAGAGAGACAGAGCATGAACGGGGGAGGGGCAGAGAGAGAGGGAGACACAGAACCGGAAACAGGCTCCAGGCTCTGAGCCATCAGCCCAGAGCCCGACGCGGGGCTCGAACTCACGGACCGCGAGACCGTGACCTGGCCGAAGTCGGACGCCCAACCGACTGCGCCACCCAGGCGCCCCTCTGAGTATGTATTTTTAATGAGGTGGATTCTAAGGAGAAAAAAATTTGCAAAGAAACCGAAGTTTACTTAGTAGGCTTACTAGTGGTAGAATATTGATATCAGACTATCAACTGAAGAATACTGAAGGGTAGAGCTAATGAGTAAATATACTGGTGGTATTAGAAAGCAGCTTTTTTCATTCTGGAAGAACAGAAATCCATATAAAAGGGGAACGGTAAGAGAGATTTCTGTGAAGATATCTGTATAAACCAATGCCTTTTTAAAAATTCTATTTCCTAGCTCTGTTTACTGAAGAAGCACTAACACTTCTTCAGTAGCAATGATCATGTCTTGCAACCAGATCCTGGTTTCTGAATTCTATTCTCCACTAATAAGAACAGGAGCTACCTGTAGAAATAGCTGGGCTCAGGTCCAGGGCAGAGAAAACACAAGGCAGTGTGGAATACCTTGATGTCTCAGAAAGTAAGAAAGTATCCAAAAACAAGACACATAGCCAGTTTAAAGGGGCTCCCACCAGATGGAATAATAGAAGTGCCAAAAAATAATGATTATGGTCATTTATTATAACATATTAAATAGGGTTTTAAAAATTCATGAGTCCATAATGATACTTTAAAAAGTTGGAGGAGGGAGAAGGAGGAGGAAAGGAAAAATGAGGGAATGGAAAGAAGCTCTTCTCTACAGAAATACGTGAGGAAATATATGTAAATGAAATGATAAAATCAGAGAATCATCATTTTATAGCAATCAGCATTTTACTAAGTCAAGGAAATATCATGAATGGATGGTAAAACATTGAGTAAAAGATTATTGGGGAATGGATATTCACATGATCTGACCCTACAGATAATTTTTAATTAGAAAAGGAATAATAAGAGAGATATGGTGGTTAACACCCTAAGATATCAAAGTTACAATCACCATTAATGGAAAGCTTGAAATTATGTGCCTCCTACCATAGTGCAATAAATGGTACACTTTTTTTTTTTAATTTTTTTTTAACGTTTATTTATTTTTGAGACAGAGAGAGACAGAGCATGAACGGGGGAGGATCAGAGAGAGAGGGAGACACAAAATCTGAAACAGGCTCCAGGCTCTGAGCGGTCAGCACAGAGCCCGATGCGGGGCTCGAGCTCACGGACTGCAAGATCATGACCTGAGCCGAGGTTGGCCGCTTAACCGACTGAGCCACCCAGGTGCCCCAAATGGTACACTTTTATTTATGTTATTATTTTCGTAGGCTTCACACCAAACTTTAACCTCAAATTAATCATGAGGAAGGAGTCACACAAATCAAGAATATGGCACATTCTATAAAATCACTGGCCTGAACTCTTTAAATATGTCTGTCATTAAAAATAAATAAATAAATAAATAAATAAATAAATAAATAAATAAATAAATAAATAAACACAGTAATATTTTCTAAATTAAAGCAGATGAAAATGACATAGCAAAATGCAATACACAAACAGTGATTGGATTCTGGATGAAAAGACATAGCTACAGAAGGTATTTTGGGGACAAATGGAGAAATTTCAATATTAATGCCATTTTCTTACATGTGATGGGAATGATAGTTATGAAGAGTATATCCTTATTCTTAAGAGATATAATTGAAGTATTTGGGATCACCAAGAAAATTTTATACACAGGTACACACACACACACACACACACACACCTTCTAAAATTCACTGTATCAATTCAACTCAAACTTTCATTGAAAACTATAATATGCTAAACCCTGAACTCCAAACCAAATACACAGTGATGAAGAGGATATAATTCTGCCCTCCAATCTTTCACTGCCTTAATAGGGAAAAAGACATGTAAATAAATAAGTAAATAGTATGATAATTTCAGCAATGGAATCAAAGGAGGTATCGACAAAGTATCAGAGGAAGAGGCAACATGAGAAAAGTCTGGTTAACCTTCTGCAGAGGTGTCTAATAGAACTTCCTGTGATAAAGAAGTTCTTCATCGGTGTTATTCTATACAGTAGTCCCTTCCCACATGTAACTAAAGAGCACTTGAAATATGGTAGTGCAAGTGAGGAACTGAGTTTTTTACTTTGTTAAGTTGAACCTACATCTGAGCAGCCACATGTGGCTAGGAGCTACATTACTGATTAGCACCACTCCATAGGACATGGTGGGGAAGGGCAGAAGGGCATGGACAGGAGGCTGGGAAGAGAAGAAATTTAAAAAAGTCTTTCCAGGGGTGCTCAGGTGGTTTCATCGGTAGAACATCTCACTGTTGATCTCAGGGTTCTGAGTTCAAGCTCTACATTGGACATGGAGGCTACTTTTAAAAAAATGAATAAAAAATAAATGTAAAAAAATGTTTTAAAGTCTTTCCTAGGAAACATTCTAGGCAGAGCACATAAAACCACGGAGAGATGTTGCAACATGTTACTCATGAGAAGTCAGCAAAAGCAAGAATTACATGATTAATTTCACATTTTAGAAAGACTCTTTTGGCAGAAGAATGAATTGCGGAGGGCAAGTAGAAACGTGAAGCCAAATGAAGCTACTACAGCACTAATTTAACAGATTTAAGAACCTAAGGGAATAGTGATGGAAATGGAGGAGGGAACAAATGGGCTACTGGGAGGTATATGGAAAAGGGAAACTGAGGAGAAGACACCCTGATCTCTGGCTTCAGATGCTGATAACAAGACAAGGGATAAAGCAAGAAGAATCACACCGAGAAAGAAGAGTGGGCAGAACATTAAGAGGGTGACCTGACACCTCTTTCAATCTTGACAGCTTTTGTTTTAGAACACAAACTGCAAGCTAGCATCTTTCAAAAGAGGATGCAGGCACCTGAACCTCTGAGGCCAGGAAAGGGAAGAGAAGTCAGGCTGCATTCCACTCCAATCTTCTGTGAGATAAAGCCAAACATGCCAATGTCTGAACTGAATATCAGTGTGGCCGGCTCTCACTGCCCCAGCTGTCTGGTTATCAGGGCATAACTAATGAAATTCCAACAGAAGAATACAGTCAGAGTCACCATGTTTGGAGACACCCTCGCTTTCTTTACCTTGTTAGAGAAAGACCATGAATACAATCTGTGTTCTATTTTTAGAGAAAATAAGGCAGAAAAATAAATCACAGATGCCTTACATCTCCCATACCATACGTCATGCATAAATAAGTTATAGCAAAAACCTCTTTCTACAGCTAGGAATGACACTGTTTTTGAAAGAAACAAATACTGAAAGCCTAGAGCTATGCTAGTTCCTTTACATACATTATTACTCTTCAGCTACCCTATGATGTGGTTAGTATCACCTCTATTTTACAAGTGAGGAAACTGAACCTCAAAAAGCTTAAGTGGCTGCCCAAGATCACAGAGCTACTAAGTGGCTGACCTGAGATTCAATTCCAAGTTCAACAAACCAAGTCCAACTCCCAGGGAGCCTAATGACTACATGCTGCTTATGGAGGTGGAAGAAAACAGAGTACCAAACAATGTGGTCTCCGTTTCAAGCTTTCTCGGAGCTCATGCTGTCTCTAGCATTCCTTGGTACCATGCCCTGATGATTCCTAATTGTGCCTTTTAAATTATGCTCTCCAACCTAAGACCCTTTCCCTGTCCTCTAATTTCTTTACGTCCATCAAATCTAGCTCCAACTCAAATTCCCCATCACCTGAGAGGTCTTCTGGACAAATTTTCTCCATCACGCCTGGTCTCTCTCCTGTACATCTTTAATTCCATTTATTGCCTCAGTCATTCAACCATCCCTCCATCCCAGAAGCATGAGACAAATATGGGTCAAATCAGCAATGAGGTTGTACAAAAGAAATAAAGAATACTGTTTAGGGACAGAAGACCCAGAAAACTGGCTTGTTTAATGTAAAATATCATTTCATATTATAAAGTACTTGGAAATGTTTTAGACCTATACTCAATCATTTGTTGTTTTCTGTATACAAGTGTACAGTCCTCTATGTATAGTCCTCCAGGCAACCAAAAAAAAAAAAAAATTGGCTGAACTCCTGTGAGGCACAATGCTAGGTACTATAGGGGATACAAAAAAAAAAAAAAAAAAAAAGATCCAATCTCTGCCCTTCACCTGAAGAAAAAAGTATGTATATAACTATACGGTAAAACGTATGATAAACTGATACGTTACATATCACGGTTAATTCTAGGAGTATACAAAAAAGGCAAAAATAAATAATAGGTATTCAAGGGAAGACTCAGGTTTTCCTGGTACCTAACCTGAGCCTAAAGCATCATTAGCCTTTAAGATAAATATTAGAAAAGCAAGACTCTAGATTAAGACTCAAGATTAAGAAATATGCCAAAGCAAGACTCAAGATTAAGAAATATTAAGAAATATGATTGTTTTTTAACAAATAAAAAAAAATCACTTCTAGGGGTGCCTCGGTGGCTCAGGAGGTTAGGCGTCTGACTTCAGCTTAGGTCATGATTTCACAGTTCATGAGTTCAAGCCCCGTGTCAGGCTGTGTTGATAGCTTAGAGACTGGAGCCTGCATCAGATTCTGTGTCTCCCTCTCTCTCCCTCTCTGCCCGGTCCCACTTGCGCTTTGTCTCTGTCTCTCTCTCTCAAAAATAAACAAACATTTAAAAAAGTTAAAAAAAAAAAAAAAACCACTATGGTCTAAAAAATTTTTAAACCTTTTCTCAATATTTGTATTAAATATACAAATAAAGTTTTCTAGTTATTTAATATTAAATTCCATGCTCTATTACTGAACTCCTCAGGAAAATAGATACCATTTAAATGAAAAAGATAAGCTTGATTATTGATTTCAATTTAACCATAATTAAATGAAAAGCAAGCACAGGTATTATCAATAATCTCTTCAAATCCAGTACTAGCAAACATAAGATTATTAATGAACCCAATCTCATTTGAAATAAATGATTTATTTAGGATCCAATTTACTATATTCATAGTCAAAAGTGTATGGCTTACTGTGTTCTATAAACAAGCAATTTTCTGATAACATCTATAGCTGGTCATAACATTTAGTGACACTTCATTAAATACTTTTGTTTCAAATATTTAATATGCTAAAACATATATTTACCTGATGACAGGAATAAAAAACATAAAACCATAGCTTGAGGAATTCATTTTCTACAAATTATTCGGATTTTTTATTTTTTTGGGCTAGATTATTAAAACATATTAATAAAGGGATTTTTTTGGTAAAGATAATATAGTTGGATTTCTAGTATGTACAACTAAATTTGTTATGGATCCAACAGCTATAAATTTGTACAAAACAAAAAGCTAAAAGCAGCCCAGGTGACCATAAACAGGAAAACAGCTTAGCAAATTGTGGTTCACTCAAACAATAGAGTACTACTGAGTAATTAAAAATAAGAACCATTGAGGGGCACCTGGGTGGCTCAGTCGGTTGAATGTCTGACTTCAGCTCAGGACATAATCTCACAGTTCATGAGTTCAAGCCCCACATCAGACTCACTTCAGATCCTCTGTCAGCCCCTCTCTCTCTGCCCCTCCCCAACTTGTACATGTTCTTTCTCTCTTTTTCTCTCTCTCAAAAATAAATAAACATTAAAAAAAAAAAAAGAACCACTAAGAGAAGCAAGAACATGGTGAAGCTTGAAACCATTAACTTGAATAAAAACAGTCTCACTCAAAAAAGTACATGTGGTATGATTCCTTTTATGTGGAATTCTAAAAGAAACAAATCTTACCTCTAGTGGAAAAAAGAAAACAATGGTTGCCTCTGATGTTTTAGGCAACTGACTCTGAAGGAGCATAAAGAATTTTCGGTATCTTGATAGGGGGTTTTGTGTTGTACAAGTATATGTATTTGTCTCTTAATTCTATCATTCTATTAATGATATTGCATGATAAAGTATTTAGGAGGAAAATGTACTAATGGCTGCAATTTACCTTGAAATTCATCAAAAGTAACATGGACTAATAAACAGAGGGAGCACAAATAGCTGAATAAAAATGTGATTGAGCAAATATACTAAAATATTAAAGGCAATATCTTGATATGGATGGATATAAGAGTACTTACTGCAAACTTCTTTCAACTTCCAAGTATTTCATAAAAATGTAAGAAACCCCCCAAAAAGAAGATAAATGACACTAGATTAATTCAAAACAACACCTATCAGACTAACATCATTTCCTTTTCATTTTAACAGGCTTACTGCCAGACTCTATTGAATCAGAGAAAGACAATTGACAACATATTTGGACTCCCAATAAATTTGGATCTCTCTTCATATTCTGATCAAAACAAAAAAACCCAGTGTGCATAAATAATAATATTGAATAACATTATAATATAGAATTCATTATATAGTATATATTTAATATAATATATAACTAATATTTATATTATTATGAGTAGACAATATTATTATGCAATAATAACACTGTAGTGTACAACACTCTTTACTAGAAAGCTTCCTAGCACTTTATATGTATTAACTATTTGATCTCTACAACAATCCTATGAGGTAAATACTATTAGCCAAATTTTACTAATGGGGAAACTGAAGTATACCTGTGTTAGGTAATCTGCTCAAGGTCACACACCTAGTAAGTGCCAGAGCCAGAAATTAGAATCCAAAGAGGCTGGGTCAGAACCCCTGCTCTTAACCACTTCCCTATGATTGTTCCCTTAGTTGACTTCATAACTGACAGAATATAACATGTGGCGTTCTTAAATTTGTGAATGACATGAAACTTGGAGCAAAAAGTAAACACATTACTTTACAAATTACCCGAAAAGATTAAGGGTCATACACATGAGAGACTTTAACAAGATAAAATTCTACAGGGATAAAATAGAAGATCCTGAATTTTGGAAGAGACACAACTAAACCTCCAGTGACAGCACTGGTACACAGCAGGTGTTTGGCAAGAACCTGTCAAATGAAAATATGACTGAATGACAGAATAAAGAGAATGTGTGAAAAAGAGACACTTTAATAAACCAAAAGCAAAATATTAATTCAATAAATAATGCTATAAAACGCTAACATATATAATTATGTTATCCAGAAGTAGGTTAAATGAGAGCCCTAGAAGACTACTTGGTCAGACCAATTCTGGAAATGCTGTATGAATTTCTGGGAACTACAGAGTAACAGATACAGGTAAACTGGAACAAGTTCAGAGCAAAAGTGCAGAACTTTAAGCTATATTATCTAAGGTGTAATTGAAAAAACTGCAAATATACAATGTGGAGAAAAGAACTCAAATGAACATGGTAGCAAACTTCAAAATGTAAGGTACTATTATGAAAAAGGAGGATCATAATTATTCTGTAACTGCCCTTAAGAATAAAAATTAAAACTGCCAACTGAGATTAGCTACAAGGGCTTCAGGAAAACAAGTTCAGTGTCAACATAAGGAAGACTATTCCAACAGACAGAACCACGAAAGAAACTGCAGAGGAGGGGCGCCTGGGTGGCTCAGTCAGTTAAGGTCAGGTCATGAACTTGCAGTTTGTGGCCTCGAGCCCCGCATAGGGCTCTGTGTTAACAGGTCAGAGCCTGCAGCCTGCTTCAGATTCTGTGTCTCCCTCTCTCTCTCTGCCCCTCCCCCACTCACTCGTATGCTCTCTCTCTCTCTCTCAAAAATAAATAAACATAAAAAAAAATGTTTTTTCTTAATAAAAGAAAATGCAGGGGAGAAGGGGTCATCTCAGAAGGGTATGAATACCCTAAATAGCACAAGGATAACTCAATGAAAGATTAGACCAAATTAAAGATCTCTTCCAAATCTAAGAATTTACTATGTAACAAAAGGTGATTTTTATAGATTTCGGCCCTAAAAGGTTTCAAATTGGTTAAAATAGATACCATTCACCAAAGCAGACTTGCAATGATAAAATTTAAATGTGAAGGAAAGAGAAGTTATTTGTCAGGTCTGCAAATGGGGAAGGCTTTAAGACTAAAAACACTGGACACTCTCAAACAGGGTTGCTTGTTGGGGTGGTGGGTGGGAGGATGAGCTAAATGGGTGATGGACATTAAGGAGGGCACTTCTTGGGTTGAGCACTGGGTATTGTATGTAAGTGATGAATCACTGGGTTCTACTCCTGAAACCAATACTACACTGTATGTTAACTAACTTGAGTTTAAATAAATAAATAAGACTGGGGCGCCTGGGTGGCTCAGTCAGTTAAGTGTCCGACTTTGGCTCAGGTCATGATCTTGTGGTCTGTGAGTTCGAGTCCCACATCGGGCTCTGTGCTGACAGCTCAGAGCCTGGAGCCTGTTTCAGATTCTGTGTCTCCCTCTCTCTCTGACTCTCCCCCGTTCATGCTCTGTCTCTCTCTGTCTCAAAAATAAATCAATAAATCAATAAATCAATAAATCAATAAGACTTAAAAACACTGGAATAAAATTCCAAAGAAACGAAAAAAAAACAAAAAAAAAAAAAAAAACAAGGAAAGACAAACTTGTCTACACAAATATTTAAAACCTTTACATATGAAAAACATTAAAAGGCAAACAGTAAGCTATGCAATTAGGACAAATGGATTATATATTTAATATACAGCTATGCTGTACAGGAGAGTAGACATAAGCTACACGTGGCTACTGAAATTTAAATTAATTTAAATTGATTTTCAATCAATTAAACAACAAAAATTTACTTTCTCATTTGCACTAGACATGTCAAGTGGTCAAAAGCCACCCTGGCTAGTGGCGACTGTAATGAACAAAGCAGATTCAGAACATTTCCATCACTGCAAAAAGTACTACTGGAACTTTAATATTTAAGATAGATTATTTTAGTTCAGGGAATTCATTACACAGTTGATGCAAGAGCTAAGATGCCAGGCAGGGGCATCTTGTTGTGTAGCAATCCAGAGATGAGGAACAGCAGGAGCCATTACCATCCCTAAGATAGAGGACAGAGTGCAGAGTCCAAAAGCCAACATCGCCTGGCAAAAGCTGTGACCATAGCAGGTGTCTTGGGTGGGAGCTGGAGACAAGGATGAGAAGCAGCCCCTGCTGGATAAATACCCTGATGTAAAAAGAGGGGAAGAAACACCCCGCCTTCTCCCCTCCTCTGCCCTCCAATCTCCTGCCAGCACCTCCTGTGACTGAACCCAGACAAAACTCAGGTGACAAAGGGCCCTGGGAAATGTAGCCTATAAGGGTCAGACCCTTTATTTAAAAAGGGCAGAACAGGGAAAGAAAGAAATATGAGGTCAAACAAGCTAAGGCCGGGCACAGGTACAAAGAGATAATTGTAAGAAAACAAACAAACACAAATGGCCAACATGTGAAAAATGTCCAACCTTACCAGTAGTTAAATATAAATTAGAACAATTACTATTAAAATAAAATTAATATTAAATTAATAATAAATAATGATAACTCAAGTACTTAGTGCTGATAAGGATGTGGTAAAAACAGATGCACTCATACACTTCCAGGGAAGGAGATAAATTTTCAAAATTTTTCAAAGAAGTTCGAACAATTTTGCAATCAGCATCGACAAATTTTGAATGTTTACACAGTTAAATCAATTGAATACAGTTCCAAGGATAAACCCAAAGTCCAGAAAATCTGAATTTCAGAAAATAATTTGAGAAACAAAGATGTTCATTCCAACTTCATCATATTGAAAAAAAAAAGGAACAATCTGCCAGTACATTTATATAAAGTACATTTAAAAAAACAATAAAATAAGTTAAGGTACATTTATACGTTTATTAAAAAATAACTAGTGCTTGTTTGCCAGCCACAATGATAGGTGCTGGAAATATAAAAAAGATTAAGAGGTAATAACAGACTAATTTGTATCCATTTAAAGAATGTTTATGAAGAGTTTCAACAAAATAAGGACGTGTTTATGATATGCCTACTGAATAACAACGAATCTAAAACCGATGACACATCAAACAAAATATGCCAAAGGTTAGTTAATAAGAGTGACTACCTCTGAGTGTTAATTTTATGGGTTACTTTTCCTTCTTTCTACCTTCCTGAACTTTCAAATTTTTCAAAATAAATCTTACAAAATAAATTTATTTCAAAATAAATTTTCAGTGCTATTAGTACAAATTACAGTTTAAGAACTATAAACCTGCCACAACAGTGCCAGTTTACCTGTTGCAATAATAAACTGCATTATTTGGATCCAGTTCTATCGCCTGTGTGTAACAATCCACGGCAGCAGCATAATTTTCTTCTTTCATGTGGTTATTGCCTAAAATAATCAATATGTACAATAAGTATAACACACACACACAAAAAAGCCTGAAAGATACATTTTAATCATAGAAACTACAACAAAATGAAGGTCAGCAATGTGATTTTTCTTCTTTTAAATTTTTTAAGTAAACTCTACCCCCAATATGGGGCTTGAACTCACCACCTCGAGATCAAGAGTCGCATGCTCCACAAATTGAGTGAGCCAGGCACCCCACCAACATGATTTTTCATCAGCAGTAGAGCTAAATTTTATATTTTACTATACAGTTGACACTCCTTAGCCATCAGTGTGTTCAAGTGATTTTTACAACGTGAAGTCTTAAAGCAAGTAAAGCTTGTATACCTTATTAAATCCAGGCTTCATCAGTGAGTAAATGCAACAATTATGAGTATCCCATGGCAAAATCTAATCTCTTCTCACCTTCCTTATATTCATCTCCTGCCTTCCTTTTAGAGCTGCTCCCCCATTCCAGATGCAATCCCTTTCCCCATCATCATCTCATTATCCACTCCTTCCCTTGTCAAAACATACACCTGCTATGGGGCACCTGGGTGGCTCAGTCAGTTAAGCATGTGACACTCGATTTAGGCTAAGGTCATGATCCCAGGGATCATGGGATTGAGGCCCATATCATGCTCCAGGCTGACAGTGTACAGTGAAATTCTCTCTCTCCCTCTTTCTCTCCCCCTCCCCCCACTCTCTTAAAATAAATAAACAAAAAACAAAACGATACAAAAAACCCTACTGAAGGGGCACCTGGGTGGCTCAGTCGGTTAAGCGTCCGACTTCAACTCAGGTCAGGATCTTGCGGTCTGTGAGTTCGAGCCCCATGTTGGGCTCTGGGCTGATGGCTCAGAGCCTGGAGCCTGCTTTGGATTCTGTGTCTCCCTCTCTCTCTGCCCCTCCCCCGTTCATGCTCTGTCTCTGTCTCAAAAATAAAATTAAAAAAAAAATGTTAAAAAAAAAAAAACCCTACTGAATAGCCAAAATCTCAGAATTCTGCTATGTGGGTAAGCCAGTAAAATTAATTATGTTAATATGCTATCAGAAGATCATATTTTTTTGTGCTATCCATTCCAGAGACAGATTTCTTAAAGGGGACTGTTGGACATTAATTTCTAGAAAGAATTTCAGATACCATGGCTAGCCCACAGGGTGCTAATTTTCAGGAAGTCATCTACAGATACATCTGGTAATAATTTAGCTAGTTTAAGAACTAGCCAGCAAAATAAGGAATTTCCTGTTGGCTATCTTTTGTATTCCATTAAAGGGAAAAATGTGTCCTGCTCACTGATAAGAACAATGGTTCAAAACTGAAATTTTAAACCACTGGGATTAAGAGGAAGAATTTACATCACAAAAGCCTCTGTTACTCCTCCCAACTTTCTCTAAACCAGAAGCTCTCCTATTAGTTTTGTCTTTTAATACATCATTAGCTACTTACCAGGAGTAGGAGAGTATAACTTTGCAGGGAACAGGAACAGCAAGATTAAAGGAAAGGCAGGTAGACAAAAGCATATAAAAGCATGCATGCAAAAGTTACTGCAAATTAAGAATCAAAAATGAAGGGTGACTGGGTGGCTCAGTTGGTTAAGTGTCAGACTCTTGATCTCAGCTCTGGTCATGATCTCAGTTCTGGGTTCGAACGCCCAGGTAGAGCTCTGCACTGACAGTGGGGAGCCTGCTTGGGATTCTCTCTCTCCCTCTCTCTGCCCTTCCCCTGCTCATTCTCTCTCTCTCAGAAAAAGTAAATGAACACGAAAAAAAAAAAAAAAAAAAAAAAAAACAGACCTTCATCCTGGTTTAAAAAAAAAAAGAATCAGAAATGAATACAAAGAGTAACCTAATAGGTACACAGTTTCTTTTGAGGTGATAAAAAAATGTTCCATAACTGTGGTAATAGCTGCACAACTCTGAATATTCCTCAAAACCAATGAATTTATACACTTAAAATTTTTGTTTTTAATGTTTATTTTTGAGAGAGAGAGAGACAGAGACAGAGTCTGAGTAGGGGAGGGGCAGAGAGACAGAGAGACACAGAATCTGAAGCAGGCTCTGCTTCAGATGGCTCTGAGCCATCAGCACAGAGCCTGATGCAGGGATAGAACTTATCAGCCATGAGATCATGACCTGAAGTCAGATGCTTAACCAACTGAGCCAGCCATCCAGGCGCCCCTGAATTTATACACTTTAAAGGAGTAAATTTTATTTACAATAAAGGTGTTTTTACAATAAATAAAAAACTAATTTAGACCCCCACCCCCAAAATGTAATGAATATAAAGCCTCTAAGGAAGCTAAGAGGATTACATAGTTTTTATGATAGAGCAAGAAATTAACTACATGAGCCTAAGTACTGAAATACATTTGCTTAACCCATGTAAAAGATTTAAATTTTCTGGGTTATGTGGATTTTCCTGTTGCTATGGGCCTTTTTGTCTCGGGGTTCTTAGGGAGCCCTCTTGCTCAACTATAGACCCTAAGAGTTAAAACCAGAAAATGAAAAGACTACTTAACTCATGCTCTAACTAAAATCCATTGTTCTTATTTCTTATCACACTTTCTTGAGGCAATGACGAAGGTGTTGTGCAATGACCAGAACATTCCAACTGCTAGACTAGAAAAGCCCTGATAGCAAGGTAATGCCTAGAATACCACGCCCCTCAGATCCCTTTCCCTACCCTTTATACGTGCTGAAAACATACTGATCCCCAGCTGTGATCATGCACTGCCTCCAGGCTCTCTAGCACGTACCCCCTGAACCTCTGCCAGTAAAACTCTAGGTGTCCATCTTGTGGGAGGAGAGGTGGGCATGTGTAAAGATGGAGCCTGCCGCCTCCCCTGGCTGCTGGCACCCAAAGTTAATTTCTCCTTTCTCTTTTCCAAACCCTCCTCTCTTGAGTTACTGGTTACTCTTGCAAGAAGTTTAGGACTTTATCTGAGTTTGTTCAGCAACAGTGTTGGCAAACCCAGCCAGGAGCTGTGCTTCTGACTGTGCAGCCCCCTTGAGATTCCAGGGGACAGAGCGGCTGGCCTTGCAGTGCAAGAGCTCACCTGTTCCTTTCCTGAGTGAGCAGCTGTGACAGATCGTTTGATAGTCGAGTGGTATTATAATAATAATAATTATTATTATTATTATTATTAAAATCTATTGTATGTATTTTCTTACAAACCACCATATCAAAAGTCTACATACTACATTGTATATACACTATGCATATGTACACTAGATGTATATATATATTTACATATATTTACGATGAGCCTTAAGTCACAAAATATCCAATATGCAAATATTTGGGACACAAATGAAGAAATTTGTAAAGATAAATATAACTGAACATTGTATAGCACTTTATACTTATGGGGTACTCTCCTGTAAAACTGTCTCCTTTAATTATCAAGACATCCTATAAGAGGCACCTGGGTGGCTCAGTCAGTTAAGCATCTGACTTCAGTTCAGGTCATGATCTCATAGTTCATGGGATGGAGACCCACATCAGGCTCTGTGCTGACAGCTCAGAGCCTGGAGTCTGCTTCGGATTCTGTGTCTCCCTCTCTTTCTGCCCCTCCCCTACTCGCTCTCTCTCTCTCTCTCTCTCAAAAATAAATATTAAAAAAAAAAGACAACCTACAAGATACGTACATATTTTTGTGATGTGTCAGGGAATCACAGAAAAGAAACCATCTTGGTTTTGTCTCAACTTACTGCAACTCTTTACAAATGAAGCACACAAAAATATTTGAAAGACACCTCTAGGAAGGTACTACCTGGCTAGAAGCCTTGATTAACACAGACAAGTGTCACAGGCAGCCTGGAAAAACCTTACGCTTGACAAACTGCAGTGGCCATTAGTGCTCACATGAATAAAAACCTGTATAAAATAACAATTGCTTTAACTTTGTGTGTAACATGTCTCAGATGTGATAGGTTTTAGTAAAATGAAAGAATAAAAGCTTTGAGGGGTGCCCGGGTGGCTCAGTCGATTGAGTGTCCAACTCTTGATTCTGGCTCAGGTCATGATCCCAGGGTTGTGGGGTCGAGCCCTGCTTCAGGCTCTGAGCTGAGCCTGGAGCCTAGTTAAGATTCTCATTCTCTCTCTCTCTCTCTCTCTCTCTCCCCCATTCCCACCTGTTGTGCGTGTGCATGCTCTCTCTTTCTCTCTCTCTCTAATATTAAAAAAAGAAATAAAAAGAATAAAAGCTTTTGCGGTTAAAGGGGAAAGTGGTAAGTAATTCAGTTACCCATGCTGGAGCACTAAATGAGTCTCAGCCTGCATATTCTCTTAATCCTCATCTTACCAACATTCATTATATCAAAGCAAACTCTGCGGGGAATGCAATCTCCCCATGTTCTGCATGCAGAGGGAGTAAACATGAGGGCCAAAAATAAAATTTCAATTTGCCATTTATTCAATATCATTACTAGAGCTAAACCAAGGGAGCTTAAAAAGCAAGCGTTAATGGAAAATACACAGCATCACTAAGGATTTCACACAACTACAAAACTCAGAGTGGGGGGAAAAAAACATCAGGTTAAATTGTTTCAACTAGAAACTAAATATATGAAAAATGCATTTCTATCCAGATAGTTTCAATCCAAATTCTTTGGGGAGTACTCTTAATTCAAATGACAACAAGGATCTAGTTTTTACTTAATTTTGCATGTAATTTATGAAAGTCATACTATTCTAAAATTTTAAGCCACTATAGTAGTATTAATTCTTAAAGTAAGAAATTAAAAATTGAAATCAGTCTATTTGTTGGATATACAGAACTTTATAATGTAATCCCATGAAGATAATCACATAATAGTAAAAATATAGACAAAGATATTAAGACAATGTCATCTATGGGGCGCCTGGGTGGCTCAGTCAGCTGGGTGGCTGACTTTGGCTTAGGTCATGATCTCAAAGCTCGTGAGTTCGAGCCCTGCGTCTGGCTCGGTGTTGACAGCTCAGAGCCTGCTTTGGATTCTGGGTCTCCCTCTCTCTCTGTCCCTCTGCTGCTCATGCTCTGTCTCTCTCTCTCTCTTTCAAAAATAAATAAACATTAAAAAACAAAATTTAAAAAAAGACAATGTTTATCTAAGATTACAAAATTATCTGGCTAGGTAAGTAAATCATGGTCTAAAGTACTATGGAGCACTATGCGGCCATTAAAAGCAGTGACATATTAAAAAAAAACAACAGTGATATACATGTATGTTTAAAATAAAAATTTGATAGAGAGAATAAGACAAAAGGAATAGGAAGAGTATACTCTCTTTCATATCTACCTTTTAAGAAATCAAGTGATTGTGTTTGTTTTGTTTTGTTTTTAACTGCCTTCTTCAGTTTAAAGTCCAGGAAATGGTTTCTGAACCAATTTTGTATAGCTTCTGAATGTGGCATATTCCCTAATAAATGTCTGCCTACAGGACAGGGAATTTTTTGGCTCTCATTCATTGCCAATACAAGACTCTTCCCGAGAGCTTCTTAGTACAAATCTTGTGTGCCTGACCTAACTCTCCTCTATAGCTTAACATAAATGACATGACAGAAAAAATTAAATGCAGATCTTCAACACTGACTTATTTATTATAACTAAAAATGCCTCAAGAGCCAGTATTGAAAAATGTAATTATGTAGTAGTCAAATGTGGTAATAAATACTTAAGTCAAGCGCCACATACATGTATTAACAAGTATCAAAGAACTCAAAAACACTAAACATATACAAAAGTTAAAATAATACTGAAAATTATTTTCCTCTATGCAAGCATAAAAAAAAAAATTTGAAATCCCAAATTTCTCCTTTCCTCTCTTCAAGCATAAAGAAGAATTTGGAACCCCAGAGTACATGTAGCAAATGCAGTTAGAATTAGTCACCCCTTAAGTTACTTGTTTTGCAAGTTTTATTCACAGCAGATCTGCTTCTCTGGAAGCAAGGCATAACTACATTATTGTTCACAAGCCATTCCAGGTTTCTTCCATATCACATTCATTTCTGTTTCACAAATATCATGTGGACGTATGACAGTTCAGACTTGGCAGCGTAAATCAGATTCTCACCAACTGCCAGAGTGACTTTCTCCAGAGTTTCATGAAGTTTTACGAAATAGTAATTTCTCTATGAAATACTCACCTTCATCTTTTAATTGGTCAGCTTTTCCCACGTCTTCAGGCACTGAGTTTGAGAGAGGCAAAATATCATTCTGAAATTAAATAAAAATCAATGTACAGAGTTTCCATTTACCTGCATAAAAAAGTCATCCCACAGAACTATAAATAATAATAAATAAATTGTATTACAGTAAATCACCTATATTTACACGTGATGAAATCTGGCTGTAAATAATAGGGTTACATAGAAATAGGGGGATGGGGCGCCTGGGTGGCGCAGTCGGTTAAGCGCCCGACTTCAGCCAGGTCACGATCTCGCGGTCCGGGAGTTCGAGCCCCACGTCAGGCTCTGGGCTGATGGCTCAGAGCCTGGAGCCTGTTTCCGATTCTGTGTCTCCCTCTCTCTCTGCCCCTCCCCCGTTCATGCTCTGTCTCTCTCTGTCCCAAAAATAAATAAACGTTGAAAAAAAAAAAAAATTAAAAAAAAAAAAAAAAAAAAAAGAAATAGGGGGAAAGTTCTCCCACATACGTTTTTTAGAAAAATGAGTATGTAGAATTTTTCTAGAAGATAATGGCTAATGTGAATCAAATTTTTTACTTGCTTTTCCTACATCAAAAAAACCCTACTTCATGAACAACAAATATAAATAATCAGTATACAAAGAATAGGAATAGAAAATATATTCAAGAGATTATATTAATAAAAATCTTGACGCATAATGTTTAATATCTAAAGAGATATCCTAAGTCAAATTCACAGTTTATAAAAAGAAGCATTAATAATGTAACACTATTATTTAAATATGTGCATACACACATATACATGCACACAGGCTAAAACAACAAAGACAGGAAAGGTCTAATGAGAAAGGTTAAAAGTAATATTTGGAGGTAAAATTTTCAGTTTCTTCTTTATATCTTTCCTTGTTGACCAATTTTTTAAAAACAATGGAGGGGCGCCTGGGTGGCGCAGTTGGTTAAGCGTCCGACTTCAGCCAGGTCACGATTTCGCGGTCCGTGAGTTCGAGCCCCGCGTCAGGCTCTGGGCTGATGGCTCGGAGCCTGGAGCCTGTTTCCGATTCTGTGTCTCCCTCTCTCTCTGCCCCTCCCCCGTTCATGCTCTGTCTCTCTCTGTCCCAAAAATAAATAAACGTTGAAAAAAAAAAATTAATTAATTAAAAAAAAAAATAAAAAAAAATAAAAACAATGGACATATATTAATTTATCATTTAAAAAAGGCAATGTTGGGGCGCCTGGGTGGCGCAGTCGGTTAAGCGTCCGACTTCAGCCAGGTCACGATCTCGCGGTCCGTGAGTTCGAGCCCCGCATCAGGCTCTGGGCTGATGGCTCAGAGCCTGGAGCCTGTTTCCGATTCTGTGTCTCCCTCTCTCTCTGCCCCTCCTCCGTTCATGCTCTGTCTCTCTCTGTCCCAAAAATAAATAAACGTTGAAAAAAAAAAAAATTTAAAAAAGGCAATGTAAATTTCCTGTTTTCAGTAGCTACTATCATCCTCAAACCTCTTTTGCATTACTAATGTTCAAACTGAAGGGGCATTGAGAAATATCTTGAGTAGCAATTGGAACACAATGTATTTTTCCATTTTTGAAAGATCTTTAAAAAAAATTTTTTTTAATGTTTATTTATTTTTGAGAGAGAGACAGAGAGAGTGCAAGCAGGGGAGGAGCACAGAGAGAGGAAGACAAAGAATCCAATCCAGGTTCCAGGCTCTGACCTGTCAGCACAGAGCCCAATGGGGGTTCAAACCCACGAAAGGTGAGTCATGACATGAACTGAGGTCAGAGGCTTAACTGACTGAGCCACCACGCACCCCTTGAAAGATCTTTTTTAACTTGTGTTGCTTTTACACTTGACTCTGAAGTTCATAAATAAGTCTAAAATTTCCAAGAAAGCATAATTTGTAGCTACTATACCTATGTACCACATTTAGAATATATCCACCATTTATTTACTTTGAGAAAGACAGAGACAGCACGAGTGGGGAAGGGCAGAGAGAGGGGGAGAGAGAGAATCCCAAGCAGGCTCCACACTGTCAGTGCAGAGCCCATGTGGGGCTCAAACCCACGAATCCATGAGATCATGACCTGAGCCAAAACCAAGAGATGGATGCTTAACTGACTGAGCCACTCAGGCATCCTTCACCATTATCTCTGTCTTGACCAAAGTTTCAATAAACTTGATAGCTCTAACTTTGGAAATATACTTCGCTAATTGCACACAAATATTCACAAGTACAAAATGATAAAGTATGTGAGTTGTTCTTATTTTTTTTAATCTTTCTATACTAATCAGTTTTTCTAAACATAAAATATTGGAATAAAAATGTATAGAATACAAATAGGAATCCTTATAACTAGAGGTCACTACTTAAAACTGGCTACAGTCTCCTAGGATGTAAGTGTAGTTCAAGGACACATTATTGCCCTGCAGTACCTACTTTCAGGGTTTCTTCTATTTCACATCTTCTAATAATCCTGGGAAGTTAAGGGGAGGAGGGAGGTGAGTGACTTTTTGAGTCAGAAGAATGGCATATTGAGAAATGGACTCTAATCCATTCTGTCTTCTAAATTCTTCTGAATTATTTTAATGAAATTGCCACAGTTGTATAACTTTGAAAACTAATTCTCATATTCATTAAATGCATTTGAGCAGGCCATGATGTGGGGATGAGTGTTACCTGCCTTATATAAAAGGAATGAATCCATTTAGTATATAAACTTAATTGAGGGAAAAAACAGAAGAGAAAGACCACTATCCTAAAACTAAAATGACAGAAATAACAACCATGGACACTTGGTGAGACAAATAACTTCAATTTTTTTAAGTTTTTATTTTAATTCCAATTAGTTAACATACAATATTATATTAATTTCAGGTGTACAATGGAGTGATTCAACAGCTGTATCCATCACCAGGTGACCATCACAGCAACTGGACTCCTAATTTCCATTACCTATTTCCCCCATCTCCCCACGTACCTCCCCTCTGGTAGCCATCGGTTTGTTCTCTATAATTAAGAGTCTGTTTCTGAGTTTGTCTCTGTCTCCCTTTTTTATTTTCCCTTTGTTTGCTTGTTTTCGAAATTCCACATGAGTGAAATCATATGGGATTTGTCTTTCTCTGACTGACTTATCCAACTTACATTATACTCTAGCTTTGTCAATGTTTTTGCAAATGGCAAGATTTCATTCTTTTTTATTACTGAAAAGAGGCAAATAATTTCCTTAATTATAACAATCTGTATGCTGCTCTGGGCAGGTTTAGACTCTGTCTGCTGTACTCTGCTAACAAAGACATACGTAATGAAGTTGCTGCTGTTAAATAAGGCAAACAAAGGAGTGACATCACAAATAACACTATACAGATACACAATGAAGCCAGGTTTAAGAACTTATATTTTTGGGAATGCAAGCTGGTGCAGCAACTCTGGAAAACAGTATGGAGGTTCCTTAAAAAACTAAAAATAGAACTACCCTACGACCCAGCAATGGCACTACTAGGCATTTATCCACGGGATACAGGTGTGTTGTTTTGAAGGGACACATGTACCCCCATGTTTATAGCAGCACTATCAACAATAGCCAAAGTACGGAAAGAGCCCAAATGTCCATTAATGGATGACTGGATAAAGAAAATTATATGTAAAAAAAAAAGAAATTATATTTTAAAAATAGCAAGTCAAAAATGCTTACAGTTAAACACAATCAGAGAGAAAAAGTAAGACAGCCGTCAAAAAAAAAAAAAAAAAAAAAAAAAAAGCTCTACTTAAACAGAGTGCGAAAGTCAATTTGAGCTTTCTGGGAGGTAAAGAAAAATTCTGATCTCTTTAGTACTAAGTCACCAGTGACAAGAGCTAAGGAGTGAGCACATCCAAGTGTTGTCTCCAGCAGAGGCCTCTTGGGCATCTAGGAGTTAAAGAAGGTTAGCTTCAGCCATGGGCATGTCCAGCCACTGAAATGGGGTTCCCTAAGGAGGCCAGAAACCCAGGCAATGAAAGAACCATAGCAACTGAAGTGAAGAAAAGGGGAATTCTCTGATGAGGAGTGCAGGGACACGTCACTATCTCCTTATATCTTTGTTATATAATTAGAATTCATCTGTGTGATAACTGCATTATTCTTTTTCCAAGAATAGAAAGAGAGAACAGTTTACTGCCAAACTGCCATCTTCATTGCAACTCTCAGAACCTCTTCTCACAAGTTCTAGAAACAGTCAATGTGGTATTCTCAGCAATGTCCCTGCCAGGCTTAAATATATACTACATGATTCAGCCTCTCTCCTGAGTGCCTCCTTCTGTACTGAAGCTTGAATACAGAACTAGAATAACAAAATGAGTTCATGAGGCATCAAAATGTAACCAAAAAACACATGGGAGATCACCCTGGGGCCCTAAACTCAGTCACCTTAAAATTTTCAAATTTATGGTCATGTTCCCTGAAAAGGCCAGAAACCAGAGACGATGTAAACAGTTCTCAAGAGCAGACATCAGAAACTTGGTTTTCAGTGTTACGTTTGCACATTGAGCCTAAACCTTCCCTTGTTTTAAAGAGGCCTTACAATGGCCAATTTGATGAAATCTGCTTCAAAGTGATGATTCAATTCCTGATGAATCTATTTCTACATAGTTGCTGCGTAAGCAGGAAAATCTTGTTTTTATCTTTTATTCAATGCTTTAGGGGAATGTTAATACAGATGTCAGAAATCTAAAAATGCTCAGATAATATAAAGGACTTAAAAAGTACATCATTAAATATAAAAGAAGGTGAGAGAATGAGAATAGCTACTAATATGAAAATCTAAAAGCACATTAAAAGAGTTATATTTTAGTTCCCAAATCATATCCATGTGAACTATCTACCTTACACCTAGGGAGAAGTTAGGTACTTAAAGGCCTGGCCCGTAAAATATTAAGAACTCAACATAATATTGTAATCATACTTAAATCAGATACTAATAGAAAACAATGACAGCTTACCTTACAGAAGGAATTGCTGAACATTTCTGTCAAAGGCTGTGAAACTGCAAGATGAGTATCTTCTGGGCTGATTTTAAAAACTGTCTCCAAGCACTGAATTGCAACTTGAAATAAATTTGAATAGTGAAAAAGAAAATTAGCAACCTAAAAAAAGAAACAACCTCTTTTTTTCTGGTAGAAATCTGCACTCCGTGCAATCTGTGGTAATTCAGTATTTATGATCACAGAACATAAGGAAAACTAAATGGTTCAGCTACATAGAGACTTCTGTTTATAGATCAGCTGTTGAAGGAAGACAACTTGATTTCTTATTCCTCACTTAAAGAAAGATGTTACCTAGAATATAATTTCTCAATATATCTATTACATCATATTCTAGCTGAAGCCAGTCACTAACAGTAAGTTATTCCTCCCTGCCAATATCTATTATCCACCAATGTTCTAATGTTTTGAATAAAACAAAAAAATCTTCTTTCTTTTATGTGAGAAACAGAATTCTCAACCTGACCAAAAACAGTAACAGAAACAGCACTAAATATTAATCCTGGTATATTTACTTAGATAGATAGGTTGGCTTTAAAAAATTCATTCATGCATACAAATTTACCCTAAGCACCTACTACGTGCAAGATGGTAGAAATACAGCAGTCAATCTAAAGACAAAAATCACTATTCATGTGATGAAGCTTACATTTAATAGAAGGAGTCAGAGAAACACAAAAGTACACAGCATGTTAAATGGTGATAAGGTGTGTCATCTGCATTTGGTATATGACAAGACAACTGATATGGCCAGGGTATGGACAGGGTAGAAAGACATGATGGGAGATGATGCTGGAAAGCAAGTCTGTTATTGGATGACAAGGCACCTCACATAACATTCTTAAAGAATGTGCACTTCACACTATGGGCAAATGGAGAGCCATTAAAGAATTCAGTGAAGGAGAATAACAACTGGATTTGTGTTAAGAACTACAAGTCTGTGAATGGATAAAGAAAATGTGGTGTATATATAAAATGGAGTATTACTCGGCAATCAAAAAGAATGAAATCTTGCCATTTGCAACTACATGGATGGAACTAAAGGGTATTATGCTAAGTGACATTAGTCAGTCAGAGAAAGACAAGTATCATATGACTTCACTCATATGAGTACTTTAAGACACAGAACAGATGAACATAAGGGAAGGGAAGCAAAAATAATATAAAAAGAGGGAGGGGACAAAACATAAGAGACTCTTAAATATGGAGAACAAACAGAGGGGTTGTGGGAGGGGGGATGGGCTAAATGGGCAAGGGGCATTAAGGAATCTACTCCTGAAATTATTGTTGCACTATCTGCTAACTAATTTGGATGTAAATTTAAAAAACAAAATTAATTTAAAAAAAGGAAAAAAAAAAAAGAACTACAAGTCTGATAGGAATGCAGAGAATGAATTAGAATAAGACAAGCTGAAGGAGAAAATGGAAGCAGAAAACCAAATGGATTCCTACTTAAACGATCTAAACATAAGGAGTCCAAACCAGGGCAATTACAGGGAAGAAAGATAACCTGTCCTCTCTACAAGTACTCACTACAAGGTGAATGGAGGCAGATTCTCATCTTGAGAATTCTCTCCTTTGAAAAGGAATTCTCTCCTGGCTCCACAAGGTGAGAATGTAGCCACAGTGTCCAGTGTACTTCCAAGCAGTATGGAATAGATTCACAAATATTTATGTATGACTTTCATTATTATTTGTATGCAATATATTTAAACTAAAAACACAACAGAACAAAAACACTTCACCCATTACTCTCACCTCCATGCCCCACCTCTGACAACCACCAATCTCTTTTCTGTATCTATGTGCTTGCTTTGTTTATTTATTAGTGTTGCACATATAAAAGAGATCATAGAGTATTCATCTCCCTCTGTCTGATTGATTATAGATTCATTGATATTTGTGTATGACTTTTAAAGGATACATTATGTATTAATTATGGCCCTGAGAAAAACACCTCCGTCATAATAGAAATACTATTACTATCACTATCCACAGAACAATTCTCATTAGAAAAGGGACTGAATTGGGGCACCTGGGTGGCTCAGTCACTTAAGCGTCCAACTTTGGCTCAGGTCACGATCTCATGGTTTGTGAGTCTGAGCCCTGTATCGGGCTTTCTGCTCTCAGCAAAGAGCCAGCTTCAGATCCTCTCCCTCTCTCTCTGCCTCTCCCCTGCACGCGCTTTCTCTCCCTATCAAAAATAAATAAACATTGGGGCACCTGGGTGGCTCAGTGGGTTAAGTGTCTGACTTCGGCTAGGGTCATGATCTCGCGGTCTGTGAGTTCAAGCCCTGCATCAGGCTCTGTGCTGACAGCTAGAGCCTGGAGCCTGCTTCAGATTCTGTGTCTCCCTCTCTCTCTGCCCCTTTTCCGCTCACACTCTGTCTCTCTCTCTCAAAAATAAATAAACATTCAAAAAAGTTTTAAATAAATAAATAAACACTAATAAGCAACTAAGTTACCAACCACAAGAAATCAGAGTGCCTTTAACATAGAAAATAATCTGCTGTTTACCCATTCCTCATCCTCTCAATTTCTATTCTTGCCAAGCGCTTGTTTTCACACTTCAGTTGTTCCAGCACTAAAAACATTGGGCTACAAGAAAATATGCTCCCACTGCCATGAAGTCAGTTAATGTAAACAACAACAATAATAATGGTAAATGTGTCTGTTTATGTGTATACATTGATTCTTGATCAATATCTTTCCTCCCTGATCAGACTGGTCAATTCCTTTACTGTACCATGTAAACACATACTGGTACATGTTTCTATTATCTTACTTATCATACTATAGGACTTGCTCTTAAATGTCTATCTCCCACATCAGACTGTCTCCATGAGGATAAGGCCTATATCTTATTCATCTCTGACTTTAACATATATGGCAAATAGTAGGTATTCAATAAAGTTAATCTACTTCTTTGTTTACAATGGAAGTATAGTTAAATTACAGAGGAAATAACAACAATAAAATCTGTAGAGTACGGCCCTTCTGCGCTCCAAAACATTAGTTCGCAGCCATGGGAAAAAAGGATAGTCCACAACCAAGTCTTTAACCAAAAACCAGAGTATGTAACTTCAGTGCTAAACAATGACAGGTGAAAAGTCCATGTGGTAACTAAGGGATTTTTATGCTCTATCTTGTTGAGGCAATTCAGTCTAGCTCCTTTATCTCTGTGGCCACTGATCTTAAAACACATGTCTTGTGCATACTAGACACAATTAAATATCATTAAAGGAGGTGGATGCTTTGTTTTAAACACAATTATTTGCTGTGTGTTTTTTCAAACCGCTTTACTGAAGTATGGTTGACATATGAAAAGCTATTCATATTTAACATCTATAACTCGATGAATTTGAGGATCAGTATACAACTGTGGAACCATTACCACCATTGAATCCAGAGACATACTCATCACCTCCCAAAGTTTGCTCTTATCACTTTTATTATGTGTGTTGTAAGAACACTTAACCTAGGTTCTATATTCCTACCAAATTTTAAGTATATAACAACTGATGATAAGCACTGTGAAGAGTAGTAAGCCTCCAGAACTTGATTATCTTGCATAAGTGAAACTTTGTACTCTTTGACAATCACCTCCCCATTTTCTCCTTCCCCGGCTCTGGCAACCACCATTCTGCTCCCTGCTTCTGAGTTTGACTATTTTAGATTCTCTGTATAAGCAAAAAGAATTGTTTGATAGGTAAACCTAGCTGCCAAAGTGTTTAACCTTGATGATGTTAGTGTAGATGGACAGATTGAGGCAAAGGCCCAACTGGAACGGGTTCAAGAAAAAAGAGAAGGAGGGGAATTAGAAAAGGCATAGACTGCTCTTTCAAAGAGTTTTCCAGCAAAAGGAAGACAAAAAAGCATGAAGTATTATGTGGGGTGAGGGTAATATGGCAAAAACTCAGGACTACCTTATTATTTATCCAGCCAAAAAAAATTAAATAACCTAGGTACAATAATTTATCTTACTTTTACCTCAAGATTCTCACTTATGAAACAAGGATTATTACATTCAATCCTCCTTTGAGGAGGTCGTACTCATGAATAAGTCATACGCTATAAGCAAATACTGTATATAAATATTGTTCCCCTTTAGCACCAAACAATAATAGTGTGTTTGGTACTGATGAGGAGAAGGACAGTAAAGAACTCTATTCAACACCTACCACACCCTACCTGTTCAGCACTTTATTCAAAAGTTTCCATACTCTAGTTACCTGCCATGACTGATTCTGATTCTCCTAACAAATCTGTCTGATGGAGAAGAGGCAGACAGTTTCCCTTAACAGACTTAGAAATAAAGATATAGTCCAACTAACTGATATGCCCAGGATCACTCGATTCATTCAATTCACCAATTCAATTCAACCCATGTTTACTGTACTTACACTATATTACATGCAGTTCAATGTGTCAGGTACTTTTGTACAAGCGCTAGATAGATTAGTGAATAAAACAGAAAAGATCTCTGACCTCTTGAGGCTGACATTCAGGGACAGGGGTGAAGAGCTAGGCTATAAGCAATAAAAAGTAGAGAAGGGTGAAGATATGGGAGTATGGAGAGCAAAGCAGGGAAGCAGGTTCCAGATGTAACAGCGTGCCCAGGGTACGACTCATTCAGAAAACAGATTTGACAAAGACTCAAAGAAGATGGGGGTATTACCATTATCTAGAAGAACAACATTCTAAGCAGAAAAAATAACCAGAACAGAAGCCTTTAGGAAAGAGGATTTTGTGTATTCAGAGTTAGGAAGCCAATTTGCCTAAAGCCAAATGAGAAAGGGGAAGAGTCTGTGAACAACACATCACAGAAGCCTGAGTTATATAAATACTTTAAACAATGACTAAGTAGCATGAAGAAGTCACTGCAAGATTTTGAGTAGAGAAATGATAGACTCTTTTTTTTTAAGATTTTATTTTTTTAATTTTTAAAAAACGTTGGCTTATTTTTAAGTGTGGGAAAGAGACAGAGACAGAGCATGAGCAGGGGAGGGCAGAGAGAGAGGGAGAGACAGAATCCAAAGCAGGCTCCAGGCTCCGAGCTGTCAGCACAGAGCCGGACGCGGGGTTCGAGCTCATGAAGTCCAAGATCATGACCTGAGCAGAAGTTGGATGCTTAATGGACTAAGCCATGCAGGCGCCCCTTAAGATTTTATTTTCATGTAATGTCTACACCTACGTGAGGCTGGAACTTACAACCATGAGATCAAGAGTCGCACATTCTACTGACTGAGCCACCCAGGGGCCCCTGACATATTGTTTTAAAATATCAATGGTAGCTGTATTGGGAATAGTCAACAAAGCTGCAAGGACAAAAGCAGAGAGATCAGTTGGAGGCTATTACATTAAAAAAGATGAGAAATACTTAATTATATCCATGGGTGACATCAGTGGAGATGGGAAGAAACGGTTAAGACTCTAATTTTGAAGGTACAGCCAACAGGATTTACTAAATGATTAAAGGCAGAGTCCAAGAGAAAGAGTTCAGAATGATGCCCAAGTTTGGGGCCTAACCAACTGAAAAGATAGAGTTGCCATCAGCTGAGATAAGGAACAGATTTTGGGTGGGAGGATCAGGAGTTCAGTCTTGGAAATGTTCACTTTGAGATGCCTATTACACATAGAAGTAGAGATATCTAGTAGGCAGTTGGATATAAAAATCTGCAGTTCAGAAGGAAGGTCTTAGTTAAATGCCAAGAAACTGAATGACATCATCAAAAAAGTAAGTGTAGGGGCACCTGGGTGGCTCGGTCAGTTAACTGTCCAACTTCGGCACAGGGCATGATTTTATGGTTTGTGAGTTCAAGCCCCGTGTCAGGCTCTGTGCTGACAGCTCAGAGCCTGGAGCCTGCTTGGGATTCTGTGTCTCCTTCTCTCTCTCCCCCTCCCTCACTCACACTCTGTCTCTCTTTGTCTCTCAAAAATGAATAAACGTTAAAAAAAAAAAAAAAAACATAAGCATAGATAATGAAGAGAAGATCAAGCACTAGACCTTGGGCACTCCAGGTCAGGGAAGAGATGAGAAACTAGCAAAGGAGACAGAAGGAGCAAGCAATAAGAAGAAAACCAAGAGAGTGTGAGGAGGTATCCTGGAAGCCAAGTGAATCAAATATATGACAGCGGGGCAGGGGTGGGGGCTGTGAGATGAGGGATATCATCAGCTTTATCAACAGCAGCTAAAAAGACACATGAAGACTGACAACTGATCACTGAACCAAATAACTCAGCAATTACTGATGACTTTGATGAGAAGACTATGGGTAGAGAGGCTGAAGCAAAGGCCAAACTGGAATGGGTACAAGAAAGAATAAGAGAGGAATTTTAAAAAGTATAGATAATTCTTTCAACGAGGTTTCCAGCAAAAGCAAGACAATAAAAGTAGGCAGTAGTTTGGAAGTAGGGGGTAATATGGCAAGAGTAATTAGCTATTGTTTTTGTTTTTTTTAGGAAGTGAGAAACAATGAAAAGTATATTCTGATAAAAGTGATCCAACACAGAGTGAAAATTTGCTGATGTAAGACAAGAAGGGTAGAATAACTAGAGCGATATCCCAAAGTAGGTGAGACAGGATGGAATCAGACCCAGTGTGCCAGTAAAGAGGTTCCATTTAGAAAAGACAATGGATAGTTCATCTGTGGTATCTTAATCTTGTTTCAGCCTCTCTAACAGAATACCATAGACTGGGTGGCTTATAAGCAACAGAAATGTATTTCTCATAGTTCTGGAGGCTGGGAAGTCCAAGATTAAGGTGCTGGTAAATTCAATGTCTAATGAGAACCTGCCTTCTGGTTCATCGATGGTACCTCTTCACTGTGTCCTCACATGGTAGAAAGAGTAAAGGAGTTCTTTGGGGTCACTTTATAAGAGCACTAACTTCAATCATGAAGGCTCCACCTCCTAATACCCTCACACTGGGCATTAGATTTCAACATATGAATTTTGAGAAAACACAAACATTTAGTCCATAGCATATAACAGTTAGCCAAGCAAGCAGAATATGTAGGGGTGTACATGCTGGTGGGTGGGTAGATGGGGTAGGGGGAGTCTGTGGAAGTTGTTTTCTTATTCCTTCAATTATCTTGGTAGGGTAAGAAGGAAGCTCATGAACTAAAAGTGAGTACAGAGGAGGAGATTTGAGAGTTTGAGAAGATGGGAGAAAGTGTTAAAGTGGTGGTCTAGGAGAGCAAAAGTGTGAATGAACTTGGAAGAGACAGTGTGATTGTCAGGCAGCATGATAGGTCCACTTGAGGCTCATGATGATGAAATCAAAGTGGGATCGATCGGCAAAGTTATAGGTTTTGCTCCATCTACACAAAGTCACATGGACATGAGCACATAGTAGATGGAGAGATGAATTTAAACAAGGTTGGGTTTTACAAGAAAGGGAGAAATGTACAATGCATGAACATAATTATGAACCATGGTATTTAAATGGGGTAAGAAAAGGGGTATGAAAGGTAAGGGATCAACATACTGGAGGTATTGGTAGGGTCAAGAATTGTTGAGGTAGCGATTTTAGAGGGAGTGAGTTGGAAAGAACAGGCAGTAGTGGTCAGGAAGTGTTATGCTGACAATAGAGATTACGGGGAGAATGCAGTTTCAGTAATGATAATGTCCAGGGAAGAGTTTCTCACCCTTGGCACTGCTGACATTTTGGACTTTGTTCTGGGGTCCATCCTGTGCATTATAATATGTTTAGCAATTTCCATGGCCTCTACCCACTAGATGCCACAAAGCAGCCCCCCACTGGTGACAATCAAAAATATCTCCAGATGTTGCAAAATCATCCTGAGTTGAGAACCACTAGTCTAGGGTATGGCCAAACAGCTGAGTGGTTGAGATCACTGGAAGAGAGGCCAAGGAACAGAAGTATTGAGAGAGCTCAAAGAATCACCTATGAGTACACTGCAATTGCCAAGAATTAAGACAGGAGTAGTACTAGAAAGAGTGACAGAGGGCAGGAGCCACGTGAAGTAGATGTCGGTAGATGATGACAATTAGGTGTGGGTGACAAAATCTGATGAAAAAGCTCAAAGCTGATAAGGCTATAATTCTTCACCACTATGGTAAGGCTGGTACTAGAACTCAGGCTCCTTTCCTAGAGCTTTTTTAAATGTCTAGAAGGTGGGCAGACTTCTCCACATGATTTCATACTCAATTAAATTAGACTCACAGAGTCAAAAATAGGGGTCGGTCAAAAACAATTGGCACTATTTCTGACTGCCATACATAACAAACAGATGAAGGCACATATTTTTGGCTGAAGACCATCCTAAAAATAGGGCATAACATCTTGATTTTTAGAAACCTCTCAATTTTCTTTCTGGCCCTTAAAAGTATTATACTGCTTTGATTAGGAAAGAAACATCTTTTATTAAATAATTGCATTTATGTGTTTATTACTGGGAAACCATAACTAACACTTTCTTTAGATAACCAGTCACCTTTACCTTCACATAGTCTAACTGAGGACAAAAAGATTTTAATATGAAATGAACCAACTGCAATGTTCTCCAACTGTGTGTCACCTGCTCCTCTCACTGCCACCTGGAAAGACAGCATCTCACCAGATTGCAAGCAGATTTAGAGCAAATGCCGATTTTCATCCCCACCTCTTAAAAGCATATTCACAATGGAAGTGCCTACTGAAATTAATAGAGGGATCCCTTTTATAGGAGAAATAGCTTCAAGATGACAAAATCAAATTGTATAACTTATTAAATTCTCCCAAATGCACTGTCTCATTGCAATAATTAAGTCTTTAGGCCACAAGGAAGGTATACTCATTGAACCTCCACAAGCTCATCTGCAGAATTCAATCTTTCCATGGTTATAGTGAATTTAAATTTTATAATGCATAAATGTGAAGCAGAAAAGATGGTGTCAAGGAAACACATGATGCTTTCATGCAAGTCTCACTCAACTTTACAGATTACCAAATCTAATATTTAAAGCTTACATAAAACAAGGGTAAAATCCTCTCATTTTCAAGTGTCCAAATAGAACGTTGTTAGAGTTTAATTATGATGTAATTATTAGACTTTTACATACTGCTTTTATGATGACTAAGGTATTTTCATATATCAATCCTAAACAAGATGCTTTCCTATCAGGAAGACACAAGATCTTCAGAATAAAAACCAGGATTTAAATGTCAGCTTTGCCACATTTCGCTGTTATGTTACTTAATCTATCTGGTTTCATTTATTATCTGTTAAATGAGAATAATACTAACTTGGCAGTTACTATAAAGAAAAAATTCCCCACAGTGTGAACAGCATAGTTCTGACACATACTAGGTCCTCAATAAGTGAATCACAGTCCTCCTATTGTATTGTAAATTAAAACCAAACAAGCCTCAGAGAATGGACACAGGATCTCTCTTCTCGAAAGATCAACAAAACATTATCATTTTGTTATTATAGGTCATAAAGTCAGGCTTATAGCTATTTTAGTCTTTATTTATAATACAAATGAACAAAAAGCGCTCATGCCTACCTTCCAAACTTTCTTGTTCATCCGAAGTATAAGCATCCATCTGACTTTGTTCCCGTAAGAAACGAATAACTGCATAAACTAAGTGCTTGATAGATGACATTTTAAAACTTAAATGCTTTTCCTTGATAAGAAAAAGGAAAACACTGATCTAAGTTATTTTAAAGAATTAGTCAGGAAAGTTATAAATAACAAGGGTTATAAATTACATCAAAAGTAAAAAGCAAAAACAAAACCTGCATTACCTTCATTCTTCTTTTAAAAGTCAGGAGAACACAAAGTATTGTTATGATAATGTATCACATATTTTGATTTATACCCAGTAGTATTTGATTATGTTAAAACTTGCAAAAGTAGAATTTTTCTCAAAACATGTACCACACAAGCTTAGACACTAACTCACTGGATCTTTTTTTTTTTTAATTTTTTAACATTTATATTTTGAGAGACAGAGACAGAGTGTGAGCAGTGGAGGGGCAGAGAGAGAGAGAGAGAGAGAGTCACTGACTACCTCACTGTATTTTTTTTTTTAATGTTTATTTATTTTTTGAGAGACAGAGTGTGAGCGGTGAAGGACAGAGAAAGAGAGGGAGTCACAGAATCCAAAACAGGCTCCAGGCTCCGAACTGCAGGCTCTGAGCTGTCAGCACAGAGCCCGATGGGGGGCTGGAACCCTCGAACTGTGGGATCATGACCTCATTAGAAGTCAGACGCTTAACCGACTGAGCCACCCATGCGCCCCATTATCTCATTATATCTTAACAGTATATATGGTACAGATACGGATAAGGACAGGGGTACAGATACAGAAGTAGAAATCCCCAAAAGGCCTCAGTACTATGTTGAGGGAGATTTCATACTGCTGACTCAGATGCTCATCTACAATAAGCATCTTCGTCTATTTCATGAGATTTTTTTTAAATGTATGCATAATTTACACTGCACCAACTTTTTTAGGCTGAGACTGTTACTTGAGGAGGAAGTATATTAATGAAAGGGTGTTCAACTATTGAGTGTCATTCTTAATAAAAATAGCATTTCTATTTAATCTAGATATGTCGGAAAATCATTGCCTAAATCGATGGATACTACACACCGACCAGTGCTCTCTGCAGTAGCTGTGCTCTCGTGGACAAGCTGGAAGCTCCCGGTCATGTTCATTCACATGGAATACTATCGCATCCAAACAGTGGCGCAGGGCCAGCCGGCATTAATGGCTTATTTCCACTAAATCGCATCATCCATCTGTTCTCCAGGTTCCCTAATCCAAAGCCAGGGTGTGGTACCCGCCGCCAGGATGTTTATTATTTCTAGGCTTATTCTAAAGGCAAGCCCAGTCTTTAGGCCATGGGGTTGCAAGTATTAAATAAGGCCCCAGGGCAGAAGGTGAAAAAAGAATGGGGAGTGAAGAAGGTGAGGAGGGGAAACGAAGATAGCCAATCTCCTCCCGTCTTCTCCCCCTTCTTCTCCCCATAACATATCGACCTCCTACCTCCCTTGGGTACCCGGGCCTCGCTTCGGCCCAGACGGGGTTTGATGCGGGTGCGCGGTGCAGGCCCCACCTGGGGCGGCAGGAGACGCACCCATCCCAGAAAGAAGCCCCTTACCAGGCAAGAGGACGCGAGATGGTGGCAGCGGGCCCACGGGCGTCCGTAAACCGGTCCGCCCGCTCGCTGGTCCTCCGAGCTTCAGCCTGGCTCCCGATCGTAGTAGTGCCAGCGGTCGCCAAAACTTCCGCTGCTCTGGGGCCGCCGCCGCCCCTCAGCCCACCCGGCTGTGCGCTTTGCTCCCGGCTAGTGGGTCTCGCCAGAACCGCCCCCGGGGCGGTGCCAGGAGCGCGGGGCGGGGCGCAAGCCGGGGGGGCGGGGCCCGAGTGGGCGCCGGCGTGGTGCTGTTGCACGTGGGAGGGCGCGGGCAGGGCTGGCAGCCACCGCCGCTGTTGCCTCCTCCGCTAGGCCGCCTCTTGGCTCCCGGGCGCCCCGCCTCCCTCAACCCCAAACCGGAGGACAACGCGCCCGCCGCCGCCGCCGCCACCGCCTCTCGGCGCTCCCATGATCGCCCAGTGCCTTTCGGCTGTGCGAGGCCTCCACAGGTATCTCGGCTTGCGGGTTAACCTTGACTGTGGGCCGGGAGTGGTTTTCCGTCCTGTCAGTGCCAAGTGCCTGTGCTCGGGCTTTCCCAAGCGCACCCCTCTGACGCTCCTGGGCCTCTCCCTCCCCGCGGCCCGCATGCTCTGCCCTGAGGGACACCTGGCGCGGGGGAACTTGGGGCCACCTTTCCCTCTTCCGCTCTCTTGGGAAGGCATCCATTCCCCTTTGTTTGGGACTGCCTCGGCTGCAGTCAGCGAGACTGGTCACAGGCCCGGCCCAAAATGAATGCAGAAAGATGGTTCGGATAAGAAAATCGTTTGACTTCCGCCCCGCCCCCCCATCCAGAACTGCAGACCTCTTATTGAAAGTGCCGGCAGCTGTAGACTCAGGAATAGCGATTCTAATTTGCCCCTCACGCACATCATTAGCATACAAATCGTTTAACGTTCTTGCAAGATGAAACCCGCCATGGTTTTGCGGCTTTTCTCCGTCCATGTTTTCTAATTTCCTTTTTATTTACCTCTTCCCCATAAAACATTCGGCCTCTTGCTGGGGCAAATTGACTTGGCCCAAAATGGAGGAAATTATTGCTTGGACACGGTTTGGGGCAGCCTCAGCTGCTGTTTTGGATTGCTTCCTAGCTCCCAAACCACACCCCTCTGCAACAGACCAGTATCAAGATGGTGAGAGAATTAAATTCTTTGCTTGGCTGCGCTAGATGGAGTGGTTTTCAGAAACAATGCCTCTACCACTCCCATTCCCGAAGACAGCCTTGAACTGTACATCCTAATGAAGGTCCAACAGAAAAAAGGAAATGTGTCTTTCTTGCTAGATACTTATGAAACTACTTTGGGAAATGTTAAGCATTCAACCTTTTTAACAGTTTTCTATTGTACATGGTCACTCATCCGTGAGGAGCTTTATGTTGCTCAGTCCTTATATTTATGGTGCGTCCAAGGGACAGTAGTAATTATAAAGAGTTAATGTGATGGTTTTGGCCATATTTCACGCTGTCATTTTAGTCTGCAGGCTGCAAGTGATAACAGCTTCAAATGCAGCTATACCAACCAGTGAAGATAAATAATGCAGGTGTGAGAAGAGAGAATAAATACCGAGTAAGATACCAATTCTCAAACTTTTTAGCCCCAAGACCTCTTTACCTTACAAAAATCATCGAGGACCTAAGAGCTTCTGTTTATGTGGGCTGTACTAGATCTATCCATATTAACCATATTAGAAATGAAAACTAGGGAATTGTAAAGTATTTATTAGTTTATTTATAAAACAATAATAAACTCATTACATACACAAATAACATTTCATTAAAAATGAAACTATTTTCCAAACTATTTTCCAAAACTCCTCCAAAAACATGAGTAAGAAGAGTGGAATTGTGGGGTTTTTTTTCCTTTTCTTCAGCTTTTTTTTTTATTGTTGTAAAATATACATAACTTAACATTTGACATTTTAATCATTTTTAAGTGCAAGATTCAGTGGCATTAAGAACTTAAACATTGTTGTGCAACCATTACCATTATCTGTCTCCAGATCTTTTTCATCATCCTAAAGTGAAACTCTGTACCCATTAAACAATAACTCCTCATTCTCTTCTTTCCCATCCCTGGTAACCACTATTCTTTCTGTCTATGAATTTTACTTTTTTAGGTACCTCATACAAGTAGAATCATAAAGTATTTGTGACTGGCTTATTTGAGTTAGCATAATGTTTTTAAGTTTCATCCATGTACTTAGGTCAGAATTTCCTTCCTTTTTAAAGCTGAATAATATTCCTTTGTCTGGATATATGACATTTGTTTGTCATCTGTCCATGGACATTTGGGTTGTTTCCACCTTTTGTCTATGTGTGACTTAATAGAAAATAGCTGAATTCTTACATCTGCTTCTGCATTTGATATGTTACACTGTTTTGGTTTAAGATAAAAAAATTCCACCTCCCATTCATATATAGTTGGAAAAACTACTTTTATTTTTAAATTTATTTATTTTTTGAGAGAGACAGAGACAAAGTGAGCGGGGGAGGGGCAGGGAGAGAAGGAAAGAAAATCCCAAGCAGGCCCCTCACTGTCATGGGGCTTGAACCCATGAACCGTGAGATCATGACCTGAGCTGAAACCAAGAGTCACACACTTAAATGCCTGAGCCACCCAGGCACCCCTAGGACTACTTTTTAAAAGTAATCATGGATATGCTTTATATCATACCAAAGTTTGATATGTGGTAGTGTTTTAAAGATTAGTTTCAATGCAGAATATGAAACTATCCATGTACTTTTCTTACTCTATCATATTAAAATCCATGTGTCTATCTTAGATTTTAAACGGATCTTTTACCCATGATTTTCAAATAACAAACATTGGTTACTTGGAAAATAGCAGTTCACTCTGTTAAACAGATCTTCCTAATGTTGATACATTACGTTTTACAATATCAAATCATATTCCCTAATGTCATCATCCATCTCATCATAAATGTCTTGAAGTATTAGGGAACTAGCAAGCTCACAATGCCAGATACACTTTTTCAAAATTCTAATTTTCATTTTAAAGCTGACATTTTATCACTGCTAACAAATACTGTCAGTTCCTTGAAGTGACAGGCTCACTTTGTTACATTTTTTGAGAGAATTTCTGCAGCAGAAATGCTGTATGCATACATTGCCACACATACACATTCAGTGATTGAGATTTAATAAAATTAAATATTTTACTATTTCATGAAAGTGAAATTGACATTAATTTTTAGCATGAGTGAGTGGTCGTAAAGAGTATAATGACTGCTAAGACATTTTGGTGCCACTGCCTTGATTTGTTCTAAGGTGCCAATGATTTTATCTACCATTGCTTCTTACCATCAGTACAAATGTCGACCAAGTGAACAAAGTAAATAATATCATAGTATTATCATGAAATACTTTTAACCTCACAGATGACTTGAATGGTCTCAAGGACCCCTCTCCATATTCCCATCCCCAAGGATTGCAAACCACATTTTGAAAACCACTGGTCTGTGTTACTCAGATTTTTTTTTTTTTTTTCTGAGAGAGGTGTGAGAGCAGGGGAGGGGGGCAGAGAGAGAGGGAAAGAGAGAATCCCAAGTGGGCTCCACACAGAGCCCATTGAGAAGTTTGAACCCATGAACCATGAGATCATGACCTGAGCTGAAACCAAGAGTCAGATGCTTAACTGACTGAGCCACCCAAGTGCCCCCTGTTACTCAGATTCTTTGTTTATGTGTGGAAGAAAATAAATATATAGAAAGCCATGCAATTATTATCTTGTTAGAAGCTGGTAATCAGGGGTACCTGGGTGGCTTAGTTGGTTAAGTGTCGACTCTTGATCTTGGCTCAGGTTATGATCTCACAGTTTGTGAGTTCAAGCCCCACATTGGGCTCTGTGCTGACAGTGCAGAGCCTGCTTGGATTCTCTCTCCTTCTCTTCGTCTGCCCCTCCCCTGCTCGTGCACTCTCCTCTCTCTCTCTCTCTCTCTCTCTCTGTCTCTCTCAATAAATAAACTTTAAAAAAAAGCTGGTGATCAACTATAGCAACTATTTTTTTACTTAACAGCATAATATTACAGTTAATCAACATAAACAGTAGTAGTAGTCATTAAATTACAGCATTTGTGAGTGAGTTAATCACAATATCTTTGTTTCAAACTGTATCCTCCAAAAAACAGTTGATACTAGGCAACATGGAAGGCCTCTGTGTTCTCTTGATATATTTTTCCTAATTTCTTCCGACACTTGGGAGTTCATTTTAGTGTTTTAAAGTGACCAGGTTTTTATTTACTGACTTAAGATTCTTCTTGTGTTTTCCTGTTGGCAGAGCTGCTATATATCACCTTCCAAAGCCATTTGAGCAGCCCATATCATTGATGGATTACTAGGCTAACTTCTTGGGAATGAGGGGATTGAGAATCTGAAGACATTATGCTTGCTGTTGAGATAACCTGTGACCTTAAGTAAATCACTCAATATCTTGGATCTCTCAAATTCCTTATTTTGTAAAATGAAAAGGACTAGACTAAATGATACCTAAGATTTCTTTCAACTTTTGTTGCCATAGCAATTAAACCAGGAGAATTTCCCTTCCTACCTCATCTAAATTGCACAGAATTTGAGCCAAGCAGAATCTAATGTAGAGTGAGGGATGGATCATGGCATGATCAAAAAGACAAATGGGAAAGATGACTCAACAATATTTAGTCCAGATTATACCTATAATGGCCCTCGTTTCCTCATTCAATTAAAAACACCCTTGGTTTTAAAAATTATGACAGCAATGCGTGTTCACTGTGGAAAACTAGAAAATATTGACAAGCAAAAGAAACAAGTCCACCAATCCAGAAGAGCCATGTGTTAATAGCTTCCAAAATCTTTTCTACATAGATGTTTTTGTTTTTACAAATATGAGATTATACCATATTTATTATAATTTTTATGTACTGCAAGCACTCTTCCATAATATAAAGAGTTACAATATAGTCCATTTGGAAATGTATGATAATTAATCCCTACTTTTGGATATAACTCTTCCCAACTTCTTGCTGAGTAATAGTGCTTAGATAAACATTCTTGCTATTAGGTCTTTTTCCAAATCCTTAATTATTTCATCAATATAAGTTTTTAGCAAAGGAATTTGTACATCAGAGGCCTTTGATGCACATCTTTCAGGATTTGGTACCTATTTTTTTCCAAAAAGTTTCGACCAAATTTCACTCTTACCAGTGGAGTGTATAAATGCTAGTTTCCTACACGATTACCAACACTGAGCATTTTAATATTTTTTATCCTTACCAAATAGATAAGTAGAACTTTTCTTATTGTTTTCTTAAATGTTTATTTTTTAATGTTTATTTTTGAGAGAGAGAGAGAGAGAAAGTGCAAGTGGGGAAAGCGGGAGAGAGGATCCAAAGTGGGCTCCGCCTTTACAGCAACGAGCAGCCAGATGCAGGTCTTGGACTCATGAACCATGACCTGAGCTGAAGTCACTCAACCAACTGAGCCATCCAGATGCCCTGAAACTTTTCTTATTATAATTTACATTCACTTGCACTTTTTTTTTGAGAGTTTATTTGGTGAGTTTAATTCTCTAATAAAATTTCAGGACTTGTGATCTGAAGACCAAAAAAGTTCCTTGTTTTCTTTTTCCTTTTTTAAAAAATATTTATTCGTTTTGAGAGAATGCACACACACATGCAAGCAGGAGAGGGGCAGAGAGGGAGAGGGAGAGAATACCGAGCGGGCTCCTTGCTGTCAGTGCAGAGCTTGACACGGCCCTCAATCCCACAAAGGAGGAAATAATGACCTAAGCCGAAACTAAGAGTTATATGCTTAACTGTTTAACTGACTGAGCCACCCAGGCATTCCCAATTTATTCTTATGGGAAGTCTTAGAAAGTCAGACAAATTAAATTATAGTTATTCATAAACTTAACATTTATGTATCTTAACTGTAATTAAATAAAATCGAGATTGTCTCCCCAAATCCAGTAGACAGAAACCCCAGAATTTTACAGTGGTTCTAGAAAAAAAAATACTAATGGAGAAAAGGTTTTAAGTTACAAATATCAAAGGTTACACATTAGTTGTATAAATGGATTTTAAAATGTTGTAAAGGAGGATTTTTATTGTTGCTCTTTACCCCTGGTTTTGCACAGAAACGTCCTAGTACTTTCTCATGTTTAAATAATATCACTTCTTTGGTTAAGACAAAAGAGAGAACTTCTGTGGAGAGAAGCACCTAGATTAAAGTATGAAGAGCCAAGGAAATTGATGCTTATTGGGCACATATGTATATGCCACACTCTGCTTTAGAAAGGCAGGTAGTATAGTACTCTAGACTAGACTAGAATAATCTGTAGCCTGCTTGCCTCTGCCACTGACTAGCACTGTGATCTTAGGCAGAGTTACTTAATTTTTCTGTGTTTATTTCTTCATCAGCAAGCTGAAATTGATTGGCTGATTTTTTTCACTCGCCAAATATTTACTGAGTATTATGTGCCAAACATTATTCTAGGTCTAGTGATACAGTGATGAACAAAGCAGCCCCAAATCCTTATGTTCGTGGAGCTTATGTTCTTTCTAATGGGAAAGACAGATAAGGAAAATACAGCATATGTTAAATGGGAAAATGTGCTAGGGGGCAAAAAATAAAGCAGGATAGATGGGTATTTAGTATTGGTGAGTTTACAGGAGAGGGCTCAGTGAGAAGCTGGTGTTGTGTGTGATGTGTTTGAGAACTCGAAGAGGCCATTGTGACTGGAGTGGAGTACAGGAGATGAGATAAGAGAGGGAAAAATTGTACTCATCTGTATTAGAAAAACAGTTGTTCCTTCTCCTAGGAGGCCTTTTACTACTCACACAGAACTTTTGGCTTATGACAATTAGGTCACCAAATGTGTGTGGAAGTTTTCTCCACAGCAAGCAATTCTCTGCCTCACCAGCTGGGTGTCCTACATTTTAACTTAATTCTGACACTGTCTACCTGGAGATACCATCAGATCCACCAGGTTAAGGGCTGGCTCCACAAGTCTGCTAACCCAACTCCAGATGCCAATTGCAAGTCCGTGTTGTTTCCACGGCTTCTGTCCTATTGGCTATGTCTCAGGTTCCCATGACTCCCTCCTTGGGTTCAATTAATTTGCTAGAGCAGCTCCCAGAACTCAGGAAACATGTTTACCAGTTAAAGGACATTATTGTAAGGATGCAGATGAAGAGATACTGAGGTCTGAGCACAGGAGCTTCTGTCTCTTTGAAGTTGGGGTGCATCATCCTCCTGGAACATGGCTGTGTTCACCAAACTAGAAGCTCTCCAAACCCCTTATTATTGGGATTTTGATGGAGGTTTCATGAGGTAGGCATGATATGTCATTAATTCCATTTTCAGCCCTTCTCCCTTCTCAAGAGAATGGGAGGGAAGGCTAAAAATTTCAATCTTCTAATCATGGCTCTTTTTGGTGACCAGCCCTCATCTAGGAGCCTATCCAGTCACTTCATCAGAACAAAAGACACTCCTATCAGCCAGGACATTTCAAGGCTTTCAGGAGCCCTGTGTCGGGAACCAGCGTCAGAAACCAAATATTACAACAAAAGATGATCCTAGTGCCCTTATCACTTAGGAAGTAAGGTTTTTAGGAGCTCATTGCCAAGAATCAGGGGCAGAGACCAATATATATTCGCTATTATCTTATATCACCTGTTTAAGATTGAGAGTAAATAAATATAGAGTACTTTGAACATTACTTGACTATATCCATTACTATTGCCAAAATAATGCTATGTAGCAAACCAAATCTCGGGAGTATAGTGATAAATATTTATGTTTGCTGACACACGTTGTGTTTGCAGGGCAGTTTTTCTGGTCTTGACCAGGATCATTCCACCTATCAGCCATGGATTGTGTAGGCAGCTCTGTTGATCTTGGCTGAGCTGCGTCATACATTTGGGGATGGGATGGCAAAAGTCGGGGCTGTTTGGCTCTCTTTCACATTCTCTCTCATCCTCCAAGAGGCTAATTCTGACTTGTTCTTATGGCGATGGCAGGGTTCCATGAGAGTGGAAGTGTATACAGGCCTCCTGAAGCTTAGGCTCAAACTGGAGTACCATCAACTATGCCACATTATGCTGGCCAGAGCAACTCCCAAAGACAGACTGTATCCTGATGGGAGGAGCAGCAAACTCAAAATTGTAAGAAGTCATAGGTACATAGAGGGGTGAAATGGAGGTCATTTTAGCATTTGGTCTACAATATTGGCACATCAAAGCTCAATATATGTTAGCTATTATTTTCATGTTTGTGAATTACCTGGTTGGATTTTGGAGGTTTTTAAATTCAGAGTATTAATTTGTAATAGCCCTTCATAAATGTTGCAATTTTTTTTAAATTTTTTTTTTAGTCTTTGAATTTTGGGGAGGATTGTTCCCGCTTTTTGTTCTACACAAGTTAAAATTTTTATGTAATCAAGTATATCAGTTTTTTGTTTGTTTTTTTTAATGATGTCTGCCTTTGGTCATGTGCCTAGAATGCCCTTCTACCCCAAGATTAGAATTTTTTTAAATCACCTGACTTTTCTTCTAGTACTTTTATGTTTCATTTTGCATATTTGAAACCTTTATCTATCATGAATATTGACTTTTTTGAAATGACTTTTCTAATTATTAAGTGAAACCAAAAGAAAATCAACATAAACTGAAGGAAGTATGAGAAACTCCAGCTTACAAAATTGGGGTTTCTGATTACCTCAGTGTACATTGGAAGATCCTATCCCATTCCACCTACTTGGCACTCAAAAGGATATCCTTCTATTTCCAAGCCACACATAGCTGGTATCTTTGATACCTAATCGTATTTAAGCTCAAGACTAAGAGGAAAATTCTTTTTCTACCTCATATCTTTTATTTTTTCTTCCTGTTCCCCCACCCACCACCTTTAGGGTAACAATCAATTTGTTCTCTGTAGTTAAGAGTCTGTTTCTTGGTTTGCCTCTCTCTCCGTTTTTTTTTTCCCCTTTGCGCGTTTGTTTTGTTTCTTAAATTCCACATATGAGTGAAATTCATATGGTATTTGTTTTTCTCTGACTGACTTATTTCACTTAGTATAATACATTCTAGCTCCATCCATGTCATTGGAAATGGCAAGATTTTATTCTTTTTTATGGCTGAGTAATATTCCATTGTGTGTGTATGTGTGTGTATACATATATATTATATGTGTATATGTACATATTTTCACACACATACACAGACACACAATACAACATCTTCCTTATCCATTCTTCAGTCAATAGATACTTGGGCTGTTTCCATACCTTAGCTTTTGTAGATAATGCTGCTATAATCAGCAGAGTGCATGTATCCCTTTGAATTAGTATTTTTGTATTCTCTGAGTAAATACCTAGTAATGCAACTGTTGGGTCACAGGGTAGCTCTATTTTTAACTTAAAAAAAATTTTTTTAAGGTTTATTTATTTATTTTGAGTGAGTGAGAGAGAGAGAGAGAGAGAGAGAGAGAGAGACTCTCAAGCAGGCTCTGCACCATCAGCACAGAACCCATTGTGGGGCTCGAACTCACAAACTGTGAGATCATGACCTGAGCCGAAATCAATAGTTGGACACTTAACTGACTTAGCCACTCAAGCGCCCCTCTATTTTTATTGAGGAACCTCCATACTGTTTTCCAGACTTGCTACACGAGTTTGCATTCCCACCAGCAGTGCAAAAGGCTTCCTCTTTAGGAGTAGGTTTTTTATGCTTTGAGTATGCCACACCATACATAAGGATGTAGCTACAAAAATATTTACAGAAACATTCCTCTCATTTACCTGGTCTTCCCAAGTTTCCAAGCACAACAAAAGAAGACAAGTTCAGGGGCGCCTGGGTGGTGCAGTCGGTTAAGCGTCCGACTTCAGCCAGGTCACGATCTCGCGGTCCGTGAGTTCGAGCCCCGCGTCGGGCTCTGGGCTGATGGCTCAGAGCCTGGAGCCTGTTTCTGATTCTGTGTCTCCCTCTTTCTCTGCCCCTCCCCCGTTCATACTCTGTCTCTCTCTGTCCCAAAAATAAATAAACATTGAAAAAAAAAAAAAAAAAAAAAAAGAAGACAAGTTCCAATGCTTAAAAGTATTACAAGTCTCTGTTTTATATTTGCTAGTATCTTGTGACTAAAGCAAGTCGAATGGTCAAACCTAGACTCAAGGGTGGAGATAACTCTTGATGGAAAAAACTGCTGTGGGGCACCTGGCTGGCTCATTTGGAAGAGCGTGTAACTCTTGATCTCATGGTCCTGAGGTTGAGCTCCACATTGGGTGTAGAGATTACTAAAAAAAATTTTTTTATTACTTAGAAGAAAAAACTGCTGAATTATATTACAGTAGGTTATGCTGACAGAGATAGGAAAATTTTATAGATATTTTTGCAGTCTATTACATAGCTTATGTAGTATTCAGGAAAAAAAATTATCTTTAAATACATTAGCAAAGAAGAAAGATTTGAGTTTTTATCTCAGAAAGCCAGAAAGGGAACAGCAGTTTAAACTCAAAGAAAATAGAAAGAAGGCAATAATAAAAAGCAAAAAGCAATGATACAGAAAACAAACATACAATAGGGAAATTCAACAAAGCCAAAGTTTGTCCCTTAAAAATATGATAAAATCGATTGACTTAGGTTAGCAAGAAAAATGAGGGAACACATATACATCAATAAAAGGATTAAAATGAGGAATGTCACTAAAGATTGTACAGATGGTCAAAGATGAGAGTATAAAGAAGTGTTTGCCGATATATTTGAAAATTTAGATAAATGGAAAAATTATTTGAACAATATAACATTAAGATGGACACCAAAAGAGATAGAAAATCTTTTATTTATTAAAGAAACTATTTTTGTATTGAAAGATTTTCCACAAAGAAAACTCTAGACCCATATGGCTTCAGCAGTGAATTCTTCCAAATATCTAAGGAATAATACCAGTCATACATAATCATTTCCAAAGAAGCAAAAAATAGTCGATACTTCCTAACTAATTTTATGAGACTGCAAACCCTCATTCCACAAATTCAAGAGGACACTACAAGGAAAAACCAGTGGGCTTTTGTAAGTTTGAAAAAATTAGAAAATCAATCCATGAAATTAACCAATTAATGGAATAAAGGAGAAAAATCGTGTGATTATTATGCGAGATGCATAAAAAGAATTTGATAAAATTTAATACCCATCCATAATTTAAAAAAAATTGCAAAACCAAGAATAGAAGGACTTCTTTAACTTCATAAAGTATATATTTTTTAAGCCTATGTGAAACTTCATACATAGTAGTAAAATTACTTTTAAAAAGCCTGCCTGAGATCAGGAATGAGGCAGAGATGACCGTTTTTACTATGTATATTCAATGTTGTCCTTGAGGGTTCAGCCAGTGCAATAATCTAAGAAAAAAAAAAAAAGATGGAAAGATTGGAAAGGAAGAAATAAAACTGTCATTTTTTTGCAATGACATAATTGTGAGTATAGAAAATTCAAAGGATAAAATATTAGAATGAATGTTTTATATCCATGGACATAAGATCAACATACAAATTGAATTATAGGTCTATTCCTTAGCAAGATACAATCGGAAAGTGAAATTTTCAAATTATATAAGTAAAAATAGAATTAAAAACCTTAAATATCTAGGAACAAATCAAAAAATATAAAACATCAGCAAACTACAAAACATTTGTGAAAAGAATAAAAGTCTAAGTAAATAAAAAGCAAGTTCTAAAAAACAGATCTAAAACAAAAGATCCAAGTAAATGAAAGGAGATGTCAGTTTGGGATTGGACTACTAAAGATAGAAACTGTTTATTTTCTGTCCACCTTATTTCCATTTTGTTTGCCTTTGGGAAAGAGCAGCTTAAGGCCAGTCAGTAGTTGTTCCTACCCATTCAGTGGCCTCAGCAGTGGGAGCTGCTGACCAATCTTCAGTGGCAGATTAAGTGCTCCAGTCTTCAGTCTTCAGTGGGAAACTGCTGAATAGACATAGAGGGCACCTGCAGGCCTTCAGACCAGCCTACGACTTCAGGTTGAGTAGCAGTGAACTCAGGAGTGGGAGCAGTCCATTCACCCTGAAATTCCTCCTTGGTCACAGCATTTTCAGTAGTGGCCTGCTCTTTTCAATCTCTTCAGGGTATCTGTAGAGGTAGAGATCAGGCATTGACCTCCCATGGGTGTTTACGGGAAATGGTAACGTGCATCCACTGCATCAGACCCACTCAGCGAGCTCCCTTGTTGCAAGGGATGCTGTGGTGATGTCCATATAGCACAGAGGAGAGTCTGTTACACAGAGCGATGGTAGGCTGGTTAATATAAGATGCCTCTGTAAGAGGCTGGTGGTCAGCCCTGGAATCAGTAAGCACCAGAAGTCCCTGCTCCTGGAAGGCTGCAGGATCTGGTTAGTGAAGTTTCCAGGAGTGAAGTGGTCAGCAATAGGAGTGGCTCCAGTAGCAGCAGCAAACTTCAGCACAGCTCGCTAGCCAGTATTCTTGGATGATATGACACTGACATCAAGCAGGGTTTTCAATGGCAACAATGGCACAAGCTGCCAACAGAAGCTTCTCCCAGGTTCTCTTCAGTTATGATGTAGATACCATCACTTTTCCTTTTGTAGATACACTGTTCCATCTGGAAGTCAAGGTTGGTACCACCTAAGTGGGTTCCTGCTGCAAGGAATTTGAGGATATTCTCCTCCTTCACTTGTAGGACATCAGGGCTCCGGACATTGTGAAAGTTTCCCTTTAAGTTACAACGGGAACACAAAACAACATGGTATCAACCCCTCCCTGGGTAGCACAGAAAGGTGGACTACTGAATGCAGGAGAATTGTCGATTTCCCCTAATATAACCTTTAGATTCAATAAAATCCCAATCAAAGTCCCAGAAGAACTTTTTGTGGAAATTGACATGCGTTGTCTAAAATTTTAAATTGAAACATAAAGGGCCAAGAATAGGAAAACACAAACTTGAAAAATAACAAGTTAGAGGATTTAAGCTACCAAATACCAAGGTATTACAAAGCTACAGTCATTAAAAAACAAAACAAGGGGCGCCTGGGTGGCTCAGTCGGTTAAGCGTCCGACTTCAGCTCAGGTCAGGATCTCACAGTCCGTGAGTTTGAGCCCCGCGTCAGGCTGTGTGCTGACAGCTCAGAGCCTGGAGCCTGCTTCAGATTCTGTGTCTCCCTCTCTCTCTGCCCCTTCCCCGCTCATGCTGTGTCTCTCTCTGTCTCAAAAATAAATAAAAACATTTTTAAAAAATTTAAAAAGAACAAAACAAAACACAGTTTTGTATTGGTGCAAGAATAGAAAAATAGATGAAGGAACAGAGTCCAGAAATAAACTTATACATACTTGACAACTATTATAATATTTGGTGTGCAGTACTGTAGTAGGGGAAAGGAGAGCTTTTTTTGAATAAATAAATGCATATTCATACGGAAAGAGATGAACCCCTTTTTTTCCCTTTAATCCTTTTTTCTTTCTTTCTTTTTTTTGAGAAAGAGACAGAGTGTGAGCAGGGGAAGGGCAGAGAGAGAGGGAGACACAGATTCTGAAGTAGGCTCCAGGCTCTGAGCTGTCAGCACAGAGCCCGAAGCTGGGCTCGAGCTCACTGACCATGAGGTCATAACCTGGGCCAAAGTCAGAAACTTAACCGATTGAGCCACCCAGGCACCCCTCTTTTTTTCTTCCTTCCTTTCTTCCTTCCTTCTTGCTTTCTTACCTTTTAGTTTAAATTCCAGTTAGTCAACATACAGTCTAGTATTAGTTTCAGGTGTACAATATAGTGATTCAACACTTCCATGCAACACCTGGTGCTCATCACAACAAGAGCTCTCCTTAATCCCAGTCACCTATTTTACCCATCTCTCCACCTCCCTTCCCTCTGGTAACCATCAGTTCTCTATAGTTAAGAATCTGTTTCTGGGTTTGCTTCTTTTTTTTTTCCCCTTTGTTCGTTTGTATTGTTTCTTAAATTCTACCTATGAATGAAACTCATATGGTATTTGTCTTTCTCTGACTTATTTCACTTAGCATAATGCTCTCTGGCTCCATCCATGTCATTGCAAATGGAAAGATTTTATTCTTTTTTATAGCTGAGTTATATTCATTTATATGTATGTATATATATGATATATATAATATATACAATGATATAATACAAAGAATATTACGTATATGTGTGTGTGTGTGTGTATATATATATATATGACATATACATACATGCACACACACACACATACCCCATATCTTCTTATTCCATTCATCCCTCATTGGACACTTGAGCTGTTTCCATAATTTGGCTATTGTAGATAATGTTGCCATAAACATCAGGGTGCATGTATCAATTTGAATTAGTGTTTTTGTATTCCTTTGACAAATATCCAGTAGTGCAATTGCTGGATCATAGGGTAGTTCTATTTTTAGCTTTTTGAGGAGCCTTCATACTGTTTTCCAGAGTGACTTACCAGTTTGCATTCCCACCACGGTGCAAAAGGCTTCCCCTTTGGCCACATCCTTGCCAACACCTGTGGTTTCTTTTTTAAAATGTTTTTAATGGTTTTTTTTTTTTCTTTTATTTTTGAGAGAGAGAGAGCAGGGGAAGGGTAGAAAGAGAGGGAGACAGAGGATCTGAAGTGGGTTCTTCACTGTCAGTACAGAGCCCCGTGCTGGGCTCAAACTCAAGAACCGTGAGATCATGAACTGAGCTGAAGTCAGACGCTTAACTGACTGAGCCACCCAGACTTGTGTTGTTAATTTTAGCCATTCTGATAGGTGTGAGGTGATATCTCATTGTAGTTTATATTTTGCACTTCCTTGATGATAAATGATGTTGACCATCATGTGTCTGTTGACCATCTGTATGTCTTCTTTGGAAAATGTCTATTCATGCCATCTGCCCATTTAAAAAATTTTTTTTCTTTGAATACCTTTCTAAAATTTAAGTTAATTAACATAGTGTAGTATTGGTTTCAGGAGTAGAATTTAGTGATTCATCACTTACATCTAGCACACAAAGCCTATCACAAGTGCCCTCCTTAATTACCATCACCCATTTAACCCATCCCCCCCACCCAATACCCCTCCAACAACCCTCAGTTTGTTGTCTATATTTAAGAGACTCTTATGGTTTGCCTCCCTCTCTATCATTATATTTATTATTTTTCCTTCCCTTCCCTTATGTTCATCTATTTTGTTTCTTAATTTCCATGTTTCTTAAATTCCACATATGAGTGACATCATATGGTATTTATCTTTCACTGACTTATTTCACTTAGCATAATGCACTCTAGTTCCATCCATGTCGTTGCAAATTTCTGCCCATTTTTTAATTGGATTATTTGTTTTTTGGATGTTGAGTTTGATAAGTTATTTATATATTTTGGATACTAACCCTTTATCAGATATGTCATTTTCAAATATATTCTTCTATTGTATAGGTTTTTAGTTTTATTGACTGTTTCCTTCACTGTAAAGAAGCTTTTTAGTTTCCAACATGTTATTTTTGCTTTTGTTTCCCTTGTTTCCAGAGACATATCTAGAAAGAAGTTGCTACAGCCGATGTCAAAGAAGTTACTGCCTGTGTTCTCTTCTACAATTTTTAAGGTTTTAGGTCTCACATTTAGGTCTTTAATCCATTTTTTTTGTGTGGGATTTCAATTTTTTTTAATTTTATTTTTTTTTAATTTACATCCAAATTAGTTAGCATATAGTGCAACAATGATTTCAGGAGTAGATTCCTTAGTGCCCCTTACCCACTTAGCCCATCCCCCCTCCCACAACCCCTCCAGTAACCCTCTGTTTGTTCTCCATATTTAAGAGTCTCTTATGTTTTGTCCCCTCCCAGTTTTTACATTTTTTTGCTTCTCTTCCCTTATGTTCATCTGTTCTGTGTCTTAAAGTCCTCATATGAGTGAAGTCATATGATATTTTTCTTTCTCTGACTGACTCATTTCACTTAGCATAATACCCTCTAGTTCCATCCTCATAGTTGCAAATGGCAAGATTTCATTCTTTTTGATTGGCAAGTAGTACTCCATTGTATGTATATACCACATCTTCTTTATCCATTCATCCGTCGATGGACATTTGGGCTCTTTCCATGCTTTGGCTATTGTTGATAGTGCTGCTATAAACATTGGGGTGCATGTGTCCCTTCGGAACAGCATACCTGTATCCCTTGGATAAATACCTAGTAGTGCAATTGCTGGATTGTAGGGTAGTTCTATTTTAAATTTTTTAAGCATCCTCCATACTATTTTCCAGAGTGGCTGCACCAGCTTGCATTCCCATCTTTAATCCATTTTTAATTTATTTTTGTGTGTGGTGTAAGAAAGTGGCTTGATTTCATTCTTTTGCGTGTTGCTGTCCATTTTTTCCAACACCATTTGTTGAAGAGACATTCTTTTTCCCATTGGATATTCTTTCCTGCTTTATCAAATATTATTGGCCATATAGTTCTGAATTCATTTCTGTGTTGTTGTTTTTTTTTAAGATTTTATTTCTAAGTAATCTCCCTATCCAACATGGGGCTCCAGCTTACAACCTGGAGATCAACAGTTGCATGCTCTACTGACTGAGCCAGCCAGGCATCCCAAACTGCTCATTTCTGGGTTTTCTATTCTGTTCTTTTGATCTATGTGTCTATTTTTGTGCCAGTACTTTGTTTTGATTATTACAGCTTTGTAATATAACTTGAAGTCCAGAATTGTGATTCCTCCAGCTTCACTTCTCTTTTTTAAGGTTGCTTTAGCTATTCAGGGTCTTTTGTGGTTCCATAAAATGTTAGAATTATTTATCCTAGTTCTGTGAAAAATGCTGTCGGTATTTTGATAGATATTGCATTAAATGTGCGGTTGGCTCTGGGTGGTATACACATTTGAACAATACTTGTTCTTTCAATCCATAAGCATGGAATGCCTTTGCATTTCTTGGTGTCATTTTCAGTTTCTTTCATCAGTTTTTTACAGTTTTCAAAGTACAGGTCTTTCACTTCTTTGGTTAGGTTTATTCCTACATATCTTACTGGTTTGGGTACAATTTTAAATGGAATTGTTTTCTTAATTTCTCTTTCTGCTCGTTCATCACTAGTGTAAGAAGTACAACAGATTGCTGTATGTTGATTTTGTATCCTTCAGCTTTACTAAATTTGTTTATCAGTTCTAGCAACTTTTTGGTGGGTTCTTCTGGGTCTTCCTGCCCCACATCTTAAGTATGGTTGTAGTGACTGAAATAATCACAACTTTTAGTTATAGTCTGGTTGCTATACTGCATAACATTCATACAGTAAGGGCTACATTATTAGATCTTCTCATTGTAACAGTGCAATTTATACATATATACGACTTTCAGATTTCATTTTTCATAGGAATTCTTTTATACCATGGTACAACATAGAGAAGCACAAATTATTTATGTGAAAGAGAAATCAATGAATATTAGATTCCAACTACCAATTGTGTAATTCCTTTTAGAAGTCTTACATTCAGTCATTTTCATTTTATAAATATTTATTGAGCACTTGTTATGTTATTGTTTAATTTCAGTATCTCTTTATCCTAAACCAGATTTACAAATCTTATAAATCTGTTTTTGCCATTGTTCTCTGTCTCAACAAATGTTAACATTTAATGAAGTCAAAATTCTGGGAGCTGTCCCTGGCCTTTTTCTGTCTCTACCTTTTTCATCAATTACCAGGTTTAAAGTCTTTCTCTGTTCTCTATTTGCATTACCACCCCTATGACCCAAATCCTCATCATGAGTCACAGCCTCAGTTTTTGCTTCCTATTAATATACTTTCCTTATGAAAACAGAGATCTTTATGCAATCCAAATGTGACATTCATACTCCAGTTTAAAATTCTTTAGTTTGCCCTTAACCTTAGGATAAAATCAAAAACTCTTTGATTGGTTTATAAATCCCTGTACAGTCTGACCACTAAGCTGTTCCAGCTTTTCCTCTCACTCAGGGAACTCATTGTTTTCGGCAGATAGTTCATGTCTTTACCTCCTCTTCTTAAATTAACACAGCCGATCCCTTATTTGGAGCATTCTTCTCTTTCCCTACCTTTCCACAGCCTGGCTAATACTTGTCATTCATCTTAAAAGTTATTACGAAGTATTATACACAAAAAATGTATATATCTACCGTTAAAAGAATGAAAAAGGAGTATCTGTATATCTAAAATGATACGTCTAGTACCTTCTAAGTCTTTTATGTGCCCCTTTCTGACCATATCTCTTCTCCTTATTCCAAAGATAACCACTGTCCTGAATTTACATTTATAGTCCTGTTCCTTTTCTTTATAATGTCATAACACAAATCTATGTTTCCCTTAGCAATATATGGTTTAGTTTCACTTGATGAAACTAGTTTTACATAGCTGTGGTTCATTTTTACTGCTGTTAAGATCTTTACCTGGGTGACCATTCCGAAATGTGTTATCTATTGTCTTGTTGGTGAGTATTTAGGTTATTCCCAGTTATTTGCTATTATAAACAATATTGCTATGAGTATTCTTGTAATTCTCCTGATACATATGTGCAAGAATATAGGCCTAAGAGAAAAATTGCTCTCTTGTAGGATCTGTGCATTCTCTACTTTACCAAATGATGTCCAATTTTTTCCCAAAGTGGTAATACTAATTTACTCCCTCCTCCTGTATAGTGTTCATGTATAGCCATTGATACTCCATCCTTAGCAGCTCTTGGTGTAAAATGGTATCTCTTGGGTTTTGTATGTATTGCCATGTTTACTAATGAGTTAGAGTGTATTTTCATGTTTATTTGCCATTTGTATTTTATGCCTGTGGTATTTTTTGTCTATTTTCCTATTAGGTTGTTTATTTTTTCATATTGGATTTGAGCAGTATTTATACATTCTAGATACATTCCATTTGATTTCCACTCAGAAAACATAGTGTATTTTATCCATGGTAGGTGCTGTGCTAAACTGAGAAGACAGCTGTGGACAAGAAAGAAACTATCCCTTGGAGCTAGAGAGTATAATGCAAAGTGAAATAAGTCAGTCAGAGAAAGACAAATACCATATGATTATACTCATATGTGGAATTTAAGAAACAAATGAACAATAGGAAAAAAAGAGCCAAACCAAAAAAATAGATTCTTAACTTGAAAGAATGAACTCATGGTCACCAGAGGAGAAGTGGATGGGGGGATGACTTAAATGGGTGAAGGGGATCAAGTATATACTTACCCTGATGAGCAATGAGTAATGTATAGAATTGCTGAATCACTATATTGTACACTTGAAACTAGTATAACACTGTATGTTAACTGTACTGGAATTTAAAATTTTAAACTTAAGAAGAAAAAAGAAACTATCCCTGCTCACATGGGTTCCTGCCCTCACTCTGCTCAAGGAATCAGATAGTAATCAAATCTCTAAAGTAGTTAGATTGTAATAGGTGCTGTTAATATCAGCTCACTTTGTACTTCCTTGGAACGAACTTACCTGACTCCTACTAAATTTGGTCCCTTTGAATACTGTATTTCCACAGCACACATATTAGTAGTATTGTTTGCCTTCCTCTCTAGTTGACAAGTTTTCTGAGATCAGGAACCTTTTTTGTTGTTGTTTGTTACTGTATCTCCAACACTTAACCTGGTGTTGTTTACATGGTAGATGCTTAATAAATACATTTTTTTGAATGAATGAATGGAAAGTTGTCATCAGTGGTAATAACTGAAAATTCAGCATTCGCTGCTGATATATTAGGAGCATAGGCCTGGATTTGGCAATTTGATATGACAAGGACAGGTACAAGTAGAAAGTAAATATTTAAACCTTGCGAATTTCTTTACCCAAAACACAGTTGCCAGGGGAAAGTACTATGTCTAAGTTTTAATTTAGACCTAGTTTTGTGATAAGAAATTACAGAGTAGAGTAATATGCAATAGGAAGCAAACTTAACCAACAAATATATACATGCTGGGTATATATTTTTAGTACATGGATATATTTTTAGTACATGCTGGGTGGGTATGAGAGAAGAGAAGCCATATATTAAAAGCCATATTAAAAGAATATTGGTCATATTCTCTTATCATCACTAGGATATTCACACAGTGACTTGGTACCCTACAGACTTAGTTAATGGGTCTGAAGAGTAATAGTCTAATTTAATAAATACTCTGGGAGCAAGGCTCATTCTAAATATGTCAACTTGGATACTGAAGAGATCAGGGGAGGTGCCAGCCTCTGAAGTACTGGGTCAGAAGCAACCAAGCTGAGAAAGAACAGAAGGCAAACTTCTCATGTGTGAGCCTGAGGTCAGCTGAGGACACGGAAGCCAGAGTCTCTGGACTTGTGTGATTTGGAAGTTAGTTGGGGCTGGTGAAACATGGCACTGAACAGAACATAATCCTGTTTTGGACGTATGCAGCAAAAGTACTTATCGGTCAGACCAAGAAGGTAATGACATGCAGTTTGCCCCATCTGGTGGAAAAAGTACCCAGGAGAACCCAAAGAAGCCATGATGATGGGTTCCCATTCTGGAACACATCTCATGCCTGCTCTGCTAGATCTAGACCCTGTGCTGCAGGTACTATACTTCCATGCACAGAGGTAGCTGAGAAGAAGTAAAAACACAAAAAACTTGCTTAGCATGACAAAAAGGACACAAGGCTACTCATTAAAGTGTATAACAGCTCATCAAAAATCTTCTTAATGACACTGAAAAATTGTAAAATGACAGGAGTGGTGGGTAGTAGAATGTGGCTAATTGAAACCTGTATATAACTTCAAAATCTTTATTCACTCGTGCCACAAATATCAACTGAGTACAGTTACTATATGCCATGAACTGCTAAATCCCACAAGAATAGATGTGTAAAGCAAAGCACCTAGGTTGGCGTTATTTTCGTGGTTGTCTCTTTACCAGAATTACTCTGTGATTGCTCACCTTAAAAATACACATTAATAGAATAAAAGGAGAAGAATATTAGACAAAAAATCAAAAAGAACATTAGGATTTCAGCCTTGTTGATTTATTTGGGTCCAGAGTTTTACTGAAAGCTTTCTGGCAGTAAGAGCAAAGGGAATATATCTAGTTAAGAAATATCAAGAACACAGTTTTTCCTGGCACTGTTTGTGTGATAAATTTATCATGTAGATTTATTGTATAAGAGAAATTGAGTAAGTCCAATGAATGCTAGCCTCAAGAGTACTTATACAGTAAGTGCAGAAGTAGATTTTATAAAGGCTATGTCCTATTTTGACCTTTCTTAAGTTTATTTATTTTTAGAAAGAGAGCATGAGCGGGAGAAGGGCAGAGAGGGAGAGAGAGAATCCCTAGCAGGCTCCACATTTAGTACACAACCTGACTCAGGGCTTGATCCCATGACGGTGAGATCATGACCTGAGCCAAAATCAAGAGTTGGCCATTTAACCACCTGAGCCACCCAAGTGCCCCTTGACTTTTCTTAAAAGGCCAAGGCAACATAGCCTGCTAAGGGTCATAAAACACATACATAAATGTGATACTATGTATGGGATAAGGCACATACATAAATAATTAGAATACAAGGGTCAGAGTAATAGAGAAATTGATATGGGAGTTCAGGGGAGTGAGAGATTAGTTCCAAGATAAAAGGGAAGGACAAGGTCATAACTGATCCTTGAAGGGTGGTAGGATTTGGACATATGAAGTTTAGAAGAGGGTGTTCTCTTATCCCTAGACTATCAGAATCTAGAAATAGCCATATTGAGTAAGCTGAATGTCCAAGGCAAACATGCTAAAGACTAATGAAATGACTCCAAGAAAGAAAATGTGCTATAACTTAAACTTATATAATGTTATATATAAATTATGTCTCAACAAAACTGGAAAAAACAAATCTCAGTATATGTAGATGATACCAGGAAGAAAGGAATGAAGGAAGGAAGGAAAAGAGACAAGAAAGAGAATGTGCAATCTATAGGGCTCTTGGGGCAGACCTGGTTTCATATGCTTGCCTAATCTCACAGAACCTGTTTCTTCAACCCTAAATTAGAGATAATATTAGCTACCTGCCATAATTTTTGTAAAGATTTCAGGAATTAATGTACATGAACACATGTAGCACAATGCTTGATACCACCTGAGTACATAGTGACTTATAATTTCCTCCCTTCCATTTAAGGTAGAAAAAAGTAGTCCTAAGGATTTGGATAATAAGAATGACTGTATGTGGTTATTGAAAGTCACAAATGCTTTATTGGTGACTGGGAGAGGATACCGATGACCTATTGATAAAGTTTTCAGATGACTCTAAGTAAAGGTGAAAACTTCAAGTTCCAGGGGATCTCAGCTCACTAGAACACCATTCTTTTTTTTTTTTTTTATTTGTTTAATGTTTTTATTTATTTTTGAGAGAGAGAGAGAGACAAACAGAGCGTGAGTGGGGAGGGGCAGAGAGAGGAGAGAGAATCCGAAGAAGGCTTCAGGCTGTGAGCTGTCAGCACAGAGCCTGACATGGGGCTGGAACTCACGAACGGTGAGATCATGACCTGAGCCGAAGTGAGATGCTTGACCTCCTGAGCCAGCCCGATACCTCTAGAACACCATTCTAATAAGGAGATTCTTAATGATACTAAATATGAAGTCTGTTTTTAAACAAATCACACCTAGATAAGAGCACAATCACATAAGAGCAACACTTAGGAAAAAACTCAGAACCTTTAGTTGTTACCAGATTCAGTATGAAGCCGATTCATGTGGCTGCTAAAGAGTAAGAGAGGAAAGAGTCACTTATCAGATGACACGATAAGTCTTTGGTGTTAGTTGTCATCAGGTATATACTTTACAGTCCTGCCTTGCCTTACTTAGTCTTTATGTAACATTTACACTATTGGCCACACAGTCTTGACTTCCAGAGAAACAAATTCCTAATTTTCTCTACTATGAGCATTCCTGAAATTTTTTTCAAGCTTCTTTTTACTGATACCGGCCCCTCTAGTGATAGTTTTTCTCAAGTTTCTCTTCTCAATGTCTGCTGTAAAGCTCTTTTTAAAATCTCCTTTCTTTGAGCCTACATGTATGAAGTCTTTTCCACACGTACTGTCCTGTCTGAAACTTTCCCCCTGTCCAGCTAGTTTACAGTCTTTTCCTCTCCCTACTTTTCCACACTCATCCCACTGTTCTTAATCTGCATGCTTTACAAGATGTCCCAGTCCATTCTAGGAATAGGACATCTGAAGACATCTCTATCTTTGTCTCCTGCCCCAGGGTCCTGTCCTAGTTATCAGGTTTATGTCTAGTTGCCAAAATCACCATGCTTCCACACCCTGGCATATCTTATAGGCACTCAAAAAGCAACGTGCCTAAAACTTACCTAGTATATTTCTCCCAGCCTGGTCTTGCTGTTGCAGTTTCCATTTGCAGTGGTAAATGCTCTGTGTGTCATCACTAATGCTACCATCCACACTCTCAACCAAACTACAAACTATGACATCCTGTCTTTCACAAAGTCCTGCCAGTTTTACTACTTGAATATTCCTTGAATTTGTCGTTTTATCTCCCACTCCTACTCTCCCACTTTTAATTCTCATTGTCCATCTGGATTCGTGAAGCCTCCTAACTGGTCTCCTTTACCTCCTAAAATTGACTTCCACAACTCCCACAGCTACCAGAGTGCTTGGCTAAACTACAGATCTTACCCTCTTGCTCAGGAGGTCCCATTGCCTACAGTGCAAAGATCAGGCTCTTTAGCAGGACATAAAAAAACTCCACAGTCTTGCCTATCAACCTCTCCAGCCTTACTTCTCTCTAATTCCCATTTCTAACCTCCAAATTGGCTGTAATTCCTAGAATATCACCTATCCGGTGATTGAAAGTGGGCCTCTGTTAGTCTTTCCACTATGCTTGTCTTGCTTTTAGGCTTCTCCACACATCCTATTCCATCCTTGCCTAGGTAATTCCTATTCATATCCCCTCTCCAGGAAGCTTTCTCTGACTCCTCAGTCTGAGTTGAGTATTGTTCCTCTATCCGACTGTAACATCTTGGTGTAACACTCTAATTACGTTTACAATACTATATTGACTAGTGCACCTAAGTGATCAATAAGTATTCGCTAAATTCTTTTTTTTCCCTAAGTTTTGTTTTTAAGTAATCTCTGCACCAAAGGTGGAGCTTAAACTCATGATCCCGAGATCAAGAGTAACACGCTTCACTGACCAAGCCAGCGAGGCGCCCCAGTATTTGCTAAATCCTTACATGTTTCTCTGTCATACTAGCCATTAAATTCCTTGGAGACATATCCATCTTTTATCTTTATCAACTAGCTCTGTACTCACTTTCTTCTGAGCTCCAAATGCCTACTACATATCTATCCTCGGATAGCTTACTGGTGTTAAAATCATACTTCTAAAATCGAATGCCTGTAAAGCTTCTATTTTCTCAGCCTTCCCACCCTTCCCCGATAAAAGAAAAAGAAAGAAACATTCTAATCTGCTTCTCCTCCCGAGCCCTCTAGCTCTCACTCATGCCTGTGCAAAACAGAAATATGGTCATCATCTTGGATGCCCCTCCTCCTTCCATTCTCCCTTTACCAGATCTCATTGGGGCTCCACTAGAAAGCAGAATCATTCTGGATGACCTCCTGTTCTGAAATTTTGTTATTCTGGTAATCAGCAGCTTGATTTAGCCACAATTATATAGCATTTTCAGGTTGGAAGAGGCAGCTTAGTAAATAGTTAAGTTTCAAACTCTGGAATAAGATTGCCTGATTCACATACCATATGTGCCACTTACATAGCTGTGTGACTCTGAACTTAATAATTGAATATTTCTCTGCCTTCGCTTCATCTTTAGAGTGAAGATTAAATAAGGTAATGCGTAGAAAACACTTAGCATAGTACACAGACATAACGAGACTTCACAAGTAAGTAAAATGACCTCGTATTGTATTCAAGTAGGTGCTTTCCTTTGCTTTCAATGTGATTTCCAAATCTAAAGGAGCTGAGGTTGGTAATTACTCATCTTTCATGTTTGTTAGGAAATTTTTTAAAAACCTGCCTTTTATCTTTTATTGGTGAGAAAACTCTTTGCTGCTTTAAAGAGTACCCTTTTGTTGTAGGCAGAGAACTTGAAGTCATTTTTATTCTCTTGGTAAAATTTGCTAAGGATGTACGTGTATCATAGAAATACAAGGTGTCATCATTATTTTTTTTTTCTCACATAGTCTGTTGATTTTCTTATTTCTCACATAAGTACAAACAGTTGACTTCTAGGGGTTGCTAAGCCACACCACCAGGAGAATTGGAATATGGCTTCTGTCAACACAGAGCCACACAGGCCATGCTTTCTGATGATCTCTGTGCCTGTCTCCCAACAAGGACAGGAGAGAATAAAGAACAGTTGCACTGAGGAGCTGTGGGTAACTTCAAGAGAATGGCAGAATTGACCTAGTGACTGGTGATAGACTATTGTACTGAATAGCACTGACTCTGGGGGAAGACTGCCTGGGTGACTGGCCATTTCTAATAGTGTGACCTTGAGTAAGTCATTTAATCTGTCTGTGCCTTCGTTTCATCATCTCTCAAAATGTCGGTAATCTCTGTCACAATGTTGTGGGGGGGGAGCATTAAATGAATTAATATTTGTAAACCACTTAAAACAGTGTCTGTTATATAAATATTTTCATTATTATTATCGATGGTGCTGGTAGTAGTGGTTGGCAGTGGCCAAATGGCAACTAGAGGCTTAATTGTAACTGGATGAAGCAGCATGCCAGCCATCTCGTAGCTGTTCTCAGAATTGTTGACCACACGTTTTTAGGTACACTGAAAGCGGCATCCCTTGAATCTTCTCTAACAATGCATTTATAATGTAACATTCATCAGATCTCCAAGAAAGTAAAATGCTGACACATAGACCCATAGTTGATTACCCGTGATTTAACTTCACTGGCCTTCATCCTAAATTATAGGATTTAGACTAGCTGGTTTCTAAGTCCCCTTCCCACTGTGAATTTGTGAGTCTTTATTTACTCATCAAATATATTTATTCCTGTGCTCTTGTTTTCCTTTGAGGTTTGCTCCATTTAGTATCCCTTTTATTTTTTAATTTTTTTAAGATTTTATTTTTAAGCAATCTCTGTACCCAGCATGGCGCTTGAACTTACAACCCTGAGATCTAGAGTTGTATTCTGTACCAGCTCAGCCAGCCGGGTGTTCCTAGTTTCCCTTTTAATATGCTTGTCAGCATGAGTTCATATACTGAATTCATGTTAATGTTGCATTCATCTGGTTTTTTTTTTTTTAATTTTTTTTAATGGCTTTATTCGTTTTTGAAAGACAGAGAGATACAGAGCGCTAATGGCAGAGGGGCAGAGAGAGAGAGGGAGACACAGAATCGGAAGCAGGCTCCAGGCTCCAAGCTGTCAGCACAGAGCCCGATGCGGGGCTTGAACTCACGAGCTGTGAGATCATGACCTGAGCCGAAGTTGGATGCTTAGCCGACTGAGCCACCCTGTCACCCCCATTCATCTGGTTTTAAGAACATGTCTAAATTTAGAATAACTAGAGCTTGGCACATGAAAAGTTACTAATTTTTTTATTATGTAAATTTTCAATCATAAACCAAAGTCAGAAATCGGTAAATGAACCTCCCTCACCATGCTTCGAAATTGTCAGCTCATGGTTAATCGCTTTTCATATACTTCTTCCTCCAATTATTTTAAAATATTTTCCAGCATTATATTACTTTAGTCATAAGTATTCCTATATATAACTCTAAAAGATAAATTCTTTTTCTAAGATACATAATCACAATACCATTGTCACATGTAAAAAAAAAAATGAATACCCCTTTGTGGCTGAACCATTGTTTAAAAAGAAGAGCAAACTAGTTGTTAGCTAGGCCTAGCATAAATATTTAGCCATCCTCATTCATTCAACAAAATATCCATCTGTAGATCACCACCACCCCCCCCCAAAAAAAAGCCTAAGTATTAAGTAATGTACTGTGGAGAAAAGTCTCTCTCCTGAGTAATTTAGTAGGGATTTCAATTCTGAAAAGTATACCCCAAACACCAATTAAATGTGCCAGAAGCAATTTATTCATCCTCCTAGAGAAAAATAAAAGTAGAATGTCTTTTTTGAATTGCGGTTTTCCATGAGTGTGGGTAGGCCATTTACTAATGAATTATTATGGAAGTCTTCATTTCATTTGTGACACAGCATTTGATTTCAGATGCTTTAATTTGCAGGTGGCTTTATTTAAGTTAGTTCAAGGATTTAAGAAGAGAAATCTTTTCATGTTCATTTATAGCACATTTAAAACCTGTAAATAGGGCACCTGGCTGGCTCAGTCAGTTAAGTGTCCGACTTTGGCTCAGGTCATGATCTCACGGTCCACGAGTTCGAGCCCTGCGTCGGGCTCTGTGCTGACTGACAGCTCAGAGCCTGGAGCCTGTTCAGATTCTGTGTTTCCCTCTCTCTCTGACCCTACCCTGTTCATGCTCTGTTTCTCTCTGTCTCAAAAATAAATAAACGTTAAAAAAAATTTTTTTAAAAACCCTGTAAATATTAAACCTCTTGTCTTATATAAAACATTAAGAGAAAGACTAATATCTTCTGTTTCTTATTTTTCAAAACCTGATATTTTACTATTTCCTTCCTTACAAGTTTGTAATCTGAACCTTCTCTAAAAGTTCTATTTGTCAAGAGTAGCAATAGTACAAATATTTCTAGTGTCACATAGTTCTTCATAGGACCTTAAGCAGTTTATTTCTTACAGTTTTTTAAATGTTTGTTTATTTATTTATTTGGCGGTGGGGGCAGGGGGTAGGGAGAAGGGGGGAGAGAGAGACTCGTAAGCAGGCTTCACACTGTCAGTGCAGAGCCTGACATGGGGCTCGATCTCATGAACCATGAAATCATGACCTGAGCTGAAATCTAGAGTCAGGCCCTTAACCATCTGAGCCACCCAGGCACCCCTCTTTCTAATACCTTTAATTTTAATTCCTATTTCTTGGAAAAAATTACTTTGAAGAGGCCGCTTCTCATTTATTTACAGTGAAATTTGGGAATAAGAACTTATTTCCATTACATTCCAATATCTAATGCAAAATTTCCATTTTCTCTTTTTTAAAATGGATCATTAACATTTTAAGAAAGAGTTCACCAAACTGAATTATCATTCATTCCTTGAGGAGGAGATTTTGTATGGTATGATATATTATATAATATATAGTATAAAATTCTAACAGGAAGTTGTACATGACTGAGGTTGTATGTGGCACTGGCTCCACAATAAATAGTATTATTTTCATTATGTAAGACCAAGATTGGAACTTTATAGCTGCACTGGTCATTTTAGTCATCAAATTTTTTGTGTTATTTAAAAATAAACTTTTCTTTTTTGAAAAGTTCCAGATTTATAGGAAGTTGCCAAGATAGTACAGAGAGTTACCATAAATCCCTTACCCAGTTTCCCTTATTGTTAACATCTTATATTACTATGGAACCAACTAAGGAACCAATATTTGTCTGTTACTATTAATTAAATTCTGTATGTTACTCAGATTTCACTCATTTTTCCCTCCTCTTTCAGAATCCCTTTCAGGAGATCAACATTATATTTAATCAGCATGCTTCTTCAGGCTCCCGTGGGCTGTGAGAATCAGTCTTTGTTTTTAATAGCCTTGACAGTGCTGAGCTGTACCAACAGCTATTTTGTACAATATCCCTCAATTTGTGTTTGTCTGATGTTTTTCTCATAGTTAAACTAAGGTTATAGGTTTCGGGGAAGAAGATTATAGAGGTAAAGTGCCCTTATTTTCGTGTCATGTTTAGGGGTACACGATGTCTACATGACTGAGATAGTGTTTGCCAGGTTTCTCTACCATAAAGTTACTTTCCTCTGCTTTTCCATGCCCTTCCTCTTTGTAAGCAAGTCACTAAGTGCAACCCACGCTCAAGGTAGGAGAGAAGTTAATCTTCACCTTCTTGAGCAATGGAATATCTACATCAAATATTTGGAGTTCTCCTATATAGGAGATTGTTTTTCTTCCTTCCTTCCTTCCTTCCTTCCTTCCTTCCTTCCTTCCTTTCTCCTTCCTCCTTCCTCCTTCCTCCTTCCTCCTTCCTCCTTCCTTCCTTCCTTCTTCCTTCTTCCTTCTTCCTTCTTCACTCATACATGTATTTATGGAGTCATAGATTTTATACTTTGGAAAAACCAGTCATACCTTGACTCTCCCTCCCTTTAAAGAAGCCACAAGTGCTGTGTACAGCACTCAGCTACCCTTTTTTTTTTTAAGTTTATTTATTTATTTTGAGAGAGAAAATGCGAGCAGGGGAGGGGCAGAAAGAGAGGGAGAGTGAGGATCCCAAGCAGGCTCTGTGCTGACAGTGCAGAGTCCAATGTGGGGCTCAAACCCACAAACCGTGAAATCATGACCTGATCTGAAGTCGGATGCTCAACCGACTGAGCCACCCAGGTGTCTCACAGCCACCTTTTTTTTTTTTTAACTTTAAATTTTGAGATCTAGATTTATATACACTTATGAGGAATAACACAGAATGGTCCCATATCTACTTCATACAGTTTTCCCCAGTTTGAGTAAGGAATTGATGCAATCCACCAATCTTAATCACGTTTCACCAGTGATACATCCACTCATTTCTATGTGATTGTGTATTTATATCTGCAATTTTTTTCACATGTGAATTACTGTGACCATTAGTCCTCAAGTTTAAATGCTACTTGAGTATAATAACAGGACTGTACAATGAAAGAAAATAGATATTGCTTTTGGCTTTATTAGACATTGGAGGACACTCAGAATAAAGGACCCTGGAATGCCTCTATGTTAAGGGTAGTTCTGTTCTGTACTCAAAATATTTGTGGCTGAGACCTTGGTATATATACTTTTTTGTGAACGGGCTTTTTTGGGAAGTGTACTGTGTTACCTTGGCAAGAGCACTTTGAAAGTTCAGTGTTTCCATAAAGATTTTCCTAGAGCTGCTAAACATTTTTTGTGTAATATAAAAAATTACTTTCCCATACCAGCAGGTGGAAGCAAGAGCAGTCTTATTGTGTACTTGACTTTCCAAGTATACTGGCATGTTCTGTAGACAATCTATTCGTGATTCAAAGTATCTTTATGATATATCCCTTAATTACTTTGCTTCAAGAATTTTATTGTCTTGGCACTTTCTCTTGATTGCTTTATTACCTTATTTACTTCGTGTCTCGGGCTGAACTTAATAGTTATTCTGGGACAAATTTAGATTTTTATCACTTTTCTAACTCACTGATTGAACAGTTAACAACATGTGTGCTTTGCATTGAACATTCTTCCACATTTGCTAAGAAACACAAATATGACTAAGACATGCACTGTGTTCTCAAAGAACTTATATTCTAGTAGAATTAGAAGGAGAATGTCTTCATTCCTCCCCTGACCTGGGAGAAACAGATCAGTCAGCCTTCCTAGTTTTTCTCCAGCCAATATGTGGCTGGTATTCAATATTCATATAAATTTTAATTCATTCAATAAATATCTGCTGAGTACCAGGTACTATATAGGGGCTTAACTTATAAATTTATGCTTTTTTCCTTATAGATTAAAAAAAAGACCAAAGCAATCTTTATATGTATCATTAATTTTTTAAATTTTTAATACAGATCATATGGAGTAAGTATCCAATTGACATATAGACCCAGAAACATTGAACCTAAGACATTTAGAAGTTAGAAGTAGCTAATGTTAGTAACATTTCCTTGAATATACTTGGAAGACCTTCTACAAATGCTAGTTGAAATAAAATGGAAGCATGATACTCTAGACCAGTTCTGTTAGCTATTTAGTAACAGCTAATAAGAATGATAAGGGGCACCTGGTGGCACAGTCAGTTAAGTGTCTGGCTATTGATTTTGGCTCAGGTCATGGTCTCATGGTTTCATGAGTTCAAGCCCTGCATTGGGCTCTGTGCTGACAGTGTGGAGCCTGCTGGGGATTCATTCTCTCTCTCTCTCTCTCTCTCTCTCTCTCTCTCTCTCTCTCTCTCTCTGTCTCTCTCTCTCTCCCTCCCTCCCCTCCCCTCCCCCCCACTCACACTGTCTCTGTCTCTCTCAAATAAACTTTTTAAAAAGAATGATAATAAAACATTTTATACAAAGGATAGAAATGAAAGAGGAGAATCAACATCTAAGGCTGTGTGTGTGTGTGTGTGTGTGTGTGTGTGTGTGTGTGTGTGTGTATGCGCGCGCGCATGCGCATGTGTATGTGTGGAAAGTGAAAGATAAAACTTCCCCAAGGCAGTTATTTGTTCTGTCATCTAAATTCCCCATCGGTTTAGGGGCGCTTGGATGTCTCAGTTGATTAAGCGTCCAACTCTTGATATCGGCTCAGGTCATGATCTTAGGGTTTGTGAGATACGCCTTGTGATAGGCTCCACACTGACAGCATGGAACCTGCTTGGGATTCTCTGTCTCCCTCTCTCTGTGCCTCTCCCCTACTCACATTCTCTCTGTCTCTACATAAACAAATAAATAATTTCCCATCAGTTTATTCCTATAAAATTTGCTGACTTGTGTTCTAATCTTTTGTGTCTTGTTCACAAGTCTGTAAGTTCCTAAAAGGCAATACCTTCATAACTTCAGTAAGTATTTATTAAAGGAATGACTGAATCAATTAATTTACTTCATGGCACATCCCTTTATGATGAACCTTTTTTGGTAATACAATCTGGAATCTAAGCATAGTCAGTATGACATAGTCAGATGACAGTAGTCATGACATAGTCATGACATAGTCATGTCATAGTATGACATAGTCAGATGACAGTAATAACTCAATGTAACTTACCTGAAAAATTAACAGGGAATTAAGAACTAGCATTTGGGGGCGCCTGGGTGGCGCAGTCGGTTAAGCGTCCGACTTCAGCCAGGTCACGATCTCGCTGTCCGTGAGTTCGAGCCCCGCGTCGGGCTCTGGGCTGATGGCTCAGAGCCTGGAGCCTGTTTCCGATTCTGTGTCTCCCTCTCTCTGACCCTCCCCCATTCATGCTCTGTCTCTCTCTGTCCCAAAAAAAATAAATAAACGTTGAAAAAAAAAAAATTAAAAAAAAAAAAAAAAAAAAGAACTAGCATTTGTTGGGTAAAAGTTTTCTTAGAATGCCTTGGCTGAACCTTACCTATGTGAAATGTAGATTGTTTGCAGCTTCCTAGGAGTACACTTTTTCAAGTGGTTTACTACTTACCTAAGAACAGTTAATCAAAGGGCTCTGAAAAAGAGCGAGACCCGGTGCAAAGGGTAGCCATCAGGTTGCCCCAGTTTGAATTGTTTTAATCTTTGGAAATGGGTGACTACAAGCTGCCCATTCCTACATGGCCTGTTTTTCAGAGCTGGATGAAAGCTGAAGTAGAGCACTTGTAGCAGTCCTTCAGATAACAGATCAGATAAGTGACGTCAGTATGTGTGCCTTACCTGCCTTTTCTCCCCCACTACGAGCAGGGCAGAAGATCAAAGAGGTGCAACTAGTGAGAAATCTGCTATTTTCCTTCTCTAGGATGCAGTTGCAACATGAGTGTGGCGTGGTAGTTAAGAATATGGGCTTTGTAAGCACATCTAGTTTTAAATCCCAGCTCCACACCTGCGGTATGACCCTGACCCTATATGCCTCTTGGCTTCTTGGAAGAATTAACTAAGAAAAGTCACGTAAACTCTTGATATGGTGCCGGCACTTTAGCAGGCTCTTCATAAACAGTAGGGGTGATGATGATAACATCAGTCATAGGTGTGGCAAGTTTCTAGCTTACGAGCCTCGACGAAGATTGGTAAACTGAGGTTGGGAATTCATTAGAAAGAAAAATTTTGGGGGCGCCTGGGTGGCACAGTCGGTAAAGCGTCCGACTTCAGCCAGGTCACGATCTCGCGGTCCGTGAGTTCGAGCCCCGCGTCGGGCTCTGGGCTGATAGCTCAGAGCCTGGAGCCTGTTTCCGATTCTGTGTCTCCCTCTCTCTCTGCCCCTCCCCCGTTCATGCTCTGTCTCTCTCTGTCCCAAAAATAAATAAACGTTGAAAAAAAAAATTTTTTTTTAAATAAAAAAAAAAGAAAGAAAAATTTTGAACATATTGCATTTGAGATGTCTGTGGGGTCTGGTCCTCTAGCTAGGCATCTGGGTAGAATCATGGAAGTCACCAACTTTTTTGAATGGGTACAGGAAGAGAAGCCAACAAAGGAGACTGAGAAGAAATGGTCAGAAAAGTGGAAGAAGGACTAAGAAAGAGTAAAAGTGAGCTTTGCCAGAGAACTTTTAGTGACATAATGTGGACGACTTAGTGACAAGACAAAGAAGTAGAGACACCAGGTGGGACATTTGCAGGATGCAAAAACCGAAGACTAAGTAGGGAGACACATCTTTCTTTAAAACTAAGAAAGAACATGGGAACCGGTAGAGATTCAGGAGGTTATCATACTTAATTACATTTTCTGTAAACTCATTAACCAAGCTAGACGGGTCTTTCTGGACATTAATTCTGCTAAATAACATCAAAAGTAACAATTTTGGCTAAGAATGTGAGTCTCTCTTTACTGGTACAAGTTGACTTATCCTAAGGCATTTAATTCTATAACATTCTTTTTGTAAAGCAGTTCTATCCTGAGCCAAATTGAAAGTTCCTTAAATAAAAAAGCTGTTGCCTGGACCATTAATAACTAAAATACCAGATGCTTATCTTTTTTAGGGGGCTATAAGTACCCAAAATGGAGCTCACTAACTATTGAGTACTACTCATGAATCTGTTTCTCCAATGCAACAGTCCATTCAGAAGAAAAAAATATTAGCAACATTCAGAATGCTTGAGTCCAATATGTGCCATTATTTCCATTCTGCATCATCTCTAATTGCAGATCAGGGCTTTATAAAATGCCCCACGAAGGCTAAATACTGTCAGGTGGAGCTACTTGTATATTGGACATGTAGATAGAAAAGAAGTATTAAATAACCTTAAGTCAATCACTTCTTGGCCTTTTGATCAAAGTCAAGTGGAAGTTTTTGGACACTATGTTAGGTTCAGGGTCTATTGGTATCACTAAAAACCAGTTTCCACTTAAGGTCTGTTGGACATATAGCCAAGTCAATAGGTGAATACACTTCAGTCTGATAAGTGCTTTGGTCAGTGTACGTTTAGGGTACTGTAGGTGCACAGAGGAATAATTCCTATTGGGGCACCTCAGTGGCTCAGTTGGCTAAGCATCCAACTCTTAATCTCAGCTCAGGTCATGATCTCACAGTTCGTGAGATCGAGCTCCACATGATACTCTGCGCTGACACTGCAGAGCCTGCTTGGAATTCTCCATCTCCCTGTCTCTCTGCCCCTCCCCTGCATGCGCTGTCTCTCACTCTTCCTCTCTCTCAAAAATAAACATTTTAAAAAAATAAACATTAAAAAAAATGGAACAGCTGGAGGTAATCAAAAAGACTTCCTGGAGAAGGTGAGGTCTGAGTTGAGATCAAAAGCCGCAGTGGCTCAGTTGATTAAGTGTCCGACTCTTGGTTTCAACTCAAGTCATGATCTCGTGGTTTCTGAGTTCAGGTTCTGTATCAGGCCTGCTTGGGATTCTCTCTCTCTTCATCTCTTTCTGCCCTACCCAGCTTGTGCTTGCTCGCTCTCTCTCTCTCCCTCCCTCCTTCCCTCCCTCCCTCTCTCCCTCCCTCCCTCTCTCCCTCTCTCCCTCCCTCTCTCCCTCCCTCTCTCCCTCCCTCTCTCCCTCTCTCTCTCTCTCAAAGTAAATAAAGAAAAGATAATTCCAGTCTGGGGGCATTGAAGTCCTCAATAGCAGCTTGTAAAGAAAGATTAGTTCTAAAGTAAATACTAGGAATATTTGCCAAGTATTTTGAAGAATTGGGACAAGTTTCAGGAAATGCTATGCAACCACCAGAAAGAATGTATAAAATGTAAATTGTAGGGAAAAGAAGTTAGGATGTTTTGCATAATGGTCTTCACTCAAGTCTTGGCTCTAATAAAACACATTTCCCTGCATGGATATTTATTTGTGATGTTGATGTACGATGCTGTTGCTGTAGTATTTTAGCCATATCAATCCCATCTCACTTCAAGTACACAGCGTCTACTATGTGCTCAGCAGGGTGCAGTGTGTTAGAGTTGAGGATTTTGACAAAAGAAGACACAATGGTTATTGTGCTTGAGAAAGCCCTCGTCTAATTTAGAGTATGAGTCAAACCAACTGAACGGGTGGATGACAGTAATTTAAATACCTAAAATGAATGGCATAGGTAAAAGGTGATAGAAGCTCAGATTTGGATGAATTTGAATGGTCAAAGAAGACTTGATAGGAGGAAATGGAGGCCTTTATGCCAGTAGGTCAGAAAATTTCTGAAAGTATATTCTATAAAATGTTTTGCAAAAGTTTTAAGACAGTAATTAACTCAGTATAATTGTGGCATGCTCATTTTTCCAAATGCAGCTCTGCAGTCTGGTGATCTATGTCAAAATCCACACCACTTGATTTTTTTTGCCTGAGTACTTCATTTGTTTGCTGGACATAGGAAACATCAAACCTAACAAATATGCCTTCCTGTCAATGCTGTTATATTATTCTGTATTATTTCTTAGAAGTTTCAGAGTTTTGTGTTGAAAGTGTTTTAAAGAGAAAAGAAACAATGAAGAAGGTGTGGCTGGGACAGAAATAATAGAGCCTGGAAGTTTAGGGAAAGAAAAAAACTAGTGTTTAATTAGACAGTAGAAATCTCAAATTTAATCTAGATTCTCATTTTCAAATAATTGCATGTATTAACTCCTGTAGAGAAGACAGAATCACATAGTATTGCCTGTTTTCAACTTTTGTACTTCTTGGTTGCAAAAAGTGACTAGAAAAATCCATTCCCAAGGGTATAATCATATTTGCTAGAGTGATTGCAGGTGCACTGGTTTCTCCACACAGGTGCAGTTCTCCAGGGCTGCAGAGGCACTGAAGGGGGAGAAAAGGTAAATGTACCAGCACCTGAAGCATTGAATGAGCTTGAAGTCATAACAAAGGGGAATAAAGATACTCCGCAAAATGATGATATAAGAGGAAAAGCAGAGAGAATGCAGATAGAAAAATTCCCAGTAGATCAAAATATTTTAATTTTTTTTAAAAAGGCAGTTTTCATTCTTTTTGAAAATATTTATTGTGAGAGCGGATGCGTGCACAAGCAGGGGAGGGGGAGAGAGAGAGGAAGAGAGAGAATCCTAAACAGACTCTGCACTGTCAGCACAGAACCTGATGCGGGACTCAATCTCAAAAACCATGGGATCATGAACTGAGCTGATATCAAGAGTCGGGCACTTAACTGAGCCACCCAGGTGCCCCTAGATCAAAATATTTTAGTTAGAAATAGGAGGGAATCCTTCAGTCTCCTTTTCTTTGGTAACAAGAATTGTAAATCCTGAAAGAAATTAAGATAAAATCCCAGAAGGTAAGAAGAAAGTATGACACAAAATTTAATGTGTTCTTTTGACACATAAAACTATGGTTTCTAAATTTTCTTCCTTTCTTTTTACCCTCCCTGTATTTGGGGAATAGTATCACTTCAAGAAAGTGGTAGTTTTTCATGAATTGCAACAGAAACTGTACAAGGGTGATTATGGGTGTATCTGTTCAGCCAAGGTGGAGGTTCTGATACCTTCACCAGTTTCACTGAGTTAAAATCAGGTATGCTGTAACCAAACACTCAACCTTGAGGTAAATGTTAGGAAATAAAGGAAAACCAGTGGAGGTTCATCTTATCAGTAAATGTTTGAGGTAATTTTCTCTTAAAGGTGTTTAACAGTAATGAAAAGTTGTCTGTAATAATTGGTTTGTACTCAGAAGAGTTGTGAAAAGAACAGGTGATTAGCTACCAAAGTCTTGTGTTTCAGTCATCAGTCCACTTGCTGGTCATTATGTCAGTAATCCCATGGCCATCCTCTTTACTTATACTAGAACTTCCTCAGAAACCCAGTCAGTAGTGGTGATGTCTTACTGCTCCTCGAGGCTTCAGTTCTGTGTATCCATAAGAGATTGTGGAAATAATTATTTTAGACATTTTCAGCTAGCTCCACACGCTGAACTTTGCATCCCTGTTAATTTCAGCCACCACCAAGCATATGAAACCCTCCAATCATCCATCATTTCTTGTTGTGACCTTCATACTTTTGCATGTATGTGCTCATTCCTTTACCAGTTTTCATTCCTTTATCAGTTCGGATCCTCTATGAAACAAATAACATAAAACTGCATTCAAGCTGGCTTAAATATAACTGGAAAACAGGTCTAGGTCAGGTTTCAGAATTAACTGTTATAAGGGTGATGTCAGTAAATATTTGCTTTCCTTCCTTTATTCTTCTGTTTACAGTGTTTATTTCATCCTAAGTCAGGTTCTACATAAGGTGGATGCCAGCTGCAGTCAAGAACACAAGCTTGCTTGGTCACACACAGTGGAAATAAGACCTGTTTCTCTCACAGGAGTTTGAGGGTACGGGCAGCCACGTTCACAGATCGTGGACATGGCAGGGGGTGTGGTAGTCATGGTGTGCATGGGTACTAGGAAGAAATATGTGCATAGACTTAGTTAGAGGGAGGCAGTGAATGGCTGGACAATGAACAAATATTTAGCTATCTATTCTACTCTTAGACTTCTGCCTTGTTATTTCTGGAACCCTTGTCCTGTAGTCAACAAACTCCTCCCCTTTTGATACTCTCTGGATTGTCTTTTCTTCTAGTAACCATTACTGAAATCCACTCAACCCTGGGGAAAATATTTTCTCTATATCCCTCTCTTTCACACCCCATATATCACAAAGTAAAGAGGAAAGACCACATCTTCTTTGTTTGCCAGCTCCTGCCTTGCCCTCACTTATGCTCCCAGACCAATACTTCTTCACCATTGTATAAACACCTTCAAGGCTCATAATCTGGTTTTATCATTCTATACCCTGCTCATGATGTCCTCCACCAGATACCTGGTTGGTCTTCTCCATTCTTTGAAGACTTTGGTTTCTGGCTCAGTCTTCCTTTCTATTCCCAGGCCCAGCTGTCAAGCTGCTGACTCCAGTGTCCACATAAACAATTTATCCAATACTAGATTGCATTCTTCAACTCATTTATATCAACCATCCACTTCTGGAAAAATGTCCTGAATCGTATCAGACTGCTTAACCTTTGAATTCTTAAATTCAAACCCACACTTTTTTACTACAACCTAACTACTCCCACTTTACCTGTTTTATTGATTTTACTGAGACTGCAGTCTCTTTTCTTATCTAAAACACATCCAACTTGGGGCACCTGGGTGGCTCAGTCAGTTGAGTGTTTGACTTCTGCTCAGGTCATGATCTCTTGGTTTGTGAGTTTGAGCCCCACATCCAGATCACTGCAGTCAGCCTGTCAGCACTGAGCCTGCTTGGGAACCTCTGTTCCCCTATCTCCACCACTCCCCCATTTGCACTCTCCCAAAAATAAAAAAATAAAAATAAAAGTAAAATATATCCAACTCTAGAGAATCACTTAGATGTACTCTACAGTTCTTTACCTTCTTCCTATCCCTCAATCATTGTAGTCTCACCTCCACCCCACCATCCCGCTGACACTACTCTTGCCAGAATCATCAATGACATTCCTGTTGCTAAATTTAACAGACTCTTCCATCTTTCTTGAGATTTGTACATTTGGCAGTTATTTACTCCCTTTTTTTTTTTTTTTTTTTTTTTTTTTTAAGTAGCCTCCACGCCCAGGGTGGGGCTTAAACACTCGACCTTGAGATCGAGAGTTGAATGCCCTACCAACCCAGCCAGCCAGGCACCCCTCCCTCCCTTTTTTTCTGCTTACTTTTCACAGCTTCCTAAATCCATTCTGGTTTGGTTTTCCTTTATCTCCATGATTAAACTAGAGTTAGGGCTCAGTTCTGTTCTTAATCTGCAAACTCCCTTGGGCCAGTTCAACCATTCCTCTAACTCCAATTATCATCTCATATTAATGAATTCCATTTAAATGTGCCACACCACTTCAAACTTGGCATGTCCAAAATTGAATATCTCTTCCCTCTCTCCAAAAAACCTCCTCCTCTTTCTACATTGCCTATTTTAATGATGTTACCACCATCCATACATCCAATTACAAGAACCTTGGACAACATCCTTGACTTTCTCACCCTCCACCCCTATACCAAGTACCAAGTCATACTGATTCTACTTCCTGAATATCTTTTAAGTCACTCCAGTTCCCCCCTTTTCCTAATTCAGTATACCATGATATTATGCTCCAGTTACAGGAGTAGCTTTCCTCTAGTATAATCTCTCTTTCCCAAACCTTTCAACTCACTTTGATTTGGGCAATTTCTCTAAAATGTATACCTTATTTCATCTCTTACCTGGTTAAAACCCTTCAGTGGCTCTCTCACAGACTTCAGGTTGAACTCTTTATTGATTCCCAAGGCTCTTCATATTCTGTAGTCCTTACTGACCTTATCAGATTTCTCTCTCCTTACAGCTTTTGGCATTTAGATAATTTCTGGATGTAGTCCAGATGTTGGCTTGCTCCTTGTTGCCTCTGTAAAATCTTCCAAGAAAAGTTCCTTCTGAGGTCTTTCAGAGTTCCCTCTGCTTATACCTGTCATCTCACTCACCTCAATATAGAATAATAGTTCCTTTATCAGTTTGTCTCTCCACAATAATAGCAGAATCTTAGTAAGTTTGTCCGTTTATCTTTGATGCCTGTCACAATGACCAGACAATATATGCTCATAAGTATTTGTTAAGTGAATGACCTTAAATAAGTCATTAGCCTCTCTGAGCCTCAACTGCCTCATCATTAAAAAGGGAATAATGCACTGCCTACCTCATAGGGTCGTTTTGGGGTCTTGTAAGATAATAGGATTGAAGTTTAGCATAGCAGTTAAGAGTGTGAGTTCTGGATCTCTATTATCTCCGTCTGGTTTTTAATCCTAGCTCACACCATATAACCAGCTATGTGACTTTGGACAAGTTACTTAACTTTCCTGTGTTTTAGTTTCCTCTTTAGTAAAATGAGAATAACTACAGTATCTGCCTCATAGTTTTGTTTTGAGGACTAAGTGAATAAATGGCAAGCATTTAATACAGTGCCTAAACACACAACAAATGTTAGCCATTAATTATAATATTTTTATTTTTAAGTTCTAAAATTATATTGCATGATATATAGTACATATATACACACATATGGCATCAATTATTAGTTTGAGGTTTTCAGGGAGGTAAAGGATTGTTATCATTAACTTAATTTCTTTTGTCTTTTAGAATAATGCCATAGCGGGGCGCCTGGGTGGCGCAGTCGGTTAAGCGTCCGACTTCAGCCAGGTCACGATCTCGCGGTCCGTGGGTTCGAGCCCCGCGTCAGGCTCTGGGCTGATGGCTCAGAGCCTGGAGCCTGTTTCCGATTCTGTGTCTCCCTCTCTCTCTGCCCCTCCCCCGTTCATGCTCTGTCTCTCTGTCCCAAAAATAAATAAACGTTGGAAAAAAAAAAAAATATTTAAAAAAAAAGAATAATGCCATAGCAATACCAGAGTTTATTTCCCAAACCTTAAATTCAAATTTTCATAGTTGATTTGTGTGAAATTTTGGTAAAAAAACATTTTTTTACATGCTGTTCATTATAAAAACGTTTGGAAACATTGTAGGTAGATGTTGACACAGGAAATAACTTTTTTTATTTTAATTTTAATTTTTTCTTAATTAAAAATTTTTTAACATTTATTCATTTTTGACAGAGAAAGAGAGAGAGTGGGCGAGGGGCAGAGAAAGGGATACACAGAATCCGAAGCAGGCTCCAGGCTCTGAGATGTCAGCACAGAGCCCGATGTAGGGCTCAAACCCACAAACAACGAGATCATGACCTGAGCTGAAGGACACTTAACCAACTGAGTCACCCAGGTGTCCCTAATTTTTATTTTTTTTAAGATTTTGTTTTTTTAAGTAATCTCTACATCCAACGTGGGGCTTGAACATAGAACCACAGGATCAAGAGTTACATGGTCTTTTGACTGAGCCAGCCAGACGCCCCAGCACCAGAATAACATTTATATAAGAAAGATTACTGGGGCGCCTGGGTGGCTCGGTCAGTTAAGCATCCGACTTCGGCTCAGGTCATGATCTCCCGTTCCGTGAGTTCGAGCCCCGCGTCGGGCTCTGTGCTGACAGCTCAGAGCCTGGAGCCTGTTTCGGATTCTGTGTCTCCCTCTTTCTGACCCTCCCCCGTTCATGCTCTGTCTCTGTCTCAAAAATAAATAAACGTTAAAAAAAAAAAAAAAAAAAAAGATTACTGGTTTAATTTATAAAGGACAGTTATTATGTCTTTGACACCTAATTTCATTTCTCACCATGACTTAATTACATGACCAATTCAGTGTTTGGTAAGTACTAATTTCATTAAATCTACATTCAAGGGAAAAAAAAAACAAATGCATTTAATTTTGTGCTTACGTGTTCACCTGAAAGAGACTTGCTCAATTTTATTAAAAAGTTCTTTTTAATATAATTAGACAGTATACATTTGTGTATTGGCTTTGGACCAACAGATGTCTAATTTTTATTCTTTTTCTGTTTCTTTTCAGAGTTGGTGGTTCTAGGATTTTATTCAGAATGACTTTAGGAAGAGAAGTGATGTCTTCTCTTCAGGCAATGTCTTCCTATACTGTAGCTGGCAGAAATGTCTTAAGATGGGATCTTTCACCAGAGCAAATTAAAACAAGAACTGAGGAGCTCATTGTGCAGACCAAACAGGTGTACGATGCTATTGGAATGCTTGACATTGAGGAAGTAACTTACGAGAACTGTTTGCAGGCACTGGCAGATGTTGAAGTGAAGTATATAGGTGAGTAGCATGCAGATGCCCATCGATATTTCATTTTGTAGGCATCATAAACCGTTTTATGCTTTCTGTGTTGGCAATCATTTTCCAGTTTTACAAGACATTGATTTTTCCATAATGATTAACTAATTGCTTAGAATTCAATTAAATAAAATTAAAATGTTTTATTATGTTGGCAGTGGTGCTACAAAATGTACAATCTCATTACATCTGCTTTCTGGAGAGTATTTTGACATAATATATCAAAACTCTTAAGAAGTTCATACCCTAGCCCAGCAGTTCCACACCTAAGCATTTAATCTAAATAAATTATCAGATACAGGAAAAATTATGTACAAATTTATGTATAAACAGGTACTCTGTCATAGCAGAACCTTGGAAACAACTCCTGGGTGCCATCCAGCATATAGAAAGACCACGTAATGGTATGCTCAGGCTCTGCAACACTATGTAGCCATAATCATGTTGAGGAACAGCATTTCTTAACATAGAAAAAAAATACAGAGACGAAAACCAGAAGAAAATTTTACTAGTAGCTAATTTCTTAGGTATCGGATTTATGCTTGATTTTTTAAAATTTACTCTCTATGCCTTTCTCTATTTTGCATATTTCCTATGCTTAAAATACATTATTTCTATAATATAAGTATTAAGCCCTTTGAGTTAAAGGAATGGGGATTCACTCCAATTGCCCCTAAGGGTTAGACATATTCTGTGATATAGTTATGGCTAAACAACCTTGGCTATCCAGGTTTTGTAAGAACGTAAGTTATCGGGATATCATAAACATTTGTATGTATTCTGGAATTTGGAAGGTTGTCCAGAATCCTGTACAGCCCTAGTGATCTAGTCATCTCTTAACCCTCACCAACCCCTCAACACCAAGAATTCCCTACCCTGTGCCCCACCTTAATAGGGACTCTCTTACCTCTTCTGTTTCAGTTTCTGCCTCTTCCCACCAGCTGCTTCACTCTCATTAATGGCCACTAATTCTGGATAAAAGTCTTGAGTTTAAACTACTAAATAAAAAAGACCTGGTGGGTCTCGTTAGTCAAACTCAAAGGGATGGAGTTTGTTCGCATTTGGCAGAGTTTTCCCAGAAGGCAATATTTTGTGTGTCTCCCTTGCTATATGTGGTTTGTCCTTGGTTCAGAGACTCATTTCTTCTTCAGTCACATATGGCCAACATGGTGTGCCAGCCTGGTGAATTATGCATTTAACAAATATAAAAATCAGTGGGGAAAAAAAACAAAATCTTTTTAAAAATTATCTTAAAGTCTGCTGCTTTTCCAATAATACATCTTTTATTTTTTTTAATGTTTATTTATTATTTTTGAGACAGAGAGAGAGCATAAGTGAGGGAGGGGGAGAGAGAGAGGGAGACGCAGAATACAAAGCAGACTCCAGGCTCTGAGCTGTCAGCACAGAGCCCAACACGGGGCTCAAACTCAGAAACCGTGAGATTATGACCTGAGTCGAAGTCAGAAGTTTAACCGACTGAGCCACCCAGGCATCCCCCAGTAATGCATCTTTTAAATATACTTTTAGTTTTAGAAGTCCTTGCTCTCTCATAAATTTACCTCTGTAAGTTAATCCTAAAAATTTTTGAGTTTAGGAGATTTTTAAAGACCAACTTTATCTTATCTATATTTGTTCTCAGAGCTCATTCTGCCTCCTGCAGTAACTGTTAAAACCTCATTTGACTAGTGTCCAATATTGTTTATAGTTTGGCAGTAAGAGCATAAGTCTGGTTTAGGTCTTTGTGGCAAAGTAAGGAAGGAAATGGTTTTTAGTATTATTGTTTGTTTAAGAATATGTTTCCAGTTTTAGGCTCCTGCATTTTGTTCTGCTCATTTTAGTTCTTGAGCAATTTGATTTTTTCTTAATATCTCCTTGACTTAATTTTAAAAAGTAAATAGAAATTATACCTATATAGTTAACTCTATCACTTAAACAGGTGCTACATCTATGAAACTTTAATTCTGTTCCATTCTTTAATCAAGGAACATAAAAGTGTATATTAAATCAAATCCTTAAAGAATAATTATTTAATTAGACTTTTTAAACCACATGTTATGAATTTATGCAGATATTTGAGGTGATTTTTCTTTTTACAGCTTTATAGCACTGTTTTAAGAGGACTGATATGAGTGAGGTAGCTTGTTTAACTGGATAGTTTCTTGGTATGGAAAGGATAGCTCTACTGTCTACCATATATCATATGTGGAAGTTTTACCTGTTTACAATACCTTCAAAGTACTAAAGCTAATAAAAGTGTATTCATTGTCACAGTATAGCCACACCGTTCCTATAAACCATACTCATTTTGTGTTGCCTAGCTGGCTCAGTCGGTTAAGCGTGCAACTTTTGATTTTGGCTCAGGTCACGATATCATGGTTCATGGGTTAGAGCCCCATGTCAAGATCCTCACTGTCAGCACAGAGCCTGCTTGGGATTCTCTCTCTCTCTCTCTCTCTCTCTCTCTCTCTCTGTCTCTCTCTCTCTCTCTCTCTCTTTCTCTCTCTGACTTTCCCCTCCCTCCTCTCTCTGTCTCTCTGTCAAAAATAAATAAAGAGATGCCTGGGTGGCTCAGTGGTTAAGCATACAACTTCAGCTCAAGTCATAATCTCATGGTTCGTGAATTTGAGCCCTGTATCAGGCTCTGTACTAACACCTCAGAGCCTGGAACCTGCTTCCGATTCTACGTCTCCCTCTCTGTGCCCCTCCCCTCCTCATTCTCTCTCTCTCTCTCTCTCAAAATTAAATAAACATTAAAAAATTTTTTTAAATAAATAAAAACAAAAAAAAATAAACCATACTCATTTTTTCTGTAGTTGGGGTCATTTCACTGACATCAGATTTTTGCCCGATGAAAGTCACAATACAAATGTATTAAAAACCCAAGAAAGAATTTTAATATGTGAAAATTAGAGCAGTTCGTTACCACCATCATTTAATAGGAATAGTCCCAGTATTCAACTGTTCACTGGATGTGTCCACTGAGATTTCTGGGAATCTTCTAAAATTGTATGGAACTTTTATGCTTGTATGAACGTTTGCATTTCGGGGACGGTCCATAACTTTGACTAGATTCTCTAAAGAATCTGTAGTGAAGGTTAGGAATTTCTATTTTAAATAAACTTCCCCAACCCCAACTAAATTGGTCTGCTTTTCTCTGGAAAACAGTGTGGAGGTTCCTCAAAAAATTAAAAGTAGAACTACCCTATGACCCAGCAATACCACTGCTAGGAATCTACCCAAAGGATACAGGAATGCTGATGCATAGGGCCACATGTACCTCAATGTTTATAGCAGCACTTTCAACAATAGCCAAATTATGGAAAGAGCCTAAATGTCCATCACCTGACAAGTGGATAAAGAAGATGTGGTTTATATATATAAGGGAATACTACTTGGCAATGAAAAGAATGAATTCTGGCCATTTGCAGCAACATGGATGGAACTGGAGGGTATTATGCTAAGTGAAATAAACCAGGCAGAGAAAGGCAGATATCATATGTTTTCACTCATATATGGATCTTGAGAAACTTAACAGAAGACTATGGAGGAGGGGAAGGGGAAAAAAAAGTTAGAGAGAGGGAGGGAGGCAAACCATAAGAGACACTGGATACTGAGAACAAACTAGTGTAGATGGGGGTGGGGGAGAGGGGAAAGTGAGTGATGTGTAGGGAGGAGGGCACTTGTTTGGATGAGCACTGACTGTTGTATGGAAACCAGTTTGACAATAAATTATATTTAAATAAATAAGTAAGTAAGTAAGTAAGTCTGCTTTTTTCTAAAACATCCTCTCTCTCTGCCAGTCCCCATGCTTGTAGTCTCTACTTTTCCAGTCCTCTCCTGAGGTCTTCCTCTTGCCCTGCCCGCCCTAAGGTCCAGCCTTCATCATAGGTATTACATAGTGCTCCAGTCCTAATGTTGCTGTGTTCGAGTTACTATCCCATTCTTTTGGCAACTAAGCTGCTCTATCCTGTATTCTTTATCTTTTCATGTACTGTTCCTTCCTCCCACACACCAGATTATAAAATGTGTTAGTATGAGAACTATGTCTTTATCTTTCAGCATTCCCAGTTAATAGTTACACCCTAAACATACTTTGATAAGTGCTCAGTTTATACCCTTATTGTTCCTAATAATGCCACTGCAACAGCCAAGTCCTGCATTAGATGCTGTTTCCTGATAACCTTACAAAACTTTACAGAAGGCATAAAATGAAAAACTTATATTAAGATAATCATTCATCTAGGTAGGAGGTATTTTTCTTAATGCTGATTGGATGAATCCTTATGATTTTGTCCTCTATTGACAGTGGAACGAACCATGTTAGATTTTCCCCAGCATGTCTCCTCTGACAAAGAAGTGCGGGCAGCAAGTACAGAAGCAGACAAAAGACTTTCTCGTTTTGATATCGAGATGAGCATGAGAGAAGATATATTTCTGAGAATTGTTCATTTACAGGTAAATGATGTTATAAACCCTTTTAAAAGAAAAACAAAATCTGTACTAAAAAAGTAAAAATCTTTGACCAACAATAAAAAGTATTTGAGGGCACTTGGACGGCCCATTTAGTTAAGCATCAGACTTTTGATTTCATCTCAGGTCATGATTTCATGATTTCAAGTTCATGAGTCCAAGCCCCGCATCAGGCTCTGCGCTGACAGTGTGGAACTTGCTTGGAATTCTCTCTCTCTCTCTCTCTCTCTCTCTCCCCCTCTCCCCCCCCGCCTCTCTCTCTCTCTCTCTCTCTCTCTCTCTCTCCTCTCTCTCTCTCTCTCTCCCTCTCCTCTCCCTCTCCCTCTCCCCCTCTCCCCTCTCCCTCTCCCTCTCCCTCTCCCTCTCCCTCTCTCCCTCCCCCTCTCCCTCTCCCTCTCCTCCCTCCTTCTCTCTTTCTCTCTGTTCCTCCCCTGCTTGTATTCTCTCTTTCTCTCAAAATAAACAAACTTTAAAAAAAGGTATTTGAAAATTTCTAGATTCTGTTTCTAATTATTATAGTAATGGGTACAGCATAGTATTTATTGTTATACTACATAGGTTAATGTTGAGTTGCTAATTACATTCACTTAATACTAAAGACCAAGTGTGAAAAAGTGTACATCTATAAATCTAAGGATTGTTAATTGTCATGAACATAATGGTTACTCTTTGAATTTTCTAAATGTTGCAAGGTTTATATTAGATCAGATCAACTAAATGGAATTGAATTGTTTATCTGTAAATATCACGTGGTTTTGGCCATGATATTAATGACATACTGTTGATGCTGCATGCCAAAGTCATTCCTCTCTGTCATCCTTACATTTTTCAAGACTCACAGAAATTACAGATAATGAATGTTTTAGGTGGGTCTGCCTTGAGTGCTTTTGATATTTTCATCACCAATGTTGATTTGCTTCCTAGCATTTTCGTCATGTCTTTGCTTTGAATTTTTATTTTCATGACACTCAGCAATTTGTTTGGAAAACAGCCATTCTTTATAATCCTAGACATTTTTGTTTAATTTTGCATGTTTCTTTATTCAAATCTCAAACATTTTGGGGGCACCTGGGTGGCTCAGTCCATTGGGTGGCCGACTACAGCTCAGGTCATGATCTCATGGTCTGTGAGTTCGAGTTCCACATCAGGCTCTGTGCTGACAGCTCAGAGCCTGGAGCCTGCTTCCGATTCTGTGTCTCCTTCTCTTTCTGCCCCTTCCCTGCTTGCTCTCTGTCTCTCTCTCAAAAACAATAAACATTAAAAAAAATTTTTTTTAAATCTCAAACATTTTGTTCCTTTTAGCAAATTATGATAAGAGTTGAAATAAGAAAGCAGTTTTATTTCATGTTTTAACTTACTGAAGAATATGTAATCAAGATTTTAGACATTTAAGATATATGTGCTGTCTATTCTCTCATGTCAGATAGGCACTTTTTACCCTGTAATTTATATTCATCTATATTGTTCATAACTATTCATCTTTTTTTTTTTAAGTTTATTAATTTTGAAAGAGAGAACAGGACAGGGGCAGAGAGAGGGAGAGAGAGAATCCCAATCAGGCTCCTTACTGTGAGTGCAGACCCCAATATGGGGTCAAACTCACTAACCATGAGATCATGACCTGAACTAAAATCAAGAGTCAGATGCTTAACCAGCTGAGCCACCCAAGTGCCCCCATAACTGTTCACCCTTAGCACTATAACAATAACATAAACTAATAACTTCATGATTATTCTTTTATTAGTTATATTGTTCTCTTTTTTTGACCTCAGTTATTACTCTGTGTGACTCAAATCATGGCCCTTACAGTCTCCTTTATTTTATTTCATCCCCCCCCCCATCTAATTCCTTTCTAGCTCTATATTAGGTATGTATTTTAAAACTTTTTCCAGAATATCTCATTTTCTTTTGTTAACTCTGTTTTCATTCTGACTTCTAAGTTTTCATTTGGAATTTTCTAACCTCAAGAAGGTATTGCAATCTTAATGTTATATATCGTGTTTAATGTTTTTCTCTGATATTTATGAATGTTCTCAAGATATGGAAGGTGTGTCACTTTAGATTTCTTTGTTACACTTTTATTGGAATCTGATCCCAGTAAATTTGGAAACAAACTGCTGCCAGGATAGTATACTAAAATACTATACCAGATAGACACCAGTGCATTCATCATATTAGTTTATTTGTTTGGGCTGGTTTTATTGTAATAATTTACAGTAGTTTCAGAGTCATTTCCATAATTTTTCCTTTTTTCCAAGAGAGTAATTATTCCCATGCATGTCATTCGTTCCGTGACCATTGGTAGGAGCTTTTACTGTATCTGTTAAGGTTAGATCAGAATAATAAACAAATAACAATTTTTTTTTTATGCAGTGGAACTTATCTGGTGAATTTAGTTACCTTTAAATACCTTCATTGACAAAGAGTTGTGTTTATTTAGGCAGTATTTTTTTTTATTGTATTTTATTTTTTTGATAGAGACAGGATGACTGTAGGAAAGGGGTAGAGGGAGATGACAGAGACAGAGAGAGAATCCCAAGCAGGCTCAATGCTCAGCATGGAGCTTGACGTAGGACTGAATCCCACCACCCTGGGATCAATCACGACCTGACCCGAAATCAAGGTGGACGTTCAACGAACTGAGCCACCAGGTGCCTCTATTTTATTTTAATTCTAATATAGTTAAGATATAGTGTCAAATTGCTTTCAGGTATACAATATAGCCATTTGACAATTCTATATATTACTCGGTATATAGGCAGTATTTTTTAAAATCTAAAAGTATCAATATGAGTTTTCTGCTAGTACTGGACACTTTAACAAATGGTAAATTTCATCCCATTATACCTAAAAGACAAAGGTAGATATATCTATTTACTTTTCAGTGTAATGTTGTAAGTAAAATAGGGCAACCATGATGTGACACATAAAGCCTTCATTAAGTTGGATAATAGGTTCTTAAAAGTATATGAAATCAGCAATTTCAGGCATAACCTACTAAAATGAGGGTACTGTGAGTAATATTGAGATTTCAAGATACCACCAATGTAGACAATAATCAAATATATTTTTAGTTTGATATAAAATGTTATTTTAGCTCTTGTGTTGTTCTTCACCTAGGATTAATAAATAGAAATAAGAAATTAGGGGCACCTGGCTGGCTCAGTCAGTGGAGCATGCAACTCTTGATCTCAGGGTTCTGAGTTCAAGCCCCACATTGGGCGTAGAGATTACTTAAAAAATAAAATCTTTAAAAAATATATGAAATTACTTTTCTCAGTTCTTTGTGCAAAATCTGCGTTCAGTAAGCCTTCCAGTTATCTATTGATGTATAATCTATTACTTCAAAACTGACTGCCTAAAAATAGCAGCAATCATTTTTTTTTTCTGTCATGGTTTCTGTGGATCAGGAATTCAGAAAGGAATCAATCAGTTGGGTAGCTCTGGCTTGGGGTCTTATATGGAAAAAGGAAGTGGTGGCTGGAGCTGAAGCATGTGGAGGCTAACCAGACATCTCTCTTGGTGTCATGTCTGGGCACCTACATGTTGTCTCTTCATGTGGCCTAATTTGGGCCTCCTCATAGCATGGCAGCATCAGGGTAGTACGACTTGTTTCATGGAGACTCAGGACTCCAAGAATGGTGTTTCCACAAACTCCACAGAAGCCGCCGTTACATTTTCTGACCTCAGAAGTCACCTAGCATCACTTCTGCCATACTGTACTGATTGACCAGTCACTGCGATCTGCCCGAATTCAGGGGACACGACATCTCAGTCTAAGGAGTATCAACTTATTTGCAGTCATGTTTCAAAACCTCCAAAATAAGTCATGTGTTGACTCTAGATGGATGAAATTATAATAAAGCCTGAGACTAACCAGTGTGCCATAGTCTTCCTGCCTCCTTCTTATGTGTGATTAGTACTTTACATTTACACAGCAGTATAGTTATCTAATTTAACTTTCCTACCAAGCTTGTGAGGCATCCCTTTTTTATAAATGGAGATACTGAAGTTCAGAAATGGTAACTTCTCAAGAGCCACAGAGGTAAATATTTAGTCATTGTTCATAAACTAAAGCTAGAAACAGTTGGTGACCAATCTGAAAACTAGGCCTTTAGTAATTGGTGCTAGGACAGGGGTTTTCAAATGTGGGAAAGAAAAAATTGGTTCTTCTCCTCACAAGCAAACGGAGAAACAGCTTTTCGAAAATTATATAGGAATATGTCTTTATGATACCTGAGCAGAGAAGTATTTGTGAAACAAGACCCCAAAGTCCTAACTAAAGCATAAGATGGATAAACATGATTGCATTAAAATAAAGAACTTCTGGAGTTCCTGGATGGCTCAGTCAGTTAAGCATTCTATTCATTCGGATTCTAAGTCTCCCTCTCTCTCTGCCTCTCCCCTGCTCACACACACACTCTCTCTCTCTCTCAAAAATAAGTAAACTTAAAAAAAAAAAAAATACGGGAGCCTAGGTGGCTAGGTTGGTTAAGCCTCTGGCTTCGGCTAAGATCATGATCTTGTGGTCTTTGAGTTTAAGCCCCACGTCATGCTCTGTGCTGATGGCTTGGAGCCTGGAGCCTGCTTCAGATTCTGTGTCTCTCTCTCTCTGCCCCTTCCCCGCTCATGCTCTGTCTCTCTCTCAAAAATAAATAAACATTAAAAAAAGTAATAAAAAATAAAATAAATAAAAACAAATGCCCATTTATAACTTTGAGGCTTAGAAAAAATAAAGAACTTCTATTAATAATGTGAAAAGACACTAAAACTAAAAAATACTGAAATACCCAAATACTAAATTAAGAAATTTATAAAACAGGAAACTAGCAAAGCATTAGTACCTAGGATATATAAAGAGCTACAACAACAACAACAAATCCCAAAAGAAAAATGGGCAAAGGACATGAAAAGATATTTCAGAAGAAACATAAATGTCAATTAAACATGAAAAGATGTTCAACCTCGTCAGTAATTGTGGAAATGCAGATGAAGATCCCAATAGGATACCATTTCATTCACTAGATTTGCAAAATCTAAGAAGTCTAACAGTGCCAACAATCTGTGAATGTGAATCAATGGGAATGTTTGTTCACTACTGGTAAAGGTGTAAATTAATTTAAAAATTAGAGTAATAACTAATTTGGAGAAAAACTTAATATTATGAAGTAGGATCTCACATTCTCCATAACTCAGCATATCCTCACTGTCTCCTACCTCCCCATTTATCTAGAAATAGTTTTGCATTTGTACACAGGTGAAATTGGACACTTGTGCATAACAACATTATCTATAATAGCAAAACACTGAAACAACTTAGATTTCCATTAGCAGGAAAGTGGATCAATGAATTTTAGTATATTTACATTGGAATATTTTATAGCAGTAAAGTAAATAAACTACAGCAACGTGCAACAGCATGGCTGAATATGAGTAACAGTGAAAGAAAAAAGTCCCAGAACACTACCTACAACTCAGTATCATTTTACCAAGCTCAAAAAGAAGCAAACCAAATGTATACATACTGGTAAAATTGAAAAAAAAAAAAAATGTTTAACACAAAATTCAAGAGAATGGTTACCTGTTGCATAGGAAAGTATAGCAGTGTTGTTAATATTCTTTTTCATAAGTTAAAGGGTAGATTTCATTTGTCTTTATAACATGTATATGTAATTTTGCCCCTTTGTTATATAAAAATTATTACATGCAAATTTAACATGTTAAATTTATCCTTAATTCTACCAGGAAAAAAAAAAAAAAGGAATAAGAAATTAAAACAAACATTTCCTTATTCCTTTCAGTTTAAAATAAAATGTCCAGGTATCAAAAGCCAGCAGTCAAGGCCACAGATCTTGGTGTTTCCCCATCCTGACAAAGGTTTCTTAGTTGTTGGCTAAAGCCAGCAAAGGTTTCATAGACCCTCTTTCAAGCCATAGTGGTGAGAAAAATGCACTGTCTCTATGTTGAAACAGTCCAGGCATATAACATTTTATTCCAGTGGACTACTGAGTAATAAGCACAGAAGAGGGACTCTTTAGTGAAATTAGAGTCTCAATTATGCAAGCTGAATTGAGAAATACAGTTATCTATTTTAATATTGTTTATACTAATCTTTTAGAGCCCTGGGCTTTTGTCAGGCTGATTAATCTCAGCCACCTAGTGAAAAGTTTTAATTTTAAAGTGTAAAATAATGCTTTGAAGCATTATACATTTTTGTATTCCACCAGCCATGGAAGCCTCATGCCAAATTAAAATACAGGAAACATGCCTTAAAACCATGGCAAAAAAAAAAAAAAAAGGAAGGAAGGAATGGAAGAAAAGAGGAAAAGAAAAGAAAAAAGAAAAGAAAAACAAAGAAAAGAGAAGAAAAAAGGGAGAGTGGCAGGGAAGGAAAAAACTAAGTCCAAAATTCAGCATGGTAATGATAAGTGTCTTAACCTACACCATCCCTTCTTGATTTTGAAATACGTAAGTCTAGTTATTGGTCATAATCAGAACTACTGAAACTTGTAGCTTTGTGAGGCTTTAAAAGCCTAGAAACAAAGCATCAACTACCTTGCCTTAGTTTCTCCATTAGCCAGACACTCTTGTGCTTCCTGAGTGCTTAACTCTGTCTTCACTCACTACGTGATCCTGACATTGTCTGCTAATGTATCTTTTTTCTTTCATATTACTTAAAGCACTTGCAGGATATTCATCTTTCTTTCCCTGGTACCTAGTGTAAGTGAGAGCTCGGTGAATGTATGCCAAATCGAGCTAAACGGGCCCCAGTTAAATGTGTCTTCGTTCAGGATGACACTTCCCACTCCCAGTGTCCTCACTGTGCTGTGACTCATACCAAAGCAGGGGCTCCTGTGGTGGTAAGTTGAATTAGTAGTAAGCAAGCAGGCCTTTGTGTGGCCCTCCTGTCTGGGAACGTAGGCAGCTGCCTAAGAATGCCTGCTTCACCATAGTCAGATAGAAACCTAACAGAAAACAACATTTAAAAGGACAGAAGGGGCACCTGGGTGGCTCAGTAGGTTAAGCGTCCAGCTTTGGCTCAGGTCATGATCTCTCGGTTTGTGAGTTTGAGCCCCGCATCAGGCTCTGTGCTGACAGCTCAGAGCCTGGAACCTGCTTTAGATACTGTCTCCCTCTCTCTCTGCCCTTCCCCCACTCATGTTCTATCTTTCTCTGTCTCTCAAAAATGAATAAATGTTAAAAAAAAAATAAATAAAAGTTCCAGATGGCCAACAGACACATGAAAAGATGCTCAACATCACTCCTCATCAGGGAAAAACAAATCAAAACCACACTGAGATACCACCTCGCACCGGTCAGAGTGACTAAAGTGAACAAATCAGGAGACTATAGATGCTGGCGAGGATGTGGAGAAACGGGAACCCTCTTGCACTGTTGGTGGAAATGCAAAGTGGTGCAGCTGCTCTGGAAAACAGTATGGAAATTCCTCAAAAAATTAAAAATGGAACTACCCTATGACCCAGCAATAGCACTGCTAGGAATCTACCCAAAGGATATAGGAATGCTGATGCATAGGGGCACATGTACCCCAATGTTTATAGCAGCACTTTCAACAATAGCCAAATTATGGAAAGAGCCTAAATGTCCATCACCTGACGAGTGGATAAAGGAGATGTGGTTTATATATATAAGGGAATACTACTTGGCAATGAAAAGAATGAATTCTGGCTATTTCCGGCAACGTGGATGGAACTGGAAGGTATTATGCTAAATGAAATAAGCCAGGCAGAGAAAGGCAGATATCATATGTTTTCACTCATATGTGGATCTTGAGAAACTTAACAGAAAGTGGTCTAGTTTCATTCTTCTGCATGTTGCTGTCCAGTTCTCCCAGCACCATTTGTTAAAGAGACTGTCTTTTTTCCATTGGATATTCTTTCCTGCTTTGTCAAAGATTAGTTGGCCATACTTTTGTGGGTCTAGTTCTGGGGTTTCTATTCTATTCCATTGGTCTATGTGTCTGTTTTTGTGCCAATACCATGCTGTCTTGATGATGACAGCTTTGTAGTAGAGGCTAAAGTCTGGGATTGTGATGCCTCCTGCTTTGGTCTTCTTCTTCAAAATTACTTTGTCTATTCGGGGCCTTTTGTGGTTCCATACGAATTTTAGGATTGATTGTTCTAGCTTCGAGAAGAATGCTGGTGCAATTTTGATTGGGATTGCATTGAATGTGTAGATAGCTTTGGGTAGTATTGCCATTTTAACAATATTTATTCTTCCAATCCATGAGCAGGAAATGTTTTTCCATTTCTTTATATCTTCTTCAATTTCCTTCATAAGCTTTCTATAGTTTTCAGCATACAGATCTTGTACATCTTTGGTTAGGTTTATTCCTAGGTATTTTATGCTTCTTGGTGCAATTGTGAATGGGATCAGTTTCTTTATTTGTCTTTCTGTTGCTTCATTATTAGTGTATAAGAATGCAACTGATTTCTGTACCTTGATTTTGTATCCTGCAACTTTGCTGAATTCATGTATCAGTTCTAGCAGACTTTGAAACTAGACCACTTTTTTACACCATTCACAAAAACAAACTCAAAATGGATAAAGGACCTGAATGTGAGACAGGAAACCATCGAAACTCTAGAAGAGAAAGCAGGAAAAAGCCTCTCTGACCTCAGCCGCAGCAATTTCTTACTTGACACATCCCCAAGGGCAAGGGAATTAAAAGCAAAAATGAACTATTGGGACCTCATGAAGATAAAAAGCTTCTGCACAGCAAAGGAAACAATCAACAAAACTAAAAGGCAACCGATGGAATGGGAAAAGATATTTGCAAATGACATATCGGACAAAGGGCTAGTATCCAAAATCTATAAAGAGTTCACCAAACTCCACACCCGAAAAACAAATAATCCAGTGAAAAAATGGGCAGAAAACATGAATAGACACTTCTCTCAAGAAGACATCCAGGGGCGCCTGGGTGGCTCAGTCGGTTAAGCGGCCGCCTTCGGCTCAGGTCATGATCTCGTGGTCCATGAGTTCGAGCCCCACGTCAGGGCTGTCTGTGCTGACAGCTCAGAGCCTGGAGCCTGTTTCAGATTCTGTGTCTCCCTCTCTCTGACCCTACCCCGTTCATGCTCTGTCTCTCTCTGTCTTCAAAAATAAATAAACGCTAAAAAAAAAAAAAATTAAAAAAAAAAAAAAGAAGACATCCAGATGGCCAACAGGCACACGAAAAGATGCTCAACGTCACTCCTCACCAGGGAAATACAAATCAAAACCACACTCAGATACCACCTCATGCCAGTCAGAGTGGCTAAAATGAACAAATCAGGAGACTATAGATGCTGGCGAGGATGTGGAGAAACGGGAATCCTCTTGCACTGTTGGTGGGAATGCAAACTGGTGCAGCCGCTCTAGAAAACAGTGTGGAGGTTCCTCAAAAAAATTAAAAATACACCTACCCTATGACCCAGAAATAGCATTGCTAGGAATTTACCCAAGGGATACAGGAGTGCTGATGCTAGGGGCACTTGTACCCCAATGTTTATAGCAGCACCTTCAACAATAGCCAAATTATGGAAAGATCCTAAATGTCCATCAACTGATGAATGGATAAAGAAATTGTGGTTTATATACACAATGAAGTACTACGTGGCAATGAGAAAGAATGAAATATGGCCCTTTGTAGCAACGTGGATGGAACTGGAGAGTGTGATGCTAAGTGAAATAAGCCATACAGAGAAAGACAGATACCGTATGGTTTCACTCTTACGTGGATCCTGAGAAACTTAACAGAAACCCATGGGAGAGGGGAAGGAAAAAAAAAAAAAAAAGAGAGGTTAGAGTGGGAGAGAGCCAAAGCATAAGAGACTCTTAAAAACTGAGAACAAACTGAGGGTTGATGGGGGGTGGGAGGGAGGGGAGGGTGAGTGATGGGTATTGAGGAGGGCACCTGTTGGGATGAGCACTGGGTGTTGTATGGAAACCAATTTGACAATAAATTTCATGTTTAAAAAAAAATTTAACAGAAGACTATGGGGGGAGGGGAAGGGGGAAAAAAAAGTTACAGAGAGGGAGGGAGGCAAACCATAAGAGACACTGGATACGGAGAACAAACTGGGAGTTGATGGGGGATGGGGGAGAGGGGAAAGTGAGTGATGGGCATTGAGGAGGGCACCTGTTGGGATGAGCACTGGGTGTTGTATGGAAACCAATTTGACAATAAGTTATGTTTAAATAAATGAACAGGAAAAAGGAGAACAAAACTTCATATATAACATATTTAAGTAAGTTATGCCTCTGTCTTAGCTTTTGCAATAGAATCTGTATTCTGTTATCTTCTATTGCTTTAGCATATCAGTTTTTCTAAATGATATTCGAAAGAATATACTATGTTAATTTTCAGGATTCTTTTTTTTTAATGTTTATTTATTTTAGAGGTGGAGAGAGAGACAGAGCACAAGTGGGGGAGGAGCAGAGAGAGAGGGAGACACAGAATCTGAAACAGGCTCCAGGCTCTGAGCTGTCAGCACAGAGCCCGACACGGGGCTTGAACTCAGGAACAGGGAAATCAGGACCTGAGCTGAAGTCAGACGGTCAACCCACTGGGCCACTCAGGCGCCCTGGGATTCTTTTTTCTTTTTTTTTTTTTTTTGTAAGTTTTATTTATTTTGAGAGAGACAGAGACAGCACAAGTGGGGGTGGGGCAGAGAGAGAGGGTGAGAGAGAGAATCCCAAACAGGCTCCGCACTGTGAGCACAGAGCCCAGCGTGGGGTTAGAACCCACAGGGTCATGGGAACATGACTTGAGCCAAAACCAAGAGTCAGATGCTGAACTGACTGAGCCACCCAGCCACCCCTGTTTTCAGGATTCTTTTAACACGGTTATAATTCCTACTTTGTGTACACAATATAGAATGTCCCACTGAAAAAAATTTTTATTTACATATTTTTTAAGTTTATTTATTTTGAAAGAGAGAGAGAGGGAGAGACAAAGAGCATCCGAAGCATTCTCCGTGCTGTCAACAGAGTCCAATGAGGGGCTTGATCTCATAAACCATAAGATCATAACCTGAGCCGAAATCAAAAGTAGGATGCTCAAAGAACTAAGCCACCCAGGTGCCTCTATATATTTTAGAAACTGAAAATGTGAAGGTCTTGTGAAGAAAAGGACAAAGTCATGGGATAGAAGGTGGGGAGGATTTGGGAGATATTAAGAAAATTTTCACTTATTTATAATGAAATTTTGAAGAATGATAATAAATTAAGATTTTGTAATACAGTGGTATATGGTATATTGGGGAAAGTACCAAATTAAGAATTTGAGAAATTTACTTCTTTCCATTTTTACTAATAAATAGCTGAATGATATCAGGAACTTCTCTTCAGTTTTCTTGTCTGTAAAATGAATATACAAGCATATGTGTAAGTGTTTGTGCACGTGTGCACGGGTGCTTTCACGCTTCTATATAAAAGCTCTTTGTTACAGGAAGAGGTTAGGGGGAAACTAAATCTTGTCACCACAGAGATTAAATGAATTAAGTGCCTCTGCTGTCAGATTATACAAATTTGAAAGTTACTTCAGAGCACTTTAGGCCTTGCCCTAACCCTGAAGAGGAGAAACTTCACCCAAAGAGGACTGAGACCTTGTTGGATTCAAGTGGATTCAATTCTTGTTCAACAAGGATGGTGCAAGGCCAGCAGAACAGTGTAGTAAGTACTTGGGCAGTAATTCTGACCTTGCCTGGAGATTGTAAGGGAGAATATTCTTATGATCAGCTCTGGGACAGGAATGTGCTTCAGAAGCACATTTTAGAAGTGCTTAACTCCTACTAGAGCCCTCCAGAGATTGCCGAGACCTCAGAGTCTGACTGGCAGATGGTGCCTGGTTACATTTGAGTCAGAATTTTGTTAAGTGTCATTTTTGTGCCCAGTCAACTATTTCAGTACAGATGATTAGTCATATTTTAATTAGACCTAATTCAAGGCAGATTTTTCATAGAACATCCTTCTACCTGTTTATGCTTGTCTTACCTTTTGGGGGGAGTCAATAGTTTTTACCTAATCTAGACCATGAGTTTTGAGTTTATTGTGCTGAGTACGCTTCTGGGCTATCTGAAGTAGCAGCCCTGGTGCTCCCAGATACAGCAAGTCCAGGCACTCCTAGTTGGGGAGCCCCTCCTGATGGAGCTTAGCAGAGAGTAAGAATTCTGCTCGCGTCAGCTGCTGAGATATGTGAAGAGCCTCTGTTCTCAGGTCAGGGCCAGTGTGACCAGGTAAACCCAGGAACCAAGTACGTGGTACACTGCTGTGCAGCAGTGTGCCTGGCTTCTGCCTTGGCCCACTTCCCTGATGGGAAAGCCCTCTGCTCCCAATCTCAGCCTGCTCATTTGGGTCCTTCACAACTTAACCCAACTCTTGACAGGCCCTTTTCACTGCAGTTTTTTTCTGCCCCTGCTACATATAGCTCCTGCCTAGATGCTCCCCAACCTTACAACATCCAGTATTGTACTTTCTAGAAACTCCTATTGCCATGCCCCACACCTCAGGACATACTTTCTGGTACTGTTAAAACCGGCCTTGATAAATCCAGGTTAATCACATCCACATGAACTCTGTGATTTGAACTGCTAGCTGTCCCTGAGGGAGCCAGCCCACAGCCCACTTAAGTCCCCCTGGCCATTCTGGGTTTCTTGCTGTTGTAGGCACCTGCTGTGGGGACCCCAGTGTTTGCCAACACCAACTAGGGAGGGTTCCAACTCCAGTCATGCCAGCATGCTCAGAAGTTCTCCATGGATATGAAAGGAGATTATTATAGAAAAAGGAGACTTACTGTTCTCTGCCTCCACAGAGAATAAATGCCGAGGAAACTATGAGTAATGTATGCACAACAAGTGCTTTTTAGTACCAGGACATAAAATTTTTTATTGGCAGGCAAAGTGAGATACAGATTGTTATATTAAGTAGTGCCCTCAGTTAAAATACAGCTATTTACCTGCTGCAACAAAATGTAAAAAATTACAGAATTATTGCAGCAAAGGTTTGCACCAACAGTCTAAAATGCAGACACTAAAGCTGAGCACTGTTCTTTCAAAGATAAACTTAGTTGGGAAAATATAAAGTTCAGGGGTGGACAGCCCAGGTCTTCATGGAGAGAGAGTGCACCCAATGGTAGATCTCTAAGGCTCTAGAAACAGAAGTCTCTCATTGGCTGTCACCCAAACTGAGTCCATTACACCTGCTGACTCTGTCTGCAGTCCATTTCCTCCGAAGGACCATGAACTGACCAGCCATCCAGATGTGCCATGCATATTATGCCACCTGTTTTGAAGAAACATCTGGTGTTTTTATTACCTTGCTATTGCTGGGGGAATTTTCCATTCTCCTCCAAGGCCCTCCATTCTTTTGAGTGATGTTGTTTGTGTTGCTGCATAAGGGTTCAAATGTTCTGTCCAGCTTTCTTCCTTTTTGTGCAGTGTTGACTCATTTTCCCCAGACACTTGTTCATATGCTGCTTGCTGTCGTCTCTTGATCTCTCTTGCCAAACGACAGTAAGGCATTTTTGAAGTGCCGGAAGTCTTTGGCTGGGGTTTTATCCAGCTGTCCTTGTTTGGTATGTTGGCAAAAGAGTCCCACTCTCCATTTGTGTAGAATTTGCCCATTATTTCTATTCCTGCCTCTCAAGTGGAGCCAGGTTAGCCAAATGATAGAAAATTAAATCCAGATGATTCGTGATAAGGAATATGTTTTATGAAAAAGACCATGGTCATAGAGAATGCTCAGAATGAGATTATGCAAATGTTTCTATTATCACACGTTCAAGTAGTACAGACGCTCTTGATTCTAATGCAAGGCAAAGCAATTCTGGTTAGCTTTTTATTTATTTAATTTATCTCTTTTAAATGAGCAAAGCTCACTTAAGCATAAAAGAAATTAGGTCTTCAAAAGAGCCTGCCTCGTAATCACCTATGTGTTTCATAGCCCAACAGAGATGATGAATAGATTTGCTTTGGTCTCATAGTTGATAATATACCCATGCACTGTTGTACAGAAATGGCTGTCATGCTCTTTCATTTCAGGAAACCTGTGATCTGGGTAAGATAAAACCTGAAGCCAGAAGATATTTGGAAAAGTCAGTTAAAATGGGAAAAAGGAATGGGCTCCATCTTCCAGAACAAGTACAAAATGTGAGTTTTTTTTTTTTTTTTTTAATTTTTAAAAATGTTTTATTTTAAGTAGACCTCACACCCATCGTGGGGATTGGACTCATGACCCTGAGATCAAAAGAGGCATGCTCTACCAACTGAGCCAGCCAGGCACCCTGTTTATTTTTCTTATTGGAAAGAAAAAGAATAAATAAACAAAATACAACAACAACAGCAACAACAACAAAAAAAACAAGTAATACATTTGTAATATGGAAAATAACACATAATATTAAATCCATTTACAGTGTATTTGGTAGTCAGTGTTTTTAAATTGTGCAACCCCTAAAAAAAAAAAGAAAGAAAAAAAAGTCTATAACTCTTGTAAACCTCATGGTGACTGACAAACAACTCATGATTTTTTTTAATCCTGTATATTTTACCTTCGTTTCATGTGTGCTGGGTTTATTTTCCCTACTGTATTTTACATTTTCTTAAAGCTGGTTCCAGATCTTAATAGTTGATTTGCATCCTCACTCCCTTGGTCATACAGAGATAGCACACTCTGGTAATAAAATTTTTATGATGGAGAGTTTTATTCTTTTTCTGTCAAGATTTTATTTAAATTCAAGTTAGTTACATGTAGTGTAGTATTAATTTCAGGAATAGAATTCACTGATTCATCACTTCCAGATAACACCCAGTGCTCATCACAAGTGCACTCCTTAATGGCCCATCATCCATCTGGCCCCTCCTGCCACCCACTTCCCCTCAGCCACCCTCAGTTTGTGCTCTATAATTAAGTCTCTTATGGTTTGCCTCCCTTTCTGTTTTTATCTTATTTTTCCTTCCCTTCCCCTATGTTCATGTGATGGAGAGTTTTAATACAAGCATTTTAGAATGAAATACCCTATGATTAATACAGTTAACCCTTGAACAGCCTGAGGGTCAGGGTGGTGACCCCCTGCACAGTCAGAAATACACATATAACTTCTGACTCCCCAGAAATTTAACTACTAAAGTCTCCTATTGACCAGGAACTTTATCCATAATGTAGTCAATTAACTTGTATTTTGTATGTTTTGTGTATTATATACTGTATTCTTAAAGAAGGCCAGAAAAAAGAAGATGTTATTGAGAAAATTGTAAGCAAAAGAAAAAACACTGACAGGACTGAAATTTATTTACTGAAAAAAATCTGTATATATGTGGACCCAGATAGTTCAAATCCCTGTTGTTCAAGGGCCAACTGCATATACCTTTTAAAGCCAGAGAGATTAGCTACTGAAAAGTGCTTCTCAAATTGTCTCTTGTCTAATGCTGATCACACCTTCCAGTTTAGTAAACTCAGCTGTAGAATTAACTCATTCTTCTTGGACAGGAAAAACAAACCCATGATTTGTTTCCAGGTCATTCTTCTATTCTCCTGTTCCAGTAGAACAGGAAATAACCAAGTGATGTTCAGCATAGTAGATACAACTGAAGGTACCACTGACATACGGGTACCTTTCTGTCACCCAGATGCCCTTTGAACACCTTGTGTCTTTACCTAGTTATAGGAGCAATGTGACTGATCTCACTTATCTGACCTTTTGTCTTCCTGGTCACTCATCAAATCTATTTGGGGCATGAACACTGTATTAGTTAAAATGTGTTTACTTACAGCTCACAAAACCCTGTTGACACAGTTTAAACAACAGGAGATTTATTTGCTTGTATAACTGGGAATTTCCACCATCCAGAAGGACATAGAGAAGTCTCCATCAAACCTCCCCTCATGTCTTAGTGGTGGCCCAGATTGGATCATATGCCAAATCCCAAATCCCCTTTTAGTGAGGATAATGCCAGGCCTGGCTTACCTGAACCAGTCCCATCCCAATTGATATCCTAACTGGCACAGAGTCACACCCCTGGAACTTCAGATAGGATCAGGTCCCACCCAATCTACATGGCTCCTGTAGAATGAGGGAGAGGGGAAGGGAGTTTGGGGTGACTACCAGAGTGTCCAAAAACAATATTGCGCAGTATGTGTTAAGTCAGCCGACTCAAATTTAGCGTGCAACAGAATTACCTGGAAAGCTTTTAAAGCTCTGAGTACAGGGCTTCATGTCTGAGAGTTTGTGTTTTCATTGGTTTGGTGTGAATCTCAAGAATATGCATTTCTGGCGCACCTGGATGGCTCACTTGGTTGAGCATCCAACTTTTGATTTCGGCTCAGGTCATGATCTCATAGATGTGCAATCGAGCCCTGCTTCAGGCTCTACACTGGGCATGAAGCCCATTTAAGATTCTCTCTTCATCTTCCTCTGCCCCTCTCTCTCTCTCTTCTGTCTCTCAAGAAAAAAAAAAAAAAAGAAGAATATGCATTTCTAATAAATTCCCAGGTGATATTGAGGCTTCTGGTCAGGCCCATGCTTTGAGAACCATTATGGTTTATATAAATTTCATTATCTAGCATTTTTAGAAGATGGGACAGGTTAATAAAAATGTCTCAGGTTTTTTTCTTGTGGTTTCCTTTTTTTTTCTTCCTTTGATTTCCCACTTAATAGTTTTTATACATATGTTAGGTCCCATAAATCACCTCAGTTTACAAAGCTCTGTAACACTAAGATATAGCCTTTTTTCCAAAGCAACTATGGAATTAATTTGCACTTCTTATCTCTTGGTTTACTTCAGCACCAAATACTGATTTCTACATTAAAACTTTGAATTGGAAAAGATTAGAAATATGTTAATTATTAATAGGCTACTAGATTGATCCATTCACCCAGCAACTATTTATTTTGTGTATATACCATGTGCCAGAGTGCACTTTGACTATCCCTCCTAAATTTATTTAGCTCTTACAAGTTTACAGCTAATTTCTACTGCATCACTGGAATTGCCTTTTTGTACATGTTGCATACAGATACTCATGGACATAGCAGAGAAGACTGCAAGGGAACTGTTGTATCAAGCATATCTTTATTTTTTTTTTAACATTTATTTATTTATTATGAGAGAGAGAGAGAACACAAGCAGGGGGGGGGACAGAGGGAGAGGGAGAGAGAGGATCCTAAGCAGACTTTGCACTGTCAGCACGGAGTCTGATGTAGGGCTTGAACTCACAAACCTTGAGATTAAAACCTGAGCTGAAATCAAGAGTCAGACGCTCAACCGACTGACCACCCAAGCACTCCTCAAGTATGCCTTTAAAAAAAGTACTTCCTGATGGTTGGGTATAGAAGCCAGTCTTCATGTAAAAGTGAAACTTACTTGACCAATGACAATAAAAATCAAAGTTTCATTTTATTGTTCATATTCTGTATTTGTATCCTCTGTTCAGGAAATCAAAGCAATGAAGAAAAGAATGAGTGAGCTATGTATCGACTTCAACAAAAATCTCAATGAGGATGATACCTTCCTTGTATTTTCTAAGGCCGAACTTGGTAAAATCCTGTGGTTTTTGTTTTTTTTTTTTTTCTGGATTAAATAACATAATTTAGCCAAATAATGTTACCTCATAATTTGTCAAATCAGAGTTGAAAGAATTTTTTAAAAAATGAACCAGTGCCTTCTACAGAGCCCATCATGCCTTCTACAGAAAAGACAACCAAACCATGCATAGATTTTATGCTAATAAGAGTGTATACTGTTTTTAGAGACAGTCCAAAGGAGATTTCATAATATTTCTTGGTAAATTACACTGGTATTTAACAGTGCCTTGACATTTTTTTGCCTTATAATGTCCCCTACATTGTCACTTAACCTAGTGTCTTCTTAATCTGTTCTGGATCTTTCTTGGCTTAATTTTGCCTGTTCTCCATCAAAACACCATCTGCACCAGTGCACTGAAGCCTATTCATGTTTTGAATTACCACCTCCTAAGCCACCTGTCTTCTAACTACCACCCCCAATCCGGTAACATCCAAATGATATTATAAGGATTGTCATTATTTTACTTGAACTTCAGTTACTCTACAGAATTCCTAGAGATTCTTAAAGGCACCATGCCAATGCTAAATCAACCAATAATGAGTGGAAAAAATTGATGTATGAGAAAATGATTTTTTGCAGGTGCTCTTCCTGATGATTTCATTGACAGTTTAGAAAAGACAGATGATGACAAGTATAAAATTACCTTAAAATATCCACACTATTTTCCCGTCATGAAGAAATGTTGCATCCCTGAAACCAGAAGGAAGATGGAAATGGCTTTTAATACAAGGTGCAAAGAGGTACTCTAAATGTTTGTCTATTGTCTTTATGGGAGATTTTAAGAAAGAGGTTTGCTTTGTTTACCAGTGTCAGAGTTAGCTCAGAGACCAGTACACTTATTTGTGTGAGTATTATGCCTCCTAATTCCTGAAAGCTTTTAGCTTTTCCCTTGCTCATTAGCAGCCTCAGTGTGGCCATATCTTATGCTATTCTAATAAAAATAGCATGGGTTAAATAAACTAAAAGTTGTATTCTTTCACTAAGTTGCTAGTCAAGGGCTCGTGGAGCACCTGTTTTCAACAAGTGACTTCCAAGGCCATTCCAGCTGTCACCATTCCCCAGCTTCTTGGGAAGAAAGAAAGTAAAGGACAGAGACAGCACTTTTAAGAAGACCTGGAAATGACATACATCAACTCCATTCACATCCCATTGACTCAAGATTCCATCATGTAGCCATATCTAGCTGCAGGAGAACCTGGGAAGTATAGACTTTAGTTGGCAGTCTTTGGCTCAGCTCAGGGAATTCTATTACCAAAAAAGGAAGAAATAGAAATGCATTCTCAGAGTCAACTAGCCAGCTCCACCGCAGTCTGCCTCTCTAGCTCTGCAGATAACTCCTTTTTTCCCCCACATATAGAACCTATTCACCATATGTCAGATTCTAACCAGTTACTGCCTTGAGCTCAAACCCCTGGATGTCTGGAGTCCTCCCCACTTGTAGCTTCTCATTATCTAGCAGCCTGTGAAAGAGAGGGCAAGTTGTCTGGTCCATTCATCCCCACCATGCACACCCACTGATAGAATAGGAACAGAATAACCACACTAAAATCTCCTATTTGGAAAAGGAAAGCATGAGAAACATAGGCCCATACCAATTTTCAAAAAGCTGTGGTGAAGTTCCTTGGATAGCTCATTAAAGTTATTTGGGTTTTTTTTTCCAATAGGAGTTTGTTTTAGCAATTGTACTCCATGACGCCTGGTTTTACCTGCCAGAAATTCTTTCTTTCCTGTTACCTTCCATGACCATATCCTGGGCAGCTACTAATAAAGATTCCTGCTGATGGTGGTTTGACACCTGAGGATTGCTTTAGGGATCAAATAACCTCAAGCTTTTGTAGGCCAAGCTCATGATGCCTTTGGTAATACAATTCCCTCAAAAACTTAGTAGGTTTATTGTCTGTTTGCTTCTAGTCAGATCCATGTTAAAACGATTACACCCAAATAATGTTTTGGTCAACATTTCTTAAACCTACCAGATCTTTTTATATTGGCTCCTATATCCTATCCGTCCTGCTTTTTTTCAATTTAATGGAGTCTGTTTTGGGGCCTTCTGAAACAGTAGGCTTGAGGAGGAAGGCAACATTCTCAAATGCATCTCTACAATTCAGTAACTCTGAGTGACAGTCTTTTCTCCCAATGTTAGGAGTACAGAGCAGTCAGCTTTTCCAGCTGTCTGAAGGCCCAGATTGTGGGCCATAGACAGAATCTGTGCTGGTAGAAGTCTTTTCCTTCCATCTTTGCAAACTGATCGCTTCTCACTTGAGTACTTGAGTTCATCTCTCTTATGTAGTCTTTCTAAAAGCCCCAGATAACAACAAACATGCACCAACATTGTTAGTTTTCCCCCAACAGTTCCCCTAGAGCTAAGACTCTGTAGGTAATTGCCCTGCCTTCCAAGTAATGCTATGAAATAGCTTTAACAAATGTTACCATGGGGTATAAGGATTGTCACCCTCCCAGCCTGCACTGTCTTTGTCCTTACCTTCCATTTCCGTACATTTTTCATTTTTCTTATAGCAGTACCCTATTCCTAATATCAGCCTCTGTGGGTATAAGGTTACAGGTTAAGCAGCTAACAAAAGCCAGCCAAAAGCATAGTGACTCAAATAAGATAAAAGTTATTTCTCTTGAGAAAGGATTAGTGGTTGGCAGAGGTTGGGGACACTGGAGAATTGCTGTTTAATGGTTACCAAGTTTCCGTTTGGAGTGTTGGAAAAGTTTTGGAAACAGATAGTAGTAGTGGTTGCACAATAGCATAAATGCAATTTGTGCTACTGAATTGTACACTGAAAAATGTTTAAAATGGGAGTTCCAGCGGGAGTGGGAGCAGAGAGCCCTGAGCAGCCCAGCCCCCACTGGCCAGTTCGCATCACACCCCAAGGAGATGCAGCTACCTCAGCCAGCCCAGTCACCATCACGGCCACCACGAGCAGGGAGAGGGGGACCCAGCCCTCACCCACCCTCTGCTCTGCAGACCCTAGGCCCCCTCACCTCCGTGGTCGGCAGAGACAGGTCATCACAACGAAGATTTTCAGAACTGTCAAGTGGTTCAGCGTGTAAGAAACAATTGTGGTTTCATCAACAGGAATGAGACCAAGGAAGATGCATTTCTGCTCCAGACTGCCATAAAGAATAACCCGGTGTGGGCGCACCTGAGTGGCTCAGTGGGTTAAGCATCTGACTCTTGATTTCAGCTCAGGTCATGATCTCATGGTTGTGGGATCGAGCCCCACATTGGGTTCCATGTTGAGCATGGAGCCTGCTTGAGATTCTCTGTCCCTCTCTCTTTGTCCCTCTGCCCCATTCATGTGTGCTTTCTCTCTCTCTCTCTCTCTCTCTCTCTCTCTCTCTCTCTCTCTCTCCCCCTCTCTCAAAATAAATAAATAAACATTTAGAAAAAAAAAAAAAAGAATAACCCAGGGAGATACCTGCACAGTGTAGGAGAGGGAGAGACTGGAGTTTGGTGTTGGAGAAGGAAAGGGTATGGAGGCAGCAAATGTGACAGGCCCTCATGGAGCCCCAGCGCTAGGCAGTAAATGCACAGCTGATGGTAACTGTTACTGATTCCCTGTCATGGGGCTCCTCCCCACAGTTACCCACAGAAGTACCAGAATAGTGAGGTGGGGGCTGGGAGAGAAGGGCTGGAACGGTGCTCCCAAAGGCCAGACCCTACCACACCTGCCCTCCTGCAGGCCATGGTTCCTACCTGCCAGGGGCGGCAACCAGTCTTCCAGCCCTCCCGTGCAGGGAGAAGTGCTGGAGGGCACTGGCAAGCAGAGTGAAGGAGAGCAAGGCAGACCACGACTCCACAGGGGTCCTCCTCACCAGAGACAGCCTAGAGAGGATGGCAGTGAAGACATTCCTTACGGAAAATCAAGATGAGACCCAGTGTCAGCAGCCACCTCAGGGTCACTGCCGATACAACTTCAGTGACCCATACAGACAACCAGAGAACCCTAAACCACAAGATGGCATGGAGACCAAAGCAGCCAAATCTACAGGCTGAGAAGTAGTCTGCTGGCTGAGTAAATGCCGGCTTACCTTCTCTACCATCATATGGTTTCATCCTTCCACAAGAAGTGAATATGAAATTCCAACAATAAGAAATGAACAAGGAGTACCTGGGTAGCTGAGTCGGTCATGCATTTGGCTCAGGTCATGATCTCAGTTCATGAGTTTGAGTCCCGCATCGGGCTCTGTGCTGACGGCTCCGAGCCTGCAGCCTGCTTCAGATTCTGTCTCTCTTTCCCTGCCCATGCCCTGCTCGTTCTCTGTCTCTCAAATGTAAAAATTAAAACATTAAAAAAAAAAAAGAAATGGACAAAAGATTGGAGCTGAAGACCTGAAGTGCTTGCCTTTTTGTCCATTGAACAGATAACTAAAACTTCTAATCTGCATTATCTATGCAACATGGGGTTTTTATTATTTTTACCTAAAGACATCTCTTTTTGGTAATGACCAATATATTTTTTTTAATTTAAGCCTGATTTTTCTCAATATGTCTTTAAAGGGTTTTAAACTGTTTTCCTATCTGGTCAAGTTGAGATTTTTAAGAACCTCATTTTTAATGTGTAATGAAAGTTTACAACTTGATTTTTTCAAAAAGTGATTTTTTCAAAAAGTCAACAGTTGGCAAGCGCCTGTTAATAAAGGTCTTAAATAATTTTTAAATAGTTAAAATGGCATATTTTACGTTATATATGTTTTACCACAATTTTTTTTAAGTTTATGTGTTTTTTGAGAGAAAGAGCATGAGTGGGGAGGGGCAGAGAGAGGGGGACAGAGGATTCAAAGCAGGCTCCAAGGCTCCATGCCGACAGCAGTGAGCTTGTCGCAGGGTTCAAACTCCCAAACTACCAGACCATGACCCAAGCCAAAATTGGACATTCAACCAACTGAGCCATCCAAGTGCCCCTGTTTTACAGAATTTTTAAAGAAAGGTTTATTTGCCTTGCAACTAACAGTACATAGATGAATGATCCACCCTGGAAGGGATAGTTCTGCAGTCCTCGCTATTGTGGCTTTTAAGGTCATCATCGTCTGCATTTAACAGCTGGTGAGATAAGCCTGTATAAAGAGATGAGCCAGGAATTTCACTCATCACCTCAATGACAGTCCCTTGTCCCACTGTATATCACGTGGCCACAACTAGTTTTAAGGAAGGGTTGGGAAGGCAGGGTACCATGTGTCCGACAAAACCTCAGGAAATTCTATTACTATAAGAAAGAATGGGGAAGGGTGAGTATTTGGAGAAAATTGGCTGTCCAGAGAGGTCTGGGAAAACTGAAAAAGATGGAAGAAAAACTCAAACTAGTTAATTATATTTTTCCCTCCTGCCCCCTTCCTCAAACTAGTTAATTTTAGAACTTGAAGAATTATATTACGTGTTTCTCTTATCCATGTTTCCATACTTGAAGTTTTTTGTTGTTGTTTTGTTATTTTAGAGCGTGTATGAACAGGGGAGAGGAGGAGGAGAGAGAGAGAGAGAGAGAGAGAGAGAGAATCTTAAGCATGGCTCCATGCTCAGCACAGAGCCCAATGCAGGGCTTGATTTCATAACCCTGGGATCATGATCTGAGCCAAAATCAAGAGTCAGATGCTGAACTGACTATATGTAGTATTTGCTCTTGTACCAGGTACTTTTCTGTACACTTGACCTATATTCTTACTTGAATCTTCATTATCACACTGTGCCTTAGCTACTTTTATTATCCACATCTTACAAACGAAAAAATTAAGCTTGGAAAGGTTAAAGGACTTCTCAAAGGCTCAAATGGTGGAGCCTAATTATGAACCCAGGTAGACTAACCCCAGTGTGTGATCTTCTTTAGAAACATGTCTGTAAATAAATTTGCTGATGTAATCATTGAGGGTAATTTTTATTTAGCCCCAACATTTATTTGCTTTCTCCATGGGATTACTCTTCCTTTTGTTGTTAAAATAAATAAAGCAATATCATTATTTATATTCTTAATACATACAGAAAGAAAAAAAAAAAAAAAAAATGTTTGTTATAATTTGAGACAAATCCCTGAAGCATTTGTAAGTGTAGAGAGTTCTACGGCATTAAGTCCATTCACATTGTTCTGCAACAATCACCACCATGTGTCTTCAGACTTGCTCATCTTTCTCATTTAAGACTCTGTACCCATTAAACACTAACTCCGAATCCTCCTGCCCCCTCCCCGTGGCATCCGCTGTTCTACTTTTTGGCTCTATGAATTTGACTCCTCTAGGAACCTCATGTAAGTGGAATCAGAATATTTATCCTTTTGTGACTGCCTTATTTTACTTAGCATAATGTCTTCAAGGTTTATCCATATTTTAGCATGTGTCAAAATTTCTTTTCCTTTTTAAGATGGAATAATATTCCATTATACGTATATACCACATTTTCTTTTTTTTTTAATTTCTTTTTTTTAATGTTTATTTATCTTTGAGAGAGAGACAGAGCACAAGCTGGGGATGGGTAGAGAGAGAGGGAGACACAGAATCCAAAGTGGGCTCCAGGCTCGAGCTATCAGCACAGAGCCCAACGTGGGGCTTGAACTCACGAATGGCAAGGTCATGACCCGAGCTGATTTCAGATGCTTAACCGACTGAGCCACCCAGATGCCCCTTTCTTCTTCGTCTTTTTTTTTATGTTTATTTTTGAGACAGACAGAGAGAAACAGAGTGCAAGTGGAGGAGGGGCAGAGAGAGACACACAGAATCTGAAGAGGCTCCAGGCTCCAAGCTGTCAACATAGAGCCTGACGTGGGGCTTGAACTCACAAACTGTGAGATCATGACCTGAGCCGAAGTCAGATACTCAACTGACTAAGCCACCCAAGTGCCCCATATTTTCTTTTTCCATTCATCCACCGATGGACATTTGGGATGCTTTCACCACTTGGCTAATATTCATATAATGCTGTAGTGAACACAGGTGTACAAATATCTGTTTGAGTGCCTGCTTCCGCTCTTTGGGATGTATACCCCCAAGTGAAATTGCTGTATCATATGGTAATTATGTATTTAATTTTTTGAGGAATTGCAATACTGTTTTCCATAGCAGCTATACTTTTTACATTCACATCAGTAATACACAGAATTTCCAAATTCTTCACATCCTCATTAATACTATTTTTTTAAATAGCCATACTATATGTGAAGTTAAAGTGACAAATTTACATATATATATATGTTTATATATATATTTATATTTATATATATATATTTAACCACCAAAAAAACAGCTTAATATACATATACATTTGTTATAGTCTTGTCATTGAAATTAAATGTGGAATCACTGTGGTCCTTAAGAATACATTTTAATACATTTTAACTCTTTTTTTTTTAATGTTTATTTATTTTTGAGAGAGAGACAGAGTGCGAGCATCTGAGGGGCAGAGAGAGAGGGGGACACAGAATCCAAAGCAGGCTCTAGGCTCTGAGCTGTCAGCACAGAGCCTGATTCAGGGCTCAAACTCACAAATCATGAGATCATGACCTGAGCCAAAGTCAGACACTTAACCTACATCCTACACCCTAATACATTTTAACTCTTAAGTTTACAGTACCTAAAATTTTATTAAGACCTCATAGGAGTCCCCTGAGGCTTAAAAAGTCAATTATTTCAGAAATAAAATTGGATCATGAATTTTTTTTTAAATATTTATTTTTGAGAGAGAGAGAGCACAAGCAGGGGAGGGACAGAAAAAGAGAGGGAGATACAGAATCCAAAGCAGGCTCCAGGCTCTGAGCTGTCAGCACAAAGTCCGATGCAGGGCTCAAACCCATGAATTGTGAGATAATGACCTGAGCTGAAGTTGGACCTTTAACTGACTGAGCCATTGAGGTACCCCTGGATCATGAATTTTAAAAATGTCTGTAACACTGAAATGGAGTAATTTATTACAAGGTTGAGATGGTCTAAAAATATTTGACAGTTTACCAACCCCAAAACACATGTAATAACTTCCTTTTAGTTCTTTGGATCCAGTGAATTATTAATCTTTGTTTTTGTTGTTTATTACCAGGAAAACACCTTAATTCTGCAGCAGCTACTCCCACTGCGGGCCAAGGTAGCCAAACTCCTCGGCTACAACACACATGCTGACTTTGTCCTTGAAATGAACACTGCAAAGAGTACAAGCCATGTAACAGCCTTTCTAGGTTGGGTCTCTTTTAAATCTGTTTTGTATTTCCATTTTTCTTTGTCTTTGAGTGTTGAACTGTATTTGGCTAACTGTGTATGTTCTTATTATGTATTTATCCTTTACTCTTTGTCACATATGTAAGATAAACGTGTGTTTGGTCCTGTAGGGGACATGGCAATTTGAAAGGGAGCCCCAGAGTATAAGGTGAAGCCAGCAGCATGAGGAATGCTGTAAGGAGAAAGAAGGAAACTTATGGAGTATACAAAGCGATACAGTTCTGACTAAAACTGTGAGAGAGTGTGTGAATACAGGCGGCAAGAGGGTAACTCAGATGGGAATATGCCAATTTTAAATTAAAATAAATTAGGGAGAAATTAAAATAGAATTAACCACAGTATATAAATTGTGGCATCCATCTAAAAAGTGGAATTGCTAAAAGTGTCCAATTAGACGTTCTTCATAGGAAGGGATTAGTGATAAACCCATGGCTGTTTAGGCGTTGAGTAGTTTTTACTAATAGTGATCCCAGGTCACATCTGATTTATTTTCCCTGGCTTTTTCAGGAGTCTAATCTCATTGAAGAATAATCATGTATATGAGCTGGTTGCACTATTGTTTTGTTTCCTGAATTATAACACTCTGGAGTCAGAGTTCTCTGAGATAAACTTGAGCTTTGTTGATGGTGTGAGGAAGTTGTGGCCTGGTTTGGCTGGTGCTAAAAAAAATGGGAGGGCAAGGAGCCATGAAATAAATTACCCTGAAAAGAACATCCGTGCTGTCATAACAGAGCCTGCTATCCATCCCTCCCTCCCTCTTTCCTTCCGCCCTTCCTTGCTCCCAATTATCTGTATCAAGTATTCAAAGCAGGAAGCACCATGCTAAAACAGCAGTATATGTATGAATGTGCTTGCTCCCAGAAGCAGTAAATCACTGACTTTTCTCACTTCCCTCACAGATGATTTAAGCCAGAAATTAAAACCCTTGGGTGAGGCAGAGCGAGAGTTTATTTTGAATTTGAAGAAAAAGGAATGTGAAGAGAGAGGTTTTGAATACGATGGGAAAATCAACGCCTGGGATCTCCATTACTACATGACTCAGACGGAAGAACTCAAGTATTCCATAGATCAAGAGATACTCAAGGAATACTTCCCAATTGAAGTGGTCACTGAAGGCTTACTCAACATCTACCAGGAGTTGTTGGGGCTTTCATTTGAGCAAGTGGCAGATGCTCACGTGTGGAATACAAGTGTTACACTTTACACTGTGAAGGATAAAGTTACAGGAGAAGTACTGGGACAGTTCTACTTGGACCTCTATCCAAGGTACTGAGGATCACATTGTTGGAAGGAAGGGACCTTAGGGATTCAGTTCCTACCCAGATTAAGACTCTTGTCTTCCAGAGTTCTCTTGTGTGGTTCTCCGTAATGCGAGTAGAGATACAGGCTCTGAAGCCAGAGAGTCTGGCTCCGATACTTACTAGGCAACTTACTTAATGTTCCTGTGCCTCAGTTTCTTTACCTATATCATAGGTCCGATAAAACAGGAGTGTTACTTCTACCTGCTTTGTAGGGTTGGAAGGATAAAATGATTCATCACATGCAAAACATTAATTGGAAGACTACCCAGCATATAGCAATTGCAGCACTTTGCAGCTGTTATCATCGTTATCATCATCATCTAGTTTGTGTACTACACTTACTTAATTTTAAATTGGCCCCCAAAATATTTGTTATTCAGGTAATCTGTCTGCCAGTACTCTTCAGTCTATGGCCACTTCCCTGAGTCTGGCTGAGAGGCAGCATAATACAGTAAGAATACCACAGTCTTTGTAGTCATTCAAATTGAGTTGGGATGCTTAAGTGACTTAATCTCTTTGAGACTCCATCTCTTCCTCTGTAGTATGGGGCTGGTGATCCCTTTATAGGATTGTTCTGTGCATCAGGCTGTATATGCATATCACCCAGGCTAGGTATTCAGCCAATGATAAGAATTCAAAATACTATCTCTGAACCATGTGGTAACTATGGACTCTGTTTCATCAGACATGAAAGGATTTGAATCACATTCTCTCTAGGCTGCTTTCTTTTTTTTTTTTTAACATTTTTTTAATGTTTATTTATTTTTGAGAGGTGGGGAGGGGCAGAGAGTGGGAGACACAGAACCTGTAGCAGGCTCCAGGCTCTGAGCCCAACGCGGGGCTCAAACCCACAAACCACGAGATCATGACCTGAGCCAAAGTCGGATGTTTAACTGACTGAGCCACCCAGGCGCCCCTCTAAGCTCCTTTCTAAACCAAAGCCAGCCTGTTAACCAGTTACCAATTCATCTTACTAAATAGGCCAAAGGAAATTACAGTATCCCCCTACTTGAGCAGCATAAACAAGTTTTTAATCCACAGACTTTAGGTGACTTTGGGTAGCTGCTGGGAAGGAGGCTGAATAACTATGCCATTCAGACAAGTGGATGGACAGTGATGTTTTATCCCAATGTTTTATGGACTTAATTTCACTTTTGATATGGTCTAAAAATAAGCCCTTGTCAAATGTAGATGGATCTATTTTTAATTGAAGAGTGTCAGCATACAGTTTTAAGCAAGAATTCTTTCAAGAGAGATCCTTCAACCTTGGAGTCTTCTGTAACTGTTCCCAAATTCTACTTCCAGTGTCAAAGTTAGCAGTTCTTGCCACCCCATCCTGCTGTCTCCCTGCCAACATATCATTGATTTCTTTCATACTCTAATATCTGGCCGTTCCTACCAGCACTGGTATGGGGATCAGAAGCTGATCTCTTGTGAAAGTAGTGACCTACTTAATATTCACTTCCTGTCACCTTCCTGTCACTCCATAAAAGTAAGATAGGGTAATTTGTGTTGTGACTCAAAAAAGGATTTTTGGAATAGGTCTAAGAAAGACCAGTTACTTTTTTTTAATCACATTTCAATTTTTTTCATTGAATACTGAGATTTTCAAAAGAAAAACAAAAGTATTCTGATGGTTCCGATAGAAGATGCCTGATAAGGAAAGGACATTTTTTTTTAAATCCACATCATTTTATAAACAATATGTGAAAAGGCAAAACCTCAGAATAAAGAATCCCTTAAAACTAAATGTGTCGTTTATTTTTTAAAAGGAAAGATTAAAAACCCCTCAATGGCACTGATTTTTAAATTGATAGAAAATCTTTGATTTTAAGCTATTCTTACACTTTAAAAATTCTCCAAATATCTCAACCCTTGTCTCTCTAACATAGTAGCACTGACATTACTCTCAAATTAGGAATACTTTGGAGGGGGTGTGGGGAGGATACGTTTTTAGCCTTTCATAATGTACCAAGAGGTATAAAATATAACAGGATATACATGTTCCAGATTACTTTAGTTATTTTTCCCCCATTAAAAATAAGATTTATGGATCTCTTTATGCATTTCCAAATAACTACACAAAATTCTTCCAGAAACACTGATTAGCCCATTGAACAACCAGAAGGTTGGCTGGATGAAAATTTTATGACATTCGTTGTACAGTTTCTGGTGTACATGTTCATGGGTTCTCTCCCCTCCTCTCTCCGCATTCCCTTCCCATGTCCCTGCTCAGGGATGATTCAGCCTGTTCAGTGGTCCCGCCCCACCCTCAGTGGTATGTCTGGGTCCACACTATGTCCCTGTCCTTCCTTCAGAAGTAGAGGTTTTTTTCCTTCTCTTTCCCAGTGGCAGTGGGTTTTCACCAGTGCTGATAGGACAACAGGGTTTGTTGCCTTTCCTCCCAGAAGGCAGTGCTTCATTCCTTTATCAAGGTAGAGGCTCCCTATCCCCAGGCCTACATCAAGACTGATGCTGTCTCAAGGCTGTCATCCTGCTACCGTCCTTTTGTGTGTGTCCAGGGAGAAGACCCTGCAAATGGCTATATTATTTATATATATATATATATAATATATATATATATATATCTCCCAGTGTCTCCCTGTTTTGCTGGCCCACGATGGCCTTTAACAGTTTTGTTTTTTTTATAAATTTGTGTTTGTTTGTTTATTTTGAGAGAGAGCGAGCAAGCAGGGGAGGGGCAGAAAGAGAGGGAGAGAAAGAATCCTAAGCAGGCTCTGAGGTGTCAGCATGGCGCTCAGTGTGGGGCTCGAACAAACAAACCGTGAGATGTAACCTGAGCCGAAACCAAGAGTCAGCCACTTAACCGACTGAGCCACCCAGGTGCCCCTAACAATTTGTTGAAAGACTTTTCTCACTGGTGTTTGCAGTATTTGCCCCAGGTGAAAAAATGCTTGCTTCCTCACTTCCTCTCTCCTTAAAGTCATCTGTCTTAGATTGTGAGTTAGTTGATTGCCTTCCGATTTCTGATAAATTCAAGAAAAGTTGTGATTTGGAGATTGTGCAGCATATTGTTATACAGATATAGGAACAACACACTTTTCAGCTTTATACCTCATAATAGAAAGCTGGAAAAGGCTAGTTTTTTTTAATTTTATTTTTTTAATTGAATGGCATCAGTGGGGGGGGGAAAAAAAGACAAGTAGTCACCAAGTAAAGATAAAACAAAAAAATGTATGTATAAATCAAAACAAATCAAATTAAAAGTTCTACCCCAAACCTGAAAGTACCATTAGTTTTCTGAGGAAAAAAAAAAAAAAGAAGAAGAAGAAGAAGGAAGCCTACTTCTAGAATAAAGTCCAGTTGCACATAGCTTTTGGAGAGACCATCACTGATACCCCATTGTCCAAGAATAGACCACTTTATAGTATAATTTATGCTTTTTCCTAAGCTAACTAAAAGTATTCTGTTTCAAAAAGTCCTGACTAGTTTATAAAAGGAGCTCATTTAATTGTGAATACTTATTCTTCCTTCCTTGAATAAAAGGAAAAACCTTATTGTCTAGTATTTGGTTTTTATCAATTCTAACTTTAAGAAAAAACTACCTAGTGTATCAGACTATATCTTTTACCTCAAGCTTGCTTCAACACAGTTTAGTGTTTAGTGACACCATTTTTGAAGAAGAAAAGCAAGATCCCATTAAAATAAATTGAACACTGAGCTCTACAGTAGGTGTGGTGTATATTCTTAATTCTTACATTAAGATTTTTCAACAGAAGAAACCTTGGCGATATAACTCTTGTGAAGTGATAGTGGAGTTTTTATTTGCTTAGTTTTAGTTTGTCCATTTTAATAAAATGCTGACCTACTTTCTAAAGGGTGGATTACATGTTCCAAAGTGTCCTCTGGTATCAAATAAGACTTAATGACTGAGAGAGGTCACAGCAATGTTGTTGCTAGAGAAGAGCGTTCCTATCTCACCAACAATGCTTCTGGTTCCCAGGGAAGGAAAGTACAACCACGCAGCCTGCTTTGGTCTCCAGCCCGGCTGCCTCCTCCCTGATGGGAGCCGCATGATGTCAGTGGCTGCCCTTGTGGTGAACTTCTCGCAGCCAATAGCTGGTCGTCCCTCTCTCCTGAGGCATGATGAGGTGCGGACTTACTTCCATGAATTTGGTCATGTCATGCATCAGATTTGTGCACAGGTGAGTGTTTTATAGTAAACCTATCAGTTGCTTTTCTGGCTTTTTATTTTTTCTACTGCTGTTAGTTTCCTCCTCTTACATGTTTTTTCAAAAGCTGAATATGCTCAAGAATTTCATAGGCCTTCTGTAAAAACATGAAATTTTTCTTATTGTGTCCTCTTTAACACCAGATTTTTACTAGGAATTTAATTCACTGATCAAAGAGCTCACTGAAGACCACCCTGCAGAAGAAAAAGAAGGAAGGCTTATCATTAAGGGTTACAAATACTCTGTTTTTTTCCTTTCATTCTTTTCTTCTGCATAGGAATTTAGTGTGAGCTTCACAGATAAACTATGCTGTAATCTGTCTCTTCCACTTACTAATGCTTTGTTTAGTTCAGTGGTTTAGTGGTTTTCAATGGTCTCAGACTCAACTCTTTTTTTTAATAATAAATTATGTTGAAACACCTTCCATTACTAGCTTCAAATCAAAATCATAGGTAATATACTATAACCATGGGGAGACTTAGAGAAGAAGTACATGTGGGTATGTGCAGTAGATTGCAACTCATTTCTCTTTACTTCTGAAAATGAAAAGTACATTTTTTCTCAGCTTTGTAATACAGTTTGGTAAACTCGCCCCACACTATTCTAGGATAAACCATATGAACTTGTTCGTATTTAGCTGTTATTTGACATATGAAAATATCAAGTTAGTAGTTCAACCTAACAGTTTAGAAAACTGATGTTAACAGAAATGGAGGAACAGTTTTCCAAATTTGAAATCTCTATGCATCTCTAAAGGTAAACTTGTTAATAAGAAATTTTTGGTTAGAATAATTTCATATTTACAGAAAACTTGCAAAGATAGTATAAAAATTGCCCAGGTATCCCTCACCTTATTTCCTCTACTGTTAACATCTAACGTTATTGTAATACATTTGTCACAACCAAGAAGCCAATATTGCTACAGTACTCCTAAGTATACTCAGCACTTTATTTGGATTTTACTCTTTTTTTCCCTAACAGCCTTTCTCCATACAAAGAATTTTTTAAATTGATACAGTGTCCTCACTGAACATAAAAGAAATACATTTTTATGTTTTCCAAATAGTAATGCTTGGATATGGCTATGTAGTAAGACATAATGAAGTATTCATTATGAATAAAATCCAGTAGCAGAAACTACAGAGTGATAAATGTGGTTTGTGTTGTCAACTCAAGTCCCAGAATGGTATTGCCAAATGTCTTGGTTCAGGTTACTATAGTAGAATACCATAGACTAGGTGGCTTATAAGCAACAGAAATTTATTTCTTAGTTCCAGAGGCTAAAAGACCAAGATCATGGTGCTGGCAGATTTGGTGTCTGGTGAGAACCTGCTTTCTGGTTCAGAGATGGTGCCTTCTCACTATGTCTTCACATGGTGGAGAGGGCAGGGGAGCTCCCTGGGATCCCTCTTGTAAGGACACTAAATCCCACTAATGGAGGCTCTACCTTCATGACCTAAGTACCTCCCAAAGGCCTTATTTCCTACCATCACATTGGAGGTTACGTTTTAACATATGAATGGGGGATCAGAGAGACATTCCATATTGGTCAATAGCACCAGTGGTGACATGATTTTCCAATATGGTGAGCATCTCTTGGGAAACTTCTAAACAAAAGCAGTCTTACTTTGATTTACACAATTGATCCCAGTAAGGAGTCCTGGAAATTACAAGTGGGTAAAAAATAATTTACAGAAATATGTGCAATAGAGTTGGTGTCTGGGCTCACTTAATTATAGATTTTTCACTTGTGTGAATATCCAGTAGGATATATGAATGGCCTGCAGCATATGGGACCTTTTTTTTTTTTTTTTTTTTAATTTTCCCGGTATGTACAATTCAGTCCTGGACATCGAGCATCCCCAGCCCTCAAAACTGCTCCTAATCATTATAATGACTAAAAATGTACCTACTTAATTCCAAAATACGACTGTCACTATTGTTAAAAAAAAAACTGTTTAGTTATTTCAACATTTTATCTTTACATTCTGGTATTTCCGTGTTTAAAAAAAAAACCATAGGGAAATAAGATATGAATCTGTTCAGGTAAAAAAGTCCTTATATACTTATATAGCCATTTCTATCCTGTGTTCAAGCCAAGGAAAGGAAATCTTTCAGAATAAACTAAATTTTCTTTCTCATAGTCTTAAAGTACTTTCACAGCTATAGGGATCCTGAAATATTTATTTTCAGTCAGTGTCCATTCTGTGGCTGACATTTCCTTTAATTAGGATAAGTCTAGTTTTCGTTTTTCTAAAATGTTGTAATGAATAATGTAGTATATTTTAATTATATTGATATAATTATTGATATACATCTATGAATATATAATATATACATGAGTCAGTATATGTACTCATATACTGATGATAGTATATATGATGATGACAGTGTTCGTATATGGTGTCTCTTGAAACAGTGGACTATATTCAATTCTTGGAGTTTGCCTAACCTCCTCCATGAACACAAAATGTGTCATATAGTTAAATAGTATATAGTACAATCCCTTGATCGGTCATCTCCTCACAAGATTATCTTTGAAAAAATCTCTATTTGTCTTTTAATTCTTTCAAGTGTCCTGTAATGTTTTAAGAACTTTTAAAGATAAAAATGTTGAATGTTGTACACCTGAAATTAATATTATATGTCCACTACACATCAATTAAAAAAAAAAAGAAATTTTAGGTAATTGTATATAGGACCAATAATCACTACTTTTTCTCAAAAGTAATGGGCACAGGACCATTTTTTTGCAGCTCTATACTAATTTCAAAACCTTTTGTATTGACCTAAACTGGGTGGTAGTGAATAAGGAGCTTAAAAGCTTCTGTGTTTAGTAATACATCTGACTTCCCTGAGAAATACATAGTGAATTAAATTTGTCATACATATTCACTAGATTGATTTTAAGATATAGCAGCTCACTGTTTAGGTTCCTCACCTTGGCAGCGTGCAAGTTTGATGACCAGAAGAGCTCGTTGGAGCTTGTCATAGTAATATTTAAATGTGTCTGCAGGAACATCCAGTTTTCAAACATGTAAGTGCACTAGTTCAATATGTCTACTGTCTCATCATTCAGGAGATAAAGTTTCACTCATATTTTCTTGTGTTTATACTACTGGGTATATAATTTTGAAGATACAATCACAAGGTGGTATCTTTAGAATCTGTTCCTGTTTCTTGGCTTTATTGTGGTTTGGGCTCTCAGTAATCACTGGCCTTTTGAACTTAGGTAGAAAAGAAAAGTAATACTCCTTAATAGCTTCCATTGGGATGTCTATGTTCGTTTGCACATTAAAAGCAATGAGTTTTGGACTGTTAGAGATCATTTTAAAGCAACACATAATCATAATAAAGCCTTATTAATTCAAAGTGAAAGGAATGGAAGAGCAGAAAAACTTCAAATTATGTAATTCCAAATAATTTGTTAATTTGGTCAAAAGTCTAATAGAGAGCTTCTCATCTTGTAAGTAAACCCTGTACCAGTCAGGAAGGCATTCTAGTGTTAGGATAAGAACACTGCATTAAAAACCATCCATGTACTTGTGGGCCTGACTGTGTGACTTTTGGCAAGTTATTTCACCTCCTTGAGCCATCTCATTTTTCTTACTCATAGATGAAGACAACACTTCTCATACCTACTTGCCTGGGGTGCTGGTGAGATTTAATAATGTGTGAAAGTTATTTGGGAAAGCATAAAGTGCCATATATATTTGAAGTATTTTTCTAACTATAATTTATACATAATGCAACCCTTTGGGGATCAATATGTAACACACAAGTCACAATTTAAGAGGGGGGACAAAGCGTCCATGAGGCAAAGTACTGTTGCTTACAGTTTAAGAGATTCACAAATGCTTATCCTCAGTGGATTTTGGGTGAAGATCTGTTGAAGGTGATTAGAAACCAAGTTTGGATTTTTCTGGTTTTTTAATGATTATTGCCTATATGGAAATTTGATTCCAGAAGCCAGAACAGAATGAGCAGTTTATAGAGGATTACGAATGGCGGGATTAGTTGAAGAGAATATATCCAGTATTAATATGGAAAAATAGATACTTGGAGGAAACCGAGGACAGTCACAATGACATCAGTCAAGACCATACCTGGTTAGGCAAACTGGGCAGGCTAAGAAGGATAATAACAGCCAAGGCTTGGTGAGCACTGTCCATGTTCCAGACACCATAATCACTGCCTTCCATTCATTAATTAATTTTATCCTCACAGTATTCCCTGAAGTGGATTTACCAACCTACTTCTCTTATTGTACTATTATTCCCCCCATTTTCAAGCAGAGAAAACTGATACTCAAGAGGGTTAAATGGTTCACCCACGATCTGTCATGCTCTTTGCTACTCTACTGACTATAACCATTTTTGTGCTCCTCTTCTGTGCCTTGGAGACAGCACTGTGTCATGTGGTCGGAATTTGGTCTCCCAAGTATGTATTCCTGTTGGATCGACTTTTATCTCCTTAGCTTCTTAAATGACATTCCCTCTAAATCAATCATACGTAATCATGTGTGGAATGAATGAGTTTATCTAGTTCCACATTTCCCTCTGTCTAAAGTGACCTTTTAGGTTTTAGTCCTGAAGTACAGTGAACACTTATCAACAACCTTGTAGCCTCTGCTCCCGACTTCCAGCCCTTACACTGTTAGTGTTTCCATCATCAGCGTTATAAGTGATTTCTTTCAGGATCTCAATTTTGTTAGTTTATGTGTGTTTTTATTTCTTTATATATATGCTTGTGTACACAGAACAAATGCTAAAGCCATAAACCAAATATGATGACCCATACATACATGGTTTATTTCTATGTGGGGACACATTTATTTTTTTTCATTTGCTTACTGTCTTTTCTACACGTGGTTTTTTTTTTAATAATTAGAAAAAGTTATTTTAAATGGAAGTAAATGTTTAGTTGATTCCTTAGAAGCAAAGGTATTGATTATCTGTTGTGTCAAACATGTGGTAGGATGGGGTTCAAAAGAAAAATAAAAAGGAGATAATATTTTGAATGTTTTGAGTTTAGTTTGAGGACATGAAATACTAAATTAAAAGAAGAAGAATAGTAAGTAAAATGATATCAATTAAGTATTTATTAAGTATTGAAAGAAGACAGTAGAGTGCTGATGTTAGGTTGAGGCTAGGAGGTCAGGTCAAGTATGAGAGTAAGAGAAAATATCTTAAGAGTTGTTTAAGATTGGGTCTTCATACAGAAACATTGTCCTCATAGGGGTGCCTGAGTGGCTCAGTCATTTGAGCCTCCGACTTCTGCTCAGGTCACAATCTCCAGTTGTGATTTTGAGCCCCATATCCCCCATATTGGGCTCTCTGCTGTCAGCGCAGAGCCTCCTTGGGATCCTCTGTCCTCCTCTCTGCCCCTCCCTCAGCCATGTGCATGTGCGTGCACTTGCTCTCTCTCAAGAATACATATACATTAAAAAAAATTTCTCCTCATTCCTTCATTTATTTCACAAATATTTATTGACCATGTACTCTCTGGGCATGTGCTGCGTTTTGGAGATACACTGGTGAATATGGCACACATACTCCCTAACCTTCTTAGTTAGCATTTGAGTTTGAACTGAACTTTTATTTGTTTTTGTCTAAAAAGAAAAAAAAAAAAAAAAAGAAATTTATATACAGGAAGAAGTAGTCAGGAAGGTATAGCCATTTTGGGGATGAACCTGTGAGTTCAAGATGGCAGTATTTAAGACCTCTGTGGATTATGTGTCATTTCTCATGTCTTTTAAATCATGGGGGTGATACTGATCTGCTGAACTGTAGTACTGCTCTGAAGCTTAATAAGCAAGTTAACAAAGTGTTATTCAAGGTCTCTTTATTACTATTATTACTTCCAATGATGGCTAGGTGTATGTGAAGTTAAAAGTATGAACTTTAACCCTCTATTTGCAGCAAAGTCTAAGAGACGCTGGCACTTTTCTTTTTTTAATGCTTTGTTACATAAATTTCTGCATCATCTGTACATTTCAGGGCGAGTCAGGTTGGAGTATGGAATGAATGCTAAGAAATCATTAGGGGATCACCTTACACAGCCAAAGGCTAGTCTCTTGAGGCCTTTTCCTTTTCTAAACACAGTACATTTACTGATTTCAGCGGTTGCTTTTTCTTTGAGTTGGGATTTGGTATCATGAATATAACACTTTAGTTACAACCACTAAAATCAATCAGCCTCTTAATTAGAACAGTAACCCATAAGACTTTGGTCTTTAAATAGAGCAAAAACCCTTGTGACTTTTGAGCTTTAGTTGATATAACTTGGTTCCAGCTCTTACTGTGTTGTATGAATTGAGAAGTTAATCTCTATAACATCGAGTCATCTGTTGTAAAAATCTATGGTGGTATATATTTTAGGCATCCTGTTGTCTGTTGAAAAGGTAATAAAGGTAAATCTCATAGTTTTAGACAACTTGCTTCCTCTCAAGAACTTCGGACCAAACAGAAATCTAAGTTTACGTTGTTTTCTAGACTTTTATTCTCAAAATATTTCTTGCACCAATAATGCTCTAAAACTTTTTTGAAGTGTCACCTGCAAAATGATTTAATTGAATTATTTTGTGTGTATTTTACAATGCTCTGCTTTATCAGGGAAGCATATTAACATCAATAGTTATTATAGCCCATAAGCTACTATATTTGACACGTTTGAATTGGTCTTACTGAAAACTGTATATTGGGGTGCCTGGGTGGATCAGTCGGTTGAATGTCCAACTCTTGATTTCGGCCCAGGTTGTGATCCCAGGGTCATTGGATTAAGTCCCGCTTCAAGCTCAAGGCTCAGGATGTACCCTGCTTAAGATTCTCTCTCCCCACCCCCCTCTCTCTTTCTGTCTCTCAAATAAAATTTTAAGGGTGCCTGGGTGGCTCGGTCACTTAAGCCTCCAGTCAGTTAAGCGGCTCAGATCATGATCTCAGAGTTCATGAGATCAAGCCCTGTGTTGGGATGTGTGCTAACAGCATGAAGCCTGCTTCAGTTTCTCTGTCTCCCTCTCTCCCTGCCCCTCTCCCACTTGCGCTCTCTCTCTCAAAATGAATAAAATTAAAAACTTTAAAATAAAATTTTTAAAAATTTTAAAAAGGAGAAAACTGTATAAAGGACTTTTAGGGTTCTTTGGAACCTAAATACTTTAATACTAGGGAGTAGTGTTTGCTGGCTGGTCAGCAGTGAGTAATAATTCAGCAGTCATGCTGTTTTGCTTGTCAGACCCCCAGCAGGCTCCCACATCCTAAGACCTGCTCAGAATTTCTTTGTAGACTTATACAGTGGCTGACTGTGGATTCCTTTCTTTTTAGAATTTAGTTGTTTGCTGGAAATTGAGCTTTTGAATTTTGTAGGTTCTTTGTCCTCCTCATTTGAAAAATATTTAAATGATCTTGCTCAAAGGGCACACAGAGAAACAGCATGACTGACTTACGGGAAATTAGTAAGCAGTAGGGTTATTTTTAGCTTTTACTCCTTGCAAACATTTCCTTTTGTTCTTTAGAAGACATTGTTGATCTGTTCATTCATTTGCTGCACTCTCTCCCCCCACCCCCACCATGATTTGGGGCAGAATAAGTCCTCTCTTCTCTACTCTGCATGACATAACTGTGTTAATTCTTATTTTATTCAATTGCAACTCATGAGTTATTCATTTGTTCATGTTTTTCTAGGTTCTGAAATACCACCACCACCACCTCCAACCACACACACAATTTGTTGTTACTTGGAGTTGAGGTGTACCCTAATCTGCAGTGGCTGCCTGAAAAATATTCACACAAGCAAAATATACAAAGTGTATATTTTTCTCAAAATATTTTATAGGGGTAGCTGATGGTGTATTTGCCTTTATTTGCTCTGTTAATACTTACTTAAAAACTATAATCTTTAGAAAATCATGCAATTAGTATTACAGAATCAGTCCCAAGTCCAGGGTAGATGGTTATAAAGGCTGACCTTTACATCCAGCCTCATGTTTGACCCTTGAAACAGACAGCTTCCAGTATATAGAGGAAGTAGGATTTCTAAGGAAATAGAACTGAAACCTCACTTTTGCTCTGTTTTTAAAGTCGGTTTTGATAAAAGACTTTGCTACTTTAGATAACTTCCAGGAGGATTTAGTTATTTTGTAACCTCGTAATTTAAACTTCCTTTTTTTTTTTTATTTTTTTTATTTTTCTATAAGGTAGAGAGGCATTATAGCAATTGTGGTTCCAACTGTGGATTCAGGGGCCAGGAGGGCGCCTGGGTGGCTTAGTCAGTTGAGCATCTGACTCTTGGTTTCGGCTCATGTCCCACAGTTCATGGGTTTGGGTCCTGCATCAGGTTCCATGCCAACTAACAGTTGCAGAGGCTGCTTGGGATTCTCTCTCTCCCCTCTTTCTGCCCCTCCCCTGCTCTCTCTCTCTTTCAAAATAAATAAATAAAAACTTTTTTAAAAAAACCTGAATTCTGGAATCAGACTACCTGGTTGCAAATCCTAGTTCTACTGTTAATTTCAGTATGTTTCAATTTCCTTATCTCAAAATGGAGATTACGGTATATACTTCATACAATTATTTTGGAATTTGAATCAGATAATCCAGGTAAAGTGCCTAGCATAATGCCTAACATGGTAAAGTCTCAATAGATATCCATTATTATCTGATTATTTTATCAGATTTTTTAAATCTAAATGTAGGATAGTTGTTATTTTAGATTATGTACCAGAAAGAGGCAAAATATTCAGTTTTCTGGAACCCTTGCCTCTTTTCTATAAGAATTTTTTATTAGGATGTCCTCAAACACAGGTGGCCTAATTCCAGCATCTAGTGAGTTTCATTCCCTTTGGCCCTTCAGTATTTGCAGCTCTTCATATCTAGAATCAGCGCAATTATGATAGGAAGTCAAGCAAAACATTTTTTTGCATAAAGAGAGGAAGGCAGAATGTGAAATGGCATTGACATCTGTGCTTCTGCCCTGGGCCAAAAGCAGAATCGTTATTTGCTGCTGATTTGGCATCCCATCTGCTGCCTTCTCCAGTGCTTAAGCCCTTCTTCCTTTCTCTTCCCCTAGAGCCCCAGGGATGATGAAGTCAGGGAGGGACTGGGATTGTAACACATCTGAAGAAGGAAACAGGACAGAGGCTCAGGGAAAAACAACAGAAAGATAACCCCATTCTACAGATGAGCCAGTTGGTTTAATGCAAAGTCTTCTCTGTCAATGTCAATTTTATACAAGTTCTGTGTACAGTGTGAAAGGTAGAAAATATCAGCTTGTTCTAGTGAATTCCCCTTTTTTGATCAAGAGCTTTTCTGACATCAGATTCAATAACTTACTATACTTCAAAAAAAATTTTTTTTAACTTTTAGACCACACCCTGAGAGTAAGTCCTTTATTTTTCCAAGGGATGCTTTAAATTCTGAGTATATGCTTTGTTTGTCCAGAAAGCTCTCCCTGCATTTAAGTTACCCTCTTGCCAACTGATCCACACTTATACCTCCCCCTGAAGTGGCTTCTTATTTTAACCTCTTCTACCCTGAGAGGTACAACTAGGCTTTCTGCAACATAGTTATCTTAGAATCACGTATTTAAAGTTCAGAACACAAAATATAACATGCAAAGGGTATCTGCAGTGTTATAATTTAACTCTTTGATTTTGATTAAAACGAATAGTTAAGGAGCGCCTGGGTGGCTCAGTTGGTTGAGCATCTGACTTTGGCTCAGGTCATGATCTCAAGGCCCTGCATCGGGCTCTGTGCTGACAGCTTGGAGCCTGGAGCCTACTTCAGATTCTGTGTCTCCCTCTCTCTCTGCCCCTCCCCTGCTCACACTCTGTCTATCTCTCTCTCAAAAATAAATAAACATTAAAAAAAAACTTTTTTAACTTTAATAGTTAAACAATAGAGTGATGAGTGCTCCAGAAAGGCATATTTTGAATAAACAAAATGAAGCACATGAAATAGATAAGTAGGGAGAAACTGTCTTAAATCTATTCATTTTTAATGGAAAAAAATTGTTTTAATATTTTTATTTCCAAAGCTTAGGGCTTGTTTTAACTCAGTCTGATTTTTTTTTCATTTATGATTTCCTGATGATTGTTCCAAGTTTGTCTATGATTTAAAAGAATGAAATATTACTTTAACATAGAGTACTTGGGGGTTATTTTTCAGGCTGCTTGGTACTGTGTTTTGTTTTTATTTAAATTTGAAGTTATCCTAACCCTTTATTCAAACAGGTAGTTGACTCTGATTCTGACTCAAGTTTTACAGAGTCTTAATTATGATTCATCACATAGGTAGTTTTCATTCAGTGCTTTAAAAAAAGACCTTTATGTTTATTTTCTAGACTGATTTTGCTCGATTTAGTGGAACAAATGTGGAAACTGACTTTGTAGAGGTGCCATCACAAATGCTTGAGAATTGGGTATGGGACATCGATTCCCTCCGAAGATTGTCAAAACATTATAAAGATGGAAGTCCTATTATGGATGATCTGCTTGAAAAACTTGTTGCTTCCAGACTGGTCAACACAGGTACGACTTGTAATTTTAGAAAAGGAAAATACATTAGAATTGCTTTAATAGACAATGGCTGGCTTCTTGTTCTATAGAACTTATTTCCCTTGTAATCATGGTATTACCCTAAGAGTGCTAATATGGGGAGGGGAGACTGCTAAATATCCTGGGAATGTGTCCAAGAAAAAAAAAATACATCTTCTTTTAAATCTTAAATGAGGTATCTTACTCCCATTTTGTAATATGTACTATAGGCGTCAGTTTTTTAAATCTTTGATCTTGTGATATTAGAACACGTAGTTCTCTCTTCTCCAAAACATGCCCAAACATTCTTATGCTATTAGGTCTTCTGACCTTACGCCAGATTGTTTTGAGCAAAGTTGATCAGTCTCTCCATACCAACACGTCGCTGGATGCTGCAAGTGAATATGCCAAATATTGCACAGAGATTTTAGGTGTCGCGGCAACTCCAGGTATGTAAGCACTATGACCTGAATTCATTTTCTTCAGTGAAGTACAGGGTATCCTCCTAACACTGCCAGGAAACATAGGGTTTGTCAGGCAGCTTACCTAATGTGTATTTGTTTCTGATTTCTATAATCAGGCCATGGCTTTCTGATAAGCTTACTATGTCCGTATGACTTATCCTGTCCAAGTGTGTTTAAAGGAAAGGTGGCTCCAGCTTTGCAGCATTTTAGTGTAATCAAGAATGAGCAATTGGCCTCCACCCCAGAGCAGAGAAAGCCATTCGCATTTGGCAACAGCCACCTGGCTCCTCCCTCCGTACGTGTGCCCTGACTTCCTAGTGATTTCACTGAGAAATTGGCAAATGGGGAAGTTTTAGAGAGAAGTACAAACTTCTACCTTGTCTACCTTGTTTCTGATTTTGGTTCTGAGATCAGTTAAGGAATTCCAGCTAGCCTTTTCTAGCCCAGTATTTATGAGATTCATGTGGGTAGGTGGGCAGGTACACACGTGACTGTGTTTACATTTGTATTTATATATTTTAAGCCAACATGTAGTTGTTCATGTATACATAGTTGGCAAGGTGACTTTTTTCCACCAAGGAAGTTGTTATTTAAATGAACCTGTCACATTGATAGTGATAATAAAGGTCAGAAGAGTCCAATGGAGTCAATCCAGGCTCCTCACTTACTTTTGTGATCTGTTTATAGTAGACCATACAACAGTTTTGTCCCTGAGACCAATTTGACAAAATCCTTTTTATTTTTGTTAAGTTTATTTATTTATTTTGAGAGAGAGAGAGAGAGAGAGAGAAAGTGGAGGTGGGGAGGGGCAGAGACTGAGGGAAAGAGAATCCCAAGCAGTCTCCACGCTATCAGAATCCAAGACACGGGGCTCCATCTCACAAATGGTGAGATCATGACCTGAGCCTAAATCAAGAGTCAGATGCTTAAACTGACTGAGCCACCAGGCACCCTGAAAAAATCCTTTTTAAAAATAGCCCTAGAGGTAGATTGAGTTGGCAAAACCTTTTTAGTTTTTTAAATAAAGAGTTCTTCAGTAATTATGAACCTGAAGTAAGTGCCGTTCTGACACATTTTAGATGCAAAGCTGTGTGACAAAGAGTGGGCTTACTATTAGAGTATCTATAAGACACATATGTGTCTAAAGGATTAGAAAGGACTGAGTAGTCCTGAAATACTGAGCTATCTGATGGGTGTGGACAAAGCCTCTGAAACTATTGTTAGACATTCCAGAACTTTGGGCCGAAACCAGCTCTGAAGTTGAGTCATCATAGCAGAGAAGTTTGTAAACATCTTGGCCAAGGGCACATGTAAACCCAGAGAGTACTGCAGGTAAGATCCTGCTTGTTGCTGGAGACTGTCACTCTCCAGTCTCCGGACTCCCCAAAGGGAAACCTTAGCCAGCTGATAACATGATAATTAACATTGGCCATCACGTTGATTGAAATGTATCTTTCTTTAAAGGCACAAATATGCCAGCTACTTTCGGACATTTGGCAGGGGGATATGATGGCCAATATTATGGATATCTTTGGAGTGAAGTATTTTCCATGGATATGTTTTACAGCTGTTTTAAAAAAGAAGGGATAATGAATCCAGAGGTATTGTATTTTCTTTTCTCCTTTTGTTAATTTTGTCGTGCCCAGTGTAAAATATTTATTACACCTAGATTTTAGTGTAAGAGATTTGGTAACAGCTTTTAACTTGAAAATCTTGAATCTTCTCAAATCATCCATCATTAAGTTGCAGTGCACAAGTGATTAACTCTAATTCTGTAGGTTAAAAAAAAAAAAAAACCTACCACATTTTCTTGCTTATTAACATTCCAATATATTGCATAATTAAAATTCAAAGCTTTGTTTATGCATTTGAGCATTTATAGCTGCTAGTTTTGACATGTGCCATACAATGCTTTAGTTTTATAGGAGGTTGGGAAAGAAAGGTAAACTCTTTCTTGATGTTAATGGTCTAGGTATGTTTTCACATTCTCTACACAGTTTCTTTATACATTTTCTATGGGAGGTACCCTTTCTCTGTGACTGGCATACCCCACCTCCTACATAGTTTGTAACCGAAATGCCTTTAAGTAATTTAGGCTGCTTCATTAACCTGAGCCATTCCTTTCTGTGTACAGTGAATTGACTGCCAGGTGGCTACCAGCCAAACCTTCCTGAGTTATAGTCCCCTAGTCTCCACTCTTGTTGAAGACTCAGCTGTCAGATTATCTCCAGGCCTGATGCATTTTTCAGTGTGCTTGTCATTCTATTTGATTCAGAAATTAGAAGAGCAAGTTACCAAATCCAGGTTCTCTGTGCTTATTTCAGCCAACCAATTTCTTCCCCCCAACTTTATGTTTCTGGATTGCATAGTGCCTCACACACATATACTGAAATTCATTGCTATAATTTTTTTTTTTTTAATGTTTATTTGTTTCTGAGAGAGACAGAGTGAGAACACAAGCAGGGGAGGGGCAGAGAGAGAAGGAGACACAGAATCGGAAGCAGGCTCCAGGCTCTGAGCTGTCAGCACAGAGCCCAATGCAGGGCTCAAACTCACGATCCCTGAGACCATGACCTGAGCCGAAGTCGGATGCCCAACTGCCCAACCAACTGAGCCATCCAGGCGCCCCACATAGCTGTAATTTAGCCCACCATCCCCTTCTTCCCACCCCCCCTACAAAACAAAACAAAACAAAACAAAACACCTCCAGGGTACCTACATTATCTACACTAACCTTCCCAATCATTCCTTCTTCCATCCTACCCTACCCAGGCTATTAGGTCACTGTAAGTCTCCTTCCATTCCCTGGCCAACCTATTACAATGGTCAGCCACTGACTGTTCTCATATATGTCTTGACTTCTGTATGACCCTTAGCCAAGTACCCAGCCCTGGATTCCTCTACCATCTCACTTAGAGATGGTGCCCTTGGGATTCAGAGCTTTCCGGGGAAGATTGTGTGACTCCATTAACATGTCCCACTACAAAATCGTGCTATCCAACCTGTAGTGGACACCCAGTGTTACTCTGCTGTCCTGTCCCACTTCCCTTATTGAGATCCCCCGAGTCTCAAATCCTCTCTCCTCTCCACTAAGAAAATTACAGTCATCAAGACTAAATATGTCATTTTTGTTCTCTTTCTATACTTCAGTATTCACCTTCTTTCCCTCTGTCTGAAAGATGTGTCTAACACCAAGCCTTAATGTGTCTTGGCAAAAACTGGGATTATTGCTACTGCCTCTGGTAACCCTGTTGCTATTACTCAGTTCTCCTTCCTTTCACAGCCTAATTTCTTGGTGTAAGGAGCCGTCCATGCAAACTTCTATTTTGCCTCCACCAACGGAACTAGAAAATTACTCTCTCTCGAGTGACCACTGATGACCCAGTCGCCAACTTCCAAAGGCCCCCACCTACCCTTTTGTTTTTACTTCCTGTTTCTTGCTTTCCTCTCCTTGTTCACAGTCCTTAGCTTAGCCATCACATGTCTTCCTTACTTCCCAGAATTCAATGTGTCAGCCAGATTTATGTGTTCCCATAGGTCTTTGCACCTTCACAAATACGATCATTCTATTTCTTCCACCTAAAAGGTGTGACTTTCTTGTCTCTACCTCTTAAAAATTTTAACATTCTTTTAAGTTTATTTATTTGTTTTGAGAGAGGCAGCATGCACGAGCAGGGGTGGGGCAGAGAGAAGGAGATGGAGAATCCCAAGCAGGCTCCACACTGTCAGCACAGAGCCCCACATGGGGCTTGATCTCACAAACCGTGAGATCATGACCTGAGCTGATATCAAAAGTCAGATGCTTAACTGACTGAGCCACCCAGATACAACTTCAATCTTACCATTCTTAAAGGCCCTAGTCACATGGCTGGCTACTCGCTTATGAAATCTTCTAGATCATCTGAACCAAAAGTGGTATTTCCATTTTTTGAAGAAAAGAATGGACTTGAGGGAAGTGTGAGGGAAGGATTTCACCAAGCTTTTTCTTATGTCTGGAATGTTTAATATAACTATAACACAAAGTGAAAAAAATCAGGCTATAAAATATTTTGTACCATAGAATGCAAATTTTTATTTTAAAATACATGTTTAGAAAAAGAGTACATCAAAATGTCCATTCTTAGCTTTGAGTGATAATTTCATGAGTGATTATTAAATATTTTTCTGTGATTTTTATGGGGCTTTTCCTTATTTTTTACACAGAGCATGCATTATTGCAGAAATCAGAAAACAATGATTATAGAGACTCCAGGTCTACTTATATAAAGGTGCAATTATGACCTGTTACTGACTCTTACAAGTTGGTGATGCTTCCTAGCATAAGTGCCACAGTACCTTTTTCAATTAAGCTTCCTTACTCATCTCCTCTGTGTTTCCACTTACACAGCCACATCTCCAGTACCTTCCGCTGTTACCTCTTCTTTTCCATCTGTCAAGGTAACAGCCCATGTACTGATCCCAGTCAGCCCCAAGGAACTTGCAAGTCCAGCAGACGCAGTCCCTGCCATTATGCTTCTGTGTACTTCCTCTTACTCTCAAGCTTCACAGCTTGGCAGGCAGCCAGACTACTTTTATTTTAGATCAGGGGCCTGGGGTGAACTTGGAGAACACAAGATTCCCAACAATTTGGAGTTGTTGCCTTGTAATGTAAAACACAGTTTTCAGTTTCACTAAAATTCTGGGTTCAACATTGCTATATATTATTCATCTTATGCCATGAAGCTAACTTTAATCCCTTCCTTTTTCTTCCCTATCAAGTATTCTGGGATATTGTAGCATTTCTTGCTCCCCTTTTGTCACAACAGTAGTGAATCGGGCTCCAGTGACCAAGGAGAATCCCTTTGCACCCCACTCTCACACTCTTCACTGCAGTGGCAGAGACTAGAACAGCTTTTTAAATAGCCATTTTGTTCCCTCTACAGTATACTGTTTGTTTGGTTCACTTATTTTTTTTTTAAGTTTTACAAATGTTTGCTCTAAAGTAATACCTGATTTACAAATTTAAATACCCACTTATTAAAATGTAATACTTTGAGACAGTTATCCTGTTCTAAGAAAAATATTTGGTCATTACAGCTACGTTGTGATGAAGAGAAAGAATTTTTTTAAGTTTGTTTGTTTGTTTGTTTGTTTATTTATGTTTAGTAATCTCTGTATCCAAATGGGGCTCAAACTCATAACCCCGAGATCAAGAGTCACATGCTTCTCCAACTGAGCCAGCCAGGTGTCCCGAAAGAATTTTTATAGAAATACTGAATTTGATTTGAAGTCAAGGGTATCAGAGCATTCACAATATATCACACAGACCCTGTTGTCTCAGGGCTCCCTGTCTCCCTCGTATGTTTTTTCCCTCATCACTAAAATTCTGCTGTACTTTCCAGAATTACAAAGTTTCTGGTAGATAGGGACCAGTTATTATTGCCCAGCACAGGGAGGTAAAAAGACTCTTTCCTAAAACCATTGTGAAAATTCTGTATTAGCAAGGATAAATAATAGGCTCTAGAAACGTTCAGTAATAAACCACAACAAAAGCAAGCAAATAAAAGGACACCTTGAAAGGAAGGAGGATTAGAGTGTCTTAGATTTCTTAATAAGCATCACAATTGAGTACATATTGGTGCCATTATATCGATGTAAAGTTGACACCTTTTTTTTTTTAATTGAATTGTAGTTGACACATCATGTTACATTAGTTTCACCTAGTATGTATTTGAATCATTTTGAGAAGATAACTGGATGGCCCTTCAAGGAATCAGTGTCTGCTATTCTTCGTCCCCAAAATCTGTAGAGAGGCTAGAGACTGAAAGATCATGTACTGTTGACATTATTGTCCTGGTCATTGGTATCAACAAAAGAACATCTCCAGTCCTTCTCTCTATAACCTCTTGCCATCCTGCAAAGCTCAGGGTCTGCTTTGAGAAACATTCCAGGTGTTAGCAAGCAGAACTATAGAAAGTGCACTACTCACTGGGAAAACAATAATAGGAAGGGTCAAATATAAACCTAGTCTTTTTTTTTTTTTTTTTTTTTTTTTTTAAGTAATCTACACCCATTGTGGGGCTTGAACTCACAACTGCAAGATCAAGAGTCAGATGCTGTACTAACTGAGCCAGCCAGGCACCCCAAACCTGTAGTCTTCTGAATACCTAAGGTAGCAATAGCATATTTTTATGGTACAGTGGTTTTCATTCTATTTTGAGGGCCTCTATCCAAGTGTTAGAATTGGCCAATTACCTATAATAGCCACAGTTTGCTACTTCTGGTTTTATTTGTGATTTTCTCTTTTCTTCATTATAAATAGTTAGACTATCTTCATTATTTAATTTGTTCATTAAACATATCCTAAAATCTTTGTTTCTAGTAGAATATAGAGAATTCTCATTATCAGACATATGTTTTCCTTCTCCAGCTGATTTCTTAAATAACTATGGAAGGGAGCTGCTTGGGAATAATACTTTTCCAGCAAGCTCTAGGAGCTCTTTAAAGAAGATATCCAGCGTCACCAAATGTAGTTTCAAAATCCAGCAGCTAATCATAGGGTTGAAGAAAATGGCGGCATTTTAACTAGGGCCATTTCTTTTTATAAGGCAAGTTCATTGTGGGAAAATTTCCTAAGAGGTAATAGACTTGGTGGATTCAAAGACAATTATATTATTAAGCTAGAATTATCTCCCTCCTCTGTTGCATTTAGAGAAATTGCTAACCTTTGTTTTTCCTTCAATGAAGAAAAAATAAAACTGAGTATCACTGCAGAATGGAATACCAAGAAAATCAAGACAGTCAAATGCAACTATTATATTTTAATCTGTAATGCCATAAGGAAGTAGCTAGATCTTTACATGCAATAGCAGACACAGAAACATGACAAACTTTGGGTTAACATGAAAAAGAATTACTTCACAGAGAATTTGTACTCTAAAGCTAACTATTCCAGTGCTCTCCACTCAGAATTCTAAGCCCAATTCCTGCTACAATGTGTTGCTAAGGGAGAATATGAAATTCCTTCTGAAGGTCCTTACAAATGGATTAACTTCTGCTTCGGCTCTCTTGACCTACCACCACAAAGCTGATTTTTCTTACACTTCAGCCTTTCTTGACAGACTTAGATTTTGCCTGATTTAAGGGACAAAGGAAAGAAATGGGATTGATTTCCAACTTAACTTCTTGCATATTTACAAGACCAGACTTTCCAAGTCTTGAATCCCAACCAACTGGAAGCACTTTTTCTTCCTTTGTGTTCTTACAGCCTTTCTCTGTATTTCTCTTAGAACCCTAATAATCTGCTTTGTACATTGTCTTTTTTTTTTTACCTCCTAGATGATAAAGTCCTTGTAATTGTAGCTGTTTTATTCATTTTTGTGTGTCCTCTACTTCAAAACTGTTACATTTAATTACGGTAGTTGTCCCCATCTATTTCCCCTTCCCCCATTACATATTAATAGCCAGACTACTCTTCTTTTTTTTTTCTTTTTTTCTTTTTTTCTGATCTCCCTCCCCATAAATATAGATCTTTCCTTCTATCCTCACAAATTGAAACTTTGCTCACAGTTTCCAGAAGGCCTCTTCTAATCAAGCAGATTCCGACCCGCTGTTCTCATTTCCATCTCCCTGACTACCAGCACCACTCTTTCACTCTCTCCCTTTTTCTTTGTTGTTGTCCAAGGTATTCTTTTTCCACCCACGATATCCCCACAAAGAGTGTGCTGTTGGGAAGGAGTTTACAGATGGGCTGTGAAAGGTTTCAGCATCCACTTTTAAAGCTGGCTAGGGAGCCTGTTGGGTGCCTGATCATCATCACCTATCGTTGGATGGATGCTCTTTTCCCTGATGCCTGTTACTCAGTGTAGGAAGGAGACAACTGGCTCTCCTCCCCAGAGTCAGTCACAGTAGGAAGGAGGGAGGATTGGAAGACAGTGGGAGTTTGCATGTGCTGCCTCAGAAATGCCAGACCCAGCAGGAGACATATTCTCGTTACTTACAGATGGTGGCATCCTTCGTTCAGGCCATTATGATTGCTCTTAAAATATTACCTCAAATAAAGAGTATGTATTCTTAGATGAGTGCCTTGTCTCACCTCCCTAATATTCCTACTGAACGAGGTAGTCTATTTCTTATTAATAATGGAGATGAAGTCTCTTGTATTTTTTTTTTTTTAGTTTTATTAGGAAACAGAACTAATTTTAAGGAGACTCCAAACCAGGAATGCATCTGTGTCCCTGCTGTGTACATGAGACACTGAACGGAGGGCCAGTGTGAGAGGGACAGAAATGAGAGGAGGAATGGATGACCACAGAGGGTTACTGAGTGGCCCTGGGTGCCATGTGTTATACTAGGGACAGGGCAGTGTCCTGAAATCATCCCCAAATCCCCATAAACTAGGTGAGGGAGTTATGTTCCTATTTTACAGGAAAAGAAACCAAGGCCTGTGGTCACAGAGCTGAGGGTTAAGCCAAGATTCAAACCTGGGCCTGACTCCAAGACTCCTGACCTTGCTTTAGGAAACATCACTGTTAGAGAGGACTTGCACAGTTGCCAAAAGATACACTCTAATCTTCCAGGATTAAAAACCACACAGGTGGGGTGCCTGGGTGGTTCAGTTGGTTAAGCGTCCAACTCTTGATTTTGGCTCAGGTCATGATCTCACACTTCATGGGTTCAGGTCCTGCCAGCAGGCTCTATGCTGACAGTGGGGAGCCTGCTTAGGATTCTCTGTCTCCCGCTCTCTCTGCTCCTCCCCTGCTCATTCTCTCTCTCTCTCTCTCTCTCTCTCTCTCTCTCTCTCTCTCTCTCTGTCTCTCTCTCTCTCTCTCTGTCCCTCCCTGGCTCTCTAAACAAATAAGTAAAAAAAAAAAAAAAAAAAAACCAAAAAATTTTAAAACCCACACAGGTGACTGATGCTGATTTGCCTTCATAGACTAGTTAATAGAAGCTCTTACTATGTGCAGATCCTCCTGAAGGATTCTTCTAGCATAAAAAAATTTCACTGGTTGTCTTAGAACTTGTCTTTCTGGGGCGCCTGGGTGGCGCAGTCGGTTAAGCGTCCGACTTCAGCCAGGTCACGATCTCGCGGTCCGTGAGTTCGAGCCCCGCGTCGGGCTCTGGGCTGATGGCTCAGAGCCTGGAGCCTGTTTCCGATTCTGTGTCTCCCTCTCTCTCTGCCCCTCCCCCGTTCATGCTCTGTCTCTCTCTGTCCCAAAAATAAATAAACGTTGAAAAAAAAAAAAATTTTAAAAAAGAACTTGTCTTTCTGCCTTCCTTACAGTTCAAGTTTCTTTATTATGTAAACAGACTAGAACAACTTATGGCAAAGACTCCTTCCACCTGTGGCATATGTCTCCCAGACAGTGTTCTCTCACCCAGAGAGCCGGTACCTTCCTAAAACACAAAAATTCACTTAACTTTTTTTTTTTGTAAGAAAAGCAAGATCCTATTACCAAAATGACTCTTAAACTCTTCTCCAAACTTCATTGTGAAGGAAATGAAACTATTAAAAGACCATTGCTCTGTAATTCAGGAAATTGAATCAACTTGTTTGGAGCTGTAAGCGGGACAGGACTGGAGCTGTGTTGAGCTGCACCGCCCCCCCTCCCCGGCTCCCCGATGACCTTACTGGTCAGAGGAGCCCTGAGCTGCCTCTTCACAGCACCATGCAACTCCTCAAGTACCTGCATCTCTTTGCTGGCTAGAACTGCAGTTCTCTGTACAAAATGAGACTATTTTGTCAGGTAGCCACATTGTGGGAGATTCTTTTAAATGTCTGTTTATTTTTTTAGAGAGAGAGAGCACAGGCAGGGGAGGGTCAGAGGGAGGGAGGTATGGAGGGAGGAGAGAGAGAGAGAGAGAGACAGAGACAGAGAGGGAAATTGACAGAAAGATTGAGAATGAGAATGAGAATGAATTCCAAGCAGGCCCCGTGCTGGGTATGGAGCTGCCCGATGCAGGATGATTGCACATCCATGAGATCATGACCTGAGCCAAAATCAAGAGTCAGTCACTTAACCGACTGAGCCACCCAGGAGCCCCAGTTCTCCCTATTTTTATGGTGGCTTCTTAGGGAAAGGGGTGAAGATCCAGGAGAGCACCGTCTTTCTTCCCCATCCTACCCTTCCCCCTACTGATTTAACACTGGTCAAATGTAGGCATTTGGGGCAATGAAAGAAAGAAAAGGGAGGTAGACTGTGTTTGCGCTCCAGAGCTCTAAGCTGCTACTTCTTAGAATAATAATGTCTATGGCAGGATCAGCCATCACTCACATTTTAGGTTCCCAATTGCTAGCCTAGCAGTAATGGATTGCTACAGACCAAGCAAAAAACTACACATCATCCCCCACCCCCCCAAAGAACATTAAATCTAGCTCTAAGTCTTCATTACCAGAGTTTTCAGGAATTCGAATATCAGTGATTACAGGCCTACCCTCTTTAGGAAAATTTATCTAAAACTTGTAGATAAGGCAACAAGATTACTACATGCCTTTTCATTGTCATACTAGAATATTGTCCAGTAAGCCCTTCTAAAGATCACATTGTGTTCTAGGCCCTACCCCTGTCCACTGTGGTAGCTCCCTGTGGCTGTCAAGCACCTGAAATGTGGCTAGCATAACTAAAAAATTGTGCTGGAAAAGTGAAAAACACACACGAGATTTTGATGACTTACCACAGAAAGTAAATCTCAGTAATTTTTATATTGACATATGCTGAAGTAACGTAGATATATGGTTAAAATATCTTATTAAAATTAGTTTCACCATTTTGACTTTTTTTACCTTCTAAAACGTGATTACTAGAAAATTTTAAGTTATTTATGTTTCTTATATTATATTCCTGTTGGACTGTGCTGCCCTAGACTTTACAAGAAGGTAACTGACTAATTATTTACTCCTAATCAGGGCCCAGACTAGGAAGTTTGATGTTAACCTGTCAGGATTAATAAACTGCAGATGATTTCTGTTAATAACAAAAAGATAAACCCCAAAATTTTTATTTTATGACGCTATAGGGAATAAAATAGTTTTGTATCTAACTTGGTAAATTTCATTCATGCATGTTTTCGTTTATTAACAATTTGACTAGACTTATCTCTGATGGTTGTACCAAAGAGAATTATTGTTACAAGTCAAAAGTTACTTTTGTCTCTGAAAATTCTCTAGCTATTCTTGTCAAAAAGACTATTAGTCATATTGATCAAATGATTTAATGGATATAAATTTAAAAGTGTTACTCTGTGAACTATTTATATGTATATTTGGAATTTTTCTTCACTGAATTGTCTTGCTTTGTATCCCTAAAAGGATGATGAAAAGGAAGTGAAAATAATGAATGACACTGATACTGATTTTCAGTCGTTTTCCTTCACTTTACTTGCTGCTACATTTATGTAAATAAAGGCAGAGTAACTACATTGTGTTTTAAGGTTGCAGACCTCATCCCCAAGGAAAACTTTACAAAGGTCCTTATTCCTAGCTCTGAGCCCACAGAAATAACTTAACCTACACCTGGGACATGTGCTGTTGTCCTACCGCCATCCATAAGGATGAGGCATTTTTTATAAACCCCTTGTAAAAACATAGCAGAAGCCATTTTGGCAGTGGTGATGCCACTGGTTCTAGGTACACAAATCCCCTATTTGTGGCCTTCTTGAACACTTGGTTTGCTAACTCTTTTGAAATAGCATTTGAGATGGGCTACTAAATAGGAATCTGTTATACATTCCATTGGCTATTTTTTGTTTGTTTGCTCACCGTTGAAACTCTAAGGAGATAAGACAGTAATAAAGGGGAACGTAGAAGACTGGAGGTTTAAGCTTCAGCTCTCATAGCTACCAAAATAAATAAGTACAGCTCTATAGAGTTGTAGTTAAGGCAAAAGAGAACATCCAGACAAAGTAAAGTCCCTTTTTCTTCACCCTTCCTCCTTTTTCTTTTGCATCTAGAGATTTGGGAAATTGCTTTAACAATGAATTATTAGGTGTGATGTTTTATTTTATTAGGTTGGAATGAAATACAGAAACCTAATCCTGAAACCTGGGGGATCTCTGGACGGCATGGACATGCTGCAGAATTTCTTGAAACGTGAGCCAAACCAAAAAGCGTTCCTAATGAGTAGAGGCCTGCATGCTCCATAAACTGGGGATCTTTGGTAGCAGTCCATGTCTGGAGGACAAGTCGACATCACCATGTGTTACTATCCCGGAAACTGAATGGAGTTTTGCAAATGAAAGTTTAGATTTCTATTGACTGTCTTTTGTTTTTCACTTTGAAAAATGTCACAGATGTAAATGGAATTATAAATACCATGACCTAAGAAAAGACCCATCAGAAAATAATTGTACTATAAAATTTCATAACAATGGATTTGATTTCTTTTTATACAAGTTTCATATGAATGTAATTTGATTTTTTACTATTGTAATCTAGATAACATAATGTAAGAGGGCTAAGAATTTTTAAATTGAATCATATACATTATATAATTTGATCCTTCTTTATATCTTGAAGTTTTGTACTTGGTATTTCTGGACTGATAAATGAATCATCACATTTCTCTGGTAAATATTTTCTTGGAGCCCTGTGTCACCTTTGACCCTCTGTCTCACAGTAACGCGTGACCTCTTTGTCCACATACCTAAGGGCCAGGGGAATATGCCTCAATAATGCGTTTATCTTTGGATTTCAGGCCTCATTATTTCTACTTTTCTGCCGCACTTAAATTATGTTCCACCATTGGGATTTATCTTTTCTAAAGTCCTGTCACAGAGTACCAAAAAAAGTAAGAGTTTCAACTGAACTGGCCTATGTATATTGCTTTTGTATGTTGCGTTAGAGGATTGTAGATCTTGCATCAGAGGTTCGTTTCCACCACAGCATACAAGGTTGTCAGTCCTTTGGCATATTTGCCAATTAGAACACTAAAACAAGTCCAAGGATATGTTTCTCTTCTCGTGTTTCTGATAAGTGGTACGGACTTTGCCTCCTTTATTACCATCTCACCCAAAGTGACAGATATACATATCACCAATGGCAGTTTAGGGAAGAGAGCTGAAGGTGGTGTGGAGCAGAAAGAGTTCAGAAACTCCAGAAGAGGAGTGGGTTCTGGACAGAAGTGTTTGAGAACAGCTGCTCCAAAGTGTTACGTGTCCTCAACCACAGGGAGGAGGATTTCATAGCCTATCTTGTCTGGTGATTTTTATTTTAAGCGAAACTTTGGATCTCTCTTTAACTTTCATTTCTGTGAGTCTAAATTGTACTTCTAAAGCAGACCAGTAAACTCACAGGACTTATTTTTCCCTAGGAGTCTACTCAGTAAGGAAACCAAAATAGGATAATAAAAAATTTTTAATTAAAAAATCCAAACTTCACATATACTCTGATAGGTCTTCCAGTTGGTTCCCGCTGTGTATCTGAGGTATGACTTTGCTGGTGAGGGACAAAATTAGACAGATGGACTTTGCGCTAAATAAAAACATATATATTATGCTGCATAATAAAATTATAGACAGTGGGAAAGGTTAAGAGCTCTAACAACGCAGAAGAAAATTCCGGGATTATTATTGCCAAGCAAATACGTTAAAAATGCACATGAAATCCAACCCTCCCTTCTGAGATAATCGCCTGGCCCTTCTCTCCCACAAAGTTGTTTTTTTGGTGTTAGTAACCTGTGGTACTCTTCTCATATCTTTTTTTTTTTCTTCCAGACTGTTCTGTTTTCCAGTTTCAGACAAAAACTTTTTTCAGCATTTTCTATTGCCTTTCTCTGTGTCTCCTTAACAATAACTTTATCATTTTCAATCTCAACTTACTTCACATGGAAAAACTAATACTTGGTGTGAAACAGGTTGCACACAATAAAGTTGCATTATTATCCATAAGAATGAACTCACATTTCTTTCATACTTTAATGTTTAAGCTGAAATGCCTAAGAAAACAAAAGTGCTATGATGTTCTTTTTATTTAGAGTCCATATATGATATTTAAAATCTACCAAAGCACGGCAACAAATTTAAATACTTACTCTTTACAATAATTAAAAACTAAGAACTAATTTTTTTTCCTTTTTTTTTTAATTTTTTTAAATGTTTTTATTTATTTTTGAGACAGAGAGAGACAGAGCATGAGCAGGGGAGGAGCAGAGAGAGAGGGAGACACAGACTGCGAAGCAGGCTCCAGGCTCTGAGCTGTCAGCACAGAGCCCGACGCGGGGCTCAAACTCACGGACTGTGAGATCATGACCTGAGCCGAAGTCGGACGCCCAACAGACTGAGCCACCCAGGCGCCCCAGAACTAATTTTTAAAAGACTTTTTGAATGTGGCCATTTATCTACCTTTTTTTTTCTCTTCCCTTTTTTTTTTTTTTTTTTTTTTTCATATCAGAGTATAGAGTGTTGGTAAGGTTCTCAATGGTGGATAACTATAAAAATTGTAATTAGCCAAGCTACACTTCAGGTTTGTGAGCTGAGCAACATATAATAAGGTCTGTCTTGATTATTGACCCAAGATATTTAGGTCTGTTTCGGGTTACTACAGACAAGAGAAAGAAAAGCCATGATGTTTTGCCACCTAATACAGACTTTTTTTTCCCTTTAGTGCAAATGCTACATGTTACCTAAATGAATAACTAAAAGTGATCTTGAAGAGTTACCACCTGAGCTATTTATGTGAAAATCTTGCTTTTCTAAAATTAATATGATGAAAGGTGGATATCTGTAGCTCTATAGACTTGACAAACTGCATTGTGTACGAGGCCAAAATAGAGAAAATATTTTTTTTAATTTTTAAATGATATGATTTTATGCTTGTACTTTCCTTAAGTAATAGGAGATGATTTATTTCCCATTTTGCCTTTAGCCTTTGTATATGAATTAATGTGTATAACAATCCTGTCTCTTTGGTGGATCAGCTGGTTTGTTTATGACCATTATTCATTTTTTCCTTTGCATTCATGCACAGGAAGAATTTTCCATGCTCTGAGGGAATTGGATTAAAACACTAATCCCCCAAATTAGGCTTAGAGGTGGTTAACTGAGCCCCTAAAAGTGTAAAAAGAGAAACCATATATCACCTAAATAGATGCAGTGACCAAGGCTTCCTTCTTCTCTCAATGCAACATTATTATAGTTACAGATCTCCCATCTGAAATTGGATAGCCCTTCAAAATTGAATATGCCTTCTCTTACAAGAGTTTGGTGGGAATAAAAGGGAAAAAAAAAAAAAAGACATGCTTTCATTTTCTTTGAAAACCAGTCAATGTGCAACATTTACTTTTTCAATTGTCTTTTTCAGAAACTTGCACCGGAAACAGAGCCACCTAAGTGATTCATCTAGTCCCAACTGTATCAGGGCAAAAGGTAAAGGTTATAAAATCTGAATACTAGATCAGTGTAGCCTTTTCTAACACACCCACAATAATGCTATACATGGAGATTTTGTCTGAAAAAAATCTTGAAAAACTGGGCCAGTGAACAGAACCCCTCATACATCCCTCTCCAGTGAGTGATTCTTGAGCTTTTATTTGGTTGAATTTACCTTGTAGTCTTTCCTAATAAAATATAGATCCCGTGCATCTGGACCACTGTGTATGTACAAGAAAAGGTAAATGGTGAATATGACACAGGCTCTCATTTCTGCTCACATGACCTGGCATCCATTCTGGCTGCTTACTTCATGAAGCTTGGAGGCTCACCTAAAATTTTACTGTGATGACAGAATGTCCCTAACATCTGTTGTTGGAGAAACTGTATGGCTTAGACTGATTTTAAGGTACCGTATTCACTGAATCTGGCAAGAAACCTGGCATCTCTATTGAAATCTTTGTGGCTCAGATAGATTATTGTTAGCGAGGTGGATTCCTAGCTATTGAAACAGCCTAAGAGAGCTGAATAATGATTCACACCAAACCAAAGAAAATTTCCAATCCTTTGGATGAAGACACAAGAAATTCCATAGAAGGTATTATCAAATTTACAGATAGCAGAACTGCAGTCGTTGAAAATGTTATCATTAAGATTTAAAATTATTTCCATGCCGAGGCAAATTTAAGACAAAATTAGACACATTCCTTTGCCAAGGTAAACAGAGGGGAAACCTGACTTGATGGTACTCAGAAAAAAAAAGACATGACAGTTTGGGGCACCTAGGTGGCTCAGTTGGTTGAGCATGCAACTTCAGCTGAGGTCATGATCTCACAGCTCGTGGGTTCGAGCCCTGCATCGGGCTCTGTGCTGACAGCTCAGAGCCTGGAACCTGTTTCGGATTCTATGTCTCCTTCTCTCTACCCCTAACCCACTCACATTCTGTCTCTGTCTCTCTCAAAAATAAACATTAAAAAAAATTTTTTTTAATAAAAAAAAAAAAAAGACATGACAGTTTTATTTGACCAAATTCCAATATAAGCCTACACAGTATAGCACACCTGGGAGGGGTACAGAAGGTAAGAATGAAAGCCTGTAAGAGTGTGTTGATGGAAGGTTGTGTCCAGATCAAAAGAAATCCTCTGGACCCAGATGTGCTAAGATGATTCACAGCTAGAATATCGTGTTCTGTTCTAGGTGTCACATTTTAAGCAGATTTTGACCAAGTATTACAGTGTTTGAAAGAGTAGGGACAGGCAGGTGATGACTTCTCGAGAGGAATACATTGACGAAAGGGAATTTCAGCCTTCCTGAAGATGAATTCAGCAATACAAATGAAAGCTGTATTCAAATACTTAAGGTATGGCAGAGAGGATAGGTTATTCTACATCTCCAGAAGCCAAAGCTTAGAAAAATGGTTGGAAAATACAAAGAGGTTTTAATTCAACATGAGGAAGTTGTTTCTAATAATTATTGTTGACTGAAATATATTCTGCTGCTGTTAATGAAGATCAAAGCAAAGCTTGTGGCTACCAGGAGTGTTACAGCAGGCATTGCTCCTTTGAGTAGACTTTCATGCCAGATCAGCTTTGAAGTCTCCCCAAAGTTTAAGATGCAACAAATGTATAATCTTCACCAGAAAAACATCACTCGGGTGAAAGAAACGTTTACACACTGGATCTTACAAATGGTATGTAGATGATTGCAGCTGCCCATACCGCAGATATCTGATTTAAGCATTTATAGTGTATATTGCCTTATTCCTCTTCCGTAATTAGTCAGTGCTTATCCAGAGGTCATTATCAGACTCCTTATGGATAATCTGGTAACGGGATGAGAGGTCAGTTGTGTATGACCATAGTAAAGCTAGGGATTCTTGCAGTTGCATTTTCTTCCTTTACAGAATTTATAGTTGTTCTCTGCCCGTTCCACCCATCACTATCTTCATCAAACATACACAGACGCCAAAATCAAACTCAAGTACCCAGTTTATTATACATGTTCTCCACCATATTGTGATTTCTGAGTCATTGTTTATAGCCCCATAGCCCCTGTCCTCTACAGTCCCTTGACTCATGGTGAATAGTCCCTAAGTGTATGTTAAATAAACATATCTTCTTTGAAATTACCTTCTGCTATAAGGATGGATTTATCTATGTAGATGATATGAATCTACATACGTAAAATTTTTTTACACTTTCTACATGAAGAGGCCCTTATCCTTAGGGACTGAAAGAGTTTCTCTATGAATTAGATGAAAGAAACATGCATTTTGTAAAAGAAAAATTGGAGAATGGAAAATATTTCTGAAGATTCCTCCACTTTTCTCTGTGATTATGTACTCTAAACGTAGGAATTTCTTAATCTACAATCTCTGGCTCCCTAGAAAATCTATGAAAAGAAGAGTGAAAGTAGATGCCCATGGTTGTCCAGAAAATATATTTAAGTTTTTACGTACATGGATATGTGTATTTTTTCTGGGAAAAGTATCCTTAGCATTAATCAGAAAAATTTAAGAACAATCTTAAACAATTTGCTTTCAAACTGTTGTTTTTTAATTCATTTTGAGGACTGTAAAGTGCCCATTATGTATCAGGCACTGTGTTAGGCATTGCGGATACAAAAAATGACAAAAACTCCTGAGCTCATATTGCTTAAATATAGTGAGAAAAGGAAATAAGTGGAGATAAATTAAAGAAGAAAGGTATGTTTAAAAAGCCTTCTTGTTTTTCCTGACAATGGTTGACTCCATTGTACAATTTGACTTTTGTGTCACCAAATTTTATGATTACCATGCCACCTGCCACCACAGACATTTCTAACAAAATGGTTGATTTTCTCTTTTTTCAGCCTGTCAGCAGTGGGACTAAATGGTGCCCTTCCATCTGTCTTATATCCAGGAGTTTCTCAGGCCCTGTGATTAAAGGACTTAACCAGAAAGAGGTGAAAATATTCCCTTTAACCCTATCTATGCATTGTGATCAAATGGTTATAAACCCCTAGCCCTTAGAGGACTCACACGGGACTCCTCTTAACCTGATAAGTATGATACACCCAAAAGGCATTGGTACATCCTATAAATCTGAAAATAGGCTGTTAAGATGACCCATCAAGCTATTTAGAGATGGTCCAGAATTCGTCAAGATTCCTTACTTCCTTCTCCCATCAGTGTTAGTTTTCCATTGCTACTAATGAGAGCTGAGGAAAAAGCACCCAACTCTTGATTCCTTTACTGCCCGTTATTTACAACTTCCCTTACTAAGGATAGCAATTAATTAAGCAGATCAATGAAAGACTAAAAAACTTCAAAGTTCCAAGTTTCATGAGGACTGGAACTGGACTTTAAGCTTCTATCCCATTTCCCTGTGTAAATATACTATAATTTATTTAATCAATTTGTTGTCAGTGAGCTTTTAGGTCATTTTCACTCTTTGGACATTACAAACAATGCTGCCAAGATTATCTTTCCAAATATATAGTTTTCCACATCTGTCAGTTTAGTAAACAAATTCTTAGAAGTGTAGTTCCTGGTTCAACGGGAAGAGGCATTTTAAGTATTGCCAGGTATTATCAAATTAGAGCTATGTGTCTTAATACAGTTTAGTACAGTTGTTTAACATTGAGGCAGTCACTAAAAATGAATAAGGAAAAGTGATGATTAGTGAAAAAACAAAAAAAAAACCTGGTTCATACTGCTTTCCCCCACTGGGTGATGAGACTAAAAGTTGGCTTCTTTCAGAAAGTAGTAGGAGTAATTCCAGACAGGAATTTTCTTTCTCTATTAATGATTGGATAGGTCCTATAAGGAATGTAAGACTTTATTCCAGAACAAAGCAGTCATCAGTCCTTTGTGTTCAGGGCTAAGTGGGGAAAACCAAAAGATCCATTTTGTCATCCCTGTCCCAAATCAGATGCCTTTCTACAGTCTTAAACATTTGTGTGACTGACAAGTGGGACTTGTGTTGTCATCCACAATGCAATCACTGTTCTGAACACGCACATGGCCCACTCTGCCTCAGCTTCAATTATAAAATCTTCAGCCAGAGGCTATTATACTCTGTTTTGTTCAGTCAGCAGCACAGTTAGCCAGTGAATTTCCAACTGGGATCAGGTGGCAAGAGAGAAATTTCTCAGACTTCATCTATCAATCCCTTTTATACCCCAGTACGTTTCTTTGTTTGGGGGGCCCCTGATGAGGGAAATTTTTCTGAAGCCCCAACTTCGCATTTCCTTTTTAAATTCCACCGTAGTTAAGGATAGGGAAATAGGAGTAGTTGAATGGTGACTTCTGTAAATGAAGACAGAACCTCCAAATTCACAGAGCTCAATCCTTCTGTGTAATGAGTTTCATGTCGCTCATTCTTTGGTAGATAAGCTACATCCTGTGGTCTAACCAGGCCTATGAAGCATTGCTTTCTCTCCTGCCTTCCCTGTCTTTCATCTGTCTTTCTCCCAAAAGACTAATTAGATGAATGGAAGATTCTAAGCAAATATCTCCAAATCCCATTAGGAGCACAACAGAGGTCTGAGGCAGAAAACAGCTAGTGAGGCCGTGCAGGCTTGGAGGGCTTTTCTCACAATATCCCATTTTAAGAACAGTCAATATTGTCATGGCTACATGCTAAAGAAGAGATTTGGAAGGACTAGAAGAGGGGCAGATTATATTCAACCACCCTTAGAAGTAAATGCCTTTTAAAAATGTCTGCAGAATGCCTAAGAGCTCTCGAAGATTTGGCTTCTTTCCTAACTTATCATCCAAATTTCAAGTAAGATTAAATACTTGTTCCAGAAAGCCAGACTGCTACCTGGTTGACCTCTATCTACTGAAGTTCAAGGTTAAGGTGGAACATCCACTAAGCACTATTTAATGTTTTGAATCCTAATTTAACTTTCTGCTAGTTAAAGCCAACTTCTTTTATAAAGGTAGTGTAGAGTTGTGTTAACATCTACAGAGACCTGATTAGTTCCTCCGTTTACCTAATAAAATTCTCAGGACCGTATCCAAATTTAGCTGGGCATGTTAGTACAGCAACACACTGTTGTCTGTGTTGCTAGTAGACAAAATGTCAGTACGCCTGTTGCATTCCTCTGGGATAATAGAAATGAAGTCATCACATCAGAAAATGGATCATGTGCTCAGGATACACTTCTCTCCCCCTGAACACACTGGCGCTCTCAGGTTAAGGTCACTGATCCAGTAGCTGGAAGGGTTCTCATAGCCAGGAGAGGGTGAGGCAGAAGTGCCACTTAGGAACACAGAGGTTTCTGGTACTGGAGACAATAATGACAGAGGTTCGTAGGAGGCTGGTTGAAGGTGCCTGTCAGAAGGTAACTGCTGGAACGTCAGTGTCAGAATGCAGGGACAAGAACCTGACAGCAGGAAGTGCTGGCTGTGAACAATTTCAGGACTCAAAAGAGAGGGGGACACTAATATTTCAGAGAGGAAAGTGGCTTCAAGATATACTTGATTAACAAATTATTATTTTAATTCAAGATAAGTAAGGGAAGCTTTGCTTTTCAAAAGTAATATAAGAAAATATCTAATTACTTCCAACAAAGTTCAGGTCTTACCAGCCTTTAATAATAAAAAGGTATGGGGGCGCCTGGGTGGCTCAGTGATTTAGGTGTTTGACTTCGGCTCATGTCATGATCTCAGGTCTGTGAGTTTGAGCCCTGTGTTGGGCTCTGTGCTGACAGCTCAGAGTCTGGAGCCTGCTTCAGATTCTGTGTCTCCCTCTCTCTCTCTGCCCCTCCTCCCCTCTAAAAAATAAACATTTTTTAAAAATTTAAAATAAAAAGCTATGAAGTTAGAAGAAAATTCCTAGGGGTGCCTGGCTAGCTCAGTTGGTGGTAGGGGTGCCTGGCTAGCTCAGTTGGTGGTAGGGGTGCCTGGCTAGCTCAGTTGGTGGTAGGGGTGCCTGGCTAGCTCAGTTGGTGGTAGGGGTGCCTGGCTAGCTCAGTTGCCTGCTTGATCTCTTGATCTCAGCGTTGTGAGTTCGAGCCCTATGCTGGGTACAGATATTACTTAAAAATAAATTACAAAAAAACCTCCTAAAACCTTCCATATTACCTCTTATTTATGGCAATTTTTGTAGTCTTGTTTTAATGGAACGTTACCTGAGTTCACCTTTACTGTGCATGCCAGAAGAATCTAGATGTCATCTTGAGACTCTAGAGGAAGCAATAAAAGGAGCTGTTTGGCAAACTTGACAACCATCTCTAACATTTCTAAACAGCCTAATCAATAAGGATAAATGGTGTGGGTTAACTCTCTAGGAACCTATAGCCAATGTAACCAACTCTCCCCCCATCAGAAGCATGTTTCTCAAGTCTTGGAAATTATCCTTTTTATCTTGATTTTTATCTTGAATCCTTCTCTGTGCCCACACAGCTCACCCTGCCCCTCCACCCTTTCATACAACATTCTCACTTACACCAGATTCTTTGGGTAAAGAAAATACAGTTTCAGGGCAGGTGTTTCTTTGATGCTGAGACACTTAAAAGGTAAGCATGGAAACTGAGAGAAGTAAATGCTTATTCCTTTCCCATCTGAGTTTTGCAAACTGCAAGAGAAGACAGCACAATCTCAATCAGTGTGTGTTTCATTTCCTCTTGTCTCTCTCTCACGCTGCTCAGGATTAAGTGTTCCCCCTACCCTCAACCAAAATAGAAATATGATCTCATGTTTGTTTATTGGGTTGGCTTTGCATTTCCTAGGACAATAGGGTGTAAATTTTGACTTACTGACGTTACTTCTTCCCCCAAACCCAGGGAAAGTCTTCAGGGAGCTTGCTGTAAGCATATCCAAGTTCAGCTGAATCTCTTAGGTAGACACTGTGTAAAAATAGAGCAATGCTTTCGGATGCTAAAGTGGCATCATTCAGTAGCACCATCTCTATAAGCCAGGTGCACGTCCAAAGATTCTGCTAAACAGAGTTGCCAGATACTAATTAAACTAATTGGTTATCGGTGCTATTCTTAAATCTTGTGATTTGAGGATTTCTCCAGTGAGAAGAAAGAGGGATGTATTTATTCCATTCTCCATAGAAAATACACAAATTCTGATCACATTGTGTAGTCAAGTGAGCCAGAAATTATCAAGAAAAATGATTTGATCTCAACAGTTTGGAGAGAAAATGTCAAGTGTCTGGATGTGTGTGTTTATTTCTTTCATTGTCATTTCATGGTGTCCAATGAATAATAAAATATATTTCCAAAGGAAAAAACAGGCTAACTGAAATAAGACATATCAAAATGAAAAGACTCATCATAGGCGCTACAATTTTCCATGATGGAGGAATGAAAACAAATTTTCAATGAAGAAAATAGGATAAATTTAAGAAACTAGAGTTTCAAATGCATAGGAAACAAGGGAAAAAAAGAAGTTACTATACTTCTGAAGCCAACAGTGTAATTCCACGTCACAGCCATCAGATTGGGGGCCATATGACAAGATGTATTAAGGCTGAAGATGAACATGTCCAAAAATTCCAAGATACGTACCAGACAAGCTCTTCTGAATAGCATGAGATATCTACTAGAATGCTCACAAGAGCTTTGTTTGGAATCATGAAACAGTTGAAACCATGAAAATATCCACCAACAGAAGAGTAGATGATACACTGGGGCAGATTTGAAAAACAGGCTATATTTCAGTTAGAATGAGTGAACTAAAGCTACATCTATCATTATAGGTATCACTTAAAAAAAATATCAAACGCAAAATCCCACTGCAGAAAGATACGTTGAGGTTAGTATTTTTATAAAGTTTGTGTGTGTGTGTGTGTGTGTGTGTGTGTGTGTGTGTATTTTTAAAACAATACTATTTATCTTGGATCTATACACAGTAGTAAAAGTACAAAAATATCCACATGAAAATGGACACCAAATCCAGAATAGGATTTCCTCTGGTGAGGGAAAAAGAATGGCATCTGGGAGAGATACTTTCAACTATAAGTGCAATCGTTTTTTCTTCAAAAATCCAGTACAAATCTTTTTAAAGCTTTCTTTTTTATTCCTTGAAATACTTTTAGTTAAAAAACAAGTATAATGCTTCTGAGGGGTTTATCAAAAGGTGGCTTTCAAAACCAAGTTTTTACCAGTCCATCCAACTTCAATCTTGCAAAATCCAGGCGTAGATAATTCCCCCATTCAAATATTTTAAAGATGCCCCTTGGGTGTCTCCACCAAAGCCAAAAATGAGCATTCTAATCCAATGAAGATCAAGTTGAGGTTGTTATATGAAAAATATGAAAATTAGAGGGCCTGAGTCTTGCTCTCATGACCTCATTGGTACTCCTGGCCCCAGTACTTAACCTAAGAGAGGTGGCTTTGATTCCTGACTGCTCCTTCCCCGACTGTAGTACTCAACCAGTGCTCATTACCATTGCCACTTTTCTTCCTTCCCAACAGAGCCCACATTTTCATCAAGTATCTTGATTCATCTAAGGGTAAGTCCATGGCCTTTGCCAATAATTGACTCAGGGGTGGGCATATGAATTCCTTTGGGCCCATGATAAGTGAGGGAAAATTTGCTAAGGACTTCTGAGGATGGTTTCCTAGTTTTCAAGACAAAGTTACAGAAAAAAACATTGTTCTCCTCTGGCATCATCATGTGTAGCATTGGGACCTGGAACTGCACAAGGCTCAAGATGAAGCCAGCCCTTATGGGACAGAATCAAGAGAATTATAAAGAAATAGTGCAGCTAGATTGTGTCAAGTGTGAAGTCCATCTGGGCATCCAAGAAAGTGACCCAGTATAGCTCTGTGTTGTTTAAACCATTTGGAATTGGGTTTTTGTTCCTTGTGACCAAAGGCATTCTAAGTGAAGCATACATATATGATTCAGCTTCCTCAGCTGTAAGTGATGGTATTAACATCTGGCCTGCCCTACAACTCCAATGAGTGGTTTTGGAGCTCAAGATGAGCCAATGTATGTGAATGTGCTTTGCAAACTATAAATTACTATTCAAGGGCAAACTGGTACTATTATTAATAATTTTACTATGAAGTTTGAGATACATATTTTAGTTCACTATGTAAATTATGTATATCTTAGAATGTTGTTATTTGACTCATCTAAGTGATACTTCAGAAACATGAAAATTTATATGTCATTCTTTTGAATCATATAAAGCAGTTATATATTTATACTGTCGGTTGAGAATATCCTCAGCAATGAGTTTTTACTTGAGTACAAGTTCGAGGAATTTTAAATAGCCATTTATGGGGCACCTGGGTGGCTCAGTCGGGTAAGCGTCCGACTTCAGCTCAGGTCATGATCTCATGGTTTGTGGGTTTGAGCCCCACATTGGCTCTGTGCTGACAGCTTAGAGCCTGGAGCTTGCTTTGATTCTCTGTCTCCCTTTCTCTCTGCCCCCGCCTCCCCCCACCCACTCATGCTCTCTCTCTGTCTCAAAAATAAACATTAAAATAATAATAATAAATAAATAGCCATTTATGTTAAAGGAGTTAAAGGACCTTCGTCTGTAAAATACGGGCTCATTACTTAAAAATTGTGTCATCTTTGTCATAACTTGTCTGTATCTCAACATTTACAGTATCTATAAGGGTTAAGGTAGAAAATACATGTAAAATACTTAGAGCAGGGCCTAACAGGTGACACAGTAACAAGCAGAATAATAACAGCCAATACTTACTAACACTTACTATGTTCTAGACATGTTCCAAGCACTTCATATTTACCAACTCGTATACCAGAACTGTCCTGTAGAGTTGTTGTGGCTTTCATTTTTAAAATAGCTTTATTGTTTTAGGGAAAATGTTACATGCTATTACTTTAAAAATTAAAACAATACAGAAAAGAATACAAATGAAATGAAAGTCATCTTGTTACCTGGATGGTAAATAAGCTGGATAAGCAACCAGACACTTCTCTGTTTAATGTGGCATGTACATATGCATACACATACATGCACACAAGCATATATGATGTGTGTATGTGCATATATCCATACCTAAGTTATACACACATATGTACACAGCACACATCTATTTTTAGTAGGACAAAAAGAAATGGCTCTATTTTTTTCACTGTATAGTTGATTCCACATCCTAGGGGATAAAGATGTAAGACTTCATACTGTTTAGAATATTGCTTGTCTAGTCAGGCAACAGACACCTAAATACATCTTTACATAAATACGGTCATGCTTTCTTTTGTTTACTGGTCTTAATTTTTTTCATTTAAAGTAGCCCTTCAGACACAGTACATCACCATTATTGTTTTCATCATAGCTACTTATTCCTTCCTAACATTTCTTTATATATATATTTTAATGTTTATTTTTGAGAGGGAGAGAGAGAGAGACCAGGGGAGGGGTGGAGGGGGGCAGACAGAGTTTCTGAAGCAGGCTCTGTGCTGACAGCAGACAGCTGGGTGCGGGGCTCAAACTCACGAACCACAAGATCAGGACCTGAGCCGAAGTTGAACTGTCAACCGACTAAGTCTTTCAGGCACCCCTAAATCTTATGGTTTTTTTTTTAATTTTTAGGGGCTCCTGAGTGATTCATTTCGTTGAGCATGTGACTGTTGATTTCAGCTTAGGTCATGATCTCGTGGTTCATGCTATGGAATCCCATGTCAGGTTCTGCCCTGATAGCATGAAGACTGTTTGGGATTGTTCTCTCCCCTCTCTTTCTGCCCCTCCTCTGCTTATCCTCTCCCTCCCTCTCTCAAATAAATAAACTTTGAAAAAAAATTAATTTTAATTGTGGTAAAAAACACATAAAATTTACCATCTTGACCAGTTTCAAGGGTACAGCTCAGTAAAGTATATTCACGTTGTGCAAACGATTTCCAGACCTTTTTCATTTTGTGAAAGTGAAACTCTGTGCACATTAAGCACAACTTTCTATTTTCCCCTCCCCCATCCCAGTATCATTCTACTTTCTGTTTCTATGAATTTGCAATCTTATCTTTTTTTAACTCAACATTTATTCCCCAGCACTCCGGATAGGCATGCTTCACAAGTATTTGTTGAGTAAATGAATGGATTTGTATTTGCACTCTACAGAAACAAGAAACACACAAAAAGAGGTCACAGCCTCATTTGCGCTAAGAAATCAATAACCTCCAAATAGCTGAAACTTATTGAACATCTACTATGTACCAGGCACATGACACTAATTCTGCCCTTGGCCTCTATAGTCAGTTCCCAACACAACAGCCAGAGTGATCCTTTAAATATGTCAAATCCTCTGCTCAAAACCCTGCAATGGCTCCCAATTACACTAAGATAAAAAGTCAAAGTTTTCACTGTGGACTATGGGCCCGATCCTGCCTGGACCTCTTTACTTCTCTTACCTTTTGCTGCTTTCTGTCTCTGCCCCTTCCCCTCCAACCACACTGGGTTCTTTGCAGTTTCTCCAACATTCCAGCAACACTCACCAGTGGGCCATTGCGCTTGCTGTTCTTTCTACCTAGACCATTCTTGTCCTGATATCCACATTGCTCGTGCCCTTACTTCGATCAGCTCTTTGCTCATAACTCAACTTCCTAGGGATGTGATCCCGGGCTACCTTCCTGAAAAGAGCAGCATGTGCCCCAATTACTTTCTGTATTTTCATCTGTGGAAATTACCACATGATCTACACATATTTCCCTAATGTATTTTTGTTTGCTTTCTTTTTCTGTCTACATCATCATTGCTATTTTTGTCTGTTTTATTTACTACCATATCCCAGTGCCCCGAACTATGCCTGACACATAGTAAGTTCTCAATAAATATTAGTTTAAAATGAATGAATTCATACATAGTGATAGAAAAGCAGGTCATTGGTTGCCTTGGACTAGTGAGGAGGGGCAAATGACTGAGCAGTACAGGGAACTTCTATATCTTGATCATGTGTATGATTACACGTGTATAAATTTATTAAAAGTCTTTGACATATACATTTAAATTATATCATATGCAAATGATACCTCAAGAAATGGATTTTTTTAAAGTAGCACTTTGCTTCAAGTCAGCATTTGCAAAGTAGTAAAGCTATAATTCAAACCCAGGCGTGTCTGATTCCAAAGTCCTTCCTCTTTTTATGAGGTTATACCACCTCCCCTAACCTCTGCCCTACATAGTTTCCACGACTGACCCCACTGAGTCCTTCACCAGAAGGCTCAGTCTCACCTGTTTTCAGATTTGCAAATCTTCAAGACAGGCAATATGTTTTTGGTTTTATCTCTCCCACATTTTTAGATCTTAGGAATGTTAATCAGATAGGTGAGTGGAATACATTTGTATCCCTCTGGGAAGGATGGTATAATGCAAAAAACCCATAGCCTATTTTCTAGGATAAAGTTATTACCTCTCAAGGGCTCAGATTCCACATCTACAGATACTTGAGATACTCAATGATACCACACTGGTGTAATGGTCACTTTATTTGTCAGCTTGACTGGGCTATATACAATATGTAGTTGTCCAGACACTAATCTGGGTGTTGCTGTAAAGATATTTTGTAGATGTGATGAACATCTACAACTATTTGACTTTAAGGAAAGGAGATTATCTTCCATAATCTTGGAGAGACTGAACCAATCAGTGGAAAGCCTAAGAACAGAATTGAGGTTTTTCCCAAGGAAGAAGAAATACTGTCTGTGAAGTCAAATGTCAACTCCTTCCTGAGAGTTTCCAGCCTGCCTTTCCTGATGGCCTCTCCTGCAGATTCTGGACTTGCTCACCTAGCCCCCACAATCACATAAGCCACTTCCTTGCAATAAATCTCTGTGTGTGTGTGTGTGTGTGTGTGTGTGTGTGTGTGTGTGTGATATATGAAAAGCATACAGGAGGGGCGCCTGGGTGGCGCAGTTGGTTAAGCGTCCGACTTCAGCCAGGTCACGATCTCGCGAACCGTGAGTTCGAGCCCCGCGTCGGGCTCTGGGCTGATGGCTCAGAGCCTGGAGCCTGTTTCCGATTCTGTGTCTCCCTCTCTCTCTGCCCCTCCCCCGTTCATGCTCTGTCTCTCTCTGTCCCAAAAATAAATAAACGTTGAAAAAAAAAAAAAAAAAGAAAAGCATACAGGAGTCCTGAAAATGTGAGTTCTTCCAACTGAATGATAGTGCCTGCGGCTAATTAGCCCTCAGGTATTCATGTTCTTAACTGGAGTTAGGGCGTTTACAGGGATGAGCTCTGAATCAATATGGTTATGTTATCGTCTCCTCCCTCTCCCAGCCTATGGTAAGGTCAGCTTTGTATTGATCTCTATACTCAAATTATTCCAGACTTAAGCCCTTCCCTATCCTTCTAACCCTTGCCCCTACTTCCCCTTTAGACTGAGTCATGAGTGGTAAGTACCTCCTGAATTTCCTGTAACTGTGCCCAGCCTGCTTTATTGAAAGTCCAATGGTCACTACTTCTGGAATTTGAATGATTGTGTCCTTTGGAAGCTGCATCAGTAGTTCTGTCTGTCCCAACTACCTAGGTTTCTGGAGTCAACCTTAGTAGCCAGGTCCATCTTGCTGTCCAACCGTGATAGGCAGATCTTAAGCCTTCTCCATCTCACCAGCTTCATGTGGACACCAGCAGAACCTCAAGCTTGTTAAGTCTTGATACAAGCTGTAAAAGATGGTTAGAAAGACCATTCCAATGAATTAGGAGTGGCTCAGTCACAAAGAATAGGGCCTTTTCCAAAAGCAAATTGGACCCAATTTTCCAAAGCTCAGATTAAAAACATACTCTGTGGGTATGTGTGTGTGTATACATGCCTAACTTTGTGACTGTATTTTCAGAAATTATTTTTCAACTAGCTCTTTTGTTGTATCATTTATAGTTCTTAACCACTCTGTCCACGCAGCTGATTCGGTATATGCCGAATTCTGCAAACTCTTAAATGTCCACGAGGATGGGAGAATGTTAAGCAAATATTGACTTTTTAAAAATTACTCATTTTAGTCATGAATTTCAACTTCCTTTACCGCAAAAACCTTACATCCAAGTTGTGAACAACTACCAAGAATGACTAATCTAAGATTGTTTTTCTCTTCTCACTTCTCCCCTCATAATACTTAAAGCAGTGATTGAAAACAAACAAAAGTGAGATATCTTAATTATCCCTAGACTTAATGGTGGAGATTTCTATATCTAATAGCTGTGCCCTTGGCCAGATCACTTAACGTCCTTGAAATTCATCAAAAACTAAAGCACCTAGACTGGCTGTTTTTCAGTCTTTTTTTTTTTTTAATGTTTATTATTTATGTTTGAGAGAAGGAGAGAGAGTGCAAGCGAGGGCAGAGAGAGAGAGAGAGAGACAGACAGAGGGAAACAAGGAATCTGAAGCAGGCTCCAGGCTCTGAGCTGTCAGCACAGAGCCTGACACGGGGCTCGAACTCATGAGCCATGAGATCATGACCTGAGTGGACTGAGCTACCTAGGCACCCCTTTCCGAAGTCTTTTTCAGCTCTAAAGTCCCGTGAGCCTGTATGCTTTGGCCTTGAGAATCAAAGTAGCATTTGATATGCCTATTTGCCTAAGGAAGGATGGGGTACAGGGCACACAGTCAGAAGACCTATTTGCATAGGTTTTCCTGGGTTCCACAGACAGTGGGCAGTGAGTTGATCAGTAAAGATATGGCTGGTGCAGTGTGGGCCCCCTGCCTATAACAGTAGAAGGAACACCCTTCTTTTCTTTTTCTGGAGGAGAAGGTGATGTTTACTAAGTAAGAATAGGGTTTTGGATAGTAAAATGGAGGAGGATGGCCAGCGTTTGTTTCTGTTTTATTTTTCTCTTGGTGGTGGAAGGGAAGTTGCCACACAATGGGAAATGCTATAGGGTAGATGGCTCATCTGGATACTGTCACAAGTGCTTGTAAGGAGGACCAGGAAGATGCTGACCTGCCCAGGGTGACTGAGCAGGGGCTCCAGCTCCCCCTGCCCTCCCTGCACCAACCCTGGTGGGTAGTGATCTGGCACGCCACCCTCACCCAGTCCTAACCCAAGCACTGTCTGCCCACCGTAGTGGCACCATTGAGAGGCACAGCACGGGGGACTTGGGAACAGAGAGCCCCCCCACCAGAGTTAAGTTCTTCCATCAGCAGGGTTGAAAGCTGCTCCCACCTCTGGGGAGATGGTCTCTGAAAAGGACAGAAACTTACCATCAGATTGAAGAGAGGGGTACATGCTCCTTTTGAGGCCAGGAGCTGAGGGTGTTGAAAATGCCTAAGGAAAGTGGCACAGACCGGGGTCACAGCAGTAGTGGCTCCTACTAGCCCAGTCCCATCTTTAATGATGAAGATTAAACACTGGTAAGAGCCAGACTGTTTCTGAGAACCTGAAGAGCTGTAATCACTTATAAGCCAGACTATTTCAGGTGGGCTGAAAGAGCTGGGTAAAAAAAAGTGTCTGGTATAAACATCTGCCTGTTACAACCCACAAGCTCTCTTTTTCTTTCAGGTATCTGGTATAAGCTGGAGAAATAAGGGTCACATATAAATAAACCTAATTGGATTTAAGGAAATGAAGAGGTTTAACTCAATCCCTCTTAATTTGGATTAATGTCACTTATACCTTCCAATGTAGGCCAAGCCTGGCTAAGGGAAATAAATTGAGATGAAGAAGGGTTATCTGCTTTCTAGAGTCTGTAGATATTTTTCTGACAAGTTAGTTCTTTCTCAGTCATGGTAGAAATAGATAGTGTTAGGTGGGAAAAGAAATGTTCTTATTGTGGTGAAATAATATGGAATATAAACTTTACCATTTTAACCATTTTTTAAGTGTACAGTTCAGTGACATTAAGTACATTCACAGTTCAGCCATCACCACTATACCCATTAAACAACAACTCCCATTTCCACCCTCCCCAGCCCCTGGCAACCAACACTTTACTTTCTATGACTTTAACCACTCTATATAGCTCGCATAAGCGGAAGCATATGGTATTTGCCCTTTTGTGTCTGGCTTATATTATTTAGTATAGTGTCTTCAAGGTTCGTCCACATTGTAGCATGCATCAGAATTTCCTTCCTTTACAAGGTTGAATTACATCCCATGGTGTGTGTGCGTGCGTGTGTGTGCGCGCGCGTATGTATGTATCACATTTTGATTATCCCATCATTTTGTCTACAAACATTTGGGTTATTTCTACCTTTTGGCTATTGTGACTAATACTACTATGAACATTGGTGTGCAAATATCTGTTGAAGTCCTGGCTTTCAGTTCTTTTGGAATCTATCTGGAAACAGAATTGCTAAGTTATATGGAAATTCTATATTTAATTTTTTAAGAAACCACTGTATTGTTTTCCACAGCAACATTCCCACCAGCAAAGCAGAAGTGTTCCAGTTTTCCATGTGCTTGCCAACACACTTGCTATTTTCTGTTTTTATTTTCATATTAGTTATTCTAATCGGTGTAAAGGGATATCTCATTGTGGGTTTGATTTGCATGTCCCCAATAATGAGTGATTTTGAGCATTTTTTATGTGCTTATTGTCCATTTATATATCATCTTTGGAGAAATGTCTACTCAAGTCCTTTGCCCATTTTTTAAAATCTTTATTATTGAGAAACAGAGAGACAGAGCGTGAGCATGGGAGGGGCAGAGAGAGGAGGAAACAGAATCTGAAGCAGGCTCCAGGCTCTGAGCTGTCAGCACAGAGCCCGATGCAGGGCTTGAACTCACGAACGCAAGATCATGACCTGAGCTGAAATGAAATCGGACGCTTAACCGACTGAGACACCCAGGTGCCCCATTTGCCCATTTTTTAATTGAGTGGTTTGTGTTTTTGTTGTTGAGTTGTAGGGGTTCTTTGTATATTCTGGGTATTAATCCTGAGCAGCTATATGATTTGCAAATACTTTCTCCTGAAACAATTGTTTAAGTTGGCATGTTTTAACTTTTTTTCAAGCCAGAACACATGTATTTTAGGACTAAAGAAATGATACAGGCTCATGATATAATTTCAAAAAACATAAAAGGAATAAAAAATAAAATCATTTGAACTACACAACCCAGAGATAACAACATTGTTTTGCTGAATATCCTTCTAGGCTTTTTCCTATGCCTGTAAAAAATTTTTCATCCAGACTACACATAATATCCTATAACCTTTCCTTAGCAGTAAACACAAGTATATATGATTGTTCTTATGTACCATAAAGTACTTCACTGAACAGATATACCATAATGTATTCAATCAATCCACTAACAATAAAAGATGGAGGTAGTTTCTAACATCCTTATTGTAAACAGTGCTTCATGAAGGCCCTTTGTGTATATCTTTACATATTTGTTCAATTCATTCACTGGGATAAATTCCCAGAAGTTGAATTTCTGGGCCAAAAGATATGCATATTTAAAATTTTGATATCTTTTATATTGCCAAATTACTTTCCAGAAAGGCAGAACCAATTTATACTCTTACTGCGTATGAGAGTGCCCATTGTCCCACACCCTTGCCAAATTGGCATGCTTTCAACAATGGTAAAAATAGGTTCTTGTCTGCTTTCCTCCCATGAGTCCTGCCAAAGTGCCTGATGTGAAACTAAATGAGAGGAATATAAAGTTGACAGATGGGAAGTATTTTGGTCACTATAATGTTTTATCTAAAGTGCACCATTTTCCCCTCAAAGCAAGTGTGATAGATAAGCCTTCTTCATTTTTTAGTACAAGTTCTAGGAAGTAATTTCCTAAATGGATTGATTCCTTAGAGAGAGAATGTCTCTGAGGACATAGAAATTATTCAAACCAAATGTGCTTTCGGTTGATAGAGGATATACGTTTTTTTGACATAACAGTATCTATCTTTTTTTAAAAGATGCAAAGTGTTTTAGTCTGTACTATTTATTCAGAGTGTCATATCACAACTTATTCTCAATGTACTTATTTATTTGTCCAAAGTTTCTGCAGAGAAATGTTTCCCCAGCTTTGTTTTATGTTTTATAAACTTTTTTAAAAGATTGTATTTTTTAAGAAATCTCTACACCTGGGACACCTGGGTAGTTCAGTCTGTTAAGAACGACTCTTGATTTGGGCTCAGGTCATGATCTCACAGTTTGTGAGATTGAGCCCCATGTCAGACTGTGCACTGACAGCGTGGAGCCTGCTTGGGATTCTCTCTCTCCCCCTCTTTCTGTCCCTCCCCCACTCATGCTTTCTCATTCTCTCTCTCTCTTTCTAAAAAATAAATAAATAAACTTAAAAAAATCTCTACACCCAACATGGTGCTTAGACTTAACAACCCCCAGATCAAGAGTCACATGCTCTACCGACTGAACCAAGCTGGGGCTACTGTTTCATAAATTTAATTGAGGTATAATTTACATTTACTATAAGTAAGGGTTTTTTTCTTTAAAATCTGATTGCACATAACTTGTAAAGGTAATCCTTTCACCATAAAATTAAAGAGAGAGATATACATTTAAACATACTCTCTTTGGAAAACACAGAAAGAATGGAGTTTTATTTATTTAAAAAAAAATTTTTTTAGGGGCGCCTGGGTGGCTCAGTCAATTGAGCATCTGACTTCGGTTCAGGTCATGATCTCACAGTCTGTGAGTTCGAGCCCCGCATCGGGCTCTGTGCTGACAGCTCAGAGCTTGGAACCTGCCTCAGATTCTGTGTCTCCCTCTCTCTCTGCCCCTCCCCTGCTCATGCTCTGTCTCCCTCTGTGTCAAAATAAATAAAAACATTAAATTTTTTTTTTAATTTTTTAATGTTTACTTATTTTTTGAGAGAGAGAGAGAGAGAGAGAGAAAGAAACAGTGAGAGACAGAGCATGGGCAAGGGAGGGGCAGAGAGAGAGAGGGAGACACAGAATCCAAAGCAGGATCCAGGCTCTGAGGTGTCAGCAAAGAGCCCAATGCAGGACTTCAATTCACACACTGTGAGATCATGACCTGAGCAGAAGTCAGATGCTCAACCGGCTGAGCCACCTAGGTGCCCCAAGAAAGGAGTTTTAAATTTAGCTATTTCAATCCCTGGATATATAATACTAAGCATATAATTTAACATAATATTCTTGTTTTCTTCTCTGATAACCTAGAAAAATTAAATCTGCTCTACCTTCTCCATAGAGATGTTGGCAAGACAGAGATGTCCCAACCCTACAGTAAATTGAATTGCACATATTTTTTACATGTGGAGCCAAATATATCTAATTGACTTTTATATCTAAACTTTAAGTTTTTGTGCCCAAAAGGATGTCTTTCTTTTTCAAATGAAAGCATATAAGTCAGATGGATTCTTTATAATACAAAATTATACTCTTGTTTTTGCATTAATATCATTGAAAAGCATTTTGAAAGTGTTCAGCTTCACGGATAGTATTAATGACACTTACATGACAAAAAGTCAGAAAAAAGGTAATTATAAAAAGTGAACTGTACATAATAATCCTTGTTATTTTTTCCCCTTTCTGCCACTTAATAAATTAAGTGTATCAAATTATTATAAATGTAATACTTCCAAAGTTAGCAAAGTTATATTTTTAAAAAGGCATACCAATACTAAAATTGTTTTGAGAAAAAAGAATCCTTCCCAGTCTATATTCTAATGTGTTTTTCTTTTAACAGACTGGTTAGGAGTAAATGCTTATCCTCTGAAATCTGTCTATTCCCCAGGAGGGACAACTTGGAGGACTTGGGCCTCTCCCACTTACTCTCGCTTTGGGAAAAAGCACCTTTGGTAAGATGGAGAGAAAGAACTAATGCGCCGCGCAGCCCTTCTTTCTTTCAGAGTTGCCTGTCCTTAAAGACCTACCTTGTGGGGCGCCTGGGTGGCGCAGTCGGTTAAGCGTCCGACTTCAGCCAGGTCACGATCTCGCGGTCCGTGAGTCCGAGCCCCGCGTCAGGCTCTGGGCTGATGGCTCAGAGCCTGGAGCCTGTTTCCGATTCTGTGTCTCCCTCTCTCTCTGCCCCTCCCCTGTTCATGCTCTGTCTCTCTCTGTCCCAAAAATAAATAAACGTTAAAAAAAAAAAAAAAATTAAAAAAAAAAAAAAAAAAAAAAAAGACCTACCTTGAAATAACCATATCATAGTAGGTCCTGTCCTGCAAGAAGGACTGAAGTTTGAAGGAATTTATTTTAATTCAGCAAAGTATTAGGAAGCTCATTTGACCACAGATCTACATCCCATTCTCCAGTCAGCTGTATTAGTCATGAGGCTGACTTTGGTAAAAATTATTTTTTCTTATGGGAAAAAGCACGGAACAAAATTTGCCGTCTTGACCCTTTCTCAGTATACAATTCAGTACTGTTAATTATATTCCCATTGTTATGCAAGGAATCTCCAGAACTCTTTTTGTCTTTCAGACTGACGCTCTCTATCCATTAATCAACAAGTTCGTTTCCCCCTTGTCCCAGCTCCCGACAATCACTGTTCTACTTCTTTTTCTATGAATTTTACTCCTAGGTAACTTAGGTAACTGAGATTAAGTGGAATTGTACAGTATTTATCTTTTTGTGACTACCTTATTTCACTTAGCGTATCTCCAAGGTTCATTTGTGTGGTAGCATATGTCAGATTGTCTTCCTTTTTCAGGCCACACAGTATTCCAATGTACCACATTTTCTTTATCCATTTATCCGTTGATGAGGCTGACATTTTGAACTCTTACCTACCTGATTCTGGCTTCTCTTTGTACTTGTCCATTGGTCCAAAACTAAGGATGGGAAGGGATAGTAATTAGTGTTCACTCCCTTAAGACCCAGCAGATTGGATAACGGAGTGTTTGTGGTACACATGTATTGTTTCATCTGTCCAAAGTCAAGAAAAAACAAATCTAGAATGAGGTAAGGAGAGACTTTATTCAGAAGGATTACTGCAGTGAAGGGATGGGGGCTGTCACAGTAGGGGTGCTCTAATCATAGGCCATAAGACTTTTAAGCATCTCAGAGGTCAGGTAGGTCAAAGATAGGCTAAGTTCAGGAGCCAAATTCAGGTGGAGGGAGAGAAACTCGACTAAAGTCTACTCAAGGCAAGTTAGCAGGCATTTTTCTACCTTGGTCAGTGAGATAAACAGTTCAGCTAATGATTTATGAGACAAAGAATGGAAATTTGTAGAGTCTGTGTCTGGTCTTGTCATAGGTAGACAGGTGGTCATGAGTCTTATCTAAGTCACATGGAGAAGGGTGGTTCTTTGCAGGAAGCTGTTTCTTGGAACACAGAGGGTGAGTTGGTGTGTGTTTGGGGGCTTCTGTTCCAGGAGCACAGCGCTCAGATAAATGTCAATGTGGTTGCCAGCATTCTTTGCCACTCCATGGGGTGAAGAATGCATCTTGTGGAGAATCTACTTCCCTTGGTTTGAATGAGGTTGATCCCACTTCCCTTTTTATATGAATGAGTATATGGCCCCAGCCCTGACCATGCCCTGCCACTTCAAATATCTTTCTCCTCTGATCACTATTAATGATCCAGGAAAGGGTACACGATCCAAACAGGACCAACTGATCTACTGAGATCTGATCACCCGAGTGCTCAGAGAGAGCGAACCCTGACATTATCTAAGCCCCTGGATGCAGCCATGCTCACCTTAGTTCTACTTCTAGACTTCCCAGTTTTATTAACTAACAAAACACCCTTTTGCGTAATTGTGTGGGTTTTTCCCCCAAAAAATAACTGTGTTATAGTCCTCAAGGCCTTTGTTGGTTTGGATGGTTGAAGGGCCCTGGCTATCTCTGATTATGAAAGATTCCAAGGGTCTTGTTTTAATTCCAAGAGTAGGAATATTGACTACAGAATTTTGGCCATATTTCAAGCTTAAGTAATTCCATCTGCCCTCCCTGAAATTTTTTACTGCAAAAATATTCAATATTCTTTACTTCCCTCACTGGACTTCTAAGCATCATGGGGTCTCCTGATCATTTTTCAACTTATCAAAGGCAAGTCCTGAATTTGGGGTAAAATAATCAGTATCCTAACTTAAACTTTAATAAGAAATCATGGTTTATAAGGAGAAATGAGCTGAAATGCCCTACATGTTTGATTTTCAAGTTCTATTTGATAAGTTATGTGAGCAATAGATTGACATAGGGAATGAAAGTAATCATTTCTTCAAATATGCAGGGAGAATGCACAAGACGACATCACAGAAGAAATACAATGTGGTGTTAATAAAAGTCATGAAGATTTTGTTTACATTTGGCATTTACGTAACTTCAACAGCCATTTTTATTTAATGATTACATGTTCTGATAAATAATAGTCATGAAATGGTACATGAAAAGGAATTAAAATGTTGTAATTATGAGGGGGAAAAAAAAAGTAGCAGCTAATCTTTGTAAGTTAATGTGCAGGGGGGAAAAGCTAATTCAACAACTATTTCTAGAGTGTCCATTATATGCCAGGCTCCAGGATACAGCAGTGAAAAATACAGACAAAATCTCTGTTTTCATGGAACTTCTAGTGGGAAAATGTACCAGTAAAGTAAAAATGACAAACCTCCAAAGATAAATGCCATCTGGGTTCCTAGAGCAGGAGAGCCTCTGACCTGCTCTTGTTTTGTTATTCTTTGTCCATTAGAAATTGTCTTTTACTGAAATGTTACAGTGACCATCTTGTGAGTAATTTTTGGCTTCTCTTTAAAGTTCTTCTGTATTTCCCAAATTTTCTACAATGAGGCTCTATTACTGTTTAATTAAAAAAAAAAAAAGAGCTTATTAAGAGGAAAAAAACGTGACAGGCAAGAAGTTCAAAGTAGTAAATCTTGGGACTGTGGAAGGCTCACTCAAACACCTTCTTTTAGCACCTTACTGCCACTCCGGAACTTAAAAAAAAAAAGAAAAGAGTCTTTTTAAAAAGCAGCTCATGTTGCTTTCACTTTGGGTGACTCCCTCTGCCCTACTCTTGTTCTTGAGCTCCTCTGATACAGTCTAAAGCAGCTTATTTTTCAGTCTCATGTAACTTAAAATCCACTTGTAAACATTCCGGATGCCAGGAGACTTGTCTCTTCCTTGCCTCTTCCTCTTTCTCTGGACTATCTGGTTCTCCTGTCCTTTTACCTACAAAGTTCACCACTGCTCTGCCTCTCTCTCTGTGTACCAGGTAAACCTTAGTTACTCATAATTGCCCTTGTCACTTCCATTTCTAGCTGCCTCTTTTCCACAAACTGAGCTCTGTTCCCAGGTTACCATCATGTCCCCTGAGAAAATGTCAATCTAAGTTCCGTTTTATTCACTTACATTTCTAAAAGTTTTCTAATAAATTTGTGAAAGAACCCTTTTTCCCCTGATGGGTTGAAGAATTACCTTACACTCTTTGGGGCTGTCAGGTTATGATAGAAAATTCTGATTTTGTTTCTGTTTTGTAATTGATTTAATCAGAATTTATTTATTTATTTTTTTTTACAGTCAATAGTTACTTCAAAATTTCTTTCTTTAATTTAAAGAAATTCTTGGTATTTTCCCTATTACCTTTTTTCCCTTACTGACTCTTAGTATGGAGACTGTATTGACTTTTATCACTGTGCTTGGAGAAATCATTTTACATTCTGGGTAAAATTTATAAATGTTACCTGCTTTTCTCAAATTGGTAATATATACTTGTTATGCTTTTTAAAAACTTTAAAAAAATTTACTTCCATACAGTAAAATACACTATTCTTTGTTTTTAAGTTTATTTATTTATTTTGAGAGACAGAGACAGCATGAGTTGGGGAAAGGCAGAGAGAGAGAGAGGGAGAGAGATAATCCCAAGCAGGCTCCACACTGCCAGTGCAGAGTCTGACATAGGGCTTGAACCCACAAAACTGTGAAATATGACCTAAGCTGAAATCAAGAATCAGATGCTTAACCGACAGAGCCACCCAGGCTCCCCCACATACACTAATCTTTAATACAATGCTCAATTATTTTCTATATATGTATATATCTACTGTATATGCATATTTTACATATGTATATATGTAAAACTGTCACCCACCTCAAGATACAGAACATTCCCAACAACCCCCAAATTTATCCCCTTCCCAATATCCTCCTGCCCCCCGCCAAACCTCCATGCGCCACTCTTGCGAAAGGCAATCACTATTCTGACTTCTATCACCATTAATTACTTTTGCCTGTATTTGATCTTGAAATAAATAGAAATATCCAGTATTTGCCCTCTGTTTTGACTCCTTTGGTTCAAAAATCTATCCCTGACAGAATGCATCATGGTTTATTCTTTTTTATTGCTGTATGCATTCCATTAAATATAGTTCAATTTATGTATCCATTTTCCTATCAACGGACAGTTGGATTGTTTTCAGGTTTTGCCTATTATGAAAACAGCTGCTACAAATATTCTTGTCCATGTCTTTTGGGGGACATCTGCATTCATTTCTCTTGTGTTTATAGCAAAGAGTGGAACTGCTGGTTTGTGGAGTAGACGTATCTTTAGCTTTCATCAAATTGCTGATGTATTGGAGCGCCTGGGTGGCTCAGTCGGTTAAGCGTCCGACTTCGGCTCAGGTCATGATCTCGCGGTCCGTGAGTTTGAGCCCCGCGTCGGGCTCTGTGCTGACAGCTCAGAGCCTGGAACCTGTTTCAGATTCTGTGTCTACCTCTCTCTCTGACCCTCCCCCGTTTATGCTCTGTCTCTCCCTGTCTCAAAAATAAATAAACGTTAAAAAAAAAATTGCATGTATTTACATGGCACAAAATTCTAAAGGCACAAAGGAGTATAGAGTGAGAAGTCTTTCTCCTACTCCTACATCTCCAGTTCCATACTTCTCTTTTCCAGAGACAGCCAGCGTTTGCCAGTTTCTTGTGTATTCCTCCAGAAACACTCTGCATTTGGAAACATATATATGAATTGTGTCCTGTTTTACATCAAAGCTACAACACAACACAAACTCTTTTGCCAACAGATGTGAACTAATCACCCCCACATAGAAGGATGAAGGTTTTCCAGACAGTGGTAATAATTCATGCACTTTATACACAATCTACCTGATAGATTGTGTTTATTTACCAGGTAGATTGATGGGACTGAAGTGAGGCTATGAATGTCCAGGGGCCGGTGAGAGATGATGCTAGAATGACAGCCAGAGAGGCCGGATCCTGAAAGTCTTTGAATGCCATCCCAGAGGAGTGTGAATGTTATCTTGAAGGAAATAAGGAACGACCGAATGGTTTTGAGTTGGGGGGTGGAGATGAGGTGGGGGCGGGGCAGGATTGGATTTGTGATTTTCAAGACCCCGGGTGGAGGACTAAAGGGAGGAGGAAGAGACTGGCCACAGAGAAACTCTTAGTCCACAGGGCAGTTGATAATATGAGAATGGTGAAGAACACACACTGGTACTTGGTGACAATCTGATGTTGGCAGTGAGACAGAGCTGGGAGATGGTGTGCAGAGTACACAGCTGTTTTGGAAAAGAAAAGATAAGAAATTCAGACATTTTGTGCTTGAGGCTGAGTGTGACACCCAAACATCATTTTCAGTAATTTCCAAATTTCCTGAAGTCATGAAAGACCACATTGATATGGTTACTTAAAATGAGGGGCGCCTGGGTGGCTCAGTTGGTTAAGTGTGTGACTTCGGCTCAGGTCATGATCTCATGGTTGATGAGTTCAAGCCCTTCATTGGGCTCTCTGCTGTCAGCACAGGGCCTGCTTCATATTCTCTGTGTCCCTCTGTCTCTGCCCCTCCCCTGCTCCCTCTCTCTCTCTTTCTCTCTCTCTCTCTCTCTCAAAAATAAATAAACATTTTTAAAAATAAAAAAAATAAAGTTGGTCTGGGTAATTCCTAAACCTTCTTCTTCGATTGTTCCCCGACTTCCTGGGAGTTGGCTGCCTTCCTGGGTGCCCTGGAGCACCTGCCCTGAGCCAGCCACGCTTTACACAGGCACTCCTAGGAAAATTACACCAGGGGATAGGCCCAGCGTCCTCTTGCTTGTTTCCCAGCCTTTTCTCCTGGCAGAATTAAGGAGATTAGTGACCAAAATAGGAAAGAGAATAAAAAAGGATTGAATAGTTTAAAACACAGATAACTGATCTTTGAATAATTCGATTTTTTGGAAAGTATCAGCTTCTTGATTTTTGGAATATGATATTACCCCCCAAGTGGGAAAATAATGGAATGAGGGGAAATTATTTCTGATCTAGTCACTCTGACGCGACCACAGGAAGCATTATGGAATACTGTACTTTCTTGCCTTTCTTCCCCAGCCCCTTTTCACATAGGTGTAAATCACACTGCAGTCATCAGTAGGATAAAATAGATTGTGGTGTCCTAGTGCCATAGGATGATTTTTTTTTTTTCAATGTTTATTTATTTTTGGGACAGAGAGAGACAGAGCATGAACGGGGGAGGGGCAGAGAGAGAGGGAGACACAGAATCGGAAACAGGCTCCAGGCTCTGAGCCATCAGCCCAGAGCCCGACGCGGGGCTCGAACTCACAGACCGCGAGATCGTGACCTGGCTGAAGTCGGACGCTTAACCGACTGCGCCACCCAGGCGCCCCAGGATGATTTTTTTAAGGCCTTAGAGGAATATTGAAAATTAGGTAGCAAATTACATTGTCCTCTCCTTACCCTGGTGTAAGTTGTTAGTCCCTTTAAGGAAATAGAAGGAAATGTGGGCATATGTTGTGAAGGTATTCTAATATATAAACAGGAAGTAGCATTGACTCTGAGACGGTCTGGCTTATTCGCACTGAAGTGGAACCTACAACTATTTTTTAAATCAGTCAGAACTTTTTTTTTTTTTCAATTTACATAGGTTATGTGACATGATGGTATGAAAAGAGCATCGGGCTTGGAATATAGTCCTGGTTTTGGTATTAACCGTGTGGTGTTGGATTCACTTTAGCCTGTGTGAAATCATTCCAGATTCTGCTTCATGCAAGTTAGTGAATGCTTCATGTGACCTCCTTTGTCTATGTCTGGTTAATGCCCACTACTGGAACTAAGGCTGAGGTCAGCCCTCTAACAACCAGAAGATCATGAATCAGGGAGGAGTACCAAAGAAAATTCCATGAGATGGGTTGTTACCAGAAGGGGAAATGAATTCTGGGCAGGCAAAAACGCTAGATATCTATCTTATCCACTGTATTCTTTGTTTCTTTATCTGTAAAATGAGGGCGCTGGTGTAAAAAGTTTTGTTCCTTAGTCCATCCAGTTCAGTTTTCACAGGATTGAAAATATAGTACTTGCCTGAGGTAGAGTATGAGAAAAAGTATGTTCTTTTTTACTTCTAATTTGTGATACCTCTTCCTTGTGACTTTAGGGCAATTTCATGAGTTCAGACCAGCAGTTTTAAAGTAGGTTCCTGAGTGACTTTCCTGTTTTTGTGCGCAGTCTGTGTATACTTCCTGCAGAGAGACTGTTTTAATAATAGCAACATACTTCTGAAACAACATACTTCTTTGACCCCATCACCGTTTTTATCTTTGGAAAGGCTCTGAAGTGTTACTGGGTGTTAAGAATAGTTTACTCTTCAGTGTGCAGTTGCCAAACTGAATTTATTTTTTACTCAAACTGGATAGAGCCCGATTGATATAATGACTACCCAAAATTCAAGTTTTTCATAGAACATCTTGCTATCCTACAACTCTGGGGGAGGGGTAGTCTCAGGGAACTCACAAACATGCTTTGAGTAGAATTTTCCCCCCAAGAAGTGTTTTCTCTCTAATCTGTACCTCAATGCTTATTTTTAAGGGGACTGGCTCTAGAAGGATAATCCTGGCAGGACCTTTAAATTACATAATTACACAGAGATGATATCTAATAAAAAGTTGCCTGCTCTGTAATTCCAGCATATCTGTCTATATATTAAGTTCATTAGCAAACTGGAATAATAATAATAATAATAATAATAATGGTAGTAGTAGTAGCTTCCTATCTTAGGAGGTTGTTGGGCTGATCAAAATGACAATTCATGTAAAACACTTGGCACGACATCTGGCACGGACTCAATGGCGATAAATGTATGATTATTACATTATGACGATCTGTAAAAAGAATACTTGTCATCGAGAGTTGTTCTGAGGATCAAAAGGGATAAAGCATTAAAGCCTTTAACATAGTGCTCAGCACATAGGAAACATTTAGGAATAGTTTCTGCTGTTGCTCCTAATAGAAGAAACTTATGGTTCTTTTTGAGAAATAAGAATATTTCCAAAATCAGTCGCTAGCAATATTTATATTATTTGCGAGTGAAAAAAATATCTTCTGATTAGAACTCCATTTTTACAGATATTTATCAATTTAACCCTATTTTGAGTCAGCAAAGTAGTATTATGGTTAATTATATAAAACATATTATAGTGAAAAATACATCCCAGGTTGCCATTTACCAGCTATTCCATTTGAGGAATTCCAATGAAATGGGGAACTCAAATTCTGGATTTTTCTAAGCCTTCTTCCTATCTTTAAAAGGGCGATAGTAATAATTACCTTACATACTTCACATGACTATAATAAAAGAATATATGAGATTGGGTTAATTAAAGAACTTTGTAAAGGGTAAAAAGAATAATGCCACAAAAAGAAGATTTCTTGATTTCCTGTGCATCTACTAAATGCCAAGCTTATGCTACGTAGTTTCTTTATATTATCTCAGTTGATCCTCACAATGACCCCATGAAGTAGGTCCTATTTTTATGTCTGTTTTTACAAGTGAGGATACAAACTAACATTTATTCAGACTCCTGATCACTCTTAACCTCTTTACAAATGCAAGGTGTTGTTATCTTTGTATGGTGGTCTGATGAGCAGTTTTTATGACATGGTGATGATATAAAAAACAGATACAGATAATTATTTCAAATATTAATTTCCTCACGTGTTTTATTCATATATATCGTATATTTTTAAGGGAACAGTGCTAAATAAAAATAATGACTCCCCCCTACAAACAGGTGTATAAAAAATGAGTATTTCCTGAGATGACATGGACAGGTTCCTTTTCCAAATAGAAGCCAGGCCAACCAGTGCCTCTTTCTATTCTAGAAGGCACCCACTGAGGGACATGGGACTTCACAAGGGAAATAGAGAAGTCCTCTCTCCCAAAAAGATTACGACTCATAGATGGGTCACACAAAATGGAATCTGGAACGGTTGCACACTTCTCAAAGAGCGTTTGAATTTTATGAGGAAAGGGGGGCATGGTCAAGCCTGCAACCATTACTGCCAATAAGTTGGTTTAGTCGTCAGATTGAATATAGTTTAAATTTCGATGCATTCCATGGTTCTAGCCCCAAATAATTATTTTACTGTAGACTATAAGTTTTATAAAAATTCCTATAAATGAACCTTTTAAAACTGCTAACAGCTGAGCTTTGACATTGTCAGACCCTTAGAGTCTTTGAAAGTCCATGCCAAGAAACTTGTGATCTAGGTGTGATCTGGGCTTTGCTGCTTACTTAGACCGAATTTTAAATTTAAAAAATGGCCTCAGGCATAATAACTGCAGTGTATTTTAGCTGTCAATCTGTAATTACCCACCAGAACACCAAGATTTTGATTCTTGGTGAGGTGGAATCAGTAGCATGCTAGAGCCGGAAGGTGAGAGCTGATTGTTAAATATTCAGGATTTTGAGTATGGTTATTAAACACTGGTAGCCTAAACTCAGTCACAATGGGAGTATTTACACCACAGAAATTAGCAAATACTGGAAATCAGCCCAGTCCCACATGGTTCCTGCCCCAGAGAGCTGGTTTACCATCATACCCCTGGGCCAGAGACATCCTGTTTGCAGTGAGATGTCAGGAAGTGAATTGCAGACCTAACGCTCTGTTGCCAAAAGTCAGCAACCTGCTTCTCCTAATACCTAGAAAGTTACCAACCCAGGCAAATATGAAACTCAGAATAGCAATGTTTAGAGATCAATTTGCATCCCTGAAGGGCAGAAGTTCTCTTTCAAGTGTCAGCTGCTGCTTGGCAATGATAGGTTGCCATGAAGTACCAAAATATCCTGACGTCTGTGGCAAGCAAGTTACTCATTCTCCTGGTCAGCAGAGTGAGGGGACATTCATGCCTCAAAACATGATGGGATTATCCTTCCAATACCATTATTCATGATGAATGTGTTTGAAGATTATAGAGTAACGGGATGGGAAAAACTAGAACTCACACAGTTGAAACTTGAAGAATAATTCTCCACTGGAATAGTTATTCATTATTCTGCTAATATTCCCGTGTATAAACCCTGCTTTCTCTGTATGTCAGCCAGTCTAGAGCTTCTGGCTCTACATTTCATCTTCCAGGAAATGTTCCAAGAAGCATGTTTGTCATTTTGTTCATTTTCTGCAGATTTACTAGGCCTCTATTTAATTCACCCAAGGCCTAGCAGAATGTCTCACTCAAGCCCATGAATGCTTGTATTTCTTAGTCTTTGTGGCCCAAAGTATAGAAATGAAATGTAGCCTTGGAATACAATCCAGGCTCTTTGCCAAGAAAAGAAATATAAATTTCTTCAGACAGTTACTATGGAGTGCCCGGTTTGAATCTAGTGAGATCTCCCCCAAAAGTGGAATGCATATCTTACTTTCAAGACAGCCTCAGAAAAAAGAGCTACATGAGGCATCTTTATGAGCTGGGTGGGCATGGAGTTTAGAAACTTTAAAAATTAACATGTAAAGCAGGAATTCTCAACCGTGTCTCATGTTAGAATCACCTAAGGGGCTTCAAAAAAAACAAAGTCAATGCTCAGGCTCAGACCAATTAAATGAGAATTTTGGACATGGGACCCAGACCCTGCTAGTCTCTCCAGCTCCCCAGATGATTTCAGCATACACCAAGGTTTGAGAACCATTGACTTAAAGCAGTAAGATTAGCTTTCTGCCACGTGACATTTATTATGTTTAGTCTCCTTCCTAATACATTAGAAATCTTCATTTCCTTGGTATCTGATTATCCCATTCTTGACTTTGAGACTTAAAATAGACAATGAATCATGCATTAAAAACAATGATCTGGGATAAGCCAGCTACCTGACATACCACAGTTATGATCATGTCACATCCTTGCTAAAAAGCTTCTTTGTTGATAAGATCTGATATTGGTGAGGGTATGGAGGAAAAAGCATTCCAAAACACCTTCTTTAACAGCATAAATTGATATAATTTTTCCAGAGGACAATTTGAAAACATATATCAAATTTTAACATGTATATATCTAGCAATTCCACTTTTAGGAACTTAGTCTAAAGAAATACCTGGGTGTGTAAGATAATCATACAAAGATATTTATTGCAACATATTGCCTATGTTAATATCTATTTTTCTAATTTTTTTTTCATTTCAGGACATCCAAACTTTGAAATGCCTGAGGCTCTCTAAGAGTCTTCATAGCATGTATTGACATGCAAAGGTATTCATGATACATTACTCTCTGAAAAAAACAAGGCAGGTGGCTGAAAAACATGACAGTATAATTCTACTTATGTTAAAAATTAGATCTATATTTTTATAAATTAAAATTTCTTAATGTTTATTTATTTTTGACAGAAGGAGAGAGCACGAGCAGGGGAGGGAGAGAGAGAGGGGGGGAGACACAGAATCAGAAGCAGGATCCAGGCTGTGAGGTATCAGCACAGAGCCCAATGCAGGGCCTGAACGAACAAACTGCAAGATTATGACCTAAACCTTAACCGAATTCGGAAGCTTAACTGACTGAGCCACCCCGGCGCTCCATACGTTTTTATGAATTTTTAAATGTTGGGGTTGCCTGGATGGCTCAGTCGGTTGAGCATGTAACTCTTGATTTCAGCTCAGGTTGTGATCCCAGGGTCATGGGATCCAGCACTGTGTGGAGCTCGGGGCCTGCTTAGGATTCTCTTTCTCCTCCTGTGCCCCTCCCCCACTCACGCACACTCTCTCTCTCTCTCTCTCTCTAAAAAAAATATATATATATATACTAAAATTTAAAAAGCAAACAGAGGAGCCCGGGTGACTGCATCAGTTAAGCCTTGGACTTTGGCTCAGGTCATGATCTCATGTTTGTGGGTTCAAGCCCCACATCAGGCTCCATCAGGCTCTGTGCTGACAGCTCAGAGCCTGGAGCTGCTTCAGATTCTGTGTCTCCCTCCCTCTCTGTTCCTCCCCTGCTCACACTCTGTCTGTCTGTCTGTCTGTCTCTCTCTCTCTCTCTCTCTGTGTTCCTTCCCTGCTTGCACTCTATCTCTGTCTCTCAAAAGTAAATAAAGATTTAAAAAAATTTTTTTTAAAACCAAACAACAAAAGGTTGGAAAGGCACCCAAACTATTAACAGTGATTATTTCTGGGAACTAAAATTATATGTGGTAGTAGGGAGGGAAACTTTAGCTTTATTCTTTCTATACTTCTGTATCATTTGAGTTTTTAAAAGTGCACATATGTTACTATTATAATTTAAATAATTTATGCATTAAATCACCTTGCCTCACCACTTCCTGTGGAATAAAGTATAACCTCCTTCGCTTTATCATTAAAGCACTCACCAGCTTGTCCCTCCACTACTTTCGCCAGTCTTTTAGAAATGTTTGTTGATAGAATTGAGGGTACTCTTCACTCTCCTATTTACACTCACGTGAGCCCAACCGTTCTCACCGAATGTGCTTTCATGTTTTCCACCTCTGGGAGCCCCTTTCCCCTTGCCTGATGCTTTCCCTCTTCTCCATTAGCTAAAATCCAACTAAGCTACAAAGCTCAGATCTGGTACTACTGACAGGGTTCTCCCTCCCTGGATTCATCTATAATATGATGTCTGATACTCAGGAAGTGATAATTATTGAAGGAAGTTATGAATAAATCTTCCCAGTCAAGTTCAAATTTCTGTTAAGTTTGGTTTTCTCATTTGTAAAATGGGACACACTATGACCTATCATGTTGGGTCATTGTGAGAGTTATGATAATTATGAAAAGCACTTACCCCAGTAGCAGAACATAGTTATCCATTAAAAAGCTGATATTATGATGATCTTTTTAATCATCTGTTGACATCTTATCTCTCTGTCTAGATTGTCAACTCCTGGATAGCAGAAACTAGTATCCACTGAACTCTGTCCAGTAGGGGTTCCTATATGATACATACTTAGTTTCTGTTGTTCGTGACAATAATGAGGATTGTGAAATATACATACTATTAACTTCAAAGAAATAACGAATTGCTTTGTTTGGCTATTAACTTAATGAATCACTTAGTTTGGAAAATATTATGACTTCATGGTTCCAGGAATAAAATATTAACAGGAAATTATAACATTAAAGCATTGCTGACATGAAGTATACAAATAAAACAATATGCTCTTTCTTCAATGAAATCCCAGAAAATAGGATAAGTCTTTCCTAGAATTCTATTTTCACAAACACAGTCCATACTTATAAGATTCTAAATAACAATAGCGAATTATTTACAGAAAACACCAGATGAATTTGGTTTGTTTAATATCTTGTTGGCAGATAACACATCATGCTTCTGCAGAAGCCTCCATGTGTTCAAGATTTTTGACATAATGGGACTTTACATGCTGTGATACAAGTGGAATGTTCTACCGCAAAGACATAACAAAAACCACCAAACCTTGTTATGTTCACGTCCTCGGGTTCTAGCTTAAAATCACCACTAGATTACAGCTTCAGTATCTCAGTCAAGTTATTAGCAGCTTGACTGAAACAGTTTCTGTTCTCACTTAATCCCACCGGACAGACGTGATCCCTGTGGCACGGCACGGTGCCACGGGGACAACTGGGGTCACCTGATACAGTACATTGCCCTAGGACAACGAAAGTCAGATTGTTATTTTATCTTTAGAGGCCCAACAAGTATTTTGCTGAGCGTGGCTTCTTAGTTGGTGTGTGTGTCTGCTCATGACTTTACAGTTTAACAGACTTTGTCCCTGAGCAGTGTGTGTTTAACTCTGTGTCCAGTAATCAAAACAGTCAATTGAAGTGTGAGCCATTTAAAAAGATACATAAATACTTTAAATATTTTATTTAAACTCAGTACCTATATGTGCAACTAGTTCAGCAATCTTGTTGTTGTTGTTATTTATTTTTTATTTTTTGAAAGAGCAAGAGAGTGTGAGCAGGAGAGAGAGGGACAGAGAGAGGGACAGAGGATCTGAAGAGGGCTCTGTGCTGACAGCAGAGAGCCTGATACAGGGCTCGAACTCACGAGCGAGACCATGACCTAAGCTGAAGTCGGATGCTCAACATACTGAGTCACCCAGGTGCCCCTGTTTTAATTTTTTAATTTTTTGAGAGTTAAGCAATCTTTTGATGAAGGTTCAAACGAGGCCTTCACAGTGGACCTGCTGAATATCAACAACCGGTTTTTGTTTTTTAAAGAGTAAGGCACTCAAACCAACCAAGCAAAACAACAACAACAACAAAACAAAAACAAAAAACCCAGCATATATGACATGAGCTAATTTATGCAAAATGTATAAAGATGCTGGAAAAACTGATGCAAAAATGGAACTTCATGGTAACAGGCAAGGGGGGAGAGCAGGTTGCAGAATAATGAGTTTGTTATGGTCTTATCCCAGCAAAAGCAAATAAAACTCCTCTGCATACCCATACACAGAGTGAAAGAACAAGGGGGAACGCATGGGAGGTTGCTAACACTGGTAAACTCAAGAGGATGAAGACCCAGAATGTGGAATGTAGCAAGGGAGGAAGGAAATAATTAGCTTTGATTTTAGACATCTTTGTATTGTAATGAATTATTAGAGAAACATATTGTTGTCAGTTTGATACTATGAAATAGATGTAATTACTGGAAAACTGAAAAGAATCTACAGAGGAATTATTAGAATTAATGTGAGAATTCAGTAAAATTGCTAGATAAAAATCAACATTTATTGTATTTCTGAACACCAGCAACAAGCTGTCGGGAAACACCATTTTATGATAGCAACAAGAACTATAAAGAACCCTGGCGTAAATCTAACAAAACATATGCAAGACTTGTATGGAGATAATTATAAACTTTATTGACAGCCATCAAAGAAGATTTCGGGGGCACCTGGGTGGCTCAGTCAGTTAAGCATCCAACTTTGACTCAGGTCATGATCTCATAGTTGGGCTTCAAGCCCCTCATCAGGCTCCACATTGACAGAACTTAAGATTCTTTCTCCCTGTCTCTGCCCCTTCCACATGTGTTTTTCTCTCTCTTTCTCTCTAAAAATAAATAATAAACTTAAAAAAAAGAGTTCAATATCTGGAAAGAAATCACTTTTTTAGACATGAGGATTCAGTATTTTTTTTAAGTTATTTATTTATGTATTTATTTTGAGAGAGACAGAGACAGTGCAAGTAGGGAAAGGGCAGAGAGAGAGGGAGACAGAGAATTCCAAGCAGGCTCTGCACTGCCAGCTCAGAGCCCAACGTGGGGCTTGAAACCATGAACCCAAAGCCCCGGGAACATAACCTGAGCCAAATCCAAGAGTCAGACGCTTAACCGACTGAGACACTCAGACGTCCCAGGAAGACTCAGTATTTTAAGAAAACTCGCAAAACGAGTCTGTAGCTACAGGAGAGGAACAGTGATTATGACAGTGTGGTATTGGTGGAAGAATAGACAAAGAGACTGGTGGAACACAATGGAGAGCCCCCACACAATCAACACATTATGGAAAGTTGATTTCTGGCCGTGTCATGAAACCACTGAAGACGATTGTCTTGCCCAGAGTGCTGCACTCTCCCTGCGGCCAATAAGTGGTCACGTGGGGCTGTACAGCCCTAGGCCCTGGCCCCGTATGGACAACGAAGTGCCTCAGATTCAAAGCTCCCGGTGAGTGAGCTGAAGCTTTCCTTGCGATTTCATCACAGCCCAGCTTCCTCCCCTGTTCAGCCCTGCTTCATCCCCTTCCCTTTCCCATGCACACTGTCTCAGAGTCTGCTTCCCCAGTGGAATATGAACCGGCATGAGCACTTTCCGAAACAGTTTGGAATTACTCGGTAAGGTGGAAGATGCGTAAACCTTACAACTTAAATTCCAGTCCTAGGTATATACTCTAGAGACACTCTCACCCAAAAAATTTACAGCCAAGTTCTTCTTGGCAGAGAGAGATGACGATGTCATCGGGAAGGTTGCCATGTGGGCTTCTAAGGCAGAGCAAAGATTAAATTCACACAAACAAGGATAATATACAGAGGAGTGCTCCTATAAAATGAAGAGATGGAGAGCTGACTTGTCGCAGGGAGCATTACTTTGTTTTCAAGTGCTGAGGGACGTGAGGGTGAGCTCCCTGGCAGTTAACGGAATCCAGAACAGTTGCACCGTCTCCAGAAGGGGAGTCTGGAAGTGGGTTTTGAAGCCTGCTTAAAGTTTGAACTAGTCGGAGGGAGGCTGAGGGGACAGGCTGAGGTAAGGGGGACAGTGCCAGCACAGGCTCTCTAAGCTGGCCAAAGCACAAAGAGCCGAGCGTATAGTTAGAATTTTTGCTACATAGGGGCACCTGGGTGGTTCAGTCGGTTAAGCGTCCGACTTCGGGTCAGGTCATGATCTTACAGTTTTTGACAGTGCGGGGCCTGCTTGGGATTCTCTCTCCCTCTCTCTCTGCCCCTCTCCCGCTTGCTCTCTCTCTCTCTCTCTCTCTCTCTCTCCCCCCTCTCAATATAAATAAATAAGCTTAAGTAAAAAGAATTTTTGCCATGTAGAATGGGGCCAGATAATGGAATAGCTGGGAAGCCAATTAAAATGACGCATATTTGGTTCATTGGGAAGAAGAGCAGAGGAGGGGAATCCTGGAAGAGGTATTTCAGGAAGGGATTCCCGCACAGTTCCTGTTCCTGGGGGCAGGATTTTCACCTGTGTGAACATGTGCTCTTGTCCCAACTGGGAAAAAAATGCTTGTAATAAATGGCAATGGTGAATAAGACCAGCAGCTAACTTGGAACAATGTCTTAACTTAATTAATTACCGGCATCTATTTGATTGTCCAGTTTGGTGCTGGTCTCTGACGAGCAGTGTGTTCTCAGAGGCAGCTGTTGTTTCTGACGGCGTTGTTGTCTTTGCATGCTAAAATGGTTAACGTTGTCCTTAAATGACTGCATGGAGAGCTGCTCTGTCTTTCTGATTACAATAGCATCTATGTCTGATCTTAGACAAGCCGCGCTTATATTCACGGATCTACTGATTGCAGTGGGAGAGTCCATCCTGCCATTCTGTTATGTGCACTGTGCCACTGACACATTATATTTTTCTCAAAGCTGAAAGCCATGAAGGTACTAGACAAGGTCTCACATCCTGAAAAGGTTCAATGTTGCTTTTGTTTCCAGTGCCTATTACCTCTTTGGAAGACGCTTGATTAAAATACAGTGTTACTGGGCCTAAGGTTTCAGGTTAATCCCTTGGTGAGAGTTAGTTTTCTTTAGTTTCTCTGGCTTCAGATGGTATTTCTAGTGATTGCTTTGGCTCCTTTCACAAAAATGGGGCCACACAACAATCCATCCCTGTAGTTTAATTCCACTGTAGATTCTGGAGCTAATCCTCTTCTTAAACCAGGGAAATCACAGAACCTGGGCTGTTAGTTCCATGGTGTCCAGCAAAATAGTTGCCGTATCTGGTCCCCTTCAGTTACTGCAACTTCCAGACAGGATAGGACACTGGTCTTGCTTTTTGTGACCAAGTCTCTTGAGTCCTTATAAGTAGCTAGTCTTATCTCTGTATATATCCTTTTGCTTTAGGGTTCCAGACTTTCCCACCTCACTCCCAAATCTCAGGAAATGCCCTCTACCCATCCTGAATGCCCCTGTATGGGACTGTGTTATGTACTACCATACTACCATGTCTTCATGTCCTCCAACCACTAGAGAAAATGCAAAGCGGCCCCTCCATACACCGTTTCCCAAGGAAGAGGAGCTCACAGGTAAACTGGCCAACATACTTGGGCTATATAACTTGCGTGGTGTGTGTGTGTGTGTGTGTGTGTGTGTACACGCACCATGTGTGTGGTGGAAGGAAGGAAAGGAAAATGGGGTTAAAAACAAGTAAGTAAAATAAGTTTTTTTCTACTGCATTTTGAAGTGTAACATACATAAAGTATAGAAATTTTTAAAAAGTTTTTAATGTTTGTTTATTTTTGAGAGAGAGAGAGACAGAGTGCAAGCAGGGGAGGGACAGAGACGGGGACACACAGAATCTTAAGCAGGCTCCAGGCTCTGAGCTGTCAGCAAAGAACCCAATGCCAGGATCAAACCCACGAACTATGAGCTGATGACCTGAGCCAAAGTCGGACACAACCAACTGAGCCACGCGGGTGCCCCCATAAAGTGTAGAAATTTTAAATGTATACTTTCATGAATTTTTACATATTGGATACACTCAGGTCACTCCTATACAGATCAAGATACAGAACCTTCCTCACTGCCCAAAAAGAGGTCCTGAATCCCTTTCCAGGCAGTATCTACCACCCCCACCAGCCTGTACCCAGAAATAATTACTATTCTGACATCTGTCACCATATGTTAGTTTTACTGTTCTTGAACCTCATATAAATGGAGTAATACAGTATGTTCTTTTTGTATCTGGCTTCTTTTGCTCATTGTTATGCCTGTAGTATTCATCCATGTTGTTAGTCTGTGTTCTTTTAATGGGTTCATTTCTGGGGGGTTTCTTGCCCCTTGGCTCATTTCACCATTGGAGTGTGAAACCAGTATTTAGTACTGGGGCTAGAGAAGAGAGCAGCTCAGAGGAGAAGCACTCTCTGTGGCTGCCACACAATCTACACAGCTGTAAGACATAAGGATCCGTGTAGGCTTTAAGACCAAAGCTTAATAGTGACCTTCCCAGAGCACTGCAGTGGACACCTGGATAGTGACCAAACTTGCCATCTTGCCTTGATTAGTGCTGTGTCCCATATATCTTTGGCATCTTCCTTATTATTGTCCTCTGAAAACGATGCTTGCCTTGGGTTCTCCCCAATCATGTGATCTTCTGTGAATGTCTGACTACACATCCTGCTGAATCCTAACCCGTTCACTGTTCTCATTCCTGACCAAGGAGTAAAAGAGTAGAGCTGGTTTAGGACAAATCCACTCTTATTCTTTAGCAGAGCAAGCCCTACTGAAGGGGGTGCTGTACCATTCTTACTGTTGACAAAGGGCAACTCATTAATTTAGTGTAAAATTTATTATCTCATTGATGTCAGCTCTTATCCTAGTCTTCCAAAAGATGCATTAACTTTCTGCAAAGATTCTGACACTTTGTTCTTTTTCTGTGTGTAAGTAATTAATTGATATCCTGGTACAAAACTTTGTACCCCTTCTAGTCTATGCATTCAAACACTTAGTTTAATTTTTTTTACATTTATTTATTTTGAGAGAGACAGAGATAGCGTGAGTGGGGGAGGGGCAGAGAGAGAGGGAGACACAGAATCCCAAGCAGGCTCTGCACTGTCAGCGCAGACCCCCATGCGGGGCTCAAACCTACAGACCTGTGAGATTGTGACCTGAGCCGAAATAAAGAGTCAGAGGCTTAACTGACTGAGACACCCAAGAGCCCTTTAAATACTTAGTTTAAATGTTAGGCTCTCATTTTTTTTAAAGGTACTTTTTTTTTTTTTAACGTTTATTTATTTTTGGGACAGAGAGAGACAGAGCATGAACGGGGGAGGGGCAGAGAGAGAGGGAGACACAGAATCGGAAACAGGCTCCAGACTCTGAGCCATCAGCCCAGAGCCCGACGCGGGGCTCGAACTCACGGACCGCAAGATCGTGACCTGGCTGAAGTCGGCCGCTTAACCGACTGCGCCACCCAGGCGCCCCTAGGCTCTCATTTTATAAGGGCTGTGGATCCACTCTTTGTCTGCTCTCTGAACCCACATACCCCTCAAAGTAGAAGAAAAAGAGAACATGAGTCTTGTGGTGTCTCCCATTAATCCCTGAGTTCATCTTTGGTACAATCTTCCTGGAGCTTTTACTGCAGAAACACTTCATTGTCACCTAATCACCTATTTTCTTTTCCCAGTAAATAACCTGCACTTTCTACTACTATCTTCTGAAAAGGTTTGTGATTCCTTAGCTGCTTACCTATGGAGGAAAGTCGGGGTGTGGGGGTGGTTGGGGAGGGTTTGGTTGTGGGTATGTGTGTGCGTCTCCAATGAAACTCTAGTTATTGTTGGCTTTTATTATCACATTTCAAAGAATCCTTCACATTTCATTCTTGTCCAGGTACGGATGCTGTCACAGGTTTTAGAAAGAACTTGGCTGATCTACATCCAAGCTTTATTTGCGCCTCTGTCTTCCTCATAAGGTTAGCCTTCCTAGGATAGCCCTATGGCAGCTTCTCAGTAAGCGACAGCTACGCGTGTCAGCAGAGAGACACCGACACAGAGGATATTGACGAGTGTAGTTGACAGGACTCGTTCCCTCTTTACCCCTGCTTGAGGAACTAATTGCTGCTCTGCTGCTGGGACCCACTTACCACTTGATTCATAATCCCCCCAAAGGGAAAATAAATTGTGTGATCGGTAAGACTTTTCTTGACACAGAGTCAAATATAGAAGCTGGCCTGGTGAAGATCGTATTTTTTGTTTGTTTGTTTTATAAAGGGCTTAGAACTTCAAGAAGGAGTGAAACAAAAGCTCAAACCACATAGTTTGAGCACCGATGGTGCACCCGGGAATAAAAGGTTGCTGAGGAAAAGATCCCTGTTTTCACAACTGACGGACACATTGGCATAGATGAGATGCACTAGATTTGATGTGATAAGTGTGGCAATGAAAAGAGGAAACTTCGTGCTGTGGTGGCAGAGAGGTGAGGGTCAACTCAGCCTGGACAATCAGTAGACCCCACAGAGACATGGCTAACCAAAGAAATGGGCAGAGGGGCCTAAGTGACTTAGTCAGTTAAGCATCTGACTTCAGCTCAGGTCAAGATCTCGCCCTTACTGAGTGCAAGCCCCACATCGGGCTCTGTGCTGACAGCTCAGAGCCTGGAGCCTGCTTCAGATTCTGTCTCCCTCTCTCTTCCCCTCCCCCACTCATGGTCGCTCGCTCTCTCTCTCAAAAATAAACATTTTAAAAAATTTAAAAGGAAAGAAATGGGCAGACAGGAAAATTGACAAAAGCAGGATTCTCTGTAACCAATACTCAGTTTGTGTACTCTGAGAAGTGGACCATCAGACCTTACTGTTTGGGACATTTTCCAGGAGGGGAGAGAAAGAAGGATTGAGCAGAGGGGATGAGTCAAGTTGCAGTGCAAGCCTCAGCCAGTTCCTTGGGGAGCTCTAGAGCTTAAATATTCTCTCAGAGCTGTCCCACATGGGACCACATGAGCCAGGCCTTTATATCCTCGCCTCAGCCATTCACTGGGTATGGGCCACTCCAGAAGGATGTGACCTGGGGTAGCGTGGATTTCTGCAGCCCAGGCCATCCCTACAAGAACTGACAGCTGAAGGCTGTCTGTCAGTTGCATTCTCAGATGACCCCTTTGTGCTTCATGTATATATCCCTCAGGCCTCTCTTCCTCAGAAGGGGAAGGCTAGCAAAACAAATTATACCCGCTATTGCTGAGCCTAGTCCTGGGGCTGCAACTAATACTCAATGTATCTCTTCTTCACTAATGATTCTGGAATACCCTCACCCTCAGCTGGCATCTGTGCTGGTTTGTGTGGTGTAGCTGGTGGCATGACCATTCCCAAGCGGAATGGGCCCCTTGTCTCCATGTCCTTCTCAGGCTACAGATCCTTACCTCATCTCTCTCATCTATTTCCACCGCTATTTGGCAAGGGCGTAACAAGAGGTACCCAAGTAGATCACCCGAGTTCTACAACCTGTTCCTCCATGCCCCCGTTGTGGAATAGTGGCGCTACCCCCTCTTGACGATCAGGGCCAATTATTCCTGCCTGAATAAAGACTCCTCTTCATGTTTGCTCGTCCCTTAACACAAGAAGCTTGAAATGCTCAGGGACAGCCTGCTTATAGTTTAATGGGGGTTCTTCTTGTTTTCCTTGGGGAAAAACGTTTCCCTTTGGGGATTGGTATCCCTAACCCTGAAGACCCTAATGTAATGGAAATGGACAGCACAAATTCCCTAGGTGGATTACTGGAATGATGGTAAGTAGGATCATTCATGCTTTAACTTTTTGGCTCTCAGTCTCATGAATTTTATCTATTGGGGCACTACATCCTGAAGGATGGTGCCTCATCCTTATAAACTATTGGCTCTGAGCTGGCACTTAAGCATGTCTTGAGCAAGCCATTCCAAATCTCTATCTAGAGATCTCTATCTCTATCCAGATCTCTATCCAGAAAGCCAGTAGCTTCTGGTTGGCATGGTATATGGTAAAGCCAGGGGAATCCCACGGTTATAGGTCCACTCTCACATTTCCTTTGCTGTGAAGTGGGTCCTCAGTGTGATGGCCGTTTTGTGGGATCCCATGTTAGTGGATCAAATGTTCTATAAGCTCTTAGAAAGTGATGCTAGGAGAGGCTCTGTAGACAAAAAAAAACAAAAAAAAAAACAAAAAAAAAACCTAACATATAACCAGAATATTTGCATATTCTGTCAGAAAAAAAAATTAATGGAAGGATTCCATTGTATTCAATTCTTACCAAGGTGCTATTCGGTATCCCCTCTTTGGTAAATAATGCTGCAATAGTGGCTCAACACTGCTTTCTTTTGCTGACATGTTTCTCATGTGGCAGTGACACTCTTGATCAGATTCAGTAAATGACAGCCCATGCAACTGGGCTCATACACAGCCTCCATCTTTCTCTGTGGCTCTGTCCATGTGCCCATGATGCCAGCACTGGGGTGGCCAATGACAGAGCCAAGTCGTTTCGTCTCTTTAGTTGTTTAGCAACTCTTTCATGGTGTTTTCTCCCTAGTAGGTGTTAATGCGTGAAACAAAAATCTTCACATTCTATGCCAACTCACATAGGTCCATCCACAAATATATATGCTCCTTAATGAGAAATCCTCTCGCAGCACCAAAAAGCAATCATTTCCATTTAACCTCTGGGAACTCATTATTCAGACTTTCCCAGTCTAACCTTCGTATAACTTTCCCCACAAGGACTACCACCCAACTGACAGCAGAACTGAGTGTCAAGATTCTTTTCAACCATTTTTAGAAAAAGACACCATTTAAGCTTGCTCTCCATAAAAGGGCAGTAATTTATTACTTCCACCTGTCTTCAAATATTCTAAGACTTCTGTCCCTGATGTTGTTTATCTTTGAGGAATGTTAGGCTGTGGTATAAAATTTGATGTTTAGAATGTGTAACTTGGCAAGGCAGGTGAAAGTTTTCTACCTTCAGGGATTAATATCCATTACAGGAAGGTGAATGCAAAACAAAGCGTTCTTATTCTGAGGGATGATTTTCATCATGAATTTTTAAGCCATTCAAAAAAATATTGTGAATTGACCCTTTAAATTTGGAAAAGATCTTTTATATTCTGTAACTATCTCTAACATTGAAAGATATTAAAATGTTGGTATTAAATTTCATTGCTGAAAGCATCTCTCCCCTTCGTTTTGTACATGGGCAAAGGATGAAATTATTTCTGACACCTACAATAAAAAGTATATTGTTGCTGAATAAAGGGTTGTTATTAGAAAGAAGTTACCCAACCAGTTAGGCCTGTGGCAGTTGCATAAACAGGGCCATGTTCCCTGTTAATGCTAGTATCGCACAAACACTGTGGGCTCACAGGTACACTAACCACAATCCAACTTGGCTTACGGGTTTATAAGGGTGTTTCTGCCTAGTGATCTTGTTCTGATGTACAACATGAAAGGTCTTGGCACTGCAAGAAGTCTTGGTCATCAACATCTCCCCATTTTAGCTACTCTCACCAATTCATCACACAATCATGAAGGCAAAAGACAGAATAGATGCAGAGGCAGTGACTATGGTTGTGGAGAAAATATCCTGCACCAGGAATCGGAGACCACAGTTTTATTCCTGATTTTGTCTTTTAGACAAGCCAGTTAATATCTCTGAACTCAAATATACTCATCTATAAGATGGGCTCATATTAATGATTGCAGAGTATCAGTCAGGGTCAAATGAGTTTTCACATATTCAGTGTAAAAGTTCAGTGTTACAGACCTTAAACAAAGTTGTAAAGAACTTCCTGTGGTTGGTTCACTTCCTTCAAGGTTGGAGATATTATAGAAGCATATTTTGGTTCCTTTGCATTTCATTTTTCCAGGATGCTTGGCTTTGGACCATGAGTCACCATTCTACCCCTCTTGTTTCTACCTGCCCTTTCCCCCTCTTTTTCCTCCTCGTTGGTTCTACATCCCATTCATAGCCATGAGAGAGTGAAGGAAAGTCAGAGGAAACAAAAGAAAAGGCTCAGTTGAGTCAGGGAAGTACCTTGTCGTAGAGAAGTGTCTACGTGCTGTTCCATGGCTTTCTCCAAAAAATAATACATAGCTAGTACTCTACCTGTATTATATTCTTCCACGGTCTGCTGTTGTTAGAAGTAAAAATTCAGTGCATGAATGCACTTAACTGAAACCCACCTCACTGGACACTGATGAATGTAACTGGGGTATCAGTCCTTTGCCAAATCAAAGGAAAGAATTAAGCATCAATTCTCTCTTTAGTAGGCTTAGTTGAGGAGGAAACTGTTCTTCTTAACAGAAGATTTTCAGCTAATAAACATGGAAGCAATGATAAGATTATAAAATAATCATTTGAAACCCCTGAAATAACTGATTCAGGCCAAAATCATCAGTGGTTGATAGCAGTATTTTTTTTTTTTAAGTTTATTTATTTTGAGAAAGAGAGAGAGCACGCATGGGAGGGGCAGGGAGAGAGGGAGCAAGAGAATCCCAAGCCGGGTCTGCACTGTCAGTGCAGAATCAGATGTGGGGCTTGAACCTACCAACAGTGAGATCATGACATGAGCCAAAATCAAGAGTAGGTCACTTAACCAACGGAGACATCCAGATGCTAGATGATAGTATTATCAGAAAGGCTGATGGGGAAGTTTACAGTGGAGGGGTCAGGCTGTCCCCATGTGAATCCTCTAATGATCTTAGCATCACCAAGACTGGAATGAACACACATTGTGGGCCTCCTCATACAGTGTAATCAGAAGCTCACAGTGTCTCCTATGAAGTGTTCTTGCAACAATAATTTTTTAAAAAATGAACTTGAATATAATCAAGCCTCTAGAATTAACTTCCATTCATAGCAAATACGGGAGATAGAGAAATAAGTTAAATGATGCCACAAAGAAGCAAACAGATCATTTCAGAATGTGGGCATTCCGCAGGGCAGCTTACCTGGTTTCTGCAACTAGCCAAGACCAGTGGGTGGGGAAGAGGAAGCAGCTCCTCCAGGGAAGGCTGCACCACAGCCAGGTGCCACGTGTTCTGATTCTGATTGGAACAAATCAACTATGAAAACAATTTTTTTAAAAATAATCTGAGGGGCGCCTGGGTGGCTCAGTCGGTTAAGTGGCCGACTTCGGCTCAGGTCATGATCTCGCGGTCCGTGAGTTTGAGCCCCGCGTCGGGCTCTGTGCTGACAGCTCAGAGCCCAGAGCCTGTTTCGGATTCTGTGTCTCCCTCTCTCTGACCCTCCCCCACTCATGCTCTGTCTCTCTCTGTCTCAAAAATAAACATTAAAAAAAAATTAAAAAGAAAAAATCTGAGATGGGGCACCTGGGTGGCTCAGTTGTTTAAAGCGTCTGATCTTGATTTCCACTCAGGTCATGATCTCACTGTCATGGGTCTGAGCCCCATGTGAGGCTCTCTGCTAAGTGTGGAGCCTGCTTGGGATTCTCTCTCTCCCTCTCTCTTCCCCTCCCCCCACTCTCAAAATAAATAAATAAACGTTTAAAAAATAATCTGACAAACTTTATTAAGGAGTGGATTTTAGATCCTATAAAGGCATTATTGTTAAAATTTTGACACAATGATGGCATTATGACTATGATTTAAAAGTTCCTATTTTTAGAGATTCATAGGTCAAGCGTGCAGGGATAAGATGACTTCATGTCTGAGACGTACTTTTTGGAAGTTCAGCAAGGGCAAAAACAGGGACAAATAAATGTTGCAAAATCTTTGTAATTGTGTGATTATGATTATATGTAATTATAATCATGATGATGGGTATATGGAGGTTTATTGTACTATTCTTGCTATGCTTATGTGTGTTTGGATTTTTTTACAGAAATTCCAAATGAGAAAGAGAAAGAAGGCAAAAAAAACGAGGATATATACTGATTTGGGAGGACATGTAAACACTGTAAAACCTAAGAACCAAAGTTTAGACAACTTTAACTTTTTATAGGAGCTCACAGGTTTCAAATATCCTATTATGGAGGAAAAACATTTCATGGGAAAATGATGCAATGAAGAGTGTGTGTGTGTGTGTGTGTGTGTGTGTTTATATTTCTAATTCCTTAAATAGCAAACGACAAATTTTCTCTCTCTCTCTCTCTATATATATATAAATAATGCTTATTTATTTTATATATTATATTATATTATATATTATTATAGTTATATTAAAATATTAAATAATCATTATTAATAATTAATGTTAAAATATTAAATATTAAATTATAATGTCAATCCTATGTTGTAATATTATTATATTATATAAAATATATTATATATAAATATATTTACATATAAAATATATTATATATATTATATATAATATATGTATAATGTTTATTTATTTTATTTTTGAGAGAGAGACAGAGAGAGAGCGTGAGCAGGGGAGGGGAAGAGATAGTGAGGGAGACAGAGAATCCCAGGCAGGATCAGAGCCCAATGTGGAGCTCAAACTCATGAACTGTGAGATCATGACCTGAGCCAAAACCAAGAGTCAGATGTTTAACCGACTAAGCCACCTGGGCACCCCGCGACAAATCTAGTCTTTAGCAAAATGATAAAGTTCCTATAGCCAGTACAGGTTCCTAGACAGACAACCCACATGCAATATATGAGATAAATATCTTAATCTCACTGCATTAAAAAAAAAAAGTCTTCATTTAAATTTTTAAAAAATATTTATTCATTTTTGAGAGACAGAGAAACAGAGCACAAGCAGGGGAGAGGCAGAGAGAAGAGGGAGACACAGAATCGGAAGCAGGCTCCAGGCTCTGAGCTATCAGCACAGCCTGACGTGGGGCTCAAACTCATCAACTATGAAATCATGACCTGAGTCGGACACTTAACCGACTGAGCCACCCAGATGCTCCCCAAATGTCTTCGTTTAAAAATAACACTTAATAATTATTGCTGATGTAAACACCAAAGCATAGACATATACCCTAGAACAGATGTGTTATTAGTTCACTGTAACTGTATACATGGAGATTCAAATGTACCAAACCAGACAAGAACTGGTTTGGTACCTTGCCCTGCATGACAAAATGCCAGATCCCTGGGAATTAGAAGACCTGAGAATCATCCCTCCCCTGCTGCTGACGTGTTATATGACCTTGGGCATGTTCATTCACTTCTCTTGGCCTTGTTCCCCCTTCCACCGAATGTGCATAATACTTTCCATCTACTTACCTTGGGGAAATGGTGAGGACTAATGAGAAAACATCAGTGAAGTGCTTTGAGCTCCTTAGGAAAAAAAAATACTGTCTCAGTACTACAGTGTATGACGTTTTTATTTTGACAGAGAACCACATGAGGTTTCTGATTTGTAGATAACAAACCAAGCTTTATAATCATCAACAAACACCATGTAGATCACATTTCTTAACAAGGAATGCTGTCCAAATAACTTTTTAATTGAACCCAGTTTCAATTCACATTTAAACCTCATAGTTTCACTAGAAAGGCTGTGTAAATTGCAATTAAGCAGAGGTTTGCAGGATTTCAGCTATTCACTGAAAGGTCTGGAATGAAAGGTTTAAAAACCCTGAATTCTAGTTGGATGTGACTGTTATAAATTCTGATTTTAATTGAGATAACCACATGGGAGCAGAATAGGTTAAAATTAGTAATTACTTTAATTTTAGTTCTTAAACAAAATTACTGTCTAATCCCCCATTGCACAGGAACAGTAAAAAAATTAAAATGTCCAGGGAATATTGATTCTTTCCCTAGATCACTGTCAGCAAGGTTATTTCTAAGCTCTTCCTCAATTAAGGAAATAGAATATACAAGAAATGCATTTTAATATATCAACAAATCATTCTGGGTATTGAAATGCTGAAAAGCACAAACACATGGTTTTAGTTTAAGCAGGAGAGGTTAAAACATAATTATAAAACATAATTATTTCCTTCCCTTTTAACTCCTTCTTCCTCAGTTTATAAATTCAAGAATATTTAGACAAAGTCAATCACTTGCCTAGAACCCTCCAGTGGCTTCCCAGAGCACTGTTTATTAAACCCAAACTCCCGAGCAGCTTCTGCCCACTTCCTTCTTTTCGTCACAGCCATGCCTTCCCTGTTCACATGGCTTTTTCTTCTGTTCCTTGAACTTGCAAATTTATTCTTTGCCCTTGCTGTTCCTTCCAACAGGATTACTCTTCCTTCATTTCATTACATGCCTGCCTCCTTTTCACTATTCACACTGCAGCTCAAGTGTTTCTTCTTGAAAGAGGCCCCCAGTGACCCCTATTGTAAGTAGCTACCTCCCTACCCCCACCCTCTATACATCACTCTCTTTTGGCATCATAACATTGATCGTTTTCTGATTTTATCTTCTTGATTTATTCGTTTGCTTGTTGTCTGACTCTTCTATTCAGCAGGGGTACTATCTCCTGCTCACCTCTGTTTCTGGCATATAAGCGTAGAAATATTCTAACTATTCAACCCATTCGTTCAAGAACTAACTTCCCGTGCCTGTTTTTCTGGAATCTAAGGTTGAAACTATCTAATCCCTAGAAGAGTACTCCAACAAGGAACAGAATAGCAAACTCACTTTGCCTAGGTTATAACCCATTTTAAAGATGAAATTGTTTCGGTTGGAATCAGCGATTAGAGGCTTTTTATAAGCCGCATGCCTCAGACTCTTGAGGAAACAGCTGGCTATAGTCAGTTTAATCTAGGCCGGGCCCTCTACCAAAAATCAGAGTGCTGGTTTTCTTTCCTTTTTTTTTTTTTTAATGTGAATTTATTTTTGAGAGAGAGACAGAGTGTGAGTGGGGGAGGGACAGAGAGAGAGAGGGAGACACAGAATCTGAAGCAGGCTCCAGGCTCTGAGCTGTCAGCACAGAGCCCCACACAGGGCTCAAACCCATGAACTGTGAGATCATTACCTGAACTTAAGTCAGACGTTTAGCCGACTGAGCCAGGAGCCCCAATTTTCTTCAATCTGGCCCAGGTCTGCAGGTTTACATGCTACCCAAGCAATCAGAATAGCTCAAGCTTTATTTGCAAATGGTCTAGCCATCAGGAAACCTGTTACTTCTATAACTTTATTCATTGGTTCAACAAATCTTAATTGAGAATGTGCTGGTTCTAGAACTTTACTAGGTTCTTTACAAGACAAGGTCACTTCAAAAGAGATGTAAAAGTAAACAAGACATTGTATCTGCCCTTAGGGAGCTAACAATCTAACAAATAAATAAAAAAATTAAAACACAGGGGGAAGTGAGGCGTGTAATGGGAATATAGCAAGGTCCCTTACTCAATCTAGGGCAAGAATGATGCTGGGAAGGCTTCCCAGGGAACATGCCACTTACAATGAGATCTGAGACTGAGTGTAGCTGATAACAAGTATCAGGTGATGCAGAGAAGCCAGAGTGTTCTAAGTAATGGGTGTAGTATATGCAAAGACCAGGAAATAATAGAGCACACAAAAAGAAGCTCATTGTGGCTACGAGATTTGGGGGAAGGGGAGGTGGGAGGAGCTGTAATATAGAAATGAGCAGGGACCAGATCATGAAAATCTTATAAAGCCAAGTTGAGAAATTTGGACTTAATTCCGAGGGCAGTGGACAACCAATACATTATTTGCAGCATGAGAGTGACATGATCAGATTTGTGTAGCTGATCACTCTAGCTACAAAGTGCAAATTGAATCTTCCAGGACAGAGACCAAAGGCAAGGAAATGATTTAGAATCTTTTTGCAGTATTTGAGGTGAGAAATGTTAGTGGTCTTTACTGTTAGTGGCAATGGTGATGATGAGAAGTGATTTTAGATATGTTTAGCAAGTAGAATTGACAAGACTTGGCATTTGGATATGGGGGATGACGAACAGGGATGGGTCAGAGATGACAGGTTGCTGGCTTGGGAAACTAGGCCAATAGTGGGGCCATTCACCCAGGTAGTAAATCAAAGATGAGAGAAGGGTATGGGAAGAAGTTAAGCTGTGAATTCCTAGCACTGAGTCGCTTCTAGTACATTTTTTCATTCATTCATTTATTTATTTTCAGAGAGACAGAGAGAGAGAGACTGTGCACACACATATGTGCACAAGAGCACATGAGTCAGGGAGAGGCAGAGAGAGGGAGAGAGAAAATCCCAAGCAGCCTCCTCATTGTCGATGCAGAGCCCAATTCGGGGCTCCGTCTCACTAAGTGTGAGGTCATGACCTGAGCCGAGATCAAGAGTTGGACACACAACTGACTGAGCCACCCAGGCACCTCACTTCTGGTACATTTACACTGAGATATTTAGCTGGCAGTTGGTTGTCTGAGATTCAGGAGGGAAGTCTGTCTGGGCAAGAGATGTCAAACTGGAAGCCACTAGCATCGAAGTGGTAACTGAAGCCATGAGAGTGGATAAGATCTACTGTTCTTCATGGGGTAGAGTGGAAAAAACAATCAGCTGATTTTTTAAAAAGCAATTGACTTTTTCAATGAGAATGGCTAGAAAAGAATAGAAATATGCTACCAGAAAGATTGAAGCAGTGTATCTTTACTGCTGCTAGAATTTAGAGGTTTTAGGGGCTCTTGCGTGGCTCGGTTGGTTAAGCGGCTGACTTCAGCACAGGTCATGATCTCGTGGCTCATGAATTCGAGCCCAGCGTCAGTCTCTGTGCTGACAGCTCAGAGCCTGGAGCCTGCTTCAGATTCTGTGTCTCCCTCTCTCTCTGCCCCTTCCCTGCTCATGCTCTCTCTTTCAAAAATAAATAAACATTTAAAAGAAAAGAATTTAGAGTCTTTTAAGTTTAAGGCTAAGTGCCCAAGATGGCTCAAAATTTTGAGTGACCAAGTAGTGAACAGGTGAGAAAATTGTCTTTTGGGGAAATTCTATATTACTGATTGAGGGAGCTGAAGCTTCTTGCCATGTTTCTTTTACCTAATGAGCTTTTTAGCAAGTGCTTTGAGATGTACAAATTTTTATTGTACTGGCTATTACTTCCAGAGTTTTATCTCTGTCCATCTGCTTCCAAGAATTCAGTGGCCCTGCAAACCAGTACAGCAGCTCTCAGGCAAACTGTCAAGAAAGGAAGTTAACTTTGCTTTACCAGAAGGACAATTTTCCAAGATGGTTGCTCAAACTTTTATAAAGGAAAAAAGTACATAAAATCTGGAGCCTTTTTGTTTGGGTAAGAAATGCTACAGGAGAAAAGGCATGGAAGGTAAAAATGGTTTTTGAACTGCTTTGTTTTCTCAGGCATCACGAACATGAGAAGGAAGTAAGAGCATTTACGGCGTTTCTAGTTTCTGTGCCATCACCTAATTTAAATGAATAGACACAAAATGTAGTACCATCTGCAGGCTGTTGGAAACTGATTTCTATCACTTCCCATTTGTATCAGACGTGCGGTTATGTTAGGGGCCCTAATTCATGTTCTGAATATAACATACAAGTGCAGAATAAGACAAAAATTGGTAGCCACACAAGTCTGGGGACTGTGTAAGAGTTATAGAGTTACGTCCAGAAAGAAGAATGACCTTCGTCTGAAAAGACGAGAAGCAGAGTCATTAATACAGGTTCATATGGGGACAGTATATTGATTCATTTCATAAATTGAGAACTTAGAAACCTTAAGCATCTAGAAGAGAAGCAAAAGATACGTTAAATACATCAGACCTATTTTTAAAGTTTATTAATTTTTGTTAATTATATGAAAAATATAGCTCTACCTCTTGTAGAAACATAGGGAAAAAAATGAAAGAAAACAAAACTAACCATAATCCAACATCCCATCAGCCTTAATATTTTGCTGTGTTTCCTTCCATTCTTTTCTCCAAGTATGTGTATGTTTATGTGAGTATATGTGTATTTAAGACATAGTGTTTCATATTACAGCCTAGTTGATACTGTAGTGACTCTTAAGTTTGTTGGTTATATCAAATTTCATTTTTGCTTTTTCCCTGAAAAGGAAGAAAAATGTTTCAAATCTTAAAATTGAGGAACTATAGGGATTCTGGGCCAGCTCAGTCAGTGGAGCATGTGACTCTTGATCTTGGGTTGTAAGATCAAGCCCCATATTGGGTGTAGGGGTTACTTAAGAATAAAATCTTACAAAATGTGGTGCCTGGGTGGCTCAGTCAGTTAAGCATCCAACTCTTGACTTCAGCTCAGGTCATGATCCCAGGTTCGTGGGATTGAGTCCCACATCAGGCTCCATACTGAGTGTGGAGCCTGCTTAAGATTCTCTCTCTCTGCCCCTCTGCCCCACTCGATCTCTCTCAAATACAAAATAAATAAAAATAAATAAATACAAAAAAATAATATTGTCCTATTTGGTAGTAAAGACTCGCCTGGCAGGAACCATGGAAAAGAGGGGGATCTTACCAGTTTAATTTACTAAACTGTGTTAATAAAGTTTTGTTCATGAATATTGTCTTTATTGAATTCCTGGAAGGAAGGCATTAGAATACTTCCTTTGAGTTGAGGGTATGTTTATATCCAGCGCACACATTAATAAGACTGGCTCTGTGGTTAGAGAATTTTATAATATGAGAATACCGGGACATCTAATTTATTTGATTAGGACTTTATTAAATTTTCTTGAAAGTCACCTTGCTTGCCGCCATTCTTTCTCTTACAGCTCCTGCCTCTGCACAAAATACTCTGAAACAACCTCTTTTCAGTTTATAGTATTTCATCCTCATAATAGCACATGCCTTTACCCCTGAATAAAATTGTATGAAATTCAATTCTTATAAAATAATTCGTTATAGTTTCTAATTTTTTAAGTTTTTTTGAAAAAGATGTTATGCTTTTTTTGTTTTTGTTTTTGAGAGAGAGTGAGTGCAAGTGGGAGAGGGGCAGAGAGAGAGGGAGAGAGAATCCCAAGCAGACTCTGTGCTGTCAGGGCAGAGTCCGATGCAGGGCTCGAACTCACAAACCGTGAGATGGTGACTTGGACCAAAATCAAGCATCAGATACTTGATCTACTGAGCCACCCAGGTGCCCCAACATTTAAGAACTTTTTAGGAGCCTGTGACCTAAAGTGTTTTGTAAATACCATAAGAGGTAGATTAAGACTAACTCACCAATTGTTCTGCCACTGTCTCAAATTTCCTATCCTTTTACTCTTTGTTCAGTACACTTCTTGTTCTAGTCTAGTCAAACAGAAAACCCTTTACTATACCCATTATTCTCCTCTCTCCACCTCAGCTGCATTGTGTCAAACAGTCTTTCATTGTGTCCTGGAAAATCATTTCTATTTTATTCTTCAAAATATTTTAAAAACCAACCTCTTCTAAGAAAGGGACCCTAAAATACTCTAACCTTTGGAAATAATTTAAAGGGACTCCGAATGTTGTGGAATCCTGGTCTTTGTTTTCTTTTTGCCCTATTCCCCCTCAAATCTGAAGCCAACTCTTCCTACGCCTTTTTCAGTTTCAAAAGACAGTACATTCTTTGAGATCTTGCCTTTTGCAACAACCTGGATGAAACTCGAGTGTAATCATGCTAAGTGAAATAAGTCAGTCAGAGAAAGACAAATTCCATATGACTTCACTTGAATGTGAAATTTAGGAAACAAAATAGATGAGCAAACAAAGAAAAAGAGACAAACAAAAAAACAGACTCTTGAGGCGCCCAGGTGGCTCAGTCGGTTGAGCGTCCGACTGGCCCTGGTCACGATCTCACAGTTTGTGAGTTCGAGCCCCGCGTTGGGCTCTGTGCTGACAGCTCAGAGCCTGGAGCCTGCTTCGGATTCTGTGTCTCCCTCTCTCTCTCTGTCCCATCCCCACTCATGCTCTGTCTCTCTCTGTCTTAAAAATAAATAAAACATTAAAAAATTTTTTTTTTTAAATCAGCCTCTTAAATGCAGAGAACAAATTAGTGGTTGCTAGGGAGTGGGGGTTTGGGGGTGTGGGGAGGGTTGAGACACATGAAGGGAAGCAAGAGGACACTTATCTTCATGAGCACTGAGAAATGTATAGAATTGTTGAGTCATTGTACATGTAAAACTAATGTAACATTGTATGTTTATCATACCTTTAAAAAGAAAAGAAAAAAAATTCATTACATTCTCTTCAGTGTGTAAACATGACTAACATAGATGCCTCTTTACGGTTAAGTTCTTCTTCCCATCAGATCTAAAGTGTCCCTTAAAGCTTCCATCCGTGTGTATTTCCTACTAATAAAATGAGATTAACTATTCCCTTATCTGCATAACAGCTGTCCAAATGCAGAACACAATTATGCCTACCGCATTTCTTTTTCTTGTCCATAATAAACTCCTCCAGTTTCTTCATTTTTTTCCTTTTGTAACATATTCTCTTTCAGTCCTTTGGCTAAGATCAAATGTGTACATGTGGTATGGTTTCCAAATATTTCATCAACTTGGTTGCCCTTAGCTTATCATTATCTGTCTTAACAAGGCTCATATCACCAAATATAAAATTCCATCTTAGAGTAAACTTTCCAAATTAGTAGGACCCAGAGCTTGACCCAGGCCAGATTTTTAGGCTGGTTGTAGGAGTGGACCTTGCTGCTTGGGTCTGTGAGGTATAAGCAAAAAAATATTTGATGGCCGCTTCCAATTTTAGTGTGGACCAGAAGTAAGGGACAATTCAAAATGTCAAGTAAGGGGAGGGCAAAATTGGACCCGAAGCAAAACATTAGTCATCCAGAATGGTTAAATTGGAATGTTTTTTTTTTAATTTTTTTTTTCAACGTTTATTTATTTTTGGGACAGAGAGAGACAGAGCATGAACGGGGGAGGGGCAGAGAGAGAGGGTGACACAGAATCGGAAACAGGCTCCAGGCTCTGAGCCATCAGCCCAGAGCCTGATGCGGGGCTCGAACTCACGGACCGCGAGATCGTGACCTGGCTGAAGTCGGACGCTTAACCGACTGCGCCACCCAGGCGCCCCTGGAATGTTTTAATGTGTTCTTGTTAGTTGTCTCTATGGGGTAAAGCTTACATATTTCCAGGACAATAAAACACAAGAACACAGAGATAAGGAGCTGAATCTTTTTACAATATCCTATCCGAGGCATCAATCAAGGAGAGAGAAGTGAAAGATGCTAAGCTGTTTTGAACAGAGCTTGTATGGCTTTGAATGGGATATTCTGTGTTGATTAACAGCCTCAGATGGCTTTTGCCTTTTTAACTAGAGCATCACTCTGTGGGCTCAGCTGTGATTATGCTCAGGTCTCTCATATGAACTGTGGCCATTAACAGGACACAATTCTTCCCTTGTGTGATTTATTTTTTCCTTTAAATTCAGGAATTTCTATTTATCCCCGTTAGAATTCCTTTTCTGAGCATTCTACCTGGTTTAGAGCTTAAGTGCTTTGATGTTGAACTGCCCGGGCTTGGAACTCAGTTCATCCATTTTCTAGCTATGATGTTGGGCAAACTGTTTTACCTTGTAAATATTTTCTTAAATAACACTTTTTTCTTACTAACCATATTGTCTCTAACTTAGTCTTACTAACCTTTGTCTCTAACTTAGTCATGTGACATCTCTCTTGCCAGGCATTGTGTTAGATACACAATAAATACGTTTTCTGGGGTGTTCATTGAATTGACTAATAAAATTGTTGCACACATTAGTTACAGTAGCTTCAAGAATCAACCCCTGGACACATCTCTCTTTTTTTTTTTTTATGTTTATTTATTTTTGAGAGAGCGAGAGAGAGAGAAGTCAGAGCACATGCAGGGGAGGGGCAGAGAGAGAGGGAGACACAGAATCTGAAGCAGGCTCCAGGCTCTGAGCCGTCAGCACAGAGCCCTATATGGAACTCAAAATCAAAAACTGTGAGATCACGACCTGAGCTGAGGTTGGACACTTAACTAACTGAGCCACCCAGGCACCCCATGGACACATCTCTCAACTCTAACTTTTTCTTTAAGTGGGTAAGTAGATAGATATCTATTAATGAATATACAAAGATTATGATTGTTGAAACTGATACAAATACAAGTTAGTAAACTTTTCTCAATCCACAAGCACATCTGTTTAACTTTTTTGTTAAATGTTTCATGATGACTGAGAACAAACTGAGGGTTGATGGGGGGTGGGAGGGAGGGGAGGGTGGGTGATGGGTATTGAGGAGGGCACCTTTTGGGATGAGCACTGGGTGTTGTATGGAAACCAATGTGACAGTAAACTTCATATATTGAAAAAAAATGTTTCACGGTGGACACACAACAGAGTTCAAGACCCAGTCAGTATCATTAATAGAAGAACAAGAAGAAATACAGTTAACGTATATATTCTCCTAAAGAATGTACCCTTTTCAGCCTGTATTTTTTTCCCCAGAGAATCACTATTTTTAATAATTCTAACTGAAAATAACCCACCAGTAGAGAAATTAATTGTGGGATATTAACTTATTGGAATAATACATGGCAATAAAAACAAGAACAAATTACAGTCACACAGAACAACCTGGATGAGTCTCACCAAGTAATGCCAAGTGAGAGAAGCCAGACACGAAATAACACACATTCTATTATTCCATTTAAATAAAGTACAAAACCAGGCAAAAGTTATCAACACTATTAGAAATCAGCCTAGTGACTATCCTTGAGGGAGTAGGTGGGTAGAAGGGGTCCTGTAGGGGTCTAGCCTATATTTTGTACTTATTCATGTACTGTGCCATTGTCAACACTTAAGATTTTCCGATAGAAATAGAGTTTTGTCTATAAACTACATACGAAACACATAAAAGAGGCTAAAACGTCCTTTGCCTAAATGCATCAGAAATGCTATGAAATACGTTTCAGTTAGTAGTGATTACTCCGTCTTTCTGAAAATCTTTACTCATCAGGTCTATAGCTTCTCAGGCTCTGTGTGCTTGTTGGAATTTGGTTGCCTGACCCAAGCATCCAGCAGACTTTCTGCTAGACCAGCTGTCAGTGAATGAAAAACAAGAAGCTCTCCACTGTACCGCGTGTGTTAGGTCATTCAGTTCTATAAAAGGAATGCTTGATTTGATCATCAGTGGCTGGGGTCTGGCAGCCGGAAGGTGACTGCAACCATGTCCTGTATTTATATCAACCTCAATCACTCACTGTCTACCAACTGAGAAACTTGGTTCTAATAAGATGCTCTCAGCCTTATATTTGATTTCCATAAATTACTTGTTTATTATCTGCACTGCAGATGATGTGCAGTAAATTTTCTTCGTCCTGGGTCAACTTCTTCTGGTGCTCTTTCACTCCACGTCCCCTACCGCCCAGCTGGGGTGTGCCAGCAGAAAAGATACACTAACTTTAATATTGGTGTAAATCAGTAGTTTTCAACTGGGACTGATTTTGCCTCCCAGGGGGCATTTTTGGTTGTCACAATTGACGCCTGGTGATAGAAGCCAGAGATGCCGGTGACATCCTACAATACAAAGGGTACCCACCACAAAAAGTGATCGGGTCTAGGGGCGCCTGGGTGGCGCAGTCAGTTAAGCGTCCGACTTCAGCCAGGTCACGATCTCGCGGTCCGTGAGTTCGAGCCCCGCGTCAGGCTCTGGGCTGATGGCTCAGAGCCTGGAGCCTGTTTCCGATTCTGTGTTTCCCTCTCTCTCTGCCCCTCCCCCGTTCATGCTCTGTCTCTTTCTGTCCCGAAAATAAATAAACGTTGAAAAAAAAATTAAAAAAAAAAAAGTGATCGGGTCTAAAATATCAGTAGTCTTAAAGTTGAGAAACCTTGGCCTACGTAAGGATAAAATAAGGAAGCAATTTACAATTAACATGTATATTTCAAGTTGAAATATGAGTGATTTGGGGGTCAGCTTCTGTTCTGGATTCTCTACCGCTTCTCTTCATAGATAAGATAGTGGACATTGAATATACATTCACTATTCCTTGCGCATGTCTTTCACTGGTAAACACCCCTCATATAATAACACCCGTCATATAACTAATAAATAAAGTTTATTATTTATTTTGAGAGAGAGAGAAAGAGAGAGAGAGAGAATGAGCAGGGCAGAAGCAGAGAGAGAGGGAGAGAGAGAGAATCTCAAGCGGGCTCTGCGCTGTCCATGTGAAGCCGGATGCAGGGCTCGAACTCACGAACCACAAGATAATGACCTGAGCCGAAACCAAGAGTCACCCAATTGCGCTGACACTCCTTCTTTTTAAGTGGGAATGTCTAATGCTGGTCATTTGTACCATGGCTAAGGGAATATTTGTGGATGGTAGAAATTTATGTGAAGAAAGTTTTCATAGTCTTAACTACGAGTATGGAAAATATCCTCAATGTCAAACCTTTTGGACTCCAAGAGGTTTAAACCTCAGGATTTTCTGGTTTCTGCATGTTCACCCAATTTTTATATATTCTTTCTATACCTCAAAGGCCTCTTTCATTATCCTCCTTTGACCCTGATTAACTGAGTTACTTGCCTGCTCAGACTTCAGTTCTGCACGACTGGCCAAATTCTTGGCGTGAAACTTGCTTTCTCATTCTCATCGTAAAAGTATTGTTAATATTGATAAATTTTAATTGCTTTTCACACTTCTTTTGAGAGTGGCCTTGTGATGCTCTTAAATTTACATTTGTCTCAACGGCTCTGCAAATAGCATTCTTTCTTTTAAATGAAGAAATTACATTTTATTTGGGAAAATTAAGTCAGTACAATGTGAAGTTAGAAGCAGGCTCCCTGTAGAGACACTTTTCATTTCGTGGCTCTTCATGTACACCTCAAACTCTCAGTAGCTTACTGCATCCTGAACTTGAGTCTTCAGTGTTTAGAGGGTCAGTTGAAAGGGCCCAAGAAATGTGCTCTTATTAATAGTCCCTCTAGGAGTGTGACCACATGTCTGGTTCAGAATTGAAATGCATAAGAGCATCCAAAGGAATGGATTGATTCCAGGATTCTTGCAGGAGCTCTAAGCCATGCCAGAAGACCATAGTGGATCCAAATTCTACCAACTCTTAACCAAACCTCACTCCTGAGAACTTTGGAGTACAAGCAAGAAATAAGGAGTGGGTCCGAGGAGCAGCAGGCTATGATAGGAATATACTAACAAAGCATACGTCAAGCTTCTAAATGAGAAGAATGTGAGAGGTGACTATGTTTCTTAAAGTCAGGCCTAACTTGGGGCGCCTGGGAGGCTCAGTCGATTAAGCTTCCGACCTCGGCTCAGGTCATGATCTCACAGTGCGTGAGTTCGAGCCCCACATCGGACTCTGTGCTGATAGCCCAGAGCCTCAAGTCTGCTTTAGATTCTGTGTCTCCCTCTCTCTCTCCCCCTCCCCCACGTGCACTCTGTCTCCCTCTCTCTCAAAAATAAATAAACATTAAAATTAAAAAAAAAAAAATTCAGGCCTAACTCAAACCCTGATCTTCTCCCTAGACCCTGGAGACTCCAAACTTGTGGGGTTTAGAAAGATAATTGTGTGATTTCCCCCCAGCATTTCCAGAAAGCTGCTGACCTCATCTTGGAAAAATGTGCTCAAAAGTCATCCTAACTTGCACCTTCCTGTTGACTCTGTCTCTAGCAGAAATTGAACAAATGTACCATAATCATCATTATTTGACATGACCATGAAATCCATAAGAATAATAATCACAGGAACGATTTCCATGAAAATTGAATTAAGCAATTATTAAACATAGCAGAAACATGCAAGTTTTAAAGTAAACATGGGCATCTTAAGTAAGCTCATATCTGAAAAGTTCTGAAAGAATTTTTTATAACCACAAAGATGTTGTGTAACTGGTCCCTATATGGCAATACAGAGGCGGCACAGTCAAACTACTCTAACATGGTGGTTAAGAGCAATGATTTGGTGTCAGACAGACCATTGGTGAAATCCTGGGTTTGCTGCTTAGTAGCTGAGTGGTCTTGGACAAGTGACTTAAACTTTCTTAGCCTCAGTTTCTTCATATGAAAAATGGAGATAATAATGGTTCCTTATCTCATGGGCTTTTGGTAATATTAAATAATATCTTGTGTGTAAAATATTTATTCAGTCCCCCAATAAATATTACTTTATATTTAATCTTTCTATGCAAGCAAGTAATAATGTTTTGGACATCTGTCTAAAGCACATAACCGAAGAGGTGCCTAGCTAGCTGAGTTGGTAGAGCATGTGATTTTTAATCTCGGGGTCCTGAGTTTGAGCCCCACAGTGGGGAGATTACTAGAAAAATAAAATAAACCAAAAAATATAACTGAAGTATGGCAAGATCATGGTACTTAGGGAATTTCATTTAATACTAGGGATTATTTGTAGGAACTTTTTCTACCTTCTTTATTTTTTAAAAAATGTTTATTTATTTATTTTGAGAGAGAGAGAGAGAGAGAGAGAGAGAGAGAGAGAAAATGTGAGCAGAGGAGGGGCAGAGAGAATCCCAAGCAGGATTCACACTGTCAGCATGGAGTCCTACTCCCTACTCGGGGCTTGATCCCGTGAACTGTGAGATCATGACCTGACCCAAAACCAAGAGTTGGAGCCACCCTGGCCCCCCTACTTTTATTTTTTTATTGTGGCAAAATATACATAACAAAAAACTTACTATTTTAACTATTTTTAAGTGTACAATTCACTAGTATCAAGTACGATCACAATGTAATGCAACCATCATCACTATCTATTTCCAGAACTTTTTCATCATTGCAAACAAAAATTCTATACTTATAACAATAATTCTGTTATTCATCTAGTCAATTTGAATGACTATTTTATTATTTTTCTATACAAAGAAGGCACATTTCCCTTTAATATTCTCTTTAATATTATGCAAGTATATCATAAATACAGAAGAAAATACAGATAAAAATTAAAAATTAAAATTGAATCATTTGAAATTTCATTCTTCACCAGTAAATACATTGATATTTTGGCATATCATATTGCTGCTTTTTGTCTTGAAAAAAATATATATATAATGGAAATATATATAATGGAATCCTATTGTGAATCTTATTTTCTTTTCTAAAAAGAATCTTTTAGGGGCATCTGGCTGGCGAAGTGGTAAATAACCATGCAGGAGAGAGACAGAGAGTACTTCTGTGTTAAAAACAAGGCTTTGATGGTGGAGCCCCTGGTTGGCTCATTTGGTAGAACACGATCTCCTGGTGGTGCTTTTGGCCCATGTTGGGTGTGGTGCCTACTTTAACAAAAAAAAAAAAGGCTTAAAAAATTTTTTTAATGCTTATTTATTTATTTATTTTTTAATATGAAATTTATTGTCAAATTGGTTTCCATACAACACCCAGTGCTCATCCCAACAGGTGCCCTCATCAATGCCCATCACCCACTTTCCCCTCCCTCCCACCCCCCATCAACCCTCAGTTTATTCTCAGTTTTTTTTTTTGTTTTTGTTTTTTTTTAATTTTTTTTTTCAACGTTTATTTATTTTTGGGACAGAGAGAGACAGAGCATGAACGGGGGAGGGGCAGAGAGAGAGGGAGACACAGAATCGGAAACAGGCTCCAGGCTCTGAGCCATCAGCTCAGAGCCCGACGCGGGGCTCGAACTCACGGACCGCGAGATCGTGACCTGGCTGAAGTCGGACGCTTAACCGACTGCGCCACCCAGGCGCCCCTATTCTCAGTTTTTAAGAGTCTCTTATGGTTTGCCTCCCTCTCTGTAACTTCCCCCCCTCCCCTCCCCCGTGCTCTTCTGTTAAGTTTCTCAGGATCCACATAAGAGTGAAAATATATGGTATCTGTCTTTCTCTGTGTGACTTATTTCACTTAGCATAACCCTCTCCAGTTCCATCCACGTTGTTACAAAAGGACATATTTCCTTCTTTCTCATTGCCAAGTAGTATTCCATTGTGTATATAAACCACAATTTTTTTATCCATTCATCAGTTGATGGACATTTAGGCCCTTTCCATAATTTGGCTATTGTTGAAAGTGCTGCTATAAACATTGGGGTACAAGTGCCCCTATGCATCAGCACTCCTGTACCCCTTGGGTAAATTCCTACCAAAAAAAAAAAAAAAAAGGCTTTGATGGGGAAGCAGTGAGGGGCAAAAGGCCAAAATGACTTGTTTTTATGACAACAGTTGCATCTGAACACTAATTCTTCCTTAATTCACAGCTGTCAGGATCCTAAGAATTACTGTAGCAATTCGTCCTGAACCCTAATTGTCATCCCTCACACTCTCTCAAAATAACGTAAACAAATGAAAATCTTTTAAAAACATAACACTAAACCAAAACTAATAAAAAATGGCCATCTCAAAAAAGAAATAAACAGAGTGGTGGGGGAAAAAATGAAATGGCTTCTCTGAATGTATCTTGTTGTATATCATTTGTTGTATATCATTTGTTGCACATATATCAATGTTGCACGTATTCAAAAAATTAAAAAAATGTTTTTAAAGCAATCTATAAAAATTAAAAACAGACTGAAACAAATGAACCTAACCTGAACTGAACTGAATGAATGAATTGAAACAAATGAACTTAATATCAAGTCCCTAACACAAAAGACACAACTAAAAAGATACAAAGAAAAGAATTATTTCAGGGGCACCTGGGTGGCTTAGTCAGTTAAGCTTCTGACTCTTGATTTCCACTCAGGTCATGATCTCACAGTTTGTGACGCTGTTCCCCACATCAGGCTCTGTACTGACAGCGTGGAACCTGCTTGGGACTCTCTCTCTCTCTCTCTCTCTCTCTCCCTCCCTCCCTCCCTCCCTCCCCTGCTTGTGCTCTATTTCTCTCTCTCAAAATAAATAAACATGAAAAAAAAGAAAATAATTATTTCAAGAGTATACCTTAACAGAACATATTCTAAGAACCAGTAGAAGTACAAAGAAATCATAAGCTGTATTCTGTATCTAATTCTTAGAGGGAATATTGATATTATTCTGGAACCATTTTAAACACACTATAGATTAATGCAAATAAGTAATTATGTTGATCTTAGGAAAAGATTTTCAGTGTAAGAGAAACATGTAGAAAATCAAAGAACTTAAGAAAAATCCTATGGGATTACATTGTTATAATGTTATAATGTTAACAATGTAACAGTGTTAAATTTGAATTGGATATACTATCAGCATTTTTTTCTTTTTCAAATTTACGTGTTTCCTAGCACTATTTATTGAAAAGGTCTAAGAGCAGTGACATCCCAGTAGCGATGCTGAAATACTTGACTGAGGCAACAATCATCATTGAGTGAAACCATTAGTAGAAAGGCAGATGCGAACTTTACCATGAGGGATAATAAGGCTGTCGGCAAGATTGATCAATCTTAGCACCTTGGAAAGTGAAACAACAGATATTATGTGTCTCCTGATGTGATGCATTATGAAGCACACAGCACTTATCCAGTATCCCTGTGGGAGGGAAAATGCTGACCCTGAATCTAATCAATTCTTTTGATCCAACTTTCATTTACAGTAAATACAGGGGATAAAGGAGCAAGTTAAATGACACCACAAAAAAGCAAACATTCTTCAGACATTATCTGGTTTCTGCAACTAGTTAATGGGTTGGGGGTGGGAGGAGGGTCGGAGAAAAAAAGATGCTTTCTTTTAGAAAAAAAGATGCTAACAGGCACGATAACTAAATGCTATATGTAGAGACATTGTTTGAATTCTTATTCTGAGAACTATAAAAACACACTTTTGATGCAATCAAACATTTTGATTATGGTCTGGATATTAGACGATGCCAGAGAATTATTGTTAATTTTGTTAAGGGTGATGATGACATTTCAGTTATGTAAGAAAATGTTTATTTTTGTAGATGTTCATACTGAAGTATCATATGATACTTGACATGACACAATGTCTGGGATGCAGGATAAAGTTTGATCACAGAAAAAAAAAGAGAGCAGATGAAGCAAATGTGGCAAAAGTTTTAATGTGTTGAATCTGGGTAATATACATCAGAAACCATTGTATAGTCTCTCTACTCTGGAATATATTTGCAATTTTTCAATACAAAATTTTTTAAGTGAAAAACTGTATCTGTTCTGGTTACCACTGCTGTGTAACAGAGTACCCCAACATTTATTGGCTTAAATACAATAAATATTGTATCTCATATTTTCTCTGGATCAGAAGTTTGGGGAGGGCTTGCAATTGCAGTTCCAGCCCTTGTAATTTCTCATGTGATTGTGGCTGCGGCTGTAACAGATATGGGGAGGGGTAGGGCAAGGTGGGAAGGGAGGCTGGAAGAACTTGAGACTGGCCGGTCAGCTTTCTCAATTGCCATATATAGTCACGGGGCCTTTCTGTGTGCTCTCGCCACGTAGGCTAATTTGACCTTTCTCATACACGATGGCCTCAGGGAAAACAGAATGTTTAGTTGGTGGCTGATGTCTTCAAAAGCGAATATTTCAGTGGACAAAGTAGGAGCGTGTTGCCTTTTGTGTCCTCACCTGGGAAATCACATAGTGTCATCTCTGTCCTCTATTAGTTGAAGCAGAATCAAAAGTTAGCCCATTTACAAGCACCGAGGTCAAAGACTGCCCTTTTGATGAGAGGAATATCAAAGGGCTTGTAGATATTTTTTTAACTGCCACACCATCCCATATATCTGATGAACAGTCCCCAACTCAAAAGATCACAAAAGAATTGGGGTGCCGGGGTGGCTCTGTCGGTCAAGAATCCCAACTCTTGACTTCGACTCAGGTCATGATCTCAGGGTTCATGAGTTCAAGCCCCTTGTCAGGCTCTGTGCTGGCAGTGTGAAGCCTGCTTGGGATTCTCTCTCTCTCCCTCTCTCTGTCCCTCACCCTCTCTCTTTCTTTCAAAATGAATAAATATACTTAAAAAAAAAAAAAAGAATTGATGGTCTTTTTGTAATGGTGACTACCAAGTGGGGCTTTCTGATTCCTAGAACCATGGAACAACTGATTTCTTCTTGAAATTGCCATGTAAATCATAGATTTATGTAAGGCTTCTTAACTTGATATCTCTTAGATTACATTATGAGATATGACATGTGAAATGCCCAGCCTAGTGCTGGGTCTGGAATAGACACTCTATAAATGTTGATATGTAATGCCTGTTTGAATTCCTAAAGAAATTGCTACTGTTGGCATGCACCATTAATAAATAGTAGTTGGTATAGCTTTGTGATTTTCTGAAAGGACTGGCACTCTTACAGTCAAAGAAGTGAACCTCTGCAGAAATTTATTCTAAAATGTTGCAGCTGGGCAATGGTTGGAGATAATGGGGAGTGAGTGTTGGGTAGGCCAGAATGCCTATTTTGTTTTTACTTTCCATCAGCTCTTGCTGTCCCCAGATTGCCTTTTTGAAAACTTTCCTGAGCAATAGAAAAACAGGAGCATCTCCCTTATATGAAGTATGAATGTGTCATGCCAAAGCTTTTTATAGAATACTAATGATGTTTAGGATCCAATCTGTTTTAAAATATTTCTGAGGATTAAGCAAAACATACACCAGATTTTCAAGTCTATAAGAAACTGCAGATTTTCTTTTTGAATCTTAAAAGTCAAAAAGAGAAGCTAAAATGATGATATTAGACACTAAAATTAAATTGTAATGTAAATTAGTGTCCAATCTCACAAGCTGATAGAAGTGTTAGTCAGATAGTTACTATAGTTATTCAAAGAAAAATACTTAATATTTTGTTTCCCTTAAAAGGAATTTATTATTTTCCTATTCTAATATTTTCTTTTCCTTTAAAATTACAAGTCACATAAACAATGGGCTAATTATAAATTGTGAATGTTCATTTGTTAAAACATTTTTATTGATATTACTATATTACTTGAGAACAATAAAATTACATTGTAGTGTTCAAACTCTTCACTAATATAGATTGCTTACCCTTCCAACAATTACGTAAAATTCAGTGCTTTCGCTTTTCCTGTTGCAGCCTCTACTTACCCAGGGACATTTGTGGAATTGATATTTAGTTCCACATAGCTTAGTCTAAGAGCTTAATAATTCCATGTTCTCAGTCAATTATGATATATCATAGGTCATAAAATTTCATTGGTTCAAAGGTTGTTGACTGAATTTATTTGTGATTTTTATATCGTAGGAAAAAAATCCTCAAAAACTGTAAACAAATGAGGCTAGATTGGTTGAAAATTCTCTACATTTCCTGCAAAATGGCTTATTTACCTTCTAAATCATGTTCTATAAGCAAAATGCTTTTTTGTAGATGCCATGTCATTGAAATCAAGAGCAGGGATTTAAAAAAAAGAGAGAGGTACTACATACATATTCTTTATTACCTTCTTTGTGGAATATGTTCTGGCAAAATAGAAGGCATTACAGAAATCATTTGACTGAGGAAGAAATTCTACTCTGCACAAAACTCTCATTGATGTCAGTGGGAGTTCTGTGAATGGAACAAATGTTGAACTTGACCCCATAATGTTTAAACTGCAATCCTCCCTGCTCTTGGCAGAGTCTGGCTTCCCACTGAAAGGCGTTGTAGTCTGTGCAGGGATTACACAGCGGGTTAATAGTCTAGTTTTTTTGCTTCCTTTGGAGCAACAGATGAAACACATAATACCTTCCTTTAGGGCTATTACATACTTTTAAACACAAAGGACTTTAAATGAGGTGGTGTGAGAAAGTAAAAAGTAGAGCCTATGGATGGAAATTTATGTTGGTAATGATTTTTACATCACCTTCTCTAGTAGTGGCTCAGAAGCATCAATGAGTCATACATACATTAAAGAAAAAGAGAAGAACCTCAAGATGTTAGACGCCAGTTAGTATATCAGTATTGAAGCCAGGCTCACTCTGTTTTTGTTATACTGCATTAGACATCCGTGAAGAACAATTATCAGCCAGATTCCAATGCAAATGGTTTTTGGTAAAATGAGTTGGGATGGTTATAGATGACGTTAAAAGAAAACATAGTATCAACACCTCAGAGTGAACTACTGCAGAACCGAATTGGAAGGGCTAATTTTTAATCCAGTCCGACAAATAAAGAAGATGTGACTCTAGTTGTCTATCTAGCACAGTCATAGCTACTACACAAAAATGAGCATTATGTTCTGAAGAAAAGGCCTTGAAACCACCTAGTCTCCACAGATATGCTCAGGGACTTGAATAACATCATTCCCAGGGCCCTATTTTTAGTAGTTTGTATTTGGTGGAATATCTTTTGTTTTCGTTTTGTATACTTTGTAAGCCCTTTATTTTCTATGATGCATATTACATTGGTTTTATAATAGAGAAACAAGAAGAAAAGAAAGGGACTAGCTTTTGTTTAAAAAATTTTTTTTTTCAACGTTTATTTATTTTTGGGACAGAGAGAGACAGAGCATGAACGGGGGAGGGGCAGAGAGAGAGGGAGACATAGAATCGGAAACAGGCTCCAGGCTCCGAGCCATCAGCCCAGAGCCTGACGCGGGGCTCGAACTCACAGACCGTGAGATCGTGACCTGGCTGAAGTCGGACGCTTAGCCGACTGCGCCACCCAGGCGCCCCGAATAGCTTTTGTTTTAAAGGAACAGAGCAAGAAGACTAAGAAACAGGAAGCATTTCAAGTTGAAATTAAAACTGCTTTTGTTTTTATTCGACGGCAGGTTGAGAATTACAAAAAAGAAAAAGCCCCAGTGATCAAAAGTGAGAATGTTGGCTTTATATACGGGTGTGAAAAAGCTACTGGCACAGGCATTAAAAGTGGCTACAGGACAACACAGAATTTAATGGTTGCCATTTATGCTCTGGCTTCAGGTTGCTGGGTTCGTATCCTAGCTCTACAAATTCCTACCTCGGTGATCTTGTATAGGCAGGTTATCTATTAACCGGCAGCATAACTTATTATGCTGATAAGAGGAGGAGGGAAGTCGGGGCTTGGGAGAAGTTCATGCAGGCCAGGTGGTGCTGCTTGGATCAGCTGTGCAAGTCAGATATTTGCTTCCACGAGTAGCTAAGAAGGACACTTGGGAGGCATGGGCCTCAGGGTTCCGGGGCAATGTCAGAGTAGCCCTCTGTTCCATTGACCTAGGAGGTCCTGGTACAGCAGGACTCTGCTTCCTAGAGGTATCAGACTTAGCCAGAAGCTGGCCTTGAGTGGTTTTCTCTCTTTTTGAATTCTTTTTACGAATTCACAGGTATTATTATTATTTTTTTTATGTTATACATTTCGGGGGTTTCTTTGTTTTATTTGTAGTTTATCCTATGTCATTTCATCTTTTGGTTTTTTTACTTTTTCCCCTCATAGATCTAGTACATTGAAATCTATTTCATTTTCTGGCTTTCAGGAGGGTTTAAGTGTACATTTTTTCTACTTGCTCTTTTTAATGATTTTTTAAAATATGTATGTATGTATGTAAACCCTGCACCCCACATGGGGATCAAACTCATGACCCCAAGATATCAATAGTTGTATGCTCTACAAAGTGAGCCAGCTAGGCACCCCTCTTTTTAGTAATTTCTGACTCTCATTTTCTCTCTCCCTTCATCTGCTCATTTTCTACAAACTTATTTCAATCTTTTAAAAATATTTTGCTTCACTTTCTAGTTTTAGATATGATCTCTATTTAAAAATTGTTTACAGCCTACTTTTTTCTCTTCTTGTCCTACCCAATCCCATTTTTTTCCCTGTATTGTCTTTGGAAAACTTGGCAGCTAGACCAAGGAGGTGTGAAGAGTAGAGAGAGTTGACGTTAGTAATAGAGGCAGACTTTTTTCTGCCTCTTCCTCACAACCATGGTTACTCCTGCACTTTTACTCCTTAGATCCTTTCACAGGATTCTCCAGCCCTAACAGAATCTCAGTCTGTTAATTTCAGGGCCTTGAACTCATTACTTTTTGATTGGCTAGAACAATTTGCTACCATCTCACACTGTTCAGCACTTATTTGAGTACCCTAGTTCCTTAAAATCTATGATTTCCAAAGTATATAACCTTAATTTGAGCACAACGTGGCAAATGCTTATCTAGAGGCCTGGTGGGCTGACCTAGAGGAATGTGCCCAAAGAGGGGCCCACGAGCATATGCCCAGCCTGACCCTTCCCTATAAACATTCATGGAGAGCAGCACCACCAGGAACTGTATCTAGTTTCTGGGACCATATAAGTCAATTTAATTTCAATTTAGTTGTCAGATAATGGCTCACTTCCCTTTCTGTCAAAGGCAGAAGATCACGCTTTGATATAACCCTCTGGGGTTCCTTTTGATCATTGAGAGATCTAAAAAGGAGTTACCACTCCAACTACAACAATAGAAGGGCACCTGGATGGCTCAGTACGTTAAGTGTCTGACTTTGGCTCAGGTCATAAACTCATGACGTGTAGGTTCAAGCCCCGCATTGGGCTCTTTGCTGACAGCTCAGATTCTGCTTCAGATTCTGTGTCTCCCTCTCTCTCTGCCCCTCCCCCACTCACCTGTCTCTCTCTGTCTCTCAAAAATAAATAAATGTTTACAAAAAATTAAAAATAAACAGTAGCAAAAGCTGGCTGGAATTTCAGTTATCTTGGTTTAAAAAATTTTTTTAATGTTAATTTTACTCTTGAGAGAAGGACAGAGACAGAGTGTAAGTGGGAAGGGGCAGAGAGAGAGAGGGGGACACAGAATTCGAAGCAGGTTCCAGGCCCTGAGCTGTCAGCACAGGGCCCGATGCAAGGCTGGAACCCATGAATCATGAGATCATGACCTAAGCCGAAGTCAGATGCTTAACTGACTAAGCTATCCAGGCACCCCTATCTTGGTTTTTCAATGGGATTTTTCCTCACCTGATTTTTAAGGCCATTACATATTTCAAATGTTTATTGGCTCTTTGTATTATGTGTGTGTGTGTGTGTGTGTGTGTGTGTGTGTATGAACTGCTGATTTATATCTTTTGTAAATACTTCTATTGGATTAATATTTTGTTCTGGATTTATAAGAGCCTTTTACGTATTATTAATATTAGCTCTTGTTTCTGATATATATTGTATCTTTTCTCAAACTGTCATTTACCCTTTAACTTTGTGTATAGTGTCTTTTGCCAACAGAAATTCTATAAACTTAAGTAGTTCTGTCAAATTTTTCTTTGGTGCTTTCTGGTTATTTCATGTTTGGGTTACTGTGCAGTGGCAATGTGGTATAAAAGAACACATATTGAGATGGGAGAGACTTAGGTTCTAATTATGGTTCTGCCTCTAACCAGTAGTATTGACTTTGGACAAGTCTTCAAATTTAAGTTCTCTCACCTATAAAATGCAGCTGGACTAGAAACCAGATGACCTTTTTTTTTTTTTTTTTTTAAATTTTTTTTAACATTTATTTATTTTTGAGACAGAGAGAGACAGAGCATGAACGGGGGAGGGGCAGACAGAGAGGGAGACACAGAATCGGAAGCAGGCTCCAGGCTCTGATCCATCAGCCCAGAGCCCGACGCGGGGCTTGAACTCACGGACCGCGAGATCGTGACCTGGCTGAAGTCGGACGCTTAACCGACTGAGCCACCCAGGCTCCCCCAGATGACCTCTTAAGGTCCCTTCATGCATATTCAAACACTACTGAAAACATTCAGATTCTAAAGTTCTAAAAGCTTATTATCTTTAAGTAGGCCAAAGATTCTCCCCCAAACTAACATTTCTGATTTGCCTAGCAACATTTCATGCTGTAAAATCTAGCCATGTCTGACCTAACAAAGCTGAATTTTGGACGTTTGAATTAATGACTTGAATTTTTATATAAAATTTGATGAATTTATACCTACTCTTTTAGGTTATAGACTTTATAGAAAATAGAGACTGCATTTGATATGTACTCTAAAGTATGCATACTATATAGCCACTAGGTCAACGGACATAGAATATGGCTTATGATATTTTATTATAATAATAATGAAATGTGTTACCACTGATGGAACAGGAAAAAAAGATAGTTTCTTTAAAATTTTTTTAATATTTACTTATTCTTGAAAAAGAGACAGAGTGTGAGCAGGAGAGAGGCAGAGAGGAAGACACAGAATCAGAAACAGGCTCCAGGCTCTGAGCTGTCAGCACAGAGTTCCAAGCAGGGCTCAAATTCATGAACCATGAGACCATGATCTGAGCCGAAGTTGGACACTTAACTGACTGAGCCACTCAGGCTCCCCAATAGTTTTTATTTATGTAATATTTATAGTGTGCTTTCATGTGCATCATTTCATTGCTGCCCAAGATAACCCTATGAGGTAGATAAGAAAGGGCTTATCTTTCCATGTTATAGATCATGAATTATTGCACAGAGATTAAATCATTTATCCAAGGTCATCAGCTACTAAATGCTAATGCCAGTGCCAGAACTTTTCTGAAAGATGGTAAGATTGATGACAAAGAACTTATTAGCTAAAGTTTCATTTTGACAGAAGACAAAATAGAAATATGTATGAGATATGGTGGCTGGAAATCACGTAAATGAAATAAAATATCAAGAATGAAAAAGAGGGGCACCTGGGTGGCTCAGTCAGTTAAGCGTCCAACTCTTGATTTCAGCTCAAGTCATAATCTCATGGTTCGTGGCTTCAAGCCCTATGTCAGGCTCTGTGCTGACAGTGTAGAGCCTGCTTGGGATTCTCCGACTCCCTCTCTCCCTGCCCTTGAGGGGCACATGCTCTCCCCCACCCCCCTCCCCCAAATAAATAAAAACATTTTAAAAAAGAATGAAAAAGAAAAAATATGTTGAAAATTATCACAAAATATTTGAAAACTATTTCTTCTCTACATATGTATTTCTTTTTTCTTAATGTTTATTTATTTTTGAGAGAGAGACAGAATGTGAGTGGGGGAGGGGCAGAGAGAGAGGGAGACACAGAATTGGAAGCAGGCTCCAGGCTCCGAGCTGTCAGCACAGAGCCTGATGCAGGGCTCGAACTCACGAACCGTGAGACCAGGACCTGAGCCCAAGTCAGATGCTCACCCAATTGAGCCATCCAGGCACACCCTACATATTTATTTCTATGCAAAGAATTACAAATCCTTTGGAAGGAAAGTGACATTTCTATTAATAGTTTGGCATGCTGTATAAGAAGGAAATATGAAAAATATACAATATAAAGTTTTGTATAAGAAAACAGAAGCCTTCAGAGCAAGTTTCCAGAGGTAGAAGGAAGACTAACTTAGCATCTATTTTCAAGGAAAACTGGAAAATTTAAAAACTAAGAAAACTAAAATACTGTATGATTTATCTCATGGTTGGCATTAATTTAATGGCAGAAAAACAAAGGGAATGGGCTAGGGAGAACAAAAACAAGAGGAAACATTTTATTTTTTTTTATTTATTTTTTTTTTTTAAAGTTTATTTATTTTTGGGACAGAGAGAGACAGAGCATGAACGGGGGAGGGGCAGAGAGAGAGGGAGACACAGAATCGGAAACAGTCTCCAGGCTCTGAGCCATCAGCCCAGAGCCCGACGCGGGGCTCGAACTCACGGACCGCGAGATCGTGACCTGGCTGAAGTCGGACGCTTAACCGACTGCGCCACCCAGGCGCCCCAAGAGGAAACATTTTAAAATGTTATTATTTAGATCAACATTTTTCAAGGCAAATTTGCAATCAATTCCCAGAAAGTACATTTCTTTCCAAAGGAAGAACATATGACTGTTAAAGTGTATCCAGAATTATTTTAGAAAATCCAATTGAGAAGTATCATTTTTCAAATACTGATTGAACCAGAGTTAAGTGAGATTTCTCCAGTATTCTGATTATGATATTATTGTCATGGACAATATAGAGATGATTTACTCTTACTGTGAAATAGGAATGATATGTTGCTTGGCTAACCTAGTTTTTATGTTACACAGTTGTCATTTAGAGCAGGGCATTTAGCATCTTACTACATCTCCACTTGTGCTACATACTCATATATTGGCCAATTTCATGTCATATATGATGCTAAACAGTTCCTCAAAAAAACAAAATACTACAGGGGTGCTGGTTGACTGAGTCAATTAGGCATCCAACTTTTGATTTTGACTCAGGTCATGATCTCACTGTGTGTGAGATCAAGCCCCACGTTGGGCTCCATGATGACAGTGTGGACAGTGCTTGGGATTCTCTCTCTCTCTCTGTGCCAGCCGCCCCCCCCCCCCCACCATCTCACATCTCACTCTCTATCTCTCTCAAAATAAATAAACTTTACTACAATTTTTTTAATGTTTTTATTTATTTTTGAGAGAGAGAGAGAGCTCTCAGAACGTGAGCGGGGGGGGGGGGGGGAGTAGAGAGAGAGAGAGGGAGACACTGAACCTGAAGCAGGCTCCAAGCTCCGAGCTGTCAGCATAGAGCCTGATGCGGGCCTCAAACCCATGAAATGTGAGATCATGACCTGAATCGAAGTTGGATGATTACTTAACCAACTGAGCCACCCAGATTCCCCCAAATAAATAAACTTTAAAAAGGCTGTTTGAGTGGCCTAGTAGGTTGAATGTCTGACTCTTGATTTCAGCTCAGGTCATGATCTCATGGTTTGTGAGTTCTAGCCCAACCTCAGGCTCCTCACTGACAGTGCAGATCCTACGTGGGATTCTGTCTCTCCCTCTGCCCCTCTACTGCTCTCTCTGTGAAACAAATAAATAAACTTAAAACAAACAAGCAAATAAACACTACAGAAAAATGTAAAGTCAAGTGTAGGGTTGAGTAAGAAAACAGTTTTGTTTACCGAAAGAAAGGTAGCATTCTTTTTTTTTTTTTTTTAATTTTTTTTTTTTCAACGTTTTTTTTTATTTATTTTTGGGACAGAGAGAGACAGAGCATGAACGGGGGAGGGGCAGAGAGAGAGGGAGACACAGAATCGGAAACAGGCTCCAGGCTCTGAGCCATCAGCCCAGAGCCCGACGCAGGGCTCGAACTCACGGACCGTGAGATCGTGACCTGGCTGAAGTCGGACGCTTAACCGACTGCGCCACCCAGGCGCCCCAGAAAGGTAGTATTCTTAATAGAAAGCCCACATTGAAGGGCAATAAATAGTATTTAAATGTTTCTTTTGTTGATTTAAATTTTTTTTTTTTCAACGTTTATTTATTTTTGGGACAGAGAGAGACAGAGCATGAACGGGGGAGGGGCAGAGAGAGAGGGAGACACAGAATCGGAAACAGGCTCCAGGCTCCGAGCCATCAGCCCAGAGCCTGATGCGGGGCTCAGACTCACAGACAGCGAGATCGTGACCTGGCTGAAGTCGGACGCTTAACCGACTGCGCCACCCAGGCGCCCCTCTTTTGTTGATTTAATACTGTTATAATTTAGAAGGAAGTGTGCATATTGTAATATGATTGACATAGATTATGATTCATACCAGGGAGGATGTGACAGGAGAAGTGATCAGAAGGGAGTAGTCAAGTTGGAAGTGATAGGGTAGCTATTTGTTTTAGTTGGTCCCGGACAGTCCTGGTTTTACATCTGTTGTCTCTGTTTAATTGTTATTAATATCTGCTTTTTCTTTCCAAAGTATTTTAGTTTGAATGATACACTATATGGCCACCTTAGAAATGATGGAAGCATGGTACATATTATCAGTACATTTTAAAGTGTACTACGAATAATAGCTAACACTTCTACGTGCTAAGCACTTTATGAGCATTGTCCTACGTAGTCCTCCCAATAATCTATGAGGCAGTTAGTATTATAGTCCCCATTGTAGAGGTGAGGAAGCTCAAGTTTATGTTTATAGGTGTTCAGGAACTTGCCCAAGGTCACTCAGTAGTCAAGTTTCTAGTATAAGCCATTTGTTTCAGAGGTCACACAAATAATCACCATGCATTATTTATTTTATTCCCACTTAAAAAAATCATAAGACATCTGAAAGAAATTTAATTTTGATAGGCTACAAAATGTATAGGATGGAAAAAAAGATTATTAAGCATATACTAGGGAAAAAACTTAAAAACTTTTCATAAAGGTTTTCACAAGAGGCACACTTATCTCTCTTTCAAAAAATATTATTGAAAATATGTTGGAGGGGTGCCTGGGTGTCTCAGTAGGTAAGTGTCTGACTTCAGCTCAGGTCACGATTTCACGGTTGGTGAGTTCAGGCTCCACATCGGGCTCTGTGCTGACAGCTCAGAGCCTGGAGCCTGCTTTGGATTCTGTGTCTTCCTCTCTCTATGCCCCTTCCCCACTCACGCACACACACACACACACACACACACACGCACACACACACACTCTCTCTCTCAGAAATAAACAAACCTTTAAAAAAATAATAAAAAAGAAAATATGTTGGAAAGGCATGCTATGGGAGGGATGATTCCATTCCTGAAGTATTATAAAATCTTTAATTTTGGTTCCTGTATGTATTACCTCTTTTGAACTCAAGTGTCCGTTTCCCACACACTTGCTACCCTAACCTCCTGCCCTCTCTAGCAAGAGGCAAAGATGGAAGTGAAAATAGGGAAGTCAAGTCATTATAAAAATACATGTTATAATGTATTTTGAAAATTTTTTAGTGTTTTATTTTTGAGAGAGACAGAGAGACAGAGAGAGAGAGACCAAGCATGAGCGGGGGAGGGGCAGAGAGAGAGGAGACACAGAATTTGAACCAGGCTCCTGGCTCTGAGCTGTCAGCACAGAGCCTGATGCAGGGGCTCAAACTCACAAACTGTGAGATCATGACCTGAGCCGAAGTCTGATGCTCCACCAACTGAGCCACCCAGGCGCCCCTTAATGTATTTTGATCTAATTGATCTAATGCTTCTAGACTTTTAAAAAATCTAACTCTATTCTAGTCCTCAGATTAATTTTCCCTAAATACTCCTGTGATAAAGACTCTGGTTTTAGGTAACCAGTTCTTCACTAGGTGTTGAGAAAGAAAGAAGAATGATCATCCTGAAGTTTGCTTTTCTTCTGCTTACTTTCTTTTTGCGCTGCTTCTGTGTAGCTGCTTGGCTGCCATGGGGGAAATGACAGATAGACCTTTTTTAAAACAGTGGATAGACTCTTTGCTGAGACTCCCCCCCCCCCCCCCCGCCCCCAGATGCTGTGTGCATTCCCTGGAATGCTTAAGACCTTAAGACTTTCCTTCAGATATGTGGCTTATCTCTAGCAGCCAGTAATTCCTCTCCTGAGCCCAGCCATTGGGAAGGGGAATCCCAAGGAAAGAATTCCCTGCCCTTCATTAGAGAATTATTTAGAGAATCACAATGGGGAAGATGAAGCTATACTATCTACAGTTATTAGCTTCCTCTCTAAGGTAGTCCTGGAGTTCGTTTAATCATTACAGAATCACAGTTAGGCAGGCTTATTTAAGGAGGGGTTTTGGTTCTCCTTTTAATCATAATTGAAATGTTACGTCCATCTTAGTTGAACTGTGGGAGGATTTTCAAAGGAAACTAACCTGTAAAGTACAGAACAAGAATGCCTTGTAATAAAAGAACAAATGGAAGATTTGGCTATATCTGTATGTGCTGTTCATATGAGTTAGAACTAAGTAGTCAGTGATGAGTAACAAAGATGAATCATTGTTTCTGATTATTGAATACCCTGATCATATAGCTGTCATTTCACCCTTCTATATGAGCACACAGAATTCCTGTTGAAAGTACTTTATAAAGGTATTAAAGAAATATTTGTCAAAATAGGTATTATCGATAAGTGTATCCTGGCTCCCACCTCTTAAGGTCAGTGTTTTCAGGCTCATTCCCACAGTACACATAGGACTTATTTAACAATCGAATGGGAGGCACTTTACTATCTATCTTCATATATTGCCCCATAGAATGAAACCACATTTCCCTCTCCTACCTTCTCAGCATCAGCATATGCTATCTCTATATTCTCTCCCATCAAAAGCTGCTTTGGGGAAACAATCTGATGAATTAGGTATAAATGACTAAGGCTTAAATATTACCTTTCCCAGGATTATGGCTTTGTACTAGAGAAATAAACTCAAAGGGATTAAACACCAGTGGCAAAATTTTAGGTGAGTTGGAGAAGGGGTTTTTGTTATAGAAACTTTTCCAGCCTAAAATCAGTCAGATTGGTCCCCAGTAAGGATTTAAATGGGTGGTGGGGGGTATGGAGGGAAGGCGAGGGACAAGGCAGGTCCTAACCTGGAGAGACTTGTCTGTTCCTACTATTTATGTTTGGGAAGGGGTGGTGGTGGTTAGGCTTACATGAATCTACGATGCCACATTTACAGGGGTCTTGAACCAATCTGAGACTAAAGGCAACACTGGAATTCCAGATTCCAGCGGGTCTCATTTGGTATGGGAGATACTCTGCCCTGGGATGCTTTAGTAGAGTGACCCTTTCAGTTCAGGGCTATACTACTGAGTTAGGTCTGACTCAAATCAGTTTTTGAAAAGGGAGTAGGAAATCCTTGTGACGATTAAAAATCATGTAAACAATATACCAAATTCAGATTTTACACAACAGCTAAGATTCATATTCACATAAGATGGCTTAACTAGCTTGGTGTTACTATTACACCTGGCTGTCATTTCGTTTCCTAGTTTTAGTTAAATGCTTTTACCTCCAGCGCAGCACTAAGTCTGAACACTTTGATGCTACTTGGGGAAACTTCAACTTCTGCTCTACCTTAAAGAGCTACCTGTTAATTCCAGCAGTTCTGGAAGTAGTTAAAATGCTGTCACACTAACAGAATGTCTTGAACAGCTCTGTAGTTATTTCAAGCATTTTCACTAGCCTACAACTCACTTTGGTAAATAATTCTTTGATGGACTTTATGAAGCCCTTCCTTTGGATGCAAGCCAAAAATTATCTATAGGGCATACAGTTCTTTCTTCAAACTTGGTAATAAATAATTATCTCTGGAACACAGACGGAAGAATTGAAGCGATGACTTCGGGGACACAGAGACTAATTACCATCATTGTACACAGTTAAGTACAGCAGAGACTGGGGGGCGGGGAATGGTTTGTTCCGTATCCATTACGTTCCTTCTCCAGTAAAGCAAGGCCGTCTTGTCTGTTAACATATTTAGAGCAGTAACTGCAAAAATGTGCAATGTTATGGTTGAAGCGTTTTATGCCATATGTGTTGATGGAATGCTTAAGAGTCTCTCTCTGCAATAAACGCAAACCCTGCCAGACTGAATTATTAGGGCCGGCGCAATTCAAGACTGCACCACCGAAACCGCTGAGGTTGGAAGCCTACGTCGCATTCGGAGTGTGTCCAACGCTTCCTCTAACAAAGGCACTATCTTGAGGCAATTTCGCGGGCCATTTTCCCCCTCCCAGCGCCAGCTTTGTCTCCTCGCTGGTGTGAGGCTGAGACTTGGAGAAGCCCCAGCTGCTTTACAGTGCGAGCAAGCTCTGAGCAAGGGCCAGCGTGGGAAGCTCCACCGAGCCGCCGCTGTGGTTTCCTGCAAACTGAGCGTGCCATTAGAGGAAGTTGGAGTGCTGCAGTTGAAAGACATACCTGCAGCCTTAAAATCGGGGCTGGACTTGAACCCTACGCATCGATTACTGTCGTATAAAGGAAACTCAGTCGGCCGGGGACGTCGGAGGCCCGGGGGCTCTCAGTCTCCACCGCTGGTGGCGGAGGAGTCGGGGTCGGCGTCGCCAGCGTCTCCTCAGGAGGCTGGGGACTGCAGGCAGGCCTCCCCGGGCCTGGGCCTGAGAGGGCCTGACGCGGCGCCTCGTACGCGAACCCCCCTCGCCGCTGCCGCCGCCGCCGCCGGCCCCTCCCCGCAAGGCCCCGGGCCCACCGCCCCCCGCCGCCCCCCGCCGCAGCCGCCGCCGACGTCTGCCCGCGCCGCCCCCGCGCGCGGTGACTGGCTTGCGCCGGCCTCCAGCCCGGCAGTTGGCGGTTGAGGCGAAGCCGGCGGGAGGCCGCCCCGCCCCCGCCAAGAAGCAGTCGCGCGCAGTCTCTTCCCCCTCACCGCTGGGGCGGTGGCGCTGTTGCCGCCGCGGCCTGTGAGGCAGTAACTCCCCTCCGCCCCAGCTCCCTTCCTCCTCCTTTCTCTCCTCTCTCTCCCTCCCCTCCCACCCCTCCCCTCCCCTCGCAGTCTCTCGCTCGAGTGAATGTGGCGCGGCGGCGCGGGACGCAGCCTCGGCCCCTGCCGCGGCCCCGCGAGCTCGTGAGGAGACCCAGCCGCCGCCTGCCCCCACCTCCTGCGCTTCCCCGGGGAGCCACCGTCGCCGGGGAAGAAGAACGAGGAGGGGAGCGAAGGGACGGCGGCGGGAAAACGGGAGAGGGAGGAGAAGAGGGTTCGAGGGCAAGTAGGAAAGGCGGGGAGGGACGGACGGAAGAACGGACGGCCCGACAGACTGCCCGGGGAGGGGGCCGCCTTCGAGCTTGCCCGGCCCCACGGCTCCGGCCCCGGGCGGCCGCGGCGGCGACGGCGGCGGCGCGGGCGAAGGGCGCGGCAGGCTCTATCGAGACAATAACCCCGCCGCCCGGCTCTGGGGGCGGCGGCGAGGAGGAGCTGGCGGCCTAGCGCGGCCGAGGCTCGCCCAGCGCCCCGGCGGCATCTTGGCCCCTGCCGGCCGGGTTCCGCCGCCGTCGGGTGTGCGGGGCGCGCCGGGCGCCTGGAGCCCGAGGCTCTCGGCTGAGGCCCCGTGCCCTCCCCCTCCCCGGCGCGCGCGGAGCTGGTTTTCCGGGTTCCCCTGGACCGAGCTGGATTCTGCTTCTGCGCCAAGGCAGGAAGTGAGTTTCGCACGGTAATTCCGGGCGGTGTCACGAGTGAAAAGTTTTTTTTCGGCGGAGATCCTAGTTGGGGCTGGGAAACTCCTGCATAACTCGAGACCAGGAAACCGGCGCGTTTCCCAACCCCCTCCAAAGCCACCTACTCGTCCTACTGCGGGAGGCCACTCCACATCCGCTCTCACCGGAGAGAGAAATTCGGCTGGATCCAAAGTGACTAATGAAGGGAAGGAAATCATGTCAGGCGAAGCCTTGAAAAAGCTGCCCTGAGACACTGCCCGACCGAAAGGTAATTTTCACGAAAAGCGTCTAAGAGTTAAAAAGCTCTTGGGCCGGGAAAGAGAGGATACTTTAGTGTTTCTCACTTCTTCCCAAGTTGCCCTAGATTAATCTTTTGTAGTGTCGGACTGGACAGTCTTTCAGGTGCTAAAGAGTAGAACTGATTTTTCCTCCTTTCTACCATCTGGACTCTGGTTACTTTAGAAGAGATTGTAAGAATGTGGTGAGACGAAAAGTTTTGAGCAATCGGAAGAAAGAGTGCCTTTGTTCAGCACTAGGTCCAGAAGTTTTAGTTTCCTAGAACATACGCAATGTATAGTTTTTATTTATTAAGTTGCTGAACCTGGCAACTTGTGTTTTGGAAAAAAGTTAGGTCTCTGCAGCGACGGATTTACTGTTGATGAGATGGCTGCCACATTTGTTTATCCTGTTACCGATTATTTGACTTTTGCGTTAATTATATATATAGTTGTTGTTTTAGTTTCAGCCCTTAGAGATGTATTTGGTTGGATTTTATAAACAAATGAACTTTGCTATTCTTTGTGTTTTTTTAGGTGGATAATGTATTTCTTCAGTAACTGGTTCCTTTCAGACACTTACAGTCATATAATACTTGTTTGGTTAATTAATCGAAAGCAAGCGTCTGCTTAACTTTTCTTATAACTGACCTAAGTAGGAGTAGGGGAGAGTAGTTAAGTATTACGGATAGAGTTGTAATTAAAGAACAAAGTAGTTTGATCTGTTAGGGTTTCTCTGCAGTTAAGACCAGAATGTATAGAAAGGGAAGTAAAATGCTTAAAACGATTTTCATGGGAGTCATATTGATTGTAATAAACATCTGTCCTTTTTGAATAGTACAGTGTTTACATTTTGGTATTGGCCCAAATGTTTTGGCCGGTTCTGCCTAATAAGTGATAGGTACCTACTCTGGGGGCAGGAATTAGTGAAGCATGGGAGACATTCCGCCAGTCAGTTACAAACACTTCTAAACCAATCGGTAGTCTTTATAGATAAAACGGAGTTTCTTCGCAACAAACACAATTGGCTTCTTTATTGGTGTTTTGTTAGGCTTATATATTTTTTTCTCAGTACTTTTGTGGTAAAGGAGGTGTAATACTGTGCTTTTGAATAAATATTGAATACGTCTGGCATCCTGTTGGTAATTATATTTCAGCTATAAATTAATATCTAGTTTGCTCATGCTACCCCATGAAAAATAGTTGGCATTCTTTAGTTCAGAGAAAAGATAGCTTTGGAGAGCAGGATCAAATAATTTCACAACTTGTTATTATGTTAAGTACATTTCAAAATGGGAGTCTTTTGACTATCTGTTAATATATATTGTGATTTTGTTCCCCCAGAGTGTAGTCTCTGGAAATCCTTTATAAAAATTTATTGTTTGTTTTATTTATTTGTATTGGTAAGATTGTGAACCATCAGGTCATTCCTGTTAGGTCCAAGTAGCTTTATCAAGGAATTTAAAGTGTATAACTGATCTGCTTTATAATTTTGGAACGTAATGTTAGGCAAGGAGAGAGGTTATTCTTGGGCATCTGAAAGAGCAGAAGAAAATAGATGGCATTGAACTTCATTTTCCTTATATGGCTTATACTTGGCCTCAGAGCAACAGAGCCTTAATAGAGCAAGTCTTTTATAGAGAATTATCACTTTGTGAAGATGTTTCTCTGCATTAGTAAATTTTACAAGTGAAAAGTATAGTAGCACTTGAAAATGACTGCTTAAAACCCTGTTTTTACATCAAGTTCTTGATTTTTTTTTTGAGGGATCAGAAGTAAGTTTAGATACAGACAGCACACTTTAAAAATGTGAAATGTTCACCTTTATAGAAACTTTGATTCCTTTTGTCCCATAAAGGCAAAATTTACTTTGTGGTTTACTGAGAATTTTGTTAGTTTAGTCCCGAATTAACTTAATGAATTTTAAGCTTTGTGCTATTGTCAAAGTGTACATATTTTCAAATCCTTGTTTAAAATGTGATCATGGTGTGAAAAGAGGTTAAAGAAAGATGATAATCAGTTAAAATATTTTCAAGTGACCCTTCGTTTTGAGTATTCTTCTTAGCATTCTATGGGTTTTCTTAGATTAAATTGGCAAATCTAGAGTACTTCCAAAGGTTTTGTTTACATTGCCCAAGATACGTATTTCATGGCACTCTTTATAGAAGGTACTTAGGAGTTTTCAATAGTGATAAACTTAATCCTTCAACTAATTAATTCACATAGTATGAAGTCCATCTGCTATTCGAGGTGAAACTATTGCACGCTTGTATGAAAAGCTTGCAGTGGTTCAAATATGGAAACCAAATTTTTATTGCATGCTATTTCTTAATGAAGTGATAACTGTAGTTAGAGAAATTATACATGTATCATTAATAAATGTCTAAATTTACTTCTTTTAATTCAATAGTGATATTGAACTCTTTGTAGTAAATGATAACTTAAAGAAACAGTAATTTCAGAAAATTAGGTGCATATTTCAGTATTTATCTTAAATGTTTATAGGTAACATAATTTAGAGTCTAAGCTGTTTGGGTTTAGAATAGATTATGGCAGTGTTTACTAAGTATTTGGCTTTATGCAGAATTTTAGTGATGTTGGATAGCAAAGTAATTTTCTTTTTTATGAGTGCTATGTAGCCAGATTCTTTTTAAACATGCTTTGTTGCTTGCATTTTTCATTTTGACTCTTTCCATTGCCCATCTATTTCCCTGTTAGGTGCTTTTCTTCTAAAGAGGTCTTTCTCTTTTCCTTTCCTGACAACATTAATTGTACTTGTGCTTTGCTGTTCAAAATAGATGATTCAGTTTTTGCATGTACAGTTTGCTCTTGCCATAGAAATATGTACATGAATTAGGCTCTATAATACATACTTTTGAATTTTGTAAGGAGATAAGCTCAGCACTTCTGATCCCCTGACTCCACATTTTTTGTTTCTTTCTTGGTGCCTTTCATCACTAACTCTTGACCCCATGCTACACTCATTTTTCAGATTTACCTTTAGCTTTCTGCTCAGTTTTATGTTTCCTAATTGTAAAAAAGCTATTATTAGGCTTTCTTTTCTAATTTCTTTAGCTTCCTATTTTTCTGGTTCAGTTCATTGACTTCCCCTATTTTTTCCATGTTCAGCTGTTGTTTTTTGATATGTTGTCCTTCCCTGTTTTCTAAACTTGGAGTCCATGCTCATCACCTAAGAAAACTGTTCACAATATAGTAGAAAAAAATTTATTTGGGGGCACCTGGGTAGATCTAGTTGCTTAAGCATCCTCTTGGTTTCTGCTCAGGTAATGATCTCAGGTTTAGTGAGTTCAGATTCCGCCTCGGGCTCTGTGCTGACTGCGCAGAGCCTGCTTGGGATCCTCTCTCCTTCTCTCTGCCCCTGCCCTGCTTGTGTGCTCTTTCTTTCTCTCAAAATAAATTTAAAAACTTAAAAAAAAAAAAGAGAAAAAATTTATATGCCCCATTTAATTATAAGTATCTCTTTTGCATTCCTATTCAGTTTACATGCCAGTGTTTTAACCTGATGCTCATTAATATATTTTGTTTTTATTTATGTTTACTGAACTCTTTTTTTGTTTGTTTTTTGAATACCCCTGGAATTACCTGTTCAGATAACATCAGGTTAATGACTGTATTAAGACTCTGTACAAACCCCTATACCTTCTTGTTTGATTATGCTTTTGACCTCTTAAAACATACAAGCTTATATCTCTATGTTTTTCTTCTCCGTTTTGTTCCTTTCCTTTCTGTCCTACCTCTCAAGTTGGATGTCTTTTCTGTCCTAAAATTTTGAAATTGCCTTCCTTTGTTTTTATGAAATAAGCACAGTGGAAATCTATCATCATTTAATTCTTGTCACTTCAAATAGTATGTAAGACAATAGATTATCTAAAAATTAAGTTAGTAAACAATACTATCTGGAGATTATTCATGATTTTACGTATATAGAATGTAGTATGAAAAAGTAGAAAATAAAAAGACAAGTAATCAAAGTAGGTGTGGTAATATTTGGGGACATCAATTCTAGGGACATCTTTATTCAGAGCCCATTTTTGGTACGTAGTGAATGGTTTGCTGGCTTTTTGCTGTACTAGAAGGAGTGAGAAAGGCAGCCTGTGAAATATGACCTTTGGTGTTATTCAGAGGAATATGAAAACAGAGAGAAGACTGAATAACTTAGGAAATAGGGTAGTCTCAGACAACTTGCTTTGGGACAGTGTGCCTTATACATTGCATTTGTCCTTTGGCAAATTCACTCTATTATAGCATAGTATAATTACAAATAATAGTAGTAGACCTAAGGCAACTGTTCCAAACTTTTTGTTCTTAGGATCCATTTATACTCTTACCAATTACTGAGAACTTCACTGAGCTTTGGTTTTTGTGGGTTATATTTATTTTATTTTCCATATTAGAAAATTTTAAATACCAGTTTGTTTAAAAACCATAAACCATTACTTGTTATGATGACATCAATTTAATAAAATAAAACAAAACAAAACCAACTATTTTCCAAAACAAATCTTAAGCAAAGAGTGACACTGTTATATATTTTTGTAAGTCTCTTAATGTCTGGTTAAGTAGAAAACAGCTTGATTCTCGTATCTACTTGTATATTCAATCTTGTAATATGTTGTTTTGGTTGAGGTATGTGAAGAAAATCCAGCATTATACAGTTATGTGGTTGGAAAAGGAAGGAGTATTTTCATAGCCTTTTTAGATATGGTGGATATTCATTGATACCACACCAAAATTTCTTAAAGGATAGCTGCAGTGCCCATTCTGACAGTGTATCACTGAATTTTCCATATCTTGTTATCTGAAAATCCTTTGGTTTATCTTGCACTTTGAGTGAATCTTTTACCTGTGTATGATTTTGTGACGTTGTTTGAGAAATACTGGTTCATTGAGTTATATGTGTTCCAAATGTTGATGCATTTTACTAGGTAGTAACAAACAAAAGAAAAAAATTGTTAATATCCCCACTAATTCCATCAAAAAAGTCTAGTATTGTGAAGCTGTCAAGTTCAGAGTGACAGATAAACATTTTCCACATTTCTAAATTTTCACTTGGAAGTTTGAATATTAATCATTGGTGACAGATACTGTTAGTGTGTTTCCCTTGAAGTTGCAGGCTTAGTTGGTTTATTTTTGAGAAAATGTCTGCCAGATTCCTAAGTCTACAAGCATAGTTTTGTCATTTGTTCTTTTAGGTCAAAATGGTGTTTCATGAGAAAAAGGCTAATTTAGCTCATAATTTGAAGTACTTACATAAGCGCTTTTCCTCAACATTGCCATTTCTTCACATAAAATGTGACAAAGACATCTATTAAATAGTTGAGATTTAATAAAATTATTATTTAAAAAAATTTTTTCTTTACATTTATTTATTTTTGAGAGACAGAGACAGAGCATGAGCAGGCGAGGGGCAGAGAGAGAGGGAGACACAGAATCTGAAGCAGGCTCCAGGCTCCGAGCTGTCAGCACAGAGCCTAACACGGGTCTCAAACCCACAAACTGCGAGTCCATGACCTGAGCTGAAGTCAGACGCTCAACCGACTGAGCCACCAAGGCGCCCCAATAAAATCATTATTTTTAGTGTTTATTTTTTGAGAGAGAGGGAGACAGAGTGTGAGCGGGGAAGAGACAGAGAGAGAAAAGGAGACAAAGAATCTGAAGTAGGCTTCAGGCTCTGAACTGTAAACACAGAGCCCAATGCTGGGCTCCAACTCTTGAACTGTGAGATCATGATCTGAACTCAAGTCGGGCACTTAAACTGTTGAGTCACCCAGGCTCCCCAAAATTATTTTTCTTAAAGTTTATTTACTTATTTTGAGAGAGAGGAGAGGGCCAGAGAGAGAGGGAGAGAGAGAGAATCCTAAGCAGGCTCCACACTGTCAGTACAGAGCTCAAGGTGAGGCTGCAACCCATGTACAGTGGGATCATGACCTGAGTGAATATAAAGAGTCTGTCGCTTAACTGACTGAGCCACCCAGGTGCTCTGTAAAATTATTTTTTACTGCTTTATTAAAGATATTAATTGAAAGTGGCACTTAAAAAGAATCTGGAAATTGACTATAGAGAACAAACTGATAATACTGGAGGGGAGGTGTGGGTTAAACAGGTGGTGGGTATTAAGGACGGCACTTGGGATGAGCACTGGGTGTTATAAAAATTTTTTTTTTTTTCAACGTTTATTTATTTTTGGGACAGAGAGAGACAGAGCATGAACGGGGGAGGGGCAGAGAGAGAGGGAGACACAGAATCGGAAACAGGCTCCAGGCTCTGAGCCATCAGCCCAGAGCCCGACGCGGGGCTTGAACTCACGGACCGCGAGATCGTGACCTGGCTGAAGTCGGACGCTTAACCGACTGCGCCACCCAGGCGCCCCGAGCACTGGGTGTTATAAGTAATGAATCACTAAATTCTACACCTAAAACTAATATTTATTTATTTATTTATTTAATTTTTAATTTTTTTTTTTTAACATTTATTTATTTTTGAGACAGAGAGAGACAGAGCATGAACGGGGGAGGGACAGAGAGAGAAGGAGACACTGAATCGGAAGCAGGCTCCAGGCTCTGAGCCATCAGCCCAGAGCCTGACGCAGGGCTCGAACTCACGGACCGCAAGATCGTGACCTGAGCTGAAGTCGGACGCTTAACCGACTGCGCCACCCAGGCGCCCCTAAAACTAATATTTAAAAAAAAAAATTTTTTTAATGTTTGTTTATTTTTGAGAGAGAGAGAGAGAGAGAGAGAGAGCGAGCACGAGCAGGGGAGGAGCAGAGAGAGAGGGAGACAGAATCCGAAACAGGCTCCAGGCTCTGAGCTGTCAGCACAGAGCCTGACGTGGGGCTTGAACTCACAAACCGTGAGATCATGACCTGAGCCCAAGCCGGACGCTCAACCAACTGAGCCACCCAGGTGCCCCCTTAAAACTAATATTTTGCTGTATGTTAACTAGCTGGACTTTAAATAAAAACTTGGAAAAAAAAAAAAAGAACTCTGGGAGTATGAAGTATTGCTTGTATAGCTTGGTGCCAGTGCCTTTTCACTAAGGTGCTAGCAATTTTACCCACCATATTTTTGCACCATTGCTGTTGATATAATGGGAAAGGGCAAATGATGTTTCAGTATTATTATGAAAGTCGTTTTGATCTTGAAGACGCTTTGAAAGTGTCTTAGGACTTCACTTCCAAGGTCCATGGAGCACACTTTGCACTTTGAAAACTTTAGGTGAATGTTGGGATTTATGGAGCTTTCATAACTTCTTTTGATTGTGTGTGTGTGTGTGTGTGTGTGTGTGTGTCTGTGTGTGTGTGTGTGTGTGTCTGTGTGTGTGTGTGTGTCTGTGTGCTGGTATTACATTCTGAAAGAATCCTGAGGCTTGATATTTTAGCTCATCAATTTGGTCTTCAGTTCTTTTCAATTATTTTATGTAGTGGGGAGAATAGAGATTCTGGGAACTCTTGCTTTTTCATAGGAGTTGATTTTTTCTTTGTAGTTTTGTTTTTGGTTTACTTGTAACCTGTTGAATCTCTGAGATAAAACTTTGTACGTGGTCTCTTTTCCCCCCCCCCCCCTCTATTAACAGTATAGGAGATTTGATCTTATTGTGCTTGGTATATCCATCCTGGTTCTGGTTTTTCCTCAAGTGTCAGAGTTTTCATTGTGGTTAAAGGTTTCTATTATGGTCCAGATTGCATGGTATTGGTCATTTCATGGTATTCTCCCAGCCCATGTAAATCCCTGTTATTCTGGCTTTGGTATATTTATTTAGGTAATGGCTTTCTCCTTTAGGCTATGTGAGTAGCTTGTCCTCTTACACGTGTTTCCTGTCCCTCAGGGGGATAATATTCCACTGTTTTCACAATTATCCTGCCCAAGTGTCAGATCTCCCACAGTACAGAGAGCTTGCTGGAGGCCTTAACCATGCAGCTGTTCTTCTATGGTTTTATTACCTGGCTCACTGCCCAGGACACACTTCTCCTGATCCTTCTTGGTAAGGAAACTTACTCTTTTTGGAGATCCCTCTTTATGCTTCTTTTGTGTATGTGGTACCTCATGTGTGTTGTGTTCTGTTGTAATCTCCCCACCCCCATTCATTTTGGATTCTTTACAAATTCCATTCTATGTTATTATCTGTAGATATACCCCTCCCTGATACTGCTATAGATTTTTTGTAATTTTTCTTTCATATTTAAAAGTTTGGAATAATGACAAATATACAGAAAAGTTGGAAACATAATACAAAGAACTTCTGTGTTCCTGAACTTTATGACAGTAAGTTGCCTACCCAGTAGATAGTCTATTACCCCCAAATACTTTAATGTTTATTTTGTTTTACAAATAGGGACATTATGCTATGTAACAACATTATAACTATCAAAATTAGGAAGTTAACAAAGAATGCATTACTAACAGCCAAATCTCACCAGTGTCCCTCTGTCTTTTAAAGCAAACAGATCCACTTTAGAATCTTGGATTACATTTAGTTGTCACGTCTTTTAATTTCTTTTAATCCAGTTTCTGTGTTTACTTTCAAGGATTTGGCACTTTTGAAGATTATAGATCTAGTTATTTTGTAGAGTCTGTGATGTCTTTATGATTAGATCTTTGATCAGATTTTCATTAGATCCTTGATTAAATTTATATTTTTATGATCAGATCTTTGGCAGGGTTATCATGGAAGTGATGCTGTATTCTTATTGCCTTTTATCAGGCAATTTCAGTTTTCCTGTTATTGATGATAGTCATTGATTATGTGATTACAGTTGTAATTACCAGATACCTCCTATGTCAAGGTATCCTTTCCTCATTTGTAATTAATAAATATTTGGGGGGTAGATACTTTGGAACTATGTAAACATTTTGTTTATTATTTTTAACTTATTTATATCTACATGGATCATGGTTAGCTATTCCATTCTCTGGGTTATAATCCATTATCATTTATTTTGATACTCAAATTGTTCTTGATTTGTCTAGTGAGAACCCCTTCTAGCTGGTTTATTTTACTTTTTTCCTTTTTGTTAAACTTGCCTTCTTGAGTACTTCTTTGTATTTAGCATAATATGGTGTTCCAGAGTTACTGTTCAACTAGTGTCATTTATTTTTAGGGGAAAATGGTACTTAGAAGCCAAGATCTTAGCAGTTCTTGTCTTCATTGCTCTTGGGGTGTTGCTGCCCTCAGGCCTTCTTCGTATATAAAGTTAGGGGATATTGTTTTCTTTTTTAAAGCTTATTTATTTTGAGAGAGAGAGAGAGAGAGAGAAAGAATTCCAAGCGGGCTCTGCACTGTCAATGTGGAGCCTGATGCAGGCCTCGAACCCATGAACCGTGATATCATGACCTGAGTTGAAACCAAGAGTCGGATGCCCAGCCAACTGAACCACGCAGGCGCTCCAGCTAAGGGATATTTTTATATGTACACACATATACATTCACATTTAGCATATATTTCTTTTTTTTTTTTTTTTAAGTTTTATTTATTCATTTTGATAGAGAGGGTGCGAGCGAGGAAGGAGCAGAGAGAGGGAGAGGGAGAGAATCCCAAGCAGGCTCCACACTCAGTACTGAGCCTGATATGGGGCTCAAATTGATAAACAGTGAGATCATGACCTGAGGTGAAATCAAGATTTGCCTGCTTAACTGACTGAGCCACCCAGGTACTCCACGAGTATATTTCAATAAATGTAAAATGATTTCTTAATAATACATCCAATTCTAATTCAATGCAACAGGGTTCATTTCTTATGTTTTCCCTTTCCATAGTTGAATTTATCTTTGACACTGAGAACTAGTTTTGTTTCTCTACTTTTTTTGATGAGGGAGATGAAGTAAACATTTATTCACACAGACATTTCAGATAGAAGCTCTGTGGTCAAATTAATTTTCAAAGTATTTCTAAAGGGATAAAATTCTAAAGTGTAATATTTGTTACAATACATTTAGATGAAATATTTCATTCCTTAGTAATCCCAGGTTACTATGTGAAAAGTGGCTGGAAAGAGTCAGTCCTTTTAGTGTTTACCCTGGTATGTCCTTGTGGAGGTAATGTTGGAGCTCAATTTTAGTAGAGTGCAGTGATTTTGATGTAATTGTGTTTTTCCACATTGAGGTTATATTGTTTGCATGATTCGAAAGTTTGATGCATGGATCTATCTTCTTGTTAATGATGTCCTTGGAATTTCGAACCTTAGACTAAATCTAGAGTCTGGAGGGATAGGTAGGGATCAGATTGTTTCGTTTGTATTAGGACCAATGCAAGAAACCTGTAATTTCCTTGCCAAGGCTATCACTTAGCCTAGAGTAAGTTGGTTTGACTTCCCCATCCCTGGAGATTTTGAAGTGATTTAAGAAGTATACTAGGATATCTTTTTGTGATTGCAATTAAGATTTACTCTTAGTCTTCTAGGAAAAGATAAGGATCCTGGCAGCAGCACATAAATTCTTTGGATGTCCTGTTAATCTCTGGGGACTTCAAAGATTTTTGTTAATTATCCTGGGAGTAACTGCGGAATAACAGAGGCTGTGTATAGTGGACGCACTTTGATTTGTCAGAGATACTTGATATCAACATAGTGTCTTGTCTGCTCTTATGAAAACCATCCCCAAGCCAGAAATCCTGGGAATTTTCTTCTTGATGTTAGTTACTGAAATCAGTACTACTTCTATCAGTTCTTTCCTTTAAGTATCTATAGAGTGAGATATTTTAAGGTAGGCTAGGAAGGCTGGTAAGGTACAAAGCAGTGAGAGGCTTTTGGTAGGCAAAGGGCTAAAAATTATGGTAAATTTTTTTCTGATAATAAAAATTCAAATACAGAACCATATAGCAAACCATAATCCCATCTCCTAGAGATACTCATATCAGTGTGTTATATGTTCTTCTGAACACTTCTGTATGTATTCTACTGAGGCAGTGAGCATATATATATATATATATATTTTTTTTTTAAATATAAATGGGAGAATGTATTTCATTTATGTGGAGATATAGTAGGCATATATATGTGTTAATTAGCATTAGGATTATTTCTGTGTTGTTATACATGACAGTACTGTACAGAGTATGTGTTCTCTGCGCATAAATGTTTGTACTTTTTAAAAAAAATTTTTTGGTATTGTTTATTTATTTTTGAGACAGAGAGAGATAGAGCATGAATGGAGGAGGGTCAGAGAGAGAGGGAGACACAGAATCAGAAGCAGGCTCCAGGCTCTGAGCTGTCAGCCAAGAGCCCTACGCGGGGCTCGAACTCACGGACTGTGAGATCATGACCGGAGCCGAAGTCGGACGCTTAACCGACTGAGCCACCCAGGCGCCCCTAAATGTTTGTACTTCTATATGATTTTTTTTTCTGTTGGATAAATACCCAAATTGCATTTGCTATGTGTGTAAATTGATTGATAGAAGCAAATTTCTTCTGAAGATTTTGTATCAATTTATATTTCCACCAATAGTATGTAAGAGTACCTTTTTATTTTTTTTATATTAAGTATAATTTATTGTCAGATTCGTTTCCATACAACACCCAGTGCTCATCCCAACAGGTACCCTCCTCAGTGCCCATCACCCACTTTCCCCTCTCTCCCACCCCCCATCAACCCTCAGTTTTTTCTCTGTATTTACGTCTCTTATGGTTTTCCTCCCTCTCTGTAACTCCCCCCCCCCCCACCATGTTTCTCTGTTAAGTTTCTCAGGATCCACATATGAGTGAAAACATATGGTAACTGTCTTTCTCTGCCTGACTTGTTTCACTTAGCATAATACCCTCCAGTTCCATTCACGTTGCTGCAAATGGCATGATTTCATTCTTTCTCATTGCCAAATAGTATTCCATTGTATATATAAACCACAATTTCTTTATCCATTCATCAGTTGATGGACATTTAGGCTCTTTCCATAATTTGGCTATTGTTGAGACTGCTGCTATAAACATTGGGGTACAAGTGCCCCTATGCATCAGTACTCCTGTATCCCTTGGGTAAATTCCTAGCAGTGCTGTTGCTGGGTCATAGGATAGATCTATTTTTAATTTTTTGAGGAACCTCCACACTTCTCCAGAGCAGTTGCACCAGTTTGCATTTCCACCAACAGTGCAAGAGGGTTCCTGTTTCTCCACATCCTCTCCAGCATCTATAGTCTCCTGATTTGTTCATTTTAGCCTAAGAATACCTTTCTAAGTCCATTCTTGAACAAATTGGATATTAGCTATCTTAAAATACTTGTGCAAATCTGAAACCGGTAATAAGAACACAGGCTTTGGAGTCAGATTGCCTAGTTTTAAATGTACTACTTACTAATTGTGATGTTGGCAAGTTCAGTATAAGAATTCTTTTAGGAATATTACATTTTTGTGTGCCTTTTCTGTTTCACGTGGATTTAGTTGGTTTGTTGCTTATATGCTTTAGTTATGGTGTTTGCCATATAGAAGTTTAAATTTCAGTGTAATCAAATTAGTCAATATTTATTTTGGGGTTTAATGATATTTTTGGAAAGGATGTGTGCCAAGATTATAAATATAATAACCTAAGTTTTGGTTTAAGGAGTGAAATAATCATTTGGATTTATTCTTAACCATGTTTTTATCCAGTTATATCACCATTTGTTGGGTAAATCATCTTTTTAACTAAAGTTCTATCTTTATCAATAGTAAATTTCTGCATACGCTTATGTCAAGATTTTCTTTTTGTTGTCTTTTTTGTTATAATACACTGCTGTCTTGATTTTTTTTCTTCATTTTAGTATGTTGATATCTGAAGGTGTTGTTTTATCACTGTACTTTAAAATGAATTTTCCAGGTGCACTTGAATCTTTTTTACTAATTTCTAAATACTTGTTGGTGTGTTGATTGAAAGTACTTTAAATTCATAGATTAATTTAGGAAGTACAGTAACTTGTTTTGCGAGCATAATTCGTTCTGGAAACATGGCTGTAATCCAGAGCACTTGTATGTCAAAGCAAATGTCAAAAATCATTGGCTCAGTTGTGATCAAGTGACATTACTCATATTACAAGACATCACTCATTTATCAAGTTAAAATTTGATTTTACCTTGCTCGTCTTTGGTACGCCTCGAGGAACACGAGCAGAGCAAGTTACTCACAATCCGAGGTTTTCCTGGAATTGATACCTCAAAAGTAGCATATCTCTTTATAGGAACGTGTAAATTTTCCATTTATTTAATTGTTTATGCTCTTCACTGGCGATTATGATTTTCTTTCTTGTTCCATCCATGTTTTTTTTATTAGTAATATGTATTTCTTATAATTATTAAAGAAGGTGTATATTTTTCTGTGTTTATTTTCACAAACTTAAGGAAGAGTGAGAGCTGTTGCTGTTATGAATGGAGCTGTTTTATCAATTGTATTCTTATCTGGATATTTAAGTGAAGGAGATTGATTTTTTTTTTCATATGTTATTACCTATTGTATTATCCTGAAGACTTTAAAAGAAATTGCTAATAGATTTTTAGTTGATGTCCTTGGATCTTCCAGGTATATAATTATAGGTGTAATAGTAATAGTACTTTTTATTTTTAATGTAATTATAAATATATTACTTAAATTGTATATTCTCATATTTTTGTTATTTAATGTGTATACTAACAAGTAATTAATAACCATCTATTTAACTACAAAATTCCTTTTTAAAAAAAGTTTTTATTTAAATTCTAGTTAACATACAGTGTAGTATTAGTTTCAGGTGTACAATGGGTGATTCAACACTTCTATACATCACCCTGGGGTCATCACAGAAGTGCACTCCTTAATCCCTGTCACCTCTTTCACCCATCTCCCCACCCACCTTCCTTCTGGTGACTATCAGTTTGTTCTCTGTTAACTACACAATTCTTCCCTCAGTTTCCTTCCATTGTTTGAGACCATCCTCCAACCTTAGGGTAACATTTAATCTTCAGTAATGGGATAGGGAATTTTTATTGCTGAACGGGAGCTTGTATTTAATCATACTGTATTTGTTTTCTTAACATTGTTTGGCTGTGGGATTGGGAGGGAGAAAAACATAATCTGCTAAACTGAGTGTGATTGGTTAGAGAAATAAAAATCCTTGGGTTGATTTAAGTAGAAGTTGGTGCCTTCTACTACTATTCGGCCCCTTAATTGCCTCTTGAATGTATTTTCATTAATACTAGAATGGCTTCTTGAACCTTCTTTTGTGTTTTTTAAGAGGTTTAGAAGTGAATTTTAATTCTTTTCCTTTTTTTTTTTTTTTTTTTTTTTAGAGAGGAGAAAGAGCATGGAGAGAAGGATAGAGGTGGGGCAGCAAGAAGAAGGGAGGAAGGGGGGAGGATATCATAAGCAGGCTTCGTGCTCAGCGTGGATCCCACAACCCTGGGATCATGACCTGAGCAGAAATCAAGAGTCAGACACTCAACCAACTGAGCCATCCAGGTGTCCCCAATCTTCTTGTTTCTTAACTGCTTTTTGATTTGTCTCTGAAAAAAATAATACCAAACATTTTCCTTGAACTCTTAGTACTTAGTTTGATGCTCAGTAGTAATTATGTATATCATTAAATGACAGTTATTTTGGTCTTTTGATTATAATAGTAAATTCTCTACTTAGAGTAGTTTATACACACTAAATGTTGTTGTCACTTTACATGTTTCACTGGCCTGCACCTTATCCTTCCTTGTAATATAATTAATAGATAATTTGGTGTGAATGAGAGATATGTTCCCCAGAATGCTGATATTTTCCTTATATTCAATGGCTTTTGTCACTGAAAGTGACAAATTTAGAAAACAGTGTAGTTTCCATAACTATCCTACTTTTTTTTTTTAATGTTTGTTTATTTTTGAGAGAGGGAGAAAGACAAGATTGTAGGCCGGGGAGGGGCAGAGAGAGAGGGGGACACAGAATCGGAAGCAGGCTCCAGGCTCTGAGCTGTCATCACAGAGCCGGATGTGGGGCTTGAACCCAAGACCCGTGAGGTTATGACCTGAGCCAAAGTAATACACTCAACCACTCAACCGAGTGAGCCACCCAGGTGCCCCTACGTTTGTTTTTTGTTTTTTGTTTTTTGTTTTTTTTTAACTTAACAGAAGAGGAAACTATTGACCCAGATGGGGAAGTGAAATCCTAGAGGTCATTTAGTTTGTTAGTGATATAAATGAGGTTAGAAAAATAAATCCAGTTTTCCTGATTATATTGGTTTTTCCTTTACACAGATACTTTCTTAGGTATTTTCTGAAGTACACATTTTCTGTAGAGTAGCACTTTGTTTTGTGCCACATGTTTGTTTTTTGCCTTTTAATTTTCATTCTTCCCCAGCTTTATTGAATTACTGACATAAAACCTTGTGTAAGTGTATGGTATACAGTGTGTTGATCTAATAAATGTATATTGCAGTATGATTGCCTCCCCTGTTAGCTAACACCTTCATCACATCTAAGTACATAATTACTTTTTCTCTTAGCAACTTTCAATTTTATAACATAGTGTTGTTAACTATAATCAGTCACAATGCTGTGCATTAGATCCCCAGAACTATAGTTTTTTGGTTTTTTTGTTTTTTTTTTTCTCCTCAGAACTATACTTCTAAGGGTACCTGGGTGGCTTAGTCAGTTAAGTGTCTGACTCTTGATCTCATCTCAGGCCATGATGTCAGGGTCATGAGTTTAAGACCCATGTTGGGTTCTGCACTGGGCATGGAGCCTACTTAAAAAAAAAAAAAAAAAAAAAAGAACCATACTTGTAACTGGAAGCTAGAATAGCCATAGTTTCCAAATATTTTTAATAGATATCATAGAAAACCAAGCTATGAATTCACATAAATGATGAAACCTTGAACTAATACACCCTTTTTTCCCCATCTTTGGCAGATGCCAGTTTGTTATAGATGATCATTTTTAAATTTAGAAGTAACTGGAATACAACTCAGTTTACAAAAAATAAGTAAACATCTATATTTGAGCCAAGGAGATCCATGGAAAGGTTTATGATAATCCAGTATGTAACTGAAGGAAAGGTGCAAAATAGTGAATAAAAATCACATGCATTTCTACCTCTGTGGGATAATCACTATTAATATTTTGTTGTGTTTATTTCTAGTCTTTTCTTGAGCTTGTGTATTTGTGCATGAGATGATATGCTTCTTGTTTAAAAGAAACAAAAACTGTTCCTAACTTTGTGCTCTTTTTATTACAAGCAATTTTGTTTTATGTTTGATGAAATTTTATATATTTGATATTCCCATCCATTTTTTTCATAGCATGGTATTTAACACACAATGAATATATTCTTGGTATCTATTAATTTATATGTAGTTATCATACTGAGAATGGTATCTACTTTAAAAAGACAAGACAAATGCTAGTTTACTTTTTCTCCACTTTTTAAACTACTATTTTCTGCCATGCATCGGATACATAGTCTTATTGGGCACTTTCTTCAGAGTAGTGTTTAATTCTTTGAACTATGTATGAAGTAAAGAGGTTTCACTGTACCCATTTACAGAGCACAGTTTCTTCCTGTACTACAGTGTCTCACCTATCAAGTCTACTTTCCGTGTCAGAGCAGGGACTTGAGACAGATATTTGGAGGACCATATGGCATCTAAAACAACATTTAAGCACCTAACTTGTGCTAAGAACTGTCCTAGGCTCAGGGGAGAAGACAAGGAACAAATAAATATGTTGTCTTCCTTAATTATATTCCTAGTCTGTAAATAGCCCTACCTTTATTTTGATAAATAAAGAAACTGAGGTACATAGGGATTCTTTGGCCAGGATCCATTGTTCTTTTCAGTGTCTTTACTTAAGCATTTAGTTTGCTATGTAACTTTCTAGCATTTTTTGTTTGATCGGTGATTGTTTTATTTTAAGTAATCTTTTTACCCAATGTGGGGCTCGATCTCAACCCCAAAATCAGAAGACGCATACTTTACTGACTGAGCCAGCCAGACGCCCCAATTGGAGATCTTTTCAGCTAACAAATACAAGGTCAGTCTTTTTAATGGTTTTTCCTTTTTTTTTTTTTTTTTTTTAATTTATTTTTGAGAGAGAAAGAGAGACACAGACAGTATGATCAGGGGAGGGACAGAGAGAGAGGGAGACATAGAATCTGAAGCAGGTTCCAAGCTCCAAACTGTCAGCACAGAGCCCTATGTGGGGTTCAAACCCACGAACCATGAGATCATGACCCTAGCCGAAATTGGACGCTTAACCAACTGAGCCACTCAGGCACCCCCTTGTGTGTTCAATTTGACTGTTATGTTTAATAGTCCTTCTTAAATATAAGATTTGAGGTAACTTTTAATACGATATGAATGTTATAATTTTTAGAAAATCATGGAAACCATGGAAAGAAATAAGGAATTTAAGTTTTAAAGTAATATAGTATGATTAGTCTGATAGACCAGATGTGGCTGTGCTTCCTGGGAGCCAAGGTTCTCATTACCCTAAATAAAGAAATGTATCACAAGTTCTCCAGAGGAGACAAAAGATTTTCCTGGCAATTCTAAATGATTTCTGAAATCTGAATTCCCTTATGTAAGAGCTGTTGAGTAACAAATGGGCAATATTGTTGGTGACAGTTAAGTAGCTCATATTCTATGGCTCTCAGGCTCTTTTTCATAATGATTTATTTTACTTTTTTTTTTTTTTTTTAATTTTTAAAAGTTTATTTTTGAGAGTGCAAGAGAACCTGCTCATGTGCAAGGAAGAGAGGGGCAGAGAGGGGCACAGAAGTTCTGAAGAGGGCTCTGCACTGACAGCAGTGGCCCTGACATGGGGCTCGAACTCATGAACCACGAGATCATGACCTGAGCCAAAGTCAGACGCTCAAATCAACTGAGTTACCCAGTCGCCCCTGATATATCATAATTTTTGATATGATAAAATCATAATTTTTTTAATAAAGAGAAGGGTATAGGGGCGCCTGGGTGGCTCAGTTGGTTGAGCGGCTGACTTCGGCCCAGGTCATGATCTCTCGGTCTGTGAGTTCGAGCCCTGCGTCGGGCTCTGTGCTGACAACTCAGAGCCTGGAGCTGCTTCGGATTCTGTGTCTCCCTCTCTCTCTGCCCCTCCTCTGTTCATGCTCTGTCTCTCTCTGTCTCAAAAATAAATAAACATTTAAAAAAAAAATAAAAATAAAGAGAAGGGTATAACATAAAAAGCTCAGTGAAGATGGCTTGTATATAAGGATAGGATGATGTAATTCAAAATAATAATTTTTTTTTTCTACTTTAACTTAATCTAAGGGTAAAATAAACATGGATACCCCTACACGTATCATTGTTCTAATTTGGACTTTTGCTAGCTGGATAGCAGATTATTTCAGGATTTTGTTTTCTAATGAAGGAATAGTGTATCAATTCAATTTCACTTATTGGTGCACTGGAAATCAGTTGAGGAAATGGTATGTTTATTTTCATATTATGAAAGTTGAGAAGTATTTATGTCTGAAAGAAGGCTATTCCTTCTCTACAAAGTGTTCTTGGCCATTATAAAGGAGGCACGTTTAAATCTGCTCCTGGCACGTAATGTAGATGCTTTACTGAGACCACTAAAACACCAAAGAATATGATACAGATGATTTTAGCTTAAGAGGTTTTCAGTTTTTCCATTAGTATAACCAGTCACATGTTTGCTATTAAAAAATGCTCATAGTCCCAGGAAATGTCAGATTTTGAGCTGCATGGTGTGCCAATTTGCTTGACTGAGTTGGCTTTGAAAAGAAAAACTTGGGGTGCCTGGGTGGCTCAGTCGGTTAGGCGTCCGACTTCAGCTCAGGTCATGACCTCACAGTTTGTGGGTTTGAGCCCCGCTTTGGCCTCTGTGCTGACAGCTGTGTGTGTCCCTCTCTGTGCCCCTCCCCTACTTGCACTCTGTCTCTCTCTCAAAAACAAATAAAACGTTGAAAAAATGTAAAAAATGAATAAGTAGAAAGAAAAAAAGAGAGAGAAAGAAAGAAAAAAAGAAAAAGAGAAAAACTCTTAGAGGCGCCTGGGTGGCTCAGTTGGTTAAGCATCCGACTGTGGTTTAGGTCTTGATCTCGTGGTTCGTGAATTCAGGGCCCCACGTCAGGCTCTGTGCTGACAGTTCAGGGGCTCCATCTCAGGACCGCAAGATCATGACCTGAGCCAGTTATCAAGAATTGGATGCTTAACCAACTGAGCAACCCAGGTACTCCATAGAGTGAGGTATTATTTAACACTGAATGATTGCATGTTGTAATATGAATGTCACTGACAGAAATTGTAATTTTTCCAGTTAAAGTATAGCCATTCCTTTTTCCATAAGAAGTATCAGGACTAGGTGTCCTTTTTTAAAATAGACTTGGGGCGCCTGGGTGGCGCAGTCGGTTAAGCGTCCGACTTCAGCCAGGTCACGATCTCGCGGTCCGTGAGTTCGAGCCCCGCGTCAGGCTCTGGGCTGATGGCTCAGAGCCTGGAGCCTGTTTCCGATTCTGTGTCTCCCTCTCTCTCTGCCCCTCCCCCGTTCATGCTCTGTCTCTCTCTGTCCCAAAAATAAAAAATAATAAATGGAAAAAAAAAAAAATTTAATAAAATAGACTTGATTTTCCAGACGAATTTTAGGTTCACAGCAAAATGGAGCATAAGGGTACAGAGATTTTCCCATATACCCCTTGTCCTCATACATGCATAGTGTCTCCCATTACCAGCATTCGCCATCAGAGTAGTTACATTAATTACAGTTGATGAACCTACAGTGACATACATTTATCACCCAAAGTTGATGGTTTATTTTAGGGTTCATTCTAGGTGTCTTACATTCTGTGAATTTGAACAAATGTATGATGACATGCCCATCATTAGAGTATCAGACTGGACAGTTCCATTGCCCTAAAAATCCTCTCTATTTCTGTCTCATCATCCACCTCCCACCTTCAACCCCTGGAAAGCTCTGATGCATAGTTTTGCTTTTTTCAGTATATCATATAGTTGTACTTTTGTATATATGTATATATAGACTTTTCAGAATGACTTCTTTTATTTTGCAATATGCATTTACAATTCTTCCATGTCTTTTCATGGCTTGATAGCTCATTTCTTCTTAACTCAGAATAATCCGTTTACTGAATGCACCAGTTTATTTATCCATTCACCTATTGAAGTAGGTCTTCGTCGCTTCCAAGTAATGACCGTTAGGAATAATGGTGCTATAGACATCTGTGTGCAGGTTTTTCTGTGGTCCTGTTTTCACCTCCTTTGGGCAAATATCAAGGAACACAACTGCTGGATCATGTGTAAGAGTATGTTTAGTTTTGTAAAAAAACCTCCAAACTGTCTGCCAAACTGTACAGTTTTGCGTTCCCACCAGCACCGAATGAGTTTCACATCCTTGGTAGCTTTTGGTGTTTTCAGCCTTCCGGATTGTGGCCACTCTAATAGTTTGCAGTGGTATGTCATTGTTTTAATTTGTGTTACCCTGATAACTTATGACATGGAGCACCTTTTCTTATGCTTATTGGCCATCTGTATTTCTTCTTTAGTGAGGTAAGTATTAAGATCTTTGACCTATTTTTAAATTGGATTGGTTTTCTTATTGTTGAGTTTTCAGAGTTCTTTGTGTATGTTGGGTAACAGTTCTTTATTAGATGTGTCTTTGCAAATATTTTTTTTTTGCCAGTCTGTGTCTTATCTTCTCATTCTGTGGACATGGTCTTTTGCAGAGTAGAAGTTTATGATTTTCATGAAGTCTTACTTACCAATTATTTCTTTCATGAATCTTGCTTTTTCTTTTTTTATTTATTTTGAGAGAGAGTGTGAGAGTGAGAGAGCAGGGGGAGGTCAGAGAGAGGGAGAGACAAAGGGTTCACACATCAGTGCAAAGCCTGACACTGAGCTTGAACTCATGAACCGTGAGATCATGACCTGAGCCGAGATCCAGAGTTGGATGTTTAACTGTCTGAGCCACCCAGGCGCCCCTCATGAATCTTGCTTTTGGTATTACATCTAAAAAATCCTTACCATAAACAGAGTCCTTTAAGTTTTGTGCTGCCTTATTTCTAGGAATTTTATTGTTTGTGTTTTACATTTAGGCCTATGATTCTTTTTTTAAAAATTTTTTTACATTTATTTATTTTTGATAGGCAGAGAGAGAGCACAAGTGGGGGAGGGGCAGAGAGAGAGGGAGACACAGAATCCAAAGCAGGCTCCAGGCTGTCAGCACAGAGCCCGACACAGGGCTCGAACTCACAAACTGCAAGATTGTGACCAGAGCCGAAGTTGGACGCTTCACAGACTGAGCCACCCAGGCGCCCCTAGGCCTATGATTCTTTTTTTTTTTTTTTAATGTTTTTATTTATTTTTGAGACACAGATAGAGCATGAGTGGAGGAGGAGTAGAGAGAGGGGGAGTAGAGAATTTGAAGCAGGGTCTAGGCTCCATGCTGTCAGCACAGAGCCTGACACGGGGCTTGTACTCACAAATCATGAGATCATGACCTGAGCCGAAATTGGACACTTAACCAACTGAGCCACCCAGGCACCCCTAGGCCTATGATTCATTTTGAGATAATTTTTGTGACGGATGATACAAGGTCTGTGTCTAGATTCATTTTTTTGCTTTTGGTTTCCAGTTGTTCTGGCACCGTTTGTTGGAAAGACTGTGTTTGCTCCATTCACTTGTTTTTAGGGCTGTATTTTTAAAATTGCACAAAGATATTTTATGGATTTGTGTTTCCTTTTTCTCAGAGAAAGAGTCATTATGAATTGATAAGTTATTCTAAAGGTGTCAGCGATGTCATTTCCTATCATCTATTTTGACATAAACAGGATATTTAAATTGAAATTTTAGAATGGTTTCTACCCATAGGACATGCATGATATTTTATTGAAGAAGACTCCCAAGTCCATACGCATATAGGTGTTTTTTCAACAGGAACATTAAAAGTGTAATTTATTATCATATCAGTCCTTGGCATTTGTGGACCTTCATTGTCCTTTCAATGACTGAATCATTGATGTCATGTAATACTCTTATACTTGGAGTCTTTTTTAAGTAATCTCTCCATCCAGCATGGGGCTTGAACTCATGACTCTGATATCAAGAGTCTCATGCTTTACCTACTGAGCAAGCCGGGTGCCCCTATACTTAAGGGTTGTAAAACTTGCCTCTTACTTGTCGATTGACCTTTGTTTATATTTAAATATGAAATATCTAATTTGGAGGGGTCTCAGAGTTCATTGTATGTGAATGAACTGGGCATAAAACACTGGCACTTCTTAACTGCTCTAGCAATAATATTTTTTTGCTTCCTTTTCCACAGAGAATTTTAAAGAAATTTATTATTTGGGGAACCTGGGTGCCTCAGTCAGTTAAGCATCCGGCTATTTTTTTTTTTTTAATTTTTTTAATGTTTATTTCTGAGAGAGAGAGAGACAGACAGACAGACAGACCTTGAGCAGCAGAGGGGCAGAGAGAGAGGGAGACACAGAATCTGAAGCAGGTTCCAGGCTCCAAGCTATCAGCAGGGATCCTGATGTGAGGCTCGAACCCACAAAGTGTGATATCGTGACCTGAGCCTAAGTCACACACTTAACCGACTGAACCACCCAGGTGCCCCTACCATCTGACTCTTGATTTTGCCTGAGGTCATGATCTCACAGTTCATGAGATCAAGCCCATGTCAGGCTCTGTGCTGACAGTGTAGATGGAGCTTGCTTGGGATTCTCTCTTCCTCTTTGTTTCTGCCCCTCTCCCTGCTTGCACACTCTCCCAAAATTAATAAACTTAAAAAAATTGTTACTTAACAGAACTACTTTCAGAAGTAATGTTTGAAAAATCAAGGCTGCTTTCCACACATTATAAATTAGATAAGTCCAGGAGGACATAAGTATATGCGGGAAATTTCTATACAGAGTGTGTACAGTGAGTAAAGACATGGGACTATGGAGCCAGCAGGGCTGAGCTCAAGGACTGTTTATGACCACGTTCTTAATACAACCTAATTAAGCAACATCAGTTCCTCATCTGAGAAATGGGGATAAAATTAGAACCTCCTTTACAGGATTATTCTGAGAAATAAATGAGATTACACATATAAGCATTTAACAGAATACCTGGCACTGAATAGCTATCACTAAATGCCCATTTTTCTTGTTATTTTCTATCATCAAGTAATGGGACTTAATCCCTAAACTTTAATTTAAATTCTGACTTGTAAACATAGATATTTCTCATAACCTTAGAAATAACAGTAGTTAGAAATTTTCAGTTCCACTTTGGTTAAATGGAATAGTTTATAAAAGTTGGCAATACAGCAAGATAATGTTGTAAATTGTACATTCTCTACAATAGTGATTACTTGCTAACCTTTGGGATTCCTTCAAAGCCTACACATCATTCTCCTACAAAATAACAACAAAGGAAATAGTTTTCGGGCATCCAGACATCTCTTGATAAAATGTTTTTTTTTTTTTCTTTTTTGCTTTCTAGCAAATTCTTAATGGTTGCCCTTTAGTGTTTTTTGTTTTTTTTTTAAATGTTTATTTATTTATTTTGAGAGGGAGAGAGAGAGAGAGAGCGCGCGCGCGCGAGCGCTGTGTGTGCGCGAGCGCTGGGGAGGGGCAGAGAGAGAGAGGGAGTTGGAGAATCCCAAGCAGGGTCTGCATTGTTAGAGCAGAGCCTGATGCAACTTTGAACTTAAAAACCGTGAGATCATGACCTGAGCCAAAATCGAGAGTCAGATGCTTAACTGATGGAGCCACCCAGGCACCCTAGTCTTACTTTCTAAATTGAATTTGTCTTGTATCCCCTATTATGTTTCTAAGCCCTTTGTGGTTGGAAAACTACATATTATCCTCACAATACCTTTGTAGTAAGGCATTCAGTAAATAGGGAACTAAATGATGTGGTTAAAAAAAGAAAAAACAGTGTTTGAGTAATAGAGTGTAAAATTTTCCTTTTATTCTTTTCTTTAGGTATGATGCTATTTTACTTAAAAAAAAAAAATAGGTAAATCTTTAGGGGTGCCTGGCTGGCTCAGTAGGAAGAGCATAGGACTCTTGACCTCAGGGTTGTGAGTTCAGTCCCCATGTTGGGTGTAGTGATTACTTAAATAAATAAAAATTTTAAAGTAATAGATGAGCCTTTAGCCCTAAGGCATGTTTGGGATGATTTAATAGAGTTGCAGATCTTACACCCACAATATTAATCTGAATCCTAACAATTTTGTCAAGTGGTGGTATTTTTAAGTTTTACTGATGTGTTAATAGTTAATAATTAAGCTGTAAAATTTTTCTGTAACAAGTGTTGAGAGTGATCCGGTTTTCTTTCGTTTAAAGGTTTGTGATGTTTATAATCCTACCCAAACTAAGTTAACCCCAAAGCAAACACAGCTTTACAGAAAAATGGGAGTCTAAATTGCCCTCTTGTTTTTGTTTTGCTGATTGTTAACTTTTTGCTGTTCTTTGCTTGTGGTTTCTTGCCTTGAACCCAGGAAAAAATATGAGGAAATTCCCCTTAGGAAGTTAGGGCCTTGTCTTCATCATTTGAATTTGCATTTTAATAGAAGTTGGTTTTAGAGGGTCCAGAATGTATAACTAAGGGTGGAATTTCAAGCATTGTGGCATTCATGATCAGGATTCTCAAATAAGGTCATGTTTTTCAACAGGTTTAGTTTAGTTTCTAGGGCAGTGTACACACTGCATAAAAACAAATTTTATTTATAGACCTTTTCATTTAAAATACAACATAGAGAACCAAAGAAGTAATTAGTATGTTGAAGTGGCAGGTGGAATGAGGAGTCTGTGGTAAGGTCAAAGATCTATCTGAGCAAAGGATTTAATTCGATAGTAAAATTATACAAAGCTAAATGGGGATTAGATTATGGAATTTTGGGTGTAAGTAATTTTTCTTAAATTTTTAAAAGGAGAAGGGAGGTGGTAAATAATCTTAAAGGAAAAAGTCAGGTGCTACTGAAATCAGTTTGGAATCTGTTGCATTAGTATGTAATAATGGCATTAACTGGTGTCGTATTTTTTATAAGATATTTTTCTATTGAGTTATAAGTCATAAAGTAAAATTCACCTGCTTAAAGTGTAATTCAGTAGTTCTTAGTATATTTATATTATTATAATATAATATTATATTCTTCATATATTTATAAGGCTCTGTAACCATCATCACTATCTAATTCCAAAACATCTCATCACCCTAAAAAACCCTGTACCCATTGGTAATTGTTCTTGTTGCCTGCTAGCCCTAGACCCTGGCAACCATTAATCTTTCTGTTTGTATGAATTTGTCTATTCAGGACGTTTCATAAAAATGGAATCATACTATATGTGGCCTTTTGTGTTTTTGGATTTTTTACTATAGCATAATGTTTCCAAAGTTCATCCATGTTCTATCTTTATCAGTAGTTAATCTCTTTTGAAAGCTGAATAATACTCCATTGTGTGGATAGACAACATTTTGTTTATCCATTCATTAGTTGATGAGTATTCAATTGTTTCCATTTATTGGCCACTATGGATAATGCTGCAATGAACTTTATAGGTTTTTCTGCCAGTGCATGTTTTCACTTCTCTTGGTTATATGCCTGTGAATTGAATTGATGGGTCATATGGTAACTATGTTTAACTTTTTGGAGGAACTGCCAAACTTTTTTTCCAAAGTGACAGTACCAATTTACATTTCCATCTGTGATGTATGAGGGTTCCAATTTCTCCACATCTTCCCTGTCACTTGTTATTTCCTGTCTTTTTGATTATAGCCATCCTTAGTAGATGTAAAAATTTATTTCATTGTGGTTTTGATTTGTGTTTCTTTAATGACTGATAACGTTGAGCCTCATTTCATTTGCTTATTGACCATTAGTAAATCTTTGAAGAAATGGCTATTCAAATCCTTTGCCCTTTTAAGTTTTGTTGTCTTTTTGTTGTTGTAAGAGTTCTTTATGTATTCTGGATACAAGTCCCTTATCAGATATGTGATTATAAATATTTTCCCTCATTTTGTGTAGGCTGTCTTTCACTTACTTGATAGTGTTGATGTTCTTTTAAATTTTAACAGTAATGTTTCTAGTATGTATTTTCATTAACATGACTCAGATGTTTGTTTTTTTATTAAGGAAATATCCTGTTTCTAGTTTACTAAGATTTTTGTCAAGAGTGAATGTTGTCTTTTATTGGATTCCCTTTTGGCATTGTCAAGAAGATCCATTTTCCCTCTGTTCATCTGTTTGTGTGTTGTTACCGTTAATAGATGTTTTTTTCTCTTGGCATTCCTAGAATTAATTTTCCTTAGTCATGTTTAGTATTACTGCTGAATTAGGATTTTTTAAAGTATTTTTGCTTATAAATGGTATATTAATGCAGTGTGCTAACTTTGATATGTATTGGTATCAAAATTCTGTTGAATTTATAATATGAACTGAGAACTATTTTAGATTTCTGATGAGTCCTGAACCTTGTGATCATACTCCATTCCTTGTAAGTTTGCAAGTGCTTGGGTGTTCTTTTAGAGTCATATTGATAAACCCTTAAATTTCATCCATGATTTTCTATTTCCTGAAGCTGTTTTATAACTTATGTATATATGTTTGTGTGTGTGTGTTTTATATATATATAAAATTTTGTTTTAGAGAGAGTGCACCTGCAAGCAGGGGAGAGGGGCAGAGAGAGAGAGAGAGAGGGAGAATCCCAAGCAGGCTCCAAGCTCAGCACAAAGCCTGACAACATGGGGCTCAATCCCATGACCCTAGGATTATGACCTGAGCTGAAACCAATAGTCGATGCTCAACTGACTGAGCCACCCAGGTGCCCCTATGATTTATGTTTTTGTAAAAAGTCATGCAAAATTTATGGGTGCCTGGGTGGCTCAGTCAGTCAAACGTGTGTCTTCAGCTCGAGTCATGATCTTGCAGTTTGTGAGTTCAAGCCCCGCGTCGGGCTTTGGGCTGACTGCCCAGAGCCTGGAACCTGCTTCAGATTCTGTGTCTCCCTCTCTCTCTGCCCCTCCCCTGCTCACACTATCTCTCTGTCTCTCAAAAATCAATAAACGTTAAAAAAAAATAAAAAAAAAAAACAGTCATGCAAAATTTAAAACATCACTATATATTTATATAGTTAATTAACTTATTTATTTATTTTATTTTAAAGTAATCTCTACACCCAACATGGGGCTCAAACTCATAAGCCTGAGATCAAGAGTTACCTGCTCCACTGACTGATCCAGCCAGACACCCCAGTAATTAATTTTTTAAAATACTTACTGTTTTGCAATATATGATAAACATTTATTCCAAAATACAAACATAATTTTTATTTGTGCTATTATATTCCCATTCTTATTCCTACTGCTGTGTTTTGTATCTTTAGACTTGCTGGGAAATTGTCTTATTTTTAATGTTTATATTCTGTTCTAGCTGACTCTTGAACAACATGGGGTTTGGGAGTGCTGACTCCTACACAGTCAAAAATTGAAGTATAACTTTTGAGTCCCTCAGAAGTTAACTACTAATAGCCTACTCTTTGACCAGAAGCATTATCAATAATAGAAATAGTCGATTAACAAATAGTTTGTGTATATATATTACATATCGTGTCCTTATAATGAAGCAAGCTACAGAACAGAAAATGTTATTAAGAAAATCATAAGGTAGGAATGCAAGCTGGTGCAGCTACTCTGGAAAACAGTATGGAGGTTCCTCAAAAAACTAAAAATAGAACTACCTTACGACCCAGTAATTGCACTACTAGGCATTTATCCAAGGGATACAGTTGTGCTGTTTCAAAGGGACACATGCATCCCCGTGTTTATAGCAGCACTATCAATAATAGCCAAAGTATGCAGATAGCCTAAATGTCCATCGATGGATGAATGGCTAAAGAAGGTGTGGTATGTATGTATATGTATGTATGTATGTACATACATATACATACACACACAATGGAGTATTACTCAGCAATCAAAAAGAATGAAATCTTTCCATTTGCAACTACGTGGATGGAACTAGAGGGTATTATGCTAAGGGAAATTAGTCAGAGAAAGACAAAAATCATATGACTTCACTCATATGAGGACTTTAAGAGACAAAAGATGAACATAAAGGAAGGGAAACAAAAATAATATAAAAACAGGGAAGGGGACAAAACAGAAGAGACTCAAATATGGAGAACAAACTGAGGGTTACTGAAGGGGTTGTGGGAGGGAGAATGGCTAAATGGGTAAGGGGCACTAAGGAATCTACTCCTGAAATCACTGTTGCACTGTATGCTAACTAATTTGGATTTAAATTTTAAAAAATAAAAAATAAAATTAAAAAAAATTATAAGGGAGAGGGAGGGGTGTCTGGGTGGCTCTGTCAGTTGAGCATCTGACTTTGGCTCAGATTATGATCTCATGGTTTGTGAGTTTGAGCCCCACATTGGGCTTACTGCTGTTAGTGCAGAACCCGCTTTGGATCCTCTGTCTCCCTGTTTCTACTCATCCCCTGTTTGCGCTTGCTCTCTCTCTCTCTGTCTCTCTCAACAAATAAATAAACATTAAAAAAAAACCATAAGGACGGATTTCAAGCTGTATTACAAAGCTGTAATCATGAAGACAGTATGGTACTGGCACAAAAACAGACACTCAGATCAATGGAACAGAATAGAGAACCCAGAAATGGACCCACAAACGTATGGCCAACTAATCTTTGACAAAGCACGAAAAACCATTCAATGGAATATGGTGCTGGGAAAACTGACAGCGACGTGCAGAAGAATGAACCTGGACCACTGTCTTACACCATGCACAAAAATAAACTCAAAATGAATGAAAGACCTAAATATAAGACAGGAAGCCATCAAAATCCTTGAGAAGAAAGCGGTCAGAAACCTCTTTGACCTCGGCCACAGCAACTTCTTACTCAACATGTCTCTGGAGGCAAGGGAAACAAAAGCAAAAATGAAGGTCCCAATAGGGACCTCATCGAAATAAAAAGCTTCTGCACAGTGAAGGAAACAATCAGCAAAAGTAAAAGGCAACCAACAGAATGGGAGAAGATATTTGCAAACGACATATCAGATAAAGGGTTAGTATCCAAAATCTATAAAGAACTTATCAAACTCAACACCCGAAAAACAAATAATCCAGTGAAGAAATGGGCAAAAGACATGAACAGACACTTTTCCAGAGACGACATCCAGATGGCCAACTGACACAAGAAAAAATGCTCAACATCACTCATCATCAGGGAAATACAAATCAAAACCACAATAAGATACCGCCTCACACCTGTCAGAATAGCTAACGTTAACAACTCAGGCACCAACAGATGTTGGTGAGGATGCAGAGAAAGAGGATCTCTTTTGTACTGCTGGTGGGAATGCAAACTGGTGCAGCCACTCTGGAAAACAGTATGGAGGTTCCTCAAATAATAAAAAATGGAACTACCTTACGACCCAGCAATTGCACTACTAGGTATTTATCCAGGGGATACAGGTATGCTGTTTCAAAAGGGCACATGCACCCCCATATTTATAGCAGCACTATCAACAATAGCCAAAATATGAAAAGAACCCAAATGTCCATCGATGGATGAATGGATAAAGAAGATATGGTGTGTGTACACACACACACACACAAACATACACACACAATGGAGTATTACTTGGCAATCAAAAAATGAAATCTTGCCATATGCAAGTATGTGGTTCAAACTAGAGGGTATTATGCTAAATGAAATTAGACAAATATAATATGACTTCACTCACATGAATACTTTAAGATACAAAACAGATGAACCTAAGAGAAGGAAAAATATATAAAGACAGGGAGGGGGACAAAACATAAAGAGTCTCTTAAATATGGAGAACAAACTGAGGGTTACTGGAGGGGCTGTGGGAGAGGAGATGGACTAAATGGGTAAGGGGCATTAAGGAATCTACTCCTGAAATCATTGCACTATATGCTCTCTAACTTGGATGTAAATTTAAAAAATAAGTTAAATTTAAAAAGATCATAAGGAAGAGAGGAAAATACATATATAGCCCTTTACTGTATTTGTAAAAAAAAAAAAAAAAAATCCACTTGAATGTGTGCAATCCAAGAACAGAACCAGCTCTTGGATTCGTTCATCATTTTTACTCTTTTCTAAATGATTAATTCTTGCTTTTTTGTTTATTTTCCTCCACTAAATGGAGACCTATAACAGGGAGTTGGATATGCAAGTCTGGGGTGGATGTGGGTGGTCTATCTGCAGTGTTAGGCTCTTCTGGTGTCCAGCATCACATCTTCTTGGTTCACCTCTTGTTTTAACTGTAGGTTCAAGAAACAGTACCATAAAAGTTGCCTTCAGATGCCCTTCCCAGTGAAAGTAAGCCCCCGTGATTTCTCTGCTTTGGGAGGCCAGCTGAACCAGAAAGCAAGTATGGGCTGGTAGCCAGTGAAAGTTAATGTCCACAGAGGCAACCCTTAATCATTGGGAAACAGGAGTAATTGGATAACAGCTTGTCTTTCATCCTATAGGCAGACAATTCTGAGAGATTGCCTGTGTGTTTCTCAAGAAGTTTAAGTAGAATGGACCCCTGTCGTCCTTTGGAATGACTTTGACAATATACCATCCCTTATATTGGCTTTTCCTCCGTCTCTGCTTTACTCTTCCTGCTCCCTCAGGTCATTACCTGGACAGACTACCTGTACTTCATTATCTAAGCCTTTGCTTTTGGGAGAAACCAAACTAGGACAGGTATCATTCAGGTACTTAGCATTTAAAGAGTTGATACAATTTCAAGACTTGAAAATGGATGATCCTCAAGGCTATGGTTATGGGGAAGAGGGCCACGATCTGTGTTGTCTGCCACTACAATGTGTTAAGTGGTTGGCAGAAAGAGGAGCACTAGCAAAGGAGACTGAGGCATAACTAGTGTAGGAACAAAATTTAGGGCATGTGATATCTTGGAAACTAAGAAAATGTGTAAAGTAGTGGGGAATGGTGCTGCTAATGAAATGAGTCAAGTGAGATGTGAACTTAGAATTATATTGAATTTTGGCAATATGTAGACCATTGATGAACTAGGAAGAATAGTTTCCATTGAAGTGATGGGGACAAAACTGTGATTGGCGTGGGTTTGAGGACAAATGATGAAGGGGCACCTAGATAGCCCAGTTAGTTAGGTGTCTAACTTTAGCTCAGGTCATGATCTCATGGTTTGTGAGTTTGAGCCCCTGATTGACCCCCCAGCGGCCCCTGGATTCCGGATGCTCTCTTTCTCCCTCTCATAGGTTGGTAGCTGGAGAGGTATCTTGAGGGAGAGTTTTTTTTAAGATGGGAAGAGAATTGCACCTACTTGGTATAGCATATTGCTGCACATGGTCAAAATCAATTATTCCTTTAGAATACCTTAGAGAAGTAGAATTCTCTTTCGTTTATTTGACTGTTTTGTTCATTTCGCAGCAGGGCTTGCCAGATGATGCTTAATGAGTTCAAGGAGGAAAAGAAGTTGTTATTAGCAGTAATTAGCAGAAACTAAGGAGATCTGCTGTTTTGTGTGGAGATGAATACTGGGAAGTAAAAAGAAATAAGGGAATACACACAAGGAAGTTAATCCACCCACAAGACTGTGTTATGGGGAAGAGTTGAAGATCCAATCAGGACTGTAATGAGAAAGCTATTTCTAGGTTCAGAATAAGGTCAAGATTTACTTTACCTACCACAATAAACATTGTGAATATACATTTTTGATACATTTTTCCCCAAGTGTCTTTTTTGTACAGCTTTTATTGACCTATTGAAAATTACAGAACCCACTCTAATGTCAGAAACAATGGAAATTAACTCAAAGACCTCCAGTATTCTTTTTCTGCACAATTTCATTTTCCCAGAGTTTGATTATGAGCCATATTGAGCTGCGTTCTTTCCTCTTTCTTCCTGTGCTTACTCTTTCTGATCATAGAATGATGTAATGTTAGCCTTTCAGAGTTAAGTAAACCAATTCTATTGGGGTATTTGCCTTGTAATATTATTTCTAATTGTGGAACAAAAGACTTTTTTTTTTTTTTTGGTAAAAATAACTAGTCCCTCTTCTTCCATAAATTAATGTTATTTTTCCTAAATTGAGATGGAGGAGAATTCTGAAGATTTTTCTTCTACCATGACCAAGTTTCCTTGACAAAGGAGTGAGTCAGGCTGGATATCTTCCTTGGGACTCTTTTTTTCTATAAATAAAACAGTTTCATCTACCCTGGAAATGCCCTGATATTTCTGCTTCTCATTAGGCTATCAGAGGACAAGAAAACCTTTGGTTCCGTGGTAAGAATAAGAAAAGCCTGAAAAGAAAGGAATCATGCTTTTAAAAAAATAGGGTAGCAGACATCAGTGGAATTAAGGAATCCTTAGTGAACTGAATTCCAGAGATAATGAACCTCTCCTAGGTGAATCAAGAGTACACCAACTTGCCTGCCTGGCTACATGTGCCTGGTATCAGTATAGGTCATGCCATAAATGGAAAGACTGAAGTAATGAGGATAACTCATCAATTTTTGAATGGCCATGTGGACTTTGGAGAAGAAATAAGAATCTGATGGAGCCCCAAAGGCAAAATAAATCATTAAGGCTGATAAATTCTATCTGCCTTGAATTTTGTCTTGAAGCAGCAGTAAAGGAGGGATTGAACGGCTTAGAGAAAGGTATAGTCCTGAAAATTCAATGAGGATATTGACTTGTGGGACTTTGAGTTGTGGAACTCTTGAGTTGTGGGACTCTGCTGGATTTGAATCTAAAGGTAAACTAAATGAAAAAATACCTGGAACTGCATCCCAAATTCTTTATACCACAGATTGACAAGATAAAAAATTTGGCTGTGTTTGGGATAGAGAAGTTGTAAGTTGAACTGATCACAGATGAATTCAATCTAAATAAAGTTGCAGCCAGTTTCAGCTCAAATTGGTTTCTACTAGTAAAATGAATTATCAGTCATCTATCCGGAGAGAAGATTGTAGACTCTCTGGGAAAACAGGAAAACTTAACAAGAAAGTATTGTGCTTAATTCTCAACTTTAGTCTTACGGCATCTAGGATACTATGAAAAATTATGAAACATACAAAGAAACAGGAAAATGTGATTGTATAATTAAGAGAAAATAGTTAACAAAACCAAACTTACAGATGACCCAGTTATTAGAATTAAGAGACAAGGATTTTAAGGCAATTTACAGGATATGAGGGATTGGGTATTTCAGGAGAGTAATGGACAACCTGACAAAGAGCCAAATGCACATTCTAAGAACTGAAAAATGCAGTATCTTAGAAAAAACCTGCTTAAAAAGGCTTACCAGCAAATTTGTAGTAAGAAACAGACTGAAGGAATTGGTTTGTGAATAAATATGAGATTCTGTTTTCTAGTTTTTAAATTTATATAAATAAGAGTTGATAGTGTAAAGCAAAAAATATTATAAGATTTATAATATGTAGAAGTAAAATGTATGGCAATAGCTTAAAATATGGAAGAAAATAAATGTAAGTATAAATATCTTAGATCATATGTGAAGTGGCATAACATTTGAATATGGACTATTTGAATTAAGAGTGCACTCTGTATATTCCTAGAGGAACCAGAAAAAAGTACAACAAAAAGGCCATAAAATGAGATAGAATGGGGGACAATAGCATTATTTGAACTCAGGAAAAAAGAGGAACAAAGAACAAATAGAAAATAGAAATAATCTTAAATTAAGACATATCAGTAATTATATTAAGTATAAATTGTCTAAGCCTGCCATCAAATCATAAAAATTGTCAGATTGGATAAAATAGTAAGACCTAGCTGTATGCTTCATACAAGTGGACACTTTAAATATAAAGACAAACTTGGTTAAAAGTAATAGATGGGAAAAGATAAACCACATTAATATTTACCAAAAGAAAGCTCCTATGGCTATAGTTATACCAAGCAAAATATATTTCAAGGCAAGGATTGTTAGCAGAGAAAAAGAACATCTTTCAATGATAAAAGGATCCATTTATCAAGAAGATAGAACCCTAAACGTATATTCACTCTATATAACAGGGCTTCAAAATACATGAGATAAAAATCGACAGTAATAAAAGGAGAAATAGACTTATTTACACTGATAGAGATTTTAGTACTTTCAATATTTAGTTGGAAAAGAATGCCACAAATTGGTAAGGGTATAGAAGATTTGAACACTACTATCAACCAATTTAACCTAATCAACATTTATAAAGCATTATACCCAAGAGATGCAGAATGTGACTTTCAGGCACACATGAAACACTCACCAAGATAGATTTTTTTTGTGGGGCTGTCTGAAAGCTTCAGAATACTGCAAAGATTAGAAACCCTAGGTTCTCTGACTATAATGGAATTAAATTTGAAATCAGAAACAAAATAAGGTTTAGTAGATCTCCACATATTGAATTAAGATGATTCTGAATAACCCATGGGTAAAATAATAAATCAAATGGAAAAACCAAAAGCATTTTAAATTAAAGCATCAAAATGTATGAAGTACAGCTCAAGAGAATTTGTATCTTTAAATCTTTAAGAAAAAAGTATTAGAATCATTTATTTAATCTTTACCTTGAAGAGACAGAAAAAAGAGACACATTCAAAATGAATAAAAGGCAGAAAACATAGAAAAAAATGAAATGTGTGAAATAGAAAACTTACCTTAAGAAAATGAACAAAGTGCTGGGGCGCTTGGGTGGCTCAGTCAGTTGAGCGTCCGACTTTGGCTCAGGTCATGATCTCACAGTTTGTGGGTTTGAGCCCAGCATCCGGCTCTGCTGACAGCTCAGAGCCTGGAGCCTGCTTTGGATTCTGTGTCTAACCTCTCTCTCTGCCCTTCCCCCACTCATGCTCTGTCTCTCTCTCAAAGATAAACATTGGAAAATTAAAAAAAAGAAAATGAACAAAGTGTAAAGTTTCCTCTTTGAAAAAAACCAATATAGTTGATAAACTTATGAAGATTGATGGCTTAAAAAATCAGCCATTTATGTTCTCTTGAATTTGTGAATCAGCATTGTGGTCTTTTATCCCATGCTGCTTTATAACATCATGTTCTCAGGGCAACATTCAAAGAAGGTAAAAGTAGAAGTTTTAAATCTTCTTGAGGCATAGGTACTGTTATTTGCCTAACAAACTGCCATATAAGCAAGTCACAAGGTCAGTCTGAATTCAAGGAATGGGGAAATGGACTCAGTCTTTGATCTTGGGTGGTATAGAACACTGTGGCCATGTTTCTTAACTTATGTGGTTAAGTAAGAAAACAGTGAAGGGTCTAGATTTTACCTTGTTTACAAGCTAGTATGGTAACCTATCAGAAGACACAAGACCTCTAGATCAGAGACAAATAGTTTATTACTCACTACAAATGCAGGGACCAGGGCATATCTTGTGTCAATTACCTGAGCCTTAATCTTCACATGGCTACACAGTGAGGGTCAGATGATTCCTGTAGGAGCAGTACTGTGCATTGCAGGAGAGGAAGCCCAAATTGGGAAACTCTGATTTTACATAGTACCACTGATGATGAGTCTGGTCCTTTCCTCTGAAAGTAAGAGACAAAAACCTTATCTTTAATCTGGAATTTAAGCAAATCTCAAGAGAGGAAATTGGGCTGTCTTAATGTTGCTAAGCATTATTATCTTAGAATGTTTCTTTATACAAGCATATTTAATTGGCTGTAAATGACATTGCTCAAAGAACCCAGACCATGCAGAAATGTGAGATGTTCAAGGGGAGTTGTGTTTTCCAGCACAGTGCACAATAATTTACTTTCCTCCCATATGCAAAATTTGATCACTCTCTTCTCCAAAAGTTTTATCACATGAGGTTGTCAAGGCTTGCATTCCAGTGTCTTACCATCTAAATAAGGTCTAAGTATATATGAGGCTCTGCTATGCTATTTGTAATTAGAGAAGGGCAAAACAAAAATACAATGAGATACGGCTATGCACCCGACTACGTAGGTTAAAATTAAGAAAGACATAGTATCAAGTGTTGTTGAAAATGTAACCAAAACTCAGGGAGTGTTAAATGATAAAACCACTTTTTTGTAAAACAACTTAAAAAAAAAATACATATAATTAAATAAAGACTATGACCCAGCAATTTTGCTTCCATGTCCTTATCCATGAGAACCAAAGGGTACATTCTTATAATACTTGTACACAAATGCTAAGGCAGTCTTATTCAGGACAGATTGACTTGCCTAGGGTGTTGATGGGAACCAGCTGAGGCGATAGAAGGATTTTTATGTATGTATGTATGTATGTATGTATGTATGTATATAGTTAACTTTTTGACCCCCTTTACCGATTTCTCCCAACCCCCTCCCCCACCTCTGGCAACCACCAATCTGTTTTCTACATATAGGAGGTTTTTTTGTTTGTTTTTATTTGGTTTTAGATTCCACATATAAGAGAGATCAAATGGTATTTGTTTTTCCCTGTCTGACTTATTTAACTTAGCCTAATGTCCTCAAGATCCATCCATCCAAGTTACTGCAAATTGACAAGATCTCACCTCTTTTTTATGGCCGAGTAATATGCATGTATGTGCGCCTGCATGTGCTGCAGTGAACATGGGTGTGAATAAATCTTTATGAGTTAGTGTTTTTGTTTTCTTCAGATAAATACCCGCACATGGAATTGCTGGATCATATGACTGGATCACTTTTTTTTTTTTTTTTTTTTTGAGGGAAATTCATACTGTTTTCTATAGTAGCTGTGCCAGTTTACATTCTCATTAGAAGTACAGAAGGGTTCCCTTTTCTCCAAATCCTTACCAATACTTGTTATTTCTTGTCTTTTTAATAATATCCATTCTAAAAGGTGAGAGGTGATAATCTTATGATGTACAAATAGTTTCTCTGATGATTAGTGATGTTGAACATCTTTTCCTGTATCTGTTGGCCATCTGTATGGTTTTTGTTTGAAAAGCATTTGTTCAGATCTTCTGCCCATTTTTAATTGGATTTTTTTTTGTCATTAAGGTATAGAAGTTCTATATTTTGAATACTAGCCTCTTACCAGGTATATGGCTTGCATATATTTTCTTCTCTTCTATAGGTTACCTTTTCATTCTGTTGATGTTTCTTTTGCTGTGCTAGAGACTTTTTAGTATGATGTAGTCCTACTTATGTTTGCTTTTGTTGATTTTGGTGTCAGATTAAAAAAATCATCACCAAGTCAAGAAGCTTACCTACCTGTGTTTTCTTGTAGGAGTTTTATGGTTTTAGGTCTTATGTTTAAGTCTTTAATACAATTTGAGTTAATTTTTATGTACAATGTTAAGATAGTGGTCAAGTTTCATTCTTTTGCATGTGACTGTCCAGTTTTGTCCCCACTCTCATTTATCGAAGGGACTGTATATTCTTGGCTCCTTTGTTGTAAATTAATTGACTGTGTATGAATGGATATATTTTTGAGTGTTCTGTTCCATTGGTCTCTCTGTTTTTATGGCATTATCATGTTGTTTTAATAACTGTAGCTCTATAGCTTTGTAATATACTTTGAAATCACAAGTATGATGCTGCTAGCTTTGTTCTTTCACAAAATTACTTTGGCTCTTTGGAGTTTGTTTGTTTTCTTGTTTTGTGTGGTATCGTACAAATTTTAGGATTATTCTAATTTTTTGAAAAATGCCATTGGGATTTTGATAGAGATTGCATAGAATCTTTAGATTGCTGGGGCGCCTGGGTGGTTCAGTCAGTTGAGCATCCGACTTCGGCTCAGGTCATGATCTCACGGTCCGTGAGTTCGAGCCCCGCGTCGGGCTCTGTGCTGACAGCTCGGAGCCTGGAGCCTGCTTCGGATTCTGTGTCTCCCTCTCTCTGACCCTCCCCTGTTCATGCTCTGTCTCTCCCTGTTTCAAAAATAAATAAACATTAAAAAAAAAAGAAAAGAATCTTTAGATTGCTTTGGATAGTATGGACATTCTACTCCTACTGATTCTTCTAGTTTATGAGTATGGAATAGCTTTTCATTTATTTGTGTCTTTAATTTCTTTCATTAATGTTTTAGAATTTTCAATATTCAGATCTTTCACCTTCATTAACTTTATTCCTAGGTATTTTATTCTTAGATACAATTGTAAATGGGATTGTTGTCTTTTTTTTTTTTCTGAAAATTTCTTATTAGAAATTCAACTGATTTTTGTATCCTGCAACTTTACTGAATTCACTTAATTAGGTTTAATAGTTTTTTGATGAAGTCTTTAGGGTTTTTGTATGTACTATTATGTCATTTGCAAATAGTGACATTTTTACTTTTTGCTTTCCAGTTTGGATGCCTTTTATTTCTTTTTCTTGCCTGATTGCTGTAGCTAGGACTAGATAGCTTCACTGGTGAATTCTATCAAATATTCAAAGAAGCATTAATACCTATCCTTTTCAAACTCTTCCAGAGAATATAAGGGGAGGGAAGTCTTACAGACTTACTTTATGACGCTTTCGTTGCCTTTATACCAAAACCAGAGAAAGATGCCAAAAGAAAAGAAAATCACAGGGCTATATTCCTGATGAACATAGATGTAAAAATCCTCGAGAAAATATTAGTAAACTGAATTGAACAATACATTAAAAGGATCATACACTATGATCAAATGAGGTTTATTCTAGGGAAGTAAAGATGGGTCAACGTCCATAAATCAGTCCGTGTGATGTATTATATTAACAAAATGAAGGGTAAAAATCATAATGATCATCTTAGTAAATGTGGAAAAAACATTTGACAAAAATTCAACATCCAGTTATGGTAAAAATTGTCAACAAAGTGAGTATAAAAGGAACATACCTCAATATAATAAAGGCCATGTATGACAAGCCCACAGCTGACATTCTACTCGGTGAAAAGCTGAAAATCTTTCTTCTAAGATTAGGAATGAAACAAAGATTCCCACTCTTGCCCCTTTTTTTTTCACCATAGTATTTGATTTTACATCTTCATTGCTGTTGGTTACATGGATGTATACAGTTTCCAGACTATAAGGATCTATTTCATTATGTAAGTAATATGTAGAAATGTAAAAATGGAAATTTTTGCAAATGTGGACCTCTTTAGTAACTTCTATTTGTATATCTACTACTATTATGTATGTAAGATTTTTTTAAAAACATGTTTAGGCTAACCATCATTTGATACGAAAATTGGATTAGTAGTGCTGATATTGAAGAAACTCAGATTTCTACTAGATTAGAATCAGGCCAGTAAAGTTCAGCCATTGATGTTGGTCTTATAGCCATAAGTGAAACTTAGCTATTTGATCAGACTCCTTTCTCATTTCCTGCTGTATGTTGTAGGCATAGCACATTTTATACATTCAGTTATTGATTTTTCCTTCAGGATCAAATGTTCCTAATAGCATTTATACTTTTTTCATTGAATAAGTTTCTTACCTTTCTTTTTTTTTTCTTTCTTATCACTATTTTCATTGTTTACTATTCATGTACTTACCCATAATGAGTTAATAGTGTCCTTTATAAAATTGCCTCAGAACTAAGGACAGGTATACCAAATATAAATTAGCAAACAACTGCGATAGCCATGATTAAACTAAAATGATTTTATACAACCACTAAGTGTCAACTAATAGCTGTGGGCATGCCTGAGGAGCCTTTGTTCTACATTTTAACTTTTGAACTCATTTAGAAAGATTAGTCCAACATTGAAATTTCTGTCAAATCTAGTTAGATATATTGTGTGATCTCTTCAAATGAATAAGAAAATATAATGTACTGTATTTTTAAAAACTTTTATAGTGACTTCACTTTTCAGATTTTACAGTAATCAAGCTAAGAGTTTGTCAAAATAATAGCAGAGAATGGAGAGGGAGAAAAGATGGTGGTTTGAGCGTAGATGAAATAAGATTGAGCATGTATTCATAATTGTTGACAATGTTGGAGAAAAATAAGTACATCTGCACTTTAAAATAAAGAATCTTAAGTTTTATATCTAATCTCCAAAATAAGAATCTCTTGAAAGAAGTTATAATAATCTATATTTTTGAAAAATACCCTATGTGTGTTTTATTTGGCTAGTTATACCATTGCACCCAAGGTCTGTTTTGTTTTCTTTTCTTTTCCTCCTCATGAGCAGTTTCTTTATTGGTGGGAGATCTTGCTATGACAATCTGTGAATTGTTGCCCAAATCTCTTTATAAAAATTTACCAGTGGGCTCTTAAAAAGAAGCTGCCTGAGTGGCTCACTCAGTTAAGTGTCTGTCTCTTGATTTCAGCTCAGGTCATGATCTCATGGTTTGGGAGATGAAGCCCCATATCAGTCTCTGACTGACAACGCAGAGTTTGTTTGGGATTCTTTCTCCCACTCTATCTGCTCACCATCCCCCCCTCCCCCATCTCCTTCTATCTCTCTCTTCTTTCTGTCTCTCTTTCTCTCTCTCAAAATAACATTTTTAAAAAATTTACCAGTGGGCTCTTCTAATTAGATTATTCCAATTGCTTACAAATCAGCTGTTGTGACTCCTGGTTCACATTCTACTCTCACTACTGCTCTATTTTTCTAATGTCCTTTTAGCCAAAGTACCCGAATTATCTGTATTTGTTATGTCAGGTTATCCTTTTTTCTTCATTAACCTCCAACATTATTTTGTTTCCACCACTCCATAATAAATGATCTTGTCAAGATGACCAGTGACTTACTTTAATACACAATGACAGTTCTTTTTTTTTCTTAAAAAAAAAAAAAAAATTTTTTTTTTACATTTATTTGTTTTTGATAGAGACACAGCACAAGTGGGGGAGGGGCAGAGAAAGAAGGAGACACAGAATCTGAAGCAGGCTCCAGGCTCTGAGCTGTGAGCACACAGCCTGACACAGGGCTCGAACTGATGAACTGTGAGATCATGACCTGAGCCGAAGTCGGACACTTAAACGACTGAGCCACCCAGGCGCCCCCACAGTGACAGTTCTTAAATTCTGATTAACATAGTTGATAACTTCTTTCGTCTTTAAACATTTTTTTTTCTCACTTTGCCTTTAGGATATTACTTGGACTCATTGCTTCTCTTCAGTGTCTTCTGCTTGTTCTATCTCTTCTTTCTGATCTCTTATTTTTGTAATATTTCAGGGCTTAATCATTGGCCCTATTCTCTTTTTTGTCTGTGCTCATGCTCTTGATGCTTTCATCTAAATTCATTGCTTTAAATATCATCTGTAGGCAGATGACTTCCAAATTTATATTCTCAGTTTGGATCTGTCCCCACATCTCTGAATGCCCATATTCAGCTGCTTACTAAGGATCCCACTAGGACATCTTTCAGGTATTTTAAACTAACATTTCTAAACACAGATATCTCATCTAGGCTCTCTCCAAACTGCTCTTGCATATAGCGTTATTCTGGTTCAGCTTATTGGCAGTTCTGTTCTACCAGACTGTCACATATGTAGGAGTATGTTGAATGACAAATTTAGTGACCATCTTTGCTTGCTATACACAAAGGTATTTTTTGTAGCATGTGTTACAAGTAGAATTTGTGGTGAAGTTTAAACAACTAAGTAGTACTAAACCATTTAGCACGGGGGAAAATAGCCCAATAAATTTAGGGTGACTCTAAAATTTGGAACATAGGGGCGCCTGGGTGGCGCAGTCGGTTAAGCGTCCGACTTCAGCCAGGTTACCATCTCGCAGTCCGTGAGTTCGAGCCCCGCGTCAGGCTCTGGGCTGATGGCTCAGAGCCTGGAGCCTGCTTCCGATTCTGTGTCTCCCTCTCTCTCTGCCCCTCCCCCGTTCATGCTCTGTCTTTCTCTGTCCCAAAAATAAGTAAACGTTGGAAAAAAAAATAATAAAATAAAATAAAATTTGGAACATAAATTTATGAATATTACCAATTTTTTAATAGAAAGGTTATGATGTATTTTTGTTAATGTTACTGTTTCAAGTTCAGGCTGTTTCGCTTTGTAATGTATTGGCTGTACATGCAGAAAACTTCACAATGGCTTAAGAAAGTGGGGTATTTAGTTTTCTTACATATCAAGACATTCAGAAGTAGGCAGTGGTTTACATTGGTCCAGCTTGTTTTGTCTTTCTACTTTGTCAGGCTTATTAGCTGGTTTCTAATACTCACACTTGTTAACTTATGGTCGTAGGATTATGGTTGCAGCAGTAGACATGTTTACATCTGTCCCAGGATAAGGAAAACAAATGTCTGCCCATAACCAACCTCATTCCATCCCCAAAGCAGACTTCATATGTCACTGATCTCAACTATGTCATCTAACCCCTGTGCACCCTTTTTGGAAGGCTCAGTTGTAGATATTTAGCTGGGTCCATTACCACCATGAGTAAAGTAAAATTTCTGGAAAGGAAGGAATAGAATCTGATTAGCATTTAGCATTGTATGCCTCCCAAAACAATAAAAAACTACTAAATTTAAATAAAACAAATTAGAATTTGTTTTGCTTAGAAAAAAATTATTATTTCTCAGTAGGTTCAAATAAATGGGATTTTAATGGTAGATAGGCATTTGGTATTTGATATACGTAAGGGCTCGCCATAGTTGACAAATGTATTAAAAACCAGTGGTTAAGAAGCTACTTTTGTATTTAGAAGATAGCAAATTTGTTTACACTGGTGAATTTTTGATAATTTTAACTTACATTTTGAGGCAAATAAATTAGAAGAGATGATCTTTAAAATCATAAAGATCTATTTTTATTGTTAATTTTGTTTCTTTCTTTTCGTTTCCATAGAATGTTGGCTCAATTAAGAAACATCAGGGAGAGAACTTCAACCCAGTGGTAAGTAGCTTTAATTTCTTTTGTTAGTCTTATTCTTTTGTTTGTATTATTATTATGACTTTTTTCTTGGTTGGCTTCTCTTTCTGCATTTGATTAGAATGTTTTTTATGTGTCCCAGGTTAAGTCTGGTTTATAAAGTGGCTCTTGCTTACCATTACATTAAAATTCTTATGAACATTCCCCAAGTTGATCACTTCCTTTTCAAACCTGACCAGGCTTTCTTCCTTTGGTTTACTTCCTAGTAGTATTGTGTAAGGGAGGATCTCTTTGGTTGTTAGTATTCATTTATTTCTTTCATATGGTATTTTACTCCTGTGCCCTCAATGATTAAGGTCCCTTTCCTTTCTTAACAATTAGCAGTTTTAGTCTGCTAAATTAGGGTCCATTTTTGTATTGGCTTGAGGCCCCCTGAATTTAATCTAAGGTCTAAACTGCTTTCTTTGTAGCCTCTGTCAACAAGAGGATTTTACTTAAGATGTAACCTTTTTCCTAAAGCATCTGATCTTCGTTTTTTTTTAATAGCTTTTAAAATTTATTAAATATAAAATAGTTTATAAAATTTATTTTTAAAATAGTTTTAAAAATTTATTAATTTTGCGAGAGTCAGAGATAGCGTGAGTAGGGGAGGGGCAGAGAGAGAAAATCCCAAGCAGGCTCCGCGCTACCAGCACAGAGCCCAATGTGGGGCTCAAACTCACTAACTGAGATCATGAAGTGAGCGGAAACTTAAGAGTTGGAGCCTTAACTAACTGAGTCACCCAGGTGCCCCTAATCTTCCTTTTCTGAATTCATTTTCTCTTCTGATATGTTTTAGAATTTCTGACTATCTGTCTGCAACATGATCTATGGTTAGCACTACAGAAGAACGTTGGATGTTGTTTTACCTTCGTTAACCTTTACGCTGGGGGTGCCTGAATGGCTCATTCGGTTGAACATCTGACTCTCGATTTTGACTCAGGTCATAATCTCTGGATGGTGAGATCAAGCCCCACTTTGGACTCAGTGCTGAATGTGGAGCCTGCTTGGGATTCTTTCTCTCCCTCTCTTTGCCCCTCCCTATCTCGTGTACACAAGCTGGTGCTCTCTCTCTCAAAATAAATAAGCAATAAAAAGAACACATTCTGTCTTGTAAATTGTCTTATGCTTCAAGTGTGCTGCACGCATGACAACATCTCAAATAAATATGTTCTTTTAAGTTACATATATTTGGTAGTAAACATTTCATGCCCAGTTATAGTCCCAAATCCATTATGATTTCTGGGATTTTTAGGCCCTATCTTCCAAGTTTTGGGGTACTATCGTATTATATAAATAAAAGCATACAGTAGTTATAATACGGTGAACCAGAGCAGTAGTTTCAAACATTGAACCAACATTGCCCCATCAAACTTTCTGCACTAATAGAAATGTTCTCAATCTTCTTTTACTGAGTACAGTATCCACTAGCCACATGTGGCTGTTGAACTTTTAAAATGTGCGTAGTGTGACTGATAAAAGAGAATTTTAATTTGATTTGATTTAACTTGAATGTTAAGGTTAAAATGGCTATGTGTCCAGTGGCTACCATATTGGAAAGAGCAGATTGAATTCCCCATTGTTCTTAAGTGTCGTCTTAACTCATTATCAGTTGAAATCTTAGAATCCCTGCAGCACGAAATTTCATATTCATTTTTGGAATCTTTTAGTTTTGCTATCCCATAAACACACAAGTATAAGCTAAATTCCCCTTTAGCAATGAAATTCTCATTAGGTCAATAAAACTGCTTATTCTTGGCAGTAAAACACACCTTCATATAAACATAGATTATTAATAAGCATTCAGCAAACTTTTCTGGATATTTCTTTGTTGACAAAGTTTTTTTTGTATTGAAGTATAATGGACATGTAACATTATATTCATTTCAGGTGTACAACATGATTCATTATATGTATATATTGCTAAATGTCCACCACAATAAATCTAATTAATTAACATTCATTACCATATGTAGTTAACAAATTTTTTCTTACAATGAGAAATTTTTTTTAGAATTTTTTTTAAGTTTATTATTTCTGAGAGAGTGAGAGAGAGAGAGGGAGAGGGAGAAAGAAAGAGAGAGAGAGAGAGAGAGAGAGAGTGCACAAGCAGGATGGGGCAGAAAGAGAGGGAGACACAGAATCCAAAGCAGGCTCCAGGCTCTGAGCTATCAGCATAGAGCTCAAAGAGGGGCTCCAACCCACAGACTGTGAGTTCATGACCTAAGCCGAAGTTGGATGCCTGATTGTGCTACCCAGGCACCCCTCCATGAGAACTTTTAAGATCTCTCTCAGCAGTTTTCAAATATGCAGTACAGTATTATTATTAATTACAGTCACCATGCTGTATGTTATATTCCCATGAGACAAAGATACTATGTAGTAGAAACTTTTGTTTAACACCATAGTGTAGGGGAGGAAAAATTTTTCTTTGACCCTTTTAGGGTCTTTGGCTGGATGTAAAAAGTAAACTTACAAAGACAGATTAACAGGAGAAAGCATGCAAATTTATTTAATGCAAGTGTTTTAATTTTTTTTAATGTTTATTGTATTTTTGAGAGAGAAAGAGAGAGATAGCATGAGTGGGGGAATGGCACAGAGAGAGAGAGGGAGACACAGATTCTGAAACAGGCTCCAGGCTCTGAGCTGTCAGCACAGAGCCCGACATGGGGCTTGAACTCACTTGGCTAGGTCATGACCTGAACCAAAAGTCAGATGCTTAACTGACTGAGCCACCCGGGTGCCCCTATTTAATGCAAGTTTTAAGTGGCACAGGAGCCTTCATAACGAGTAAGGACGACCTAAAGAAACCATTAAAACTTAATATTTTTATACTACATTTGTTGAAGAGTGTAGAGTTGTGTAGAAGCATAATAGGTCAGAGTATGAGGTTAAGTGTAGTAAAGTGGGGGAAATTTAGTAAAGCCCGTTTTTTAGGACTTTTCTCCATTCTTCATAGATGGGGCTGCTATTTTCCTCCAGGTATAAGGAAGGCCCCTGTCACATAAGGATTTTATGATCTGTTTCAGGAGAGAAGTTTAAGGGTAAGCGAGCATGACCTTCCTGCTTCTGCTGTTTTCTCAGACTCTTTAAGTGTAAAATATTCAGTATGTCAAGGTGCCATACCTTGGAGTGTTGTGTTCTGAGCTCCATCAGTATTTTGTTTTTGTAAACTATGAAGAAGTGCGTAATAAAGTCCTATTGATATTTTAATCATTTCGAGAAACTGAGTTCAAGTGTATCATTATATATTGAGAAGCAGTCTAATGTAATAAGAGCACAGAATCAGTTTTATTATGGAAAAATAGGGATTATAGTATATGTGTTGGAAAGGTATAGCAGGTTGAAATGAGAATATACATATATTTTACCTAAAGAACTTAGCACAGTGCCTGGCATATAAATTGACTAAGAGTAGTCATATTTTTTAAAAGATTGCAGGTGGAATACTTATTGTTGTAAAACATTTTAAGAATATCATATAATTTGAAATAGAACTGTTAGAAGCAGTGCCTTGCCGAGCCATATTGAAACCTGAGGCAATGGGGCGCCTGGGTGGCGCAGTCGGTTAAGCGTCCGACTTCAGCCAGGTCACGATCTCGCGGTCCGCGAGTTCGAGCCCCGCGTCGGGCTCTGGGCTGATGGCTCAGAGCCTGGAGCCTGCTTACGATTCTGTGTTTCCCTCTCTCTCTGCCCCTCCCCCGTTCATGCTCTGTCTCTCTCTGTCCCAAAAATAAATAAACGTTGAAAAAAAAAAAAAAAAAAAAAGAAACCTGAGGCAAAATAGGGGTGTCTGGGTGGCTCAGTTGGTTAAGCATCTGATTTCAGCTCAGGTCATGATCTTACGGTTCATGGATTCGAGCCCCGACTGGGGCTCTGTGCTGAGCTCAGAGCCTGGAGCCTACTTTGGATTCTGTGTTACCCTCTGCCCCTCCTCTGCTTGCACTCTGTCTTTCTCTCTCAAAAATAAATAAACATTAAAAAAAATAAAAAATAAAAAAACCTGAGCCAAAATAAAAAAGTTCATAATACCAATCCTGTGTTTATTTTAAAAATAGTCATTTTGTTCATAAACAGATCATTTTTCAGTGATTTTAATTAAATAATACATTAAAATTTTTAATTTGATTACTGCATTGTTTTGGTGCTTCTTATATTTTGTGCTTGAGGTAATTGCTTCACTGGTTTCAACCTAGTCTTGGCCCTGGTTGGAAGTGATCTATTACTCTAATAGTCATCTGTTCAAAGCAAGAATTTATCATTTTACAAAGAATTGATTACTGATTGGCAGTCTTATTTATTGAAGTAGGTTTTCTTTGGTAATATAATCTTAGACCAGTTGGAATTAACCTATGTGTACACACTGTATTTTTAATAAAATTAGCCTAGAAAATTTTCACTAATTCAGAATTAAACCTTTCCCCCATTTAGTTTGAAACAATGAGATTGGTATACCCTTTAATGAAGCCAGTTTATTCTCTAATGTGTATCCTTACACAAATATAAGACTTTTAAGTTCTTTAGAAAAATTAAAAGGCCAATATTTAATTGGAACAAAATAAACTTGGCATGTACTGGAATTTTGATGTGGAAGATCAAAACTCAGAACTTCCTACTTCCTACTCAAAACTGCATAGAGTCAAATTCTTAATTAAAAAATAGCTCTTACCCGGAAATTAAGGAAATCTTTTTGTTGTATTAGGATTTTTCTAGTTGAGTATAAGCAAGACTCGTCAAGCATGGTTCTTACAGAAGCATATAAGTGGTTATTTAACAGGTCATTTTTTTAAAGTAGGGAAGTACTTGAGTTCATTTGAAATTCAGTATATAAATATATATAAATTTAGATAGTAAAACAATGTTAAATATATTCCATTGGATGTGTGTAAAGGAGAAGATACTTATCTTTGATATATAAATTGTGATAAATGAATTGGAATTATTTGTTTTGAAAAATTGTTGGCTATAATATGTATAACTAAATTTATTTTTATTTGAATATTGCAGTGTCTAAAAATGACTACAAAACGAAGTTTGTTTGTGCGGTTGGTACCATGTCGGTGTCTACGAGGGGAAGAGGAGACTGTAACTACCCTTGATTATTCTCATTGCAGTTTGGAACAGGTTCCCAAAGAGATTTTTACTTTTGAGAAAACTTTGGAGGAACTCTATTTAGATGCTAATCAGATTGAAGAGCTTCCAAAGGTATGTTAATACTATCTTTTAAGAATTACCTTTGGTTTGGGGTGCCTGGGTGGCTCAGTTGGTCAAGTGCATGACTTCAGGTCAGATCATGATCTCACAGTTCCTGGCTTCAAGCCCCACAACCGGCTCTGTGTGCTGACAGCTCAGAGCCTGGAGCCTGCTTCAGATTCTGTGTCTCCTTCTCTCTCTGCCCCTCCCCTACTCGCACTCTGTCTCTCTCTCAAAAATAAACATTAAAAAAAATTTTTAAAAAAGAATTGCCTGTGGTTATTTTTATGCATAGAGATATAATATTCCCAGTGTTGCCATAATGCTGCCAATATATATGTGTTTCCATTGTTTTCTTTGTTTCTTATCTTTTTTTCTGGTTTAATTTTATCTTAGGGTATGCAACACAATTAAGAATTTTGTAAAATAGAATTTTAAACTTTGTGTCTTCAAGCCAGTTGCTTGAATATTTAAGTAAATAATTAAAATTTTATGTTTAATTTCAGTTTTTTATAGCCAGCGAGATAGAGTAAGACTATACAGTTTTGGCAGCCAGTAGATTTAGCTGGACAAATCATTAAAATTAATGTTTTCTTTTTGTAGTTTTTATCAGACATTGGTCTATACTATTGCGATTGAGAATAAATTGTCCTTTTGGTTGTCATATAATATTTTTTGTTATTAAGCAGTTTTTTAGGCGTATTATTCCTTTTGCGACTTAATTTTTTTTTTTTAAGTTTATTTATTTTGCGAGGAAAATATGGATGGGGTGGGGAAGGGAAGGAAGAGAGAGAATCCCAAACAGGCTTCATACTATCAGCGCAAGCCAATCTCACAAATGGAGATCATGACCTGATCTGAAATAAATGGAAGGAAAAATAAGATAAAAACAGAGACGGAGGCAAACCATAAGAGACACTTAAATACAGAGAACAAACTGAGGGTTGCTTGTGGGGTGTTGGATGGGGGGATGGGCTAAATGGGTGATGGGCATTAAGGAGGACATTTGTTGGGATGAGCACTGGGGGTTGTATGTAAGTGACAAATCATTAAATTCTACTCCAGAAGCCATTATTACACTCTATGTTAACTAACTTATATTTAAAAAAAAAAAAAAAGAGTCGGATGTATAGCCAACTGCAATAGATTTAATTGTTAGAATGTTTTACCACCCAAACAGTAGTGTTTATCACAACTGTGTAGAGAGGCACTGATGGTTCATAAATATGTGTGGCATTTCCAAAAAGCAAACTATGATTTGCACTGGCAGATTTAGAAGATAAAAATAGGAGACACCCAGTGAAATTATAATTTTTTTTATTACGTTTCTTTATTTTTGAGAGGCAGAGAGAGACAGAGCATGAGTGGGGGGAGGGGCAGAGAGAGAGGGAGACACAGAATCTGAAGCAGGCTCCAGACTCTGAGCCGTCAGCCCAGAGCCCGACACAGGGCTCCAACCCACAAACCGTGAGATCATGACCTGAGCTGAAGTAGGACACTCAACCGACTGAGCCACCCAGGCACCCCTGAAATTATAATTTTTAGATGAATGGTGAATAATTTTTTAATGTAAGTGTTTTATGCAATAAATAGGACATGCTTCTACTAAAAATTATTATTTCCTGAAGTTCGAATTTCATCTGGCAACCCTAACTTGAAATAGAATAGAAAGTAGAGTGTGTTGCATGTGTCCATTGATGCATGAAATATTTGTGTTAAATGTCTCTGTGTGTACATACTGGATGGCAGTCCTTTGAAAAAGGCTTTTCTTTCGGTGGCCACTAGTAAAAATATTTTGAAAGCTAGTGCCATCCAAGCTTGTCTTATAAAGAAATCTGTGTATGGCTAAGGATAAAATATTAAAGATTGCAGTTGTATGTTTATAAATTACTTCCCTAGGTTGTAATAAGGTGCTTTGTAAATTATTTTTTCCTTATATAGTTCTTTAGAAAATAATTTATCTTCCTTTTGTTATTTTGGAAAACTTGAAAATCTAAGAGTAGTCTCTTTCTGTAATAAGTACTAGTAGGGTCTCAGTCTGAGGATTGAGGGGAAAAGAGAGGCTTGCTATGAAAGTGCAAATAACTGAACCACTTAAGCATAACTTACCATTTTTAGAAGAATGCTCTTCTCAAATAGGGCTTATTCAGTGCCATCCTGATTAACAGTTTTTTGTTTGTTTTTCTAAACACTTTAACATTTTAAGAACAGTTGTAGGTTCACAGCAAAATCGAGATTTCTCATATACCTACACTGTTCCCACACATGCATAGCCTCCACCATTGTCAACATACTCTAGCAGAGTGGTGCTTACATTAAAATTGATGAACCTATGTTGAAAAATTATGATCACCCACAGTCCATAGTTTGCAGTATGGTTATACATTTATGGGTTTGGACAAATGTATAATGAAATGTTTCCATGATTGTGGTATCATACAGAGTATTTTCATTGCCCTAAAAATTCTCTGTGCTCCATATAGTCTCTAGTTTTTAGGTATGGAAGTTAGAAGTGACCCATTTACCTACACTTCTGGTTGAATGTATTTTACTTAAAATATATTTTATTTAAATAAATATATTGTATTTTAATGTATTATTGTGATTTTAGCATAATAGGATATTTGTTCCCTTATTTTTTTGTTTTCCCAAATCAGAACGTGTTTTTGTTTTTTAGCTTTGTTTGTTTGTTTTTGTTTTTATGAGACAGGGAAAGAGAGAATTACAAGCAGGCTCCATGCTGTCAGCACAGGGCCCAACTTGGGGCTCGATCTCACAAACCATGAGATCATAACCTGAGCTGAAATCAAAAGTTAGGTGCTTAACCGACCGAACCACGCAAGTCCCCCTATTTTGAATCATTTTAAATCCATTGTACTTATTTGGATTTAATTTTTATAAACTTTCCTTTTGGAATAAGGATGTTTGAAATACAAGTTTCAAACTTTAGCTTATTTAATAGCCACTTATTCTTTACTACTTTAACCAAGAATACAGCCATATAATTGTTCTTATTAAGTGCATTTTGCTTAGGGCTGAAGTGTGAATATGTAAATGATTGAGTAGTTCAGTTGTGTTCAGATCTATAATAGCAGGAAACAATTAGAGATCTTTCTTGGTATTTATGTAGATACAATTCATTCAGTTTTAGTTACACTAATATTTTTTTTGTATAAATGTTAATAAAATATTTAAGGAAACTTAAATAATCAAAAACTTTTCTTTCCTTGTTTCACTAGCAACTTTTTAACTGTCAGTCTCTACATAAACTGAGTTTGCCAGACAATGATTTAACAACGTTACCAGCATCTATTGCAAATCTCATTAATCTCAGGGAACTGGATGTCAGCAAGAATGGTAAGATTTTTCCCCCCCTGACTTATGTGGGAACACGTTATTTTGTTAAGATTTCTATTGTGTGTTAACAAACAAAAATATAAAATTTAAAAGTATTATTGTATTAGCTTCTATATATGTATATATAATTTACATATATGGTAGCTTAAAGCACTATGGAGAATAAATGTAAAAAATTTTAAATGACTTTTTAATTAAAATGTTATGGATACATGCATATACATATTTATATATCTTTACCTTTATATATTTATAAATATTCACTGTCCTTTTGTTTGTAATGATGAGAAACTACTAACAACTGTAGTGTTCATTGTTCATGACACTGTTTGGTACATAGAGTGGAATCTAATGTAGCTCTATCAATACGGACATGAAATATTTACGGTATAGTCTTAACTGTTTAAAAAAATGTTGTGCAACATTAGAAATGAATTGAACATCTTTTTTTTTTTTTTTCAACATTTATTTATTTTTGGGACAGAGAGAAAGAGCATGAATGGGGGAGGGGCAGAGAGAGAGGGAGACACACAGAATCGGAAACAGGCTCCAGGCTCTGAGCCATCAGCCCAGAGCCTGACGCGGGGCTCAAACTCAGGGACCGCGAGATCGTGACCTGGCTGAAGTCGGACGCTTAACCGACTGTGCCACCCAGGCGCCCCGAATTGAACATCTTTAAATCTTTATTGAGAGACCAGTTTTTGCCAAGTACTTTATTAGGACCTAGGATTACATTTAATGATGAGAAATAAAAGGACATGGTGACTGTTCTCCTGCTGCATACAGTTTTGGTTTAGTACGTTTAGTTTGATATAGACTGAAAACATCGGGGAAAATACATTCCAAAATGTTAAGTGCTTATCTTGTCTGAGAGAGACAAGTAGATACTTGAAAATTTTAGAATGAGCATGTATTTATTACATAATTACAAAAACAAATCACAAGACAGTAAATGCTAAATGGTCTGTCAAAAGATAAGACTTCAACGAACACTAAATACCAAGTCATATTCATATAATTCTTTGTAACATTTGGAGAAAATCTTTATAAACGAGGTCCAAAAGTTAGTGCAGTAGCACCAGTAAATGCCTAGCAATCCTATTCCATAGCTCTTGGTTGCAGAGTTACTTTTTGTCTTGATGATATGAATATCCAGGAGTAATCCTTCCAACATATCAATTCCACGTTTTAGGACTCATTATGAAAACCACATTAGGACCGATTAAAAAGATCATCCTCTTTTCACAATTAACAGTTAACTTGGAATTAATTAACGATGGTGTCTACCCATTGCCATAAAAAAAATACTTAAAAGTCAATAAATACATTTACTGCATGCCTTGATATGCTAAGCCCTAATTATCTAGTGCTCATCCCAAAAAATGCTCTCTTCAATACCCATCACCCACCCTCCCCTCCCTCCCACCCCCCCATGAACCCTCAGTTCTCAGTTTTTAAGAGTCTCTTATGCTTTGACTCTCTCCCACTCTAACCTCTTTTTTTTTTTCTTCCCCTCCCCCATGGGTTTCTGTTAAGTTTCTCATGATCCACATAAACAAGTTTTAATTTTTAAGATTGTTATTGAATCATTTAACTTTATGGTTAAATTTTTCTGTTATATGAAAAAAAATCTGTGTTTAAAAAAATTTTTTTTTTTAAATGTTTATTTATTTTTGAGAGAGACAGAGACAGGATGTGAGTGGGTTAGGGGCAGAGAGAGAGGGAGACAAAGAATCCGAAGCAGGCTCCAGGGTCTGAGCTGTCAGCACAGAGCCCGACGCAGGCCTCAAACTCACGAGCTGTGAGATCATGACCTGAGCCGAAGTCGGACACTCAACTGGCTGAGCCACCCAGGTGCCTCAAAAAAATATGTTTTAAATAAAAATTTAGAATTTTTCCTTTAGATTGGATTCATTTATATCCTGTTTTTCTTCAATTTATTTCAAAAATTTCGTAGTCAAAATAAAAGCCTATGTAAGAATTGACAGAACGCTCATGGTTTCACCCACCATTAGCATTTTGCCATATTTGCTTTCTTTCTTTTTTAAAAATACGAATTTTTGAATTTAATGTTCAAGGAAAAGATATATTGTTGCTTATATAAAATTTCTTTTTAGTAAACTTACTTAACATTTTAGGTTGCAGACATGAACTTTACCATTAAATACTGGAAGTAGCATTTCTCAAGAACTTGGAAATCCTTACATATAACCATAATATCATTATCACTTTCAAGAAATTTGACATTACATTTTCCCTCTTGCCTAAAAATGCCCCTTTTAGCTATTTCCTCCCCCACCTCCAAAGTTAAAGATCACATAGCGTTCAGTTGTGTCTCTTTGATCTTTTAAAATCAGGAATAGTTTGCCCATCTTTTTGTGTTTTTCATGACGTTGCCATTTTGAAGAGTTTAGGTCAGTTGGTTTTTAATTTGTGTGACTTTTCCCATCATGGTTATATTTAGGTTAAATAGATTTCCTCAGCTTGAAACTTCTCTTTAAGGGCAGTTTGAAATTAGTTTCAATTCCTGGTGCTTAGTAGAATGACAAGTATTGCCTGATAAATTTCAAAGTAAATGAACTTAATCCATTGCTTTTGTAGCTCTCCATATGCTGGTAGTTAAGTCAGCTCCATAGTATTCTAGAATTGTGACAGTAGAAGTCATTAAATGTAACCTCCATCCTAAAGGGCTATGTTTTCTACTTTTTGATCTTTTTAAATGGGAGATGTTAAGGTATAAGGAAAGAGACCTGACTATTACTAATACAATTGTATGCACCTGGGAAAGGCTGGTAAATTGATGCCACAATCATGGTATGAAAATATAGTTGGTTTGGGGCACCTGTGTGACTCAGTTGGTTAAGCGTCCGACTTAGGCTCAGATCATGCTCTTGTGGTCTCTGGGCTCAAGCCCCACGTGCTGAGCTATCAGCACAGAGCCTGAACCTGCTTGGATTCTGTGTCTCCCTGTCTCTCTGCCCCTCCCCTGCTCTGTCTCTCAAAATTAAATAAATGTTAAAAAAAATTAAAAAAAGAAAATATTACTTGGCTCAATAATGAACATATACCTCCTGAAAATGCATTAACCCCAGGTTTATTACTCTGAATTGAGAATGGTGTGATTATGGTCCTGCAGAATCCTTAAATCAATATTTAATTTAACTTAATATAATTTAATTTAATTGAATCCTATTTTATTTTATGTTATTTTAAAATATTTTTTTATTATTTATTTTTGAGAGAGAGAGACAGATCATGAGTGGGGGAGGGTCAGGAAGAGAGGGAGACACAGAATCTGAAGAAGCTCCAGGCTCTGAGCTGTCAGCACAGAGCCCAACTCAGGGCTCAAACTCACAAACCATGGGATCATGACATGAGCCAAAGTTGGACACTTAATGGACTGAGCCACCCAGGTGCCCCTTAAATCAGTGTTTTAGACTTTTGTGCAACTTTTAAAAGTAATGTGTTTGAGTTATGGCAACCCATTGGACTGTAGTCTCTCTCTCTCTCTCTCTCTCTCTCTCTCTCTCTCTCTTTTAATGTTTATTTATTTTGAGAGAAACAGGGAGGGGCAGAGAGAACAAGAGAGAATCCTATGCAGGCTCCACGCTGTCAGTGCAGAGCCTGACACGGGGCCTGATCCCACAAACTGCTAGATCATGACCTAAGCTGAAATTGGATGTTCAACCAAGTGAGCCACCCAGGCACGCCCCCCCCCTTTCTTTTTTTTCAGCCGTTTCTTGCTGCTTATATTGAAAACCTGTTTTATACAATTCCATCATCTTGTGAGTGTTCTTTTTATGACTAAAGTCATATGACTTTATGAATCTTCCTTTTATGACTAAAGTTTTGGTTTATTGTTAGCTTTTTAAAGAAAGAAAAAGCTCACCAAGCTGCTATCCCAAGTCATTGCAAACAGCAACTAGTGTTCGAGAAGTTCTTATCTCTTGTGTTCAAATGGCCTTTCCTTCTTGAGAAGACTAATGGTGATGATGATTAAAATATTCTGCCAGAGTAATTGATTGGGGATGCTGGTTGGGAAGGGGAGATAAAAGAAATGAAGACTGCCTACTTGTTAATTCATCTGTTTGAGCACATGGAATAGAAAGCCAGAAAATTGTAAGAAAACCAGAGAAACCAGAAAGAGTAGTTCAGATCTTTCTGATACGGGAATGCTAGAGAGGTTAAATAAGGCCTTTCTTTTTAATTGAGTCCAAAAACCCAGGAAGAATGAATTGAAAGTTCACGGTGAAAACAGAAAGCAGTTCATTGAACCTGAGAAAATATGATTGGGGACCAACTGCTGGCAAAGGCTCTTCACTTTAAGTTCAGAGAAGTTAAATTGATGATGAGGAAAATTACAGATGTCTTGGGAAGTCATTTTAAGATAAAAAAAAGAAGAAAAACCATGTGTTAAACTAACCTGGAACTTAAAAATATTTAGACCAGTGATCACTTGTCATTGCCAAGTATGTTAATGATGTAGACTGTAACTGGGGGTGCACTCACTGTGCCTTACCATGGGCCTTATCACTCATGTTATATACCTTGTCAAATCATACATATATTATCCCTTGATCGGTATAATTATTTGAGTTTGCAGTTCCTGGTTTTGACTGTTTTGAATGGAACTCCCTATTATATTCTGTGCTGTTTATTACCATAGCATTTCAAGTGCAGTAACATTAAGGAGCCACTATTAACTTATATTCTGTAATTAGGACATTGGAATATTGATGCCCTTTCAGCAGAGATCACCAGAAACTCACCTGTGGTTGAACAGTTTGGGTTTATTACTTGATGCAGTGAGTAAAAACCCATACTGTGGGAATCTAAGTGGTGTCTCAAGGTATTAAAAATAAAGACTTGGGGCGCCTGGGTGGCACAGTCGGTTAAGCGTCCGACTTCAGCCAGGTCACGATCTCGCGGTCCGTGAGTTCGAGCCCCGCGTCACGCTCTGGGCTGATGGCTCAGAGCCTGGAGCCTGTTTCCGATTCTGTGTCTCCCTCTCTCTCTGCCCCTCCCCCGTTCATGCTCTGTCTCGCTCTGTCCCAAAAATAAATAAATGTTGAAAAAAAAAATTAAAAAAAAAAATAAATAAATAAAAAATAAAGACTTATTACAGGATTTGAGCTTTTGTTTGGTGATTTGGGGGAGGGTTTAGAATATGAGGTTTTACTCTGGACACAATGCTGTCAAGAAGTAGAGGTAGCTCTATAATTGGGAATTAGAATAAATCTTACCTGTTAGGGAGGGCATATTACAGCAAGGCTAAAATTGTAATTGGTAAAGAAACAGCAGTCACTCAACAGTTGGGAGAAGGGGTTGTTTGATATTTTGTGTTTTGGACGACGTTCATATTTGTTCAGATGTAATTACATTTGATTGTGTTTGTTCAGACATGATGATGGTTGACCCTTGAACGATGTAGGAGTTAGGAGCACCAACCCTGTACACTGTTGAAAATCTGTGTATAACTTTTGGTTCCCCTCAAACTTAACTATGCTAGTAGTCTACTGTTGACAAGAAGCCTTACCCCTAACATACATTATGTATATATAATAAACATAACATACAACATATTTTGTATATGTCTTATATGACGTATTATTACAATAAAGTTGGTGAAAAAATGTTATTAAGAAAGTCATAAGAGAAAACACATTTACAGTACTGTAAGAAACATCCTTGTATAAGTGGACATGCACCATTCAAACCCATGTTGTTTGAAGGTTAACTGTACAAATTTGCTGTTGTCTTGATCTTTCATGGTCATAGAGTGGCCTGGTCTGATGTTGATACTCTTTGAAATTACTTAGTTTAACAAGAGAATACCAAGACTTCTCTTTGAATGCCAAGTAGATGGTTCATAGTAAGACACAGGACTAGCTCATAGTACCAGGCCAGCTCCTAGATGTCAGGAGGTATATGCTCTGTCCCAGCAGTAGAGAAAGAGTTCTTCTGTAATCAAGCAATAGTAAGATAAAGAGGACAGCCACATTTTGTAACATCTAATCTAGTCTTTTTCATTTACTAAGTTTGAGCAACAGAGTCAAATTCTTATATGACAAAGAAGGAGCAGTATTCAATTGGAAATGAAAAAGGAACAGATATTTGAAATTGTTAGAGAATTAAGAAGTAACTCATGATAAAATTCAGGTTCTGCATACTTTAAGGATAAAATGAGCCATCTTTGAAGACTGGCTAACATAAGCTTTGAGAGTAGGCCTCCTTGAGACAGTGACATGAGCAAGGACTTGAGAAGTTAGCCATGTAGGTATCTAAGGTAAGAAGTACCAGAAAGGGAACAACCAGTGTAAAGTTTGTAAGGTGCAAGTGTCCATAATATGTATGGGAAACAGAAGGCAAGGGTAACTAAAAGATAGTAAGCAAGATGGGAGAGCGAGAAGAGTAGTGGTCAGAGAGTGAGAGCCTCGTAGGTAATAGTATGTTCTTTGACATTTACTCTCAGTGATATGGAATCATTTGGAAAGCTTTGAGCAGATCAATCAGAGCATGATCTGATTTGTATTTTAAAGATTTATGCTGGTCATGTGTGGAAACATTGTGGGTACAAGGGTGAAAAGTAACCAGTTGGGATGTTATCTCTGATGATAGTGATAGAAGCAGTGAAATGTGGACAGACTCTAGATGTCTTGAAGGTTGAGTCGACAAGATTTTAAGATGGGTTGCATGTGGAACCCAAGATAAGAGGTAAAGATGACCTCAGTGGTATTGATCTATGCAAGTGGAAGGATAGAGGTGCTGACGGTCGAAAAGGGGTCATCTGTGGGAGTTGCAGTTTTTAGTGGAAAAAATCAGGTCATTTTTGGACACGTTTTATTTGAAATAAGATACCTAGTTATTCACAGGGGTCAGGAGTTCTCAGTCAAGAGGGAACTGTGCTAGCTCTTCATATATGGGAGTTGTCAGCACAGAGATGGTATATACAGCTGGAGATTAGAAATAGTAGCCAAGGCCTTGTGTGTGAAAGACAAGACACCCAAAGAATGAGCCCTGGGGGGCAACCCAACATTAAGAGACCTAGAAGAAGAGAGGAAAGGTGCAAAAGATCCTGCGAAGGAAGACTCCTGAGGAAGGAAATAAACTGGTGGGGTGAAAACTTTTTTTGGGGGGGGGGGCTCAGTTTTAGCTTCTCAAGAAAAGGGACCTTGTCTTGGTATCTACAGTCTTTAGCATAGTGTCTTACACTGTGTGCAGTTGGTACATATTTGCTGAATAATACAAAGTATAGGTAATTTCAGGGTGGCCCATATTTTGTTTGAGATACCTAAGCAGTATGTAAAAGGCATTTGAAAATTCTTTTTTGAAGTTAAGGAGAGGGCAGGGTACCAGAGATACAGATTTGGAACCTGTAGGGATTGAAGTCATAGTAAATGCAATGCTAGCAATTTATACAAGTAGAAAAGTATTTCAAAAGTAATTCAAAAGTATTTCAAAAGTAATTGTTTATGGAAAAATTATTACTATGTATCTGAAAGCTGAAGATGATTTAGAATTACTAATTTCATAGATAAAGATTGGTTACTTTTTATAAACCTCAAGCTATGGAATAAAGTACTTTAAATTTTTAAAAATATAAAATATATGTTTATTTGTGGAAGATGATGAAAACATTACTTTTCCATGAAATATTAAAATTATAGAAATCTAATATAGAACTCTTGAAATTATTCTTTCTCCACATAAAAGTTTAGATCAGTAGAACATACCAAACTAATTGGTCTTTTTTCTCCTTAGTAGACTTGATCATGTACTAAAAATATTATAGCTCTTGGATAATATCTTTTATATAGACAGTTTCATGACACTTTAAGGACTTAAAAAGGCCAAAGAAATGAGATATTTAGCTAAGTTTTCAAATGAAGTGGGTGCTAATGAAAACTGTGGAATGCCCTTCCCCTGCCACTCCTCTAAATGTGGAATGTTTTATTTTAAAAATAAGTATTTGATAAGAATAATAAAAAAAAGTATCCCCCAAGTGGGATGCTCTGCAGATACTCAAAGTTACTTCAGTATTTGAAAATGAATTCGTATAATTCACCACATCAATAGCCATATAATTAACTCAGTAATTGCATTCCTTGGTGTTTACAGAAGAGAAATGAAATGTATGTTTATGGAGTGAATTGTTTTAACAGATGTTCATTGCACCTTTTTCCTAATATTCCAAACCCTTTGTCTTTTTTGCCCTTTTCTTCCGTGTCTCCCACTTCTGGCCCCTGAGCACCGCATCTACCTTGGAAACCCTGCTGCCACCCCCATACAATTTTTTTTTTGAAAATTTTATTTTTTATATTATTTTTTAAATTTACATCCCAGTTAGTTAGCATATAGTCAATTTTTTTTTAATGTTTGTTTATTTTTGAGAGCAAGAGCAAGAGCTAGCACTGCAAGTTGGGGAGGGGCAGAGAGAGAGGGAGACCGAGGATCCGAAGTGGACTCTGTGCTGACTTTAGCACTGAACCATGAGATCATGACCTGAGCCAAAGTCGGACGCTTAACCAACTGAGCCACCCAGGCACCCCCAAGTTTTTTAAAGTATAAAGTCATTTTAGCAAAGGGGTACTGTTTTAATCTATTAAAGTGTTTTTAATGTGTCCTCAACAGAATTACCACTTGAGACAAATTATTTGTCTCACATTATTTAAAGAACTGACAAGAATTTAACTTCTAAAGAACATGATTCAGTAACCTTAAATATTTTGTTGTTGTTGTTGCTTGAGAGAGAGAGAGAGAGAGTGAGCTCAAGCCAGGAGTCGCAGAGGGAGAGGGACAGAAAGATTCTCAGTACAGAGCCCAGACTCGGGGCTCAATGTCAGGACTGTGAGATCAGGACCTGAGCCAAAATCAACCTGAGCCAAAATTCAGGAGTTGGGCGCCCAACTCTCTGAACCACCCAGGTACTCCTTACATATTTTGTATGTAAATGAATGAGAGAAAAGAAGGAAGAAAATTAGTGTAGGGGCGCCTGGGTGGCGCAGTCGGGTAAGCATCCGACTTCAGCCAGGTCACGATCTCGCGGCCCGTGAGTTCGAGCCCCGCGTCTGGCTCTGGGCTGATGGCTCAGAACCTGGAGCCTGTTTCCGATTCTGTGTCTCCCTCTCTCTCTGCCCCTCCCCCGTTCATGCTCTGTCTCTCTCTGTCCCAAAAATAAATAAACGTTGAAAAAAAAAAAATTAAAAAAAAAAAGAAAATTAGTGTAAAAAAATAGGGATGTTATGGGTAGTAAGTCAAATTTAGCAAATGTTTGTTGTGCAAAAAGGTAAAATATACTAAATAGTTATAAGTGCTTTGAATAGAAAATCTAAGCAACGTGAATAAAACCTCTTAGTGGTAACAGAAGAAACACAGATACTGATTCATTGTATACATACACTAAAATGTATAATCGAGGTGTTAAATTTCTAGGTAAAAGGGATGCTTTGTAGATCAGTATTTCCAATTTGTGACTTCAAATAGGGTTAAGTTTTTATTTAACCATTAAGAAAATTCTTGTCCCCCATTATCTCCAAAAGCAAAATTCTCACATTCCTATTGCTACCATTTTATTAAAAAGTAACTTTTCACTCAAAAGAAAAAGAGTGAATAGTATAAAGCCACTAAATTTTAAAACTTAGATGAAATGAAAAATAAATTTCCAGAATCAACTCAAGAAGCAGAAAACTTGAAAAGACCAGTGAATACAGTATTAAATTGGGTAGTCAGAAAAACCACCAAGCCTACTTTTAAGAGCAAGTTTGACTAAACCTTCATGGAATTTGGATAATCCCTTATTTATAAAAAACTATCATGTAGATTAGGATAGTGGGAGAAAGTAAACAACTCTATAAGGGTAAAATATACTTTGATAACAAAACTAGGTAAAGACTGTTTGGGGCACCTGGGTGGCTCAGTTGGTTACGTATCCAACTCTTGATATTGGCTCAGGTCTTCATCTCGGGGTTATGAGTTCAAGGCCCACATTGGGCTCCATGCTGGGCATGAAGCCTACATATGTAACGTACATGCATACATAACAAAAGTATTAAAAAAAAATGGACCATTTACATTGCAATGCTGGAAATCCTATGCTGGGATGACAGGAATCACTCTGCCATAGATCTCATCCTCCATCAGGCTAGCCCAAGTGATCCCAGCCGTGTTCTCACAGAGCAATAAGATGAGTCTGAGAGGGAGTGGAAATTATCCAGAACTTATTTAAACCCTTGATTTCATCCACTCTGTTAATGTTTTATGGTCAAAGCTGAACACATGGCTGAGCCCAGAATCAGGAATAGGGAAATTATACTTAATATTTTGATGGAAAAAGTTGAAACACCACATTGTAGAGAGTGAGATAGGGAGCAAAATCCATCAGTGCAATCAATCTATCACACATATCTAGAAATGAACTTTACAGAAAATGGGCTGTACAATCTAAATGGAAGAAAAGCATAAAACTATGGAATAGATCAGTAGAAGGATCTAAAAGAAAAGATTGTCTAGAAACATAACCATGAGAGAATTTGGAATATGACAGAGGTGCCTCTAGAAATCAATGGAATAAGGAAAACAACTATTTTGTAAGCATTAGAACAATGTTTTGTTTTGTTTTGTTTTGAATGTTTGTTTATTTTTGAGAGAGTGAGTGGGGGATGGGGACTCAGGATCCGAAGCCAGCTCCTTGCTGCCAGCAGTGAGCCCAATGCAGGGCTCCAAGTCAAGAACCACGAAATCGTGACACAAGCCAAAGTCTCAAATGACTGAGCCACCCAGGTGCATCTGGAACAATGTTTTTATATGAGAAATAGAACAAACAAAGGTATTCTTCATAGTATGTGCTAAAATAAATTGCAAAATGAATTAAGGCTAATAGTACAAGAAACAAGTTACGATTAACAGAAAATGTAGGAGAGTATTTTTATGACTTCGAGATAGAAAAGATAACTCGTTCAAGATATAAGAAGCATAGTAGTAAGGGAATGAAATTTCAATATGACAAAATAGGTAAATAAAAACACATGACAATGTGTGAGAAAAACTTGCTGTACTAATATTTCTAAAGAATGGTTACAGTCAATAATGAAAAGATAATCCAGTAGAAAAATGTGTAGTAGACAAGGTGTTCAAGAAGAAAGAAAAAATGATCACTAAACACATGAAAAGGTATTGGGCATCATTAGAAAATACCTAGAAAGTATATTCAGTATCACTAGAAAATATCAAGAACATACCTAGCTTTAATTTAAATTTAAATTTATATTATTGCTGGTGAGGTTCAACCCCTTACATTGGCATTTAAAGATAATAGTGGATGTCAACAAGAATATGTGTAAATAGGGGCACCTGGGTGGCTTGTTTGGTTAAGCACCCAACTCTTTTGATTTTGGCTCGGGTCATCATCTTGCAGTTTGTGAGTTTGAGCCCCGCTTCAGGCTCCACGATGGTGGCATGGAGCCTGCTTGGGTTCTTCTCTCTCTTCCTCTCTTTCTCTCTGCCCCTCCCCTCTTGTGCTTGCACAGGTGTTCTCTCTCTCTCTCTCTCTCTCTCTCAAAAATAAGTTAATGAACTTTAAAACAAAAATAGAATATGTATAGATGCTGTGGTATGAAACTTGGCATTGCCACCCTGGAGAGGAGTTTGGAAGTATCTGGTGACGTTGATAACTGCCATGTCCAATTCAAGTAGTAAAGAAAGAGAAAGCAAAGGTTCTCCCTTCAAAACCCAAGAGCTCACTTTACGTTAGCCAATTTGACAATATATTAACAAAAACAGAAAAAAAAGAGCATGTATTTTTAGTGGTAGGCTGGTAAATAAACTTCTAAAGATAGATAAATACATGTTAGCCTGTTTGAAATTGTCTGTGTATTCTCAGTTTTGTTGATTTTTTTTTTCATTCTTTTTTTTCTCCCATGTTTCAGATTGGCTAATTTTTGTTGCCATGACTTCTGGCTCACTGAAATTTTCTCCTACAGTGTCTAGTCTTTTTTTCTTTTTTAAAATATGTTTATTTTTGAGAGAGTGTGAGAGGGAGGGTGGGAGATGGGGGACAGAAGAGAGGGAGAGGGAGAGGGAGAGAGAGAGAGAGAGAGAGAGAGAGAGAATCTGAAGCAGGCTCTGGGCTCCGAGTTATGAGCACAGAGCCCGACACGGGGCTTGAACCAACAAACCTCGAGATCGTGACCTGAGCTGAAGTCAGATGCTTAACTGCTTAATTGAGCCAACCAGGCACCCTGTGTAATCTTCTTTTAATCCTGTCCTGTGGATTTTTCATTTAGATAGTTTATTTTTCATTTGTGAAGTTTCTGTTTATTTCTTAAATAATGTACCATTTTGGGGCACCTGTGTGGTTCGGTTGGTTAAGCGTCTGACTTTAGTTCAGGTCATGATCTCGCAGTTCATGAGTTCAAGCCCCACGTCGGGCTCCGTGCTGACAGCTTGGGGCCTGGAGCCAGCTTCTGATTCTGTGCCTCCCTCTCTCTCTCTCTCTGTCCCTCCACCACTCACTCTCTGTCTCTCTCTCTCTCAAAAATAAATAAAGATTAAAAATAAAAAATAGATAATGTTCCATTTTTCCCCCTTTAAGAATAGTAACTGTTTTGAAGTCCTTTTGTGTCTGAGTCTGTTTTTAGTAACTGAGCAGTCGTAATCTTTTATAGTGAAACATTTCAAGCATTCACAAAAGTAGAATAATAGAATAAGCCTGTATACCTATCAATTTCAGCATTATCAGTATCTTAAATACCTCCTACTCTACCTCCATCCATACCTCCTATTTTGCCATCTCTGATTGTTTGAAAGCAAATCGTGGATAACCTTTTTCATACATAAGTGTGTCAAGATGAAATCACTCTATTGCCATACTTAAACCCAGCTAACAGTAATTCCTTAATATCATAAGATATCCATCATTGCTTATATTTGCTGATTTGGAGATTTACATGAACTCTATAAATTTCAGCAAGAGTAAAAGTTCCTAAAACTGAAATTGAGAAAATGAATTATTTTGACTGTTAGAGAAATTGAATTTGTAATAAAAACAATGGTACTAAAACCTTCCCATAGGAATCATTGAGCCCAGATTTCTTTAATTGAAATTTTTATTGAGATATTTGTAAATGCATGTACAGTTCTAAGAATTATAGAGTAATCCTATGTACTTGTTACCTAGTTTCCCCAATGGTAACTTTTTGTAATATTCTAGAACAAGATAGATACTGACATTGATACAGTCTCCCAGTTGTACTCTTGGGTCTCTTACCTGAGTAGCTCTCAATCTTCCTTTTGTCTTTTTTGACCTTGATAGTTTTAAAGTTAGTTGCCAGTTCCACAGTGGAATTTCCCTAAATTTGGATTTGTTTGATGTTTGCTTATGATTAACTTCATGTTACATATTTTTGGCAAGAATATGAGAGTAATGATATTATTGCATCTTCTCAGTGCATCTTAGATTAGGTGCCACATGATGATGCTGGTAACTAGTGATGCTAACTTTGAAGCAGTTTAGGACGGTGCCTGTGAGATTTCTTCACTATAATTGCTCTATTCCTTTTATGATTAGTAAGTATCTTTTTTGGAGAAACTTTGAGACTATATTAATATCCAATTTTTCATCAATATTTTACCCACTAATATTATATGAATTTTGACTGGACAGTTATTACTGCACTATTTGCCAGTTGGTGATTTTGTGCCATTCATATTTCATCACCTGAAATCCTGTGTTTGGCACTGTGGTAAACTTGCTTAGTTAGAATGATATAGTGACGAGGATGTGTGGGTGGCTCAGTTGGTTAAGCATCTGACTTTGGCTTGGGTCACGATCTCACAGTTCATGGGTTCAAGCCCTGTGTCAGTCTCTGTGTTGCCAGCTCAGAGCCTGCAGCTTGCTTCGGATTCTGTGCCTCCTTTTCTATGTGTTCCTACCCTGCTCACACTCTGTCTGTCTCTCCAAAACAAATAAACATTAAAAAATTTTTTTTTAAAAAGAATGATACAGTGATGAAGTTGAAAGAAGTTTAAATGATCTTTTAGTGTCAACCATGTGGAATAATCATACTGTGTCATTACAGGAATGAATCTTACAAACAGAGTTTTTGGAATATTTGAAAAAGATTTCACATTCTTTTAGTTTGGATTACAACATTGCTACTTAAAGTTTGTGGGTTATTCACAAATTATTGTTAATATATTTTTGCAGAGATAGTTTGTGAAAATAAGAGTAAGTGCTTAGAAAGCTTACTGTAATTTGACTTGTCACAACATTTGTATGGTATTTTACAGAAATTTTGCTCAGCAGCTGCCTTATGGCATATCTGCTGTCATATCAAACATAGATTTTTTTTTTTTAACCTCTTCTATCTTCAGCTTTGTTTTCAGTTTTGTCCTTACATATATACATATGTTAGGGGCCACCTTAGTTTGGAGCCCAGCATTAAAAAAAGTAATTCATCTTTGTACAGCAGAAAAATAGGTAGATTGCTAAGTGTTCTGCATTTTGTATCCTTCACATCATCAAATAGAGAAGGTATTAACTAATTTTCAGAAGAACTCAAGGAAAAAAAGGCAGGTAAAATTAGTAATTGACAGTTATAAAGAGGCACATGAAAAAAGATGAAGAGAAAAGAAAGAAATCGTTGTAGAGGTAGTTCTATTAGATTGATGTTGGTGTCAATTTATCTAGATCCTACTTAGTTGGTAAATTTTGAATCTGCAAGGTATATGGTAATTTTATGTTATTATTTTATCTTTTATAAAAGATCCTTTTAATTTGATTATTGATTATCTGTTCATTTTCTAGGAATACAGGAATTTCCAGAAAATATAAAAAATTGTAAAGTTTTGACAGTTGTGGAGGCCAGTGTAAACCCTATTTCCAAGTAAGTTCTCAGTTGAGTTATAAGTTACTTTTGTGAATAAAACATCTATGAGATAGTAGTAGAAAATTGCTTTCTATATTTTAATGATTAGTTGATATCAGCCTTAAATCTGTACAAAATTTTAATGTTAGATTAAAAAGAAACCTCTTAAGTATTTTTTCTAAACCCATATTTTACAAAAGTAAATTAGACATCCAAACAGATAACGCAGGTGTTTTGTTCCAGGTCTCGCAGATAGTTTGTATCAGAAACGAGGCTAGAATCCAGGTCTCCTTGTTCAATGATATTTGCACATTGTAAGAATATCTTCACTTGCAAATCAGCTGTGCAGCACATTAAAACTTTCGAAAATAATAAAAGACAGTGAAAGATCAAGAAGGTAAAAACAACACAAAACCATGTGATTGGTTACACCGTATACCAGAGGTCATAAATATTCTTTTATGATGGTAGTGGCTATAAATAGAACGCTTTCCTGACACCAAAACTGTTAAATTTTGCAAAAATGGAATGGTGAAACAAAAGATGAATAGAGCATAGCTTAATATAGCTAAGTCGAACACTAAAACCAACTTTCATGTATTACAGTACTGTATTTAATGAGTTTTTCTGAACAGTGATGCTTCATTTGCTATGGTAGATGAAGGAGTGTGATGTAGGAGAGAAACAAGATCAGTCAAAGACTCTGGGATGTCTCACTGCAAGAGAATTTTGTACTTGTTAAAATCCAGGAAAAACATGTACAGATGATGTTTCATCCTTAGCTGAAAATGTTCCTCTAGCATCCAGTTATAGATCTGTAGTTTGTTTTGCAAACCAGAAGAAATAAAGGTAAAGTTAATACATACATAGATTCTCAGATGGCCTTAAGATTTTATTTAGCTTTTTTAAATTATTTCTTTTCATTTGCTTATTATAAAATTATGCAGTCTTTTTGTGATTGTTTAAGGACCTGATGTTGAAATTGAAAATAATCTCAACTAGTGGTTCTCAAATGGGAATGATTTTGGCCCTAAGGATCATTTAGCAAATTCTGGAGACAATTTTGGTTTTTTACAACATGTGGGGGGTAGGTGGTGCTCCTGGCTTCTAATGGCTGAAGGCCAGGGTTGCTGCTAAACATACTACAGTACAGAAGACAGCCTCCCCACTACAAAGAATTATCCAGCCCCAAAAGTCAAAACTGTCAAGGTTTGGAATTCCTTATCTAATCCTTTGGACTGATGTTAGATAAGGCAGATTTCAGTAGTGTCTGCTGATGTCATAGTTATGTACTAAATACATTTCTCTGTATTTTGGCTCATTCAGACTTGATCTTTTAATGCACGTTTTATCTTCTTGAGACAAATACTGTTTCATTTCCTTTTTACAAAGAGATGAAATTATAAACATTGAAACAAATTATTACAAAAGGGAAATGTTTGAGGATCCCTCATAAAAGTAAAAAGGTGCCTATTATCTGTTAAGAGCATGTGCTGGGTAGACACATTCTTAGAGAGATTCAGTAAGAGACAGAAATTCTGTGTATTAATTTAACTTAAATTCTGATATATTTTATATAGGCTTCCTGATGGATTTTCTCAGCTGTTAAACCTAACCCAGCTATATCTAAATGATGCTTTCCTTGAGTTCTTGCCAGCTAATTTCGGCAGGTAAATTACAGTTTCTTCTGAAACCTTTTCTTGTTAACTCTTACAAAGTTTACAAAACAAGTTGCTTCAGTTATACTATTAATTACACTTTCATAGGCTCTTCTTTTGTAATTATTTTCAAGCATTGTGGTTTTTATAGTTTTTTCAGAACTTGTTATTTTGTCTTTGAATTTATTTTCCCAAGTAAATTATAAGCAGTGAATATTGAGAAGAAAAGGCAATGTAAGACTTGAATTGGTATTTATTTAAAATATGCAAAAATGGTTTAAATGTGGGTAATTTCTGTATATTTGAGATACAGAATGCTTTATTCTTAGCATTTATCACATCTGAAAATGATCTGATTATTGATTTACATGTTTTCTCCATTGGACTCAGAGTTCTGGAGAAAATAAAGTATGTTTCCGGGGTCTACCCCATTACACACCTCTACCAATATCTGAACATGCAGTTCTTCTTGTCATTATAGTCTCTGAGTAATTTTTCTTAATGAAAAGACAAATCAGTGAATGAATGAATAATAGGTATCAAATTATTACTGTTTTTATTTTTATTTTTTTTAATGTCTATTTATTTATTGAAAGAGAGTGAAAGAGAGAACATGTGAGCATGGGAGGGCAGAGAGAGAGGGGGAGGGAATCCCAAGCAGGCTGTCGTGGTGTCAGCTCAGAGCCTGATGCAGGACTCAATTTCACGAACCATGAGATCATGACCTGAGTCAAAATCCAGAGTTGGATGCTTCACCAGCCGAGCCACCCAAGAGCCCCAGAATTATTACTGTTTTTAAACTAATTACTAGAGAAAGTGCTGTTCAGTGGCATGTTAATTTTATCTTTTAGTCTATAAATAAAGACAGTACTGTATGATCTCACTTATGTGTGGAATCTTAAAAAAAAAACAAAACAAAAGTTGAGCTTCTTAGATGCAGAGAGAACAGATTGGTGGTTGCCATTGGGTGAGAGTGGGCAAAATTGGTAAAGGTGGTCAAAAAGTACCAGTTATATTGGGGCGCCTGGGTGGCGCAGTCGGTTAAGCGTCCGACTTCAGCCAGGTCACGATCTCGCGGTCCGTGAGTTCGAGCCCCGCGTCGGGCTCTGGGCTGATGGCTCAGAGCCTGGAGCCTGTTTCCGATTCTGTGTCTCCCTCTCTCTCTGCCCCTCCCCCGTTCATGCTCTGTCTCTCTCTGTCCCAAAAATAAATAAACGTTGAAAAAAAAAAAATTAAAAAAAAAAAGTACCAGTTATAAAATAAATAAATTACGAGTATATATGTACAGCATGGTGGCTATAGTTAACAATACTGAATTGCATATTTGGACGTTGCTAAGAGAATAGATCTCAGAAGTTCTCATCATAAGAAAAAAAATTTTGTAACTATGGTGATCGATGTTAACTATACTTACTTTGGTGATCATTTCACACTATATACAAATATCACATCATTATGTTGTATACCTAAAATTAATAGTGTCATATGTCAACTATATTTCAATTAAGAAAAAATGAATTCTGGGCATTGTGGTCCAGTGACTGTTTTGTAGGAGCTATGTTATCATGCTACATATATTTATATACAAACACCTATATGTATGTATATATGTAATATGCGTATACATTATATATGTAAATATATAAAAATTAGTGTGCTTGATAGATTCCTTTTCTGTGTCTGGCTTTTGGACCACTTTTTAAAAAAATAGTTTTGACACATAGTATAAGTTTAAGGTATACAAATGTGTTAAGGTATACAAAGGCATGCAGTGTATACAAAGGTATACAATGTGTTAAGGTATACAAATATAAACAAATATGTTGATTTGATACATTCATGTTTTGTAATATGATTAACATTGTGGTATTAGCTAGCACCTCTGGACTGCCTAATCTGCTCATTTTCCCTCTAATTTTATTGGAATGTGCATCACTGAACAGCCAGAGGATTTCCCCTTTTTTATATCATCTTACATTCTTTTATTCTTTTTTCTCTCAGAGCCGGACTCTGGAGATGAATTATTGTTCTCTAATCTACTACCGGCTAATAATTTGGGAAGGCATTTTCACGGAAAATGCTGTAGGATTTATATTTAAGTACATTATGTGCTTTAAGTACATAGAAGTGTTTAACTCTCCCCCACCCCCACTAATTCTGAGGAGCAGAAATCGTCTTTTCTTACTTTATAATTACACAATAAATATTGGTTGCTTTGAAACTGTAGGGCGTGACATTACATCATAATTAAATTCATTGTCTTTGTCATAGATTATTGATTTGTTGTTTTGTTTTGCAGATTAACTAAACTCCAGATATTAGAACTTAGAGAAAACCAGTTGAAAATGTTGCCAAAGTAAGTAAAGGTGTTATCCTTTCTAAAATAAGAATTTTTAAGTAATTCTTAAAGATTTTATTTTTGAAGATTTTTAAGTAATCTCTACACCCGATGAGAGGCTTGAATTTACAACCCCCTAGAGCAGAAGTCACATGCCCTACTAATTGAGCCAGCCAGGCACCCAAAAATTTTGAATTCTTACATCCTTAGAGAAATGTTAACCTTGTAATACCTAAAATATGAGTGAAAATTATTTTAAAAGGCTGACATTTGTGGTCATATTTTAATTAGTAGTGTTGAATATAAAACTTTTGCAGCTGTTGGTATTTTGTAGTGATTTCATAGCTTTCTGGAACTCTGTCTTGTGTTAAAACATGAAAATAATATGTATATAAAGCCCACCTGAGTCCCCAGTATAGGTCCCAGTTCATATACTAGAGCTTGGACTCGTTAGTGAGATTGATAGGGTCTTCATGTGAAGTCGAGTAACTATAATTTCTAAGAATTTGTCTGGTTTTGTGTAGTCTATTGTAAATTAGAAGTGAGATGGAGGGCCCCCTACTGGTAAGCTAACATCAGAAGAGATGGCCATCCAAGAACAAATAAGATAAAACTAAAACAGATCTACAGACTCAAAGTGCCCTGTAGTCTATGTCCATTTAGGAGTACCTTAAAACTCACTGAATTCATTGCTACATTCTTACAGTGTAAGCATTGGCAAAATACAGTCTTGTTAAATCTGGCCCACTGTTTATTTTTGTCAGTAAAGTTTCACTGGAAACACATTCATTTATGAACTGCTTATGTCTTCTTTTGCTCTCTAATGTTAGAGTCAGGTAGCTGTGACAGAGACTGTATACAAAGCATAAATTATTTACTTTCTGATCCTTTATAGAAAATGTTGCCGACTTCTATTGTGATTGAATTGTCAAGAGTTAATTGTTACCTCTTCTTTGGCATCTTATTTATATCTGTTATGAAATTTACCACATAATTCTTTTTTTATATACACACTTTACTCCCATTTTACCTGACCGACTAATATGTACATGCACATGTACTTGTAACCTTCCCCCCATGAATGTACGTCTTTGAGGACAAAGAGCATATCTCGTTTTGATTCCCAGAAGACATTATGTATTAACTGAGTCATTGTTCAGCGCACGAATGATTGGAGCTTGTAGTGATGGTTGTGAGTATAAATTAAAAATGGAAATTAACCATATTAAATTCAAAAAGGTTTAAGTATTTTACAGATGGGATACTGGCATTGATGACTCATTAGTTCAAAACCTGACTGCTAAAAGATTCAAATATGATGTAAATTGGGGCACCTGCGTGGCTTAGTCAATTAAGCATCTGACTTTTGATCTCAGGATGTGAGTTCAAGCCCCACGTTGGGCTCTCTGCTGGGCGTGAACCCTACTTAAAAAAAAAAAAAAAAAAGTAGGGGCTCCTGAGTGGCTCAGTCGGTTAAGCGTCTGACTTCGGCTAAGATCATCATCTCACGGCTTGTGAGTCCTGCTTTGGGCTCTCAGCTGTCAGCAGGGGGCGCCCACTTAGGATCCTCTGTCCGTCTCTCTCTCTGCCCCTCCTCCGTCCTTTTTCTGTCTCTCAAAAATAAATAAAACTTGAAAACAAAGATGTAAATTGTTGACTCAACTAGCTAAGCTTACAATTAATATGGTTTATCTGATATCATACTTTTAACTCATTATTTTATCACCTTATTTAACTTGAAATTGGGCTCTGTCTAATGTATTTTAAAATATAATTCTTACCTACTTTCTTCTTAAGACTCATGATTAACACTTTTGAGACCTCACAAAGTATAAACAGACTGTAGTTTTTGCATGTTACAGAAGTAGTATACATTCACGTATATGTGAATGAACCTTCTTATAATCAAAGATTAGTGCATGGAAAAGCTGTTTTAGATATGTAGCTAAGTGAAATTTAATATCATCTTCATACTGGAGGGCATGGGACCAAGCACACAAAAGATGGGCATTTTTCCTCTGTGACATGAGAAGAAATGGTAAAAGGGAGTCAAATACAAAGGAATTTTTAGAAGTACCCAGGAAGAAATTTGAGGGGTATTGTTTTTAGTTTATCCTTGAGGAAAGAAGCTGGATCTTAAATGAAAAGACTTGAAAGTGAAAACATAAAATTTTGTCTTAGATAGACTTTTGAGGTGTCTAAGTAGGATCAAAGTTGCCAATAATGCAAGTTGAGATGGAGATGCTTCTAGGATTTTACACTATATTTCCTTGTTTTGTTTTTATTTGTTTTGAGAAAGAGAATCTTAAACAGGCTCCACCTCCAAGTGCAGACCCAGACATGGGGCTTGATCTCACATACGGTGAGATCGAGACCTGAGCTGAAATCAGGAAGAGTCGGATCAGACGCTTAACCGACTAAGCCACCCCGGCACCCCTATATTTCCTTCTTAATTATGTGCATGTGTTGCTCCCGTTTTTGTAAATCACTTTTAAAACCTCAATTTCTAAAGCTATCATTCGTAATTGAGTTTTTCCAGTGCGCTACTTTTCTTTTTTGTACTCTTGTATTACTTACCCTGTTGATGCAGTGTTTAACTGCTGTGTGTGGATTTGCTGTGTTCTTTTGTCATTTTAAGAATACTGAATTAAGAAAAATAAGATTGTTTTGTTTCAGTCTTCACCTCCTTCCTCAAAGACCTCTCTACTTTTCTCAAATGTTTACCTAGTATGATATTATGGACCTAAGAGTTTAATATCATAGCATCTAATCTTTCTTCAGAAGGATCCTGGATACACCTTTTGCTTTGTTACAAAGCAAACTAGAACTGACTTAGAGATTTTCTGGACAAAGATCTGAGTAAGGGAAGTAGAATTATAGTATTTATAGTACCTGAGACTAGGCCCTTAATAAATCTATGTTAAATAAAGCAGCTTTGAGAAAATCTGGTGTGAAATAATTTAAATTAAAGGAATGTTGATAGAATGGCACATTTAAAATGGAAGGGTTGGGGAAAATTTGCGTCCTCTAATGTTAGGTCAGTAACATAGTGTCATTACATTTATGTGTGTTCTTAAGTTTGTTAGTTTTTTCACCAAAAAGCCAGAGAAATGTTTTAAGTGAATTTTATTTTGCTTTTTCTAATTTGTTAAATTCCCAGCGAAGATAAAAATAGTCTGTTGTTCTTGTGTTGTGATTTAAGGAGGCTGTTGCTTTTTAATGATGTTAATTTTTAACTTACTAGCATATTAATACATATTGATAATATGATAATAACTGTATTTTGCTTTCATTTTGTCATATCCAAAAAAAAATCATAACACAGAGTTCTTTATCTGGGTAGCTAGTAGTACCTCAATCTGTCAAATGCTAGGTTTCTCTAAAAATACTAACTTAAGAGTATAAATATGTGCTTGAATTAATTAGTTAAGGTTTTTAAAATGCCATTTTGATGGAGACAGAAAACTACAACTTAGTTTATTATGAATTAGTTTTTGTACATTTCTCAAGTCTATAATTTCAGAAAAATATTGATATTAAGTTGGAAGTTAAAAATAGTGTATTCTGGCTTTAATTTAAAATAAATTTCAGCTACTCATATTTGTGATTCTTATAAAACTTTATTTTGAGTTGTATTGAATTTAATTTGAAAATATGGGGAGAAATGTCATATTTACTGTTCTTAGAATTTTGAGTGTTAATTTTCAGAATCAGCTCTATTGAAGGTTTATAAATATATGACAAGGCTTGAAAGAAGATAATAATAACTATGTAGCTGCCAGTCTAATTTATTAGTTGACTTATATGAAATTTTTTTCTGTGAAAAAAAATGAAAGCCAGTTACTCAAATTCTGGTCTACAGGGTTTAAACTTACTGCAGTTACTTATGAATAGAAATGAAAACCTGGTGAGAAGCCAAAATTAGAGAATAATATAAAACTTGCTTTGTTTAGAAATTAATTATAGATGACTTTTCTGAGAAATTGTTTTTATTTTCTCAATATGTGAAAGCCTATACATAAGGTATTACATAAGAACATTTAACACATTAATTTTGAAAGCTTCCAGGTAATTGATATTTTTGTATACTTAATTCTTCATTAATCCCTTGTACATAGAACCATGAATAGACTGACCCAACTGGAAAGATTGGATTTGGGAAGTAATGAATTCACAGAAGTGGTAAGTTCACACCAGTCTCTATCCATAAGTCTTATATTTGAGAACATGTGAAAATTAATGTATTTATTTCTTCGTATTTTTTTGGTTTATTTATTTTTGAGAGAGAAAGAGAGAGAGAGAGAGAGAGAGAGACAGGAAGAGAGAGAATTTCATGCAGGCTCCATGCTGTCAGTGCAGAGCCTGACATGGGGCTCAATCCCATGAAACATGAGATTATGACCTGAGCCAAAATCAGGAGTCAGACATTTAACCAACTGAGCCAGCCACCCAGGTGCCCCTTTTTTTGAAAATTTTTAAATGTTTATTCTTTTTTTTTTTTTTCAACGTTTATTCATTTTTGGGACAGAGAGAGACAGAGCATGAACGGGGGAGGGGCAGAGAGAGAGGGAGACACAGAATCGGAAACAGGCTCCAGGCTCTGAGCCATCAGCCCAGAGCCCGACACGGGGCTCGAACTCACGGACCGCGAGATCGTGACCTGGCTGAAGTCGGACGCTTAACCGGCTGCGCCACCCAGGCGCCCCTTAAATGTTTATTCTTGAGAGAGAGAGAGAGAGAGAGAGAGAGAAACAGACAGACAGACAGAGTATGAGTGGGGAGGGGCAGAGAGAGAGGGAGACACAGACTCTGAAGCAAGTTCCAGACAGCTTTGTGAGCTGTTAGCACAGAGCCCGATGTGGGGATTGAACCCCTGAACAGTGAGATCATGACTTGAGCTGAAGTCGGACGCTTAACTGACTGAGCCACTGAGACGCCCCTATTTCTTTACGTTTTTAAGTATAAAATAGGGTAAAGATATACACATATTTAAAAAAAAATTTTTTTTTTCAACGTTTATTTATTTTTGGGACAGAGAGAGACAGAGCATGAACGGGGGAGGGGCAGAGAGAGAGGGAGACACAGAATCGGAAACAGGCTCCAGGCTCTGAGCCATCAGCCCAGAGCCCGACGCGGGGCTCGAACTCACGGACCGCGAGATCGTGACCTGGCTGAAGTCGGACGCTTAACCGACTGCGCCACCCAGGCGCCCCGAAGATATACACATATTTTTAAGAGAAAAGATATGAAAATTCTTAACAGGGAAGAGTAACCAAACAGAAGTAGCTGATAGTAGTGAGAATAAAACGTGAAAAAAAAAAAGGGAAACCCATGGAAAAGATAACTAAAAGTTTTTAGGCACACTAAGTAGACAATGTGAGAGATTATAAGGAAAAAACAAAGTTATATCAGCCTAGAATATATCAGAAAAAATATTTCTGCCCCTCCCTCTTCTTGCCCTCTGTGTCTCAAAAATGAATAAACATTAAAAAATCTTTTAAAAAAAAAGTATTTCTAAGTCAAAATTAACTCCCTAAGGGTATTGGTCAGAAATTTATTCAATGATAAAATATTTTTCTATAATTTTACTGAATAGCTGAAGGAAAAACATTGAGTGAAACAATTTTTGAGTTTGCAATTAGACTTCTGAATTGTTTTTGCTTTGTATGCAAAATGTGCTATGATATGGAATCAGAAAGGAAAGTATGTAAGTAGATTTTTGTTGTTAGTGAGTTCTCCAAAAGAACTCAGAAAATAAGCTAGATATTTTTTTGGAAAGGAATTCGTGGATCTAAATATCATTAAAATTTTTACATTATGTTTGTTTCTTTCTTAAAATTATGGTTGATTTCAAATGACAGTCTTTTTTTAATTCTAGTATAATTAACATGGAACGTTAACATTAGTTTTAGATGTATCATATAGTGTGATTCAGCAACTCTGTACATTGCTCAGTGCTCGTTAAGAGCACTCATAATTCCTTTCACCTGTTTCACCCATCTGCACATCCACTTCCATAAGTTCTCTATAGTTGAGATTCTGATTCTGGATTTGTCTCTTTTTTTTTTTCTTTGCTTATTTGATTTGTTTCTTAAATTCCACATGTAAGTGAAGTCATGTGGTATTTGTCTTTGTCTGACAGACTTATTTTGCTTAGCATTATGCTCTAGAGCTATTCATGTTGTTGCAGATAGCAAGATCTCATTCTTTTTTATGTCTGAATCACGTTCCATTGTATCCGTATACACATTTTCTTTATCCGTTCGTCTGTCGATGGACACTTGGGTTGTTCCATATTTTGGCTATTGTAAATAATGCTGTCATAAACATAGGGGTACATATATCTTTTCGAATTAGTGTTTTTGTATTCTTTGAGTAAATACCCAGTGGTGAAATTGCTGAATCATAGTTTTAATTTGTTAAGGTATCTGCATACTTTAAGGTTTTCCACGATGGCTGTACCACTTTGCATTCCCACCAGCAGTATAAGAGGGTTCCTTTTTTTCCACATCCTCACCAAAACTTGTTTCTTGTCTTGTTGATTTTAGCCATTCTGACAGGTGTTAGGTGATATTTTTTTGTGGGTTTTGATTTGTATTTCCCTGATGAAGAGTGGCATTGAGCGTCTTTTCATGTGTCTTGTCAAATGATAATCTTAAAAACAAGAATTTCTCAATATTGCCAGCTTCATGATTACCCTATAGGTTATTGTATTATACATTTGTTCACCTATTAGTTAACTTTCAATGTCAGTGGGAGAGCATGGTTGTTTTGGATACTTCATTTATTTTCTGAAATACTCTTTCATATTCTTTATTTTATTTTAATTGAAGATGGCTTATGATGGGTTTCATTGTGTGTTGGTAGAAGTTTTTACTCCTTTTGAGAAAAATACATATACTATGCTTCCTAACTTATTAAACTTAACATTTTTATATGTATTAATCTATTTCCACATTAACTATTTGAAAAATCTTCATTATTGTTAATTCTGTGAATCAACAACTTTCCAATTCATTAATTTTTGTACATTTTGATCTCCAGCATTATACATTTTTTTAAAACTTACCCTTAGAATGGTAACAGATAAAGCACAGAAAAATATTTCTTTTTATCCAAGTTACACTTAGAATTCTTACCTGCATTTTTACGTTAGCAGTGAATCTGAACAACATGACTTTTACATATTAATTGTGTTATTATGTTGATTAGATATGATGGTACTCTCTGCCATCACAGTGTTAATGACTCGACACAGGTTTGTGTGGTGACAGAAATACCTTTGAAGAATGCATTCAACAGAGCCTGCAAGGGCAAAATGCCCAAGATCAAGTTTTGTCTCAATACCAAGAAGGCCCACTGCAACCCTCTCATTAATTTTTTGGTTGTTAACCACATACTACAAATAATATTTCACTTTGTAATTGCTGGAAGTTCAAAATAACAGAATATGTGTGCCATGTGATTATGCCTTGGTTTACTTACCTTTCCTTTTTTATTGGACATTTAAGATTTTTTTTTTCTTTATTTTCCTCTCTCTTAGTCATCAGGGAGTATCTTTGTGGTTTTCATAAAAGGCTAAATCTTTTTACAGATAATAATTAAGAGTATCTTTTTATCATACTTTTAAAAGCAATGGGTCTTATTTTTATTTCTTTATTAATTTTATAAATACTCAAGCCTGTTGTGTAATCAAAAGCTTAAATGAGTTTTATGCATTCTACTCTTCTGGAATGCCTATCTTTGAGTTCTTTTTTAGTAATATCACTGTAATAACTGTTATGTAGTGGAAAGTCTCGAATCTTGGCTTTGCTTCCCACCCCCCAGTTATTTATTTAATGTTTTAAAGTAGAAGTCATCATTAGAAGTTCCCTAGAGCTTCTTTTGCCAAATAAAAACTTTCAAGTAAAGTATTGAACCTCTTCGCCCCCTTCTTATCCAAACAGCCTGAAGTACTTGAGCAACTAAGTGGATTGAAAGAATTTTGGATGGATGGTAATAGACTGACTTTTATCCCAGGGGTATGTATATCAAACTTTAAATGGATTCTCTTACTGCTATCTGTCCTTTGCAGTTTTATGAATTGTACATTTTCAGATTACTATTAAATAGAACTAAATTACTTTTTTTTTTTTTTTTTACTATTAATACATCCTTGATTAAAATCAGAAACTTCCCATAGGAAACTTTTATAATATCGCTTTTTAATATCCTGGACTGTATTCTTCTCTGTGGTTGCAATTGAGTTTATATCCTAATTCGTTTTGTCCAGAGAATTGTTAAGTAGGGTATTTTCCACATAGTTTGTGTCTTATCAGCTGACGTTTTGCTTATTCCCATACCTGAAGACCATGAGATTGCCTGTATGTCCTGTTGCCCTAGTCAGTGGTGACAGCTGAGTTCCCAAAGAAAAGTATAAGCCCATTGTCACTCTGCTAGGCTCTTAGCTTTATTACTGAATACATTACTTATGGCATTTTTTAAAAATTTGTTCATTTATTTTGAGAGACAGAGAGAGCGTGTGAGCAGAGGAGGAACAGAGAGAAAGGGAGAGAGAAAATCCCAAGGAGGCTCTGCGCTGTCAGCACAGAGCCAGACACGGGTCTCAATCTCACAGACCGTAGAGATCATGACCTGAGCTGAAATCAAGAGTCAGATGTTTAACTGACTGAGCCACCCAGGCACCCCTACTCATGGCATTTGCTAAAAAATTGAATCTTTTCTCTCATATAAATGTATAGTAATGAATTATAACTTGGTATTGAGTTTATTACCTAAACTTGGCATAAATAAGCTTAATAGAGTCATTAGATTTCCCATTTTTTACTTCTAGTTTATTGGTAGTTTGAAACAGCTCACATATTTGGATGTTTCTAAGAATAATATTGAAATGATTGAAGAAGGAATTTCAGCATGTGAAAACCTTCAGGACCTCCTGTTATCAAGCAATTCACTTCAACAACTGCCTGAGACTATTGGTTTGTATTGCTTTCTAAATCATATAATTAGTTTTTACTAATGTGAACTTTCAGAAATTCCCTTTTTGTCATTGCTTGACTCAAAGTTTTCATGTATCAAAGTTTTCAAATACCAAATTTCATTTGTGATGAGCTAGTTTTTATTTTTTTTAGGTTTATTTATTTATTTAGTTTTTTGAAAGAGATAGAGCTCATGTGGGAGGGGCAGGAAGAGAATCCCAAACAGGCTCCATACTATCAGCGCAGAGCCGGATGTGGGGCTCAAAACTCACAAAATGTGAGATCATGACCTGAGCCAAAATCAAGAGTCACATGCTCAACCAACTGTGAGCCACCCAGGGACCCTCGTTGTGAGCTAATTTTCTTATACTGCCAGTCACGAATCTTATATGAATTTTTTCTTCATGTGATCACTTACACATTTTACTTCTTAGTTGACAGTTACTGCATTTTTCTTTACGGAAATGTCATTTTTATCACTCTAATAAAATTTAAATTCTTTAAAAAGAGGTTAAGTTATCGAAACTTTGTTTAACTTCTAATCATAGCCCTCATCTAGTAACTTTTTTTTTAGTCTTCCTTCATTTTAGGCTCACAGATGAAAAAACAAACCAGTTTAGCAAATCCTATGAGAGGATGCTTCAAGGAAATTGAATTAGTTTAAAGAACCAAAAACGTAAACCTTGCCATCTTCATGATGTTTAAACATAGGAACCAAAAAATATTTATACATATTTTTCAGGTTATGTAGTTGTTTTGGCTCATGTTACATTTTGCAAATTCTGCTATGATTTATTCGCCACTTTTAATTCCACACTCGATTTTTATTGTTTTAGTATTTAGAGTACATAGAATAGTTTGTTATACACTTACTATTTCCTTTTTGTTTGTACTCACTTGTGCCATGCCATTGTTTTAAGGAACAGGGCTACAACCGTGAACAAACAGACAGAAGTCCCTACACTTATGAAGCTTACATTTTAGCGGGAGTAAAATAAATAAACACTAATGTTAAAAGGTGATATATAGGTGAAAATTGAAAATATAGGGTAAGGGAGTACAGAGTTATGAGATTAGGAGTGAGGAGATGAGATTAGGTTGATTTCTTTTTTAGATAAGTTGACTAAGAAAGTTCTACATGATTCCTGTCAAATGTAATATATACTCACATTAACTGTTGATTGACTTGCTTCTAGTTCCAGCTGGAAAATTGAATATTATTTCTTCCCTCAAATAGGTTCATTGAAGAATGTAACAACTCTTAAAATAGATGAAAATCAGTTAATGTATCTGCCAGACTCTATAGGAGGGTAAGATTTTTCTGAATCACTAGAAGACTTGGCTTTCATTCAGCTTTATATATTTATGTTTATATGTATACCATATATATGTTTCATTCAGCCATATATATTTTCAGATAAATGCAAAAGTAGCATCTAAGGGAGATTCCATAAGCATTTAAATAAGTAATTGGTTACAGGTTGGATAGATTTAAAGCAAAGATAGACCTATTTTAATAAGTTTAGTGGAGATAGAGTTTTGCTAGATTTGTTAAAGTCAAGTTCAAATGTTTATATATTCTAAAGTTTTGGATTATATATAGGAAACTTTTAAAAAATAATGTATGTCATTTATTTTAACTAAAGGTTAGTATCAATAGAAGAACTGGATTGTAGCTTCAATGAAGTTGAAGCTTTGCCTTCATCTGTTGGACAGCTTACTAATATAAGAACCTTTGCTGCAGATCATAATTACTTACAACAGTTACCCCCAGAGGTACAATATTTTAAATTTGCCTTGAATTTTTTTTCGTATTATTTATTATGGCTATCCAGTGGGTTTTTTTCTGTTTTCTTTCAGAAATAATTATGTAACTAAGTTATTTAATTTCTGAATAATAATTAGCTATACTGTTTTACAGAGATACCAACTTTTCTTTATACGTGAAAATTAATAAAAATATGATTCCTTTTATAAATGAGAAAAATGTTGGAAAATTGTATTTTACCTATGTCTATTAAGCAGTAGGCCGGAATTTTGATCCCCAATTTTATGTTTCTCTTTCAGATTGGAAGCTGGAAAAATATAACTGTGCTATTTCTCCATTCCAATAAACTTGAGACACTTCCAGAGGAAATGGGTGATATGCAAAAATTAAAAGTCATCAATTTAAGTGACAATAGGTTTGTAATGCTGTTGGTTTATAGAAGACACTGAATGGATGAAATTAAAGTTTCATTATATGATAGAAAATCAAATGCATGTTTTTCTTTTCAACTTCTTTTTGGTTTTTAAATAGAATTTTCATTTGAAAGAATGACCTAATTTTACCTGTGGTTTTATACTGTGGTTATTTGTTGCAGTTCATTTTGTGTCAACTTCAGCCATATAACTTGCAAGTTTAGCTCTACATCTTTCCTTATAGTCACCTTTTAAAAAATTTTTGTTTTTAATGTTTATTTATTTTTGAGAGAGAGAGACAAAGCGTGAGCAGGGTAGGGGCAGAGAGAGGGAGAGACAGAATCCAGAACAGCCCCAGGTTCTGAGCTGTCAGCACAGAGCCTGATTGGGGCTTGAACCCACAAACTGTGAGACCATGACCTGAGCCAAAGTTGGACACTCAACCGACTGAGCCACCTAGGCGCCCCTCTTATCGTCACCTTTTTTATCCCTAAAGTCAGATCTTCACCTTAATACTGCTGCTGAATGGCACAGCTTTTAATCTGATCTGCTTCCTGTGCTTTTCTGAGCAGAGATGTGATTAGGCACCTATTCACATAGCTCGGGAAACACAGTCAAGGTGCAGAGTAAATAGATCACTAGAGCTGCTAAATTGGAATAATTTTTAAGTTAAGAACAGATTGTCTGTAATTTTTCTTGAAGTAAAGGTCCTAATAATGATAAAAGAATGGTTGTAGAGGGGTTTTCCATTTTGCTTTCACAGTATCTTATGAAGCGTTCAAAACAACACTGAAATAGTACGATACATACTGTCATTTTATGAGAAGAAAATTAAAACTTGAATTTAAGATGACTCACTTAGCTTGTAAAGTAGACCTTTAATATAAGCCCAGTTTTCTGACTAATTAGCATATTCAGACTGTTCCATTTTATTTAAGAATAACCACTGCTTTTAAAAAAAAAAAAATCAGGGGTGCCTGGGTGGCTCAGTCGGTTAAGCGTCTGACTTCGGCTCAGGTCATGATCTCACGGTCCATGAGTTCGAGCCCCACGTCGGGCTCTGTGCTGCCAGCTCAGAGCCTGGAGCCTGCTTCAGATTCTGTGTCTCCCTCTCTCTCTGCCCCTCCCCTGTTCATGCTCTGTCTCTCTCTGTCTCAATAATAAATAAACATTTAAAAAAAAATTAAAAAAAAAATCATTCCTGATTTCTGCCTATACTTTGTACCCCAAAGCTAGAGCTATAGGTTCCAGCAAATTGCCTTGAAAGATAGGCATAGCAGAGCAGATAGGCATAATAAGATAGAAGGTTTAAATAGATATTCTGTTTTAAATAGTGTGCTATTTTAATTTGACATTTTAATGAGTTCTTCATATTACTTTGTTTTTTACTCATTACAGTGTTTAAATAGTCTTTGGAATATGAGAGTTTTGGCTCATAATGAAACCCAGAACAGTGCTTTTTTTTTTTTTATTAACAAACTATCACTAAGGCTTCCTATAATAATTTGTTCTTTTAAATATAAATAAAATATCCAGAGCAATTTTATGAGACATTGCCTAATGTGTTCTTGTCTTTACATTAAAGTGGGGATAGTTAACATTTTTTCTTAGCAGATAATTTTTTTGAGATTATTAAATTATTCATTTTTCCCCTAGCTGAATTGATTGAAGAATTATATTTTTAAATGAATTCTTATAAAATAATATTTTGTCTTATAACTTATGTCAAAGACCTATATTGGCTTCTCTACTAAATTAAATATTTTTCTGTTTTCATATTCAATAATATAAAATTGTTTAGAAGACCATTAGATTTTGCTCTTATGTTTTAACATTTCTTATTTTACTTTTGTTTGTATTTTTTGTATTCACAGATTAAAGAATTTGCCCTTTAGCTTTACAAAACTTCAGCAGTTGACTGCTATGTGGCTCTCAGATAATCAGGTAGGCATTCTGAGTTTGTATGTTACTGCAATTCCAATTGTGTTATATGATTAAGCATAATAATTTATGTAGGCTCATTTAAGAGCAGTTATACTCTGGTACACATTTTAAAATGTATGTAAGGAAAAATGAAAATATTTAGATACAGATAATTTATGTGCAATTTGTGTAGATTGAAAATAGTGAATCCTGTTGGACTGTCTAATTTCTCCTGAATCTGTAAAAAGATAAATTAAGAAATCAGATTCAATACTCTCTCACTTTTTGAAGGTTTTATAGTGATCCTCTTGAGTATACGTGTAGAGATTTGATAATGAAGTTTCACCCACCTTAAAGAAGTGTTTCTAAGGAATTAAAAGTTATTTCCTGGACTTGGATAGATAAACATTTTTTGAAGGCTTACAATAGTCCATGAACTGCTCTGGGAACTTGAGATACATTGATGAAGCAAATAGAATATTCTTATATTCTCATTGAGCTTACATTTTCAAGGGAGATAGAAACAAGTAATTATGTAATAGTATGTCAGAGCTACAAAGAAAAACAGAACCTGAGACATTAGAAAAGTAGCAGGGCAAGAGTAAACATCCTATTTTAAATAGGATGATTCAGGAAGTGTCTCTCTCTGAGGAAGAGGACCAGTAGAGCAGACAGGCACATGAAATTAGGAGTGAACCATACGTAGACTGGGACAGTGAGTTGGTAGAAGAGGTGCATTTAAATAATTTTAAGAGTGCAAGTCTTAATATTCGAATGAGCTTGGTGTAACTGAGGAATAGATAAAGCACTCAGGGCTGGAATAACGTGAGTAAGGAAGAGAATTGAGTAAGATTAGATCAGATAGGAAAACTGGCACTATAGATCACATATGACCTTGTAGGCCATGCTAATGAATTGGGGTTTTACTCTGACTTAGATAGAAATCTGCTGAAGTATTTCATGCTAGGGAATGGCAAGATGTGATGTACATTTTTAAAAGATTATTTTGACACTTACGTGAGAAACAGTCTGTGGGTGCTTAGGGTGAGAGTGGAATATCCTATATTGCAAGGAGAAAGTTCAATAAAGAGGCTTTTGTAGTAGTTTAGAAGGAGGTATTGCTGGGCTTCAACTATTGAGTGGAGACGATGAAAAGGAATGTAGGAACATCAGGCCAGTAGTTGACTGTCAAGTATACTGGCTGGAGATAAAATATGGGAGTCAACATTGTACAAAAGGAGGATTTAACACCATGGAAGTGCATGAAATTACTAGGGAGAGAGGATGGAGAAGAAAAGGTCAAAAATTGAGCTCAGGAATGAGAGGGGCCCCAAAAGGAGAATAAGAAGAACCAGCCAATCAGGAGGGTGTGTTATCTAGGGAGCCATCTGAAGGAAGATCAACTGCGACAGATTGTTGCTGGTGGGTCCCGTAGATGAGGACTTGTAATTGACCACGAGGTTTGTCAAGTCAGAAGTAGTTACTGACCTTGAGAAGAGTACATAGTTTTAGCAGAATAGTGGGGATGAAATACTAATTTAAGTGTATATAATGCATGGGAGGCAGGAAGGTCATGACTGTGGATTTACCCTAGTACTGTGGCTCAGTTCCCATTTGGACAGTTGATGGATGTATCTCTCTGTATTTGCCTTGGTTTTAGAATTAAATGTTAGCATTTTATCCTTGCAAATAGTAGCTATAATTCACCTGTGAAAAACATTGGAAAAATGTATTTTGAGTTTAATTTGAAATGTCTTAGGATTCGCAGTGTAGATTGTTAGAAACGTTGTAGTTTAAATGATAAGAAATCTCCTGTATAGTGTCACCAAAATAATAGATTGTAGGTCCTAAACAAAATAAGGGTTAACTTACTATCTGTAAGTATGAGGAAATCTTTTTTCCGTATCTATTCTCAGCTATGTCTTACTGTTTTGTTTTGTTTTGTTTTGTTTTGTTTTGTTTTGTTTTGTTTTAGCAAGACAGAGTACCCTTTTAATAAATGAATGCTTAGCATTTGACTTTGAGCAATACCTTATAATAATCTATCTGTATATTTTCCCAAGGTTTGGATACATGAGTCTCATAAGATATTCTTAAGTTCCATAGTTGAATTTGCTCAGGAGACTGTGTTATATCCTTCTTTTGGATTATATTAACAACTCTTACATGTTACTAGAGTAAAGAAACCCACTTGGCTATATTTCAAGATTCTGCAAACTTCTTAACCAAGACCTCTTTTCTTACCTCTCATTACTGAACTAAAAGCCTTAAATTGTCAATCCATGCTTCAGAATCAGATTGTAGTATTTACTTGTTCTACAAGTTAGGGTAGGAAATACTAAAATGATGATACCTTTGCTTCTATTACAGCTTAAACACAGTGATTACTTCATCATCATTAAATGTGTCAGTTCATGTATATGTAGAACTCCTATTTCTAATCCCTCTTAATTGAGTATTTAATGTGAAATGTTACGAAAGTTTGCATCTGGATTCACAGAACATTGCTGGGCTCTGGCTTATGCCAGTTAGTTATTATAGTATAAATGAGACATGGCTCCTGGTCTTGAGGACTCTTGAGACTTTTTTAGTATAATAGCACTATTTTAGGTAATGAATACCAGCAAGGTATGTTAGACAACTCATTTTAGTGAAATTATCTGGTATCTAAGACAGTTTTTCATATTTACAATGTTCTCTCATTATCTTCTCCTTGTTCCCCATCTGTTAATTACTTATAAAAAATAAAAATTGTAGTGATGAGGGGTTTTGTGTTTTTCTCAAAGTTTGACAGAATAGTAAAGTAATAAATCCATGAAGCATCCTGTGTAAGCCATATTACCTCCCTTACAATATGAAGTAGTCATTTTGCTGTGGAAGTACAAATTATAGGGGAGAAGGTATGTAAAAGTAGTCTGATTATGAATTATCAGAATAAATTGCTCTTGAATATTTCACTGACCATGTAGCACCTGCAGAACATGGAATAACATGGTTTTTCATGAGTCTTTGAAGTCTTAAACAGAACAGTTGATTTGTTTCCTCGTTCATTTTGTCATTTTCATTCAAGAACTGTTTATTGAACACTGTTTTGTGCCAGGCAGACTAAGCTGGGATACATAAGGCTATTAAGAAGGTCATTGTAATACAATGTGATAAAAGACTTGGTAGGACTGGGCTTCAGGTTCAAAAAAGAGTTTAACTTGGGGGTGTAAAGGCAGGTTTTCCAGAGGAGGAGATTCCTGCAATGACTAATTCTCAAAATAATCATAGGATTTAAACAAAGAAAGGGGAAGAATATTCTGGTTAGAAGGAATATTATAAACCTGAGCACTTTTTGATGAAGAAGTCTAGTGTACTAGGTAACTGTACAAGTGGTTCATTGTGACTAGAACATAACCTTTGAGATGGAAGAGTAGCAAATGAGGCCAAAGAGATAAACAGGTCATGGAAGATCTTATATTATATTTCAAGAGGAACTTGCATTGTATTTCAAGAATGGTAAATAGATGTTTTTTTTAATCTTGCATGTTAACTCTGATAAATTATGAGTGACTTCTGAAAGATTGTTTTAAGGATTTGGAAGTCTTATTCAGGCTCTGTGGAAAATTGCCGTGATTAGGGTGTCTCTGTAATTTATTGTCCATGTTATCAAAAAGGGGCTTTACAATAATTGTGTCAAAACTGCATGTGTAAGATGTGAATGTCCCAGGCAAACTGGGTGTTTGGTCATCATAGTCCTAATCAATTATTCATATATGCCATCAGTTTAAGAGGAAGAAGTGATCCTGTGATACATGTCAACCCTACTGTAGTTGATGGTGAACCATTATAACATATGAACAAGCAAGTAGTAAGATCAGATTGATATTTTGGAATGTTTTTTGGGCTGCGTTGTGAAAGATGGATTTAACTAGGAATGGTGGTGCCAAGTGTGAAGGCAGGAGAGACTGGTTGGAGGGCGTTTCTGTTGCCATACTCAAGGCAATAGAAAATGTTGGCTTGAAGTAAGATAATGACAATAGGGCCAAAGAAGAGCTGGTATATTTAGGGCATAACTTAAAAGGTCACATCAATGGAGTATGTGAAAAATGCATGTGTGTGAGAAGAAAGGCAGTAAAAGCAAAGATGAGCTTCAGAGATGTGGCTGAAGTGACAAGATGGAAATCGATAAAATTACCAAGATGAGGAACTGCAACAGAAAGAAAAATGTTTATGGGAGGATATTAAGTTCCAGTCAGGCATGTTTATTTTTTGGATAGGCATGTTGAGGACAGTTCTAGTGGCCATGATTCTCCTCCCCCCTTCTTCCCCCTGCCGCCTCGACTGTTTTAGACTGTTGTTTCTCTGCTGTTGGTTTCCCCATTCTTTTAATTTCTAACCTCCTGGGATTTCTCAGAATTGCTCCTGAAGGCATGATTTCCTTTTTCCCAGGATCATTATAGGTTTTGTTTGTTTCTTTAAAAAAAATTTTTAGGGGCGCCTGGGTGGTTCTGTCGGTTAAGCATGTGACTTTGGCTCAGGTCATGATCTCACGGTTTGTGAGTTTGAGCCCCGCATCGGGCTCTGTGCTGACAGCTCATAGCCTGGAGCCTGCTTCAGATTCTGTGTCTCCCTCTCTGTCTGTCCACTCCCCTGGCTCACACTCTGTCTCTCTCTTCCTCAAAAATAAAATAAACATTTAAAAAAATAATAAATATTTTTAATGTTTATTTTATTTTTGAGAGTGAGAAAGACCATAAGTGTGGGACTTTTTTTATCCACATAGAATAAATTCTATGAATTTGTTTATTTAAATGTTCAGGATGGATGAATCCCAAGCAATACTAACATTTAAGTGGCAGATGGATTAATAAGCTTAGAGTGGCCATAGAGGTAGAAGAAAAACTATATGATAGTGGATTCAAGTTAAGGATGAAGCAGATAGCTTAAGGGAAGAAGCTGTAAGGGGATAAATGCTATTGAGGTGTCAATTCAAATGAAGTCTGGAAAATATGCAAGTTGGGTATAACATGCCAACTGATTTTGACTATAGCTAATGTAATTTTCGAGGTGTACATCAAAAACCTGATTTGACACAATTTAAAGAATAAGTAAATGAGAAAATTGCACCATACAATAGTTGATTAAGCTTTTAAAAAGGTTGGATAAGAAAGGAGAGGGGTGGAACATAAAGAAATTGGTAGCTAGAGGCACATAAGAAGGAATTCTTTAAGCATTTTTATAGGTTGTTGCGAGGAGACTGTGGAGAATTAGATTAAGGATATGAGAAGAAGTTGGATAACTGGTGTGTAACCGACAGAATTTAAAACTGTGGCAGGGATTCTTGTCCTTTTGAAAGCAGCTTGGTCTGAAGTTTGTGAGAGGCAGAGCTAATGTATATGTTGAAATTCTTAGAATGTAGCAGGTTCCAAGCAGATTTTACATCCTATTTTTGTTCTTTAAAAAAAAATCTTTGAGAAAATAGTATCTTCAGAATATAATTTAGGAAACATAGAAGGATTTTTAGGCACCATTGAGAATCCCTGTTGAGGTTGGTTACCACAGATCTGTAGTTATATTAATTTGCTCATTGGGTAATATAGAGAAAGCACACGGTTGGAACGATTCTGGGTTGCAGCTTTGCCAAGCCAGGTGTAAAGAGAAAGACAATGCAACAAGGTGGTCCTCGTAATTGGCACAAAAGTATTTATAATGAGGTCTGGTGAGGTACAAAAAGAAAGCAAATAAAAGAAAGAATTATGGTGATCAAGTTGAAAGTTCAAGGGAGTGTCAATTTTGGTGAGCTTGACTAGCAAATATTGTGGAAACAGTGGAGAGAGAGCAGACGTGGTGTCTCTGTTACCATCCTCTACTGCTTGTCCTTGTGCTTGACCATTCCTCTGTTTCCTTTTCAGGAATTTTTCTTCTGCCAGTCTTAGATATTGGTGCCCCATATGGTACTCAAGGCTCATCTTGAGTTTCTTTCCATATACTTAACTCTAGGAAAGATGCAATTACTATCTATATGCCGTTATTCCTAACAGTATCCTCAGCTCTCAGTTCTCTTTACTGTACACTCATTTTCTACTTAACATTGCCACCCAGATGTCTCAAATTCAACCAGTCTAAAAGTGAACGTGCTATCCTCTGCTCCCAATCTTTTTCTTTTCCTGGGTTCCCTAGATCAGTAAAAAGTACTTGCTAGAGACAGACTTGGGAGTATAACTCTTAACTACTGTTAATCACCGAAGTCTATTTAGTCTTAACTCTTATATACCTCAGGTGTTTTTCTGCTTTGCTTTATCCCTGCTTTCACTTCTCTTAAATATAATCATCTTAAATATAGTGTATCATCTCCAGTACAGTAGGCACCAGTGTCATATGTCTGGTCCAAATTGAGATGTGCTCTAAGTGTAAAATATATGCCGGATTTTGTATATTTCATATAAACAAAGAAAATAAAATATCACATTAACAATTTTTGATCATATAACAGAATTCTATTTTGAACATAGAAGATATGTTAAATTTAATGTATTATCAAAATTTAACTTATTTTTGCTTTTTAGAAACAAGTGGCTGCTAAAAATTTGTAAATTATCTATGGTTCTCATCTTCATCTTACTCTTGTTGACTTGGACTACTGAGATATGAAATAGATCTCTGCCTCCAGTGTTGCCACCACCTCCAATCTCAAACCACCCTAATTTCATTCTGAACCACACTGCAACTCAAGTGATCCTATTATCTGGTTCCAGCACTAACCAGGAGATCAGTGGATATTAGGAAAGGATGTAGAATGGCAGAGGCAGAGTTTAGAATGGTAGAGGCAGAATTTAATGTCCCTCAAAAGAACAGGTATTTATACTTGAAGAGAGAAGAGTGATGATCTCACAGCATTTGTAAGCTCTAAATTTACCTATCTCCTGACGTAGGGTTTATGATCTTTGAGAGAATAACCCTATTTTTGAGAAGAGTACAGGGAAGTACTGTCCTAGGGAAGGAGTATATCTGCCATATCTGTTATCTGAGGAGGTCAAGGAAAGTTTTCAGTGAAGATGTTTGAGATGCAGGGCAATTTGTTTATTGTGGAACAAGTTGAGGGCCATGGAGGAAATGTTTGAATGGGAGTAAGATCACAGGATACATTAGCTAGCTGCAAGGTTTTCACAAGAGTCAGTCTAAAGAATTAATTGATAGGTTGGCACGTGAGGGAGAGATTGGGTAGTTTCCTGCCTGTCTGGAGTCAGGGCATGGATTGATAGGATTTTAGGTTAATAGACTGGCCAAAGTTATTAGTTATATTAAGAATAAATTGAAAACACTTCATAACCAATTAGGAGAGAAGTTTTAAAAAATGTCCAAAAAAAAGTTTTATAGTTCCACCATTGAGTAAGTAAATTTGTGGTATCATTAATGGAGATAGGAGACATGGGAGAAGAGAGAACCAGGTTACAACTTAATGTTTGTTATAAGTACTATTTTTTCAGCTAGAATTAACTGTGGGTAACTATACTAAACCTTCTAAACCATTTCTATAAAAGCCTCTTCCCAAAGGGGGAAAGATAATGTAAAGGAGGCACAATAACATAAAATTAAAAAGCTTGTTTTATAGCTTTATTAAATCACTGTGATAAGTAATTACTGGATTGTGGATACACTTAGTATATGAGATCTTTTTAAATTGTATTGACAATCAGTGATAATTGCAATTCAGTGTGAGTTTTGTTTTATACTAAAACTGAATGATATTTTGTAGATTTTTATAAGGTTTCAAATCATTGCTTAAAGTGTTACTATGTATATATAAGCTTGTTTTTGTAATCTACACATTGATACTTTATAGAAAAGAATGGTGAGTACTTATTCAGAGGAATTGCTGGATATGTATTTGCTTTAGGATTATTAAAAGTTAAACATTTATTTTCTTTCCCTAGTCCAAACCCCTGATACCTCTTCAAAAAGAGACTGATTCAGAGACCCAGAAAATGGTGCTTACTAACTACATGTTCCCTCAGCAGCCAAGGACTGAGGATGGTAGGAGTTTAAAAATCTCTTTTCTTTTGGGGCACCTGGGTGGCTCAGTCTACTGAACGCCTGGCTGTTGATTTCAGCTCAGGTCATGATCCCGGGGTTGTGGGGTTGAGCCCCAGGTTGGGCTTTGTGCTGAGGCTGGAGCCTGCCTGGGGGGGGGGGGGGGGTCTCGGTGTCTCTCTCTCTCTCTCTCTGTCCCTCCCCCCCTCCCCCCCTCCCCCTCCCTTCCCCCCCCCCCCCCCCCCCCCCCCCAGCCCTCTCCCTCTGCTTCTCTCCCTAGCTCACGTAGTCTCTCTGAAAATGAGAAAATAAGTATGTCAGGGCTATAGGTAGTTGAATTTGGAGGTACATGTAGACCATATGCTTCCTTAAATGATTTCTTGAATTAAACAGTCAACTTCATTTGTTATAGATCTCTCTATTCTTTGCTAAATGTCAGGAATGCATGTTAAATGTAATTAGGACTGTTGAACCAGGAACTGTTTCGTTCACTTGTTTTGTTGTAGACTAAATACTATCTTTGGATCTACATACCAGATAAGGATAATATGTAGAATTCTGCATAAAGTGTTGTTTCTAAGTTCTTAGGTTTTGCCTAGAAAGGGGAACATACCCTTTTCTATTGACCATACATGTTTTTCAACAGTTTTGGTATGAAAGCCTTTTAGACTAAGGAGCAGATTGGTTCCAATACATGTTGTTTTGGGGTGGTGGTAGAGTTCAGAGCTGATGGCCAAAAAAGAATTCTTAAAGACATCTTTGGTGCAAAAAGGTGATTTTATTAAAGCATAGAGACAGGACCCATGGACAGAAAAGCTGTACTGGGGTTGTGAGGAGTGACTGATTATATACCCTCAGGTTGGTGGGGGTTAGGGACAGTGGCAGTCTCTAAGGAATTTTGGAAACAAGGTTTGAGGACCTCTAGGGGCTAGGTGTTAGGAAAACGTCATTTACATTTAGTAAAACCTTAGTCATGAGACCCTTCAAATGTATATCAGGGACCATATGCTTGGAGTATTACTGCCAACGTATACTTGGGGACTGAAGATAAAGGAGGTTTGCAAAGGAATTTTTAAGTGTTTAAGGAGACTCACAGGATCTCAGGGGTCAGAATAATGTTAGGCCAGGATTCCCTTTTGCCCCTAGCAAAGTGTCATCATTGAGGCAGCTGAGCTCGTAGATGAAGGTCAGTCTGCCTGTTTCATGGACTTGTCAGTGGGCTGTAGGTATTAAGGGAATTTAATTTTTCATTTGCCTTAGTTTTCCCACATCACCATGGCAAGCACTTAACCCTTTCCTTTGTTCTTGAGCACCTAGGAGTGTCTAAGAAATATCACCCATACACCTGGGGATGGGGAGGGGTGCTAGCTTTGGTACCCCTTTGTAAAGCAAACTTGTACAAAGCAAACTTTGCACTCAGTTTGCCTTCTGGTCCCTCATCATGTGTGTAAAGTATATATTATGTTACACTTACTAATATAATTTTTATGGGGCGCCTGGGTGGCTCAGTCAGTTAAGTGTCCAACTTTGGCTCAGGTCATGATCTCACGGTTCATGGGTTCGAGCCCCGCACCAGGCTCTGTGCTGACAGCTCAGAGCCTGGACCCTGCTTTGGATTCTGTGTCTCCCTCTCAGTCTGCTCCTCCCTCACGCTCTGTCTCTCTCTCTCTCTGAAGAATAAATAAACATTAAAAAAAATTTTTTTAAAGAATATTTTTATATGTATATTTTTCTGACAGCAGTGAAAATATTTATGGCTCAAAGTTATTTAGAAATTAACTCTTAATACATAAAAACACTGAAGAAAAAATCTAAATTGATCATTAATTTTAATTTATAAATATACCAGAGGCAAGTTAAATAAATTCTGGAGCTTCAGTTTCCTTACCTTGAAATAATGATAATAGTATCAGTTTTGCAGGGTTTTTGTACAGATGAGAAGCACTGAATGTAAAGTGCTTAGTTAGCACTATGGCAGAATCACATTGGTTATTATTTATTCTTACATTGTTTTGGCAGGTTTAGCAAACAGTTATGAAATACTTAAATAGATTAAAAAGTAAAATCATTCAATTTCCATTATTAGTGATAAATAATTGGAGAACTCATTTATCTATGTTCATTATTTCTTGTTCTTTGCAGGAAGGAATAAAAGACTTGCTTTGATAAGTTATTTCATGGGAATATTAAATGAGGTTTATTTGGGTAAAGCAAAACTATTTAGCTTTTGAATTGAATTAAAAGTTAAGACTTGTGAGATGTTAGATGTGAATAGTTTACTTCATTGGGAATCTATAATGCTTAGAGAATAGGTTTGTAAGCACAAGCTCCCTTCCATATATTTAAATCAACCCCTAATTTCCATATTTAGCAATATAATTTGGAAACATATATCCATAATAAAATAATAGCATATTTAATTTTAGGCATTCGATGTTGAAGTATTATTTTATGCAAGTACTCTATATGTACATTAGAAGTTAATGAGTTCAGGGGCACCTGGATGTCTCAGTCGGTTCAAGTGTCTGATTTCAGCTTTGGTCATGATCTCATGGTTCATGGGTTTGAGCCCACATTGGGCTCTGTGGCTGACAGCTCAGAGCTTGGAGCCTGCTTCAGATTCTGTGTCCCCCTCTCTCTCTGCCCCTCCCCCGCTCACGCTCTGTCTTTCTCAAAATAAATGTTTAAAAAAAATTCTTTTTTTTTTTTTTTAAAGAAGTTCAAGGACACCTGGCTGGCTTAGTCAGTAGAGCATGCAACTCTTGATCTCAGGGTTGTGAATTTAGGCTCCACATTGGGCATAGAGATTACCAAAAAAAAGTAAAAAAAAAAAAAAAAAAAAAGAAAAATTAAAAAATTCAAAATAGATATACCACTAACTCTGGCTTATGCCCGATTTTGCATTGTGGGGAATTATAGTGAATGTTTGGATACATCAGTAGGTGTTTTTTTCTTCGTTTGCCATAGTCACTGGAATTCATGTCTCAATTTCCAATTTTATCTCTGAAGTTGATTTCTGGATATTAGAAATTAGTAAGAGTGAGTATCGCTATAAATAGTATTACTGCCAGCCAGACATAATATATTCTAATAGTTGTTCTTTTATGTGGGAAGATAGAATGTTAATACTTAAAATCTTTGTGAGGAAAAGGAAGAATAAATTCTTAGTGTAAGAAGAGACGTTAATGTCCTTCCTGTTGATGGGGCAGCAAATTATTTAAGTAAAGGACAATTTAATAAATATAGGCTTCATAGACCATAGGTTTCTGTGATAGCTGCTTGATGCTGCCTGTTTAGTGCAAAAAACAGTCACAGACAATATGTAAACAAATGAGCATAGGTGTATTCTAAAAGATTTTATTTATGGACAGAGAAATTTAGATTTCATGTAATTTTCATGTATTATGAAAAATTTTTTTATGTTTTGGGTTTTTTTCCCCCCAGTATTTAAAAATTTTAAAACTATTGTTAGGTTGTAGACTATACAAAAACAGAAAGTGGGCCAGATTTAATAGCTTTCTGTCCCTGGGGGCACCTGGGTGGCTCAGTCGATTAAGCGACTTCAGCTCAGGTCATGATCTCATGGTCCGTGAGTTTAAGCCCCGCATCAGGCTCTGTGCTGTCAATTCAGAGCCTGGAGCTTGCTTCAGATTCTGTCTCCCTCTCTCTCTGCCCCTCCCCCACTCACTCTCTGTCTCTATCAAAAAATGAATAAATGGTTAAAAAAAAAAAAAGCTTAATAGCTTTCTGTCCCTGTCTTAAACGATAGGAACAACACATTGGGAAAATTTGTTTTTATTCTCATTTGCTACTTTTACTTTAGAAAAATAATAAAAACTGGTAATTATTAAAAATCAAATACAGATATTATTCTGAAGGAAGATTCTCAACAAAATTATTTTTTCCTTTGTGAAGAAACCAAGTCTGTAAAGGACATATTTAATCTTTGATATTATTATATTCATGTGGTATTAGTGCTTTCCCTCTTTGCTTTTGTCACTGCCATATAGAGACCTGAGAATGTTTTATTTTGCTTTCATTTTAACACACACTCAAATAACCAAACATGATTCCAACAATGAATAAAACTACTCAACAGCTTATATCTTTTTATTTGAATAATGAACTAAAGTATTAAATACATAATGTGAGATATTGTTGAAGACCCCCTTCCAGGGAACAACCAGATAAATATCTTTTGTCATAACACTTTTTGTTCCAGTCAGAGTGATTGACACACTGTGGCCCATGGGCCACGTCTGGCCTGCTACCTGTTTTTGTGTGGCCCACAAGGTAAGAATAGTTTTTACAGGTGACTCTTTGCATCAGTTTGATGATAGCCAGCACCAGTTAAGCAAAATGTTACTCCTAACAGCGAGACCTTCAGTCTTCTCATTGGTAGAACTATAATACAATAATGGTACTCAGTTATTAGTACATATATCTTAAATTTGTCAGAAATCTTGTGGAAATTTGATTTCTGTCCTAAGCACCTACCATAGTGTCTTCACATTGGTCTCTGGGCTCACAAAGCTAACCATATTTATTATCTGACCACTTAACAGAAGTTTGGTGACTGCTGCTTAGAACTGTTCTAATCATGGGTGTACTCATGCTTTGATTTCTCTTATTGTCTTCTGTTTTCATGATTCAGATTTACCTGGCTTTCTATCATTTCTGTCATTTCAATTTATCCTCTTACTGTTTCTTTTTAAAAGAGGTCATAGTTAAGAAATTTATTTCTGGTATAAAGAGTAGAAGTAGCAAAATAAAATCTTGCCACTTTGAATTTTTGATTTGAGAGATGTGTTTTAGAATGGAAGAGTCTTAAAAGGATAGGTCTGAGATACACTTAGAATGTTTAAGTCCTCATAGAGTTTACGTGTTTCTTAAAGTATTTCCATATAGCACTGTAACATACTGCACTTACAATACCAAATCAGAAACTACATTGACATGGCCAACTGGGTGGATTTCTTTTCAAATGCAGTAAAAGCTTTTTCCTTTATGACTTTGCCTCAAAGAAATAAACAAGTCAGAAAACACAGTGTTCTTGACTTGGAGTTTTATATACTTTAAGAGGAATAGATGCTTTGTTCACATTTAATTCATTCAATTTTTTTTTAAATGTTTATTTATTTTTGAGAGAGAGACAGAATGTGAGTGGGTTAGGGGCAGAGAGAGAGGGAGAAACAGAATCCCAGGCAAGCTCCAGGCTCTGAACTGTCAGCACAGAGCCCCATGCGGGACTCCAACTCACGAACGAGCTGCGAGATCATGACCTGTGAGATCATGACCTGAGCTGAAGTCGGACGCTCAACCGACTGAGCCACCCAGGTGCCCCAAATTCATTCAATTTTTATTGAACACCTGTGTTAGATCTAAGCAGTGTGTTAAATCTGAATATTTAAAAAGAAAAATCCATGCTTTCAAGAAGCTCGTGTTCTGGGGCACCTGGCTGGCTCAGTTGGTAGAGCACATGCTGTAGAGGGGGATAATGATAGGTGAATTTGAAAGAGAAGGCCTGGTATTTTGGGCCTACTTAGAGGAATCATTGTTGAATGGGAAGTATGCATCCATATAACAGTTTGTAGCTGGGGGAAGCAGGTTGTTGCAGGTGTGGGGGCATTTATCAGTTTGAGGCTTTTGATTGCTTTTCTTTACTCACTGATCTCAAAGAAAAAATTGCCTCTAGAGGTTGAGGGAAGGACCTTTGAGGTAAGTGACTTATAGTGGGAGAAAAGACCAACTAGAAATAAATAGGATTCCTGGGCGGCGCTGAAGATGGAGCAAAGATGAGGGGATACCATAAGTATGTAATGGTTCTAAACAACAAGGTGATGTCACTCTTCTCCGGTAGAAGTCAGCAGTCCAAAACAAAGAAGGTGATTGAAGTAACACATTATGGGTTTTGTTGAATAGGTATTACCTAAGGAAAAGGGGCAAGAAATGTGAGAGTGGTTAAAATAATATATCATGAAATCTAAGCTGGATAGAAAAGAAAGTAAAACCTAGAGTGATTTTACAGGGAGAGTAAGAAATGAGAATAAGGAACTCAAAGTTTATGAACAATAATAGGGAAGTGAATGATTTGAAAGGACAAGTGTGTAGTGGTCAAGGAGGAGGAAGAGTTACAGAAGCATAGGTCTTGAGTGTGACCATGGTTAGGAATCACATTGGTGAAATGCAGGTGGATATTGGAATGAGGAAATTGAGGAACTATGAAATTGTAGTGTTGAAGTGGGGGGGGGGGGTGGTCTTCACACATTGTTATCATTCAGGATATTGACAAGTTTTAAGTGGAGAGAAAGACTGTAGGCAAACACTAGAATCTTCCATGAATATGCCAGGGTGATCAGTCTTAGTGGCTAAGATACAGAGTCTAAAATACAGAGAAAGTGATAGTATCACCTGATACCCTGAATCTCAAAAGATGTGAGATTTATACTAAAGGGTAGAAAGTGTAAGTGACCAGAAGTTGGCAAGAATGAAAGGCATGGTGAAAGTTACTTATCTTAAGGTTCTGAAAAAGTTCTAGCGTAAGATTACTTTGGCATGATGTAAAAACATTTAAGGGATTTCTGGCCTAGGCTGGTGATTAAAATTAATGCCTGGAAGTAGGTTGTTGCAGACTGCTTGGGTTGGCTTACCTTCCCAAGTCTACAACAGAAATCTATAGATATTCCTAGGAATTTGAATCACATTCCACAAACAAACAAAAACTAACTTTCTGATTCATTAGCTGTTGAGCAATGCCACAAAGTAATTAAAGAAAAAAATTCTCGAACCAGGTAATGAAAACAAGGAAAAGCTGAAGACAAAAACTCGATTCCAATTGTTCATATTTGGTTTTGTGGTATTTAGTTTGGATATGAAATTAAAGTATGGTAAGAAGCCCAAAATAAGGACTAAAAATTAACAGTGTTTATGCTACTTTTGCATAAGTGTTCAAACTGACCACATATGGGTATTCCAGGAATTTCATTTTTTTCTGTTCGCTAATTTTAGGTGCTTTTAATTCCTTTTGAGTAGGTATAGTCATTTTCTTTTAATTGGCAGAAAACAATTTGTGATTTGATCTTGTATTGCACAAACTTCTGTATGGTGATATATAATAGACAAATGGATTAATTTTTAAGCCTTAGATCTGTCTTAGTTGCCTAACTGAAAAACTGTAACAGCTGTTAAATCTTTACCTTTAATTGTATGTTGCATAGGAGGATATATAGTGTTGAGTTTATATTAGATTTTTAATTTTCCTTGCATTTTGATATAGAAAATATCTTGTAAGCACTTTACTTAAGTAAAGCTATATAAAGTATCATGTTTAATGCAAGGATGTAATTACAAGGCTTCAGGGTAATCTTTTTTAACTCAAAGTTACTCACTTTGTCTTCACCTTCCTTTCCCCCATACATAATGAACAATATTGGAATTGGGAAGATTATTCTGAATGCAAAAACTTGGATGAAATAATTTATATATTTCCATGTGGTATATGTATTGCTGAAGTGAGCACTGTTACCATGCTGTTTTTTGTAGGAAACTGCACACAGTCACCTTTCTACCCTGTTGTAATTGTTAGATTCTTATCAGGAACCCTTCTGGTAACAAGACACATTACCTTTAAGGAAGAAAAGATACATGATGAATATTGTAAAGAAATACTAGAATCGCAGCCTACTTCTTAATGTAGCATTTAATGCTGGCGGTGTTGACCAGTCTTAACTTAATGAATGTCATTCCTAAAGAACGTTATAAACAAGTAGTAGCTTTTCATAATACTGTAAAATATAGTGGATTTTGTTTTTGTTTTTTGTTTGTTTTCCTCTAGTTATGTTCATATCAGATAATGAAAGTTTTAATCCTTCATTGTGGGAGGAACAGAGGAAACAGCGTGCTCAAGTGGCATTTGATTGTGATGAAGACAAAGATGAAAGGGAAGCACCTCCCCGGGTGAGTCCTGAAGAGAAAAACCTGATTGTTTTTCCCTCTTCCCTTTTTTTAATGATTTATTATTATTTACTTATATTCTAGAGATAAAGAATTCTGTTTTGAACAATTTTTTCTTTATGAGATTGAGAGTGTGGCAGTGACAAGTAGTGAATAATATATTTCCAAGTTACTCATGAATGTAATTATTTTTACCTTATGTAAACTAGCTGAATCCCAGAAAGTGACATTAGGCTGACTTTGGAAGTACTTGGTTCTTGGCATATAAGATGTATATAATTGTAGGAGGTTTATATATGTCTGGGTAAATACCAGAAAACAACTGTTTGAAAGCCTAGCGATGGTATTGGCAATATCCACACCATAAATCTTAAAATGGAATATATTTAAGTCTGCTAAAAAAAAGTTTCAAAACATTAGTTAAATCTGTAACTATAAATTCTTTTACTATTGATAAAACCATGCTTTTATTGTCTAAAATGCTTTCAAAGGCCTATCCTCTGTTTTTAAAGCTACCCCAGGAGCCAGATAACCAATGTAATTAAGATGCATTATAAGCTACCCCAGGAGCCAGATTACCAATGTAATTAAGATGCATTGTAGATTAAATTTTGAGGTTGATGTTAAAATATTTATCCATATTTCAAATTTCATTTATTTCCCTAGGAGGGAAATTTAAAGAGATATCCAACACCATACCCAGATGAGCTTAAGAATATGGTCAAAACTGTTCAAACCATTGTACATAGATTAAAAGATGAAGAGACTTATGAAGATTCTGGAAAAGATTTGAAACCACATGAAGATCAGCAAGTTGTAAATAATGATGTGGGTGTGAAGGTTAGAAAACTCATTTGAAATTTTTTTTTTTTTTTTAATTTGTTTTTAGAGATAGAACAGGAGCAGGGGACAGGGGAAGAAGGAGGGAGAAAGAATCCTCAACAGGCTCCATGCTCAGTACGGAGCCTGACATGGGGCTCGATCCCACAACCCCAGGATCATGACCTGACTTGAAACCAAGAGTCTGACCCTCGACCAACTGAGCCACCCAGGCACCCCAGAAAACTCATTTTAAAGAAATTGACTAGGAGCACCTGGGTGGTTCATTCAGTCGAGCGGCCGATCCTTGATTTCAGCTCAGGGTCGTCATCTCAGATCATGGGATTGAACCCCACATCGGGCTCTACACTGACAACACAGAGCCTACTTGGGATTCTCTCTCTCCCTCTCTCTCTCTGCCTCTCCCCTGCTCTCATTCTCTCTCTCCCTCTCTCTCTCTGCCTCTCCCCTGCTCTCATTCTCTCTCTCCCTCTCTCTTTTTCTCTTTCAAAATAAGTAAGTAAACTGAAAAAAAAAAATTAAAAATAAAAGAATTGACTAAAACTTATTTCAAGCACTTTAAAACTTTAATAATTTATATAATGATTCTTTTTGTATACGCTATAATGTCCTCCCAGATTTAGGCTGTTCCCGGCTATTTGAAATAAGAGCTGGAATAATTAGCAAACTCTCTAATTGCTTTTCTTACCACTTCAGTATGGTTATAGGCTTTCCAGATGGGCAAGATAGCATCAACATAACTTTTAAAAAATCTTGTCTGAATAAAAAATTAAGATAACGAATATCCTTAAATTTATTGTTATGGAAATACTGTTTTTCCCCTGAGAACATTGACCCACCCTACCCAATTCTAATTTTAAATGTAATTGCTATGACAGACCATGGTACTTTCCTTGGGATGTTTCAGAAACCTAGACAAATCCTTAAAGTGTGTGTTCTTTTAATGGGCTTTTCTTTCCCATGTTATATCACAGAAACAAAAGTTTTACCACATCACTAGAATTGCTATATATTCTACATTCAGCAGAAAACAGTCTAACCATCTTGATTTTGACCTTGCTGAGCTAAATGACTCACTCATGAACACCAGCTTTGCAGCCTTTGAGATGAAATGTAGCCTCAGCTAAATTGTAGAGTTTAATGTGGTTCATGAAACTTTGGGGACCCCCTGCTCCCTGAATGCATATTTATCTGTGAGTGCTGCAGATTTCCATCTTTAAAGTTTCCTTGATTTATTCAGAATAGGAAGATGTTAAAATATTTATTTTTTAATAATCTCTACGCCCACTGTGTATCTCACACCCACAACCCCGAGATCAAGAGTCACACTCTCTTCCTACTTAGCCAGCCAGGAGCTCCTACTTTTAAATTCTAATCTGAACTGTAGTAAAAAAAATAGATACAAAGCTTTAAGGAGTATGAATTCTTTATTTTTTCTTTTACTTAGACTTCAGAAAGTACCACTCCAGTGAGAATCAAAGCTGATGAAAGAGAAAAGTATATGATAGGAAACTCTCCACAGAAGACCAGTGAATCTGAAGCTGAGATTAGTCCTGGAAGTCTACCAGTGACTGCAAACACGAAAGCTTCTGAGAACTTGAAGCATATCGTTAATCATGATGATGTTTTTGAGGTATGGCTTTGTGATTATTCTCTGGAACAATTAGTTGTTAACAACTGTAAGAATTTAGTATTTCATTGTTGCTAACTAAAGATAGAAGAAAACTGGTACTGAAAACAAAATATGCTAACTCATTTGCCATAAAGAAATCTCACAATGTGTGCTATAGTATCTCTCATTTATCACTTTGAACTTAAAATTTTCTACTTGCATTGCACTCAGATGTTTACTATGTAAATTAGATCGTGGTGGTTCTATTCTAATTCTTTAAATACATAATAGCAGTTGCTTAACAATGAAACTTAACAATGAAAAGGTTACCATTGGTGTATTTAAATTATTTCACTCGTTAAGCATTTATCATTGCTTAATTGTGAAGTATTTTTTTTCTTGAATGTCTGCGATTTTTAAAATTTCAGTATAGTTAGCATACAGTGTTATATTAGCTAAGGGTGTACAATATAAAAAAAATTTTTTTTTAAATAAAAGGGACCCGGGGCACCTGTATGGCTTAGTCAGTTGAGCGTCCGACTCTTAATTTCGACTCAGGTAATGATCTCACACTTCATGTGTTCAAGCCTCACATCGGGCTCTGCGCTGCAGCATAAAGTCTGCTTGGAATTCTCTCTCTCTCTCTCTCTCTCTCTCTCTCTCTCTCTCTCTCTCTAACCCTCCCCTGCTTGCACTCTCTCTCTCAAATGAATATTTTAAAAAGATAAAAGAGGGGCGCCTGGATGGCTCAGTCAGGCGTCAGACTTCGGCTCAAATCATGATCTCACGATTCGTGGGTTCGAGCCCCACATCGGGCTCTGTGCCTGACAGCTTGGAGCCTGGAGCCTGCTTTGGATTCTGTGTCTCCCTCTCTCTGTTCCTCCCCTGCTCTCTCTCTCTCTCTCTCTCTCTCTCAAAAATAAATAAAGATTAAAAAAAAATTTTTTTTAAGATGAAAGAGACTAATATAAAAAAAATAAAGTGTACAATATGGTGATTCAACACTTCCATACACTATCTGGTGCTCATTATAACAAGTGCTCTCCTTAATCCCCATCACCTATTTCACCCATCCCTCCTTTGACCTCCCTCCTGGTAACCATCAGTTTGTTCTCTGTAGTTGAGAGTCTGATTCTCAATTTGTTTCTTTTTTTTCCTTTGTTCTGTTTCTTAAATTCCATTTATGAGTGAAGTCATATGATATTTGTCTTTCTCTGACTTATTTCACTTAAAATTAATACTCTCTAGGTCCATCCATGTTGTTGCAAATAGCAAGATCTCTTTCTTTTTTCTAATATTCTGTTGTGTGTATATCTACTTCTTTATCCATTCATCTATCTACAGACACTTGGGCTACTTCCATATTTTGGCTATTATAAATAATGCCAAAAAACATAGGGGTGTGTGTATCTTTTCAAATTAGTGTTCTCATAGTCTTTGGGTAAATACCCAGTAGTGAAATTAGTGGATCATATAGTAATTCTATTTTTAATTTTGGGGGGGAACTTCCATATTGTTCTCCACAGTGACTGTATCAGTTTGCATTCCCAACAGCAGTGCAAGAGGGTTCCTTTTTCTCCCCATCCTCACCAATACTTGTTGTTTTTTGCTTTTGATTTTAGCCATTCTGACAGGTGTGGTGATACTCCATTGTGGTTTTGATTAGCATTTCCCTGATGAAGAGTGATATTGAGCATCTTTTCATGTGTCTGTTGGCCATCTGTATGACCTCTTTGGAGAAATGTCTTTTAATGTTGTCTGCCCATTTTTTTTAATGTTTTTTTTTTTTAATGTTTATTTATCTTTGGGAGAGAGACAGAGTACGAGTAGGGGATGAACAGAGAGAAAGGGAGACACAGAATCCTAAGCAGGTTCCAGGCTCCCAGTTGTCAGCACAGAGCCCAGTGCAGGGCTTGAACTCATGAACCACAAGATCATAACCTGAGCCAAAGTCACACGCTTAACCGACTGAGCCACGCAGGCACCCCTCTGCCCATTTTTTAATCGGATTATTTGGGGGTTTTTTGGTGTTGAGTTGTGTACATTTTTATATATTTTGGATACTAACCATTTATCAGATGTTCATTTGCAAATATCTTCTTTCATTCAGTAGGTTGTCTTTTAGTTTTATTATTTGCTTTGCAGAAGCTTTTTATTTTGATGTAGTCCTAGTGGTTTATTTTTGCTTTTGTTTCTCTTGCCTCCAGAGACATTATCTAGAAAAATGTTGCTATGGCCAATCTCAGAGAAATTACTGCCTTTGTTCTCTCCTAGGATTTCTCACATTTAGGTCCTTAATCCATTTTGAGTTTATTTCTGTGTATGGTTTAAGGAAGTGATCCAGTGTCATTGTTTTGCATGTTGAAGTCTACTTTTCCCAGCACCATTTGTTCAAGAGACATTCTTTTTCCCATTGGATATTCTTTCTTGCTTTGTTGAGGATTAATTGACTATATGACTGGGTTTATTGCTGGGTTCTTTTCTCTTCCATTGATCTATGTTTCTGTTTTTGTGCCAATATCATACTGTTTTGATTACTGCAGCTTTGTGGTATATCTTGAATTCTGGGATTATTCTACTTCCAGTTTTGTTCTTCTTTATTTTGTTTGCTTTGTTTTAAGTAGGTCCCATGCCCAGCATGGGGCTTGAATTCCCAACCCTGAGATCAGGAGTCACATGCTCTATCACCTGAGTCAGCCAGGTACCCCCATTCTTCTTTTTCAAGATTGCTTTGGCTACTTTGGGGTCTTTGAGGGTTCCATACAAATTTTAGGATTATTTATTCTAGTTCTTTATAAACTGCTATTAGTATTTTGATATTGATTACATTAACTCTATAGACTACTTTGGGTACCGTGGACATTTTAACAATATTTGTCCTTCCAATCCATGAGCATGGAATATCTTTCCATTTGTTTGTGTCATCTTCAATTTCTTTCATCAGTGTTTTGCAGTTTTTAGAGTTAACCTCCTTGGTTAAGTTTATTCTTAGGTATTTTATTATTTTTGGAGCAATTGTAAGTGGGATTATTTTCTTAATTTCTCTTTCTACTTCATTTTTAGTGTATAGAAATGCAACGGATTTCTGTATATTGATTTTATATCCTGTGGCTTTCTGAATTCATTTATCAGTTCTAGTAGTTTTTTGGTGGCGTCTGAGACTTTAAAGAGTCTTCTGGTGGATCAATAAAAGCTGTGACTTTTTTTTTTAACAGCTTGATTGAGGTATAACTCACATACTATGTAATTCACCGATTTAAATACAGGGTACTATTCAGTGACTATTGGTATACTAGAAGTTGTCCATCCTTCACTACATTACTTGTAGAACATTTGTTACCCCAGAAAGAAATCCAATACTTCTTAGCCTTTTCCCCACAACTTCTCTGCACCCCTGAGTCCTAGACATCTTATCTACTTTATCTGCCTCTGTAGATTTGGCTGTTGTTGGCATTTTATATTAATGATGTAATCATATGATAGCTGGTCTTTTGTAACTTTTCTTTAACTTAGTATTTTAGATTATCTATATTATAACATGTATCAATACTATTTTATTGTATTGGTTCATTTTTTTATGTATCAGTTCACTTTTTTGTCAGTAATACTCCATTGTAATTGTTAACAATGGATGTTTTGGTTATTTCCACATTTTGGCAATAGTGCATAAAGCTATTGTGAATATTTGTGTACAAATTTTTGTGTCGGTATATATTTTCTTTTTTGTTAGATATATGCCTAAGAGTAGAATTGTTGAATCGTATGGTTACTCTGTGTTTACCCGTGTGAGAAACTGCCAGTTTTTCATAAGCGGCCACACCTTTTGTTTGTTTGCATTCCCCTCATACGCTGGTGGAAGTCATGTAAAACAGTAAAGCTCTAACTTTACAAAATAAAATTCTGGGGGGTTTTTGATTTATAGCTACATTGTCCACTATGTATCCACTAGTTATAAGTGGCTATTTAAATTTAAGTAAATAAAGAACTTTGCTTCTTAGTTTTACTAGCCTACATTTTAAGTGGTCAATAGCCACATGTCTAGCTAGTTAGTGTTTACCAAGTTGAACTGCACAGATAGAGCATTTCTGTCATTATAGAAAGTTCTGTTGGAGAATAGTATACAAATAGTGATACTGTAGGTTTATAATAGCCTCTTTATTCCTGAAAATTTAAATGCATTCAAAGCACATCTGTCTTCAGGGTTATCCTTTGAGCTAGTATTTACTACAAGAAAGAAACTTCATGGTTTGTAAATGTATTTTGAATGGATCACATCTTTCAGTACACTTATTATATACATTGAACCTAATATAACAAAGTCTGTGAAAAGGTTATAAGGTTTGTCCCAGTGTGCTTAATACTTCATTTAGTATAATTCTGTGTGAGAGGCATTGTGTTTGGAGCTTTGGTGGCAGAATGGATAAATGGGTATATAGAATATAATTAGGGTTAGACAATGCTGAGTGTATAAGAAAAATGATAAGTAATAAAAATATTAAGTGCTACATAAATTTAGAAAAGAGATACTTTCTGGCTAGGAACAACCAAGAATGCTTTAGGGTGAAGGAAGCATTTAACCTATACCTTGGAATAGTTCATCTAACAGAAATAGGAGAACTGAATAAAGTATGAAAGGAATAATGGTAGCATAAGAGTGGTGTTTGAGAAATATAGAAAAGAACATGTTTCATCTAGCTGAGCATATCAGGGTGGTGGAATGAAACAAAATTCGTACAGTAGATTGGGTCCTGATGATGAGGCTCTTGAAAGCCATGCTATGAATTGTTGTATAGTCTTTGAGGAGTCATGAAGGCCTTTTAGCAGAGCATTACTTGTGATAGAGCTATGTATTAGGGTTATCTGGCAACAGCTACTGAATTCTCCCAAGTTTGAGGGCTTTTTGAATAATAATAGTAGACAATGTGGACTGGAACTTAGTTGTCCAAATGTAAGAGATTTAGTATGGAAATATTCCTGACTGTAAGGAATGGGGGAGAGGGGACAGTCACATAACCATGTTTGAATGGATGATGATGCTATCAACTGAAGTGGGGTGTTAAAAGAACAAACAGGCTTAGAAGGTCTAGTTTGTTTTTGGATATGTGGAATTTGAACACTTAACAGGTATCTTTAGCTTAGAAGAGAAACGAAAACGGGATTATAAATCAAATTATCTACATTACACATAATCATTGAAGAAAATGCAATATCCAAGGGGAAAGAGTAAGAAAGGCAAAAATAAATGCTAACTGCAGGAGGATTCATTGATTTGAGCACAAAAGACAGAAAGGTAGGAGGACATCTAGGAGGCTACAGCTCCCAGACACCCAGGTGTAGTATAATTCATGAAGAAGGAAGTCTGCTCAGCAGTTGAAAGTACTGCACATGTCAAAGATTAGGACAGACCATTTGCCCTTCTTTCTTTTGCTCTCTCGTTTTTTGCATTCATTTTATCATTAAGTCCTGTTAGTGCCAAAATTTCTTTCAAATTCTTTATTTCTTTATCAGCTGTCATCACTGCCATTGGCTAAGGACAGATAAAGTTTTTCATTAGGACTGTTAGGATAGCTAGATCCCTTTCTGCCAGTTTCTTTCTCTTCCCCTATATTCTTAATACCAGAGTTACCATTTTATTTTTGTATTTTTTAAATGTTTATATATTTTTGAGAGATACAGCATGAGTGGGGGAGGGGCAGAGAGAGGGAGACAGAATCCAACGCAGGCTCCAGGTTCTGAGCTCTGAGCTGTTAGCACAGAGCCCAAACCTTGACACAGGGCTTGAACCCACGAACCGTGGGATCATGACTTGAGCCGAAGTCAGACGCCCAACCGGCTGAGCCACCCAGGTGCCCCCAGAGTTATCATTTTAAAAGATAATTTCATGTTGCGAGTTCCTGGCTTGGCAACGTCCAATAATGACCAACACATAATTTCCTACTCAGTCCAACCTAACTTTTCTGTTTCCTGCCAGTTATCTGAGCTCCAACTACATGGAGTTGACATGCTTTACATACCTTCTCTTATTTCCATGCTTTCCTCTGTTCAGAATGTCATTCCTGTCTTACCTCACCCTTCACTTCTCTTACTTCCACTTTTACTTTGTCTGACTATTCTAATTAGAAGTCTCTTTCCATTGTAGTACATTCCTACAAATGGGATTTGGCAAACTATGTATGGCCTGTGGCCTATATCTGGCCCACTGCCTGTCTTTTATATGGCTTGCAAGCTAAGAACAGCTTTTATGTTATTAAAGGGTTGAATAAAAATCAAAAGAATATTTCACAACATGTGAAAAATTAGGTGAAATTCAGTTTTTCTGGCACATAGCCACAGTCATTTGTTTACATGTTGTCTGTGGCAAAGTTGTGCTACAGTGACAGAGGGTAGTTGAAGAGACCTTTAGCGCCCTTGAAGTGTAACATATTTATGATCTGGCATTTTTACTGAAATAGTTTGCTGACCCTGGTCCATATCTTTATTATGTCACTTGTGAGTACCTAAAAGTCTTAGTACTTTTAACAGAACAGTTTTTAAGAATTTTTATTTATTTTCATCCTTAACTATGAATAATTTAACGTGCAAAAGATTTGTTTTTATATAGAGAGTATGCGCATTGTTAAAATTTTTGTATAAATGTTTGTTCACTACCAGGTCCTCCTCCCTCCCCTGCACCCCCTTTCACTTAGTAGCACTCAGTGGCAGATAATCTGGGATAGTTGCCAAATATTAGAGAAAAATTCATGGAGATTAATAAAAAATTCTGTCTTCAAATTGGGCAAAAATTGCCTTGAATTCATTTTAATAGAAGAATACCTCAGTCCTTCTGATTCCTTGGAACCTGATAATTTTAGAATAAATTTGAGAAATTCGGAAGGGACTTTTTTTGGAGCACCTTTGCTAAACAAGTTTTTCTAAGACAGGGATTATGTTTTATTCATTTTTGTATTTGTAGCACTTGACATAGTAACATCACATAGTAATCATTAATACACTTGAATTAAGGCCTACCACGGAATTTTATCCCATAGCCATTCGACATATTGTTAATAATTACCATAGTTTTATTGCCATATCTTGAAAAATTTAAATCATCTACTAGTTTTAGTCAATATTACCATAAAAAAGTTTCATCCATGTTCTAAATATTCTTTTCTCTTTGAAGTTCTTATGAGTTAATATGTATTCATTTAAAGAAACCAAAATTTATTTAAACATTTTCTTTCTTTTTTCTTTACATTAGGAATCTGAAGAACTTTCTTCTGATGAAGAGATGAAAATGGCAGAGATGCGACCACCGTTAATTGAAAGCTCTATTAACCAGCCAAAAGTTGTAGCTCTTAGTAATAACAAAAAAGGTTAGATATTGAAAGCACTAGGAATAGAAATGCGCTGGATTTATCAAATTTATAAATTTTTTTGAAATAAATTTCACTAAATATCATTGTTACTTAAAACACTTTTTAGAAACAATTTTTAAAACATGCTTTTTTAAAAGTTCTGTTCCTAATCTTCCTAGTTTTTAAAGAAGAATATTGTTAGATTTTTTTTCTCTTCCCTCATACAAGTTTACTTATAAGGTCATGGGCTTCACAGGCACACAAAACTGGATTATGATTCCATTTCTGCCACTTACTTACCATGTAATCCTTGAGCTACTTAATTCTATCCATATGAAGTTACCTGACTTGACATACACTGAGGCTAATGAAGGACTTTATGAGTATCAGATGTACTAGATTATTCATTGTACTCAGATCTAGCACTGTATCTGATGTAGAATAGCTGCTTATTGTTATTTTTCTGTCCTAGAACTCTTTTTTAAACCATTCCCACACCCTAGCCATTTTTCACGTAACATAGAATCTCAGGCCCTTCTTAGAAATGAAGGGGAATTTGAAGGGTATCTATCCTTTCCTTTCATCCTTGTCTCACTCCTCCCCATAAGTGCCTGAACTGGTCTGTAGTATCTCTACCAAATATTTATCCAGCCTTTGCCTTTATGACATTAATGAAACTTACTATCCAGCTGGCCCTTAGATAGTTTAGGTTTCATGATAATAGTGGTAGTGATATTTGAGTACTTACTAGTTGCTGCTTATTACTATGCTAAATATTTTACATATTACTTTCTAACTGTCACAATGAGGTAGAAGAAGAGGAATATGTGTAGGAAAGAACTTACATGCCATCTTGTTTAACGATATTTTAAAAATTAAAAACCCAGCACCCAAATACCTTAAAATTGAAGATCCTGAGCCCTATGTACTATTACTGCCAACTGTAAACACAAATTCAGACTAATTGAACTGTGTTCCTTTTGGAACAAAAAAAATATTTTTAATTCATACAGTCTCCTATTTCTGTGTCTATATATACAGTTTCTATGATTTGGGTAGAATTGCATTAGTTAAAAACAGCCTTTAGGGTTGTAAAAATACTGTTATTATCTTCTTTTGTTTTGTTTTTAAGTAAGCTCTGTGCCCAACTTGGAGCTTGAAGTCCTGACCCTGAGTTCCACAGTCGCGTGCTCCACCAACTGAGCCAGCCAAGTGCCCAAGTTATTATCTTTTCATTATTACTTAAAAAAAAAAATAATACTTTTTAATGTACCTGTCTATAATGGAGTATAAATATTGTCTATTTCTGTTTATATAAAAAAAAGCCATTTCATATATTGATTATTTTTCATATGCAGTTCTTTGAAATGGCTTAAAAACAGGAAAAGAGAGCTGACCTTGTGAAAACTCCTTGATTGGTAAATTTTTTTAATTGACTGTATTGCTCATTTTTATTTTCAGGATAGATCAAAACGGTTGCATACATGTATGAAATAATTTCTTCCCCGGATAAATTTACCTAAGCTGTGAACTATACTATTTATTCTTTATTATTATGACTTTTTAAAGTAATGAATGTGGGGGCACCTGGCTGGCTTAGTCAATAGGGCATGCAACTCTTGATCTCTGGGTTGTGAGTTCAAGCCACACATTGGGCATAGAGCCTACTTTCAAAAGACAATTGTAACTGAGTGGAAGAGCCATAGTCACTAAAATTAATTGATGTCCTTAGAGAAACACTGTGTAATATCACCTTGCCAGTAGTAAAAACTAAATCAAATTCTCGGTAACCTTAACATATGTTATATTTGTCAAAAACTAATGGTATTACGAGTTTTAAATTCTTTAATGTTTGTGTGTATTAGGACTGAATTTTCAAAAGTGGCTTTGGTTGTCTTTTTATCCATATAATTTTTTATATATTTGAACCAGTACAATATAAATGCCATTTGTCTTCACTTCAAAGTATTAAACACAAATTCTTAGTGACTTTATCAACGGCTTAAGTTTTTTTGTTTCAGATGATACAAAGGATACAGATTCTTTATCAGATGAAGTTACACACAATAGCAATCAGAATAACAGCAACTGTTCTTCTCCATCTCGGATGTCTGATTCAGTTTCTCTTAATACTGATAGTAGTCAAGATACCTCACTCTGCTCTCCAATGAAACAAACCCATATTGGTGGTATTAATTCCAAAATCAGGTTTGTGACATCTTAACAGAATAATTTTTTTGTACAATAGAGATAATAAGGCAAATCAATATATGGACTAAAACCAAAGATTTCACAAATTAATATTATAGAAGTAGATCAGGTAGTGTATGGTTTCTTCCCCATTTTATTACTAATTACTTAACTTTTCTACATTTCCATTTTAAATTAGTTTTTTAAATGGGGAAGAAGAAGGGACCAGGCTGGCTCAGTCCGAACAGTTTGTGACTCTTGATCACTGGGTTCTGGGTTCAAGCCTCACATGGGTGTAGGGATTACTAAAAAAAATGAACTTTTAAAAATATAAATGGGGAAGAAAAGATTTAAAATATCCTAATTCTCCTCATTAAAAAGTTGAACACTTTTATGATATTTTTAGGTATTACAACATAAATAGCTTGTTTGGAGTAATTCAAGTTGAAATAGGTATTTTTTAGATACTCTTTTTTGGGGAGTGTCATTAAAGAGCATTCAGTACTTTTAATTACTTCTGTATCTTTGACTTAGACTTAAATTTGTAGGTCAGACTCTGAAACAAGACTTAATTCCTACAGGCTGAAATTAGCTGAAGTTTTAAAACATCTATTATTTGAGCTCTCAATATATTTGGCTATCAAAATAAGACTGTTGTTTTACTTTCATGTTATAATATATCAGCTAGGTGCTTATTAGAAAGATTTGGGTTTCTACTGAACCCACAGCTAATTGTGTAGAAACTGTTGACTACTTTTTAGAGGCAAATGATTCTTAAATTCCAGGCATCTTAAGTCAAATTTTGTATTTATTGATTTGAATTGTTGTAAAAGGAAAATGAATTTTATGTCTCAAAATGAGTTTAGCCGTTATGTAGTTGTAATTATGATTATTTATATGTTTTCTGAATTTGAGACTAAAACCTAGTGGTAAAATAATAATTTTTATAACCTCTTAGATGTTAAAATAATGAGTAATTTCTTGAATAATAAAATGTTACTGATATTTTGTTGGGAATTACTTGAGTATTTTATAAATCATGTTTTTTATGTAATGAAATAAAGGCTAAGAAAGGGATATATCCACAACTTTCTTTGTTGTATTTCTAATAATATAGTCTATTACCCAATGGGAAGATGAATACTAAGGAATACTTGTTGAAACATAACTTGAATATTTATACAAAATGACACAAATATGTTTTCATATTTGTGTGAAATAGGTTTTTTTATTTCTACCAAGTAGAAATAAAATGTTTTCTGTAATTTTGGAAGAGCACATTTATAATATTTGCCAAATAAAATGAAGTCATTTAGACATCATTAGATTTAGTTTTGCTTTTGATCTTCAAATTATTTTTTCAATGTTGCATTTTTTATTTTTTTTTTAAATCAACATACAGTAAAATTGAATTTTTGTTGAGTTCTACAAGTTTTGTTTTTAGTATTGTTGATTGTCTTTACATTTTGTAGATCTTTGAGTAATTATTTCTTACCTTTTTATAATGTATTTATGTATTTGAATCTAATAATTACTTAGTTAATGATTATAGTTAATAATTACTAGTAATTATTATTAACTGTAGTTAATGTAAAGTTTCAGAATTATTTGTAAAAATGTTTTGTGTTCTTCACTCAACACTTGAAGTCATTGGCTTTCCATGTATCTACCTATCTTTCAAGCATTTCATGTTTTAGCATTCGTGAAAACGTGCATAAGTCCATTTTTCTTCACCATTTAGCCTCATTAATCTATATCGTGGCAAAGTGATTGGTATTATTGATTGTGAATTTTAATTAATGTTTTACTTGTCTCCATTTAATGTAAATCTACATTACTTTATTATTCGATAATATTTTAAAATAACATACTTGCTAATAAATGACTTTCATCTTTGACTCTCATCAGCTCTTTTAACTTTGTGTAGCTACACATTAATTAGTTATTAATGTTTTTGTTACTAAGAAACTTGGCTTTATGATGTTTATGATAACATTATCTTTGTTTTAGGCAAGAAGATGAAAATTTTAACAGCCTTTTACAAAATGGAGATATTTTAAATCATTCAACAGAAGAAAACTACCAGGTTCATGATAAAAAAGATTTTAACTTACCTGAATATGGTTTGAATATTGAAGAGCGATTAGTTCTTATTGAGAAAGGTGTTGACTCAACAGCCACATCTGATGAATCTCACAAATTAGACCATATCAATATGAATCTTAATAAACTTGTAACTAATGATACATTTCAACCAGAAATAGTGGAAAGATCCAAGACACAAGATATAGTGCTTGGAACGGACTTTTTAAGCATTAATGCTAAAGGAGAAGCTGAGCACTTGGAAAATGGAAATAAGTATCCTAATCTGGAATGTGTAAATAAGACAAATGGACATCCTGAGGACACTCCACAGTCCCCTAGGAGGACTGAACCACATGACACTGATTCGTCTGTTGATATGGGTATTTCCAAAAGCACTGAAGATCTCTCCCCTCAGAGAAGTGGGCCAATTGGATCTGTTGTGAAATCTCATAGTATAACTAATATGGAGACTGGAGGACTAAAAATCTATGACATTGTTAGTGATAATGGACCACAGCAGCCAAGTACAACAGTTAAAGTAACATCTACTGTTGATGGAAAAAATATTGTCAGGAGTAAGTCTGCTACACTTTTGTATGATCAACCATTGCAAGTATTTACTGGTTCTTCTTCATCTTCTGATTTAATATCAGGTACAAAGGCAATTTTCAAGTTTGACTCAAATCATAATCCTGAAGAGCCAAATATAATAAGAGGCTCCACAATAAGTGGCCCACAATCTACACCTCAAATATATGGTCCTCCACAATATAATATTCAATACAGTAGCAGTGCTGCTGTCAAGGACACTATGTGGCACAGCAAACAAAATCCCCAGATAGATCATGTCAGTTTTCCTCCTCAGCGCCTTCCTAGATCAGAGAGCACAGAAAATCACGGTTACACTAAACATTCTGCCAATATGAATTTCTCTAACCATAACAACGTTCGAGCTAGTACTGGATACCATTTACATCAGAGAATGGGCCCAGGAAGACATGGGGAAGTGTGGGCCATCTCACCAAATGAACGACTCATTCCTGGAGCAACTCGAACTACGATTCAGCGACAAAGTAGTGTGTCCTCTACAGCTTCTGTAAATCTTGGTGAGTCAGGTCCCACAAGGCGGGCCCAAATTCCAGAAGGAGATTATTTGTCGTACAGAGAGTTACATTCAGTGGGAAGAACTCCAGTGATGTCAGGATCACAGAGACCTCTTTCTGCACGAACATACAGCATCGATGGTCCAAATGCATCAAGGCCTCAGAGTGCTCGACCCTCCATTAGTGAAATACCAGAGAGAACTATGTCAGTTAGTGATTTTAATTATTCACGGACTAGTCCTTCAAAAAGACCAAATGCAAGAGTTGGTTCTGAGCATTCTTTATTAGATCCTCCAGGAAAAAGTAAAGTTCCTCATGACTGGCGAGAGCAAGTACTACGACACATCGAGGCCAAAAAATTAGAAAAGGTAATTAAATATGAATTTTTCATTTTCCTCTCTATGAATTTATTTTTCTTAAAAATATTTGGTATTCTTTGTTTTTTAAACAAGGTGATACAAGATGCTCTGAATTACTGAATACATACTTAACATTTGAGGAGTTTTTTCTTAGTGTTTACAATAGAGTCTAAGTTTAGACTTAGCCAGACTCAAAAACAACTGAGATGGTAGTGTATGCTTCTTTTCTGCCTCTTATTCCTCAGTGTTTTCTAATGATCTTAAATTCATTGCCTGTGTTTATGTGTGTATCTCTTTTAGATTCTGCCACACATACTGTAAATAATACATGTGTATACATGTGTACCTCCTTTTAGCAGTTTTTGACCTCCTGCTCTTGTCTATTAATTATTGTCGGTTATGTAAATATGTGTGTAAAAATATAACTATATAGTTAGAAAAATAACAAGAAATGTAAATATTTCATCTAAGATTTTTTTCCCCAGAGAATGTTAAAAGACTAACACTGTCACTGACATAGATGACTTCTGGCACGGCATTTATTCTTGACTTTTTTGAACTGCGTTTCTGACTTCTCTGACCTCAAGTGTCTGTCTCTCTAATGAAGTTTAGAAATGATTGGTAAAACAACTTAGGCTTCTCTTCAGTTTAACTTCACATGTAGGTGTCATTTTTTTGAAAGGAGTTAAATTTTTTTAAAATTATATAAAACTGATAAATTAGTTAAGTCACAGTTCTTTGGCTTTGGCTCAAGTGTATGGGGCACATTTTTAAAGATTTAATTTCATATCAGTAGTTTTTACCCAAGAATTTTGTTATCTCTGCTTATTAAATATGTTTTTTAAAACAGCTAAATGTATACAACCTCAATTAGTCATTTAAAAAAAATTCCCTAGGTCTAATTTTTTTAGAAGTAAACCCGTAAAATATGATTAGTACCATATATCAATTCACATTAAACTTCTGCCTGTAATTATTAGCTCTTTTCAGTGCTGTCTTCCCAACTTTAAATAGCTGTGCATCTAATGGTCTTAGGCAACCTCATTCTCTTCCATTTTGTTTCAGTATAACTGTATAAATTGTTGGTTCTTTGGACTTGTGTGCCTTTTCTAAGGAATTTGGAAATTTCTTAAGCAGAGGAATACCACAGCTGTTTTATAAGTAAACTTCTGGAGATAATATGGAATTGGAAGGAGGGAGGGCTATAGTTTTTTGTTGTTGTTTTGTTTTGTTTTTTTGAGAAGGAAGAGGCTACAGTTAAGTTGATTGAGCTATGAGGCTATCTAGGGGTCCAGAAAATAAATGAGAAATGTTTCGAATGAACTGAGACAAAGGAAAGAATTCAAGACACCGTTTTGAAACACACTTTAGATTATTTTTTTTTTTCAACGTTTATTTATTTTTGGGACAGAGAGAGACAGAGCATGAACGGGGGAGGGGCAGAGAGAGAGGGAGACACAGAATCGGAAACAGGCTCCAGGCTCTGAGCCATCAGGCCAGAGCCCGACGCGGGGCTCGAACTCACGGACCGCGAGATCGTGACCTGGCTGAAGTCGGACGCTTAACCGACTGCGCCACCCAGGCGCCCCGAAACACACTTTATAATATCTGACTCGTGATTGGAATATTCCTCTAATAATAAGTCTTTGAGGAAAAGGGATTAAGCTTGAGTGGTGCCTTGAATGACTGGTTGTTGGGATTGCCAGAATAGAGAAGGAATAACAGATTTGGATAAAGAGATGAGTCTGGTTATCATTATATTCTATAGAGTTGACATGTCAGGAGCTATTCTCCCATTACTGTCTGACGGAGATATACCTAGACTTTAGTCATCAGGAAGCAGGTAGCAGCTACCCCATTGTTCATTGTACCTCTCTGCTTTTTATATTTAGAAATTTGCTGTACAATTACTTGAGGAGTACATGCCAGTAGTTTCCCACTTGTGCCCACTGGTAATTTAGAAGTGAAAATTAGTCCAGGGAAACTAAGAAAAGCCTTGTGAGGACACAGAGCAACATGATTTAGACCAAACACTTGAAAGCTTTGGTTGAAAATGGTGGAGAGTGATGGAAAATCTCTTTTGCTCCTCTGCAATTCCTCTTCCTCCCCCAAATATAATTCTGATGGCAGGTAGACATTTGAAAAATTTCCCCAGGGAATTTCACAATGCCCAACCCTCCCTTTAGAGGTAAGTCCCCAAATCATAAGTTGCTACTTTGCCCAGCTTAGTTGTTTAGCATTAATACAATAATTAGATAAGTTAAAGCTTACTTGGTTTTTAAACCTTGTTATAGTAACTTTCCTTCCTGTCCCTGCAACAAAACTGTACCTGGAACCCAAACATGTGATTATATCTCACCTCATTCTTCTCAAGACTTGTTTAATTAAACTAATGATTCTTATAAGAAGCACTCAACCAGAATATGATTAATGTAACATGAAAATTGCCACATTCATTTGCTTTTATACAGCTATTAGCCTGTAATGAACATCAGTGTCCAGGACATATTCCTTAACTGAGCTCTGCACAATGTGTTGTGTTGTAACAGGATGCAGTTTTATATGGACGTCTATGTACAACCCTGAATTACAAACCAGATGTGTTCTGAGCTTCAGCCTTCTTAGTGAAATATTTACAAAAACCTTACACATGTTCAAAGACAACAGAAAAAGCTTTGATTCCTGGATTTACATATCATTAAAAAGGGTCATTTCGGCCATTCAAGTTAAGAACATATTAAAATTGTGTGTAACACATGAGTATGTGTTGTTTATGTTGGGGCGGGGGGGTTAGTATGTGTAATTTCTTTATTTTTACATTCTAATCAAATGTTTATGGAACCTCTGAATTGCCACTGCCAAATCTTTATTGTTTGTGAAATGGTCTGGGAAAGTATAGTTGTGGCCTCTTAAGTTTAGCTTTTTCTTTACTCATTACTTTGGAATCCACAAAATAACTAAAAGAGCGCATTGTAATTTTATAGATCTCTTTCATTCTGGAAGGCCATATTAATGTTTCTTGATATTAGAGATCAACTTCATAATCAGGAGAAGGTATATAGGTTCTCTGAGAGTAATATAGAAATGCTTGTAAGCTTACAAGCTTGTAATGACAACATACACATATAATGCTTACAAGCATTTCTATACTTCTTGATAAGCAAGCCGTGCTCAAAGTGTGGTTACTCTCAATTTAACCATAAGACCATCCAGTATTCAGGGACATAAGTAAAAGCATCCACGTGAAAAAACAGCATTTAACAGCTCTAGGAGTAAACAAGCAGGAACAATGAAAATCAGGCATTGTGTTTATTGAGGTACATTTTTTAGGCAGCTCTGGGATTAGTGATTGGGCATTCATGTAAACTCAGTCTGCATGAAGATTCCATCAGTGATTCTTCAAGTTTAAGCAGCAAATGCCACTGCTAACTCCTAAAATCTTAAGTATCTATTTATTTGAATGGGAAATTTTTTTTACAAGTACATTTTCTAGGGGTTTTTTTCTTCTGGTAATTTGAGAGCAGGGAGAGCCTTGTAAATGCTATATACTAAAACTTTGTGTTATATACTAAAACTAAGTTAACCTTTTTTCTAATGTAAGACATGTTTCTAAATGTAGAAGGTAATTTTTTTTTAGAGATGGTAATGGCAAAAAAAAGAAAGAAAGAAAGAAAGAAAGAAAGAAAGAAAGAAAGAAAGAAAGAAAGAAAGAAAGGAAGAAAGAAAGAAAGAAATTGCAGTGGCCAAAAGCCAAGTGTTTTTTGCCGATAATATTTTGTGCTATGTACGTATGTTTAAACTTAAGCTGAGAAATCAGCTTGTATTCCTTATAGAACTACACATATATACAGACACTTAAGTTTGACATCAATTCCTGTTTTCTGATAAAATTCCAATAAGATGTATTAGGAGTAAAGGAAATAATTGCATTGTAAAAGACACTATATGTTTGTACTTTCCTTAGTGTTTAAACATGTGAATGGTTGGATTTACATGTACTTTATGTGTATATGTGTATGTTGTCATGTAAATAATATGGTAAATAGTGCCAATTTCTTTCAGTGGCACTGAAAATTCAGTGCATGATATTCCTGTGTGGTATTGGGGTTACTTATAAATACGTCTATGTACATAACATGTCTTGTGAATTTTGCATGCTACACTAATCTCTGTTAAATCTATCCCCTCTTTATTCAGAGCATGCTGTCAAGGTCCTTTAATTCCAATTTTACTGCTGTAAGCAACTTTCACTATGGCAGCTCTAGGGATCTGCATGGCAGCCAAGGCAGCCTTGCCTTGAGTGTTGCAGACGGAAGAGGTTCTGGTGGGCACATTTTTCGAGTGAGTACCTGTAGTAGACCAGTACTTTTAGTACACAGAAGAGAAAAAAAGACCCCACATTTTAATGCTTTCGTGTTTTTAGAAAATACGTTTTTACTGTGGGTTAGATACTTTGATAACCTTCTGGTTCTTCCATGGCTTAGTTCTAAAACTTTCTGCAAAGCCGATTTAGTATTTATCTCTCAAGTTTCTCTGGCCATCAGCTAAGGATGTAGTCTCCTCTTGTTTATGTAAATAGGGGTGAGCAATAGGAATAACTGAGAGTTGTTTTTTTTTTCTACTTATTATGCTTTATGGTGTTTTCTCTTAATAAAATTAACTAACTCTCCCTAAATCAAGGTTTAGGGCTATGCTGTATATAGTACACAGTGGGGTTGTGGGGAAGAATAATTTTTAGTGATTGAGAATTGGCAGATGAAAAGCACTGCCTGGAAGTAAGTTTAATCACAGTTTGCTGGATAGGATTAAATGTGAGACTGGAGAAATTCTAAGAAATACCAATGAAAAGGCAAAAGCCAAATTCTTTTATTAATAGTTAATAGTCATTAACGGTATTTATTTATTTATTTATTTATTTATTTATTGAGAAAGAGAGAGAATCCCAAGCAGACTCCACCTCACTCAATGCTGACACGGGGCTCAATCCCATAAACCATGAGATCAAGACCTGAGCTGAGATTAAGGGTTGGATGTTTAACCGACTGAGCCAACCAAGCTCCCCAATGGCATATTCTTTTAATGAAAGTTAAGGGTAAGGGTTAAGAATGGCAGAGAAGGAGAAAGAACAGAACAGCTCTGGCCTGGCTCTATTTTAAGATTTTTCTCTTAATAACAACGTGAGGTGTAGTATGGCCTCAAAATAAATACTTCCTTCTCCCCCTTTCCTTTCATTCCAAAAAGATTTTTCTCCTTTTTACAGCCTTACTTGTCTCCTCCCCATAGTTTTATTTCCATGTTTACTCTGATTACTTCTGGGTCCTTTGCTTTTTCCTGAGGGTCCCCATCCTCTTTTTAGTACATAGCTGGCTTTGCTCTGTTGTGTTCTAAGGCAAGAGCAGTCTCCTGGATTCACTCCGCTGTGTCTGGGCTTCACTCTTCTTGCTCTACCCTCTGTCATCTGCCACCACTTGGATTCCATGTTAGGGTGACAGCAATTGTTTTGTAATTTATCCCTTTGAAATGGAGAGAGAAGGGTGATAGCTATTAAGCCCAACATTTCTGGTACTCTTTCCAACTGAAGCCAAAGAATGGACACAAGAGGCTTTTTATCAACTCAGGGGTTATCTTTATAGTCATCTGGAACAGTTTATTCTTTCCAAATTCTTGTACAGTAATATTTTTTGCTTGTTATTCTTACATTCAGAGCCTTTGAGTCTATTGCATTTTACTTTTTCATTCATAATATATAGTTGTTCTTTTAAAGACCTGAATAGACTGGAGTTTAAACTTGAAGCTATGACCTAAGTTGATTACTGTGGGTTCTGAGAGCACATCTCAGAAATGAGGAAGGAAGGCAAAATATTCATTGCATAAATACACAAAATTAGGTCAAACCAAATCTAAAAATGCTAATCCATGCTTTGAATGAGCAACTGACTACACATGATAGCTCTGTTGCAGATAAAGTTTATAAGATTAAATTACAAGCCCTTAGGTTTTTATATATCCTGTGGTATATCATAATGAAGTAGATTTCAGATTATTTTTCAGTATGATGATGTAGTTTACATACCTGTGTTGCTAGCCACATACTGTTTTGAAAGTTACAATAGTGCTATTTATCACAATCCCTTTAGTTTTCAAGAATATAGCTAGGTATATTTAGAACTAGATTAAAATGAAAAGTACAGGCATCTTTCTTCCCAGCATGTTTGTAACAAATATTCAGAGATAATGAGATAACTGAGTCTGCTTATTTCTCTAAACCTATCATTGAGGTAAACTAGAAGGATATTATTGGTCATATAAAAATATGAACTCTAGTTAATTTTAAGTGTTTCACCAAACCATTGGTTTTGAAAATACTGAGCTAATACTATGATACAATTAAGTTAAAGTGAATTTTATGAGACTATATATTTATTAATACTGTTCATCATTAAAAAGAAGATCCCAGGTGGCACTGTGCTGTTAAAAGAATAGCAGTTAATTTTTTTTCCAAAAAACCCAAAAACCTTTATATATACTCAACAAGAGATTGTTTTAGTTGCTCTTAAAATTTGGGACTCTTAACTTTGATTAATAACTAAATTCTTCACAGTATTGAAAGCTAGGTATTACTGTAAATATAACGGAAAGCATTAGGAAGAAATAGCTTAACAGTGTATGTTAAAAGTACTAATAATTTTTACAGTTTTGTTGAGATGTAATTGACATATTAGTATTAGCCCAAAGTATATATCATAATAACTTGATATATGTATATATTGTGAAATGAATGCCACAACAAATTTAGTTAATGTCCATCGTCAAGGTACTGATATTAATGGCAGTTATGATGGTGATGTTTATTGGGTTCTTCATCTTCCCATGATCTAGTAATATTTTTTCCTAATCTCCTTTCACGTGTCATCATCATTTTGATTTTACATCTTAAAGAACATTGTTTGTTTACTTTTTATTTTCCCCTCATTTGAAGCATCCCCAGACATCCTGTCCAGGAGATCCTTGTCAAGACGATCTATTCATTTCAGGACAGCCGAACTACTCATCAGCTACACTTAGTCACAAAGATGTTCCTCCAGACAGCTTGATAAAAGTAGGTGCTCAGGAAATAAATGAACACATCTCTTTGAACTTACTCTGTTTTACAGATTTTAAACTGGAAATATCATGTATGCTTTAACAATGAAAATAAGTTTTTGAGGACTTTTCCTCCTTGATTAGTAAAGATTTTTTTAAAAAACTAATTTAGAAATATGAAATATATTTTTGCCCTGTTATTTCCTGGTTTAGTCCATGATTTTTTTTCCACACTGGAGAATCATTTTATTGTTTTTGATTTCTCTACTATCACCTACTTACCTTATTGTTTGAGTCAGAGGCTCTTTGGCATTCCTGTTTGAGTCAGAGGCTTTTTGGTATTGGAGAATTAAAGATGAACCTGTCTTAAATTCCTCACTTGAGGATATTTTATCATTACTAAAGACATTTTAAAATTCTTTAAATGTAATTAAAAGTCACCTTGAAAGCGTTTTGTATGTGATAAATGATGATTGTATTCTTAATACTTTTGTTACTAAAGCATCACTTACTCACAGATTTTACTTTTCTGTCACCCAATACCAGATAGTTAACTCTTTTCTTTAATATTCTCGCTCAGCTATTCTTTCTCTTAACTAATTCCGTATCCCTTGTATAACGAGATACAATTATGAAGCATACTTAACGTATTATATAAAAACTTTTGCATTGTTCTTGAGAGTAGGAACCCAGACATATAGCATAAATTCATACGTATCTATTTATTTTACCTTTTTTTTCTTTTTCTTTTAATTGAGCTATGTTAACCAGTTTCTTTTTCTTTTTAATATCAATTTTGTATTCTAGGTTACTGGGTTTGTTTTCATACTTTTATTCTCCTGAGCCATCTGCTAATGATAGCTTATTTTATTCCATGGGTATGTTTAACATTGATGTAAAGTGTCAGGCACAACCAAGAATCTAGGTGTCTAGAAGTCTGAAGCATGGGTCAGAAGTAATTACTGTTTGGAATATTTTCCTTAGGAGAAAGGTATTGAATCTGCACATAGGAATAAATGGTATAAATGTGGAGAAAAGCAAGAGCTATGTGCTGAGTTGTGTATAAGTAATAAAATAACAGCACAAGCATTTAAATACTCCTGGGCAGATGAATTGCTTCAAATCTACAGAGTTCAAGTAGTAAGCAACCACAATTAAAAAAAAAAAGATATAAAGATAATAAAATACCTCATTCTCTTTTTCTCCAACCAGTGTAAGATTTGTCATAGAGTAATATCATCTTTGTGCTCTGTTATAAAACCCCCATATAAGTTTCCAAACTTGAGAAATAACCAAGGTCTCAAATATAACACAGTGAAAAGGTAACTTTTGAAGATTTTTACTTTAAAAAAAAAGGGAAGCTTCTTTGTTTCCTTCAGCAAGGTTGATGTAAAAAAAGCATGTAGTTCTGGAACAATTGCCATAATCTTTTCCCAAACTTTTCTACTTTGGAATAATTTTAGGAGAATGGGACTCAGTATTTATCTCATAGTTTTTCTATAATTCACTTGTGGATGAGATCACCTTTTTATTAATAATCAACAATGAAATTTTAAATGATTGAATAGCTTAAAAGTATTTCCTCTTATATACAAAAATCTCTATATGCAAATATTTATAATACAAATGTAAACTTATTTTTCAGATAGATTTCTCATACTGGGGCACCTGGGTGGCTCAGTCGGTTAAGCGTCCAGATCTTGATTTCCACTCAGGTCATGATCTCACAGTATGTGAGATTGAGCCCCACGTTGGGCTGTGCCCTGACAATGGGCCTGCTTGGGATTGCTTCTCTCCCTCTCTCTCTGCCCCTCCCTGCTCACACTCTTGCTTGCTCTCTCTCAAAATAAATAAAAAATTCCTCATACTGACATAACAGCCACATTTCCACAAAGGTGGCTTTAAGTCTAAAACTCAGATTCATTCATTCTGAACAATGAGAAGCATTAAAACAAGGATAATTCTTTAACAAAATAATCACCTCAGATTTTTTTGCGTAGCTTGTGAAGAGTAAAACAGAATGTCAAGGCTTAATTTTTGTGGTTAATATTTTATGGAACTAACATTTAGAGAGTTTAAAAATTGCTAACTGGTACACACACACACAAGGAATAAATTTGCTTTTTACTATATTTGTACTTGTTAATTCTGGAAACAAAGGAATAAAAGTAGAAAATATACTCAGAATAGTAAAAAAATTCTACCACAAAACTTGTTACTTCTGTTCAGAAGAAACATGAAAAAATGCATCTTCTATGTGTGTGTGAAATGGGAAAATTTACCCTTTTACTGGGCTTAAATTTTAAAATTTTGACATAATCACCGTTTGCTGTTATTGTAAGAAAAAACAGGTCCATGCATACCAAATAGAAAAGCAAATAATTTTATGATAACTTATTTGAAACTTTAAAGAGTGAGAATCTGTCTGCCAAGGACTCAGGCAAGTTTAGAATTCATAGCTTTTTTTCTTTTAAAAGTGTAAAATTAGAAAGAATAGTGTAAGTGTCTTCATAATGTATGATTTAGAATGTTACATTCTAGTGCTTTTGTAATACTCCAAGAAGAAAATCCAACTATTTGTAATAAGACATTATTATTGGTCATTTTAAGACACTTCGTGTTTTTCTTAGATGCCTTTGAGTAATGGACAGATGGGCCAGACCCTCAGGCCTCAGGCAAATTATAGTCAAATACATCACCCCCTTCCTCAGGCTTCTGTGGCAAGGCATCCCTCTAGAGAACAACTAATTGATTACTTGATGCTGAAGGTGGCCCACCAGCCTCCATATACACAGCCCCATTGTTCTCCTAGACAAGGCCATGAACTGGCAAGGCAAGAGGTAAGAACAATCAAGAATACTTGAAATATGAAACTAAGCTCTTAATGTACTTTATAGGTTATTTAATTATTAGCAATAAATCCGTGTAGATTTTTAACATAGTTTTTACCATTTTGTTTAAAGGTGTGGTTTCATGTTAAGTTAATAAGGTGTCAAACTTTGTATTTAACTTGACTCTATGATCTCCCATGTTCTGATTAATTGACATAGCATTTAGTGTTTTGGATGTGATTATTTTTTTCCTAAGGTGGTTGCGTATCCAAAACTTTTTGTTGATATTCCAGTAATCAGACCTTCAGGAATATGAATAGTAGACCATGAAACTTGACTGGCATGTTATGGTTTCCTATTGTTAATTGACACAGAGTTTGAAATTTGACCATAGTCTCCAAACTACTTCAAGAATTAAATCTTACTAAGTAGTATTTAAAAGGTGGCTAATCATACATTTGTATATTTGGATAGTTTATTGATAAAATAATACTATTAGAAACGTAGGTAGAGAACAAATGCTTTATTCCTTTTGCTTTAGTCTCTGGGGAAAGGGAGGGTCTTGCAACAAGTTTAGTTCTTGATCTTTTTGTATAACGTGGTTATAAAAAATACTATCAATTGATCATCAATCCTAACATCTTGCGAGCATAGAAACAGATTCAGGAAATGAATCCAACAACCACCCAGGGATTTTTAAATATCTTCTGAAACACCCAGTACACAGAGATACTATGTAATTTAGATATTTTACAGATGGAAACTGATCCTAAAATACATGTTTTGTTTGTATACTCTATATCATTAAAATCCATGATATAAAAAACAAACAAACAAAAAAACCCCACAGGGTCAACATTAATCAATTGCCTGTCCTTGTAAAACAGCAATAGATTAAGTTAGGAGCTATGCTTTATAATCTCAGCTGTGCCTTTAACTCACTAACTCATTAACATGATATTCCATGTTGTAGTTTCCCTTTAGCTGCCTGAATGTTTATTTTAGATGAATCTTTATGTATTTTACCAATAGTTAAATACTGTGTGTAGCTTTTTCTGAGATAGTAGTAATAGTTTATTTTCATATTAATTTAGATCCGAGTGAGAGTTGAAAAGGATCCAGAACTTGGATTCAGCATATCAGGAGGTGTTGGGGGCAGAGGAAATCCATTCAGACCCGAAGACGATGTGAGTTTGTTTATATGTCTTTGAGATATCCATAAGGATTTATTCAGTTAACATAGTGCTCTTATACATAAGTGAAAATCTAACAGATACTTTTATAAATCGAGAAAACACATCACCTTTTTTATTTCTCTCTTTATTCAGCTTTTTGTCTTGAAATACCACTTCATATGAATTGTTTGAGGAAAGCAAATTAAACCCCCAATTTTATTTTATTTTTTTCCTGGTGATTTTCTTTCTTTCTTTTTTTCTTTTCTTTTCTTTTCTTTTCTTTTCTTTTCTTTTCTTTTCTTTTCTTTTCTTTTCTTTTCTTTTCTTTTCTTTCTTTCTTTCTTTCTTTCTTTCTTTCTTTCTTTCTTTCTTTCTTTCTTTCTTTCTTTTTCTTTTAATATGAAATTTATTGTCAAATTGGCTTCCATACAACACCCAGTGCTCATCCCAACAGGTGCCCTACTCAGTGCCCATCACCCACTTTCCCCCTCCCTCCCACCCCCCATCAACCCTCAGTTTATTCTCAGTTTTTAAGAGTCTCTTATGCTTTGCCTCCCTCCCTCTCTCTTTTTTTTCTTCCTCCCCCTCCCCCATGGTCTTCTGTTAAGTTTCTCAGGATCCACATAAGAGTGAAAACATATGGTATCTGTCTTTCTCTGTGTGACTTATTTCACTTAGCATAACCCTCTCCAGTTCCATCCACATTGCTACAAAAGGCCATATTTCATTCTTTCTCATTGCCAAGTAGTATTCCATTGTGTATATAAACCACAATTTTTTTCTCCATTCATCAGTTGATGGACATTTAGGCTCTTTCCATAATTTGGCTATTGTTGAGAGTGCTGCTATAAACATTGGGGTACAAGTGCCCCTATGCATCAGCACTCCTGTATCCCTTGGGTAAAGTCATAGGAGTGCTATTGCTGGGTCATAGGGTAGATCTATTTTTATTTTTTGAGGAACCTCCACACTGTTTTCCAGAGCTAAACCCCCCAATTTTAAATGTCCATTATATTATGAAGTGATTTTTAAATTTTGTTATTGCTTTTCTGCACATCTGTAGAAATAATTCCATCACTTTAATGAAAATCACTATACTCAAGTCAGAATTATCAGCACCAAAAAAAACATTGGGCTGTGGCAATATTCAGAGAAAACCGGGAGAAAAATTGTACTGTAATTCAAGTGTTTGCATACTGTTAAAGAAAAATTGTTCCTTGTTACTCTGTTATTTATGCATCCTGTTTTCCATTAAATGTTTATCTTTTTTGTTGTTACTGAAGGGTATATTTGTAACAAGGGTACAGCCTGAAGGACCAGCATCAAAATTATTACAGCCAGGTGATAAAATTATTCAGGTAAATAAGATACATCTTTTTATTATTTTCTTAGTTTTTCATTTTATAACATCTTCCTCATCAAGGAATTATTAAATGCCAGATTTTAAAAATAATTCTTTTGTGAAGTTTATTTTTAAATATTTGTGGGTGAAAAACAGTGGCATTTCTTATAAGCTACTCTCTATTATTTTCATCATTTAAAATGTTTCTTCCTGGGGCGCCTGGGTGGCGCAGTCGGTTAAACGTCCGACTTCAGCCAGGTCACGATCTTGCGGTCCGTGAGTTCGAGCCCCGCATCAGGCTCTGGGCTGATGGCTCAGAGCCCGGAGCCTGTTTCCGATTCTGTGTCTCCCTCTCTCTCTGCCCCTCCCCCGTTCATGCTCTGTCTCTCTCTGTCCCAAAAATAAATAAACGTTGAAAAAAAAAAAAATTAAATAAATAAATAAATAAATAAATAAATAAATAAATAAATAAATAAAATATTTCTTCCTTGTACGTTGCAAAATCATATGGATATTTTTGAATACATGTTTGATATTTCCTAGCATTTTGTTTAAGTTTAGGAATGCTAACTTCTTTAAAATAGGTTGAAAGAATCTTTTTGTTGCAAGAATTAAAGAATTTAGTTCATTTGAAGCACTTGGAACTGTGTGTGTGATATATAGTAAGACTTCAATAAATGTTAGGCCTAAATTATAAGAAATGTAGTGTTTATTGATGGCCCAAGGCAATATGAAGAGTAGGCCTTGCCCTCTGCTATCCTTGCATCTCGGTTGCCTTATTTATATATTAGCACATACACATAACACCTGTCTGACACTGTGTCTTAGACAAGTGCTTCCTAACATTGGATTGCTACATAAGAATTATCTGAAGACAAGGTTCCTGAGTCCCACCTTCAGAGATTTTATTTCTATAGATGTGGGGTAGGGCCCAGGAGTCTACATGTTATTTTAAATTGCCAAAATAATTCTTATTTTCTGCCAGGTTTGTGGACTACCCAGCAGAAATTTAAGTGCACAGATGCAAATACATTATTATGAAATGTTTTTCTGAAAGATATTTTTCTTCTTTCTTCTAGGCTAATGGCTACAGTTTTATCAATATTGAACATGGACAAGCAGTATCTTTGCTAAAAACTTTCCAGAACACAGTAGAGCTCATCATTGTACGAGAGGTTTCCTCATAAGGAATGTGGACAAAAAGAGGGGGAAGGCAGCAAGATTTATTGGAAGATATTTGCAGGGGAAATTAATATTTTGACTATTTTTATATGTAAAGAAGAACTCAAAAATTATGTTCAAATTTGTACATTAATGAAATCATGGAACTCGTGGTTAGAGGGAAAGAACCACTGTACAGTATATAGGGGAGACTGTTGAATTCATACCATATAAAACTTCTTGTTAGGTTTTTAAACATAGCAATCAAGGCTACAAAAACAAACATATGTTGTTTTTGTATAGATTGTAGGTTTATTTTTGGATTTCATACACATGACTGAACTCTCTGCAAGGCTCTAGTTAGCCTTGATTGTAGCCCAGAGACAGATGGCAGAGCTCTCTGTCTCATAGCTTTTATGCCCTTATTTTTATTCAACTCATATTAATGTTTTTCTGCTGAAACTACTTTTTTTTAATGTGGGCAAGAGATTTGAAGTGTTGGTTTTTGCTATGTGCATATTGAATTGAAGAGTGAGTAGGTGAAGGTGGTGCTGGTGGGTTCACTTTCCAAGGCCAGATTAAAACCATCAATTGCTATAAAAATCTGGAAGCAAAGATTGAAAAAAACGGCTGTTAATGTGTTTTTATTAATAGAATAATGCAATAAAAATGTAATGTCTTTTTAAAGAAATAAAAAAGACGATAATTGCATTTTACGAGCTCTACAGGATCTGTTCTTGTTCTAGCCATTGACAATGCATTTGCTACCGGTGATTCAATTTTTAATTTTTTAGTCACAGGAAATTTTTAACTCTACTGTAGATGCCTGTCCATGCATTTCTTGTGATATGGAAATCCTTTGATTTTTTGCAAATGGTGGTGTTTTATAATTAGTACTCCATTTTAATCTTAATTTATAATTTTTATTTTAAGCAGCAAATGAAACTAAAATGGCCAATTTTGAGATTGTGTTGCTGTAACACAAAACGTAAGCAGATTTAGGAAAGTCTCTCGATCTTGTTTGGTCTCACATTGCCTTGGTAAAGTAAAAGGAAACAGTACGCATGGAGCTAGGAAACCAAAGCAAGTTTGTGAAATTGGCACAGTGATAGAGAATTGCTGTGGAGAGTTGTAGAGCAAAGGGATGGGTCTCTGAGGCCTTCCAGTGTGTCACGGTATTCAAATAAAGGGCTGTTCCTACAGGTAACATTAAATGTGAACTCGACACTTCAGAGTCTTTAAAGGGTTTCTAAGTGTATCAGTGTAATAGAATAGTGGTTTACCACCAGCTGCCTTTGTTCCTCGTTAGTGTAACAAATATTTCATACATGTCATTAATTTGTTTATCCAAACCATTAATTTTATTTGTTTTTGTTCTGTCTGTGTAATTAAATAAAATTTTAGTAACATGAAATGGTAAGAATTAATGCATGGTTATTTGGACCAGAAAAAAGTGCCACAGAAGACCAATAACTGTTTTTAGTCAAGGCTAGTCTGGAGCCTTTCATTAGAGCAATATTCAGTTATTGCGATTCATTTTTAATTAGTAAGAAATATAATTTTGGAATTTTTAATCTGTTATGCTTTGTTCTTCAACCTTGTTTTAATTAAGACTTTTATAGGACTAGCAAAAATGGCAATTTACTTTATTTTTGCAAAAAAAAGTTGGACTTGTTGTTTTCTTGCTAGTCAGAGTAAATAGGCAGTAATTTTGAAAAGATGTGAACTCAAATATTGCACTTCTTTCAAGATGTTATCAATTGGTTATTGTACTGTATAGTTTTAATATTGATTGAAACCCTTTAACAACTCTTTGTAAATTTTAACTCATTTTAGTTGTTTTTCAGTACTATTTACATAGGAATTGATTTTTATGGATATAGTAGAAGAAATGTGCTGTATTTTGATAAAATTCATTTATTGTATGTGTGTTGTAATCTCTAAAAAAAAATAATGACAAACAGCTTCTTTAAGACAAGCCTCAGTGTTCCCTTTATTCATAGTTTATTGTAAAATATTTTGGCACGTCATTTTTTGTTGATCTCAAATTTTCAGTCACATGCCTCAATGTTCCCTTTATTCATAGTTTATTGTAAAATATTTTGGCACATCATTTTTTTGTTGCTCTCAAATTTTTAGTCATATTCTACTATTAATAAGGAATACATGAAATAGTTATAATCGTGACATTTTCAACTAGTTTATCTTGAATCAGATACATGGACTATAATTTTGGAAAAGGAAATAAGCCACAAAGAACCTTAAGTTAATTGTCTGCATATTATACTGATTTACTACATGTGCAGCAAGTGTTAAATGCACTAGTATTTTATTCTCCTCTTGTTAAAAAAATTTTTTACTGCTCTTATAACACTAAGTTCAGTGAGAAAGTTAGTTACAAAGGAGTAGGAGTAACATGATACAGTATATAACAAAAAAATAGCAAAAATGTTTTGCACTTAATAGCCATAATTTTCTTCTAAAATATTGGAAAATTAAAATGAAGTAAGAACTCTTTGTTAGAATTTTTGTTTTGGTAATGATAAGTTTTCAAAATCTGAATAGAAGGTTAAATATTCTGAGGAAACAACATTTTTATTTTACATATTGTTGAGTAATTTGTAGTCACAACCTATACATACCCTTAACTGACCTTATTTAAATATTGTGTAGCAAACCATCAAAACCAAAACTGTCTTATTTTTAGTGACAGCGTTTAAAATTGACCACCCTACAGGTGCCTGGGTGGCTCAGTTGGTTGAGCATCTGACTTCGGATCGGGTCATGACCTCACAGTTCGTGGGTTTGATCCCCACGTCGGGCTCTGTGCTGACAGCTTGGAGCCTGGAGCCGGCTTCGGATTCTGTGTCTTCCTCTCTCTCTGCCCCTTCCCTGCTCATGATCTGTATTTCTCTGTCTCTCAAAAATAAATAAATGTTAAAAAAAAAAAAAAAAAAAAAAACTTTAAAATTGACCACCCTAAGATTTTAAACTGTTAAAAGTTGTATGTTCAGAGTAATATATTCTGTACAGAATTGTTTACACAAACTGAAGTTTTATGCTGATGCATTAGAGAATCATCAGTTCATCTAAATCCATGAAATTCTAAAATTTCCTACACATTTATTATGTAAATATTTTTCTGACCTCTTTGGACTTAAGTTGTGTATATACTTCAAAAATTCCTTAAACACAAACATTGCCATAAACAGAACTAAACTTTTAAGTATTAATTTGTTGTGCTTAAAAAGAAATCCCATTAGCAGCCGTGTAATATTTTTATCAGTCAGCATTTATAAAACATTCCAAATTTTTTTGTGCATATTTAGATTGCTTGAAGTAACGTAGTGAATAGGTAATAAACTAATTCTGTTTAAAGTTGTTTGATTTATTTTATGAAATTCAGGGTGAGAAGAATTGTCATAGAAAGATATACATCTGTTTTTGTTTTTTGTTTTTTTTGGCTATTTAAACCCTTGCATTTCTGGGTATGGAGGAAATGTAATTTACCTTAAACTACTGTTTTTTACTTCTAAAGGAAGCCCCTGGAATGGGAAATGTTTTCCGGTTCAAGATTGGTGACCAGTCATATCTATTTGAAAGGGTATTTTTTTCATTCCTTTTGTTGAAATTCATATTAGCTTATTCTTTTGGTGTGTAGTAATAAATTTCTTATGAAATAGACATTGAAATTAAAATAATTTTGTGTTTCATCAAAAGCATTAATGAATACATGTAATTGATGTACAAGGGACCAACAAGATACCACTTTTATTTTTATTTTTTTAATGTTTATTTTTTAGAGAGAGTGTGTGAGCAGGGGAGGGGCAGAGAGACAGGGGCATAGAGGATCCGAATCAGGCCCTGCACAGACAGCAGCAAGCCCAATGCAGGGCTTGAACTCATGAACCGTGAGATCATGACCTGAGCTGAAGAAATCAGATGCTCAACTGACTGAGCCACCCATGTGCCCTGATATCACTTTTCTTTTAAAGAATAATCTAAATTGTATGGGCAGCCTGCTCCAACCTTTAGGGATTCCCTTTGTTTCTTTTTTTCCTCCCTCCCTTCCTTTCTTCCTTCCAGCTCCATGCCCAACATAGGGCTCAAACTCACAACGCTGAGATCAATAGTCTCATGCTCTACTGACTGAGCCAGCCAAGTGCCCTCCCCCTGTTTCTTAATAGAGAGTTCAAAAAAGTTGTCCATTTTATACCTAAAGTTGCGGTTTCTTTACCTCTGCAGAATTTTTAATCCCAGGGTGTAGTAGGCATAGTCCATTACAGTTTGGGGAAATTTTTAAGACAATGCTATCATCTTTATTTTAGAACTATGCATTCTCTTTGTGAAGCAATTTGCATTCTAAACAAAAAAATTTTTAGGAAAAAGATCTCAGTAGAATCTCCTCACATTTTATTTTAGACAACAATTTAAGGCATTTCTAAAACCTTTCTATAGGATGGTTGGGAAAAGGGCTGAAAAAGAAATAATCCTGTTGATAATAATTGCCTTTTCAAATGTAACAGTTAGAGACATGATCTCCCTTGGGATTTCATGTGGCCGTGTAGCTTCTTAACCAGCCCCTTAATCCAATCACAGAATGAAATATGAGAAGCTCACATATCACCAGTAAAGGAAAAAGTCCATACTATAATATTATAGTCCCTGTCCCCGCCATGACTCATTATTTTCCATGAAAAATTGTTAAGTCTATACACATTTTTCCTGAACCAATGTTCCTTTAATCAAGCCAATTTTGTTCCCTGCAAACCACAGCTCTAGAAGGATCTCTTTTTGGGGCGCCTGGGTGACTCAGTTAAGCATCTGACTTCTGCTCGGGTCGTGATCTCACTGTTCATGAGTTAGAGCCCACTTCAGATCCTCTGTTCCCCTGTTTCTCTGCCTGTCCCCTGCTTGCCCCCCACAAAAAAATAAAACTTTAAAAAAAGAATAGAATGATCACTTTTTTCTTTAATGTGTTCTTTCCAACTAACCTCCTTGTCAGAAAACCTAAAGAAAAATAAGCATTGAAGAAATGGAAGAAAATGCAGAGATCATGGATATTTAAGATGGATGATTGAAAGTCTCATCTTAACTGAAGGCAAAACTTAATACTCAGAACTAATGCTATCCCAAAATGGATATTAACACATCTTTCACGTTTGAATCATCCTTCAAAAGCACTTTCGTTTTCCCAAGAATAGGAGGAAACATGTACAGGCTTAGTCGTCAAAAAGTAAGTTAATTATTCAAGGTTGCACCCTGGTGCATGCTTCAAGCTCCTCCTTCCATCCACATCCCTAGAAGTGACAGAAAAGACTATTATTTCATACTATGATAGGTAAAAGTATTGTTTCATCTCCACAGTTTGGGGAAATAAAGGAGAGCACTTGTTAGATAAATTTTAAGGAATTCTTTGAAATCCTAGGGCAGAAAGGACCAGAGAACTCGACAATGAAAGGTGAATTTGGTCTCTGGGATGCTTCAAAAGTAGACACAGCATAAAAGATCAAGAAAGAATTCTAGATAATGGGGTACTGCATCATTAGAAATTGTTTATAATAATCACCTTTTTAATACCAAACAGTAAGCAAAAGGTGATATATGGCTCAAGGCATGAGCAATGAGTTATTATATTAGAAACGAAAACCAGTATGGGCTATTTTGAGGTAGCATGTCTTACCCAGTGTTGTATCCTTCCTTTTGCCTATCGTTGGGGCAAATAGTTTGCAGTAAGCCAATAACATTCTCAGACAAGTTTATACTAAAATGAGAACAACATTTACTGAACATTTAAAGAAGGGCAACACCATGAAGAGAGTCCCCAAAGAGAAGTACCAATATTTAAAGAAATCAAAAAAAATATTTATTTTGAAAGAGACAGACACAGCACAAGCCGGGGAGGGGCAGAGAGAGGGAGAGAGAATCCCAAGCAGGTGCCACGCTGCCATTGCAGAGCCTGACATGGGGCTCAAACCAATGAACCGCGAGATAAGACCTGAGCTGAAATCAAGAGTTGGACTCTTGACTGACTGAGCCACTCAGGTGCCCCAAGAAACCAGAATTTTAAAATAGTGTCTTCTCCTGGATAAATGAGTATATTGAATTTGCAAGATCAACTCTTAGGGAAGCATTTAAGAATCTTCATAATGCAAAGTCACAAATTCAGTAGTTGTGCTGAGGATTAAAATGAAGGATACCCCTAAAGAGCAAATCTCCAAGTTCTTAGGAATTGGATTCTATGGAAAGTAACGCAAATGAACCACAAAATAGTGTGAAATAAGACGTGAAAGAAGTCTTGTGTTCCAACATGATTCTAATAGTTCAAAGGGAGAGAGAAGGGTATGGATACACAAGAAAAAAACACCATCTCAAGAAAATGTCCTAAACCTGAAGCATAGCATGGGTCCTCAGACCAAATGGGTCTATTCATGGCCAATCAAAAACTATAAACATGCACACACTTCAGATATGTCTATATGAAGTTTCAGATCAGGTATGTGGAACATTTTTAAAAGTTCCAGAAGAAGCATCTTACGTACCACAATGTGAAGGCAGTAACTTGCAAAGTGAACAAAATCAGAACTTTAATCACCCACTTTAGATGCAAGAATATCTAAAGCTGTTCAAGTCAGAGGGCAAAATAAGGACATTTTCAGATCAAGGTGTCAAAATTAATCTCCCACAGAGCCTCTCCAAAACATGTACCAAGGAATATATTTGAACAACATGAGAAATCTCAAAAGTAGATTTGAGGTCCAAGAAATAATGACCAAAACCAGATGTAGTGGAGCTAAAGTAGTGTAAATAGTGCTGATCATGGACTTCAAGCTGTATTACAAAGTTGTAATCATCAAGACAATATGGTACTGGCACAAAAACAGACACTCAGATCAATGGAACAGAATAGAGAACCCAGAAATGGACCCACAAACGTATGGCCAACTAATCTTCAACAAAGCAGGAAAGAATATCCAGTGGAATAAAGACAGTCTTTTCAGCAAATGGTGTTGGGAAAACTGGACAGTGACATACAGAAAAGTGAACCTGGACCACTTTCTTACACCATACACAAAAGTAAACTCAAAATGGATGAAAGGCCTAAAGTAAGGAAGCCATCAAAATCCTTGAGAAAGCAGGCAAAAACCTCTTTGATCTTGGCCGCAGCAACTTTTCACTCAACACATCTCCAGAGGCAAGGGAAACAAAAGCAAAAATCAACTATTGGGACCTCATCAAAATAAAAAGCTTCTGCACAGCGAAGGAAACAATCAGCAAAACTAAAAGGCAACCAGCGGAATGGGAGAAGATACTTGCAAATGACATATCAGCTAAAGAGTTAGTATCCAGAATCTATAGAGAACCTACCAAACTCAACACCCAAAGAACAAATAATCCATTGAAGAAATGGGCAAAACACATAAATAGATACTTCTCCAAAGAAGACATCCAGATGGCCAACTGACACATGAAAAAATGCTCCACATCACTCATCATCAGGGAAATACAAATCAAAACTACAATGAGATACCACCTTGCACCTGTCAGAATGGCTAACATTAACAACTCAGGCAACAACAGATGTTGAGAGGATGCAAAGAAAGAGGATCTCTTTTGCACTGTTGGTGGGAATGCAAGCTGGTGCAGCCACTCTGGAAAACAGTATGGAGGTTTCTCAAAAAGCTAAAAATAGAACTACCCTCTGACCCAGCAATTGCACTTCTGGGCATTAATCCACGGGATACAGGTGTGCTGATTCAAAAGGACATATGCACCTCAATATTTATACCAGCACTATCAACAATAGCCAAAGTATGGAAAGAGCCCAAATGTCCATCGATGGATGAATGGATAAAGAAGAAGTGGTATATATATATATATATATATATATATATATATATATATACACACACACACACACACACACACACACACAATGGAGTATTACTCAGCAATCAAAAAGAAGGAAATATTGCCATTTGCAACTATGTGGATGGAACTGGAGGGTATTATGCTAAGCGAAATTAGAGAAAGACAAATATCATGACTTCACTCATATGAAGAATTTCAGAGACAAAACAGATGAACATAAGGGAAGGGAAACAAAAATATAAAAACAGGGAGGGGGACAAAACAGAAGAGACTCTTAAATATGGAAAACAGAGGCTTATTGGAGGGGTTGTGGGAGGGGGGATGGGCTAAATGGGTAAGGGGCATTAAGGAATCTACTCCTGAAATCATTGTTGCACTATATGCTAACTAATTTGGATGTAAATTTAAAAAAATAAAAAAAAATATGATGTATATATATATAATGGAGAATTACTCAACAATCAAAAAGAAAGAAATCTTGCCATTCACAACTACGTGGATGGAACTAGAGGGCATTATGCTAAGTGAAATTAGAGAAAGACAAATATCATATGACTTAACTCATGTGAGGATTTTAAGATACAAAACAGATGAACCTAAGGGAAGGGAAGCAAAAATAATAAAAAACAGGGAGAGGGACAAAACATAAGAGACTCTTAAATATGGAGAACAAGCAGGGTTATTGGAGGGGTTGTGGGAGGGAGATGGGCTATATGGGCAAGGGGCATTAAGAAATATACTCCTGAAATCATTGTTCCACTATATGCTAACTAATTTGGATATAAATTAAAAAAATAAAGTAAATGGTAAAAAAATTAATTAAAAGTTAAAAAAATTAGTGCTGATCATAAATACGAATGAGGATGTAAAAAAACAAAAGTGAATATAAAGTAGTAGATGATGTCTACAAGTGAGGATTATACTTTTTCTAAAAGAAATTATGCATGGAGTGCCTGGCTGGCTCAGTTGGGTGAGCCTCACGTTGGGTGTAGAGTACTTTGAAAAAAAAAAAAAAAAAAGAAACTCTCCATTAATTGGTTAACTTTGGTTAATTAATTAGTTAATTTTAAATTCTTTTTTTTTTTTTAATTTTTTTTTTCAACGTTTATTTATTTTTGGGACAGAGAGAGACAGAGCATGAACGGGGGAGGGGCAGAGAGAGAGGGAGACACAGAATCGGAAACAGGCTCCAGACTCTGAGCCATCAGCCCAGAGCCTGACGCGGGGCTCGAACTCACGGACCGCGAGATCGTGACCTGGCTGAAGTCGGACGTTTAACCGACTGCGCCACCCAGGCGCCCCAGTTAATTTTAAATTCTTATACTAAAGTCTAAGTTGGAATTTATAGGGTGAATAATGATTATAAAAATAGTGTTGGTATCTTATTTAATAAATGCAATAGGCTATATAGATTTTTTTTTACAAGAATAGATTTTTTTACACGAATGTATATACATGTATATATAAAGGCGTGAATTGACTGCATTTGACTCAGCAGTTTTTCTAGTGATGAATACCTATGATTATTCTACTTCACTCCCTGCTTTCATAAACACCACAGTGGTGAGTATCCTCATTCATGTTATTTTTTGAACCTTTGTGAAAATTTCATGCCTAGGAGTACAATTGCTAGGTCAAAGATACTATTAATTTCACAAAGTACTACTGAAGTACTTCCCAGAAAGTCTGCACCAGTTTACACTCTTACTAGGTAGACATGGATCTCATTCTCCACATATTTGCAAACAGTTTTATGTGACTTCAAGTTTTGCTTGTTTAATGAATAACGTATCTTGACATTAGTTTACTTTCCATTCCTTTGATTACTAGTGTCTGACAAGTACATAGACTTGTTAGCCCGTAAGGTTTACTATTGTGTAATTTCCTATTCCCATCCCCTATTTTTGTGATTTTTCAAGACTGATTTGTACAAGTTTCTTGTCCAGAGATACTACTCTTCTGTCGTTTTAGTCATTCTCCCAGAGCACAATCTGTTTACTTTTGTTTATGATATCCTTTGTTTAAAAAATTTTTTTAACGTAAATGAAGATAAATCTATCATGTATGCTTCATTGTTCTTAAGTCTTCCCCATTCCTGAGTCAAAAAATTATTTTCCACATTCACTCCTATTAGCTGGATATATTTACTTAGGTTTAGTAGGTATATTTGTATCCAATGTATTAGGTATATTTATTTCGGTTTTAATCCATCTAGAGCCCACCATTGTATGTGAGGCAAAGTTGGGATCAAACTCCATGTTTTCACTGCAAGGTCAAACATGTCTACTTTTTTCTATTGATCTGTGATGCAATGTTGATTATAACAAGTATCTATGCAAACATGCTTGAGCTTTCTGTAGTGTTCTTTGGTCTATTTTTATGTTCCTATGTTTGTATCATTTTTTTCCAGCAAATTTGGATGTTTTATAATAAACACCTAAACATCAGTTCTTCCATTAACATTTTTCTATATTTGCTTTTATATACTATGTTACTTTTATAACTAAAAGTTTATATATCCTAATATCTTAAAGCAGTGATTCTCACCAGGAGGGCTTGTTGGGTCTCATCCACCAGGCTTTTGATTAAGTAACTCTGTGCCCAAGAATTTCTATTTCTACTTGCTTGCTGTTTATGGTTTGGGGATAATACTTAGAGAATTGTTGTCTTAAAGCGTAAGTGTTCTCTCTTTGTTCCTGTTTTCAAAACTGATTTAGGCATATGTAGATTTTTTATTTTTTCATTTACACTTAAGAGTAAATTTATTGGCATTGGTTGTTCTAGTCATAATGGATTTATCTTCCCTCTTCAAATGACCAAAAACAGACAAAATATATGAAATACTGATTTTCAAAATACTGGACATCAGGCAGTGAAGGACAGTGATACCTGAAGGATGGCGGTAAAAAGAGGTGAATTTCATGAATGCCCCAGTTTCCCACCCCAGAATTTCAGGTCATGGAGCATAGAAGGGGAATCCAGGCAAGGCTGGCAAACTCCCTAAATTGAGGAGGTGGAGCTAAGACTCTAGGCAAACCAAAGGAGGTACAGTCCACCAGGCAAAAGGACAGGAGAGAGCTGCACAGAACTGGAGAGATCTGCATGGGATCCCCTTCATGAATTCAGCTGAGTCCTGATCAGCATATGGGTGAGGAAAGTCCTCAGGGCAGAGTAAAGAACTACCCAAAAGGATTTGAGTTGACAGTGACCTACACTTGCAGGTAAGAGTGCACTGTGTTCATACAGGGTGAGTAAAAATGCCCATTTTTATCAGCAACTGTGGAAATCCTTATGATTCACAGGCATCAGGTAGAGTATACAGAAGGCATTGGTAATGAGGAATCTTTAGCCTTAGATTAGAGACAACTCCAGTACCACCAGTATTGACTATTTTCCATAGTGGTATGCTTTGATTCTGTTCTTTTAATCTTTTGTGAATCTACTGTGGGTTTTTGCTTTGTAATTACCATGAGACTTGCATAAAGCATCTTATATACAGTCTTCTTTAAGCTGATAACAACTTTAGTGGAAAATTCACAAATGTGTGGACATTAAACAGCATACTCTTGATAACTAATGAGTCAAGGAAGACACCAAAATGGAAAAAATAAGGATATGCTGAAATTCTAGAAGCATCCCCACTAAACAAGAAAAGGAAGATTTTCATCATTATTACTACTTGACAATATAGTGAAATTCTAACTAAGGTAACATTAAATAAAGTAATAAATAAATAAAATATGGTATAGGGGTGCCTGGGTGGCTCAGTTGGTTAAGTGTTTGAATTTGGCTCAGGTCATGATCTCGAAGTTCTTGGGTTTGAGCCCCGCGTCAGGCTCTGTGCTGACAGCTCAGAGCCTAGAGCCTGCTTTGGATTCTGTGTCTCTGGCACTCTCTACCCCTCCCCTGCTCTTTCTCTCTCTCTCTCTCTCTCTCTCAAAAAATAAATAAAATAAAATAAAAATGTTTTAAGGTTGAAATCATATGAAATGCTTTTCTGACCACAATGGAATCAAACTAGAAATTACTAGCAGAAGGAAAATAGGAAAATCTATAAATATGTTGAACATGAACAATTTATTTTTAAATTAAAAAGGGGGCAAAAATAAATCACAAAGAAATGTAGAAAACATGTGAAGATAAGTGAAAATGAAAACAACATACGAAAACTTTTGGGATATAGCAAAATCAGTACTAAAAGGGAAGGTCATAATGGTAAGTTCTCAAAACTCTCAAGTCAACACTCTAACATGCACCTCAAGGGACTAGAAAAAGAACAAACTAAATGCAGAATTAGCAGCAGAAAAAAAGAGTAAAGATTACAGCAGAGATGGATGAAATAAAGAATAGAAAAACAAAGAGACATTACAACTGGTAACTACCCAACAAACTGGACAACCTGGAAGAAATGGATAAGTTCCTAGAAACAACCTTTGAAGACTGAATCAAGACAAACAAAATCTGAATAGACCTATAACTTGTAAGGGGAATGAATAATCAAAAACCTCCCATCAAAGTAAAGTCCAGGGCCAGATGGTTTCACTGAAGAATTCTACAAAACATTTAGATAGGAACTAATGCCAATCCTTCTCAAACTCTTCCAACAATTGAAGAGGATAGAATGCTCCCAAACTCAGTCTATGAGGCTAACCTCACCCTTATACCAAAAACAGACAAAGACATCGTAAGAAAAAACTACAGACCAATATCCCTGATGAACACTGATTCAAAAACCCTAAACAAAATACTAGGAAACTAAATTCAATAACATATGTAGGGATTAAGCACCATGATAGGCAGGATTTATATCTGGAATGAATGATGGTTATATATATGAAAATACTCAGTGGATTATACCATATTAACAAAAATAAACCAAAACCACAGGATCATCTCAAAAGATACAGAAAAGCATTTGATAAAATTCAGCACCCTTTCATGATAAACACATTCAGCAAACTAGGAACAGAAAGGAACTACCTCAACACAATAAAAGCCATATATGAAAAGCCCATAGGTAACGTTGTACTCAGTGGTAAAAGACTGAGAGGTTTTTATCTAAGTTTAGGAGCAAGATAAGGATGAACATTCTCACCACTACTATTCAACATAGTACTAGAAGTGCTAGCCAGAGCAATTAGAGAAGAAAAAGATGTAAAAGTCATTCAAATTAGAAAAGAAATAAAAGTAATCTCTTAGCAGATGACACAATCTTATTTCTTGAAAACCCTGAAGATTACACACACACACACACACACACACACACACACACACACACAGCTATTACAACTAACAATTTTAGTAAAGTTACAGGATCGAAAAATCAATTTTATTTACTAATGCATCCAAAAGGATAAAGCACTTAGGAATAAACTCAACTAAGGATGTGAAAGACTTGTACACGAAAAAGAACAAGATTGCTGAAAGAAATTTTTAAAAAGATACAAATAAATGGAATACACCAAACTGGATAACCTGTGCTTGTGACTTGGAAGATGTCCTCTTGTTAAAATGATCATACTGCCCAAAACAATGTACGGACTCAATGCAGTCTTTGTCAAAATCTTAAAGGTATATTTCACAGAAATAGGAAAAACCATCCTAAAATTCATAGGGGACCTCAAGGGACCTTGAATAGCAAAACATCCTTGAAGAAGAAGAACAAAGTTGGAGACCTCGGACATCTTCATTTTAAAACATACTACAAAGCAGGAAAAATTAAGACAGTACAGTACTGACATAATAATAGATGTATAAACCAATGGCGGAGAATAGAAAGTCCAAAAATAAACACTTGCTTATATGGCCAAATAATTTTTGATAAGAGTGCCAAGACTACACATGGGAAAAGGAGAATCTCATGCAAACGAATGTTGCTGGAACATTTACCTTACACTAAATACAAAAACTAAGAATGAGTTAGAGACCTAAACGTAAGAGTTACAACTGTAAAATGACTAGGAGAAAACATGGGGGAAAGCTTCAGATTTCCCAAACATTAGATTTGGCAATGATTTCTTGCATGTGACACCAAAAGCACAGCTAACAAAAAATAGACAAATGGGACTACATCAAAACTAAAAAATTCTGCACATCAGAGGAAACAACAAAGCGAAAAGGCAACAAAGTGAAATGTGGAAAGGGAGAAAATGATTGCAAACCACATATGTGACAAGGGGTTAATATCTATAATATACAGGGAACTTATAAACCATCAATTTAAAAAAAAAACTTGATTAAAAAATGGTCAAAGGACTTGAATAGACATTTCTCCAAAGAAGATATGCAAATAGCTGTCAAGAGTTTAAGTTGCTTCATGGGTATTTCTGCCTCAGTATCTATTTTGTGTAGCAAAGAAATCTACAGGGACCTTAATCTGATATCAGCTCCCTTATGTAAGCACATGTCCTAGAGAGAAACCATAGAGTCAGAGCAAATTTAAGTCCTGGTGTCAATGCCCCAACAGCCCTTTTGTTCAACAATTTTCCCTGCCTCCCAGTGCCTGTATGCCTTATGGCTACCTTAGATAAAACCCTGTGGGGCTTACCAAAACTCCACTCTTGTAGTTTGGCCCAAGCCCAGGACCCCCAAAGCACTCCCCACTGTAGTGCCTCAGGTTCTGCTTCTTTTTCTACTCTCTGCCTTGACCTCCCTGTGTGGCCTCTCAAGGCATGCAGTATACTTCCTCCAGAACTTGTGAGTAATAAAATTCTCAGTATACTTCCTCCAGAACTTGTGAGTAATAAAGTTCTCAATTTCAATTTCTCTTGTGATCTCTTGTTAAAGTTCAACTCACTATTCTGTGCTCCACTTAAAAATGTTAATTTAGGGACTCCTGAGTGGTTCAGTCAGCGTCAGTAAGCGTCTGACTTTGGCTCAAGTCATGATCTCATGGTTCGTGAGTTTGAGCCCCACGTCGGGCTCTGTGCTGACAGCACGGAGCCTGGAGCCTGCTTTGGATTCTGTGTCTCCCTCTCTCTACCCCTCTGTCCCTCGTGGTTTCTCTCTCTGTCTCTCTCAAAAATAAGTAAACATTAAAAAAAAAGTTAGAAATAGAACTACCCTACAATCTAGCAATTGCACTACTAAGTATTTACCCAAAGAATACAAAGATACTAATTCAAAGGGGTACATGTACCCCAGTGTTTATAGGAGTATTATCCACAGTAGCCAAATTATGGAAACACCCCAAGTGTCCATCCACTGAAGAATGGATAAAGAAGGTGTGGTATATATGTACAATGGTATAACACTCAGCCATCAAAAAGAATGAAATCTTGCTATTTGCAACAACACAGATGGATCTAGACAGTATTATGCTAAGTGAAATAAGTCAGTCAGAGAAAGACATCACTTCTAGGCCTTTTGGCTAAGATCAAGGGTAATCAGTCAGAAAGGCAAATACCATATGATTTCACTCATGTGGAATTTAATGTTTATTTTTTTAACTTGTTTTATTTTTTATTTTTTAAAATTTACATCCAAATTAGTTAGCATATGGTGAAACTATGATTTCAGGAGTAGATTCCTTAGTGCCCCTTACCCATTTAGCCCATCCCCCCCCACAGCCCCTCCAGTAACCTTCAGTTTGTTCTCCATATTTATGAGTCTCTTCTGTTTTGTCCCCCTCCCTGTTTTTATATTATTTTTGTTTCCCTTCCCTTAAGTTCATCTGTTTTGTCTCTTAAAGTCCTCATGTGAGTGAAGTCATATGATTTTTGTCTTTCTCTGACTAATTTCACTTAGCATAATACCCTCCGGTTCCATCCACATAGTTGCAAATGGCAAGATTTCATTCTTTTTGATTGCTGAGTAATACTCTATTGTATGTATATATATATATATATATATATATATATATATATATATATATACCACATTTTCTTTATGCATTCATCCATCAGTGGACATTTGGGCTCTTTCCATACTTTGGCAATTGTTGATAGTGCTGCTATAGACATGGAGTGTATGTGTCCCTTTGAAACAGCACACCTGTATCCCTTGGATAAATGCCTAGTAGTGCAATTCCTGGGTCATAGGGTAGTTCTATTTTTAGTTTTTTGAGAAACCTCCATACTGTGTTCCAGAGTGACTGCACCAGCTTGCATTCCCATGTTTATTTTTGAGAGAGAGAGAGAGAGAGTTTGAGCAGAGGAAGGGCAGAGAGAGAGGGAGACACAGAATCTGAAGCAGGCTCCAGTCTCCAGGCTCCAAGCTGTCAAAACAGACACAGGGCTCGAACTCACAAACCGTGGGATCATGACCTGAGCCGAAGTCAGATGTTTAACCGACTTAGCCACCCAGGTGCCTCACGAGAGCCTCAGATTTAGATATCATTGTCTCTGTCATGTAGATCCTGTTTGAATGGCAGGCACCTGTGAGATTTAGTCACATTTCAGAGGAAATCCCAGGTTGATATTATTACTGTCAGTACCCTCTCTCCTGACACCCACAGATCCACCTCTGCAAAAAAAGTCAACTTCTGTCTCCAGCTACTCCTCCTCCTGCATTTTTTTCATTCACTACCACTATGGGTACGACATAAGCTACCCAACTGTCCCCACCCAAGCTGTCTTGAATTCCAGATCTACTAGTTAGCTAGGACTGGTTGTGTGAACTCAGAGAAGTTCTTTAACATTTCTGTGCCTCATTTCCCAATCTGGGGAATAGGGATAGTAATAGTGACTAGTAAATAAATTAATGGATGACAATACACACTCGAGTTATAGAAAAAAAGTGTAAAAAAAAGCATAAATACAAAAAAAGAAAAATTGCCTTTCATAATGTATTTTCTTTTTTTAATTAATTTTTTAATGTTTCTTTTTTGAGAGAGACAGAGCGTGAGCGGGGGAGCTGGAGAAATAGAGAGGGAGACACAGAATCTGAAAAAGGCTCCAGGCTCTGAGTTGCCAGCACAGAGCCTGACATGGGGCTCAAACCCACAAACTGCAAGATCACGACCGAGTTGAAGTCAGACACTTAACCGACTGAGCCACCCAGGCGCCCCTCATACTGTATTTTCATGGCTAGGATCAGAGAGGGAGGGATAATAAAATAGAGGAGGTACAGAATTAAGGACATATTTTGAGAGAGATAGGCAGGCAGACAGACACCAGGCCGTCTCTAAATGACCTGAAGCAAGAAAGATGTTCTCCTGTTGAGCTTGAAGAAGCAACCGTATTGTGAACTGCCTATGGAGAGAGGCAACCTGTAAGAGCTGAGGGCTTCAGTTCTACAACCGCCAGGAGCTGAATTCTGCTAACAACCTGAACGAACCTGAAAGAGGACCCCAAGTACCAGATGAGATTGCAGTCCAGCTGTGCTCAGTGCTGCCTGTGGAGCCCTGAGCAGAGGTCCCATCCAAGCCATGCCTGGGCTCCTGACCTCCAGGAACTTTGAGATAGTATATGTGTCAAGTTTTGAACTGCTAATTTTGTAGTCATGGCAGTAGAAATTGGATGCAACAAGCAGAGTTCGTTTTCTACTTTTGCTCCCCCTGATTCCTATAATTCTCCCCAATAGAGCTGGATCAGAACCTACCCAAGAGCCAAAAACTTTGGCCTTGGCTTTGTCCCTAGAACATTTCCAAAATCCCTCTCCTAGACCCCGTTCCACTCCCTTGGATCAGACCCCCTTGATTAATATTGGCCCTAGTGGGACTTGTTAGATTTGGTAATCAGGAAAATACCCTACTGTCTGCCGTCAGACAGGAGAGCATCCAGAATGTCACCTGGAAAGGCTTGGTGACAAGAAGGACCGTTGATATCATGCAAAAGATTTTATTCCAAGAGCAATAGTGACATAAATTATTTGATTTGAACTTTAAAAAATCACTATGTTGTATGTAAAATAGATGGGGTAGTAGTGGCTGGGCTTAGGGAAAAGAAGCTTAGAGTTAGTACATGGTTAGAAGGTTCTTGTAAAACCCAGAATAGAGATGACATTGGCACCAGCCAAGGTGCTGAAAAAGGAAGTTTAGGGAAGGAAATGTATACCTGGGACATACTTAAGAAGTCCCAGGATAATAAGATGCAGATGGGGGGGAGGGGGCAGTTAGGAGGCATGAAGGGTGACTTCCAGGTTCTGGCTGTTCTTGGAAGACAGGTAGTGATGCCACTAATTGAAATCAGGAATAATACGGTTGCCTGGGTGGTTCAGTTGGTTAAGCATCTGACTCTTGGTTTTGGCTCAGGTCCTGATCTCATGGCTTGTGAGTTTGAGCCCCGTGTTGGGCTCTGTGCTTACAGTGTGGAGCCTGCTTGGGATTCTCTCTTTCTCCCTCTCTGTGTGCCCCTCCCCTGCTCTCTCTGTCAAAATAAATAAATAAAATTAATAAAAAAAGAAATCAGGATTAATAAATTCAGATTCGCACTTGCTTAGTTTGGAGCATTTAGAAATACCCACCTGGTACTCAGGGGAAAGTAAGGGGGAAAAAAAAAAAAAGATTTGGAAGCCTTCCTTTTAATGATAAAAAATAAATAAAGTAATAATAAACAGTAAATAAAGTCATGATGATAACTGGGTACAAGGATATAGTCTTCATCATGCCCTTTCTGAACGCTGAACGTTGCTGTTCTTTGATATTTAAAACTTACTCAGTTTATAACTTACAGCAACAATTTATTTATTATATTGTCATGTGTGTTTGTTTTTTTTTAGTCTCATTTCTGAAATTATTGGAAACTCCTCGAAGGAAGATCTTTCATATCCACTCTGATGTGCTGGGTATCTAGTAAGTGCTCAACCTAGTGTAAAGGATCATTTCTTTCCATAGAGTGGAATTTTATACTTCATCCACATGAAGAGAGTCAGACAGAGGGAGAGGGAAAGAGGGAGGGCAAGAAGAGGTCAGATATATAAGGAAGTTTGTGTAGGGTCTGTTAGGCCATTGTAAGCATCACTTTGGTTTTTACTCTGAGAGAGAGATTATAAAAACAAATTGATAAATGCCATGGGGAGAGATACAGGAGGAACAGGGGAATTCATAGGAAGCCCCATGCTGATTTGCAGTCTAATCAGCTTTGGAAACAAAAGGTTTGTTATGTACATATTAAAGCAGTCAACAGTTAAGTTCAATAAATATTTGTGGGTGACGAATAAATTATGCTTGTGCTGTTCAGATGGTGACATAGTATCATACAAATAGCAACATTTCACATTAGCAATATTTCCAGGCAAGCACATACATTCATTGAAAAACTGACATCAGCCAACTGTCAAAAGTGAATCCTAAATTGGCTGCTTGGCCCCATAGGAGGTTATAATGAAGCCGTTCATGGCTTTAAGAAAAAGTAGTGAAGATGTCTTCTGACTGGCAAATCCTGGATGGCACTTCTTTAATTGATTGAGGTATTATCAGCACCGTATGCTAGAACATTAGCCAGCTCCTGCTGCCGACAGTCAGGCTTGCCTGCTCTATGCCAAAAATCCCATCTGCTCTCTATCCTCAGTTTCTTCACAACCCAACAGCATGTTCATTATCTTTAGGGACAAAAGCAAAAACATTGCTACTTCAGTCATCCTGCTCATGGTTTTAAAATGAATTGGATGTAACTGGTTACATTTCAAATACTATTTATTGATCTATCAAATCAGAATATAGAACATCAGCTTTTCTACTTCAATATTTATGAAATCTTCCTTGCTTCCATGTTAGGAAAATGGTACACAGTTGTACATAATCTTACATTTCTAAATATAGTTATTTGTGCTATAGTTTTGTATACATATATGCTACTAGCCAGTTACGAATTTCTTTTATCAAGTGTGTATTATAAAATGTATTGGCAGAGCCAGTTTGTACTGAAACTTTTAAATTATTTTTTAATTAAAAATTGTTTATTTTCGAGAGACAGTGTGAGTGGGGGAGGGGCAAAGGGAGAGGGAGACACGGAATCTGAAGCAGGCTCCAGGCTCTGAGCTGTCAGCCCAGAGCCTGACACAGGGCTTGAACCCACAAGCCATGAGATCATGACCTGATCAAAAGTCAGATGCCTAACTGAGCCACCCAGTCACCCCTGTATTGAAATTCTTAAAAAGAGGGAAGGATTCTGCTGGAATAGTACATCAGAAAAAATCAAACATTTCTTTATTTGTATTTAATAGTCCCTGGGCATTTTTAATTTTGGTCAAAAACAAAACAAGAGGGGCGCCTGGGTGGCTCAGTCGGTTGAGCGTCTGGCTTCAGCTCAGGTCATGATCTCGTAGTCCGTGAGTTTGAGCCCCACATCGGGCTCTGTGCTGACAGCTCAGAACCTGGAGCAAGTTTCAGATTCTGTGTCTCCCTCTCTCTATGCCCCTCCCCTCCTCATGCTCTGCCTCTCTCTGTCTCAAAAATAAATAAAAACATTAAAAAAAAAAAAACAAGAAAAATTTCTAAATTGTTCCATCACTCTAACCAGAAAAAAGAAGCTCTCTATAACTGTAAGAAATAATCTGGATATTATTTAATTACAGACAATTTCTATATGTGTATATTATCTAGTTTGCTTTAAACTCTGCTAAATATGAAACAAACATGGTACAAATTAAAATATTGATTTTTGAATTGGTTGTCATCAGACACAAATGGGACTACTGGTGTCACTGAGCCTTAACAGTTATTTTGGTGTTCATGGAAGTATTATATGTTAAAGCAAAAAACTGGTAGCAACCCAAATAAGCAATAATATGAGATTAATTAAAGCAGGTCCTTGGTCTACTGTATAAATTTTAAATGATAATTAGAAATATAGGAAGACAACACAAAAACTAATTATAATAAACATAATATTAAGTGGGAAAGGCAATTTATAAAAGTACATGGGGGTGTCTGGGTGGCTCTGTTGGGTTAATCGTCCAACTTCCACTCAGGTCATGATCTCACCGTTGGTGAGTTCAAGCCCTGCATCGGGTTCTGTGCTGACAGCTCAGAGCCTGAAGCCTGCTTTGGATTCTTTGTCTCTCTCTCTCTCTTTCTCTCTCCCCCCGCCCCCCACTCAATCTCTGTGCCTCTCTCTCTCTCTCTCTCAAAAATAAACATTAAAAAATTAAAAATATATATATGTACATTATGATTGCCACTCCAGAAGTGTTATATAAAGACTGGAGTGGTAGGGGCACCTGGGTGGCTCAGTCGGGTGGGCGTCTGACTTCAGCTCAGGTCATGATCTCACTGTCTGTGGGTTCGAGCCCCACATCAGGCTCTGTGCTGACAGCTCAGAGCCTGGAGTCTGCTTTGGATTCTGTGTCTCCCTCTCTCTCTGCCCCTCCCCGCTCATGCTCTGTCTCTGAAAAATGAATAAACCTTAAAAAAAATTTTTTTTAAGACTGGAGTGATAGCTTTATGGATTGTGTTGGCCTTATTATCAAAACTTGCTGTAATTGCTATGTTGTCTGTCTAAATTTTAAGGGAAAAAGTGAACTTGGGTCAGTCATTATCAAATATGATAGTAAATATTTGACCACCAGCAACTCATGGATAAGTTTGAAAGCAGACATTGGACAAATGGTGATGTAGGAGAGCCCAACTGCATCCTTCCCTAAAGATCAACAATTAGACAGCTATTTGTGAACAAAAAAACAGCTCTGGAGACTACTTTAGAAATTTTAGCCACACAGTGGACCAAAAGACCTAAGAATAACTGCATAAGAAGAGGAAGACAGCTTCATTTTTCCTGCATCATCCCATTCCCCAAATCAGCATTTCTGATGCCAAGAGGGAATTTCCTAGCCTTTAAGAGTTCCTCTCACCCGGAAAGGAAGAGTGGAGTGAGCAACCAGCTTCCTCAGTCTTTGGGGCACTGCATGAAGGTCCCGCTTTGGTTTCAGTCCTCCTAGATGGGCAAAGCTGAGACGTAAAGCTGGCTAGAAGCAAGGAAGCAAAACAGTTGCTCCCAGTAGCAGGAGTCATTGTGGTTCACAGCCTGCTCTGCTGACAAACCCTGTATATTTTGTATATTTTGAGCATATTTTGCCCCTGAAGAAACTAACAACCAGTATATTCACTGGAAACACCCTGCAGATTTTACTATCTTTTGCCCCACAGGTATTTAGTTTTTATACCAACTGTCTGATACTCTCCCTCTATGTACCCCTTTCACAGCCTGGGAACCACAGTGGTAATGAGCTCAGGACCCTGCAGCTTTACAAGTGAAGACACAAGCCTAGCCACTGGCAGCTGACACCTATTACCCATGCACCTGCTTGAGTCTAGCCCCTCCAGCTTTGCACCGGCATGCTGCTGACCTGACATCTGTCACCAGCCTCCATTGCAGTGTGTGTGCCCAAGGGAAGACTGTGCAGACAAGAAACAGCACATCAATAACCAGGGCACTGACAGTTGCTTGTGGGTCTGGATCAGGCCCTGATTTCTGTCACTGGCCTGCATCACCATGTTTGTCTACAGCTGTCCCCTCTGGCTGTATACTTACACACCTCTGACCCAACCCTTGTAACTGGCCTCCACTGCAATGTGCAAACCCAAGGGAGGTTGTGCAGCTATAGGAAACCATGCTGACAGACAGGGCCCCTGCAGCTTCCAGTGAGCCTGCAGTTGGCCCTTGGCCCTTGTTGCTTACCCTAGCCATCACCATTATGTGTGTGTGTCTACAACAGACCCTTGCCACTACATAGGCACTTGCAGCTGGCACATGCAGCCAAGTATATGTATTCCACTAGTTCTGGCCACCACTGCTGCTTGCCCCGGTCCCTAGCCACTGGACCGGGAGGCATTGCTAAAGACCCCAACAGCCCTTGTAGCTACTTATAGACCCCCCCACAGTGCTCACCAAGGACCACACAGTTGCTGTGGATCCCAGCAGCCTGAGCCAAAAAGACATACCCCCTGCTGTCCCTCAGACCCAGTGCCGCCACATATCTGTGCATTTGGAACTCTGTGCTTCAGATCCAGGGTGATAACATTCTTCAGCATGCTGTCACCCACTGGTAAAAGTCTTCTTTTACTCAAGTTAGTCCATAAAGTCTAGAAAAAGTAATTGCTTTTTCAACACACAGACAACTGCACAACATTTTGAGTATGTCATGGATCATGTAGAATTAGGGAAACATAACTCCACTAAAGGAATACAGTATGCCTCCAGCAACTGGCCCCAAAGAAATGGAGATATAGAAACTGTCAAAGAATTCAAAATAATTGTTCTAAAGAGCTGCAAAAGAACACAAATAAAAAGTTAACAATATCAGGAAAGCCAAGCGAGAACAAAATGAGAAGTTCAACAAAGAGATAGAACATAAAGTAGAACCAAACAGAAATTTTGAGACTGAAGAACTCAATACCTGACCTGGAAAACTCAATAGAGAGCTTCAACATTAGTCTTTTTTTTTTTTCAATTTTTTAATGTTTATTTATTTTGAGAGAGAGAGAGAGAGACAGAGTGTGAATCGGGGAGGAGCATCGAGAGAGGAAGATGCAAAATCTGAAGCAGGCTCCAGGCTCTGAGCTGTCAGCACAGAGCCCAATGTGGGGCTCAAACCCATGAACTCAGATCATGAACTGAGCTGAAGTCAGATGCTTACCAGACTGAGCCACTCAAGCGCCCTTAGAGCTTCAACATTAGTATTAAATCAGAAGAAACAATGGTTGAGCTAAAAGACAGATCAATTGCAATTATCCAATCAGGGGAGCAAATAAACAAAAAGAATGAAAATGAATGAAGAAAGCCTATAGGACATATCGGGATACCATCAAGAGAACCACTGTACGTATCACTGGAATCTGAGAAGGACAAGACAGGGAGAAAAAGGTAGAAAGCTTATGTACAGAAATAATGGCTGAGGACTGCCCAAACCCAGAAGAGATTGGAACATCCGAGTTTGTGAAGTTAATAGATTACCCTAAAATGTCAATCTAATCACCTTTCACACATTTTAATAAAGCTGTCCAAAGTCAAAGACTGAGAATTCTAAAAGCAGCAAGAGAAAAAAAAAAAAAAAGATCTCATACAAGGAAATCCCTATAAGGCAATCAGTAAACTTCTCAGCAGAGATATTGCAGGTCAGGAGACAGTCAGATGACATACTCAAAATGTTGAAAGAAAAAACCTGCCTACCAAGAATACTTTACTCAGCAAGGCTTGCCCTTCAGAGGTGAAGTAATGGTAAATAATTTCCAAAACAAACAGAAGCTGAAGGAATTCACTACCACTAGACCTGCCTTGCAAAACAGGCTGAAGGAGTTTCTCAAGTTGAATGAAAGGATGCAACTCAGTAACATGAAAACATATGAAAATATACAACACACTGGTAAGGGTAAGTGTATAGTCGGATTCAGAATACTCCAATACAGTTAACTACTTAACTCTACTTAACTCTTAACTATGTTAACTACTTAACTCCAGTATAAAGACTAAAAGACCCAAGTATTAAAAATAGCTACACCTGCAACAATTTCTTAATGTCATATTGTGTAACACTGTCTATAATGTTATATTGTTATACAGTATGAAAGGAGGTGAATTGTGCATCAAACTCATAAAAGATGGGGAGTAAAAGCGTAGAAGTTTCATATGCAATCGAAGTTAAGTTGTTGTCAGTGTGAAATAAACTGTTACAAATATAAGATGTTTTATTGTAAACCTCATGGTAACCACAAAGCAAAAACTATAGTAGATTCCAAATATAAAGTGAAAGGGAACAAATATGTCACTATCAATTTGTGAAGGAAGGGAGCAAAAGAGGAAGAAAAGAATAAGGAAACTACGAAACAGCAAGAAAACACTAAGATGGCATTACTGAGTCCTTACCTGTTAATAATTACCTTAAATGTCAATAGATTGAATTCTCCAATCAAAACACATAGAGCAGCTGGATGGGTGAAAAAAATAAGACCCAATCATATACTGTTTGGAAAAGACTCACTTCAGCTTTAATGACACACATAGGCTCAAGGTGAAGGGATGGAAAAACATATGCCATGCAGGTGAAAACCAAAGGAGAGAGAGTAAGGTAACTATGCTTATATCAGACAAAATAGACTATAGGCCAAAAATGGTAACAAGAGACAAAGAAGTTGTTTTTTTTTTTAATTTTTTAAAACGTTTATTTATTTTTGAAAGAGAGAGAGAGGCAGAGTACGAGCGAGGAAGGGGCAGAGTGAGAGGGAGGCACAGAATCCAAAGCAGTCTCCAGCCTCTGAGCTGTCAGCACAGAGCCCAACATGGGGCTCAAACTCACGAGCCATGAGATCATGATCTGAGCCGAAGTCGGATGCCCAACTGACCGAGCCACCCAGGCGCCCTGAGACAAAGAAGATATTTATATAATGGTATAAAGATAAATTCATCTAGAAGATACAAAATCATAAGTATATATGTACACAACATAAGAGCTTTTAAATATATAAAGCAAATACTGACAGATCTGATGGGAGAAATAGATCATAATAAAACAACAGTAGGGGACGTCAACACCTCACTTTTAACAATGGATAGATCGTCCAGACAGAAATCAACAGGGAAATGTTGGACTTGGACCATACTTTAGAGAAAGTGGACGTAATAGACACACGCCATTCTACAGCAGAAGAATACACATTCTTCTCAAGTATATATGAAACATTCTCTAGGAGACATCATAAACAACGGCACAAAACAATCTTAGCAAATTTAAGAAGATTGAAACCATACAGAGTATTTTTTCTGACTACAATGGTATGAAACTAGAAATCAATACAAGGAGGAAAACTAGAAAATTCACAAATGTGTAGACATTAAACAACACTTACCTGAACAACTAATGGGTCAAGGGATACACTGAAAAGAAAAGTTAAAAATCACTTGAATAAACAAAAATGTAGAAACAACACACAGAACCTATGGGATGCTGCAAAAGCTGTTCTAAGTGGGAAGTTTTCTAGTGCTAAATACCCACATTAAGAAAAAATAAAGGGGCACCTGAGTGGCTCAGTCAGCTAAGCATCTGACTTTAGCTCAGGTCAGAATCTCATGGCTCATTGAGTTTGAGCCCCACATTGGGCTTTCTGCTGACAGCACAGAACCTGTTTCAGATCCTCTATCCCCCTCTCTCTCTGCCCTTCCCCCACTTTTTCTCTACCCCACCCAAAAATAAATGAATGAATTAATTAAAGATGTCAAATAAGCAACCTAACTTTATACACCGAAATGCTAGCAAAAGAACAAACTAAACCTAAAGTTAGCAGAGGGAAGAATATAAAAAAGATGAGACGGGAAATAAATGAAATAGAGAACCCCCCCAAAAAAGAACCCAAAAAACAGAAAAAAAAAGAAAAGATCACTGAAACTACAGTCTGTTTATTTTTTAAAGATAAACAAAATTTACAACCTTTAGCTACACTAAGAAAAAAAGAGAGAAAACTCCAATAAATCAAATCAGAAATGAAAGAGGAGATATTACAACTGATATCAAAGAAATACAAAGGATCCTAAGAGACTATACTGAACAATTATGGCTCAGTTGGTTAGGCGTCTGACTTCAGCTCAGATCATGATCTCACAGTTCATGAGTTTGAGCCCCGCGTTGGGCTCTGTGCTGTCAGCACAGAGCTGCTTTAGACCCTCTGTCCCCCTCTCACTCTGTCCCTCCCTCGCTTTCTCTCTCTCTCATAAATAAATAAATAAATAAATAAATAAAAGGTGTCAAACGACCAAACTTTACACACCAGAGCCTGGAGCCTGCCTCAGATTCTGTGTCTCTGCCTCTTTCTGCCCCTCTCCTGCTCAGGATCTGTCTCTGTCTCTCAAAAATGGATAAACATTAAAAACAAAATTTGGGGTGCCTGAATGGCTCAGTGGGTTGAGCGTCCGACTTTGGCTCAGGTCATGATCTCACAGTTTGTGAGTTTGACCCCTGTGTTCGGCTCTGTGCTGACAGCTCAAAGCCTGGAGCCTGATTCGGATTCTGTGTCTCCTTCTCTCGCTGCCCCTCCCCCACTTGCAGTCTGCCTCTCTCTGTCTCTCAAAACTAAATAAAATGTAAAAAAAAAAATAAAATAAATTTAAAAAAATACAAATGATAACCTGGGAAAAAACAGATACACTTTTGGAAACATATAACCTACCAAGACTAAATCAGAAAGAAGCAGAACATCTGGACTGACCTACGACTAGGAAAGAGATTGACTCGGTAATCCAAAACCTCCCGTGTACTACATAAAACCCAGATCAAGTGATTTCACTGAAAAATTCTACCAAACATTTAAAGAAGAATTAATATCGATCCTTCTCAACCTATTTCAAAAAATTGAAGACACAGCATTCTCAAACTCACTTTGCAATGACAGCAATACCCTGCTACCAAAACCAGACAAGGATACCACAGGACAAGAAAATTATAGGCCAATATCCCTGATGAACATAGATGCAGAAATTCTCAAAAAAAAAAATATCAGAAAACTGAGTTCAATAACACATTAAGAGATCCTATATCATGAGCAAATGGGATTTATCCCTGGGATGTAAAAATGGTTTAACATATGCAAACCAAAAATGATATACCACATTAGCAGAATGAAAGATGATTTTTTGGATATGATGCTTAAAGCACAAGCAACAAAATAGAAAATACAAAAGTGGGACTATTTCCTGTGAAAAAGCTTTTGCACAGCCAAAGAAATAATCAATAAAATGAAAAGGCAGCCTACATAATGGGAGGAAATATTTGTAAATCATATATCTGATAGGAGGCTAATATCCAAAGTACATAGGGAATTCAAGCAACTCAACAGCAAAAACAAACAAACAAACAAACAAACAAAAAACACAATCTGTTTAAAAAATGTGCCCAGGAACTAAATTGATATTTTCCCAAAGAAGAAATACAAATGTCCAACAGGTACATAAAAAGATGCTTTACTTCAATAATCTTTGGGAAAAGGCAAATCACCACCACAATGTGATGCTACCTCACACCTGTCAGAATGGCTGTCGTTAGGGGCGCCTGAGTGGCTCAGTCGGTTAAGCACCCTAGTTTGGCTCAGGTCATGATCTCATGTTCATGGGTTTGAGCCCTGTGTGAGGCTCTGTGCTGACAGCTCAGAGCCTGGAACCTGCTTCAGATTCTGTGTCTCCCTCTCTTTACCCCTTCCCAGCTTGCACTCTGTCTCTCTGTCTTTCTCAAAAATAAATAAACATTAAAAAATTAAAAAAAAAAAAAGAATGGCTGTCATTAACAAGACAAGAGAGAACTAGTATTGGTGAGGATGTGGAGAAAAGGGAAACTTGTGCCTTTTTGGTGGGGATGCAAAACGGTGCAGCTACAGTGGAAAACAGTATGGAGAGTCCTTAAAAAGTCAAAAATAGAATTACCATATGATTCAACAATTCCACTCCTGGGTATGTCCCCTGCTAAAAATGAAATCAGGATCTTGAGAAGATATCTGCATTCCCACGTTTATTGCGGCATTATTCACAACACCAAGGTATGGAAACAACCTACGTGTTAGCGGATAAATGCATGAAGATGTGAGGTATGTGTATATAATTCAGCCATGAGAAAGAAGGAAACCCTTCAATTTGTGACAATATGGAAGGACCTTGAGGGCATCATCCGAGCGAAAGAAGACAGATAGAGACAGACAACTACTATATGATTTCATTTACATGTAGAATCTAAAAAAGCCATACACTTAGAAACAGAAAGTATGAGCAGTGGTTACCACAGGCTGAGGGGGTGTGGGAAATGGGGAGATGTTGATGAAAGGGCATAAACTTCCATTTATCAGCTGAATAGCTTGTGGGGACCCTATGTACAGCATGGTGATTATAGTTAATTATACTGTATTATAAACTTGGAAGTTGCCAAGATTTTTTTTAATGTTAAATTCAAATCTATTTTCTGATAATATGAAAAAGTAATCCTTAAAAATCAGAACACTTAATGGGAAAGAGCATACTAACTTAGATGTTAAACATCTATATGCAATAACCATTGTAAAGCTCGACAAACATGCACGCTCACAACATGCAATTATTTAAAAAAAACAAAAATAAAAGCAGACATTGCATATAAATGAGAACCACATATGATATTTAAGGTAGCTCTTTCGAAAAGGACTGAAATATTTCCATAAAAAGCTTTGAATTTATGCAGGAAAGGAATTTTCCCTACTAAATGGTTTTTCTTACTTTTTCCAATATTCTTCATATTTTTAGTTTATCTGTAAGTTAACCAATATATCCATTTTGAAATTCAACTTAATCATCTGGGATGTTTGCACAAACACCCACTGTGTCACAACATATGGTGACCTTTGGTTTATTATAGACTAATTATAAGCCTGAAGGGGCTCTGCCATATGCCATTGAAAGTTGTTTTTCCATAGATTTCCACTAGATCACAGGTCCTGTCTGACCTGACTGTTTGTTCCAGAGGCAGTTTCTAAACTAAAACCAAAAAAAGTAATTTAATTTGGTTTAATTGTGTTTCATAAGATCTTTGAACACAGCTAAATACTAAACTGATTCTGAGACGTCTCAGGTTGGATACCTGTGTGGTAAATCAAAACATGGCCCTAGTTCATCTGTGACACAGTGATCAGCACGTGTGCATGGTAGTCATACTGTTGCAAGTGTTCAGAGCACATGGAGTCTATTTTGGTCTCTATTTTTTTTGTTCTCAGTTTAATAATCCAGTAATGAGAGAGACGTTGACTACCACTTACTGGTGTATCATTGGTAAAACTTTTTCCAAGTGTTCCTTCCTCACAGTTGTTCACTTTGGTAGATGATTTTTCAAATGTAACAAATTTATCTTCTTAGCAAAATATTGTTAAACAAATGTACTGAGTGATAAATGGTGAGTCCCTTAAGATCAGAGACTTAGCTCATTCATTTTTTGTTTCTTGTTGGCAGGATAGCAAAAGATTTGAAAACTGAACTATAACAAAAACTGCTACCCCCAGTCCCAACCTACCCCTGAGAGGGATAAACAACCTGGATGGCTATAAAGCAGCCTACCAGAGGTTTTGAAAACTGAACTCATATCAGAACCATGACTGATACAAAGTGAGACAGAGTTGAAGTCCAAACAAGGATATGTATATGTAGGTATGTAAAGACATCCTTCATATGGTTTTATCAGGATCCGAGCTCTCACACTGCAGTATTCAAAATATCTAGGATACAACCCAAGAGTACTTGAGGCTACAGGCTGAATATTTATGTCTCTCCACAAATTTATATGTTGAAATCTTAACTCCCAAGGTGATGGTGTCAGAAAGTGGGTCCTTTAGGAGGTAATGCTCTCATAAAAGAGGCTGCAGAACACTCCCTTGTCCCCATTTGCTATGTGAAGACATAGTGAGGAGAGGGGGCATCTGTGAACCAGGCCCATGAAGGAGACCTTCCCCATCCACCAAACCTGTGGGCAATTGGATAAATTATTTTTCTGTCATCAAGTCTTTCCTTTGTTACCTTATTCTGCATTGAGGGAGCATTTTTATTTCAATTGTTGTATTTTCAGTTCCAAAATGTCTGTTTTGTTCTATGTTTTGGTTCCTATTTTTCTGCTAAGAACTTCTATCTTTTGATTCATTTCATCAGTGCTAACCTTTAACTCATGGCACATAGTTACAATAGCTGCTTTATTTATTTAAAAAGATTTTATTTTTAAGTAATCTCTACACCCACCATGGGGCTCAAATTTACAACCCTGAGATCAAGAGTCACAGCTATACAACTGAATCAGTCATGTGCCCCCTCTGTATATTTTAAAAATATTGAAGGTGTGTTATTTTTGTAAATTAGATTTTAAAAAACGTTTCTTTATTGATTTTGAGAGACAGAGAGAGAGGGAGAGCACGTGTGCAGGGGAGAGGTAGAGAGGGAGAGAGACAATCCCAAGCAGGCTCCACAGTCAACTCGGAGCCCCCTTGTGGGGCTCGATCCCACAACCAGGAGATCATGACCTGAGCTGAAATCAAGAGTCAGACACTTAACCAACTGAGCCACCCAGGTGCCCCTTTTTATAATTAGGTTTTGTAAATGTTACTTTCAGAGAGGAAAAAAAAAAATCACTGCTCTTTTCCTATTCCTCAACTCCTTATATATAACTCTCAGTTAACTCAATGCTAAAAATAATCAGGTCTTAATTAAACTCAGGTCTGAAAGCCTCACAGTCATTTTCTGTTTCCAGGATTATACGCTTGGTTTTCTTTGCTTCAAACAAATACATTCTTGTCTCTAGAGGTAGAGAAATAAGTCTCATTTATCAAAAAGTATAGCTGCATGTAGAGTTTAAAGAGAAGTCCACATGAAATTTATTTTGCAAATTCTGATTTTAATTCAAATTTTCTAATTCAAGACCTCAGATATATGTGGGAGGCCCACCTCATTCAGATGTTAATCTAGATATTCCTCACTGAATCCAGTTCTGAACATGTGTTCTATGTAAACCAATAAATTATATGAGCATGTAGGAAGCTTGGTATTTAAAGAAATCATAAAGTTAAGATCCCTTTTGTCACTTAAAAATCATTCTTAATTTATCTTGTTTTTAAAGTAGAAGTTTAGTTTGCTCCTTTGGTTTTAGGTAAAGCACAACATAACTGAATGATATTTTGATGTTTAAAAATTAGATACCCTTTGTGACACTTGGCGTATTTTCTCAAATTTTTTTTTTTTTTTACTTTTGAAAAATAAAGCCTAGAAGAAAATTGAAAACCTAGTACCATGAACACCTGTATTCTTTTTACTTCATTTCCCCAGTTTGTTATTCACTTAATTTTAACTGTAAGACTAAATCACTCTGTTCTCTCAGCTCTAGTTTATATTGCTTCTTGTTTTCCTGTTTCTCCAAATACAAAACCAGGAAAATCAGGAAGGAGATTTCAGTTTGGGGAGGAAGGATGATTAATTTGTTTTACCTAATTAATGCAATTTCATGTAGATAGAGGTCCATAAAAACTCATTAAAAAAATCCAGTTCTCATGGGTGCATGGGTGGCTCAGTTGGTTAAGCGTTTGACTTCTGCTCAGGTCACGATCTCATGGTTCGTGGGTTAGAGCCCTGCATCAGTCTCTGTGCTGATGGATCAGAGCCTGGAGCCTGCTTCAGATTCTGTGTCTTCCTCTCTCTCTCTGACCTTCCCAGCTCACACTCTGTCTCTGTCTCTCTCAAAAATAAATAAATGTTAAAAAAAATCCAGTTATCAAATGTTATTTAGCCATAAAAAGAAGGGAATCTTGTGACAAGATTTATGATAACATGGATGGACCTTGAAGGAAAAGACAAATATATATGTTTCTTTTTTTTTTAACTTCTTTAAATGTGTACTTATTTTTGCGGGAGAGAGAGAGAGCCTTTGTGTGTGCATAAGTGGGGAAGGGGCAAAGAGAGAGGGGCTAGAAGATCTAAAGTGGGGTTTGCATACTGACAGCAGAGGGCCCAATGTGGGGATCAAACTCACAATGTGGGAGATCATGACCTGAGCTAAAGTCTAATGCTTAACCTACTGAGCCACCTAGGCACTCTTGTTTGATCTCACTTACCTGTAGAATCTAAAGAAAAACAAAAACAAAACCATACAACCCCCACAAAACCTCATTCATAGAGAACAAACTGGTGGTTGCCAGAAGGAGGGGGGTAGGGTGGGCAAAATAGGTGAAGGGGATCAAAAAGGTACACATTTCCGGTAATAAAATAAAGAAGTTACAGGGATGTAATGTACAGCATGATGACAATAGTTAACAATACTGTACTGCATATTTGGAAGTTGCTAAGGGAGGTCTTAAAAGTTCTCATCATAAGAAAAAATGTGTAACTATGATGATGGGTGTTAATGTATTGTGATTATCATTTCACAATACACACAAATATTGAATAATTATGTTATACACATGAAACTAATATAATGTTCTGTGTCAGTTATACCTTCACAAAAAAATAAATCAGTAAGCTAAATCTAATTCAACCAGTACAGTATATTAAAGAAAATGCAGTCTCTATTAAATACCGAAATTTTGAGAAGTTTTTTTTACCTTTAAACATAAAGAAATTAGTTATTAGTTTTGTCTCCAGGGTGAATGAGAGAAAAAGGGGGGAAAGTGACTATCATGAAATGAAATGCAAATATTGTGAGCCCTTGGTGAGTTTCCCATTGTATCTGCAGTTCTCCTGCCAGCCTCCCAGTCCCTGCCAATCCATGAAGTCCCTCAGAGAGAGACTTCCAGGGAACAAGTTTGGACAGATGTATATATACTGGTATTTACTGATACTTTGCTCTAGGCTAGTTGAACTAGACTGAAGTAAGAATCAACTGGACCACCTATTCAAAAAAAATCAACTGAACCCACCTCTAGCAATGCTCCTTGAGGGCAGAGTGAAGAGCTTTAAGCATTTCATAGTGAAAAGTTCTGCTTTAATTTTTATTCTTCCGTTAAGTCGTTAAGAAGAACAGCTAGGTCTACATAGTCAACCAGGGCAAGAGTGTAAAATTTCTGCTTATTTTTTTCTAAACGCTTATTTGTGTATTTTGAGAAAGAGAGAGAGAGAGAGAGAGCCGGGGAGGCTGAGAGAGAGGGAGAGAATTCCAAGCAGGCTCTGGCTGTCAGTGCAGAGCTAAACATGAGATTTGATCCCACAAACTGTGAGATCATGACTAGAGCTGAAACCAAGAGTCAGACACTTAACCAGCTGAGCCAGCCAGGTGCCCCTAAAATGTCAGCTCCTAAAATTTGCAAATATTTCTATGAAGCTTTGTGGGAATTAATTAGATAAGAATGTTTATTCTTTAGATGTTTCAGTGAATGTTTCTTTGATGTTACCTCCCAAACTTCCTGAAATAGGTCAGGAAAAGCTTTTTCTTCAATTTGTTTCAGTTTATTAGAAGACCATGCTCTATACCAGGCTAAGAAATCATCCCTATTGTATCTTGCATATTGTATATACAATATTGTATCTTTCATATTTATATACAGTGAGGACTACAGTGAGCAGAATTCTCTGACACCCGTTTGCATGTATAGCATGACTGAGAAATAAACATGTACTGTTTTTATTTAAAAAATATGGAGTGCCTGCATGGTACAGTCGTTTAAGCATCAGACTCTTGATTTTGGCTCAGGTTATGATCTCAAAGTTCCATGGGATGGAGCCCATATCAGGCTCTGGGCTGGTGGCAGGGAGGCTGCTTGGGATTCTCTCTCCCACTCTCTCTCTGCCCACCCCCCCTACACCCAACTTGTATGGTGTATGCTCATGCACTTGCGCTCTCTTTCTCTCTCAAAAATAAATGGATAGACATTAAAAAAAATGAAGCTTAAAAAAAATCCTGTCTCTTTTTATATGGGTCTTAACACTGTACCTTGTGTATGTGGTTACTTTGAAATACTTTTGTTAAAACCTATTAGGCACCTGGTTGAGTGTTAGGCCAAGAACCTTGTGAATCAAACAGTACAATATGTTCTCCCATGAAAGGGAGACTGCGTGGCTGGGAAATAGGAATTGGGAGAGATTTTTAACCCTTTTGTAACTTTTGAATTTTGAATTACATGCATGTATTCAAACATTTTTTTTAATCAAAATAAAAAAGTATAGGTGATCCCCTGCTTAAGGTTTTTCTTCTAAAACACTATGGTTTAGGGGTGCTTGGGTGGCTCAGTTTGAGCCTTTGACTCTTTTTCAGCTCAGGTCGTGATCCCAGGATTGTAGGATGGAGCCCCAAGTTGGGCTCCATGCTAAGCGTGGAGTCTACTTAAGATCCTCTCTGTCTCTGTCTCTGTCTCTTTCTCTCTCTCTCTCTCTCTCTCTCTCCCCCACTTTACCCAGCCCTCTCCCCATGTTCTCTTTTTCTAAGTAAAAAAAAAAAAAAAAAAAAAAAAAAAATTATGAAAAAATGATAAAACACTATGGTTTAATGAATAAAGGAAATAACTAGGTATTAGAAAAACCATGTTTAAGTCTTGGTGAGCCTTTTTTTTTTTTTAAGTCTGTTTGTTTGTTTATGTAATCTCTACACCCAATGTTTAGGCTCAAACTTACAACCACATGGATCAGAGATCCAGAGTCATATGCTCCTCTGACTGAGCCAGTCGGGTGCCCCATCGATAATGCTTTTTTTTTTTTTTTCTTAACACTCGTTTTTTATGCTTCAGTTTAGCCTTCATTAAAATTTCTACTTCATGAGCGGCATCTGTGGCTCATGTCATCTGTGGCTCAGTCACTTAAGCATTCGACTTTGGCTCAGGTCATGATCTCACAGTTCTTGAGTTGGAGCCCTCTTCGGGCTCTATGCTGTCAATCCACAGAGCCTTCTTGGGATTCTCTCTCTCTCAATCTCTCTCTCTCTCTCTCCCCTTCTCTACTCTCTCTCTCAAAAGTTCTACTTCATGCATTTCTGAAAAAGAATAAATAAGATAAAATTGTTGAAAGTTCAATTTACACTGAAAAGCATTATGCACAGTTAAGCCATTGCTGAGGAGTGTCAGGGACTGAATGTTCGTGTCCCCCACACCCCAAATTTATGTGTTGAAATCCTAGCCCTCATTGTGGTGGTATTGGGATGTGGGCCTTTGGGAGGTGCTTAGATCATAATTGGAGCCCTCATGAATAGGATTATAAAAGGGACCTCAGGGATTTCTCTTGCCCCTTGCATCATGTGAGGACGCAGGAAGAACATGGTCATCTAGGACTCAGGAAGCAGGTGTTCACTAGACACTGAATCTCCTGGCACCTTAATCTTGGACTTCTCAACTTCCAGAACTGTGAGAAATAACTTGGTTGTGTAAGCCACTCAGTCTATGGTGTTTTGTTATAATAGTTCAACAGACTAAGACAAAGGATAATGTGGAGAAGTAAGAAGAGCTTTGGAGTCAAACATACTGGAATCATCACTCATCGGATAGGTGATTCTGGACAAGTGTCATAGTCTCCAGAATGAAATTCACTGGAATGTCATCATGTGGGTAGGGCTTTTTTCTTCATTATGGTGCCCTCGGCACCTAGAATAGCATCTGACACAAAGTACTCAACAAATGTGTTTTGTGTAGATCTTTGTGCTTTAGTTCCTTTGTGTGTAAATTATGGAAAATATGATCTGTAATGAGAGAAATTTTTAGAGCTTGGCCATGTGGCTGCTACCTCCTTAGGAGCCTCACAGTAATGACAGTTGTTTATCATGAAATTATTCCCAGAGGTGAATGAATGTCCATTTCAAAGTGTACTGGCAGGGGCTTCTGGCCCTTGTGGGGTAAAGTGGCTGGCAAGTGCTCTTTCCCAGAAACAACTAAACTGGTCAGAACCAGCCATTTCAGAGCTCTGGGAAATTGACTAAAGGCAAACCAGTCAAGAAGTGCTTATTAATGAAAAACTGCTGAATTGTAAGAGCAGTGGGGAGTCTGTGGGGTTCTTGCCCGGGGCTGTTCCCATTCCCATCCCACCTCTTGCTCCAATGGCATGGATATTCTACCGGACTGGAGCTGGCTGTGGAAAGCAGCAGCTTTACTGACAGACTGATGATTTGTATCAAGAGCAGAAAATGTAATCCAGTAGTGTGGTCAGCAAAAGTGGCGAATCTGGTAAGAAATGAATGGGCATAGTCTACCATTCTGCTAATCTTAGGTTATAGCGCTAGTTGGAGAAGTAGCCAGCAAGAAACATAGCAGGGACATAGCATAGCATCCCGGAAATAACAGAGACACAGAGAGGCTACAAAAGCTCTTCACACATCTCTGGCTGCCTGAGGGGCTGCAAGCAGATTCAGGGGAGACCTGAGAGAGTCTGGTGAGAACTAAAAGTTGACCAAGACTCAAACAATTCCTGAATTTTGAATGTGCTCATAAACCCGCAAATCCATTGGCAAGGGTTGGAAATCTTACTGGTTTGAAGTGTTTTAGCACAGCCTTGGGCCAATCAGCAGCTGACTATCAGGCAATACACACAGAGGAGGGACACCTAGCAAGCAATTCAAAATATAAAAGTAAGAATTGAAAACCAAAAATACCGAGCAGGGACATTAATGGCCACACACCACAGGAGAGACGTTTTATTGTCTCTTGGCTAGAAATTCATCCTGGATTATTAGCTCTGTGGAAAAGAATACTATTGTTCAAATATTATTTAAATTGAGGCTTTTAAATAGTTTTTCTTGGCCAGATGGCACAACATTAAACGTGTTTAGTAGAGAGCAATGAATAATCACTACAACAGGAAGGATTTGATTTCCCTTGCTGATTTCCCGTGTCTTTATGCACAGCTCCTGTAGCATACGTGGTTCACCATGGTTCAGCTCCTACCATGTGCATGGTTGCTCTCTACCATGGATAGCTTCTCCACTACTAGGATCCTGCACTAGCGTGTTACATAAGCATCATGGATATCAGTGCCGTCAACTAACCTGACCTAAGTGACATTTACAGACCACTGCACACAACTGTCGCAGAATACACATTTTTTTTTCAAGTGCACAAAGAACAATTTCCAGGACAGAACATATGTTAGGCCATAAAACATGTCTCAGTAAATGTAAAAGAATTGAAATTATTTGCAGCAAGTTTTCCAACCACAACAATTAAATTATAAATCAATAACAAAAAGAAATTTGGATTTGTAGCATAGTGCTTCTGGTGAGACATTTAGCTCTGAATAGTTTTTCTGAACACTGTAAAAAGAATATTCCCCACAGTGCTTAGAGTCAAGTTTACAGCATTAAATGGTAATATTAGAAAACAAAGTCTCAAATCGATAATGTAAGCTTCCTCTTTAAGAAACCAGAAAAGAAGAGCAGATTTACCTCAAAGCAGGCAGAAGCAAAGAAATGATAAAAAATCAGAGTGGAAATGTATAAAACAGAAACAAAATAGAGAAAAATCAATAAAACTCAAAGATGCTTCTTTGAAAAGATCAACAAAATTAACAAGGCTTTAAGCTAGACGGACCAGGAAAAATGAGAAGGCATAAATTATCAGGATTGAAAGAGAATATTAGTACTGATCTTTCAGAAATTGAGAGGATAATAAGGACTATCTGAACATCTTTTGGTAAACAAATGATAAAAACTTAGATGAAATGGACAAATTCCCAAAAAGACAAAAACTTCCATAATTATTTTAAGAGGTGGAAAATCTGAATAGAGTGTAAGAAATACAAATTTAGCTTGGTGATGAAAAATATTCCCATAAAGAAAATCTCAAACTAATGTAACATTGTATTTTTTTTAAATGTTTATTTATTTTTGAGAGAGAAAGAGACAGAGTGTGAGCCGGGGAGGGGCAGAGAGAGAGGGGGAACACAGAATCTGAAGCAAGTTCCAGGCTCTCAGCTGTCAGCACAGAGCCTGATGCAGGGCTCAGTCTCATGAACTGTGAGATCATCACCTGAGCCAAAGTTGGACGCTTAACCTCCTGAGCCACCCATGTGCCCCTGTAACACTGTATGTTAACTCTACTTCAGTAGGAAAGAAAGAAAGAAAGAAGAAAGAAAGAAAGAAAGAAAGAAAGAAAGTCCCAAGGACAAATGGCTTCACAGGTAAATTCTAATTAAAGAAAGAGTATCATTCCTACAAAACTCCTTCGCAAAACAGAAGAAGAAGGAACACTTCTTAACTCACGCGGTGAAACCAGTATTATCTTGACATCAGAGCCAGCCAGATAAATGTTGTGAAAAAAGTAACTATAAACTATAGTTTATAAACCATAAAACTCATAAAACTATGAACCAAAATCCCTCATAAAAATAAATACAAAAATCCTTAACAAAATATTAGCAAGCCAAATCTAGCAACATATAAAAAGGATGACCCAACATGACCAAGTGGAATTTATCCCAGAAATATCACGATCATCTCCAAACATGCAGAAAAAGCATTTTAAAAAATCTAACATCCGTTCATGATGAAAATTCTCAATAGTACAGAACTGTAATGGAACTTTCCTCACCCAATAGAGTCTCTTCAAAAACCCTGCAGCTAGGGGCGCCTGGGTGGCTCAGTTGGTTAAGCATCCGACTTCAGCTCAGGTCATGATCTCATGGTTTGTGAGTTTAAGCCTCGTTTCAGCCTCTGTGCTGACCGCTCAGAGCCTGGAGCCTGCTTTGGATTCTGTGTCTCCCTCTCTCTCTGACCCTACCCCACTTGTGCTCTGTCGCTCTCTCTCTCTCTCTCCCCCTCAAAAATAAATAAACATTTTTAAAAAAAGTCTTCTTATAAAAAAAAAACCCTGCAGCTAACCTCATACTTAATGGTGAATGACTGATCACTTCTTCCAAGGATCAGGAATAAGACAAGGATGTCTGTTTTCATCAAGTCTATTAAACATTATACTGGAGGCTCTAGTCAGGGCATTTAGAAAAGAAAAAATAAAGACATATCTATTAGAAGGAAAAAAAAGCAATAAAATTGCTCTTATATGCAGATGACATGATCTTGTATAAAGAAAATTGAAAGTAATCAACAAAAAACCTACCAGAACTAGTTTAGCAAGGTCTCAAGATACAAGATCAATGTTTAAAAATAATCTTATTTCTATGTACTAGCAAAGAACAGTTCAAAAATGAAATTAAGAAAACCATCCTAGAGGCACCTGGGTGGCTCAGTCAGTTGAGCGACCAACTTGGGCTCAGGTCATGATCTCACGATTTGTGAGTTCGAGCCCCGCGTCGGGCTCTGTGCTGACAGCTCAGAGCGTGGAGCCTGCTTCTGATTCTTTGTCTCCCTCTCTCTCTGTCCCTCCCCTGCTCATGCTCTGTCTCTGTCTCAGAAATAAATACATATAAAAAAAAAATTAAAAAAAAAAACCATCCTATTTCCAGTAACATCAAAAAGAGTAAAATACTTTGAAATACATTTTAAAAGAAGTGCAAAAACACTACAAAACACTACTGAGAACGTAGTGAAGATTTTTTTTAAATGTTTATTTATTTTTGAGAGAGAGAGAGAGAGAGAGAGAGCAGTGGAGGGTCAGAGAGAGGGGGGATAGAGGATTTGAAGTGGGCTCCGTGTTGACAGCAGTGAGTCTGATGCAGGGCTCGAACTCATGAACCGTGAGATCATGACCTGAGCCGAAGTCAGATGCTCAACCAACTGAGACACCCAGACACCCCAAAAGTAATGAAGATCTAAATAAACCGAGAGAAATTTTAGACTCAAAATTGACATATAGAGACAATGCAATCCTTATCACAATCCCAGCAGGTTTCTATTTTGTTTTTTGTTTTTGTAGAAATACATAAGCTGATCCTAAAGTTTACAAGGGAGCAAAAGGGACCTAGAATAGTTAAAAGACTTTTGGAAAAGAAGAGAGAGTTGGATGGCTCACACTACTCAATTTCAAAACATATTATGAATACAGTAAGTAAGACAGTATGGTATTAGTGTAAGGATAGATATATAGATGAGTAAACCAGAATTTATAGTTCAGAAATCAATCCTTCAACTTACAGTCAATTGAATTTTGACAAAGGGGCTCAGATAATGCAATGGAGAATATATAGTTCTTTCATTAATTGGTGCTGAAACAATTTGGTATCATATGAAGAAGAAGGAGGAAGGCAAGGAGGAGGCAGAGGAGAAACAACACAACAACAACAACAACAACAGCAACAACGAACCTTACGTCACACAACACATAAAATTTAACTAAGGATGGATCAGAAACCTAAATGTAAGAGATAAAACTAAAAGTTTCCAGAAGAAACACAGGAGAAAACCTTGTGGGGCGCCTAGCTGCCTCCATCGGTAGAGCATTTGACTCTTGATTTTGGTGGGGGGAGGGGGGGTGGGAATGAGTTCAAGTCCCATATTGGACGTAAAGCCTACTTAAAAAGAAAAGAAAAGAAAAGAAAAGAAAAGAAAAGAAAAGAAAGGAAAAAAGAAAAAGAAAGGGGGCGCCTGGGTGGCTCAGTCAGTTAAGCATCCAACTTTGGCTCAGGTCACAATCTCACAGTTTGTGGGTTTAGGCCCCATGTCGGGTTCTGTGCTGACAGCTCAGAGCCTGGAGCCTGCTTCAGATTCTCTCCCTCTCTCTCTGCCCCACCCCCCACTTGCGCTGTCTCTCTCTCTCAAAAGTAAATAAAACATTAAAAAAAGAAAAGAAAAGAAAAGAAGAGAAAAAAGAAAAAAGAAAAGAAAAGAAAGAGAAGGAAAGAAAATCTTTGTGGCTTCAGGTTAGGCAAAGATTTCTTAGATGTGATAATGAAAACACAATCCATCAAAGAAAACATTGATAATTTGGAGTTCATCAAAATAAAAAAACTTTTACTCTTTAAAAGACACTATTAAAAAATGGAAAGACAAGTTACAGATGAAAAAATATTTGTGAGTCATATGTCTGATAATAGATTTGTATCCAGAATCGTAAACAACTCCTTTAATTCTATGAGAAGAGACAGACAACTTCATTAGAAAATGACAAAAGAGGGGTGCCTGGGTGGCTCAGTCAGTTAAGCATTTGACTCTTGATCCTGGCTCAGGTCATGATCTCATGGTTCAAGAGACTGAGTCCTGTGTTGGGCTCCACGCTGACAGCATGGGCCTTGCTTGAGAGTCTCTCTCTTCTCTCTCTCTCTCTCTGCCTCTCTCTCAAAATAAATAAATAACTGTAAAAAGTGCCAAAAGATTTGAGTATTTAAATAGACGTGTCATCAGAGAAGATATATGAAAGGCTAATTAGCACATGGTAAGTTGTTCAACTTTATTAGTCATTAGAGCAGTCAAAATTAAAGCCATGAGGAGATACCAGTACATGCCAACTAGAATGGTTGTAATCAACAAGGATGACAATATTAAGTGTTGATAAAGATGGAGACTATCTGTAACTCTCACATATTGTTGATGGGAATGTAAAATGGTATATATAGCTCCTTTGGGAAAACAGTTTACCAGTTTCTTAAACAGTCAAACAAACTTACCATATGACCCAGTGATTCTACTCCTAGATATCTACCCAAAAGAAATTAGACCTGTATATGAATGTTCATAATAGCATTATTCATAATAGCCCTACCTGGAAACAACCCAAATGTCCATTAGCTGTTGAACAAATCAACAAAACTTTGAATATTCATACCACACTCTATCATTTGGCACTAAAAAGGAATGAAACTACTGATATAGGCATGCTTCTTCTATATGCATGAACCCTGAAAACATTAGGCTTGATGGAAGTTAGACACTCAAGATTATGTATATATCACTACATTCATATACAATTTTCAAAAAGCCAAATGCATCGAAACAGAAAGCAGATTAGTGATTGCCAAGAACTGGGGAATCACTGGAATTGATTTACCTTTTTGGCAACACACTTGAAATGATTTATGAAAGTCTCCTGCTAATGTTTCCAGAACTCCCCTGGTCAATTCCTTTGCTAAGATTTCTATGTGTAATTCTTTCCAAAATTCCATTAAGTATCTTAGTTGTCTTCTCACACATTTTTGGATTCATTTAGGGTAGCCAACATCTGTTGTGCTTATGTCCTAGTCATACTTCTAAAGATTTGGTTGTGCCATCATTTCTTGTGCTTTATGAAGTAACCTTGCCATCATTCCTTTCTGATTAAGCTATCTAGAGTAATTTCTTAGTAGTTAAAAAAAAAAGGTTATGCCAAATGATATTTTTTCAAAATCAGTCCACTAGAGGCATGATGAACGAATCAAGAGTTCTGGATTCTGAAAGAAGAAGGTGATGTGGTTACACACAGGAAAGACTAAGAGTTTCTGGTATTATTTCTGGAAGAGTCCTATTTCAAGACACACTACACACATGAACACATATGTGCACACACACAGTGCACTCATGCATGCAAAGCTCTCACTCCGTCTTTCTAGTTATTAACCTTCCTCCCAGTGCTTTCTCGCTGTGCTCAGTCTACAGTCAGCGCTCCTCCTTCAAAGACAGGGCTACTTCTAGACCTTTCTTTACTTGAAATTACCTCTAAATTATTCTCTGTCAAAGTTTCCTTTAAAATTCCATAGAGCAGATTCACTGAAGATCTCCTTTGTTCAAAAAGCCAAACAAGACCAGAGGCAGCCCAGCCTCTTGTAAGTACGATCCACGGTCATCTCCATAGCTTCACAGATCCAACATTTTCTTCCACAGGCTGAACTTCCCAACCTATTCCTCCACAGTCCAGCTCTGGGTTCTGAATCCAAGAAATGCATATAACTTTAATGTCAATCTTCCTTTTTTTGTTGTTCACTTATTTACTGGAGTTTATCTTTCTTATTTTTGGTTTCTGGTTTCCTCTTATGGTCCTCGGCCTGATTGTGAGGAGACTTCTCTGCCCTGAAACTTCGTCACTGATTGTCTCACTGCTTTAGAAGTTGTCGGGTCAGTAAGCAGATGAAACCAAGAGGCCTAAGTGATAAAGAAATATCTGCAAAAGGGGGCAACAAGAGTGGTTACAGAGGTTGGAGACAGAGCATGGTATAAAGGTCGAATTTCTTTTTTTTTCCCCCTAAGTTGATTTATTTACTTTGACAGAGAGAGAGCGCACATGCACTTGAGTGAGTGTGTGCAGGGGAGAGGCAGAGAGAAAGGGAGACAGAGAGAATCCCTAGCAGGCTCTGTGCTGCCAGTGAGGAGCTTGACATGGGGCTCGAACCTACAAACTGTGAGATCATGGCCTGTGCTGAAGTCAAGAGTCAGACACTTAGCTGACTGAGCCATCCAGACACCCCAAGGTTGGCTTTCTAAAATGCATGTAAAAATGCCCCCAGGGTGGAACAGTTTGTCATTGGCCAAAGTGACAGGGCCATGCCAGGCCCAGGGGTGGGAAGTTTTGCAGGAAGATTTACAGAGGAATCAAGGGAAATGATGTCATGGCCTTTGCTTCTCTAAACTGGTTCCTATAGCTTTAGTCTCAATAGTCACGTTATATTTACCAATAGGCAGATTTTATCCCTGATTTTGTCGTCTTACAGAATTTGATACTTTTCGTCATTCTTTCCTCACTCTTCACTTTTTCCTTATTAGAATTTTTTCCTCCCTTAACTTTTATGACTGTCCTCCCTCCTGGTTTTCCTCCTAGCTTTTGTTTGTTTTTGGCTAGTGTTTTAATCCTTTAACGTTGCCCACTGCACTTCTGCTACACATGTGCTTCTACTTTCAAGCTTAAATCACATACTGTATCTTAGTTCTAGGTATTTTCTCTAAATTTCATTTCAGAAACTTGTCCATAATGGATCTCAATATTCTTTGCTCCTTCCTATCGCAGTTGCCCTTCCTTCCTATTTTTGGTCCTAAATTATGGCACTTGTACACAATCCCCCAGGCCAGGAACAAATTCCTCCCTTTGCTTTACCATCAACAGTAGATAGTAAATGTACTAAGTATTGCTTTTAAGCAATAAAAGTTAAATCAGGGGCTCTCAAAGTGGGGTTCTCAGATCACCACCAGCAGCAGCAGCACTTGGGAACTTGTCAGAAATTAAAATTTTCAGGCCCCACTCTGGTCGTACTCAGGATGAAGGCAGAGGTCTGTTTTAACATGCCTTCTGAGTGACTTTGATGTACACTGAAGTCTGAGGACTGCTTTTCTAAACTTGGAATTGTTAATCCTAGGGATCCATGTTGGGCTTCAGGAGGACCAAAAAACATCTGTAATTGTACCTAAAACTGAGTGTATGTCCATATATATATATATATATATATATATATATATATATATATTTCCAAGTGGATGATTTTTATTCCTTTTACTTTTTTTTAATGTTTATTTTTTTGAGAGACAGAGACAGAGTGTAAGCAGCAGAGGGGCAGAGAGAGAAGGAGACACAGAATCCTAAGCAGGCTCCAGATTCCTGATCTGTCAGCAGAGAGGGTTCGAACTCATGGGGACCGGACTGCAAGATCATGACCTGAGCCAAAATTAGACACTTAACCAACAGAGTCACCCAGGTACCCCACTTCCTTTTACTTTTAAATGGGTTCAATGCTTCCCAAATTTGGGACTGTTCTTTGCTTTCCCTTAATACCACCACTTATAGTTTGATCTAGTTCTTTTGCCTTTAGTCTCCACCCTTTTCAATGGATCTTCATGTTGCAGTGACAATGATCATTCTAAAACCTGAACCTGAACCTGCTCAAAGGTCTTCAACGACTCTCAATAGCATATAAAGTGTATAATAAAATAACCTCTTAGCATGACAAATAGCACCTTTCATCAAAGCTTATTCTTTTCCATGCATCTGAATATTCTGGACCTCACTTGGGCCCTCATACCTCCCTGCATTTGTATATTCTGCATACTCAGTCTATAGACTTCCCTTCAATGCCCCACCCCTCCCCCACCCCCTCCCTTAGCCTACCTAATTCCTGTTTAAGATTCAGAACAAGGAATCTCTTTTCTGGGAAGTCTTCCGTTAGGACTAAGTTTAAGTGGCCCTCCTACATGCTCCCAATTTTTGTCTGAGCTTATCCCTCTGGTAGTAGGTCTCAAACATTCATTTAAGACCCCTATACACTCTCAGAAATCATTGAGGAATTTACCACTTTAGAAATTAAATCTGAGAAACTTATTTTAAAACATTTAAAAACACTCATAAACCGATTGTATGTTATTTTTTAAAACTATTTTAAATATTTATTTATTCTTGAGAAATAGAGCACAAGCGAGCGAGGGGCACAGAGAGAGGGAGACACAGGATTTGAAGCAGGCTCCAGGCTCTGAGCTGTCAGCACAGAGTCGGACATGGGGCTTGAACCCACAAACTGTGAGATCATGGCCTGAGCCAAAGTCGGATGCCCAACTGACTGAGCCACCCAGGCACCCCAAACCGATGGTATGTTAATGTAAATGATACATTTTTACGATAAAATGATACTTTGCAAAAAAGAATTTGAGAAAAGTGGCATTGTTTTACATTTTTCAAACCTCTTTAATGTTTGGCTTAATAGAAGACAGCTGGATTCTCCTATTCATGCATTCAATCTGTTGTGATATATTTTGGTTGAAACATATGAAGAAAATCTGGTCTCACTCAGATAAGGAGTTGGAAAAGGGAAAACTATTTTCATAGCCTTTCTAGATAATTCTAGATATTCTTCTTTGATATCACACCAAAGTTGACATATGGCAGTTTCTTAAGAGTGCAGTTGCAATGTGGACTGAGTCTGAAACTGTATCAATTAACTTTGTATTCTGCTACATTAAAATGCATAGATCTATTTTCGACTTTGATGACTCATTTTGATTTTGTAATAGCATGCACTGGTTATTCTGAAAATAGTTGTTCATTGAGTTGTAGAGATCTTCCAAATGTTCACATATTTCATTATATAATGTCGAAAAATACATGTGTTAATATCACTAGTATTTTTTAACAGAAAAAGACTTTACTGTAAAGTGGTAACTTAAGGGGGTGTATACAGGATGTATACAGGTTTTACACAATTTGTATTTCCGTGTGATTACTCAATCACACAAGTGCTTTTTTTGGAGACAACTCTTACTCGGGCATGCAGTGTTAAATACTTACCATTTCTTCACGCACATTAGAAAGACGCGTATGCTAGGGTGAAGATTTAATGAAATTAATAATTTTTACTCCTTTGTCAAGGACACTCAGTTTATTTAAACAATCTTTTTTTTTTTTTTAATGTTTATTTTTGAGAGACAGAGAGAGAGAGAGAGAGAGAGAGAGTGAGTCAAGAGCTCAAGCCCCGGGGCAGGGCTCAGAGAGAAGCAGACACAGACTCTGAGGCAGGTTCCAGGCTCTGAGCTGCCAGCACAGAGCCTGCTGTGGGGCTGGAACTCACACACCACAAGATCATGACCTGAGCAAAAGTCAGGGGCTTACCCACCGAGCCATCCAGGTGCCCCCACTTAAAGATTCTTAAATTTTGTATGCTACTATTGCAAGGAGGTGAAACATACAAAATATACTACTCTTGGTGCATTTTGGCGCCACTGCCTCGATTCCTGCTAAGTTGCCAGCAGTTTAACCTTGTATTGCTTTTACATCCTCAGTGCAAGTGTCAACCAAGTGAAAAAGGTCAACAAAGTCTTAGCATTATATTGAAAACTGTTTTTTTTTTTTTAACTTTTTTTTCAACGTTTATTTATTTTTTTGGGGACAGAGAGAGACAGAGCATGAACGGGGGAGGGGCAGAGAGAGAGGGAGACACAGAATCGGAAACAGGCTCCAGGCTCTGAGCCATCAGCCCAGAGCCTGACGCGGGGCTTGAACTCCCAGACCGCGAGATCGTGACCTGGCTGAAGTCGGACGCTTAACCGACTGCGCCACCCAGGCGCCCCTGAAAACTGTTTTGACCTTGCGGACCCACTGAAAGGGCCTTGAGTACCCTCAGGGTTCTGGGGATGGCATTTTGGGAGCAGCTGCCTTCGTTTCACATACTTGGTTGTCCCTCATTAGGTTGCAAGTTCCATGTGGACTGTCCGTAACTGTCTTTTACGTGCCCTTGTCTAAAAGTGCCTGGTATGTAATGCTCAATAAATATTAATATTTATATAAATATTGTAAATAAATATCTGCGAAATGAGCGAATAAATGGCAAGTTATAAACAACCACTGCAGAGCCTTCATCTTACTGCCTCCTTTTTTTTTTTTTTTATTTTTTTTTTTTTTTCAACGTTTATTTATTTTTGGGACAGGGAGAGACAGAGCATGAACGGGGGAGGGTCAGAGAGAGAGGGAGACACAGAATCGGAAACAGGCTCCAGGCTCCGAGCCATCAGCCCAGAGCCCGAAGCGGGGCTCGAACTCACGGAACGCGAGATCGTGACCTGGCTGAAGTCGGACGCTTAACCGACTGCACCACCCAGGCACCCCCTCCTTTCTTAATTCAATCGGAACTTAAAGGTTGTGTAAATTTTTCCAAGTTGTTTTTAATTAGGACGCCGGCCAATGTTTTCAACAGTTGGGCGGTTTCAATAGTTGGGGCGGGGAAGCCGCCTGTACGTGATCATGACCGGCGATAGTTTAGCCAAGCATTAATCTGTGATGCCCGAGAGGCATTCCTCCTTCACCGCCCCAGACCGGCAGGCCAGGCCTCTTGGTTCCCCAGTTGTACCTAGGGTAAAGACGGGAAAGACCTGGGTCTCCCCAATTACGCGAGCATAGAAATGTATTCAGTTGAAGCGAGGGGGGATGGGGAACCCATAAAAATTCTGACGAAGACAAGACTAACAGGAGCTACCGCCTCGGGCACCCGAGAGCCCCAGGCTACAGCCTCCGCCGACCCGCCGGGTTGCCGGGGCGACGCTTCCGGCAGGCGCGCGCAGCCCTGGGAGCAGAGGAGTTGCGGAATGGGTGGATAGACCTGCCCGCCTCTGTGAATTCGCCAGCGGGAGCGCGCTCGCGGCCGCGCGTATTTCGCTTTCCCGGCTCCGTCGCTGACGCGTCGTAGACGTTGGGGAGCGGGAGACAGCAGCAAGCGGGTCGGGATGAACCCCGGCGGCGGCTTCGGGTTGGCTTTAGGCTTCGGCCTCACCCCTACGGCGGTTATTCAGGTGACCAATCTGTCGTCGGCGGTGACCAGCGAGCAGATGCGTACGCTTTTTTCCTTCGTAGGAGAAATAGAGGAGCTGCGGCTCTACCCCCCGGAGTAAGTGCTCGAGCTTGGCTGGGGGAGGGGCGCGGGCGCCATAGAGACCTCGGGCACCGAGGCGTGGGGGAGAGCGCGGACGGGGGCGCGCCGTGCCCGTCACGTGATCTCCCGGGTTTACCTTGGTGCCCATGTTTGATTAGGGCACCCCGGCGCTGGGGCCCTGCGGTTCTGCTCTCCTTGTTAGTCTGACTTTGGGGGTTAACCTCTGCACCGAACCGTTACAGAGAATGTAGAGAAGTTGTTTATTTTCGTGCCTCCCCGATTTGTGGTCTCCGCTGGGTCCTCGTATTCAGTGTCTCTCCTTTTTCCTTTTTCTTCCCGAACTTAAGATGGCCGCAGGTGGGCCCGGAATAGTCCTCATGGCAAACGCCTGTTAGCGTTCTTGTAATGTAAAAATCGCGGAGACCGCGCCGGACGAACTGTCCCACTTGTTAGGGCTTTAGTGTCAGGCCGTTGTGCTGATTAGAAAGCCTGCGGCTGATGACAACTTGGAATTAGGGCTACCATTTGTTCTCTAGGGTGGTGTTCACAAATTCAGCATCTTCTTGTCTAATCTGACCGAGCCCATCCATGTTGTTAAAGATCATGTCTTTTCGCCCTTTTGGCAGCGGATTAAAATTTCCGCTTTGAAGGTCACACTGTCCTAAGCCTTTCAGAGAAAGTATTAGCCGGTGAAGGATTATCCCTGGTGTATGCTCTAAAAGTCTAGATCTTTATTGGCATTTAGAGCTTGCGGCCAATTCCCAAGTATGTATTTTGAAGTAAGATTTCCCTTGTATAGTACTGTGTACTCACAAAATTTGTAAGGGTTTACGGGTTCACATTCTTACACGCATAAACTTTTTTTTTTTTTTTTTAATGGTAGAGCTTAGAATTTTAAAATAGTATTTTGTTCATTGTTTCAAAATCCTTTGAAGGAAGGGCTAGTAGTTGCCCAGGATTTCTTTCTTTCAAAAAAATTGTCTTTGACTTTTTGGTTCATTTCATAATGATGCACGTAGACCTATTTTTCTTTCGGTTTCTATGTGTAAGTATATCGCATGGCTACGGTATAAGATATTGGTAAAAGTTGGTATTTGGATTTAAATTTAAATTTTACTTTTTAAAGTTACTCTCTTTTTGTTTTGAAATATTTAATGCAAACTAAAAAGTTGAACGAATAACACCCACGTTTCCTTTACCTGTATTCTTTCTTTACCAGTTGATTTTTTTCTGTCTCCCCCTCTAGCTATCTGCACCCTCTACACTTCCTCTTTCTTCCCATCTTTTTCAAAGTAGTTGCAGACCGCATGATTATTTTTTTTCTCAACACTTAAGTCTCTCTCTTCAGAACAGGTACATTCTCCTACATTACCACAATACTATTAACGTGTCTAAGAAATTTAACATTGGTATATATAACAAGTAGTTCATATTTAAATTTAACCAATTATTATAATCATTTTTTTTTCTTTTTTTGGTCTAGAATATAATCGGAAACCACCACTGCATTTAGATGCTACCTCCTTTAATCTAGAACAGTCCCCTGTTGCTTTTAAAAAAATATTCCGTAACAGTGATATTTTGTTTTGTAGTTTGTTTTGTAGAATGATGCATAATCTGGGTTTATATAGATTGTTTCAGATTAGATTGTTTATGTTGATTAGATTCAGATAATACATTTTTTGTTCAAGAATACTTCATCTTAAGTGCATGCACATACATATTTATTGACTAGCTGTGGCATATATGGCTTGAATATCTTATTTAACTTTTGAAAATGATTTCTGCTATCTCTTATTTAAGCATTCAGAACATTTCTTAATAACTGAGAAGTACTTGGAGGAGTGCTGTAGCCTTAGGAGTTGGATTCGAGCACTAAAATTTTGTACATGAACCCTTGTAAACTAACCTTGCTTTCAAGGTTGTGGTAATAAGTTGTCTCATAGGTAGAAGAAATAGTTCACAATGCCAACATAATATCACTTTCATTGTTAAAACCAGGGTTAGGGTGGCAATATGCTGCCAGTTATAATGTGACCTTAGTAATGGGCTGTTTATTGAAATTAGATTTTCATTACTTGGAGTTTAAAAGTCAAAAAGAATAAAAAGCTTTTAAACATAGTGGAGTTAGTGTGTCACAAACTGTGATACATTTTGCAAAATTGTAACCTAAATATAACACATATGGGCCAGGAAAAATTCTTCAGTTTTTCCAGTGCAGTCCCTTCCTGCTTTTCAAAAATATTGCCATGATTTAACAGTGTGTTTTCTGCTCTATAATGAAGTTGTCATAACCTAGTCTTTATATTAAAGATACATTTGTAGATTTCAGCTGAAATGGATAACATTGCAGTAGTAGTAGTATTGAAGACAGATATGATTGTTTTGCAGTCTCTTGGAAACTGTATTTTATGATTAATGTTTGGAAGCGGAGTTAGTATTTCATTTGTGTTAAATTTGGAAATATATTTCTTTTTTTTTTTTTGGAAATATATTTCTTTAATAGAATGGGAAAATCGTTTCTCATTAACATTTTAAGAATTAAGTTGCTAATATGACAATTCAGATTTTAAATCTAACTTTTTTGGAATGAGGCAGTGATTCACTTTTTAATTTTTAAACATTGAGAATTAGTGTAAATATTCATTGTACATGTTTAAAATTCTCAATTGTGATCCTTTTTTGTGCAGCCGGCTGATAAATATCCAGAATTTTTTTTTTTAGCTTGTTGCACAACCAATGAATATCATGTCATGAACACCTTTTTATGGCAGTAAAAAATTTTTTTGTCGTTTTTTTTTCAGTAACCTTTTTTTTTAATTAGGTATAATGTACATACAGAAAAGTGAATGGATAAACATGCAGCTTGATGAATTTTCACAAAGCGAACATACCTGTGTAATCAGCATCCACATCAGGCTTATATGCACCCTAGAAGTTTCCCATTGTCCCCTCCAAGTGACTAACCCCCAAAGGGTAATCCTATCCTGATTTTCAACACCATTTCTGACAACATCAACTCCTATGTTGATTTTTTTGCTTACTGGTTTTCTTCACTTCTGTGGTCTTCAAAAATAGTAACAAGCAAGGGAAAATGTGCTAACTACTTATTTAGTTAAAAAAAAATAGAATCAGTATAGTCATTTTATGAGACAGAGAAAAAGAAACACCACTTAAGATCTTACCATCCTATCAAAACCTCTCTTCATTTCCATGTATTTGCCTGCAATCCTTTTTATATGTGCTTATTTTAATGTAGTGTAATAGAATGATTTATACACTGATAGTAAACTTTTTCATTCAATGTGTAATAAGCGTTTTTTCATATTACTGTGTCTTATTTATAGTAATAACATTTTAAAGTCTGTAATTATGTCTTGTGTGTTTTTGAAATTCTATCACTGGATATATTGGTCACTTTTTTGGTGTTTTGAGTTTGTGGATTTTAGCTAGAAATGTGTATTTTTGATTGTCAACAGTGATTGGAGTGCCTTCTGGCATTTGATAGGCAAGTGTCAGTAATTCATAAGAAAATCTTAACATAAGGAAAAATTGTGCCATCCAAAGTACCACTGTAGTCCTACTGGGAAATCCTGTTATAAATTATGTGTCAGTTAATATTTTTATATATAAGTCCGTGTACTTTGTCCATGCTTTGGATTATATCTTTTTTGATCTAACAATAACTGCGTATATTATACCACATTGACTTCTAAAAAATTGTAGACTGCCATTACCTGTTTAATGAAAAATAAAATAACCAGTTAGGGCCCACAAAATTTGATGCTCAAAAAAGTTGGTTCTGTAATTTCTGCATTAAACTCCTAGTCAGAAATTTCTGATTTTTTGGAAAAATGATTGTAGAAAGTTTTGCATTTGAAAAAAGAAACAAAATTGGATTCAGCAAATGAGGTTAAAGTAAAATCTGCTATACTTGGATACTGGTACTTTGTTCAGAAGCATACACTTAGAACAAATGGAATATGTAACATCCTTTTAAACATTAAAAAATTAATTAAAATTAAAGCTTGGGTGACTCGGATGAGTGTCCGACTCTTGTTTTCAGCTCAGGTCATGATCCTAGGGTCATGGGACTGAACCCTCAGAGGCTTTACTGTCCCCAGTTCTCTCTGTCTCCCTCAAATAAAAAAAAAATTTTTTTTTAATTAAATAAAATTAAAATTCTAGGTCCAAATTACATTTATCTATTTATTTTTGTAAAGTTTATTTATTTTTGAGAGAGAAAGAGAGCACGTGCAAGTAAGTGGGGTAAGGGCAGAGAGAGAGGGAGACCGGAGACAGAGAATCCCAAGCAAGTTCTGTGCTGTCAGCACAGTCCAATGCTGGGCTCTGAACTCATGAACTGTGAGATCATGACCTGAGCCAAAATGAGGAGTTGGATGTTTAGCCAACTGAGTCACTCTGGAGCCTCCAAAATTACGTTTAAAAATAATAATTATATTTAATTAAAAACTAAGCCTATTTAAAAGTTTACACTTATTAGAGTGAAAGATATAAGTATAAAAATTGGAAACAATGACTTATAAATACACATTTGTTGAGAAATTCATCATGTGTATTTAGACTTGCCACTGTATTGTATTTTAGATTATAATGTTCAAAATTAAAGTGTTAACTGTAAGCTGAACTTTATTTTGTATTTTTAGAAAGGTAATTGGAGATGAAGATAAAGAGAATTTCTTAGAGCCCTGTGTAAACCATACCTAGGTATCCACATTCCTATGATAATATTGGGTCAGAACAGATCAACCTTTTCAACCCACTTCCTGGGCTTCTCAAATCTTGGTAATGGTAGCCTATCCTAACGTGTAGTTGCTTTACTAACCAGTGTCCTATTTCCTACTCCTCTGGATGTTTTAAATTTGAAGCGATGTGGTTTTAAGTAGGAGTATTGGAAAGTGCGTTTTTAGTTTTCAACAGTGACGATTTAGGTTTCCTTTCTCTCATAAAAGGACCTGTCAGTTTAGGCATGTCATCTCACTGGCAGTTTGTTAGGCTTTTGCAGATTTCAGTGCTAAAAGAGAGTGTGCTTGTAATTGCTAGGGCTTTAGTAGTTCATTGTAATTATATGGTTTTTTTGGGGGGTGGGGGTTGGTGGTTTGCACACGACAGAAACACTGCTACCCAGTCTGGCTCAAGAAGAGGTAAAATTATTAAAAAGATGGATATATCTCTAAATTAAGTAGGCTTCATGGGAACTGGGACTGGGAACCAGAAAGATACCAGCATCCAAGGTGATTATCTGCCTCTTCTCACAGGCTTTATTGTCCGCTCAGTTTGTTTCTGTGTATCTGCTCTATTTTCTTTGCGGACTTATTTTGTACTTGGTCATCTGGCATCTGGCCCAAGCCCTGACTCTAAGTGACTTTTCAGCCCAAGAGAGAGAATCTGATTGTTGCAAGTTCATTTGATCAAGCCATCCAAATCATAAGCTACTGGTTAGCCAGTGAAATGGGCCTTTGTGTCATGTGACTAATCAACTGTGACTAGAGGCCTCCCAAAATCTGATGAGGGTTTCATCTAAGGAAACTGCTAAGGCCTGTGCTGAAAGTGTATAGAATGTCTTGGTAGCATATATAAGAGGGGGGGTACCTACCTAATCACTTTGTTATCTTAAAATGGCTTTCCAGAAGATTTGTAAACTTGAGCCTTGAGTAAAAGTGGAATTACCATTCAAAAAGGAGAGGTAGGATATCATAGGCAAATGGAACAACATGTGCAAAGATGACCCAGATATTCAGAATGTGTTCTGGAAACCACAAATATTTCTAATGCCTGGATTTTGGGATGAATTTATATGATAAAGCAATAACAGAAGCATGTCTTTGAGGAAATTTAAGCAGTGTGGAATGACATGACAAAATTTAGGGTTTAGAAAGATCACTCTGGCAGCTTTTGTGAAGACCATTATTAAGTAGTTCAGATTGGAGTCATTGTGATTTTTTTAGGAGCCATTGTAATAATCTGGGTGAGAAATGATGAGGGCCTGAATTAAGGCCTTGATAATGACAGTGATAAAGGGATTAATGTGTACAGATATTTGGGATGCAGTCTTCACAGGACTTTATGAAGAAGATGAAGAAGAGTGAGGGTCAAGTATGGAAACAACCCCCAAATCTCAGTAGTTTTGTAAAAACAGCTTATTTTTAATGCTAAGCTTGCAGAGTAGGGAACTCTACTCATTGTGGTTGCTCACTCTGAGATGAAGCTGATGTAGCAGCCACCCATTTCTTGAATGTGGCTGGTCACTGTGGCAGAGGAAAAGAGCCAAGCGGTGGCCCTTAAAGCTCCTGCATGTCAATTCTGCTCATATTTAATTGGCCAAAACAAGTTGCATAGCCACACTTAACTTCAGGGAACAAAGACATGGATTTTTACCATGTAGTCAGAAGAGATTTGGAAATGTTTAGGGAACTGTACTAATGACGGTTACATTTAGTGACTCCAGATTCATAACATGGGTAATACAGTGATGTTTTTAACTGAGAGATGAAGTATAGGACAGGGACCAGGATTGGTGAGAAAGAGGGATGATGAATTTATTTTAGACCCAATAAGTTTTGGGGGATGGGCCCTGTGACCATCACGGTGCAGTATTCCAGCAAGCACTTAGATCTGGGAGTCTAAAGGTCAAGAAAGGCTTCAATTGGAGATTGGGTAATGTAAAGGTGAGTTAAGTCTAGAGGTGAATGTTTTTACCTCAGTGACAAATTCATAAAGTGCTGGTCTTAGTTGTTTGGGGGTTGGGGTAGTCATTGTTGGAGAGTGCCTGTGGAAGCCTGAACTGGAAAGGCTTAGGTAGGAGTGAATTGGGTTGGGTTGGGTGAGAAAGAGGTAGTTTGATTTTGTTAACTTGTATTACCCTGTTTATGTTAATAGTATAAATAGTTTCAAGTTCTAAATGCAAATGTGTTCTGTTATCACAGTATTTTATTAATAGCATTAATATGTATGTTTAACCATTGTCAAGATGGATATGTTGCTTTATGTAAAAGATTTTTTTTTAATTTTGAAAATGGCTTCTATTTGTGGAATTGCTAATTAAATAGTACATTAAGATGCTTTAAAATTCTATATTAGTTGAATGAATAAGGTTGCATGAGATTTCGATTTAGATGATTAGACTTAGACTGAAGTCCCAGTTTTGCCATTTACTCAGGTTAGGATTATGGTCAACTTCTGTGATCTCTCTTGTAAAGTAAATGCCTTACTGCACAACGCAAATATGATATTTTTCAAATGGCCTATTTGTTTATTTTTTAATGTTTATTTATTTTTGAGAGAGAGAGACACAGACAATGCAAATGCAGGAGGGACAGAGAGAGGGAGACAGAGTCTGAAGGAGGCCCCAGGCTCTGAGCTGTCACCACAGAGCCTGATGCGGGGCTCAAACCCACAAGATGTGAGATCATGACCTGGGCTGAAGTCGAATGCTTAACCGACCGAGCCACCCAGGAGCCCCTGGTCTCTCCTGTTTTAGTGTGAAATATCTTAATGCTTTAAAGGACTGTATATATTATATATTAGGTATATATTTAGCTTCGGTGGCTTTTGTCCTTGCTAAAGACAGTTTTAGACTTTAATTGAACATAATCGTGGACAGATTGACAAAATGATCATCACTGAGATATTTTGGAATCTAAAAAGATGGATTCATATTCTGGAAAAACTGCTTTCATCTGGGCTGTGTCTGGCTTGCCAGACTGAACTGAATCTGATAGGATTTAGAAGGGTCTGTGCTTTTCTGGGTATAAAATATGTAAAATTTTGTTTGTAAAATCTTTTGTCTGGAAAATCGCAATGCTGCCTAGGGTAAAGCAGTGTAGTATATGCAAAACTTTAATTTTCATACCATGATGTCTGTCTGTAAGATTCTGGTGAAGTTTTTAGTTAAAAGGGTTGGAAATGGTTACAAAATTTGAAGTCTTGAGGATTGGGGCTTCTATAAAGTGATTGTGCCTATTGATGATGTACTGGTTGAACATTTTTGGGTTAAATCAACTGTTTTCATGTTTCACTCCGATTAAGTACTCATTAATTTACATGTCAAGTTTTTACCGATGAGTTGATAAGCCTTCCTAAATTGCTGTCAGCCTTTGCAGGCAAATTACCATTAAAAGACTAAATTTTGCCTGGTGCAGCCACTCCAGACAGCAGTGTGGAGGTTCCTCAAAAAGCTAAAAATAGAACTACCCTACCATCCAGCAGTTGCACTACTAGGTATTTACCCAAAGAATACAAAAATACTGATTCAGAGGGGGTACATGCACCTCGATGTTTATAGCCAAATTATGGAAATAGCACAAATGTCCCATTGACTGGTGAATGGACAAAGAAGACACACACACACACACACACACACACACACACACACACACACACAGTGAAATATTACTCGGCATAAGAAAGAATGAAATCTTGCCATTTGCAATGAAACGGATGGAGCTAAAGAGTCTTATGCTGGGTGTATTAGGTCAGAGAAAGACAAATACTTTGTGATTTCACTCATATGTGGAATTTAAGAAACAGAACAAATGAGCAAAGGGAAAAAGAGACAAACCAGGAAACAGACTCTTAACTACAGAGAACAAACTAATGGTTACCAGAGGGGCTGTGGGTGAGGGGATGGGTTAAATAGGTGATGGGGATTAAGGAGTGCACTTGCTGTGATGAGCACTACCAGGTGATGTATGGAAGTGTTGAATCACTATATTGTAAACTTGAAACTAATACTACACTGTATGTTTACTGGAATTTGAATAAAAACTTTAAAAAGGCTAAGTTTTCATGTCTTAATGAAGACATTAATGAAAGACCTTTTCATGTCTTAATGATTCTTAGCTGTCAAAATTCTTGTCTTGATTATGTAAGACTGTGTAAAGATCTGAGAAAGAAATTTCAAATGAAAATGACAAAATCAGCCAAATGTTTATTAGTCCAATTGTTTTTCTTTTTATTTTGCAGCAACACACCTCTTGCTTTTTCTTCCAAAGTATGTTATGTTAAGTTTCGTGACCCATCAAGTGTTGGCGTGGCCCAGCATCTAACTAACACGGTTTTTATTGACAGAGCTCTGATAGTTGTACCTTGTGCAGAAGGTTGGTATCTTACGTGTTTTTTTTCTATTATTGTAATCTCTGTCCTGTGTGTTACTACCTTTGGCTTTCCTAGAAATTGGTAGGTAGATAGTACTCTGTTGTGTGTGTGTGCGTGTGTGTATGAATGAAATTTGGAGAAGGAAATAATTTTTACCTAATAATAAAATATATTAAAATGGTTAACTTATTACTTCTATATGCTTGAGATTTAATAGCCAAACATTTAAAAATTTCATGAATTACTTGGCTTCTCTGGTTTGCTTTTGTTTTTTGTAGTTAATTTGCAAGTTGTAAACGAAGCTTTCTGAAATTAAAATATTAGGGTGGTAGGGGAAATTATTTTTAATATGTAAATAAGTGAGCATTTGCCCCTATATATACAATATTAATTGTATTACATAAATAAAAGCTATGCATTTTGCCAAATTGGGGATAAGTGGTATTTGTAAGAAAAATATTCATGATTTAATCTCTGACGTATCCTCGTAAGGTAATTCACCTTGTTGCTGGGACCATTATTTTATATTCAGTGTGACTGCTGTGCAACTGAAATTTATGTTTTTATTTTAATGGCTTGCTTTTCTTGGAGGGTAGGTTGGGTAATTGAAGAAAAATAATGGAAAGTAATTTTCCAAGGCCTCCATCAAGGAAATAGATGTTGAAGATGGGAACAAGGCCAAAGCCTTACAGAGCTAATTATTACTAATACTTATTTTTTAGTAACTTCTATTTACAGAGTCATTCACATATAATAGGCTGTGCTGAATTTGACAGTTCTAGTGTGTGATTAACTTTTATTCAGAGTACAGATTATGGCATGTGTACATGGATTGTAGAATAGGTTATTATAATTTAAATGTCTTTAAAACTTGTTTTCACTAGCGGATGGTAAATGTTTTACAACATAAAAAATTTACCTGGAACAATTTAATGAATTTTCATATGTCATGTTTTAAAAACAACCTCTTTTAGAAACCAGGTTAATATTAAAATAACCTAGTATATGGTAAAAACATTGCTGTGCTTCGAAAGTTTTATACTTATTTCAGAATGCCTATTCTGGGATGTCAAAAACATTATAGTTAGATACAGTGAGCTCCATTCTGTTGGTTTTGAAGTCCCAGAATAGCACATTCTGTATTTTTTCAGATAAATTTGAAGGTCTTTTCCCATGCCTGGGGGTTAGAGTGGAGTAGGGGGAATAAAATGGGTTAAAGGTAATTATTTGCTGAATCCCCATCCTTACCTGTTGATCTGTAAGTGGACCGTGAGCCCACAGTTGGAGAGCAAGGTGAGAAAGCTGGTAATGGTTTAGTTGTGCATATCAAGTTCCTATCAGTTTCATGCCAGGTAAACTGCACGGGAAAAAAGAAATTAGTATATTAATTGGGAATATTAATCATATCTGAAAATTATGCCATCACCAGCACAGGACCTTGTATTATGTTAGCTCATTACTGAATTGGAAGGAAGAATACTTACCAGTGTTGCTTCGTTGGAACCTTGCTATATTCCATTGATTTTTTTCATCTATTTGAGAAGCCCAGACCATTATTTGTCATAAGTTTTCAAGGTTATGGGTGTGTAAGAGGTTCCCTTTTTTTGTTTGTTTTGCTTAATAAAGATTAATAAATACAAATTTATTATAATAGCCCTTGAGTATTACTAGTGTTGCCATTTTGAGACCATTTCACTGGTTTTGAACATGAAAGTTTAGTTGTATTTTAGAGCACTGACTGATAAAATAATTGGTATTAGAGAAGCATTCAGATACACATTTTTCACTAGTTTAACTAAATACCACAGAATGACTTTATAGAAACTGAACTATGTTACAGTGAGCTGTCAAAGATCTGATTATGTGCTGCAAGCAAAGTTATGATGTATTGTTATACTAAAAGAGTAGCAAAGTGAGTTTGAAGTAAACCAAAGTGAAGAGTTCCCGTGGAGTAAGTTCTCTTAGAGGAGATGGGTGCTGTATACATTCTTGTGTTCACTTTACTGACTGCATTCTTTCTTTGATGTTACAGAAACAGCATTATGAAAGAAACGAGAAAACCATAGAAACAGTTTTAAGAAAATTTTTTCAGTTTCTTTCAATTTGCTGTTTTTGTAATGCAGACAGTTTTGTAACAAGCTCCTAGAGCTGTATAAGTAATGTTTGGTGTGTAAGGTTCATACAGAGTAAGCATTAACTATTGTTAATGAAACATGCCATTTCAAAATAAAATATACTTTCATTATACTTGTCCAAATATGACCTTTTTGTTGTTGCGTGCATCTCAGATTTCTTTTTTATAAATGTTAACACTTAGAAAAAGATAAGGTCAAACATAACAAGGGTGTCAAGCCTAATCATCAGTCGTAACTTTATGTCCACATTTTCTGGTAGATGGATTTTGACTATTAATTTGGTTTTGTATGTTTTCTCTATGTGATATTTGTGCATTATTAGATGACTAGACTGGCCAAGGCAGACCTGTTACACTTGCCTGAGTTAGGCATTGTTTGCCATGCCACTAAACCTGCCGTCAAGTGAAACCTTCATTGGGGAAATGAGATCGGAGTCTGAACCGCAGAAGATGGACGCCCTGTCTCTGTTTTTTATTGTTTTACTTTAATTTCATTTCTTTTTCTTTATTTTGTCCCTTTTTTTTGTTTTTGTTTTTGTTTTTGTTTTTGTTTTGTTAAATCTCTTTCACTTTAACTTGTGAGCTGGTTTTCCAGTTCTTTGTAAATGGTATTCCATTAAGGGTTCATAACATTGCTTTGCAGATTATATTGGGAGATGATTAGCAGAGCTCAAGCTTACGATAAAGTAAATTTTCATAGTAAACTAGGATACAGTGTTGTGAAGCTCAGTGAGTCTTAATTGGTATTATAGACTGCACAGGTACATTTTGTTCTCAAAACACTAAAACACTGGTAGAATTGTTAGGAACATTTTGTGATCTCATTGCAACATTTTTGCAGTTTTTCTCCCAAATCTACATCTTTCATAAAAACCAACTGATAGCTTTTAATTTTCATCCTTCCCCCTAGAATTTTAAGCATACAAAATCCTCAAGGAAAATAAGTAAATTTCTTAGAAAATAACTTACTTCCTTGACTTATGAAGACTTTTACTTGCCTGCATGGGGAATGGATATTTGAGAAGCTTGAAAACTTACTTTCATGTATGTTTCTCTGCTTGAATTTTTTGAAAAATTTTCAGATGTTACCAGCTTCTAAATGGAATCTGAGGATTAGGATTAGTACTTAATTTTAATACTGTGAGAGCTCTTTTTCCTCTCAGTTGTCTTTGAGGAGTATAGTTTGGGAAAAATGCTAAATGCTTGTTTGCTTTATACTTTTATATACTCTGATAGTATTTGGAAGGTAATTTTGATAGAATTCTGTCTTGGAAGTTAAGCAATGGGACTTTTTTCTTAAAGGATCTTTAATGGTAATTAGAATTAAAACGTGTGCCTACCTATGGTTAGACTTAATATTTATAGTAGTTTATTACTACTGTGATAGGCAGTGAGGGTCAGACAACCTATTGATAAGTGAGTCTTTGTAATACTAAGTATTCAACTTTTAGCCTGTGTTGAATACGTTGTGTAGTTTTACTACACTGTCTTGTAGACAGACACTTATGCTTATTTAATTGACAAGTAATTCTAAATTGGGAACATTAACAGATTGAAACTGTTTATTTGTTTTTTGGATGCACACATTAGGATAATGAAGCATAAGATTTACACTGTGGAACCTCGATTTATCAAGATGTGTTCAGGTTTTATAAGCATTTGAAAAATAATACGTAAAACGGGTCCGGTAGTAATATAAATAGCTTAGTATATATGTGGGTATACAGATACGTGTATTAATACCAATAACATAAAATAAATTCTTGTTACTTCATGTCTTCAGTAAGGCCTACCTACATTTTATTTATATTTATGCATGTTTGAAAAATTCTTTGCTTGTGCAGAATTTACATGAAATAAAAAGATAACTGTTTTTGAAATTAGTACATTAATGGAGACTTAGATGTTGCAAAATTTAGGGAAAAGGCGTTTGTTAAAGCTAATCAAATGTAATTTTTCTGTTATAACAAAGGTGTAACCATTATTTAAAGCAAAATTTAAAAGCTGTCTTGAATTCCATCCATGTTTAGAGGTATATGCAGATAATATTGTTTAGAGATTTATCCTGCACATCTGGTTGTTTTAAATAGAATTTCTTCCTCTAAAATCCAGCATTGGTGCTTTTGAAACGTACTCCATATGCTATTTCCAATTTAGTGTGACTTTGTACACTGTGTTTTAAATTATTTTTGAAGACTCCATAATGGAAGTGTATAGCCAACTACCACATAATTATAAGTAGTTCTTCTAAAATCGATATCTGTAGTCAACTTTTTAAGAACTATTTTAGTGGGGGTGGTAAGAGAGAGAGGACACAATGGGAAAACGTGTGAAAGTTGCAGTTCTTATCAAAATTAATTGGTTAGAATTTAATAGTTAAATACAGCAAATTGAACTTATTTTAGAGTAGATTTTTCATTAATTGTAGGGATTTTTTTCTCAGTGTCTAAGAATATTTTAGTGTTTTTGTCGTTATTTTTATTAGGCAGTTAAGATACTTACAAGCAAGACATTTAGGCATTAACCACCCCTCTTCAGACAAGGATACATAAATTGGTTCTAAAAGTCAGGAGTTTAAGAAGTTTCCTGAGACTAGGGAATTTTTATTGTTAGGAATTCTCAAAAATTTTAAGTTTCCCAAGGCATATTCTTTGAAATTGGATTCTTTTAGGCGTCTCTGACCTAGTTGGTGAGATGTCTTCTTAACTGGATGGGTGTAGGCTTCCTTTTAAATTGAAGCTGATTGCTTGCAGTAGGCTTTTGTTTTTTTCTGTCTACTTGAAAGTGAATGGAATTTATTGGGAGGTTATTAAAATTGTTTGCATCACCAGTAGGTAGGTTTAGTAACCAGGATAGGGGCACCCATTAAGGAACAAATTTCAATTCGCACATATTTGTTTTTCCTTTTCTTTTTTTTGACTAATTTGGTTATTTGCCATTTCTGGGGATTAAACTTTAAAAAATGTTCTTCTTTTCTGTATCTGATGTTCTGTGTGCTATTAGTGATGCAGCCAACACGAACGGTTGTCATGTGTAACACAACTTTCGATCACCGCGAAAACACCGTCCTGGGAAAGCGTCCATGCTTGATATCGTTTGGTTCATGAACATTAAGTTTCCAGTACAGGTGACCCATAGCTCAAAGTGTTAAATAATTGTCTACATTATTCAATTTTTAAAATAATATTCCATTATTGAGATTGTTAGTCTTTGAAGTTTTGCTCACTTTTATTTTTCCTAGTAGAGCAGGATAAAAGGAAAGACTTAAGTTCTTATTTATTTCTTTATACAGATCTGATAGATAGATTCATTTATTATTATTATTTTTTAAGTGCAAGGGTAATTGTAAAATCATAGTGTAAAGTTTGTGTGGTGTTTGTGCTTTCCATAATGTTTGGAACTTGCCTCTGCAGGTAAAATTCCAGAGGAATCCAAAGCTCTCTCTTTATTGGCTCCTGCTCCAACCATGACAAGTCTCATGCCTGGTGCAGGCTTGCTTCCCATTCCGACCCCAAATCCCTTGACTACAGTAAGTATTACACACCCTTTTTTGAAACGGATTTATGTTTACTTGTGTAATTAGCTGAATAAAGAGCTTAGAAAATTATTTCTGTTTAAAAAATTTTTTTAAATGAAAAGGATTCAGAAGGTCTACTTAAACAAACCCCCCCCCCGTTATCACTGACAGTTTAAACTGACTTTCGGAATTACTTCTGAAGTAATTGGCATTCATTTAAATTTGAGAACTAAAATAGATTATTCATTAGAAAATCAGTTATTGACACTTAGCATTTTAGATCACATGGGGAATTGGAAAATCTAGGTAACTGTATTCCCCATTTCATGAAGACTAAATCTATTAAAGTAAAATAAAATGACCCATAGCTTTGTAACAGGAAAAAAACCTCTGAGAAACATTTGTCTGATATTGAGAAAATGTAACAAGATAAAAACATGGCAGAAATATTTTTTTCATTAACTGTGTACAATTAAATAGGAATTTATTACTGTTTTTGTAATTTCTAGGAGGGGTTAAAAAAGATTTTGCTGCTACTGGGCTCTTGGTTTTTTGTTTTTGTTTTTGTTTTTAGAGTGAGAGAAAGAGAACATGTGCGTGAGGGTGGGAGACAGTGCAGAGGGCGAGAGAGAGAAAATCTCCAGAAGGCTCCATGCTCAGCACAGGGCTTGATTCCACTACCCTGGGATCGTGACCTAAGCCTAAATCAAGGCTCAGTTCCTCAACCAACTGAACCACCCAGGTGCTCCTGGGCTCTTGGTTTTTATGTAAAAGATTCCAGTCATATTTAATTTAAAGAAGGGTCATTTTTCTTCAAAAATTAATGGAAGCCAAAATATAAAATTCACCTTAGTTGCAAGTTGTATCTTAGCTTTGTGGTTTTAGATTATTAGGGGATAAACTAATACTAGCTTTATGATAGTAATTTTTTTTAAATACTTCTTTTCTTTCTTATTTTTAAAAATTTTGAGTAATCACTTCATCCAGCGTGGGGCTTGAACTCACAACCCAGAGATCAAGAGTTGCATGCTCCACCAACTGAACTACAAACCGCCCCCCCCCCCCCCCCCACACCTCTTTTTAAAGTAAGCTTTGCCCCTGTTGTGCTTGAACTCATGACGTGGAGATCAAGGGTAGCAGGCTCTACTGACTGTATCAGCTAGGTGTCCTGGGATGGTAGTTTGTTTACTCAGGTTATAAAAGTGGTCTTTGAAACTTTGAAATGCACAATTTTAGTTCTTGTTTGCATGAGATTGTTCTGCTGGAGACCTGCATTGTGATCCGTGGTGGGAAAATGCTTTTTTAAAAAAAAATCTTTGTTTATTTTTGAGAGAGAGAGAGACAGAGCCTGAGCAGGGGAGGGGCATAGAGGGAGGGAGACACAGAATCTGAAGCAGGCTCCAGGCTCTGAGCTGTCAGCACAGAGCCCTACGCGGGGGCTCTAGCTCACGAACTGCGAGATCATGACCTGAGCCAAAGTCAGATGCTCAACCAACTGAGCCACCCAGGCGCCCCCTGGGAAAATGCTTTTTAATAGAACATCTGATCATTTGAGTTGGGCTTTTTAGAAATTTTCTAGAAAATTTTAATTTGGTTATTTTGTGGTATATTTTACCATATCAATTTCTGGATCATTACCTTTTTCTCAGACAATATTGTCTTCTTATCTTGAAAATTCTTAGGGTTTATTTAGCAATAGCCTAAAGTTTTTATTTAATTTGTTGCCTTGAGAGGAAATGGTTTTCTCTTATTTCAGCTGTAGATATCTATTACATTGAAATTTAATTTATGAAGAACATATTGAGTTAGAAAACAGGGAAGTGACCCATTATGACTTGGTGCTTGCTTACCTCGCTTTTTTTTCTACCTGTTTTCCTGGCTTACTTTATATTGGCCATATTGTTTTTGTTGTTTCTTGGACGTTACAAGCATATTTTTGCCTTAGGACTTTTGTACTTTTGTATTCATCTCTGCCTGGAATATTTCGTCTTCAGGGAGACCATAGTTTCTATGTCAGAAAGCAAAAGTGTTACATCAGGAACCTAGATCATCTTTACCCCATCAAAGACCAAAAGGGTAAATACTTCGGTTTCTTAGACCAGAGCTGGAAAGTAGACTAATAAAAAGAAGGGTAATTTTATTGTTACAGAGCATCCACATTCAACAGAACTTTTTGCTGTGCTGGACATGCCTGTGTCTGTACTATTGAGTGTGGTAGCCACTAGTAATATGGGGCTGTTGAGCCCTTGAATCGTGGCTCTTGTGACTGAGGCTCTGAATTTTAATTAAAATTCAAACAGCTGTGTGTGATTAGTGACAACCCTATTAAATAGCATAGGTATATGCAGAATGGTATAGTAAAAAGAGACAGAAAAAAGTTCCTAAAGAACTGAGTGATCTTTAAACTTGAGAAACAAAGGGGTTGGATTAGATGCTTTGGAAAAGCCCATTCCAAGTCTTTGTATATAGTGTCCCAGTGGAGAAAATTTGCAGATCAAAGAGATTTACAACTGGAAAGGCCTGTTTAATGCTTTAAATCCACGCAAAACTAATAAATAATAACACCCATATTTGTTATTTAACTTAATGGGATGTAGTAATTCATTTGCACAGTAAAACAAATTTAATGTTATGCTCAAACATCTTTGTACCTTATACAATAGAAGACAAGGGGTGAGGGGAAAAAAGGAGTGTCAGTACAGAAGCAAACATGGAGAAAAACTAGGCTCAGATGGTGGTAGTCTTGATTCATAGAGATCACTCACTCACTCTGAACTAAGATATTTTATACAACTTTATGATAACTTGAAATGGTAATGCTGAGCAACAAATCTAACATCTGTTAGCAAGATACCACAGATTATAGTATGTGCTATGAAGAACAAAACAGTGATGTTGTAGAGAGTAAATGAAGCTTTATATAAAGTCAGGGAAAGCCTCTTAGAGGGGATCGGTGACATGATGCCTGAAGGATTTGACTGGCAGAAGCTGGGAGAAGAGTGTTTTGGCAGAAGGAATGCCAAATGAAATGCATCAGGTGGGAAAAACTTGTGTTTTCAATGAATAAATAGAATGGCAGTGTGTATAGCTGAAGCTTTGTAAATGGGGGTGGTGGAGTATGTGTTGTGAGATTTTGGAGAGAGAGATAGGGTACTGATTATAGGGCTTTTTGGCCATGGAAAGGAGTTTGGATTTTATTCTAAAGGTAATTAGAAGCCATTGATTAGTTTTAAGCATGGTAAGACATGACTTTGACATGTTTTAAGAAGATGATACCCAGGCCACTTGACAAGTGTAAGTGATAATTGTTTCATCAACTTACATTTTCACCTTTAGGAAGTCTTGTTCTTTGGTATTTGCTTAATCTTAGTTTGTAATAATATACAGTCAGTGCTCAAAATTTTCTTAAATTGCATAAATGGAAAGTTGTAGTGTTTTTTTCCCCCTTGAAATGTCTTCGCATTTTTCTGCAGAATTTTCCATTTTCAAATTTTGAGATATTTTCTTTTCTAATTTAAGTTCACATTAAAAACATGTTCCTTGGGGCACCTGGGTGGCTCACTTGATTAAGTGTACCGCTCTTCGTTTTGGCTCAGGTATGATACTGCAGTTTCGTGAGTTCAGGCCCCATATTGGGCTCTGTGCTGGCAACATGGAGCCTGCTTGGGATTCTCTCTCTCTGCCCCTCCCCCATTCACGCTGTCTCTGTATCTCAAATAAATTTTTAAAAAGTTCCTTAATGCTTGAACTAAAAACTGAATTTAATTATGTTATGAAAGATCATCCAAAGGTTTTTTTCTGTTCCTACCAGAGTATAAGTAAGTTTAATATTTTCGATTTCTTTTCTTAGGTAAACTTTGTACCTGTTTTAGTTTTAGTCTGTATATAGTGGTTCCCTGCCTTTACCACTTGGTAGCTCAATAGCTTTGGGAAAATCATTAACTTCTGTAAGTCCTTTTCTTTGTGTAATTGGCATAATATTCATATCTATCTTCTAGGGTTAGCAAAAGTTAGGAGCCATGATTATTAACTATTAGGAACTTAGTCAGCTGAATGCCCAGGATACACTTGATTCTCACTATTTGTGAATTCTGTGCTTGTGAATTCACCAACTAGCTAAAATATGTTTGAAACCTCAAAATCAGTACATGGCAGTACTTTCTGGTCATTTCTTGACCCACAGAATGATGAATAATTTGAATTGCTTGATATGTTCATTTTCAGCTAAGTTCAAACAGCAGTACCCTGCCTTGTCTTACCTGTAATGCTGTAATATTTTTTGTGTATTTTTTTTGCTGATTTTGCTTTTTAAGCTAGTACACAAGTATTGAAGTGCTGTCTCATGTTCCTGAGGGGCTTGGAAGGCTGTGATGGGCCTTACGGAGAAAACCCAGGGGTTAGATAAGGTTCATTGAAGCACTGGTTGATAGTGCTTCTGGCTGTGAGTTCAATGTTAATGAATCAGCATTATATATTACATTAGGTGTCTTTAACTAGAAACACATAAAATAAGGTAATGAAGTTATTGGTGATGAAACTGTGACTAGAAGCTTTCAGGAACCTAGCCCTGTATTTTCCCTAGGAGTGATAACATATTCAATAATCCAGTTCATGGCAATTTCATAGTACGTAACTACTGTGAAAATGAGAATTGACTGTCCATTTTTAGTTTCAAGTTTGAAAGTATTTAAAATACCCAGATAAGAATTATGTTGTATTTCTGGGGTGTTTCGGTGGCTCAGTCAGTTAAGTGTCTGGCTTTGGCTCAGGTCATGATCTTGTGGTTAATGAGTTCGAGCCCCACGTCAGGCTCTGTACCCACAGCTCAGAGCCTGGAGCCTGCTTTGGAGTGTGTCTCCCTCCCTCTCTCTCTGCCCTTCCCTGATTGCAATCTGTCTCTCTCTCTCAAAAATAAATAAACATTAAAGACATTTTTATGTCTTTAAAAAAAAGAATTAGGTTACATTTCTAATTGTACATAGAACTTCTGTGACCTCACTTTCAATAATTTAGACACACACCTGGACTCCCTAGTCACTTTCCAATCTTGTTGAGTTGATTGTTTCTTTTTAAGATTAAAGAGTGGTAATGTTTGATGCTAATAGAAAATATGTGATTTTTGTTTGTTTGTTTGTTTGTTTGTAGTTGGGTGTTTCCCTTAGCAGTTTGGGAGCTATACCAGCAGCAGCACTAGACCCCAACATTGCAACACTTGGAGAGATACCACAGCCACCGCTTATGGGAAATGTGGATCCTTCCAAAATTGATGAAATTAGGAGAACAGTCTACGTTGGCAATTTGAATTCCCAGGTAACTAATTTAAGAAGAAAGTGAGTGGTAGGACCTCTTAATCTTTTCCCATTCTTAAAAGTCCTATCGATTGATAAAATAATATTTACCTAATTTTTAAAAAAGAGTATACTTTATTAAAGCGTGACTTTGTTTCTTCAGACAACGACAGCTGATCAACTTCTTGAATTTTTTAAACAAGTTGGAGAAGTGAAGTTTGTGCGGATGGCAGGTGATGAGACTCAGCCAACTCGGTTTGCTTTTGTGGAATTTGCAGACCAAAATTCTGTACCAAGGGCCCTTGCTTTTAATGGAGTTATGTTTGGAGACAGGCCACTGAAGTAAGAAACCCTAAACAAAGAAATTTTAATGATTTTGGAAAAACTTAAAGTATTGCTGATATAATTAAGGCCTTTTTTTTTCTTTTTAATAGTAATTGGCAATTTGTGGAAAGGAAGACTTTGTGTTAAGTATAAATGAAATATGTGGGTTACTTACCATTTTAGTCTTTAAAGTTATATTTCACAATGTCTTATTTTCTATTTTATAAGATCTGATTTGATGTTAACATTATATGCTTTGTGTAATGATTGTAGGTCTTTTTCTATAAGCTATAATAAGATTGGTTTTGCTTTATAACGAGACTTACAGATGATTTAACATAGAGTTGAACTTAGAGTAATACAGTAATGAGAATTTTGGTAAGTCCAAGATCCCAGGAAGAAAATAGTATTAAATATTTAGAAATGCTTTAAATCATACATTTTGAATTTTAATATTTTCTGATATTCTTGTTTGCAAAATGAAAAATTGGTGTAGACTTTACATGTTCAAGACCAGAAATTCTATTTCATGCAGATTATTGAGGCATCAGTTTTATCTGAACTTCGTAGGTAATTGCATTAGTTATACAGCTTGATCACGATTCAGGTATGAAAGGATAAAAATCTCTTTCTAGTGAATGCTTGTCTTCTCAATGTGAAAGGGGTAAAGCGAGACTCACCAAATTCATTTATGTGCATCAGAGAAACCACTGTAACCTGCTAGGGAAGAGTTTTATCAGGTGCTTCCCACGTTCAAAGTTATAGCTGACTCACCCATGGTTCACAGTTGATTAAAATTGTGCACATAATACACAGCTTCCCCTTCAACCTCCTGGGGTGCAGAGCTATCAACAAAATCTTGTAAGACGAGAAATGATTCATTTTAATATTGGTGTTAGCATTTTAATTTATTATAATTCTAAGTTGTGTGGAAAAGCACTTGTCCTGCTATATTGAAGTTGTTAAAGAAATCAACTAGGGCTCAGTTTTTCCTTCTTTTTTCCTTGCTTTTGACTTTGTTAGCAAGAGGTAAGGATGGGTGATAACGAGAAGAATTATGGTTTTGATGTTGGTTTTGGTTATTCTGTATTTAGCTGTATTGTTCTTAGTGTGCTTTCAAGCTGTCCTCACATATGTAAATCTTTGTATCATGTAAACATTTGTTTTATGTTTTGTAAAATATGGTGTGTATTTGTGATATGCTAATATTTTTAATTTAGAATTAATCACTCCAACAATGCAATAGTAAAACCCCCTGAGATGACACCTCAGGCTGCAGCTAAGGAGTTAGAAGAAGTAATGAAGCGAGTGCGAGAGGCTCAGTCATTTATCTCAGCAGCCATTGAACCAGGTAAGGCAATAGTGTTGTTACATAGGTCACACTTTAAGATCAGAGAATCGTAGAACTGGAAGGAATTTTAGAAATTTAGTCCCTTCATTTTACAAGAAGACTGAAACTCGAGAAAGAGTAAGTGACTTACTAGTGTCTAAGGTCAAAGAACTGCTTAGCCCAAATATGTTTTCCCTTGATACTGAATTTTAAGGCACATTAGCTTGAGTTAATCAGTTCTTTATATTTTCATAGCACAGTTAGTGCTCAAAACTGATTTGCTTAAAGCAAGGTATAAATGTTATTATGAAGCTAAAAACAAGAACAAATATACTTAAAATGTTCTAATTGAGAAGATTCACTTTCCTTCAAAGTTTTAATTTTAAAAATAGGAAAGAGAACCCATGATTCAGAAAAAATACAGGGACTGTTTTAGCAAGATAAAAAGGAACACCTACTGAGACTTTATGTTGCTTTTACTAAAAGTTAAAAATCCAAGCAAAAATGTGTAGGTGGTTTACAGTTGAGCACATTTTCTAAATTAGCACTCAGAATTTAAGCTTCACTCTAGCAAAATAAATGGAGAGAAGATTTACAGTCACTGTCCTAGGAATTACAGACATGTTATAATCGTACGTTATGGCAGCAACAAAATACTACGAACAGCTGTTTATAATCATCTGGTTTATATGTACTGCTGCAGGGTGGCTGCACTCAACGAGTTTATGCAATGACTTTCTTGGATGTTTCTGAAGGATAATTGCACAGGAGGAGGATGTACAGAGAGTAGGCCCCTTGCACTATATGTGGTACATTCCACTTGTGCCTGATTATTAACTGGGATCTTTAATTGTTCTGAGCTTACACTGCAAAGTGGTTTTTTCCTCCCAGAGTCTGGAAAGAGCAATGAAAGAAAAGGCGGTCGATCTCGTTCCCACACTCGCTCAAAATCCAGGTCTAGTTCAAAATCCCATTCTAGACGAAAAAGATCACAGTCAAAACACAGGTGAGAACTTCTGCTATCATCTTCTAAAGTTTTGTTGTCTTGTATTTAAAATAGTTAAGATTTTCTGATTTTTCTTTAAATACCGGAATTTAGAAACTTCAGCGGAGTTCAGGAATTATGGTTACCATTAAATGTTGCTTTAATTATAATACTGTAGTTAAGAATGAAATTTTATCTAATCAGTGTATAATTTTTATGATCTCAACTAATTTTCAGTTTTAGAAGTTGGTTTTCTTTTGTAAGGTGCTCTAATCCTGAATTTCCTACGACTAAACCAGCCTTCATACAGAACCGGCAGAAACTTTTCATTCTTTTTATTGAGAAAAGGGAACTCCACCCAACCCCCTGTCTTCTCAAGGCTTGGGGTATAGAACTTCAGATCTTGGTCTCCAGTAGTTACCTATCTCTAGTCCCATGCTTCAAATGGGGCACTTCACATCTTTGGTAACATTGATGGTAAGAGCCTTCTACACCCACTTTGGGAGCTGAAACACAGGAGTAACTTGGCAGCTGTAGCTCCAGCTGTTATGCTTCAACTGTTTCTTTTCTATTTATCTTACTTTTTGTTTTTGTTGTTTCTTTATTTTGAGAGAGAGAATGCGTGCGTGTGAGTAGGGAGGCATAGAGAGAAAAGAAGAATCCCAAGCAGGCCCTGCGCTGTCAGTGGGTAGCGCAAAGAGTGGTTTGATCCAACAACCGTGAGATCATGACCTGAGCCAAAATCAAAGGTTGGATGTTTAACTGACTGAGCCACCCAGCTGTCTGTATTTATCTTACTTTTGAGTACAGTTCTATCCTTTTAATTTTCTTTATTAAAAAAAATTCTGTTTCGTTGTATTTAGTCCAGAGTGGACCTCAGAATGTAAACTTGTGACAGCATCTTGATTGGAAGTGTCCTAAAGAATCGTGGCTAAAGTGATAATTTCTATTGTCTTCTTTAAGATACGGAGGGAGGTGATATTGAAATGTGAAATTGTATATAATGGATCCTAATTACGTGTTACATGTGCGTGCATGCTGCAGTCTAAAGAGAAGGGGTAGAGGAAGGTGTGTGTGTGTCTGTGCTGGGTGTGTGGTGGTATTAGAGGAGGAGGAGGGCTCGAGGGGAGGGAAAAAAGGAAACCAGTATGTGGTATGTTGAACCTCTTTAGCAAGCTCAGTTTAGTCTGTTTTTCTACGATACCAAGGAAATTAAAGCAATGAAATGGAAAAAAAATATGATGTTCTTTGTTTGACTCTAGTGAACTATTCTTCTAGCTATTTACTCGTATATACTTTTCTGTTATTAGTTTGTAAAATCTTGTTGGGGATATGGTTTTACTGTTTCCCTTCAAGGCCTTCCAGCAAGGCAAGTTCAGATCCAAGTGAAGGAAGTTGTGTCACGTACAAGAAACAAGGCAGTGCCACAGGAGCCAGAGTTGGAGAAGGAAAGTGGTACAGAAACAGTGGTACTAGGTTGTGGATATTTCTGCAGGTTGACAGGCTGTGATGAAGGTAAAGGAGTTACAGGAAATACAGAATTGAGCTGAAGAGTAATTACTTTTTTTCTGAAGAAAAAAAGAGACCCAAGACCTGAATCTCATTTTGTGTTGATGACAAGATGTGTGCTCCAAGTCTGATACCTTCATGGTTTTCTAAGGTTGGAAAAAAGCAAAACTTGATTAACATTTGTTTCTTTGATGAGGTCTGTGAATTCAGATTTATCTGTTGGAGTATATTATTTAATTCTGTTTTAAGGTGCTTGGTCTTATTTTAGGTTAGGTATATTTGGATATTTTCCCTTTCCAAGGGTTAGTGGGAGAAGGATTATTCAGTCTAAAATGAAATTTATGAAATAAATATTTAAAGTAATTTGTTAATTGTTCTTAATTCGTGAGAATGCTTTCCTGTAGGTCTGACTACATAGCAATAGAAATTGCTTGGGGTTTTTTTTTTTTTGTTTTTTTTTTAAATGTTTGTTTATTTTTGAGAGAGAGAGAGTGGGGGAGGGGCAGAGAGAGAGGGAGACACAGAATTTTTTTTTTTTCAACGTTTATTTTTGGGACAGAGACAGAGCATGAACGGGGGAGGGGCAGAGAGAGAGGGAGACACAGAATCGGAAACAGGCTCCAGGCTCTGAGCCATCAGCCCAGAGCCCGACGCGGGGCTCGAACTCACGGACCGTGAGATCATGACCTGGCTGAAGTCGGACGCTTACCCGACTGCGCCACCCAGGCGCCCCTCACAGAATTTGAAACAGACTCCAGGCTCTGAGCTGTCAGCACAGAGCCCAATGTGGGGCTTGAACTCAGGAGCTGTGAGATCGTGACCTGAGCCAAAGTCGGATGCTTAACCTACTGAGCCACCCTGAATTACTGGGTAATTTCAGGTGTTCCAGAAATTGCTTGTTCTTGACATATACATGCACATATATATATACCTACCACTCACATAGATTTATTTTATAAATTTGTACTATTTTTATATATGTAGAACCACATGTGACCTTTACTGAGCTCATAAAGAAATACAAAAGAAGATAGGTTCTTTTTAAGGGGACAAAAAAAATCCCTTACTCAGAAACATTTGACTTACGGATCTTGATATGGAGGAACCTACTCCTGTTACCACTTCCCTGGTAGGGGAGGAGGGGGATGGTAGGCATTTCTTGGCTTCCCCTCCCCTGCTAGTTGGGTTTGATACCAACCTCAGCTCTGGCTCTCCCCCACTAAACTTAATAGCAGGAGTGTGAGTTTAGAATCCTTTGCTTTTGAAGGCCTACCCTCTTCCACTTTCTCAGCATCCTCAGATGCTTCTAGAGCCCTCCTTCTAGACCCAACACCCCTGCGCCCCCATCCTTTCCCAGTTCCTTCCCCTTTTATAATAGGAGGTAGGAAGGAGTTTCTTGTCACTTTGACCTTCATGAGTAACCTTGACAGACCAGCATGGGAACTCTTAAGGCATTTTATAGTATTTTAATGGGAAACAGCGGACTTAGAGTTGAACTTTGATGAGACATAATGGTAAGTTGCCCTGTATTTGCAGTTTAATTTATAAATGCAGTTTTGTATTTTATGCTAAAATAAGATCTCCTAATGATCACTGAAGTCTTTATCTGTGGTTGGATTAGATTTGCTTTTGACTTGAAGCTTTTAGCGATCCTAATCAGAACACTTCTTGTAGGTGACTAGTGGGTGAGATAGGGACTTGAAAGTATTTAATGTCAAAATTAAAATACTACAGTAATTACTCTTGGGACTTTCAAACTCTCAGGACCATAGGGTAAGATATGAAGTCACGTGAACAGTGTTTTTTAAATTAATTTTTACTTACTAAGGCTACACTTAATTTTTTAAAAGGTGTTTCTTTGTTTAAGGTTGGAAAGCAGTGTTGGAGGAAAACAAAATTACTATGTATATTTTCAGTAAGATTAACTAGAACAGAAATGTTCAGACTTTCAATTAAGTACATAGAAGCAAAGGCCTTATAAAATATTACCATTATGTGGATTCCTGTAAATGGATTAAAAAAGTTTTCAGTTTTGCCTTAATATCTAGTACTTGACTATTAGTAATAAAGATGTCTACAAACTGTGACTTACCTTCTTGTATCAAAAATGTGGTATGAAGATGAACGTATAATTTTAAAGCAATATAATAGATGAGCGATTCAGTTGAGAATTAGCTATTAGAAAACAAATTTTAACTAACTGAAAAATGTGTTTAAAAAACAAGATTTCATTAATGGAAAATTGGAGATTTTTCTGGTTTTTTAGCATACCACAAACATTTAACTGTATGTATTTTATAGATCTTTGTTTTTAATTCCTGAAAACGTGACTATCAAGATGAATTTTAATTGTATAAAGCATACTTGTGGAAGTTTATATGATCTCCTTGGAATATATAAAGATAGAAAGTTTTCACTTATGTTAATTATTAATAGTGATGTTATTGAGCGTTAAGGATCTTAAGCATTTACTCTGTGCCAGACTGCTAGGCAGTCTTCCGTGTATCATCTGACTCAGTCCTCATGACAGCCATAGGTGATGTAGGTATGATTTTGACTCCCAACTTTATAGACGAAGAAACTAGGCTTAGAGAGGGTAATGACTAGCCGGAGTTCTCAGAGCCAGCTAGTGTGTGGCACAGCTGTGTCAGAGCCGGATTGTTTCACTCCAAAGCTGGTGAGTCTTACCACTTTGTTATTTAAGTCGTGTGCATTCAGTTTTGTTATATTTTAATACATAGTTGCTAAGATATGACATTATGAGAAAAGTCATGTCACATAAGTAAGATTTCAGTGGGAAGAAGGGGCCTAGAGAATTTCAGAATTGGAGTAAGAGTTATTATTTTTCCTGCAAGAATTCCAGTAATAAAGGTTTCTTTTAATAGCTGTGATTATGTAGTTATAAAATCAAGGTCTTGCGAATCCAACATTTAATTATATATAGCTTTAACTCATGAGTGATGTTTACTTTCCTGTCACACTAGCAGCATAATTAGTACTGTGCATCCTTAATACATTCTTAGTATATGTTATGACAAACCTTTCACAGCCATTTAGAGAAACCATTCAGGCATACAACCACTGTTTCTTGTCGGACTTTAACCACAAGCTGTCCTGTTCCATGTAAGTCAAGAGTTAAATTTAATTTATGCTATAAAAACTGGTTCTGTGAGAGCAGTCCTATAATAATTGGTATATAATAATTAGCAAAGGAAAGCCAAAAGCCACACTTGGATATACCAGCTTCAGTCTGACATAGAAGAGAACTTAATTTCTTTCTCTGTCTTTGTGTTCTGGATAATGAACTATTTGGTAAAGTTGCCAATAAATAATTTATTTCAAATAATCTAAAGCATTTCATAATAGAGAATTTTAAAATACCGATAAATACTGTTGGGGTCAGTTTAAAATTTTTCTTACCTGAAAGACATCTTTAATTTTTAAAAACAAATTCTAAGAGTAAGTTTTGACGTTCCAACAACTTGTTTTCTTTAGGAGTAGATCCCATAATAGATCACGTTCAAGACAAAAAGACAGACGTAGATCTAAGAGCCCACATAAAAAGCGCTCTAAATCAAGGGAGAGACGGAAGTCACGGAGTCGTTCACGTTCACGGTGAGTTTTGGGGAAGTTATTGTTAATTTTTTTATGGCTTCATTTGTTAAAAAATTACTGTGGCTTAGGTTTTTAATGGGAGACATGCAACTTATTTCTGATTGTTTTAGTAGTGATTAATATTGATTGCCATTGATTTGAGTCTAATGATCAGAATGACTCTTGAGGTTTCTAAAATACTTAATTGAGCCTGATAATTGTTTCATTTAGCAGCTTCATGTGCACCTGGGTTTTATAGAAATTATTATGTAATGTATTCTAAGCTAGTATAAATTGTTTTGTGTTGATAATTGTTGAGGACAGAGAGGGAGGTCCTTTTTGGGGAGTAGAATAATTTTAGTTGTGAATTTATTTATTTATTTTTGTTTTTAAAGGGACAAGAGAAAAGACACCCGAGAAAAGATCAAGGAAAAGGAAAGAGTGAAAGAAAAAGATAGAGAAAAGGAAAGGGAAAAAGAGAGAGACAGGGAGAAGGAACGTGAAAAAGAAAAGGAACGGGGTAAAAACAAAGATAAAGACCGGGAAAAGGACCGGGATAAAGACAAGGAAAAAGACAGAGAGAGAGAGCGGGAAAAAGAGCATGAAAAGGAGCGAGACAAGGAAAAGGAAAAGGAGCAGGACAAAGAAAAGGAACGGGACAAGGACAGATCCAAAGAGATAGATGAGAAAAGAAAGAAGGATAAAAAATCCAGAACACCACCCAGAAGTTACAATGCATCAAGAAGATCTCGTAGTTCCAGCAGGTTTGATAATGCTTAAAATTTGTACTGGTGACAAATGAAAACGTAAATTATTCCATGCAAGAGAAAACAGTCCAATAATACGAGAACATTTCCTTCTAATTGCAGAGTAAACATTTCTCTCTTAGAGCATTTGCCACAGTGTTGAATCTGTGAGGAGGAAGATATGATAATCGGGCAAAATGATCTGAAAAGTTTTAACTGTTGTTTGTAATTCACTGTTTTAACCCTGGTGGTGGCAGTGGCTGCTATTGCTTATTTTCTCGGAGGATGAGGTAGCAAGGGCGAGTTTTTCTTTTCTTTCTTTCTCTTTCTTTCTTTCTTTCTTTCTTTCAAATAGGGAAGAATCGATCTCAGACTTCTATATTTCTTTGGAATGATATGGTAAATTTAATATGCAAAATGATTACTAAAATTGCAATTTTAGTCCTTTTTGTCTTTTTAATTTTTACTGCTCTCTCTTCTTGAGTGAGCACATGATGTTTAAATTTTGGTTTTCGTTTATCTGTCAATTTTAAGGTTTTGCTTTTTTCTTAGAGATTGTTCCCTCTATTAATAAGTACACTGCCACCAGGTGGCAGCAGGTTGCCATAGTAACAGCTGCAAAAAAGAGGACCTTCCTTGATTCAAGATTATCTAAACCTGTATCCATTACTCCAGAGGATACCATCACTGATAAACGGAGGTTCCTAACTTGTGTTAAGCTAGATATTAAAAATACATGTGTTAGCCAGTGTTATGTATACTTTAAATGTGGTTTTGCATAGAAAATAATTGGAGATGAATGTATATTTCCTGTTTTTATTAACTTTAGGCTGTTCTTAATACCAGTCTTTGGTTAGGTAATACAAGATAATTGCAGGTATTTATTGAATGCCTTACCATATACCAGATTTTGTCTCAGCACAGTTTGTCATGACCTACCTTATTTAATCTTCACAGTAAGTCTGTGAAAAGACTGTTACTATTATGGTTTCAAAATATGAAGAAATTGAAGCTTAGGGGAAATTCTCCATCTGCTCTGCACTTTCATATTAGAAGTACAGTAGCTCTTTTCTCTTCTTTTTAGGAGGTTAAGTTTAGTTGAGAGTTCTATAACCAGTACTTGGTACCTGCTTTTAAAAACTGCCTCAGAAGGATGAAGTTGAGAGCAGCAGTCTATGTTCAAATGGGGCTTATGATAGATGGCTGCCATATTTTGGCACACTGGACCTGAAACTGAAGAATTACCTTGGCCTCATTGCTGTGGATACCAGTTGAGCCTCACAACTGCCGCTTCACTGCACAGTGATTTTATTGTCACATATTCTGTCGTGTTTATGTGGTCATTTAGTCACTGCCCTTTGTAACACAAATACTGTTTTGATTCCTTTTAAATTCAGTTGCATTTACTTTTTTGTTGACTTTGAAATGTTTAATTTTTTCAGGGGCCATTTTAAGTTGCTTGACATTCAAGAAAGTTCAGATATTCACATTCATTCTTAAATATATTCTTAACTAGCCACTGGGGCCTGGAGAATAAATGCTGATTGACATCTGTTTCTAAAGGTTCAGAAGTTTGGAATGTTTCATGCTTTCACAAGAGCTTGGCGAAGAGTTACAGTTTGTTAGCTTTTAGCATTTTTCTGTTTCTCATGTGCTCTGAATTGTTGAGTACACAGGAAACATTTTAACTGCTCAGAAAAAGTGTGCTTGGTATTTTTATTTTCAAGATTGTCCCCTAATCTGCATTTTTTTAAAAATTTTTGATGTTTAAGCAGAAAATATTTATTGACACTGGGTTTGTGCGAGAGACTGTACTTGGTGCTTTACAAGTATTATCCTAAATCCTCATCACAACACCACAAGGCATGAGTTATTAACTCCGTTTTCCAGTTGGAAAAATTGAGACTCAGATTATGTAATATGACCCTAGTTATGCAGCTGATAAGGTTTGGAACCAAAGTTTCAGTCTAAGTCTAACCAACTACAGTTCTTCAAACTACAGCTGACTGCTTTTTTCTCAACAAATTGACACTCTAGATTGCTGTCTTTCCAGCCTTAGCTCTCATTGACATCAGGTATTAGTCATTAGATGTCCCCCTGTACATAGTGCTTCTTGAGTGAAGACTTAAACTGGTCAGAGTAGAATCATTTTGTGTAAACAAGTAAGATACACTGACATTCTCATGCTGTGAGATAAGTACCTCCCGTACTTGTGCTGAGCTGTTAAGACATGGCATTAACTGAATGGAATATCGTTACCTAATTTTCACTTTAGTCAGGATGTGTAATTTTGGGGCGTCATGGAACTAAAATTGGGTAATGGATGAGAGAGCCTTAGGTAGAATTGGAATTGTGTTTCCAAAGGTCTTGAGGTTTTTTTTTTTTTTTAAACATCTGTCTCTACCACATCTGAGCATTATCTAGTTTTTTTAATATTTTATAATGAGAGATGTTGGCAAAATGTTTTATTAGCCTAGAATCTTCTGGCTGAAGTGGTATGGAGGACTTGAATTCTAGGGGATTTGGTTCTTTCACCTATATGGCCTAATAATCAGGGCTTCTTGTGAGATAGGTCGTTAGACACATTAATTGTAATTAGTATGTTCCCCTATCTTATCCCCTGAATTATGGACATCTTGAAATTCATTGTTTCTCATTTGGCCAGGTTTTCAATGAAGTAATTTTGAATATGCATCATTTGCTAACAAGTTAAGCAAAATAGTTTTTAATAATACTAAACAATGTTAATCAAGGTAGTAGTTATTTTTTATTTCATATTTAAGCCCCAGGCTTTAACTGTTTTACTTTTGTCTTAGCAACTTGTGCACTCAGTTTTAAATGAATAGAGTAATAAAATGGTAGGAAGTTGGAGGGTAAAACAATTTCTCTCTAAAGTGAATTAATGTAAATACTTTTTTAGAGACATTCTAAATGCTCAGATCTGATAAGTTCACTTTTTACAAGCCAACTTAATCTTTTAGTTCTTGAAAAGGGCCTATTACCTTGTTAAGAAATAATCCACAGTGGGGCAGCGAGGAGCTAGAAGCATGACAGAGGATCTGGATACATAAAATATGTTTTAGATGCTGAGGAAGAACCTATTTGAGAGAATCAGAAACATCTAATATTCTTTCTATTCAGGAAATTATTGTTCACATAAACCAGATGAAAAGAAGGTCTTCTACCTTTTCTATTATGGAATCTTAGAACATATTTTCCATGTCTATGAAATTGCTCAGAATTTGACCTGCACTGAAATGAGATAACATGAGTTTAAACTAACCTTTTAAGAATACTGTTCACTTGAGAGCATTAAGGATTCTTTTGCTTTTGTATATTTGAATTGTCCTGTATTTAAATTGCTATATTTTTAAATGACATATTTTCATCTTTCAGGGAAAGGCGTAGGAGGAGAAGCAGGAGTTCTTCCAGATCACCAAGAACATCAAAAACTGTAAAAAGGAAATCTTCTAGGTCTCCATCCCCTAGGGGGTAGGTTGAAAGCATGTGCTAAATCCAAGGACCGAAGTGGGGGAAGAGAAATTTTCTTTTTAATCTATTTTTAAACTTTATTTATTTACTTTTATTTTTTTTAATGTTTTATTTATTTTTGAGAGAGACAGTGTGTGAGCGGGGGAGGGGCAGAGAGAGAGAGAGAGAGACACAGAATCCAAAGCAGGCTCCAGGTTCCAAGCTGTCAGCACAGAGCCTGACGTGGGGCTCGAACCCACAGGCTGTGAGTTCATGACCTGAGCTGAAGTTGGACACTCAACCGACTGAACCACCCAGGTGCTCCTGTTTTTATTTTTTTAAGGCTTATTTATAGAGAAAGAACATTAGTAGGTGGGGGGCAGAGAGAGGGAGAAAGACAACAGGAACAGGGGAGGGCACAGAGGGAGAGAGAGAGAACACAGGCAAGGGAGGGACAGAGAGTGAGAGGGTTGCGGAGAGAATCCAAGCAGACCCCATGTGGGGCTCAAACCCACAAACCCTGATGAGATCATGACCTGAGCTGAAATCAAGAGTCGAATGTTTAACCGACTGAGCCACCCAGGTGCCCCCATTTTTAAACTTTCTATTTTGAATGAGTAATGTTTTATACATTTTCATGTTTCAGAAATCACAACAGTATAAAAAGTTATACATCAATAGGTCTTAACTTCACCTTTGCACTCATCTACTCTGTCCCCATAAGTAATGACTTCACTTTTTTGTATTGTAGATCCTTCCAGTTTTGTGTATAGGTATACAGTATGGAAATAGTTTTTTTCCATATTTCTTTCATAAAAGGTAGTACAAAATACACACTGTCGCGCCCTTGCTTTTTGTTACCCAACTACCTGGAGATCTTTACGTATTCATCAGAATGTTGCTTTGTTCTTTTTAACAACTGCATGGACTTCAACTATGTGGCAGTAATGTGGTTTTATTTAACCATCCTGTGGTAGAATGGGTTTTCTTAATTTTCCTATTGTAAATGATACAGTACTGTAATGAATAGCTTTGAACTTACTTTATCCTGAGCAGGTGCATGGGAAAATTCCAGAAGTGGTATTATTGTGTCAGAGATGAGGCATGTTTGATTTTGAGGAGTATTTCTGTACTGCCTTCCAAAAGGATTGGCAGCAGTTTGCACTTTAACCGGCTGTGTATGAGAGTACCTGTTTTCCTATAGCTACAACATACTATATTATTAAAGTTGTGGATTTTTGTCTGTCAGATAGATGAGAAACGGTACCAGTATCTAGTAATTCTAGTTGCATGTCTTTTAAGAGTGAAGGTGACCATGTCTTTATATATTTGAAGGCCATTTTTATTTCCTGTGAGTTGTTTGTGTACTTAGGCCATTTTTCTATGGGATCTGGTTTTTGTTTGTTTTCAAAATTTTCTTATTTCCAGAGCTGTTTTTTGTATTCTTCTTTTTTCTTCTTTTTTTTTTTAACTCTACCCCCATTGTGAGGCTTCAACTCCTGGCCCCTGAGATCAAGAGATGCTCTTCTGACTGAGCCAGCCAGGTGCCCCTGTATTAGGGAGATTATTCCTTAGTGATTTGATACCAGGTCTCATTCCTAGTTTGTCATTTGTTATCAGAAATTACTTACGAGACTTGATTATACAAGTTCTTGATTTTTTTTTAAGTTTATTTTGATAGAGCGTGTGAGCACGAGTGGAGGAGGGGAAGAGAGAGAGGGAGACCAGAGAGAATTCCAAACAGGTTCCGCACTCAGCACAGAGCCTGACTCGGGGCTCAAACTCAGTACCTATGAGATCTTGACCTGAGCCAGAATCAAGAGTCGGATGTGTAACTGGCTGAGCCACCCAAGTGCTTAAACTTTTTGATTTTTATATGATTTCTCAATTTTTTTCTTTTTTTCTTTCTATTTTTTAAAAAATATTTATTTTTGAGAGAGAAAGAGAGACAGGGAGGGAGGGTGGGAGGGAGGGAGAGGTTTGAAGCAGGCTCCGTGCTGACAGCAGAGAGCCTGATGTGGGGCTTGAACTCACAAGCTGCGAGATCATAACCTGAGCTGAGGTTGGACGAGATCATAACCTGAGCTGAGGTTGGACGCTTAACTGATTGAGCCACCCAGGCACTCCCCCCACTGCCCCGCCCCAACCTTTTTTTAAAGTAGACTCTGTACCCAGCGTGGGGCTCAAAACTCAAAACCCGGAGATTGAGAGTTGCATGTTTTACTCACTGAGCCAGTCATTGCCCCTCAAGTGTTTGCTTTTATGACTTCTGGGTTTTGAGTTATAAAGTTAGAAAGGTCTTTTCTAGAGAATCCCCGCCCCCAAATGTTCCTTTTCATACTTTATAGTTTTAGTTTTTGCATTCAGGTAAGCTTTCCTATTGATCAATACCATTTCTTAAAAACTCAGCTTTTCTTTTTTCTTTCTTTTTTTTTTAATGTTTGTTTATCTTGAGAGAGAGCGTGCATGTGTGTGAGCTAGGGGAAGGACAGAGGGGGAGAGAGAATCCCAAGCAGGCTCCATGCTGTCAGCACTGAGCCCGATGTGTAGCTTGATCTCAACACAGGACTGGGCTGGATCTCATGAACCGTGAGGTCATAACCTGAGTGGAAATCAAGAGTTGGATGCTTAACTGGCTGAGCCTACCAGGTGCTCCAAAAACTTAAATTTTCCAACACTAATTTGATATGTTGCCTTTTCAGGTACTGAGTGTTTCTATTTGTGTTTGGGTCTGTTTCTGGGCCTTCTCTGGAGTGGTTTGATGATTCATGCCAGTGCCCCATGATTTTTATTATTCGGTTTGTGTAATATTTTTTGAACATTTAGTAGGGTCGATTCTCCTCCACACTTCTGCTGTTTTTTTTGAGCTTTCTTGACCATTCTTGTGTGTTTTTCCATTTGAACATAAGAGTCAGTTGTTGAGGTTCTAAAAGTAAAATCTGGTGATGATGTGAATTATAGTTGCATTAAATTTCTTTCTTTTTTTCTTTCTTTCTTTCTTTCTTTCTTTCTTTCTTTCTTTCTTTCTTTCTTTCTCTTTCTTTCTTTCTTTCTTTTTTCTTTCTTCTTTCTTTCTTTCTTTCTTTCTTTCTTTCTTTCTTTCTTTCTTTCTTTCTTTCTTTCTTTCTTTCTTTCATATTTGTTACTTTTTTCTTCCCAGTTACTTAAATTCAAGTTAGTTAACACATAGTGTATTGGTTTCAGGAATATAATTTAGTGATTCATCACTTACATACCATGCTCAGTGCTCATCACAAGTGCCTTCCTTATGCCTATCATCCATTTAGCCCACCCCCACCCACCTTGCTTATCAACCCTCAGTTTGTTTTCTGTCTTTAAAAGAGTCTCTCTTGGGGCTCCTGGGTGGCTCAGTCGGTTAGGCGTCCAACTTCGGCTCAGGTCATGATCTCACGGTCCGCGAGTTTGAGCCCTGCGTCGGGCTCTGTGCTGACAGCTCAGAGCCTGGAGCCCGTTTCAGATTCTGTGTTTCCCTCTCTCTCTGCCCCTCCCCTGTTCATGTTCCGTCTCTCTCTGTCTCAAAAATAAACAAACATTAAAAAAAAAAAAAAAGAGTCTCTTATGGGGGTGCCCAGGTGGCTCAATTGGTCAAGCATCCAACTTTAGCTCAGGTCATGATCTCATGGTTCATGAGTTTGAGTCCCACATTATACTCTATACTGACTGTGGAATGTGCTTGGGATTCTCACTCTACCCTTTCTCTTTGCCTCTCTCTGTCTCTCTCTCATTCTCTCTCTCTCTCTCCAAATAAATAAACTTAAAAAAAAAAAGTTAAAAAAAATTTAATCATTAAAAAAAAGTCTCCTGGTTTGCCTCTCTTTGTATTATTATTTTTCCTTCCTTCCCCCATGTTCATCTTTTTGTTTCTTAGATTCTACATATGACTGGAATCATATGGTACTTGTCTTTCTCTGACTTATTTTGCTTCGTGTAATACACTCTAGTTAACTCTGTCCACGTCATTGCAAGTGGCAAGATTTTATTCTTTTTGATCGCTGATTGTATATATATACCACACCTTTATCCATTTATCAGTCAATGGACGTTTGGACTCTTTCCATAATTTGGCTGTTGTTGGTAATGCTGCTGTAAACATTGGGGTGCATGTGCTCATTTGAATCAACATTTTTGTATCCTTTGGGTAAGTAAATACCTAGTAGTCCAATTGCGTGGTCACAGGGTAGTTTATTTTTAACTTTGTGAAGAACTTCCATACTATCCGAGTAGCTGCACCAGTTTGCATTCCCACCAGCAGTGTAAGAGGGTTTCCCTTTCTGCACATCCTTGCCAACATCTGTTGTGTCCTGAGTTGTTAATTTTAGCCATTCTGACAGATGTGAGGTGGTGTCTCATTATGGTTTTGATTTATATTTCCCTGGTGATAAGTGATGTTCAGCATTTTTTTCATGTGTCTGTTAGGCATTTGTATGTCTTCTTTGGAGAAACTTCTTTGATAAGTTATCAGCTCTTTATAGATTTTGGATACTAGCCCTTTATTTAATATGTCATTTGCAAATATCTTCTCCCATTTTGTCAGTTGCCTCTTAGTTTTGTTGATGGTTTTCTTCGCCATGCAGAAGCTTTTTATTTGATGAGGTCCCAGTTGTTCATTTTTGCTTCTGTTTCCTTTGTCTCTGGAGACATGTTAAGTAACACCTTGCTACAGCCGAGGTCAGAGAGGTTTGCTTCCTGTGTTCTCTTCTAGGATTTTGTTCCTGTGTTACATTTAGGTCTTGGGTCCATTTTGAATTTATTTTTGTGTGTGGTGTAAGAAAGTGGTCTAGGTTCATTCTTCTGCTTGTTGCTGTCCAGTTTCCCAGCACCATTTGTTAAAGAGCTTCTTTTTTTTCCATCGGATATTTTTCCCTGCTTTGTTGAAGATTAGTTGACCATATAGTTTTGGGTCCATTTGTGGGTTCTTTATTTTGTTCCATTGATCTGTATGTCTCTTTTTATGCGAGTACCATACTGTCCTGATAATTACAGCTTTGTAATACAAGTTGTGGTCTGGAATTGTGGTGCCTCCTGCTTTGTTTTTCTTTTTCTTTCTTTCTTTCTTTTTTAAAAAAATTTTTTAAATATTTATTTATTTTTTGAGAGTGGGAGAGAGCACTAGCCGGGAAGGGACAGAGAGAGATGGCTCCAAAGCAGGCTCTGCTGTCAGCACAGAACCTGATGTGGAGCTTGAACTCATGCACTGTGAGATCATGACCAGAGCAAAAGTCAGATGCCTAACCCACTGAACCACCCAGACGCCTCTTTTTTTTTTCTTTTTAAAAAAGTTTGTTTATTTATTTATTGAAAGAGAGAATCTCAAGTAGGCTCCATGCTGTCAGCACCGAGCCCAGTGTGGGGCTCAATCACCACCTGAACCAAAACCAAGAGTCAGAAGCTTAACTGCCTGAGCCACCCAGGCACCCCTTGCTTTTCTTTTTCAACATTACTTTGGCTATTTAGGGTCTTACCAGGTTTCATACAAATTTTAGAATTATTTGTTCTAGCTCTGTGAAAAATGCTGGCGTTATTTTGATAGGGATTGCATTGAATGTGTAGATTGGTTTGGGTAATACAGATATTTTAACAGTATTTGCTCTTCCAGTCCATGAGCATGGAGTATTTTTCCACTCCTTTGTGTCGTCTTCATCTTTTTTCATAAGTGTTCTGTAGTTTTTAGAGTACAGATCTTTGACTTCTTTGGTTAGGTTTATTCCTAGGTATCTTAAGGTTTTTGGTGCATTCGTAAATGTCATGTACTCCTTGATTTCTCTTTCTGTTGCTTCATTATTGGTGTATAGAAATGCAGCATTTCTGTATGTTGATTTTATATCCCGCGACATTGCTAAATTCGTGTTTTGGCAGTCTTTCTGGTTTTCTACATAGCATATCATGTTGTCTGTCAAGAGTGAAAGTTTGACTTCCTCCTTGCTGATGTGGATGCAATTTATTTCTTTTTGTTGTCTGATTGCTGAGGCTAGGACTTCAAGTACTATGTTGAACAACAATGGTGAGAGTGGACATCCCTATGTGTTCCTGACCTTAGGGGAAAAGCACTTAGTTTTCCCCATTGAGGATGGTATTAGCTGTGGGTCTATATGACTTTTGTGATGTTGAGGTATGTTCCTTCTATCTCTACTTTCTTGAGGGTTTTTATCAGGAAAGAATGCTGTATATTGTTAAATACTTTTTTTTGTATATTTTGAGATGATTGTATGGTCCTTATCCTTTTATTTATGTGGTGTATCACATTGATTGATTTGTGGATATTAAACCACCGCTGCAGCCCAGGAATAAATCCCACTTGATCGTGGTGAATAATTCTCTTAATGTATTGTTGGATTCGATTTGGTAGTATCTTTTTGAGAATTTTTGCATCGATGTTCATCAGGGATATTGCTCTAATTCTCCTTTTTAGTGGGCACCAGTTGGATTAACTTTATTAACTTAGAAGAAATTTATAGATTTATTAATAAATAAAGCCTTATGATGGTGAGTCTATCCAGGAACATGGTATATATTTCTACTTACTTAAATCATCCTTTTTTTTTTTTTTTTTAATTTTATTTTTAAGATAGAGCAAGCAGGGGAAGGGCAGACAGAGAGGAGGACAGAGGATCCAAAGCAGGTTAGGTGCTCACAGCACAGAACCCATTGCGGGGCTCGAACTCCGGAACCGAACCATGAGATCATGACCTCATCTGATGTCGGACGCTTACCTGACTGAGCCACCCAGGCGACACTAAATCGTCCTTAGTATTTTTTAGGAGTGCTTCAGTGTTCGTTTCATACAGATTTTATGCACCTTCTGTGTTGATGAGGTCTTTTGTTGTTAAGGAGGTCTTTTCTTTCATTATGTCCTCTAATTGGATGTTTTGTGCAAATGAAGGTTATTGATTTCTCTATATTTATTTTTCATCCCATCACCTTAATAATTGGTCAGAGTTTTTCAGTTGGTTTTCTGTGGTTTTCTTGGTATGGAACAGAGAAATTGACAAACTTTGCCAGAGTGTGAAGAGGGGCATGTTTCTCAGCAGGTGTCTTGTGTTTATTTGCTTGTGGGTTATTGTTTTTAGGTGAGAATAATGGAAAGCATAGGATACTGTAGTTGTGGGTCATATAAATGTATTTTTAATACTTTGCTCATATAAATTAAAACTTTACTATTATGAACTCAAATTAGACAAAAAGATGGGTTCACAAAGTCATTCCCTCCTCATTTCTTCTACCTTGCGTCCTATCCACCTTCTGTAAGTGATCCATTGTTTTTATCCTTGTGTTTCTTTTGCAAAATTAAGTAGATCTATCTTAGGATTTCTCCTTCAGAATAGACAGCATATACAATATATATACTGTGTGTGAGTGTGACTGTATGTAGCCCCACTTAAACTTTGGGTGTGTGTTTTTTTTTTAATTGAGAAATAACCCAAATATCATAAAATTCACTTGTTTATGCAATTCATTGGTTTTTAGTTAGGTTCACAGTAGTGTCCATGACTGGTCTGACTTACTGTGTCTGTGGATTTGCCAGGTCTGGACATTTCATATATGGACTCATGCAGTACATGTAGTGTTTTGTTTCTGGTTTCTTTGACTAAATGTAATGTTTTCAAGGTTCATGTTTTACCTTGTATCAATACTTCTTTCCATATGTGAGCAATATTCCATTGTGTGGATGAAGCTGTGTTTTATTTATCCATTCTTTAGTTGATGAACTTCTGCACATTGTTTTCTGTGTTTTAGCTGTTAAGAGTAGCTGCTATGGGGGCGCCTGGGTGGCCCAGTCCTTTGAGCGTCTGACTTCAGCTCAGGTCATGATTTCGCAGTTTGTGAGTTCAAGCCCTGCGTCGGGCTCTGTGCTGACAGCTCAGAGTCTGGAGTCTGCTTCAGATTCAGTGTCTCCTCCTCTTTGCCCCTCCCATGCTCATTCTCTGTCTCTCTCTGTCTCTCAATAATAAACGTTAAGAAAAAAAAAAGCTGCTATGAACATTCATGTACAAGTTTTTGTGTGGATATATGGTTGCATTTCTCTGGGATACCTGTCTGGGAGCGGTAATTGCTGAATCCTGTGGTACTCTCTCATTATCTTGTTGAGTAACTGCCAGACTGTTTTCACACATTTACCTTCCCAACAGCGATGTGCAAGGACTCCAGTTTCTCCACGTATTCACCAACACTTGTTATTGTCTGCTTCTGATTATAGTCATTCTACAAGAGTGTAGTAGCATCTCATTGTGGTTTTGATTTGCATTTTTCTAATGAATGGTGATGTTGAGCATCTTCTTGTGTGCTTAATTGACCATCTCTGTACCTTTGGAGACCTGTCTTTGCAAGCTTTTTGCCCATTTCAAATTGGGTTATTTGTATTACTTTTTTTTTTTTTTTTAGTGTTTAATTTATTTTTGAGAGAGAGAGAGAGAGGCAATGTGAGTGGGAGAGTGCCAGAGAGAGAGGGAGACACAGAATCCGAAGCAGGCTCCAGGCTCTAATTGTGGTTCTTTAAATTCATTTATCCTATACCAGATAAATGATTTGCAAATATTTCTCCTATTTTGTGGGTTGTCTTTTCACATGCCTGAAGTTTTTAATTTTGATGAAGACAGATTTATCTATTTTTTCCTTTTGTTGTCTTTGCTTCTGGTGTCATGTCCAAGCAATCACTGCCAAATCCAGTATCATGAAGATTTTCTCCTATGTTTTCATCCAAGAGTTTTATGGTTTTAGCATCTACATTTAGGTGTTTGATCCAAGCTTTTTGAATCAAAAAAACTTTGACTCAGGTTTTTAATATAGTGTAAGATAATGGTCCATCCCCGTTCTTAATGCAGGTATCCATATCCAGTTTTCCCAGTACCATTTGAAAAGATTGTCCTTTCCCCATTAAATGGGTTTTGGCATCTATGTCAGAAATCATTTGAGCCATATATGTGGAAGTTTATTTCTGGAGTTTCTGCTGTATTCCGTGGGTTTATTTTCAGTCCTTATGTAATACTACACTGCTTTGGTTACTGTACCTTTTGTGTAGTAGGTTTTGAAGTTCGGAAAAGCTTCGACCTTTGTTCTTTTTAAGATCGTTTTGTTGATTTGATGTCCTTTAAAATAGTACATGAATTTTAGGATGGGTTTTTCTATTTCTGGTAACAACAGCAATGGGATTTTGATAGGGGTTGCACTGAATCTGTAGGTGGCTTTGGACACTGTTGTCATCTTAACAGTATTTAAATCTTCCAGTCCATAAACATGGATATTTATTTATTTGTCTTCATTTCTTTCAGCACATTTTTTGCCTCCTTGGTTCAATTTATTCCTAAGAATTTTATGCAGTTTGATGTGGTTGTTCCTTTGACATTTAAGAATTATGTAGAAAGATATACTAAGTGGAGTTGCACACATATATTTCTTTTATTGTACCTGAAGTTTTAGTTATGGTTAAAAATCTTTCTTTTTGGGGCGCCTGGGTGGCTCAGTCAGTTGAGTGTCCAGCTTCGGCTCAGGTCATGATCTCACAGTTTGTGAGTTTGAGCCCCGTGTCGGGCTCTGAGCTGACAGCTCAGAGCCTGGAGCCTGTTTTGGATTCTGTGTCTCCCTCTGTCTCTGCTCTTCCCCCACTCGTGCTCTGTCTCTCTCTCTCTCAAAAATAAATAAAACATTAAAAAAAAAAAATCTTTCTTTTTACCCAGTTAGTAAAGAAGTTCACCCATGTTTTCTTCTAGCAGCTGCATTTTATTTTAAAAATTTAGGTCTCTGATCCATTTGGACTTATTTATATATTACGGAATGAGATAAGAGATGTAGATCCAGTTTTAGCACTTACCAGATAATAATCCAATTGTCTCCATACCTTTTACTGACAAAAGATCATCTTTTCTTCAATGATTTGAGATGCCACCCTTGTTAACCTAAATTTTCATATGTATTTAGATCTATTTGCTAAGTATCTTTGTTTTCCTGGTCTTTGTCTTTATTTATTTATTTTTTTAAAGTTTATTTATTTATTTCAAGGGAGACAGGGGGGGCACAGGGCGGGGAGGGGGGGAGGGGGGAATCCCAAGCAGGCTCTGCACTGCCAGCACGGAACCCGATGCAGGGCTCGAACTCATGAACTGTAAAGTCATGACCTGAGCCGAAATCAAGAGTCAGGCACTCAGCCAACTGAGCCACCCAGGCGCCCCCTGTTTGTCTTTATTTTTAAACTATTCATAGTTAGGAGAAAAAAGCTTAGAGTTCCCTATTAAGGTTGATATTTTAAAGTAGAAGGTATTATATCTCTGCTCTGAATTTTTTTTTCTCTCTAATTCTAAAGGTATATTATTTTTATACATGGAACTTGTTCATTTAGTCTTTTTTTAACTTTCATCTTGAATCGGTGGGTGTCCTTTTAATGGTGAATGATGAGGGCAGTGCACAGTAGGTTGTATGAAGTCTGAAGTTTTGCTAGTAGTCATTCAGCCCTCCATGGGAGCTACCTCTAATTCTTTATCCTTTTCATTCCTGTCTGTTTATTCATTTTTTTGCTTTGAAAAAGTAGGTAAAACACTATATTTTGTTTTATTTTAATCTCATTACAGCAGATAAATTAATCTTGAACTAAGAAATTGAAAAAACTAAATTGTGTTTTATGTGAACACATGGTGGCCTCTATGTATCTTTAAAAAGCTAATTGGGGTATGGGGTGGAGTAGGTGGGGTTATAACGTCCATTTATATTACTTGGTCAAACCAGGTTACTGATACGCTTATTTACAACGTATTAGTGTTAGATAAGGCTGTTTTGTCAACAGCATGGTAGGTCTTTAATTCCTTAGACATTCACTGGCATATATTCTCAATATTCTTATAGCAGAAATAAGAAGGATAAAAAGAGAGAAAAAGAAAGGGATCACATCAGTGAAAGAAGAGAGAGAGAACGTTCAACCTCTACAAGAAAGAGTTCTAATGACCGAGATGGAAAGGAAAAGTTGGAGAAGAATAATACTTCACTTAAAGTAAGCAACAGTCATTCAGTGTTTAGGCTTTGAGTAATTAATAATTGATATTGTTATTTTTATACAGAACTAGTTTCAGGCCAAAAACTTCTTGAGAGCTATAGTATCTTGTATGTTTTTGGTCTTCTTTAATGTTCAATTGATAACTTTTTTAAGCTGAAGTTTTGAAGGGATGAGGTACGAGCTAAGTGAAACTCAGACAAATGCATTCCTTATTTTAGAGAGTCCTAGACTGGCGTACAAAAAGACTGTCTATAGGTAATGTAGATTTGATTTTATATAAGGTTTCTTATTGGGGCCATTTTCCTCAGAATATATCTGTTTCCTGTGAAATATATTTGTTTCAGCAAATTTGACAAAACTTTTGTCATCATTGGTTTTATAATGTATACTGAAATTAGGTTTGTTGAATTAGAATAATCAGTGGAAAAGCAAATTCTCCCAAGTCAGTTTTTTGGATAAATATTTAACTACTTGTGAATTACATTAATTCTTTTGTTATACCAGTAAGTGTATTTGTATTTGGAAGTGAATTATGAGTTCTGGAGCTTTCATGTTCTGGTTTTATTTACGCTTATATTCATAGAGATTTAGTATCATCGTCAATAGTATTGATACCGTCTCTTGAGCATCACCGTGTGTCCGGCACTGTTCCACATGTTCTCACGTAATTCTCCTTTAACTGAGGGCAGAATTGGACTGTTCTTGAGCAGTCTTTGCTAGGATGAATTGCGATTTCTTTTTCTACAGCCTCTGAATTTTGCTTCTTTGGTATGCAGATTACAAATCTATCCTGGCATCTTTGGCACCTATTTAACTCTTTCAACAGATCTGTCCCACTTTTTCAATTAAGTAACATTTTTTGAACACTTAGACTTTCTCCTCAACTATTTTACTCTAATTTACAATTTCCAGAGGACATATTGATACATGTTTGTGTATCTTATTTATCTGAAAAGGTAATGGGAGAAAATACTGTTTTATTAAGCTCACTGAAGTACATATTTTAGCTGTAACCAGATGTAATAGCAGACAATATTAAGTGTACAACTTAATATTCATTGTAGGAGAAGGAACACAATAAAGAACCAGATTCAAGTGTGGGCAAAGAAGTAGATGACAAGGATGCACCAAGGACTGAGGAAAACAAAGTCCAGCAAAATGGGAATTGTCAGCCAAATGAAGAAAACCTCTCTACCAAAACAGAAGCAGTGTAGGACTGACAGATGCACCTCTAAACACACGCTGGAATAAAATCCAAAGCTATTAATTCTTCCAACAAGATGTTATACAGTGAAGAAATCCAGTTGAGTATGAAGATATGAACTAACAGCTTTTCTAGTTGTTAGGTGACTTTGTGGCCATCTTGTTACTGAGTAAGAAAATAAAGCATGGACATCGTGAAAATAACAGGTGTTACCCAAACTCCTCATCTTCTAGAATTTGTGCATTTCCATGGTGGCTGACACACTTGTCATGTGGTTTGTTAGTGTTTGCCAAGAACCATTGCAAATAAATGGGACGTCAAAGATCCAAATTTGTACTGTCCACAGAGACTGGAGATAAGCATTGGAGACTCTTTTAAAAAATGGTTGTTACTGAATTTTGTATTGTTTTACTTTTTTTTTTTTTTTTTTAATTTCAATATATACAGATTTGATGATGTGCTTGAAATCGGTGCAAATATATACACACCCTTGTAAGTGCAGAGTATGTAAGAAGTTTTAACATTTACTTCACAGGATTTACGGTGGTTGTGTTAAATTCTCACTATTGTGTTTCTTTTGCTCACTGTTTAGGACAACAGTTTTTTGTTAAAATAGTTTTACAGACTAAAATTGCTTAAATAAGTGGATTAACAAACAACTGACAATGCATGCTACTGTTCTCTTTCAAAAGGAAGAGCAACTGTATTGAATACTAATAATAATGGATTAGTATTCAGTGTTTAGAATCATTGGGTCTCCTCACAAAGTAAGCATTTCCTTTTGAACTTTTTTTTGACATTTCCAAGCTTATTATGAATAATATTGCAGTGTGTGTTGTCAGCTGTAGGTGGCAAAGGTGCCATTATTAAAAGAAAACTGGGTTTTCAAAACGGGCTATGGGAGCACAAGCTGAAGCTTTAGTGCCTTCTACAATGTGGTATACTGTTTTCTAGAATTTTATATGTGCTAGTCATTCTCAATTCATACGGAACTTAGATGGATATTTCATTCACTCCCATAGAGAAAGTGTCCAAAATAGTGTGTCAGAGAAGAGCTTCTTACATAGCTCACCTAACATGAGGGAAGTCCTGCTTTTAAGAATGACTTCAGAGCTTAAAACAACAATGCAGTTTTGGGACCATCAGTTTTATACTGTGATAATTGAATATGAAGCATGTTCTTACTTTACTTAAATCAGAGCGAACACTTTCGTTGTCTCCATTGGATGGCCTTAATTATTACCTCTTAATCATCTTCTCGTAAGTGATGTGCAGAAATTATATGTAAAAGAACACGTGAGTTTATTTGTTTTAAAGGATATGTTTACTTGAGTTTAAAATATAGGTCATCCGTTACTCTTAGGCTCACTTTTTGCAGGAAGTATGCAAGTAGTAAAATGACAACATTGCTAATATTTTCCCCAAAGCCATAACTCATAATTTCAGAAATCTTTTCATTATTGTTATATTCCCCCAAAAGTTATACCTTTCAATTAGCATGTTATTAAAAAAAATCAAGTATAATTATTTTAATGCAATCTAATACAATCAAATTACTCCGTTGCCTTACCTCATGGGAAGAGTTACTTATAGATTTAAAAAGCTGAGTAGCACATCAGTTACTTGGTTTCAACTTGAGTTTTCTTTTAATGTTCATACTATTGAAACTTAAGTATTTGATAGAAAATGGAAAGAATTGCCCTTATTGCAAGTAATGAAGCCTGGTTTGATTATGAAGCTGCTTAATTACTCTTCATGTGTTCAGAATTACTGTGTTTTTTTTTTCCTTTTTGTCACCGTGTACATTAAAATTTTTGAAAATGCTTTACTATGTAAAGTATAGATGGTCATTTTAATCATTCAACCACATACGGTTGGCTGGTAAACAGCTTATTCTGATACAAGAATGCTTGGGTGCATATGGAAAGATTGTGAGTGTGTGTCTTGCATCAACAGCTGTCTTATTTATAATATGTAGTAGAATAGAGCAAATGTTTGAATCTTTGTTATTTTTAGTACCATTTCTCTAATAAAGCTAAGTATTTTAGAGGAGAGTATTTGTTTATGCATTTCAAAACAGCATCTTAGTTTATCATGTCTATCTTGTTTTAGTTGGCATAGAAATTGTTTCAACGTGGAGAAAACATGTTTGTGTGGTGTTTTGAGTTATTTCTTGTACTCTGGACTCAATGTTTCCTTTGTTGGCAGTTAATATAGTTAGGTTCCTGCTACTAATTATTTTTCTTGCTGATGATATTCAGTTTTAAAATAATACTTCTTTTGAAAGACACTGATTTGTAAAAGGAGGACATGAATAGGAATATAGGAGATCCAGAGAGAGTGAAACATGTTCTTAAATGTGTTTATGGAAGCAAAGTTTTCTAGGGCTTGGAGGTATTGGAGTGAGTGTGTGCGAGAGAGAGAGATTGAGAGAGAGAGAGAGAGGTTTTCTTTTCTTTGTTCACTTATAGGAGCCTGGTAGGTTTCCATTTATTTGTTACTTTCTTTCAAGGTATTTTGTTTTTTCTTTAAGACTATTCTTTTTCATCCCAGGTAGATGTCAGGAAAACTTGAGGTAAGGCCAAGAAGACAGTAATTTTATACTTGATCCCTTTTTTAATTACGTTTTTTTTTTTAGCTTGATTATACAGAGAGTACATTCTGTTCCTTAATTGTGGTTGCTATTTATCATTCTAGACAAATTCTGTTGATCCTCGTGTTTCTTTTCGCAGTGCATGATGAATTATTTATATTAAGGTGGACCTTCATAATAAGGTGACCAGTTTTATGTGTGAAAACAAGTATAAATCCTTAACTTATGCAGTTGCCTCTGTATTATTTCTCCATCTAGTCTAATTTATAATTGCAAACACTAGTCAACTTGTGATTTTGTTTAGAATTCTTACATTCAGTAGTTTCAATCTATGCCATGTTGATCTTCAGAAGTGTCAGAGGCTTAAATTTTGACATGCTTAAAAGAAAAATTCAAGTTTAGAATCCTTTCTTGTCAAGAAAGTAACTTCATTTGTGACATTATTTGCAGGACCTCATTCATTCCTATATATATATTGCTATCTTTATCTTAAAACTTTAAAAAGTCTTTAAATCAGCCCTGAAGATACTATTTAATTTTAAGAATTACAATATGTAGTAATAGGCCCTTAATCATTTAAAAAAATCTATTAGAAGTAATATGATTTGATAAAATCATATTTTTATGATTAGTCTTTTTAGTGGTTGACTTAGCTATTAGTATGAATCCTTTTGGAAGGATGCATTAAATAACATTTCAGTGCATTATTTCTTATATTTTCACTAAAAGATAGTATCTGATTTTAACGGACTGGGTTATGAAGTAGAGCCGTGTCCACAAAGTATGTTCCTTATATGTTTAACTATTTTTTCTTTTCACTACCTACATACTTAGTATCCTCACGTTTATTTAGCTAGTGTAATAATTCATTTAAAATTGTTTATTTTCAAATTTCAAAAGTTAGGGCTCTTAAAAGGGCTAAATTAGATTTCTGGAAGCAGTAGTAAGTATAGTGTAATATAAAGTCTTCTAAAATAAAATTGACTTCCTTACCTAATTTTGGGTTTGTGGGTGAATTTTTCTTAAATACGCTTTTATTGGTGATTTTGCCTGAAGATTGATACCTTACTTTAAAAATAAAAGCTAAAGCTGTTGATGGTTTTTTGGTCCATATTCAGTTAGGTTGGTAGTAAGTAATAATTACATTTCTTTCCATTCTATTTTAAGGTATTTTTGTATTTCTAGCAAGTAATTTATCATAATAATTAGTTTATATCTAAGATAACATTTCTTGATATATTGTTTTTAAACACAGGGTTTTAGTTTGTTTCCTGATTTTTAAATTAACTTTGTATGTAGCTAACATTTTAATTTTGAAAATTGCCAACTTGTGGGAAACTTCACATATTTTACTGCTAAGATTTATTTCCCTGGGATTGGAATGGAATAGTAGTTCTCTCCATTCTTAACTTTCTTTTGCTAGATAGGTAATTTCTTGACTCTATGTGCAAGTTCAAATTTATGAAAATCATGCTGAAAGAATTAGAATTGAAGAGATGGAGTTCCATCAACTTGAGGCAGCGTGGTAGGCAACAAATGGTTGGGGGGCAATCTGCAGAACTCCCTGATTTCCACAGAAGATTACATCTGGATGTATTGTGTCGTTGTATAGGTAGTTCAGTTTAATAGTTAAATATTCTTCTTCTTAATCTTACAATAGTGTTCTTTACATGATGCTATGGGTTATCAAGGGAAGAGTTTAACATGTAAACATAAGATGCTGCATAGGTCGTGTATATTTATGTGAGTAGGGCTACTTCTAAGTGGTACTAGTAAAGATTTATCAAATCATGCTGCTATTGTGTTGCTATATTTTTAATAAAATGAAAATCTTAAAATCGCACCACTGTTGAGTAGTAATTTCACTTATTTCTGAGACATTTATTTACCTATTTGTGACTTATTTTTTATAACTGAAAGGTGGTATTGGGCTCTTCTAGGGGTGTGTCGTGTCTTTCTGGTTTTGGTTTATAGTGCTAGCCTAACAGGATGATGTGGAAAATGTTCCCTCATCTTCAGTTCTCTGAAGGACTTTGTATCATATTGTCATTACTTCTTCCATAAATGTTAGGTAGAATTTCACAATAAAGCTAACCTGAGTCTGGAATTTCCTTCTCACATTACAAATCAATTTGAAAAGTAGATTTAGGATTATTTATGTTTTTTCTTCTTCTTCTTGAGTAAGCTTTGGTGTTTGTGCATCTTCAAAGGAATTTGTTGTCCAGTCTATTCCAAGTCTGTTCTAACTTGTCAAATCTATTGGCATAAAGTTCATGGAATCTCATTCCTAATATTGTTAATATGTTTTTTTTTAAATCCGTTTATTGATTTAAAATAAGTCAGATTTTGCTTTCATCAGATTTCCTCTGTTGTTTTTCTGCTTTTTATTTCACTGATTTCTGCTCTTTGTTATTTCTTCTGCTTATTTCAGAATTTATGTATTTATTCTGCTTATTTCAGAATTATTTATCTATTTATTTATTGCTTTTTCCTAAGTTTAAGTTTTTTTAAGGTTTTTTAAGAGAGAGCATGAGCAGGGGAGGGGCAGAGAGAGAGGAGACAGAATCTAAAGCAGGCTCCAGGCTCTGAGCTGTCAGCACAGAGCCCAACACGGGGCTCAAACTCATAGACTGAGATCATGACCTGAGCTGAAATTGGATGCTTAACTGACCGAGCCACCCAGGTGCCTCAATAACTTGTGATTTTTAGGTGGTTTTAGGTTTTATTGTGTGTGAATTGTAATTTGTCATAGTCTAGTTTAAATTTTTTTTTTTTAACGTTTATTTATTTTTGAGACAGAGAGAGAGCATGAACGGGGGAGGATCAGAGAGAGGGAGACACAGAATCTGAAACAGGCTCCAGGCTCTGAGCTGTCAGCACAGAGCCCGACACGGGGCTCGAACTCACGGACCACGAGATCTTGACCTGAGCCGAAGTTGGCCGCTTAAACTGACTGAGCCACCCAGGCGCCCCAATGTCATAGTCTAGTTTAAAGTGTGAGCTCTTTTTCTAGTTTAAAGTGTGAGCTGGAGTCACTGACTTGAGACCTTCTTTTCTGATACAGGAATTTTAATACTGTGAATTTCCCTCTAAGTACTGCTTAGGTACGTTCAACAAATTTTGACATAGTGTGTCTTTGTTTTTGTTCAGTTCAGAATACTTAATAATTTCACATTTGGCGTTGTCTTTGATCCATGGGTTATTTTCAATGTGTGTTCAAATATTTGGGCATTTCCAAAGATCTTTGTTAGTGACTCCTAACTTAATTCCATTTTGGTTAGTAAATAGTTTGTATGATTTGATTCCTTTTAAATTTTCTAAGACTTTCTTTATGGCTTGCAGCGTATCTTCTTAAGTGTTCCATATGCACTTGTTAAGAATATCGTATGATTCTTTTTGAGTGAAATAATCTGTAATGCCAGTTAGGTCATGTTGACTGATGGTTTTGTTGTTCATATCTTCTATGTCCTTACTGATTTTCTGTCATTGCTAATTTTTAAGGTTGGGGTCTTTTAATTCCTTGGTAGATTGTGTCTTTTTTTTTTTTTTTAGTTCTTTCATGTAGTTCTTTCTGATTTTGCTTTATGTATTTTGAAACTCTTAAGAGCTCATGAATGTTTGGGATTGTTAATGTGCTCATGTTGAATTGACATATCATTATTTAGTTGTCCTTTTATTCCTGGTAATATTCTTTGCTTCAGAATCTTCTTGTTAGGTTAATCCTAGCAGGAATTTTTTAAAAATTTCACATTAGCATAGTATTACCTTTTCCTGTCCTTTTACTCCAGACCTGTTTGTGTTTATATATTTTCAGTGTGCATTTTGTGGGCAGCATAGATTTTGGTTTTGCCTTTTTCTTTAAAAAAAAAAAAATTCTTTTAAATGTTTATTTTATTTTTAGAGAGATGGAGGGAGGGAGAGAGAGAGCGGGGGAGGAGCACACAGAGGGAGACACAGAATCCGAAGCAGGCTCCAGTCTCCAAGCCATCAGCACAGAGCCCGACGCGGGGCTCAAACCCGTGAACTGTGAGATCATGCCCTAAGCTGAAGTTGGACATTTAACTGACTGAGCCACCCAGGCACCGTTTGCCTTTTTCTTTTTTAATCCAGTCTCCCTATGCCTTAGTTGGGAGCATTAAAACCAGTTGCATTCAATGTGAATATTGGTGTCATTATATTTAAATCTACCATCTTAAGTTTTTGTCCCCCTTTTTATCTGCCTTCTTTTGGACTACTTGAATATTTTTTATTACTCCATTTCATCCTTTTTGTTGTCTTCTTAGCTACAATAACTTGTGATTTCTTTAAATAATTTTTTTTAATGTTCATTTTAGAGAGAGAGAGAGAGAGACAGAATCTGAAGTAGGCTTCAGGCTCTGAGCTGTTAGCACAGAGCCTGACTCAGGGCTCAAACTGATGAAGGGTGAGATCACAACCTGAGTTGAAGTCGGACGCTTAACCAACCGAGCCACCCAGGTGCCTCAATAACTTGTGATTTTTAGGTGGTTTTAGGGTTTATTGTGTGTGAATTGTAATTTGTCATAGTCTATTCTTAAGTAATATGCCACTTCATTTATAGTGTAAGAACTTGGCAATAACGCTTTTCTATTTTTCCTACTTGGCAGTTTGTGCTTTTTTTGTTATGCATTTTACTTCATACATGTGTTAAAGTCCCCACAATACACTGTTAACAAGTTTTGCTTAAACAATTTTAAAGAGATTTTGAAGTAGGGAAAAGTCTCAGATATTTACCTATCTACTTACAATTTATGGTGTTCTTCATTTCTTTGTGTAGATCCAGGGTTCTACTTGGTACTGTTTTCCTTCTGCCTGAGACCTCTTTTAACATTTCTTATAGTTCAGGTCTGCTGGTAATGGATTCTCTCACCTTTTTCAGGCTGAAGTTTTTATTTCAACTTAATATTTTAAAAGATATTTTTGCTGGATATCAACCTCTACAGTGACTGTTTTTTCCTTTCCACTTTCCACTGTCCACTGGTTTACTTTGTTTGCAGCAAGAGCTCTACTATTATTATTGTTCCTCTACCCAGAAAATAGCCTTTTTCTTGTGATCACTTTTTTTTTTTGCAGTTTATTTTCAAGTAATCTCTACACCCATTGTGGGCTTGAACTCTGGATCCTGACATCAAGCGTCACATGCTCTTCTGACTGAGCCAGCAGGTGTCCCTTCCTGTGACCACCTTTAGGATTTTCGCCTTTCATTGGTTTTAATCAGTTTATATGCCTTGGTATTGTTTTTTTTAATGTTTAAGTGCTTGCGGTTCCTTGTGCTTCTTGGGTCTGCATGTTTTTAAGTTTGGAAAATTTTTGATCATTTCTTCAAAAACGATTTCTTTCTCCTCCCCTCTTTGTAGTCTCCTATTAATGTCTGTTGTCCCTTGAAGTTGTCCCACTGCTTGCATCAGTCTTTTTTTTTCAGCTGTGTGTGTGTGTGAGAAGAGAGAGAGAGAGAGACTTTGGATACTTCTATTGCTATATCTCTTGCTATGTATTTTCTGTAGAGTCTAATCTGTTCATTTTATCTAAGTATATCTATTTCAAAATAACCTCAAGTAACTTTATATCTTCCATGTCTCTTTTACATATTTAAATGTAATTTAAGCATATGAAAGTGGAAGTCTGCTGTTACCCTTTCTAACCTACTTATTTGGCTCCATACTTTTTACTGATTCTGTCTATTATTCTTTACAAAAAATTTTGATCAGAGTCTTGGAAAAGAGCCATGCAAGTGATGGGTCCTGAAGCTTAAACTTTATTGTTTTCACAGTAAATCCATCTTAGGGCCTATTTAAGAAAAGAGGAAGGACAAGATCTCAAATGGAGGTTTCATTCCAGTCTCATTATACTGTGCCATGTGCAACGTGGCCAGTGACACCTGATTAAGGAGATAGTATTTACAAAGACTTATTATTTCTTGATGGATCATGAAAGCTCATTTGCTTAAAGATTCAGTGATGCCACTCAGCCAGGAGCTTGGACCCAGTGGACCTCCTGTGCTCCAGGGTCAGGCAGCCTGGTCTACCAATAGCCCCAGGAACACCCTGGGGGTTGGGGCATCAGAGAAGTCTCACTTTACAAGTACCACATGAGCTGAATCTGTGGTACATGTTTTTGTTTTTCTTGTCCTAATTTGAAGCGCCTACTAGCTTCATGGTGTAAGAACAAGCTAGTGTCAGAAACTTGAGTAGAGGTTAATCTGAATACCTCTTAATCAGGATAATGTGATTATAAAACATTACAAAACTAACCATGTAAGGTACAACTAGCAACTCAGATTGTTGGCATGATAGAGTATGGTGATAGAAGCACGACTAGAATTTTGAAATTGTACAGCCAGTCTGTTTGATTTCAGAGTTCTCTAGGTTCCTATGTGTGTAGGCTCTATCCGTTCTTAAGAATAAGTGATAGTAAACAGTAAGCAGTTAATAGCAATAATAATTATATTCTGAAACTGCTTTCTCTGAAACAAGGAATCTGGCAGCTTCTTACAGAAACTTTGAAATCCATGGAGGTTGTTCAGGGCTGCTGCTGCTGTGAGCCTCTTTGTTGCCTTTGTGTGAATTAGGAAAAGGTGCTGCTTCTGGGTGATGTAAACTCATGGACGCTTGGCTTGGCAAATGGGGCTCAGATGAGTTCAGCCTCCCTTGTCTCCGAGACCGGGCATTCCTGTGCAATAAACAGACTACAGAATTGTCTGTGGGGCACCAGTGACTGGAGGTGGCTCCAACAAGTCTCCCTGCAGCCACAACATCTGGCTGGCTTGTTCGGCAGGTAGAGGCACCGAGATCAGCGAGACATTTCTTGGTGTAAAAAAGGATAAAAGCCTGACTGTGAAATCCTGAGCCAATATAAATACGCTGCAGAGGAATAAGAAAAGGTTCACATATAACACTATTTTAGAGCTTGAAAGGATTTGGGAAATGATACAGTTCTTCCTTTCTTGCTCTTTAATGGATGAGAATCCCAAAGCTCAGAGGAAATGAGTAGCCCCTCATTGACCGGTACAAAGTAGCAGAGTCTGGCCAGGGCCATCAGCAATTTCCTATCCTATCCAATGTTTAATTACTTTTTTTTTTTTTTTTTAATTTTTTTGTTTCAACGTTTATTTATTTTTGGGACAGAGAGAGACAGAGCATGAACGGGGGAGGGGCAGAGAGAGAGGGAGACACAGAATCGGAAACAGGCTCCAGGCTCTGAGCCATCAGCCCAGAGCCCGACGCGGGGCTCAAACTCCCGGACCGCGAGATCGTGACCTGGCTGAAGTCGGACGCTTAACCGACTGCGCCACCCAGGCGCCCCTTTAATTACTATTTTTAATGGTACATTAAAACCCATCTCAAAAATGCAGATAAAAAGATAAGTTTTCTGATTCAATGAGTAAAACTCCCAAACATCATCATTTACAGTATTTGGAAAAACACAGTTTTCATTTCCGTAGAATCATGGCTTCTGGCAGTAATAATTCCATTACTCTTGATGAACCAACTGAGACTTCCGAGTTAATGCAATTTGTGTTCGAAGATGTCCTAAAAGGCTGATGTAACTTCATTATCCGCACATGACTGTTAAAAGTACTACCGCTATTAAGCAATGAGAACGTCTTCTAACATGACTGTAATAGGATTTTCTGTTCTTTCAGGTCAGGTGGCAAAAGTTTAATGAGCAATTTAATTGCTTGAAGAATTCAATATGTCTTATTTTTTGCTTCAGGGGTTGGGTAACATTGGTTCAGATTGAGATATGAGAGTTTTTACCTTCGGGGAAGAAAACCGCCTTAGAAATCATGTCTAGGTTTTCCAGATCCTATATTGGGCCTAACTTCACTCCTTACTAATTACTCTTCATAAAATCTACAAAACTTGGAGCTACATTTCATTTTAAAAATTACTCACTTTAGTCGAGTGAGAGTCAACCACCACAAACTGGGTGGCTTAAGACAACAGGAAACCATCCTCTCAGAGCTCTAGTTCAGAGGTCAAGGGTCTGAGACCAAGGTGTTCTCAGCGCCATGCTCCCTCTGAAGGCTCCAGGGGAGAATCTGTCCCAGGCTTTTCTTTTAGCTTCTGGTGCTGCTGGCAATCCTGGACTTCCTTGGCTGATTGATACGTCACTCCAGGCTGTGTTCCGTTGTCATATGGCATTCTCCCTCTAAGTGCCCTGAGTCTCCTCTTTTAAGGACACTAGTCCCATTGGATTAAGCGTCCTGATTAGTCCAGTATGACCTCATCTTAACTAATTATATCTTCAGCAGCCCTATGTGTGACTAAGGTCACGTCCACAGGGGTTAGGAAATGAACGTATCTTTTGGGGGGGATATAATTCTACATACTACAGCATGCAACTTTACTCCTGTGAATACAAAAACACCAAGTAGTTATTAATTACCTTTCTGTGGGGCTCTTGGAGTCAGGTGAAGGTGGGGTGTGAGGAATCCTCATTTACATCAATCATTCTTGTCCTCACAAAGCTTATGGAGAAACTGATGATAAATAAATCACTTACGTATATAAGTCATAGTAGGTATTCATCAGAAAAAAAATAGATCTGTATAGGACACAGTTCACATAATGTGGTCAGGGGAGGCCTGAGGATATACATGTGAACTGAAAAAGGTTGAAATGAGCCAGTGATGGGAAAGGCAAGGAGAAAAACGTTCCAGGTGGAGGCAACAGCAAATAGTAAGGCTCCAGGGTGGGAAAGAGCTCAAAACTCCAGGTCCTGAAGGAACAAAGAGGGGAGATGAGAGAAGAGGAGATCGAAGATGTAGGCGGGGTCTTAACCTGATGGGCGATACCTGCCTCCCCAGTTTTTTGTCTGCAACACTGCAGCTTAGAAATATGGGTACATAGATGTATATGTACACACGCACACACACACACACACAAGTGTATGGTAAAAAGAGAAGTTTTTAGTTATATTTTGGAGATGGCATGTCAAGATGCTAATGTATCATTTTAAAGCCATGAGAAATAGGTGAGATTTGAGGAAAGAGAGTAAAGGAGGAGAGTGGGAGCAATCCTTAAACCGAGGCCAAACCAGGCAATCACTAAGTGTGTTAGTCACATTATTTTGTGCCTACCAGAGCACACAGCACCAATGCTACAGGGCGTAGTGAGCCGAGACTTGGCATCCCAGCAGAGCAGCTTGTGAATTCTAGCCCTGATTTGTCCTAGCTGTGTGACTGGAGCAAGTCCTTAATCTCTCTGAACTGCTGTTTCCATATCTTTAAAGTGGGATCAGTATTACCTACTTCGCAGAGTAGGTTGTAGGTAGGCTTCACTCAGTGCTTGTTGGTTTCCTTTCCATTTCCCCCTGGGCATGTATTTCAGGTCTTGGACGATGGGGGAAGCAGAGAGGGCAAAAGAAAAAGGTGCTTTAGAGCAACTTGAACTTATTTAGTGCCTTGCTTAACGCCATACAAATATCACATTATATATGATGTAGATTTATAATTTAGTAGGTTGAGGGCTTCCTCTTCTGTTGAGGAAATGTGTGTTCCTTTGAATCAGGAGACCCCAATCTGTTGCCACCTGGGCCAGTCTCCTTTTCTGTATGCCATATGCCTGCTGGCATTCTTTTAAAAAAAAATTTTTTTTTTTTAATGTTTATTTCTGAGACAGAGAATGAGCGGAGGAGGGGCAGAGAGAGAGGGAGACACAGAATCCGAAGCAAGCTCCAGGCTCTGAGCTGTCAGCACAGAGCCCGACGCAGGGCTCAAACTCACAAACCATGAGATCATGACCTGAACCGAAGTCGGTTGCTCAACTGACTGAGCCATCCAGGTGCCCGTATGCATTTTCATTTTATTGTGAGCTCTTTTTTTATTAAAAAAAGTTTTTTAATGTTTTTATTTTATTTTTGAGGGAGAGGGACACAAAGTGAGAGCAGGGGAGGGGCAGAGAGAGAGGGAGACACAGAATCTGAAGCAGGCTCCAGGCTCTGAGCTGTCAGCACAGAGCCCGACACGGGGCTTGAACCCCTGAATTGCGAAATCATGACCTGAGCCAAAGTATGACACTTAACCTACTGAGTCACCCGGGTGCCCCAGAGACAAGCTATTTCAAAGGGTAAGTGGCTAGTGTAAACGAGGGCACCAGGAGCTGATTCTGGAATTTTCCTCTTTTCTCCTGAGTTTCAGTAATCCAAAGTGTCTCCTAAAAATCCATCTTGCAGGCCCAGGATGATGTCTTCGGATGTTAAGCTGCTGAAATCAAAACCACAGAGATTATCACTTAAAAGCAAGTTTCCTCCACTTGTTTCAAGCTGAATAGCTCTCAACCCAGTGTGCCTCCTGTGAGTGTGTACGTGTGTGCGTGCGTGTGTGCTGAAGGGCTTCTCTGAGGTAAAGTGAAGTTCATGAGCCGAGACGGAGCTGAGCTGTCCAAATTGGTTTCAGCTGAGGGCCTTTGTTAGTGGAGGCCACGCTCCTGCTATCCGTCTTGTTATTTTTTTCATTTTCTCTCTGAATTCATTTCTTGAGCTTGGGGCCTCAAAAATAACAAGCTTTTAAAATGACTGAGTATGCTCTCAGGCTCCACAGAACCCAGCACCGCCTGCTTTGTGAAGCAGGACTCTGGGTCCTGTTTTCCAGACAAGTCCAGTAGAACAGTGGGAGGGACCCATGTCTGTTAGCGCTCTCAGCTGGAGGAGGAGGGAAATGAAGGTCAGGAGGGCAGGAAAGGCATAGGGAAATGCTCATAAGTAATGGCTAAATTCTCAAGCATTGTCTTTATTATTTATTTATTTATTATTTATTTAACATTTATTCATTTTTTGAGAGAGAAAGAGCACAAGCAGGGAGGGGCAGACAGAGAGGCAGACACAGAAGCAGAAGCAGGCTCCAGGCTCCAAGCTGTCAGCTCAGAGCCCAATGTGGGGCTCGAACTCACAAACCGTGAGATTATGACCTGAGCTGAAGTCGGATGCTTAACCGACTGAGCCATCCAGTCTCCCATCAAGCGTTCTTGAGCAGTCTTCACATTGTACTGAAGTTTGAAATTGCTGGGCACATGCCTTTTGGTAACGGATTCCTCTTAGGTTCTTGCTCATTCTCTCTGGGACCACGGTATAGGCACCTGTGGGAAACTGCCAGGCACTCAGCCAGGCATGGCCTCCTAAGAGGGTTTTGTCTTCCTTAAGATCCGCCCCACCACAGTTTGCTCTAGACCAGAGTCAGAGTCAGAGTGAAGCACAGCCCCAGGGCGCAGAGGAAATATTGCCCTTGCGGAAAGAATTGCCGTAACAAGGTCCTGAAGTGTCTGGATCTGGGTGCTGTGTGTGGACAGAGTGTGAAGGGTTGAACTGGGGCTGGGGAAAACTTACTGATGGGGGAGCCCCTTCTGGCAAAGACATCTAGGCGAGTCCTGATGGGCTGCTGGCTTGCTCTTTTGTTTTTTTCTCACCTTTATTTTTAATTTTAATTTCTTTTAATTTGGAGAGACAGAGGGAGAGAGCGCGCGCAAATGGGGGAAAGGGGCAAAGGGAGAGAGAGAGAGACTCTCAAGCAGGCTCCATGCTTAGCGGTGCTCCATCCCACGACTCTGGGATCATGACCTGTGCCAAAATCAAGAGTTGGATGCTCAACTGATTGAGCCACCCCGGTGCCCCATGGCTCGCTTTTTAAGACAAGGACAGAGTGGTGGCCTACGGTTAACCAGCTGCAAAGCAGAGCTGCCTGAGCAGAGTTGAGCAGAGTGCTGAGCAAGGGCTCCAGAGCTCGGGGGCCAGGGGTGTTAGAAGGGATTTATTTGGTGAGGCTAGAGTACGTGCCCCCAACTGTGTTCCTTGAGAGAACTCAAGAGCACTCCCTTCACCAAGCTGATGAAGGCGTGTACTGGGGAGGAGGGGCTGGGCATTCCTGAGAAGCTCAGGGAAGGCTGCAGGTGACCTGCTTCCCCCGAACTGGCCCCTCCAGTATCCCTGGGGATGACAGTCACCAAATGGCAGACGTGAAGTGGATGGAACTAACCTAATAGGCAGGGGAAAGTCAACGCTGGTTTATAATGATAAAGACCATAGAGAGGTGCTTCGACACCCAAGGGTCGAAGTTATAAAGTGAATGTTCTCTTCTTTCTCTGCAAATCACTGTTGACAGTCTGGTGCTTGTGCTTCCGTGACAACCTGGAGGAAGCTGGCTTGTGGAGGGAGTAAGTGAGGCCGACACCCATTGGTGAGTACAGCTGAGGGAAGGGGACAGAGACAAATGGAAGGTATTTTTAGTGCTTAGGTCCAATCATACCTGAGGCTGGCAGCAGCCCTGGGAGTTACAGTTATGAGAGCCGATGAAGTCCCTTCATTTGTGACTCAGCTAATTTGAATTCGGTTTCAGCTCCTTTCATTGGAAGAGTCCCCTCCTGATGCAGGTCATATCCATCTTTACATCCCACGTTCCCTTCTCCTTCTTTTCTTTCTTTCTTTTTAAATGTTTATTTATTTTGAGAGAGAGAGAGACAGCGTGAGTGGAGGAGGGACACAGAGAGAGACACAGAATCCGAAGCAGGCTCCAGGTTCTGAGCTGTCAGCACAGAGCCCAATGCAGGGCTTGAACCCACAAACTGTGAGATCATGACCTGATCCAAAGTCGGATGCTTAACCGACAGAGCCACCGAGGCGTCCCTCTCTTTTAAATATATACCCTGGGGGTGCCTGGGTGGCTCAGTCGGTTAAGCATCCGACTGCAGCTTTGGTCATGATCTCATGCTTCCTGGGTTCCAGTTCTGCATCAGACTCCCCGCTCTCAGTGCAGAACCCACTTTAGATCCTCTGTCCCTCTCTCTCTCTGCCCTTCCCCCACTTTCTCTCTCCCTCTCTCAAATAAACATATATATATATATATATATATATATATACACATATACCCTGTGTGTACATATACATACCCTGTGTGTTCTAGGCACGCTCTGCTCCCCACGAATTGGCCCCTTTCCTGTGTCCTTGCCTTCTCAACGTGGAATATCATCTGCTCCCCATCCTCTCCAATCCCATTTCTCCAAGTCCAAATCCACTTCCACAATGCCCAATGCAATGGGTCTCCTCCATGAAAAGTTCTCTCAGATATTGTCTTAAGCTGCGTGGCCTGCTATAACAAACTATCACAGACTGGGTGACTTATAAAAACAGAAATTTGGGGCGCCTGGGTGGCTCATTCAGTTAAGCGTCCAACTCTTGGTTTCAGCTCAGGTCATGATCTCGTTCACGAGTTCAAGCCCCACATTGTGCACTGCGTGTGGAGCCTGCTTGAGATTCTCTCCCTCCCTCTCTCTATACCCCTCCCCTGCTTTCTCTCTCTCTCTGTCTCAAAATAAGTAAAAAAAAAAAAAACCCTAGAAATTTATTTCTCACAGTTCTAGAGGCTAGGAAGTCCAAGATCAAGGTGCTGGCATGGGCTGGTACAGGCTCTCTTCCCAGTTCCTAACTGATACCTTCTCATTGTATCTTTACTTGGTAGAAGAGGCTGGGGTCTCTCTGCAGCCTGATTTATAAGGGCAATAATCCCACTTAGGAGCGCTCCACCTTTATGGCTTAAGTCCCACCACCTGATACCATCATCTTTGTGGGATAGGATTTCAACATATGAATTGGGATGGGCACATTCAGAGCACAGTAGATATTACAGTTAAGTGGTTAGATACTGTTCCTTTCTGTGGGCTCTGCAGCTTGGTGTAAAACATTTCAAAGTAACAAGCACGTATGGTGATCAGAGAGCTGTGGTCTTTCAGAAGTGGATACACTGTGCTCTGGCAGGACCTGCCCACAGAGCCCCAAGACGAAACAAGCATCACACCATTTATCATAAAAATTGATTTTTCTCCACAATGTATTGGTAAGATATATCCATCTTACTTTGAACTTGGAATGTGCTGCAGCACAAAAATCACAATAAGCATTTAGCAGCAAGGTCAGTCGAAGGTATTGATGCTCAGAAACATAAATTGTTTCACTCTGATCTTAGAATCAAGAATGGTTCTTGGTTTGCACAAAACTCTCTCCAGGTTTGCACAAAACTCTCTCCAACTATCTCAGCCTTTTTGTTGAACGTTATTTGGGAGGAGGTTTAAGGGCCATAGTCCAGACCCACGAGTTCACAAACCTTTTTTTACTGGCTTGTACTAATTTTGGATTCATGAGTTGAACTCAATATCAAAATATAGCAAACCAGGCCAGTTTTGTCAGCTATAGAATTAGAATATTAAAGAAGAGGCACGAGGGCACCTGGGTGGCTGGGTTGGGCATCTGACTCTTGGTTTCAGCTCAGGTCATGATCTCGAGGTTTATGAATTTGAGCCCCCCGTCGGGCTTTGTGCCCCTGGAGCCTGCTTCGGATTCTGTGTCTCCCTCTCTCTCTGCCCCTCCCCCGCTTGCACTCTGTCTCTCTCTCAAAAATAAATAAACATTAAACAAAATCTTAAAAAAAAAAAAAAAAAGAGTTGGTTGCTTAATCGCCTGAGCCATCCAGGTGCCCCAATGATGTTCTTATTCTAATATCACCACCACCCAAGTCCCTTTACCTTCCTCCCCCTATGCTGTAATGATCTATATGACATCTACATCCAACAAAATCTCATCAGACAATGTTACAATTTTTGTGTTCAACGGCCATATATATTTTAAAGAACTCAAGAGGAGAATAATAGTCTATTATATTTGCCATCTTGTTTCCATTCCTTTGTTTCCTTTTGGTATTGTTTCCCCACTGTTTGAACAACTTAATGAATTCTCTTAGTTTCTCTTAGTGTGAGAATGCCTTCTCTCCTGAGAGATGTTACCCTGGATATAGAATCCTGACAGTTCTAGGGGCATCTGGGTGGCTCAGTTGGTTAAGTGTCTGACTTCGGCTCAGGTCATGATCTCATGCTTCATGAGTTCAGGCCCCACCTTGGGCTCCAAGCTGATGGCATGGAGCCTGCTTGGGATTCTCTCTCTTTCTCTCTCTCTCTGCCCCTCCCGTGTTCTCTCTCTCTCAAAATAAATTAAAAAGAAAAAAAAAACTTAAGAAAAATCTATAGATATAAAAAAAGAACCCTGATGGTTTTTTTCTTTCAGACGTCCAAAATACTGCCCTCTTCTTTCCAGTCTCCAGGGCCTCGGAGAAGTCTGCACTTACTCAAGACATTTTCTTTGCCTTTAGTTTCCAGCAGCTTGATTATGATGCGTCTGGCTGGTTTTTTCGGGTTCATCCCATTGGAGTTGCTGACCTTCTTGAATCGGTAGGTTTGTGTCTTTCACCAAATTTAGGAAATGTTCAGCTATTGTTTCTTCAAAAAAAATTCTTTTATAGCCCACTCTATTCCTCTCCTCCTGTGACTCTGATGACATGAATGCTTTTAGACCTTTTGGTATTTCGTCTTTTATTCTCTTTGTTGCTCTAATTGTATAATTTCTACTGGCATGTTCTTACGTGCACTGGCCCTTTCCTCTGTCATCTCCATTCTGCCAATAAGCCCCTTCCATGAGTTTTGTTTGTTTGTTTGAGATTTTCCATTTGGCTCTTCTTCCTGTCTTCTATTTCTTTGCCGATACTTTCTTTTGTTCATTTCAAGAATGCTCATCCTCCTGGGTGCAGGAATTCTGTAATAGCTGTTGTAAAGTCTAAATCGGATAATTCCAATGTCTATTTTGTTTTTGTTTTGGTTTTGGTATTGAGTTGTATGAGTTCTTTCTATATTTTGGATGTTATCCCCTTATTAAAGATATCATTTGTTGGGGCACCTGGGTGGCTCGGTTGGTTAAGCATCTGACTCTTGGTTTCGGCTCAGGTCATGATCTCTTGGGTTCAAGCCCGCATCGGTTTCAGCGCTGACAGTGTAGAGCCTGCTTGGGATTCTCTGTGCCCCCTTCTCTGCTCCTCCCCCACTCACACACACTCTCTCTCTCTTTCAAAAATAAATAAATAAACTAAACAAAAAAGATATCATTGGCAAACGTCTTCTCCCCTTCAGTAGGTTGCCTTTCCGTTTTGTTGATGGCTTCCTTCCCTGCACACAAAAGCTTTTTAGTTTGATGTAGTCCCTAGTCTGAGGAGATGGATCCTGAAAAGTGTTGGTAAGGCTGATGTCCAAGAGATGACAGGCTGCAAGTTCTCAAGCAGCATTTTGTGGGATGTGGTTTCAATGCCGGTTCATTTTCAAACCTTTGCAGGGCTATTTAGATCTGTCCCATGTGTGTGCCATCAGCCTGCCACTTGGGTGGTAGTTTATCTCATAGCGCAGCTCTCCAAGTCGTTGTTATGCTGGTTAGGATTAAGTCCGTGCATGGGCAGCTTGGCAGTAAGTCCAGGGGTCATCAAGAGCTCGATGGAACTGATTTTCCAAGCTCCTTTCTCTCTGTGACTCCTTCAGTTGTTGCCAGTTCCCCGGGGAGTCTTCTATCTGCTACTTCCCACAGAAAGCTGTGGCTTTATTTACCTTGCTCTAAGTGCACACCCCCAAGTGTGTTAGCCTAATGGACTGAGCCCTGAGTAGAGACACAGAGATAAAAAAGCAATGGAATCTGCTCTGTTCGTTTGGGAATACAGCTCTCTGATTACAGAAGTTTCTCCCCCAGAGTTTTAGGTGTCTGCAGACTGCTTTTGCCAATACTGTCGCTGCCAAGAGACTCCATTTACTGCTCCTAGAGCCGGCTGTCTGCTGGATGGACTGTGGCTCCTCCTCCGGCAACCCCCGCCCCCCACACCTCCGCATGCAGGCAAGGGCATGCAGGAGTGAAGCCAAATGGTAAGCTTTCTGCTGGCTCAGGGATTCTTCAAAGGCTGATCTTCTTCCCCAGCCCTCCTGCTACTCTATCAGATCGCTGGGCCTGGAGTTATGTCCAGGTTTAGTAACTGCATTCTGTGGGGGAGAGACAGGGGTGGACCGCCTATCCCATTTACCCCAGATCTGCAACCCTACTATTCAGGGATAAACATTGTTAGTATTTTGGTCTTTTCTTCCAGTGTGTTTTCTTTGTGAACATACGCACAAAATTGGAACCACACCCTGTGTATAGTTTAGTAGTTTAGTTTTTACAATATCATTGTGAGACTTTCCCCAAATATTAACATAGGAGTAAAATATTTTAAATCTGATTTCAAAGTGTTACGTACTTATTGTTGAAATACTGGGTAAAGGAGAAAATCATAAACAATAAAATAAAAAGGATGTGTAGTCCCACCACCAGAAAGAACTGTGAACATTTTGATGTATGCCCTTCCAGGCTTCTAAATACTTTCTGGATATAAATTAATGTACACACTACTTTGAGACTTTTTTTTGAACTTGGTAACACTGTGAATATTTTCCATACTAATTAATAATCTTCTTCAGCACATTTTGAAGGGCTGTGTTGTAATCCATTACATGGATGTACCAGAATATATCCTAATGTATTTAAATAACCAGAATTCGTTGTAAATTTAAGTTGCTCATACTTTTTCTTAGCATTCATAGAAATGACTCTTTTTGTACATCTCTGTTTTTATCCTTAGGATAAATCCTAGCATATTATTTCTAGGCCAGACGTTTTACACATGTTGCCAAGTTGTCCGTGGAAGAGATCATACCTATTTAGAATATTAACATACCCCTACACTTATGCCAAATTAGTTATCACCATTTAAATATATATTCTAGGGGTGCCTGGGTGATTCAGCTGGTTGAGCGCTGACTTTGGCTCTGGTCATGATATCACAATTCTTGGGTTTGAGCCCTGCATCGGGCTCTGTGCTGACAGCTCAGAGCCTGGAGCTTGCTTCAGAATCTGTGCCTCCCTCTCTCTCTGCCCTTCCCCTGCTCCCGCTCTGTCTCTGTCTATCTCTCTCAAAAAAAATAAAATAAAAAAATAAAAATAAATAAAAATACATATATATTCTAATTTGATGGGTTAACATAAGCTATTAATCAATTCCATTCCATTACTATTTTGTGTATACTATTGAAAATATTTTATGATTGAATAATATTTCACAATGTGATGGAACATTCTTTTATAATTGGACATTTTTTGTACTATTCTACATAATTGTCCCACAAATCTATGTCTCTATCTTTATCGATAATATTGGTGTTATCTAATATTGGTATATTTGTATCTATCATCTACCTAGCGTAGCTTTTCCTACAGCTCTCTTTAGATTTACTGAATGAGCTTATTGCGTCAAAGATTATTCAATTTTTCCCTTTTATATATGTAAATATATATATATATGAGAGTAAAATGTATATTATTTTATATATAATATATAATATATATAAAAAAAGAGAAAGAGAAGCTGGGGGAGTGAGAAAAAGAGAAAGAAGCCTGGAGGCTATTTCTTTTTAAAAATTTTTTTAAACGTTTATTTATTTTTGAGAGAGAGAGAGTACAAGCAGGGGAGGGGCAGAGAAAGAGGGAGACACAGAATCCAAAGCAGGCTCCAGGCTCTGAGCTGTCAGCATAGATACCAACACGGGGCTCGAATCCAAGAACTGTGAGATCATGACTTGAGCTGAAGTCAGATGCTCAACCCACTGAGCCACCCAGGCGCCCCAAGGCTATTTCAAAATCTAGCCTTGGGCATGGTGTTTTGGGTCATTACAGTAGCAGTGGCTTCAGGGAGAGAAGAATGTAGATGTGTCTGGAATATAGAGCCCATATGATTTCCCCATACACCGGATGTGGGGGTGGTGAGTCAGTCTCCACAGGGTGGACAGAGAGACCTTTCTACAGTGTAAATTTCAAGAGTAAACAGCCTTAAACCCTTCAAGAGCTCCCCCTCATTCACCAAGAATGAATGTCAAGGTTAAACTTTAACAGAAACATTCTGGGCCCTCCATAATCCAGCCCGAGGCTGTTGTCATCTCGCCATTTTGTGTTTTACACCCTAGTCACAATCAAACATTGACCTCTCCCCCTGTATCTCTACACCCTGTATGAGTCAGCGCCTGCATTTTTTTCCTTCTAAAGTCTTTCCCAATTCTTGGTATGTTAGTTTCCTGTTCCTCCTGAGGAAACTGACACAAATCTTGTGGTTTAAAACAACAGAAATGTGTCCTCTGGTGGTTCTGCAGGCCAGAGTCCTAATCAAGGTGTTGGCAGGGCTTTGCTCCCTCTGGGGGTTCAGGGGTGGGAGGACTTTTCCTTCACTTTCTAACTTTTAGTTACTGTCGCCATTCCAAGGCTGGGTGCCTCATCCAATTTCCTCTGTCCTCACTTGGGCCTTCTTTTCTGTGTGTGACAAATCTCCCTCTGCCTCCTTTTTACAAGGACGCTTATGATCAGAGTTTGGGCACAGTAGGACAATCCAGGGTAATCCCCCACATCCAGATCCTTAACTCAATCCCATCTTTGAAGACCCTTCTTCCTTATAAGGTGGCATTTCCAGGTCTCAGGGGCTGGGGCCTGCCATCTTTGAATAGCCATTGGCTACACTTGTTGGAGGCCCCTAGTGAGGTGAGTTCTGGCACGGAGTTCCTTCCTCTGCAGCGCTTACACACTCGCTCTTATGACCCGTTTTCCAGCGGGTGTTCACACACAGGTTTTCCCTCTACACTTTGCTCCTCAAAGCCGGGTATCGTGCCCTATTACCGATCACTGTTTTTCTCATCACAGCTGATGGTCAGGGCACAGTGATGGGTGAGTGAACGAAGATTCGTGCAGCAGGGTCTGTAACTGCTATGTGCTCTTGAGACTTAATCATCTTAGGAAAATTAAAGTAGGATTGGATTCCTCAGACATCTGCTCAGTGGCTTTCCTGTTTTCTTTTCATGTCCGGCTGTTGAATTAGATTATCTCCACTCAACAAACCTGCTCAGTCTGGCCTTGGGCCCAGTTATAGCCCTTGATAAACATAGCTATTGTTGGATAGAAGGAGGATATATGTTGTCCTTTAACTGGTGTATGGAATCTAGGATTTAGTATTTTTTTTAATTAAAAAAAATGTTTATTTATTTTTAAGAGAGAGAGACAGAGAGAGAGAGAGAGAGAGTCGAAGTGCAAGTGTGGGAGGGGCAGACAGAGAGGGAGACAGAATCTAAAGCAAACTTCAGGCTCAGAGCTGGAATTCATGAGTTGTGAGACCATGACCTGAGCTGAAGTCGGATGCTTAACCGACTGAGCCACCCAGGCACCCCTAGAATTTAGTATCTTTGAGGTTATCTGGGGTGCTAAGGAGGCTGGTCATGGTGCCTATTTAGAACATCAGGTCTCAAGATTATATGTGAGGGTAGCAGGACATCCCAACAATGACCCTTCCTGTGTTATGTAGGTAATCATGGTATTGTGTCAGAAGGCAAGTAGGCCTGTTAGGACATTACTTGGAAGTTACTTTGACCTTGCTTATAAAAAAATCTGTGCATTCTTCTGTCTATTTGTGTTAGGATTTAGCTGGGGCTTTGGCTTACATGGTGTGTCACATGAGGTCAAAATAATCTCCCAAGTTTCTACTTGCCAAATTGTTTCTGATTTTATTTACATTTCCCAGGACTTAGTCACACATGGCTACGAGGAGAATAGGTTCTTGTGGCTAAAAAGCGAATCAGTGTCATTCTTTTGCAACAGGTTTTGTCAGCCCCCAAAAGGCACAGTATTTGATTTTCTTCCTTGAAAATTAGTTTCCTATCCTTTTCTCTCTCTGTTCCTTCGATTATTGTGAGCAATATTTGCAGACAACAGTGCCCTACTTTGCTATATTTAAGTAAGTCAAATTTATTATTGACCTATTTTGACACAGACCAGACACACTTCAACATGATGCTAGTTGAAAGCATATGTTTTTAAGATCCCTTTGGGGCAAACTGCATCACATTTTAAAATTCTTGAGCAAAGTCTGGGTAAATGGAATGGTAAATTTCCCCAGCTGTTACAGAAATGCAATGATTTGTATTAAGAATCTGCCTGAATGCAGAGTCCTGAATGAACTCTGTCTTTTTACTTATGTCCTTTCTTGTATACTCACAGCTTGTCCCCAGTGCCCCTTAGGCAGCCCAAGCCCAAGGAACCCGGATCTCACTTTTATCCATGAGAAAATCCTAAATGTGTTGACAATGAGACATCCGGTAGAGAAATTGAAATTGAAGAGGAGAGGGGAAATGGAGGAGAGCTGTAGGAAAGCTCTTTCAGCTGGGTTCACCTGGGTCCCTTTAAACTTGCTGTCACTTCTGACATTTTTGCAGTGACTGTCACTAAAACAGGCATCATGGGCTGTGCTCTGCCCCATGCTGTGTGTGTTAAAGGGCGGGGAAGAGCTGGAAGGCAGCGTGCTCAGTGGGAGGAGGGGGCAGGGTGGGGAGGAGCTGGGTAACAAAGAGCTGCCTGAGAGCCCAGGGCACCCAGGTGGTTTGGCAGTAAACGAGGGCCTGCTGTTGGCATGTATTCGCTGGGGTCCTCTGCTGTTACTGCCAGGGAGTGGCACTCATTGCTGCAGGTGCCTTTAGAGCCTCCCCACACCCCATGGAGGCTGGGCCTCTCAGACCTGCCAGCCCTTCAGGCTCTTACCTGGCTCCCAGCACTCGCCCAGCCAGGCCCTCCTCAGGGGAGCTCTGTGGTGGGTTAAAATGAGGAATTTCTCCAGTGAGACGTTTGCATTTATTTTATTTTTTAATTATTTATTTTTTAAATTTATTTTTCCTAATATGAAATTTATTGTCAAATTGGTTCCCATACAACACCCAGTGCTCATCCCAACAGGTGCCCTCCTCAATACCCATCCCCCACCCTCCCCTCCCTCCCACCCCCCATCAACCCTCAGTTTGTTCTCAGTTTTTAAGAGTCTCTTATGCTCTGGCTCCCTCCCTCTCTAACCTTTTTTTCCTTCCCCTCCTCCATGGTCTTCTATTAAGTTTCTCAGGATCCACATAGAGTGAAAACATACGGTATCTTTCTCTGTGTGACTTATTTCACTTAGCATAGCCCTCTCCAGTTCCATCCACATTGCTACAAAAGGCCATATTTCATTCTTTCTCATTGCCAAGTAGTATTCCATTGCATATATAAACCACATCTTTATCCATTCATCAGTTGATGGACATTTAGGCTCTTTCCATAATTTGGCTACTGTTGAAAGTGCTGCTATAAACATTGGGGTACAAGTTTGAAAGTGCTGCTCTAAACATTGGGGTACAAGTGCCCCTAGGCATCAGCACTCCTGTATCCCTTGGGTAAATTCCTAGCAGTGCTATTGCTGGGTCATAGGGTAGATCTTTTTTTACTTTTTTGAAGAACCTCCACACTGTTTTCCAGAGTGGCTTCACCAGTTTGCATTCCCACCAACAGTGCAAGAGGGTTTCCCGTTTCTCCACATCCTCGCCAGCGTCTATAGTCTCCTGATTTGTTCATTTTAGCCACTCTGACTGGTGTGAGGTGATATCTGAGTGTGGTTTGGATTTGTATTTCCCTGATGAGGAGCGATGTTGAGCATCTTTTCATGTGTCTGTTGGCCATCTGGATGTCTTCTTGAGAGAAGTGTCTATTCATGTCTTCTGCCCATTTCTTCACTGGATTATTTGTTTTTCGGGTGTGGAGTTTGGTGAGTTCTTTATAGATTTTGGGTACTAACCTTTTATCTGATAAGTCATTTGCATATATCTTTTCCCATTCCGTCAGTTGCCTTTTAGTTTTGTTGATTATTTCCTTTACAGTGCAGAAGCTTTTTATCTTCATGAGGTTCCAATAATTCACTTTTGCTTTTAATTCCCTTGCCTTTGGAGATGTGTTGAGCAAGAAACTGCTTCAGCTGAGATCAAAGAGGTTGTTGCCTGCTTTCTCCTCGAGGATTTTGATAGTTTCCTGTCTCACATTTAGGTCTTTCATCCATTTTGAGTTTATTTTTGTGAATGGTATAAAAAAATGGTCAACATTCATTCTTCTGCATGTTGCTGTCCAGTTCTCCCAGCACCATTTGTTAAAGAGACTGTCTTTTCTCCTTTGGATATTCTTTCCTGCTTTGTCAAAGATTAGTTGGCTATACTTTTGTGGGTCTAATTATGGGGTTTCTATTCTATTCCATTGGTCTATGTGTCTGTTTCTGTGCCAGTACCATGCTGTCTTGATGATTACAGCTTTGTAGTAAAAGGTAAAGTCTTGGATTGTGAAGCCTCCCACTTTTGTCTTCTTCTTCAAAATTACTTTGGCTATCCGGGGTCTTTTGTGGTTCCATACACATTTTAGGATTTCTTGTTCTACCTTCGAGAAGAATGCTGGTGGTGCAATTTTGATTGGGATTGCATTGAATGTGTAGATAGCTTTGGGTGGTATTGACATTTTAACAATATTTATTCTTCCAATCCATGAGCATGGAATGATTTTCCATTTCTTTGTATCTTCTTCAATTTCCTTCATAAGCTTTCTATAGTTTTCAGCATACAGACTTTTTACATCTTTGGTTAGGTTTATTCCTAGGTATTTTATGCTTCTTGGTGCAATTGTGAATGGGATCAGTTTCTTTATTTGTCTTTCTGTTGCTTCATTGTTAGTGTATAAGAATGCAACTGATTTCTGTACATTGATTTTGTATCCTGCGACTTTGCTGAATTCATGTATCAGTTGTAGCAGACTTTTGGTGGAGTCTATTGGGTTTTCCATGTATAATATCATGTCATATGCAAAAAGTGAAAGCTTGACTTCATCTTTGCGAATTTTGATGTCTTTGATTTCCTTTTGTTGTCTGATTGCTGATTCTAGGACTTCCAACACTATGTTAAACAACAGCGGTGAGAGTGGACATCCCTGTCATGTTCCTGATCTCATGGGGAAAGCTCTCAATTTTTCCCCATTGAGGATGATATTAGCTGTGGGCTTGTCATAAATGGCTTTTAAGTATGTTACTTCTATCCCCACTTTCTTGAGGGTTTTTATTACGAAAGGATGCTGAATTTTGTCAAATGCCTTTTCTGCATCGATTGACAGGATCATATGGTTCTTATCTTTTCTTTTATTAATGTGATGTATCACATTGATTGATTTGCGAATATTGAACCAACCCTGCAGCCCAGGAATGAATCCCACTTAATCATGGTGAATAATTCTTTTCATGTGCTGTTGAATTCTATTTGCTAGTATCTTGTTGAGAATTTTTGCATCTATATTCATTGGGGATATTGGCCTGTAGTTCTCTTTTTTTTACTGGGTCTCTGTCTGGTTTAGGAATCCAAGGAATGCTGGCTTCATAGAATGACTCTGGAAGTTTTCCTTCCCTTTCTATTTTTTTGGCACAGGTTGAGAAGGGTAGGTATTATCTCTACTTTAAATGTCTGGTAGAATTCCCCAGGGAAGCCATCTGGTCCTGGACTCTTATTTGTTGGGAGATTTTTGATAACTGATTCAATTTCTTTGCTGGTTATGGGTCTGTTTAAGTTTTCTATTTCTTCCTGTTTGAGTTTTGGAAGTGTGTGGGTGCTTAGGAATTTGTCCATTTCTTCCAGGTTGTCCAGTTTGTTGGAATATAATTTTTCATAGTATTCCCTGATAATTGATGGTATTTCTGAGTGATTGGTTGTAATAATTCCATTTTCATTCATGATTTTATCTAATAGGGTCATCTCCCTTTTCTTTTTGAGAAGCCTGGCTAGAGGTTTATTGATTTTGTTTATTTTTTCAAAAAACCAACTCTTGGTTTCATTGATCTGCTCTACAGTTTTTTTAGATTCTATATTGTTTATTTCTGCTCTGATCTTTCTTATTTCTCTTCTTCTGCTGGGTTTGGGGTGTCTTTGCTGTTCTGCTTCTATTTCCTTTAGGTGTGCTGTTAGATTTTGTATTTGGGATTTTTCTTGTTTCTTGAGATAAGCCTGGATTGCGATGTATTTTTCTCTCAGGACTGCCTTCACTGCATCCCAAAGCATTTGGGTTGTTGTATTTTCATCTTCATTTGTTTCCATATATTTTAAAATGTCTTCTCTAATTGCCTGGTTGACCCATTCATTCTTTAGTAGGGTGTTTTTTAACCTCTATGCTTTTGGAGGCTTTTCCAGACTTTTTCCTGTGGTTGATTTCAAGTTTCATAGCTTTGTGGTCTGAAAGTGTGCATGGTATGATCTCAATTCTTTTATGCTTGTTAAGGGCTGTTTTGTGACCCAGTATGTGATCTATCTTGGAGAATGTTCCATGTACACTCGAGAAGAAAGTATATTCTGTTGCTTTGGGATGCAGAGTTCTAAATATATCTGTCACGTCCATCTGATCCAGTGTATCATTCAGGGCCTTTGTTTCTTTATTGATCCTGTGTCTAGATGATCTATCCAATGTTGTAAGTGGAGTATTAAAATCCCCTGCAATTACCACATTCTTTTCAATAAGGTTGCTTATGTTTGTGATTAATTGTTTTATATATTTGGGGGCTCCCATATTCGGTGCTTAGACATTTATAATTGTTAGCTCTTCCTGATGGATAGACCCTGTAATTATTTTATAATGCCCTTCTTCATCTCTTGTTACAGCCCTTAATTTAATGTCTAGTTTGTCTGATGTAAGTATGGCTACTCCAGCTTTCTTTTGGCTTCCAGTAGCATGATAGATAGTTCTCCATCCTCTCACTTTCAATCTGAAGGTGTCATCAGGTCTAAAATGAGTGTCTTGTAGGCAGCAAATAGATGGGTCTTGTTTTTTTTTTTATTCATTCTGATACCCTATGTTTTTTGGTTGGAGCATTTAGTCCATTTACATTCAGTGTTATTGAAAGATATGGGTTTAGAGTCATTGTGATGTCTGTAGGTTTCATGCTTGTAGTGATGTCTCTGGTACTTTGTGGTCCTTGCAACATTTCACTCACAGAATCCCACTTAGGATCTCTTGTTGGGCTGGTTTAGTGGTGGTTAATTCCTTCAGTTTTTGTTTGTTTGGGAAGACCTTTATCTCTCCTTCTTTTCTGAATGACAGACTTGCTGGATAAAGGATTCTCGGCTGCATATTTTTTCTGTTCATCACATTGAAGATTTCCTGCCATTCCTTTCTGGCCTGCCAAGGTTCAGTAGATAGGTCTGCCAGTAGTCTTATGGGTCCCCCTTTATAAGTTAGAACCTGTTTATCCCTAGCTGCTTTCAGAATTTTCTCTTTATCCTTGTATTTGACCAGTTTCACTATGATATGCTGTGCAGAAGATTGATTCAAGTTATGTCTGAAGGGAGTTCTCTGTGTCTCTTGGATTTCAATGCCTTTTTCCTTCCCCAGATCAGGGAAGTGCTCAGCTATGATTTTTCAAGTACACCTTCAGTCCCTTTCTCTCTCTCTTCCTCTTCTGGAATTCCTATGATATGGATATTGTTCCGTTTGATTGCATCACTTAGTTCTCTGATTCTCCCCTCATACTCCTGGAATTTTTTATCTCTCTTTTTCTCAGCTTCCTCTTTTTCCATAATTTTATCTTCTAATTCACCTATTCTCTCCTCTGCCTCTTCAATCTGAGCTTTGGTCGCCTCCATTTTATTTTATGCCTCATTTATAGCATTTTTTAGCTCCTCATGACTATTTCTTTGTCCCTTGATCTCTGTAGCAATAGATACTCTGCTGTCCTCTATACTTTTTTCAAGCCCAGCAATTTATTTCATGACTATTGTTCTAAATTCTTGTTCCATTATATTGCTTAAATCGTTTTTTTAAGTTTATTTTTTATTTTTTAAAATTTACATCCAAATTAGTTAGTATATAGTGAAGCAATGATTTCAGTAGATTCCTTAATGCCCCTTACCCATTTAGCCCATCCCCCCTCCCACAACCCCTTGAGCCACCCTCAGTTTGTTCTCCATATTTATGAGTCTCTTTTGTTTTGTCCCCTCCCTGTTTTTATATTATTTTTGTTTCCCTTCCCTTATGTTCATCCGTTTTGTCTCTTAAAGTCTTCATATGAGTGAAGTCATGATTTTTGTCTTTCTCTGACTAATTTCACTTAGCATAATACCCTCCAGTTCCTATCCACGTAGTTGCAAATGGCAAGATTTCATTCTTTTTGATTGCTGAGTAATACCCCATTGTATATACATATACCACATCTTCTGTATCCATTCATCCATCGATGGACATTTGGGCTCTTTCCATACTTTGGCTATTGTTGACAGTGCTGCTATAGACATGGGGGTCATGTGTCCCTTTGAAACAGCACACCTGTATCCCGTGGATAAATGCCTAGTAGTGCAATTGCTGGGTCGTAGGGTAGTTCTATTTTTAGCTTTTTGAGAAACCTCATTACTGTCTTCCAGAGTGGCTGCACCAGCTTGCATTCCCACCAACAATGCAAAAGAGAATCTCTTTCTCAGCATCCTCGCCAACATCTGTTATTGTCTGAGTTGTTAATGTTAGTCATTCTGACAGGTGTAAGGTGGTATCTCATTGTGGTTTTGATTTGTAGTTCCCTGATGATGAGTGATGTGGAGCATTTTTTCATGTGTCAGTTGGCCATCTGGATGTCTTCTTTGGAGAAGTGTCTATTCATGTCTTTTGCCCATTTCTTCACTGGATTATTTGTTTTTTGGGTGTTGAGTTTGATAAGTTCTTTTTAGATTTTGGATACTAACCCTTTATCTGATATGTCATTTGCAAATATCTTCTCCCATTCTGTCAGTTGCCTTTTAGTTTTGCTGATAGTTTCCTTCGCTGTGCGGAAGCTTTTTATTTTGATGAGGTCCCAGTAGTTCATTTTTGCTTTTGTTTCCCTTGCCTCCAGAGACGTGTTAAGTAAGAAATTGCTGCGGGCAAGATCAAAGAGGTTTTGCCTGCTTTCTCCTCGAGGATTTTGATGGCTTCCTGTCTCACATTGAGGTCTTTCATCCACTCTGAGTTTATTTTTGTGAATGGTGTAAGAAAGTGGTCCAGGTTCATTCTCCTGCCTGTCACTGTCCAGTTTTCCCAGCACCACTTGCTGAAGAGACTGTCTTTATTCCATTGGATATTCTTTCCTGCTTTGTCAAAGATTAGTTGCCCATACATTTGTGGGTCCATTTCTGGGTTCTCTATTCTGTTCCATTGATCTGAGTGTCTGTTCTTGTGCCAGTACCATACTGTCTTGATGATTACAGCTTTGTAGTATAGCTTGAAGTCTGAGATTGTGATGCCTCCTGCTTTGGTTTTCTTTTTCAAGATTGCTTTGGCTATTCGGGGTCTTTTCTGGTTCCATACAAATTTTAGGATTATTTGTTCTAGCTCCGGGAAGAATGCTGGTGTTACTTAAAAAAAAAATTTTTTTTTAACGTTTATTTATTTTTGAGACAGAGAGAGACAGAACATGAACGGGGGAGGGTCAGAGAGAGAGAGGGAGACACAGAATCTGAAACAGGCTCCAGGCTCTGAGCTGTCAGCACAGAGCCCGATGCAGGGCTTGAACTCACAAACTGCAAGATCATGACCTGAGCCGAAGTCAGACGCTTTAACCGACTGAGCCACCCAGGCGCCCCGAATGCTGGTGTTACTTTGATAGGGATCACGTTGAATATGTAGATTGCTTTGGGTAGTATCAACATTTTAACAATATTTGTTCTTGCTATCCAGGAGCATAGAATCTTTTTCCATTTTTTATGTCTTCTTCAATTTCTTTCATCAACTTTCTGTAGTTTTCAGTGTGTAGATTTTTCACCTCTTTGGTTAGATTTATTCGTAGGTATTTTATGGTTTTTGGTGCAACTGTAAATGAGATCGATTCCTTGATTTCTCTTTCTGTTGCTTCATTGTTGGTGTATAGGAATGCAACTGATTTCTGTGCATTGGTTTTATATCCTGCAACTTTGCTGAATTCATGAATTAGTTCTAGCAGTTTTTTGGTGGAATCTTTTGGGTTTTCCATATAGAATATCATGTCATCTGTGAAGAGTGAAAGTTTGACCTCCTCCTGGCTGATTTGGGTGCCTTTTATTTCTTTGTGTTGTCTGATTGCAGAGGCTAAGACTTCCAATATATGTTGAATAACAGTGGCAAGAGTGGACATCCCTGTCTTGTTCCTGACCTGAGGGGGAAAGCTGTCAGTGTTTCCCCAGTGAGGATGATATTAGCGTTGGGTTGCTCATATATGGCTTTTTGGTCTTGAGGTCTGATCCTTCTATCTCTACTTTCTTGAGGGTTTTTATCAGGAAAGGATGCTGTATTTTGTCAAATGCTTTCTCTGCATCTATTGAGAGGATCATATGTATCTTGTCCTTTCTTTTATTGATGTGATGAATCACGTTAATTGTTTTGCATATATTGAACCAGCCCTGCATCCCACGTATAAATTCCACTTGGTCGTGGTGAATACTTTTTTTTAATGTATTGTTGGATCTGGCTGGCTAATACCTTGTTGAGGATTTTTGCATCCATGTTCATCAGAGAAATTGGTCTATAGTTCTCCTTATTTAGTGGGGTCTCTGTCTGGTTTTGGAATCAGGGTAATGCTGGCTTCATAGAAAGAATTTGGAAGTTTTCCTTCCATTTCTGTTTTTTGGAACAGTTTCAAGAGAATAGGTGTTAACTCTTCCTTAAATGTTTGGTAGAATTCTCCTGGAAAGCCATCTGGCCCTGGACTCTTGTGTTTTGGCAGATATTTGATTACTAATTTGATTTCCTTACTGTTTATGGGTCTGTTCAAATTTTGTATTTCTTCCTGTTTCAGTTTGGGTAGGGTATATGTTTCTAGGAATTTGTCCATCTCTTCCAGATTGCCCATTTTATTGGCATATAATCGCTCATAATATTCTCTTATTATTGTTTTTATTTCTGTTGTGTTGGTTTTGATTTCTCCTCTTTTATTCTTGATTTTACTTATTTGGGTCCTTTCCTTTTTCTTCTTGATCAAACTGGCTAGTGGTTTATCAGTTTTGTTTACTCTTTCAAAGAACCAGCTTCTGGTTTCATTGATCAGTTCTACTGTTTTTTTTTGGTTTTGATAGCATTAATTTCTGCTCTAATCTTTATTATTTCCTGTCTTCTGCTGGTTTGGGTTTTTTTTTTGTTTTTGTTTTTATTTTTTTTTGCTGTTCTTTTTCCAGCTCCTTAAGGTGTAAGGTTAGGTTGTGTATCTGAGATCTTTCTTCTTTCTTTAGGAAGGCCTGGATTGCTATATATGCAGACTTTGCTGCATCCCAGAGGTTTTGGGTTGTGGTGCTATCATTTTCATTGACTCCCATATACTTTTAAATTTCTTCTTTAACTGCTTGGGGCGCCTGGGTGGCACAGTCAGTTAAGCGTCCGACTTCAGCCAGGTCACGATCTCGCGGTCCGTGAGTTCGAGCCCCGCGTCGGGCTCTGGGCTGATGGCTCAGAGCCTGGAGCCTGTTTCCGATTCTGTGTCTCCCTCTCTCTCTGCCCCTCCCCCGTTCATGCTCTGTCTCTCTCTGTCCCAAAAATAAATAAACGTTGAAAAAAAAAAAAATAAATTTCTTCTTTAACTGCTTGGTTAGCCCATTCATTCTTTAGTAGGATGTTCTTCAGTCTCCGAGTATTTGTTACCTTTCCAAATTTTTTCTTGTGGTTGATTTTGAGTTTCATAGTTTTGTGGTCTGAGAATATGCATGGTATGCTCTCGATCTTTTTGTACTTACTTAGGGCTGATTTGTGTCCCAGTATATGATCTATTCTGGAGAATGTTCCATGTGCACTGGAGAAGAATGTATATTCTGTTGCTTTAGGATGAAATGTTCTGAATATATCTGTTAAGTCCATCTGGTCCAATGTGTCATTCAAAGCCATTGTTTCCTTGTTGATTTTTTGATTAGATGATTGTCCATTGCTGTGAGTGGGGTGTTGAAGTCTCCTATTATGGTATTACTATCGATGAGTTTCTTGATGTTTGTGATTAATTGATTTATATATTTGGGTGTCCCACTTTTGGCACATAAATGTTTACAATTGTTAGGTCTTCTTGGTCTATAGACCCCTTGATTATGATATAATGCCCTTCTGCATCTCCTGATACAGTCTTTATTTTAAAGTCTAGATTGTCTGATAGAAGTATGGCTACTCTGGCTTTCTTTTGTTTACCATTAGCATGATAGATGTTCCTCCATCCCCTTATTTTCAATCTGTAGGTGTCTTTAGGTCTAAAGTGGGTCTCTTGTAAACAGCATATAGATGGGTCTTGTTTTCTTATCCATTCTGTTACCCTATGTCTTTTAATTGGAGCATTGAGTCCACTGATGTTTAGAGTGAGTACTGAAAGATATGAATTTATTGTCATTATGATGCTTGTAGAGTTAGAGTTTCTGGTGGTGTTCTCTCATCCTTTCTAATCTTTTGTTGCTTTTGATGTAAATATATATATATATATGCTTTTGATATATATATATATATAAAATTTCATCTTTTCTCCCCTCAGAGAGTCACCCTTAATGTTTCTTGCAGGGCTGGTTTAGTGGTCACAAACTCCTTTAAGTTTTGTTTGTCTGGGAAACTTTTTCTCTCTCCTATTTTGAATGACAGCCTTGCTGGATAAAGAATTCTTGGCTGCATATTTTTCTGATTTATCACACTGAATATATCCCGCCACTCCTTTCTGGCCTGCCAGGTTTCTGTGGATAGTTTTGCTGCAAATCTGATCTGTCTTCCCTTGTAGGTTAGGGACTTTTTTTCCCTTGCTGCTTTCATGATTCTCTCCTTGCCTGAGTATTTTGTGAATTTGACTATGATATGCCTTGCTGATGGTCAGTTTTTGTTGAATCTTATGGGAGTCCTCTGTGCCTCCTGGATTTTGATGTCTATGTCTTTCCCCAGGTTAGGTAAGTTTTCTGCTATGATTTGCTCACATAACCCTTCTACCCCTATTTCCCTCTCTTCCTCCTCTGGGACCCCTATGATTCTGATGTTGTTCCTTTTTAATGAGTCACTGATTTCTCTAATTCTTAAATCATGCTCTTTTGCCTTAATCTCCCTCTTTTTCTCTGCTTTGTTATTCTGTATAAGTTTGTCCTCTATATCGCTGATTCTCTGTTCTGCCTCATCCATCCTTGCCGCCGCTGCATCCATCCGTGATTGCAGCTCAGTTATAGCATTTTTAATTTCATTCTGGCTATTTTTTACTTCTTTTATCTCTGCAGAAAGGGATTCTAATCTATTTTTGACTCCAGCTATTATTCTTATTATCGTGATTCTAAATTCTGGTTCAGACATCTTGCTTGTGTCTGTGTTGGTTAAATCCCTGGCTGTCGTTTCTTCATGCTCTTTTTTTGGGGGTGAATTCCTTCGTTTTGTCATTTTGAAGGGAGAAAAGGAATTAATGAGGTAGAAAAATTGAAATTAAAAAAATTAAAATTAAAAAAATATTAAATTTAAAAATTAGGGGTGCCTGGGTGGCTCAGTCAGCTCAGGTCATGATCTTGCGGTCTGTGAGTTCAAGCCCCACGTCGGGCTCTGGGCTGACAGCTCAGAGCCTGGAGCCTGCTTCATATTCTGGGTCTCTCTCTCTCTCTCTCTCTGCCCTCTCCCGCTCATTCTGTCTCTCTCTGTCGCTCAAAAATAAATAAACACTAAAAAAAAAATTTAAAAAAATGAAATTAAATTAAAAATACACCCACACAAAAATTGAATAGGTGATGCTAGATCCCAGGTGTGTTTTGGTCTGGGTGTAGAAAGTGGTTTGACAGATTACAGAAAAAATCAAACAAATGAAAAAAAGGGGGAGGGCTAGAGAAAAAAAAGGAAATCGTTTGAGAATTTGAAAAATGAATACACTAAAGTAAACTAAAATACACAAAAGTAGAGAATATAGTAGAAAAAATTGTGGAAAAATATTTTTAATAAAAATTAAAAAGAAATATGAATTTTTTCATTTTCTGTATTTAAGAAAAAAGAAAAATGAAAAAGAGAAAAAAGGTAAAAAAAGAAAAATGGAAAAGACAAAAAAAAGAAATCATTTGAAAATTTGAAAAAGTGAATACACTGTAGTAGACTGAAATAAAATGATGGGAGTAAGATAGAATTTGAAAAAATTTTCTTAAAAGCAAAAAATATAGTAATAAAAATTAAATAAAAATATTTTTAAAGGAAATTGAAAGTAAAAATGAAGTTGTTCTCTTTCTGCATTCAAGAAAATGAAAAGAAATGAAAAAGAGAAAAAAAGGAAAAAAAAGGAAATTGTTTGAAAATTTGAAAAGGTGAGTACACTGAAGTAGACTAAAATAAAATGATGGAAGTAAAGTAGAATTTGAAAAAATTTACACAAAAGTAAAAAATATAATAATAAAAATTAAAGACAGATATTTTTTCAACGTTTATTTATTTTTGGGACAGAGAGAGACAGAGCATGAACGGGGGAGGGGCAGAGAGAGAGGGAGACACAGAATCGGAAACAGGCTCCAGGCTCTGAGCCATCAGCCCAGAGCCCGACGCGGGGCTCGAACTCCCGGACTGCGAGATCGTGACCTGGCTGAAGTCGGACGCTTAACCGACTGCGCCACCCAGGCGCCCCAAAGACAGATATTTTTAATAAAAATTGAAAATAAAAATGAGTTTTTTCTCTTTCTGTATTCAAGAAAATATAAGAATTGTAAAAGAGAAAAAGGAGGAAGAGAGGAAGAAAAATTGAAGAGATGAGCCTGCTAACAGATTGAAGTAGGACTAAATTGCTCCTTTTTCCCCTAGAGGTCAGTCCATGTGACTCTTTATAGTCCATAAATTAAGCCGGCGGTGAGGTTTGTGTTCTTGAAGAGTGAAGTTGGCCCAGTTGTGCGGGGCTCGGTGTAACAGCTCCGCTCTCCCCTAGATGGCGCTGCTAGCCTACTGGGGTGGATTGTTGCAGTGGTCGTTGGTGCGCATGCTTGGGAGTGGTGAAAAATGGCGTCACCCCGCCACCCACTGTATTCTCCCAGATCAGCAGTCGCGCACCGGTCCTCCGTCTTCAGCTCTCGTCCACTCCCCGCTTTTCCACTTTCTGTTAACAGGCCCCAGGCAGTACCTCTCTCCCAAGTTTTGTCTCAGATGCGGCTGTTTTCCCTGGTCCCTTACTTCTGAAGGACTGCAGCTTTGACGGGAGGGTCTCACGGAGCGATGGCCGAATGAACAATGGCCGAATGTCGGCTGCACCCAGGAACGCCCGCTGGACCCTGCTGTTGCTCATGCCCTGAGACTGCAGCCATGTGCCAGCCCGCCCCCCAAAAAAATCACGAGACAGTGTAGCCTCAGCGTTTCAGGGACCATGGAAAATCGCAACCCACATCTGGCACCAGGCTTCACCCTCAACAACCTTGCCCCAGCACCAGTGAATGTGGCTGCCTTCCAGGGTCTGCTGGGACCAGGTGGCTTCAACAGTCTCTACCAAATGTCCTTCCTGCAGTGGAACCACTTTTCCCTGTGTGGCCCAAGAACCTCCCGGATCCCAGTCTGTTCCTGGGGATTCACCTTTCCCACCAGAGCACAGCCAGGTATTGAGCTGCAGAGTTGCAGCCTTTGCGCTCCCCTTGTTTACAGTCTTAATGGAATTGAAACCCTCTCCTTTCTCCTTTCTCCCTTTTTAGTTTAGTCCCTGTGGCTGCTTCCAATTTTCCACTTTCTCTCCAGCTGCTTTTGGGGAGGGGTGCTTTTCCCATATGTTCTCCGCCTCCCCAGTCTCCGTCCTCTCTCCACTTGCAAAAGCGGTTCCCACCTTTCGGGGCTTCTTGCTCCCCAAGTTCAGTTCTTTGTGTCACCTGCTGAATTCTGTGGTTCGGGTTGTGCAGATTGTTGTGTTAATCTTCCAATCGGTTTTCTAGATGTGTAGGATGGGTTAGTGTTGGTCTGGCTGTATTTCATGGACGCGAGACACACAAAAAGCTTCCATGCTGTTTCGCCATCTTGGCTCCTCCTCTTAAATCGTTTTTGATCACTTCATTAGCTGTTGCTACTTCCTGGAGTTTCCTTTGAGGAGAGTTCTTCCGTTTCATCATTTTCGGTAGTCCCTGGGTTGGCGTGGAACGTCAGGGCACTTCCCCTGTGCTGTCTGGAGTAACTTGTGTTGGTGGGCGGGGCCGTGGTCAGACCCGATGTCTGTCCCCAGCCCACCGCTGGGGCCACAGTCAGACTGGTGTGTACCTTATCTTTCCCTCTCCCAGGGGCAGGACTCACTGTGGAGTGGTGTGGCCCCTGTTTGGGCTACTTGGACACTGCCAGGCTTGTGGTGCTGCTCCCATGGGATCTGGCGTATTAGCCGGGGTGGATCCGCAAGGTGCACAGGAATGGGAGGGGCAGGCTTAGCTCACTTTGCCGTCAGTGGTCCCCTGCGGGAGGTGCCATGCAGAACCGGGAGGCAGGCAGACCCCTCGGAAGGATGGATCCACAGAAGCACAGGGTTGGGTGTTTGCGCATTGCAAGCAAGTTCGGTGATGGGAACTGATTCCCTTTGGGATTTTGGCTGGGGGATGGGCGAGGGAGATGGTGCTGGCCAGTGCCTTTGTTCCCGCTGAGCTAAGCTCTGTCTTCCGGGGCTCCACACCTCTCCCTCCCGGTGTCCTCTCGCCCTCCCCACTCTCCGAGAGCAGAGCTGTTGAGTTTTAACATTCCAGATGTTAAGTCCCACTGGCTGTCAGAACTCACTCCGTCCGGCCCCTCCGCTTTTGCAAGCCAGACTCGGGGGGCTCTGCCTTGCAGGGCGGGCCGCCCTTCCACTGCCCCGGCTCCCTCCCGCCAGTCCGTGTAGCGCGCACCGCCTCTCCACCCTTCCTACCCTCTTCCGTGGGTCTCTCATCTATGCTTGGCTCCTGAGAGTCCGTTCTGCTAGTCTTCTGGCGGTTTTCTGGGTTATTTAGGCAGATGTGGGTGGAATCTAAGTGACGGGCAGGAGGAGGTGAGTCCAGTGCCTTCCTACGCCGCCATCTCCCCAAATTCCCGAGACATCTGCATTTTAACAATAAACCTAAATCTGAGTTTTACTATTATTTTGTAAATATTGTTGCTGAAGTATAACGTCCGTACAACAAAGTACCCAAGCGTTAAGTGTATAGCCTGAATTCTTACGAGGTAAAGTCACAACCCAGATCAAGGCTACTATGTTAGCAGCAACTTGTGCCATGTCTGGGTCACCCTGTTGTCAAAGGTAACTGCCCTTCTGATTTCTGTAACCACAGGTGAGTTTTGCCCATGTTCAATGGCTTTATAAGGTATATAATTTTTGGGAATCTGGTATCATTGTTCAACATTATGTCTGTTAGAGTTATGAATGTTATTGCTAGTTGTGTTATTCTTTTTCCTTCCTTTTCCTTTCATTTCATTCTATAGTACTCAATTTTGTGAAAAAAAAACCTCATGGTTTATTCACAGTATTCTTGATGAACATGTGGGTTGATTTTGGCTGCTATGAATATACCTCTATGAATATCCTTACAGATGTTCTTTTTTTTTCTTTGAATAAATTTATTTAGTTTTTTTTCCAATATATGAAATTTATTGTCAGATTGGTTTCCATACAACACCCAGTGCTCATCCCAACAGGTGCCCTCCTCAATACCCATCACCCACCCTCCCCTCCCTCCCACCCCCCATCAACCCTCAGTTCTCAGTTTTTAAGAGTCTCTTATGCTTTGGCTCTCTCCCACTCTAACTTCTTTTTTTTTTTTTTTTTCTTCCCCTCCCCCATGGGTTTCTGTTAGGTTTACAGATGTTCTTTCATATACATGTGTGCAATGGTTTTGGGGATACATCTAGGAGTGGAATTGCTGGGTCATAGAGTGTGTATATGTTCATTGGACTCATAATGGACAATTCCCTGTGTAGTTCTCTACCCAGTGACGTTCTCACCAGCAATATCAGTCCCAGAAACTCCCCACCTCACTAATTTGGGGGATTGTCAGATGTTACCAATTGGTTTGTTTTAATTTTCTCCACTCTGCTGGGTAGGTAATGGTGTCTCATCATAGCTTGAATTTGTATTTCCATGGCTACTAGATGTTGTTGAGCATCTTTAATAGTCTTATTGGCCATTTCTGTATTCTCTTTTCTGGAGTGTCTGTGCAGTAGACAATAGATTTCCGTGGATGGTCTGTGTACCCCCATATCACATATATTAAAAACATATATATACTATATATTAGATATATATAGTTAATTTTTTAAAGTTTTTTTAAACATTTTTATTTGGAGAGAGAGTGAGAGCAAGTGAGTGGGGGAGGAGCAGAGAGAGAGGAAGATAGAGAATACCAACCAGGTTTCACTGAGCACAGAGCCCGAGGTGGGGCTTGAAGTTAAGAATTGTGAGATCATGACCTGAACCGAAATCAAGACTTGGGTGCTTAACCAAGTGAGCCACCCAGGTACCCCTATACAGTTAATAATTTTAAAGCATAATTGGGATAATGTAGCACATGCTAGTGACATATTGAAAGTTGGCTCCAATTCTTGATCTCTCCATTTATTCAGAACATTTGCAGTATGATTTTCCAAATCTTTTATCAAGAGGCAGTATCAGTCTTTGCTGGCCTTGTGACAGGTTTTGGCCAATACAATGCAGTGGAAGTTCTGATGTGAGGCATTGAGAAGCCCATGTATTTCCATTCTCTCTCCACGCCTGCCTTCTCCATGATAATAAACCCAGGCTGGTCTGATGCAGAATGAGTGAGTGTAGGAACCTCAGCTGGTAGCCAGCATCCTAAGGTAGTCTTTGCCTTAATAAGGTAGTCCTGTCCTTAATGAGGTACTCCTTATTAAAGGAAAAATAACCAAATTTGGTAGATGAACATAGTATTATATTATAATTTGTATTCTTGATTACTAGTAAAGTTGTACATTAAAGATGTATTTAGGGGCGCCTGGGTGGTGCAGTCGGTTAAGCGTCCGACTTCAGCCAGGTCACGATCTCGCGGTCCGTGAGTTCGAGCCCCGCGTCGGGCTCTGGGCTGATGGCTCAGAGCCTGGAGCCTGTTTCCGATTCTGTGTCTCCCTCTCTCTCTGCCCCTCCCCCGTTCATGCTCTGTCTCTCTCTGTCCCAAAAAGAATAAATAAACGTTGAAAAAAAAATTAAAAAAAAAAAGATGTATTTAATAGTTCTTGTTCATATCCTTTGCATAGTTTGTCTTGAGGTTTTCATCTATTTGCAGAGCTTTTTATATAGGAAGGATTTTAACTCTGTGTTGCGTGCAGAAAATTTGTTTTTGAGTTTGTTGTTTTCCCCCAAAGTTTATTTATGGTATCTCTATATTAAAAAGTTTTAAAATTTTATTTAGTTACATTATTTTAGTTACATGTACTAATATTTTCCTTTATAAATTATTTCCTTTTGTGCAGTACTAAGAAAAATAGTCCCATTTCTAAGATTATATAGTTAAATACCTATTATCTATTAAAGAACACAAATATTCTAAGGACTAAATCTCTAATTGTGGAATATGGCTGTTTGGTAGGTGTTAAGTAAGATAATTGGGACAGGGAACCAATACTAATTAGGATGCTTTTATGTGCCAGTGACAGAAACTCTGCTTCAAATTAGTTAAAAATAAAGACAGATTTTGTTTCACATAATAAGTTCAGAAGTATGAGAGAGTCAAAAAATTGTTAAGTCAGCAACTCAATGGATTTGTTGGCACAGACCCAGTTTTTTTCCATCGTGCCACATTGCTATTTGTGGGACGCTGGCTTTGTCTTCATGTTTTTTTTTTCATGGCTGCAGTATGGCTGCCATTTAGGCAAAGGACAACAAATTTCCTTGTTTTTTCCAAGAGTATCTCTCCACATTGAATATAGGCCCCTCCCTTCAGTATAACTGGGCTGTCTAAGGTCAGGTGCTCACGCATGGACCTTGATTGGAGAATGCCAGTCAAGGTTTCTCTTATTTCTATCAGGACTCTCCTTTGGGAGCTAGAAATTGGACGATTAAATATATAACATAATTGAGGTTTGGATAGAAAGGAGGAAAGAGGGGAAGGGTATTGGACAGGTCACCAACAGCCGTCACTCTAGGCCCTTCTAGGCATACCTTAAATTGGATACCATTTCTCAACGTGTAGCCGAAAAAAATTTTGTAGCCATTTTCAATGTAGTCTAACATAATGATCAACTTTGGATTCAGCTCAACCTTGATTTGGATTGAGGCTCTGCTTTTTATCATCTGTAGCATCTGCTGTAGCTTATTCAACTTCTCTAAGCCTTTAGGTTCCCCATCTGTAAAATATGAATAACAGTTATCTTTTTTGGTGCATACTAAGTCCTTAATAAATGGTATTTGTCATTATGACCACTCATAAATCAGTTCATAATTCCAATTTCCTTTGCTCTTTTTTGTCTCAACAAGTCATTTGAGTCCATTCATGTTTAATGAGCTTTAGCTTACTTTGAGGCCAGTTTTATTTATTGATTTTTTTTAAAGGTTTTATTTTTAAGTACTCTCTGAACCCATTGTGGGGCTCAAACTCATATCCTGGAGATCAAGAGTTGCATGCTTTAGGGACTGAACCAGCCAGGCGCCCTGAGGCCAGTTTTAAACACTGATCTGGCTTTTTTTCTTTCTAATAACACTCCCATTTGCCCTTCCGCTAGCCTTCTCTTTCTCCCGTACGCTCATGAGTTTGGGCGTTTTCTGCACTTTATACACAAATGGCATTGATCCCACCCTTCCTACCCCCCCACCATTGAATTATGGCTGACTTAACATTTTGAGGGTTAGCATTTACAAAAAGATGATTCTGTCTGTGGTGACACTGCCAACTCCCCAACACGCATTAAATCATCCTTGGGTTTTATAATAAAAACCAACTGCCTTTTCCCATTTGAAACTAATGTAAGCAGAGTTCTTTAATTTATCTTCCCTCATGCTTATCAAGTGAAGCCAAGCTCCTCTCAGGCATCGCCTGTGTGTGTGTGTGTGTGTGTGTGCTGTCTTTCCCCTAACAGGATACAAGGCATTCTATCGTTCTGACCGTGAGGAATGGGTCTCAGAGGTAGGAAGACTGAGAAGCAGAAAGCCTCCTTGTGCTTTCAGTCTGGGCTGATGAACTGGGGCCTCCGTGCACACGGCAGAGCAATCAGCACTAACGCTTGGGTCAGGACCAAGTCGGTATTTCTGCAGCCGGCAGCCATGATGGCCTGGTCTTGAGCTAAGGCAGTGTTGCTTTCCCTTTTAGTGATAGGAGTGACTGCCTCCTCATTTATCCAAACACTGCATGAACGATGTGGACCTCCAGAACATGCCAAAACAGAGTTATGTGTCGTGATTGTTACTCATGGGTTACTTTTACCCAAAGACAATGTGACACCCCCAATATCTTCAGAAGCATTTGGATATTCTTGCCATCGTTGTGTTTATTTTTTCTCAAGGGAGCTTCCCCATTAGGCCATAAGATTGGAAGGTGCTACCAACTCATAATTAAGCATATAGGCTCAAATCAGCCTACCCATGTTACTAGTTGTATAACTTTTCGCAAGTTAATTAACCTCTCTGAGTTGTACTTTTCCCATATGTACAAAGAAGAGAACAATAGCTACTTGTGATATCATAGAAAACTACTTAGTCTTTGTCCTAGGTTGCTGGCATAGAGCTCCAAAAACCCTTGTAATTTGCTGAGTGATAAGAGTGTTCAAGTGCCTTTTATTCTAATGAAATGACTCTTCATGGGCCCTTAGATAGTTTCATGATGGGGGCCAGTCTCCAGAAAGACTAAGGCTTGAATAGAGGATTGGAAATATTACCCCACCTCTTGACTTCTAGAGCAGGGCAATGGGTGCTGGGAGAGGGGTTAGAGATTGAGTTGAGTCACCAATGGCCAATGATTTCATCATGTCTGTGTAATGGAACCTCCGTCTAAACAATGGGGTTCAGACTCTTCATCTGGCTGTTGATTTGTATCCTTTATAATAAACTGGTAATACTAAATAAAGTGTCTTCCTGAGTTCTGTGAGCTGTTCTAGCAAATTATTGAAACTGAAATGAGGAGGTGTGGGAGCCCTCAAATTTGCAGCTATGTTAGACAGAGAGTGGGTACCCTGGGCACCCAGTACTCACAACCTGCAGTCTTGTGGGACAGAGCCCACAAACCTGTGGGGTCTGATGTTAACTCCCAGTAGTTAGTGTCAGAATTGAACTGAATTGTGAAACACCCAGTTGATGCTGGAGTGTTGGAGAGCTGGTAGATGGTGTGGAAAAAGCCCACACATTTGATGTCAGAAGTGTTGTGAGTAAAAGCAGCTCCTACCATTGCAGAGGTAATACCGAAAAGTGTCAAGCCTGGGGCCTGACTCACAGTAAACTCCTAACAAGTGTTAGTGTTGATAAGGGTTAGTATTATTATTACTTTTTTAGCCACAATGAGAACAATTCATGAACGGATTATACCTGCTTGTTCACTTGGGAATTACTCTCTTATTTCATCTTTCCCAATTGTCTAGTTGACTTTTTTTCAAACATTCAGCATATCATCCGTTTCTTGACTCTATGTTTTGAAGACTAGTCACCACTACTCATTTCTTTGTGGGATGGCATTGACACTTGTTTGTTTGTTTTTTTTTTTAAAGCAATTTCTACATCCAGTGTCAGGCTTGAGCCCATGACCCCAAAATCAAGAGTCACATATTCCACCGACTGAGCCAGCCAGGCACACTGGCATTGATATTTCCAAATGAGTATGGAGAAATACATCTTTGTAGGTTAATAGAGAAAAGCAGCATTTTGAATTAGCTAAAAGCCTTTTTGTTTGTTTGTAATGTCTATTTTCCTCTCTGAGTTTGTCTTCTAGAGAAAGAGCTCAGGTTTGATGCTCTCTTCTCCTGCGGCTGGCACGTGGTTTTCTGTGTTGGACACTCCCTGCACCGGGAAGGGCTGAGAGGCAAGCCTGGGCAGGGGTAAGAGGGTAGCACTTAGTCTTTTCTGGGTCTCGCTGGACCATAGGGACAAAGTGTGTATGGGCAGAGGCTGGCTGGCGTCATCACGTGGTGTTGAAGATCCAGGCGCGGCCTGCCTGAACACCTTAAGACAATGAAACTGCATTCGGCATGTGGCCTGCATAATTGATCTCATCCTGTGTGCTCTGGGATGAAATTAAGTGGTGGCTTGTTTGTGTCTCTGAAACTTCCAGAGAGCCTTCAATTTGGCTGGCTTGTGTTCTGCTTGCACAGTAGCTTTGCAGAACGCACATTTCTGGGAAGGCTGGACAGAGGTGGAGGACCTGTGGGGTGGAGTCTTCAGCCTGGTGTTGGTGGGAGCCTTCATCCAGAATGGGGTCCAGTCCTCTGTTTCTCTGTGTGGTCAGGAGGATGTAACTCCGCAGCCCTGCTGAGAAGGGAGCTCCACACAGTTGTGGAGATGTGCCTGGTGGGAGGTGGGGAGGTGGGGAAGGTTTTCCTGCTACATGTCACTCAGAGGCTATGGCTGAGGTCTCTCCTGTCATGGACAGGATCTCCTTCCTTCTGTACTCTGTCCCCAAGGCCAGCAAGAGGCACTGACTTGCCTCGGTCCTGCAAGGCCAGGACTTGGAGGAGAGCTCATGGATGGCTTGTGCTTGGGGAGCATCTTGAAGTGCCGGGGCTGAGGGCTATGGACGTCTAGAGCAGGGCTCTCCAGCCACCACGTACTTGTGCACCACGTGGAGTTCTTGTTAGAATATGGCTTCTGCCCCAGTAAGTCTGGGAGAAAGTCCGAGATGCTGTGTTTGTCACCAGTTCCCTTGTGTTGCTGCTGGTGGTTCTGGGACTACACTGATAGGTAAGGGTCCAGAGCAGAGGGTCTCAGGCAGGGGTGGGGGCACCCAGCAGCAGCGGCACCCACGAACCCACTACAAGTGCAAATGCATGCATTTGACCCCAGTTGCACTGAAACAGGGATTCTAGATGTGGGCCCACAATCTGCATTTTAAGAAGCCCAGCAGGTGATTCTGATGTTTGCTCAACTTTGAGAACCGCTGGTCTGGGGTACGGGCCCACTTTACCATTCTGATATTACCAATGCATGTTTTCTCAGAACAACAGAGGGGAAGCTTTTAGAATATTCATGTGTCTTTGCAATAGCCAGGTTGGAATAGAAAGTCTCTTGAACAGATCACATTTAACCATGCCCATGTTACTGCCTGCATATGGCTCTTGCCATGTGGTTAGTAGCCGTGAATAAAGAGGGGGAAAAAAGAAATACCTGTAGTTACAAAAGAAGTCCTCGTTCACTTTTGAAAACTCACAGAATACTGAACACTATAACCGCGGAAGTGAAGTTTCTTATCTTTTGTCTCTCATTTCCTGTGGGAAGTAACCATGGCTGGCAATTTGCCATGTAATATAAACCCCTGCTTTTTTTTTACACAACTAAAGACCTGCACACAAATACATTATGGAGGGTCCTTTTTTTTTTTTTTTAGGGTGGGAGAATGTTCTTTTCATTTTTTTCCTCTAAATATAATTGTTAAGTTAGCTAACATACAGTGTATACAGTGTGCTCTTGGTTTCAGTAGATTCCCATGATTCATCGCTTACATGCAACATCCAGTGCTCATCCCAGCAAGTGCCCTCTTCAATGCCCATCACCCATTTCCTCTTCTCTCCCATCCCCACATCCACCCTGAGTTTGTTCTCTGTATTTAAGAGTCTGTTATGGTTTGCCTCCCTGTCTGTTTGAAACTATTTTTTCCCTTTTCCTTCCCCCATGGTCTTCTGTTAAGTTTCTCAAATTCCACATATGAGTGAAAACATATGATATCTGTTTTTCTCTGACTGACTTATTTCACTTAGCATAATACCCTCCAGTTCCATCCACATCGTTGCAAATGGCAAGATTTCATTCTTTCTCATTGCCGAGTAGTTTTCCATTGCATATATAAACCACATCTTCTTTAGCCATTCCTTACTTGGGCTCTTTGCATAAGGTGGCTATTGTTGGTAGCACTGCTATAAATATTGGGGTACGTGTGCCTGGAGGGTCCTTTTTTAAATACAAAAATTAGCGTGTCCTACACACTGTTCTCCAATTTGTTTATTGCAGCTCACCTTCTTCCACAGGTGTGTGGAATTTTCTGAAAATCTTGGGCCAGAAGGGAGCCATTTCTGTGACCCCATGTTGATGTGGAGGTAGCCTGCCAGGGCTCTGCCCCACAGAGGGCTCCGGATGGGGAGCAGGGCGTGAAGGTTCCTCTGCTTTGGGAGGGCTGCATTCTTTCTGAGGTGTCTCTTGCCTCTGCACGTTGCCCCAGAGAGGGGTGTTTGGAACGTGCATGCTTCACTATCTGCTTCTCCTCCCTCTGTCCTTCTTCCCATACCCATCTGTTGGGAAGGACAAACCTATCTCTTCTTCTTCCTGTTTAATAAGATCCATTCTGGACTCCTATCTCAAGTGCGTTCTGCACTGTGAAAGAAACCTGATCTGAATTGGCTAGCTGGGGTCCTAATAAAGAAGCAATGACTGTTCTGCTTGGTAGCAATCCCTCTGGTTAGTTTGAACATAAACAGATGGCATACATTGTGCTGGACAGGCTAGAGGAAGAGGCTCTAGGCTGAGCTGCAAGAAGTGACTCCCAGAACAACCCTGCAGAATTAGCCCAAGGGTGCTGCTGCTTCAGCTGGGATATTCAGGAAACCTCTGCCTCAGGTGCAGGACCACTTGGCCTCAGCTAGCACCACTCCAGCAAAAACGTGTCCCTGTGTTCTGCCACCGAGGATTTGTGTGTCTCCTGTGGTGTGTCTGTTTGATGGAACCCTGGTAACGGGGTGGGGGGGGGTGCGGTGCTGAGATCTAAGGAGATCAGGAGAATGAGTCTTGCTTTCCAACCTGTATGTTCAGCAAGGCAACTGGGGGGTAGAATGGTAATGCCTGAGACGATCTTCAGTATCTACGACACAACAGCTGATGACTAGGTAAAAAAAAGGATGAAATTCTGTTGGCTTAATACTCCCCTGTTACTGTTATCATTGGAATTCCACAGCTACCGTGTTTAAACTTTTCTAAAACTCTTTCAATCTCTGATACTTAAGGGATGTGTCCTTTCATTGTCCTCCACAGATGCTCATTGCTGACATCTGCAGGCCAGAGCTAGGTGCTAAGGGAAAACTCAAAATGAAAACAGCGATGCCTGGGCCCCAGGGGATGTGCAGTCAAGTGGGACTCAGAGGGGCTACCTGCTAATAGTAACAGTCACTAGTGAGCAATCACAATGTACAATTGAGTGGCTGTTGTGTACACATCATCTCATTGATGCCTCAGCATAGTCCTGCCAGATAAAGATTATTTGTCCCTTTGGATAGATGAGCATTGTGAATTTCAAAGGGGTTGGGTAATTGATCCAGGTGACAGCTGACATGTGGGAGGACTGGAATTTGAACCCAGAACTGGTTTCAGTCAAAGTTGATGCACTTTTCACTGCATCCCACAGCTTCCTGTACTTGCCTACTACTTGGAACACAAGGACACATTCAGTCTAATTGCATTTTTACAGATTTGAACCAGGGTTAGCAAAGTATGGCCCATGGGTCAAATGCAATCTGTTAAACTTTTTTTTTTTTTTTTGTAAATAGAATTTTTTGGAGCACAACTATGCCTATGTGTTTATTGTATAAGGCTGCTTTTATGTTACAATGGCAGAGATGGGTAGTTAAGACAGAGTCCGAATAGCCTGAAAAGCATGAAATATTTACTGTCTGGCCTTTTATAGAGTTTGCCCTGATTTAAACAATTCCAAGAAGACTCCTGTTTATCCTTCATCTTTATCTTTTTTAAACTGTATTTATTTATTTTTGGAGACAGAGAGCGAGCGAGCAAGTGGGGGAGAGACAGAAAGGGGGACAGAGGATCTGAAGCAGGGTCCATGCTGTCAGCACAGAGCCCGATGTGGGGCTTGAACCCACACACCATGAGATCATGCTTAACCAACTGAGCCACCCAGGCGCCCCTCTCCTTATCTTTAAAATAAGGGCACAGCAGACTCCTCATTTGCGGACTTAACATTTGTTTGTGTCTATTTGTGAGCTCGCCCAGGCATGCCTTATGTGAGACTGGGAAGTTTATTAGTGATAACTAAGTGTTCAAGCCCCAGTTCTGCCCCTAACTTGCTCTATGGCCTATGAGAAACTACTTTATCTGCCTAAATCTGTTTGTTCTCGTTTATCCATTCACTGGTTCACAAATATTTATTGAGTACCTACTATGTGCCACTGACCTATGTGTTGAAGACCTAGCAGAAGGAAACAAAGCTCTGCCTTGCTGGAGTTGGCATTCCACCAGGTGGAGGCAGACACTAAGGAAAGAAGGAAAGTTTATAGCATGAAGATGACAATGAGTATCATGAAGGAAAACAGCAAGTGAGGGGGACAGGACGGGGAGAGAGGGTATAGAAGGGCCGCAGTTTTAAATTGGGTGGTCAGGGAAGCCCTCGATGAGAAGGTGATCTGAGGAGCAAGGAAAGGAAGTGACCAATGAGGAAACATTCCCGGCTGAGGTGAGAGAAAGAGCAAGAGCCCAAGGTAGAAGTGGGTCTGGTATATTGGAGAGGTAGCAAGGAGGTCAGAGCGAGTGGAGCAGAATAGACAAATGGGTGCACCATGGAAGGAGGTCCAAGACGTGTGGGCCACCCTCACCTCTCACGTCTTTGAAGTTACTCTGAGGGCTTTGGCTTTTACTTTTAATGTGACAGGAATCCAGGGATGCCTGGGCGACTAGTCAGTTGAGCGTCCAACTGCAGCTCAGGCCATGATCTCAGGGTTTTTGAGTTTGAGCCCTGCATCTGTGCTGACAGCTCAGAGCCTGGAGCCTGCTTCGGATTCTGTCTCTGTCTCTCTTTGCTCCTCCCCAGCTCACGCTCTGTCTCTCTCTCAAAAATAAATAAAACATTAATGTGACAGGATGCCAGTGGAGAGCTTTTGAGGAGAGAAGGCCATAACCTGTTGTGTGCCTTAAATGGTCTGCTTGGTATCACTGTGCTGAGAAGACATTGGAGGCAAGAAGGTCACCAAGAGCAAAACAGTGGGACCACTTGAGTGAGAGAAGATAGGGGTGCCCATCACAGCAGTCGTGGTGAGGTGGTGAGATTTGGGTGGATTCTGGAAATATTTTAAGGTAGATCCACCAGGATTTCTTAACAGACTGGATGTGGGGTTTGAGAAAGATTCAAGTTTTTGGTCCACACACCAGGAAGCGTGGGGCTGCCAAGTTTGAGATGGCCATTAGATAAGTGGGGATATTGAAGAGGCAGTTGGATACATGAATGAAATACTTGAAATCTATGTTGTGGAGGAGATGCTGTTAATGGAAATGATGAGGTCCAGGGTGTGACCACAGGAGTGAGTGGCTTAGGTCAGGTGGAGGACAAGAGCTTTAGGATATGAAAAGGCAGCATATTGGCAAGACTGTCCATGAGGATATTGAAAGCACTGTTGGAGAAATTAACAGTGAGCCAAGAGCGAAAATCGTACAGGAATGAGAGGTGATGTTGGGGCTCAATAGATGACTATAACCAAGAGGGATAGTGGGTGGGAATGGTGTGATGCCATAAAATCAAAGCCAGGGGTGGAGGTGTCGAAAGAAGAAAGGTCTAGAAGTGGCAGTGAGGAGCGGATGACAGTTACTGCATCTCCACTCCAGTGTTTTTTTTTTTTTTTAATTTTTTTTTTCAACGTTTATTTATTTTTGGGACAGAGAGAGACAGAGCATGAACGGGGGAGGGGCAGAGAGAGAGGGAGACACGGAATCGGAAACAGGCTCCAGGCTCTGAGCCATCAGCCCAGAGCCTGATGCAGGGCTCGAACTCACGGACCGCGAGATCGTGACCTGGCTGAAGTCGGACGCTTAACCGACTGCGCCACCCAGGCGCCCCTCCACTCCAGTGTTTTAAGGGGTGTGAGGGAGAAAACAGCCACCACTTGAAAGGGCTGCAGGAGAAACAATATTCTCAGGTTTTAGTCAGAGCAAGAGATGAAGGAAATGGCCCCAGAGGAAGCTGAGAACAGTAGAGATTTCCCTGAGGACTCTAATGCGACCCAGCAGGTGCAGTAGAGATTTTGGAGGCTTGGGCTCAGTGATGGTAGGAGAGAGGATCCAAAAGGTGAATTCCAGATGCTCCGGGGCCCTGGCCTTCCTGCCATGTGCAGTGGCTGCTGCAGCAGGAGAAAGAACCTGTGGTCACAGGCAAAGGGTGGTGGCCAGGTGTGAGTAGCTGGGGGAAATGGCGGGGTGGGGGGGCGTGCCTGCTGCTGGAGCCTGCCGAGTCCTGGGACTCCCTCTTGGCTCCTGCTAACCAAGGTGCCACGGCTGAGGGAATAGGTCTTTCTTGGGGTATAGAGTGCTTTCCTGTCTCCCACCATCGGAGGCAGGGAGGTCACAGCCAGAAACAGAAGAAATTCAGTCTAGTTTAGGAAAAAGGGAGTTTGCTGGCAGATTGCTTGTGAGCTCCAAGGTGGCCTGGACCTCTGCAGCGGGAGCTCACGGCTCCTCTTTTGGGTCTGCCGCTAAGACTCTGCAACCAAATTTGAGTCTCCCTTGCTCTCAGGTCAAATTTGGGATTTTGACGGTTTAACTGACCGAATCAGGGGGTATAAGTGTGTTTCCAGGGGAGCCACTTCACTGGACTGTGGGGCAAAGATGGGGGCATTCAAAGAGATGAGAAAATGAGTATGATCAGTAGAGACTCTTGCTGAAGTGTCTCATTCATTAAACTTAAAATTCTCATCTATCAAGTGTGGGATGCTGATAGTATTTGTCTCATTCAATTGATGTGAAGATTAAATGAGCTGATGTATAGACAACATTCAGCACAGTGCCCAGTACCCAGTTGGCACTCCACACATGGTTGCTGTCATTTCTAGCATCATGGCGTCTAATGATTTGTCATTGTACTGAGGGACCAATTTGACTTGTTCCTACTGTAAATGAATCATTCAGGTGTAGAAATCTGGGGAGAAGGCATGTGTGTGCTGGGCAGGATGGTCACCCTGGGGTCTGGCTAGGTCCCCAGCAGGACTCCCAGCAATGGACATTGACATTTCAATGTGGCTTTGTTGTGCTTTACGTGAGTCTGAAAGAGCATTGTGTTTCTCATTGTATTTTATTGCTTTTTATTGAGGAATCATATCCTATAGAGGCTTGCTTGAATGTGGGGACCCCTGATGTTCTGGGGACTCATTCCCAGCTAATGCCAAGGGTCTCTGTGGGTCTCCTCTTGGTGCCGACTGCTACTGGCTGCCATGGCAGCCCCTTCATCTCCCTGACCTTCACAGCTGACCTCCACTAGCTTGCTTTTGTTTGGTTTCTCACTCAGTTTCTATTAGGACAGATCTTGAATGTGAGCAGCCATGCATTCACCCTTTGGGTAAGAATTTTAGTTCTTTTATTTAGTTATTTAGGATTTATTGGCTTATATATCTATCTGAGCACTTTTGGATGAATGTGGGCACAATGCATAGGTGTGCCCTCTATTGTGTGCTTTAAAGAGATCATAAATGTATTGATGGAAGCTGTGTGATAAGAAAAATGTGGTGTGTGCTGGAATAATTTTGGTTCCTACTGAGAAATCCCGAGGATGCTTAAGTGCACTGAGTCTGTAATGTATTATTGGAAAGGAGACTATTATAATTCAGATCACAGTGATTTGCAGCTACTGCAAGGTCACTGAGACCCATTCTGTGATCTCCTCTCAGATGTCTCAGGTAGCAGAGAATGCTAAGCTGTGGATATCAAATACTGATTTTTCTGATTTCTTGCTTTATTGCTGTGGATTTTGCTGTAAAACATGGGCACAATTTTGGGGAAATAAACTGCTGTGGAATTGAGGAGAAAAAGTCCCAAGGCATTTTTGACATGAGTCATAAATAATGCACAGTTGTAACTCGGGGAATATATGATAATAAAAATTCTCTGGGTATATTACTGATGACATTATTTGATCAGTTTCTTCCAATGTATCCTATCAGATGTCTGAAAAAAGTAGATAAGTGACCATAGACAGGTGTTTTAAAATAGATGATTTAAAAAACATTGTAGTTTTTATGCCTACCCTCTAGTGACACACAAACTTTCTGAAGCCAAGTGACTTTTCCTCATTATTATGAATGACAAATGATGAGCTTCACATAAAATTTCTTATCAGGACTCGTATTCGATTACAGCTGTTTTTGAATGGGGCATGAAATATACTGGTCGGTCCTCTTTAGAATATCATAGTATTTTGTCACTTTACTGTCTCCTGTTTTGAAGGATTTCACGACAAAGCACATACTTTATTACTTTACGTGGATTTTAAAGATACATGGTGAAACCCTGCATTATTATTATAAAAGGAAGTCAGTTGATTCAATTTGATTCTTGGAACAGGAAAATTTTTAAAGTTATCTTAAGTTATCAACTAAGTTGCGAAGAACCATCTTCAAAAAAAAAATTTTTTTTTGTTTATTTATTTTTGGCAGAGAGAGAGAGCGCGAGCAAGCATGAGCGGGGGAGGGGCAGAGAGAGAGCGAGACACAGAATCTGAAGCAGGCTCCAGGCTCCGAGTTGTCAGCACAGAGCCTGACGCAGGGCTCGAACTCACGGACTATGAGATCATGACCTGAGCCGAAGCCGGACGCTCAACCGACTGAGCCACCCGGGCGCCCCAACAAAGAACAATCTTTTTATTGATAGAGCAATCCATTAGGGTAAACATGATATACACACTGAATTTTATATAGGGGAAAAGATTTTGATTGTCACAGACCATAAAATGTGGTGCCCAGAGTCACCAATTAGCTTAATGCTACACTGAAAAATAAATTGTGAACCTGCTTTATTCCCTCTTCCATGGCTCTGTGTTAGATTCCGTTTCTCACCCATGTTGGGTCATGGTGATTTGAACAGCTCTTGGGCCACAGTGGGGTGACTTACCAAGCAGTTCTCCCCCAAGGCATCAAGAGAGAATGGAGAGTGTTTATAAATGTGTATTTGGGGCAAGATCCAGCCCTGGAATCAGGATGCCCCTTCACAAGTGAGCCAGGCCAATTTTGCTATTACTTATCAAAGCTGCTGCCAGTGGGCAGACCGAGATTACAATAACCCTGGGCATTGAGCAACCATTTGGCCCCAAGCAGAGATCCCAGTACCCCCCCAAGAAGAGAATGTGGACTAACTTGACATCTAACTCTGAGCTCCTGCCCCAAGAAGACAGTTGCTGTTTGTGTGAGGCTAGGTATCCCTTTCCCAAAGCAAGGTATTTTAATCCCCATGGATTAGTTGGTATCTACATGGAGAGCTTCAAGGCAATTGCTTTCATTTTTTCCAGTTGACTCTTTCATCTCTATGCCTTTACACAGGCTCTTCCATCTGCCTGGAACACCCGTCTCACCAGCCCTTCTCCTGGCTAATTTCTATTTGTCATTCAGAGCTTGGGTTAGAGGCCTCTTCCCTAGGATCCCCGACCTGGCTTAGATGCATGGCTAGCCCTCTGTACTTCTGCTAGTGAAGCCCTTCCCACTCCACATTGGAATTTTGGTTTGAATCACTATGTCCAACGCTAGGCTATACATTTTTTCTTGGTTCTTTAAAAAATTGTTTCTGTTTTCTATTTAAATCTTTAATTTATGTTGATTTCCTCTGGTGTAAAGTATGAAGTAGAGATCTAGCTTAAGGAAGAATCCTTCCCTTAATCCTTTCCTTACCTACATCAAGAGGATCACTACATACTCATTCAGTACTTATTGAGGGACCACAGTGTATCAGCCACAGTAGTTGATGCTGGGGAGAAGTGCATGATATGGCTCCTGACCTCAAGAAGCTCACATTCAGTGGGAAAAGACCTAATTGCAAGCAATCATTAGACCACATGAAAGTGCCATTTTTGTAGGTCAAGAATGATCAAATATTGAGTTTTTCATATAGTTGAAGCCAATACAAAATAAACACACTGTCTTACCTTGACTTTCTCTGAACATGGAGCCCCAAGATAGATACGTGCAGTTTATTTGGAAATGATTCAAGGGGGCATACTGGGGGGGGGGGGGACCAGGGGAGTGAAATGGGAAAGGAGAGAAAGCCGGTACACAAGGATGCTTTTGGAGTTGGCCACTGCTGCAGCTGCTGGTGCTCAGTCCACTGGAACTTCTTTTTTTTTTTTTTTTTTAAGTTTTTTTTTTTTAATGTTTATTCATTTTTGAGAGAGAGAGAGAAAGAGCCAGAGCATGAGTGGGGGAGGGGCAGAGAGAGAGAGGGAGACACAGAATCTGAAGCAGGCTCCAGGCTCTGAGCCATCAGCACAGAGCCTAACGTGGGGCTCAAACCCACAAACTGAGATCGTGACCTGAGCTGAAGTCAGATGCCCAACCGACTGAGCCACCCAGGCACCCTAGTCCACTGGAACTTCTAAGGACTTGATGAAATGTGAGTCCGAATGGCCTGCACAGGTGATGAGAAGGGAGTATCCACGAGAAGGGAGTAACCCTGAAGTGTTTGCCTCCCTGAGTTTCTTCCATTTGGCCCATGTGTATATCTAGTGGGTTTCTGTGGGTGTTCCATTCTTGGCTTCAGAGAAGGCCCGGGCCAGGCAGTGAGAAGCCAGGCAGTTTGTTGTTTCTACTACAAACAACAGTAGTGGTATATCTAAAGAGGAGTGGTGAATTCTGTGGAGGTTTGGCTGGGAGGGAGAAGGGCATAGCGACTAGAGAAACAGAAGAGGGGAAGGTTGAGCTGAGCCCCCAGGACTCCTGGGTGCCCCCCCCAGGTTGAAGGGGGCTGGTATTGGGCATTCCAGGTAGAGGGAGCCATGTGGGCATAAGCTCAGAGGCACAAAACATGCTACATTTGGAGAATGTGAAGCAGATATGGCTGGATTATAAAGCTTGGGGGTGTCAGGGGGGATGTGGCTGGAGAGACAGGCAGGGGTTAGATCAAGAAGCTGACTGGGAATTGTATTCCTTTTCTTGGGTGACCATAACAAAATGGTAGAAACAGGAGAACTTGAACAAGAGAAACATATTTTCTCTGGGTTCTGGAGGCCACAAGTTCAAGATCGAGGTGTTGACAGGCTCGGTTCCTTCTGAGGCATGTGAGGGAGCATCTGCTCTGGGCCTCTCCCCTACCTTCCAGTGATTTGCTGTCAGTCTCTGGCATTCTTCGGTCATAGAACCATCACCCCATCTTTGCCTCTGTCTTCACATGCCTATCTTCAAATGTCCTTTTTTTTTTTTTTTTAATTTTTTCTTTTCAACGTTTATTTATTTTTGGGACAGAGAGAGACAGAGCATGAACGGGGGAGGGGCAGAGAGAGAGGGAGACACAGAATCGGAAATAGGCTCCAGGCTCTGAGCCATCAGCCCAGAGCCTGACGCGGGGCTCGAACTCACGGACCGCGAGATCGTGACCTGGCTGAAGTCAGACGCTTAACCGACTGCGCCACCCAGGCGCCCCTCAAATGTCCTTTTTTTAATAAAGATACCGGTCATACTGAATTAGCACCTACCTTAATTATTTCACTAAAAAAAATGTTCTTTTTTAATGTTTTTATTTATTGTGAGAGAGAGTGTGACACAGCGTGAGTGGGGAGAAGCAGACAGAGAGGGAGATGCAGAATCTGAAACAGGCTCCAGGTTCTAAGCTGTCAGCACAGAGCCGGACGCAGGGCTAGAACTCAAAAACTGTGAGATCATGCCCTGAGCCAAAGTCAAATGCTGAACTGGTTTAGTCCCCCAGGTGCCCCTAGTGATCTCATTTTAACTTGATTATCTCTCTAAAGATCCTATCTCAAAAATGAGGTTATGTTTTGAGGTACTGTTAACATTTCAACATATGAATTTGGGAGAGGGGCAGAAATCAATCCATAATAGGAGGGAAATAAAAAAATGTGTTGGGAATCAGAAGTTGAACTGAGTAGCCTCTCCTGAGCTCTGCTAAGATATTGCATCCCAACTCCCCATACTTTGCTCTGGGCCCCAGGGGCTAAGTGCCACTTCCTATGCTTGGACTGTTTGCCTCCCCAAACTGCTGAGTTCAGCATCGGACAGCATTTACATGGGGCTGGATATTTGAACAAAGGGCTTACAAAATGCCTTTAAACATCTTAATTTGCAACATCTTTCCCAGGCTAGATCACTTTGGTTCAAATTTCATCCCTTGAAATTGTCATAACCCTTTTATTAGAATTTGTGTGTATGTCTGTGTTGTTAAAGAAGGCTGGTGTTAGTGTGGGCCCAGGTGGCTTAGCTAAGTATCAGACTCTTGGTTTTGACTCAGGTCACGATCTCAGTGATTTATGAGATTGAGCCCTGTGTCGGGCTCCGTGCTGACAATGCGGAGCCCTTTTGGGATTCTCTGTCTCCCTCTCTCTCTGCCTCTTCACCACTTGTGCTGTCTCTGTCTCTTTCAAAATAAATAAATAAACTTAAGAGAGAGCAAAAAAGAAGGCTGGTGTTAATGAACTTGGACTTGATTGGGTAGGAACTGAGGAGATATCGAAGAGTTTTCAGGCAAGAATGGCATGACAAAATTAGTGTTTTTAAAGGATCATCCTGGAAAAAAAAAATAAAAGATCATTCTAAAAGCAGGATGAAGAAGGAATTTGAAGAAATCAAAACTAGAGGCAGGGCCCAGGATTATGACTCAGACTATCATTCAGGTGAGGAACAATCAGCGTGTAAATAAACTAAGTCATGGGTGCATGGTAGGTGCCCCCCGGAATTTTCAAAATACCCGTGTTCAAACCCCACCTCAGACCAACTAAACCACAGTCTTTGGAAGTAGGACCCAGACACTGGCCCAGTTTTATAAATGCTCTCTAGGTGATTCCAGTGTGATGTCAAGGCTGTCTGTGAACCAGTGCCCTTAGGCAAGGCAATGGCGAAGGTTAATAGCAGATGGAGTTAAGAGATCCTAAGGAAGTATGGGGCGCCTGGGTGGCGCAGTCGGTTAAGCGTCCGACTTCAGCCAGGTCACGATCTCGCGGTCCGTGAGTTCGAGCCCCGCGTCGGGCTCTGGGCTGATGGCTCAGAGCCTGGAGCCTGTTTCCGATTCTGTGTCTCCCTCTCTCTCTGCCCCTCCCCCGTTCATGCTCTGTCTCTCTCTGTCCCAAAAATAAAAATAAACGTTGAAAAAAAAAAAAAATTAAAAAAAAAAAAAAAAAAGAGATCCTAAGGAAGTAGAACCACAGGTTTTGGCAACCAGTTCAGTGAAAGACTGATGGGCAGGACAAATGTGGAGGGTGAGTCTGATGTTCTTGCTTAATTGAGCGCTACTATAGCTACCAGATATACATTATAAATTTCTAAAGAATTAGAATATTCTTTTTAAGCTTATTTATTTATTTTGAGAGAGAGAGTGAGCAGAAAGAGGGGCAGAGAGAGGGAAAGAGAGGATCCCAAGCAGGCTCTGCACTGTCAGCATGAGCCCAACGCGGGACTTGATTGCACAAACTGTGAGATCCTGACCTGAGCCGATATCAAGAGTTGGACGGTTAACCAACTAAAACCACCCCCAGCGCCCCAAGAATTAGAATGTTTTGAGGTACACTAACACCAAAATTGTATTAAATGTGATTATGGGATGCCTGGGTGGCTCAGTCGGTTGAGTGTTCCACTTTGGCTTAGGTCATGATCTCATGTTTCGTGAGTTTGAGCCCTGTGTTGGGCTTTGTGCTGACATCTTGGAGCCTGGAGCCTGCTTCAGATTCTGTGTCTCCCTCTCTCTCTGCCCCTCCCCCTTTCACACTCTGTCTCTGTGTCTCTTGCCCAAGATTGAATAAACATTAAAAACAAAACATTGAAAAACCCCACAAAACAAACAAAAACAAAAGACAAATGTGATTTAATTTTTGATTCAGAAGGCATTTGGGATTTTCCATAATATGTATGGGATTGTTATGTGTGTAACTGAGTTTCTCTTCAACACTACACTAGATGTCCATGTAGAAGAAGGATTGGAGCACAGACTACTGCCATCACCATTTTCCTGTGGTGCCTTTCACTTGCCTTACTGTCCCGCTCAGAAACCTTTAGTGACCCACCAGTGTTTACATAATAAATTCCACATTCCTTCCCTGGAATTCAAAACCCAGTGCTTCCACCCATCCCTTAAGTAAACCCATTGCTCAAACTGTTTTCTGTAGGTTTTAGAATATTTTACTATAAATTAGTACCAGTATTGGGTGTGTGATATGCAACAGGCACTGTTTGAGGCATTTAAATCTATATTCTTCCTAGTTCTTCTAACAACACTGTATGGTTGGTTGGCATTATCAACTCTCTTACATGTGAGGAAACTTAGGCTCAGCAATGTTATGCAGCACCCCCTAAGTTCAGCCGGTTAGTAAATAGCAGAACTGGATTTGAACCCATGACTGTAGCTCATATTATTACTGCCCCACCACACCGTCCTCTTCACTGTGAGTGTTCCAGCCTCTGCCATTTTGCACATGCTGTTATTTCTTTGTGATGTGGCCTTCCTCCAGGTGTGTGCTGGCACGTGTTTCACACCTGGCTTTCTCACTGAACTTCTGCCACGAGTATTGGTTGACATTTTTATTTACATCAATAAGGGTTTCAGAACTTCACTGTTCATCAATGGCATGAGGGACTTTGCTGAATTACATAACCATTCCCAAGTGCTGGAATATTTCTTCAATTTTTTGGTGCCATTCACAATGTGACAACTACCAACATGATTTTTTAAAAAAGATTTTATTTTTAATGAATCTCTACAACCAATGCAGAGCTCAAACTCACAACCCCAAGATCAAGAGTTGCTCATTCTTCCAAGCGAGCCAGCTAGGCACCCCCCAATGTGAAATATATATATAAACTTAAAAAAATGTTTATTGATTTGTGAGAGAGAGAGAGACAGAGAGTGTGAGCGAGGAGACAGAGCATCTGACACAGGCCCCAGGCTCTGAGCTGTCAACACAGAGCCCAAAATGGGGCTTGAACCCATGAACTGTGAGATCATGACCTGAACCCAAGTTGGACGCTTAACCAGCTGAACCACCCAGGCGTCCCTAAAAAATTTTTTTTCTTAAAGTTTATTTATTTATTTTGAGAGAGTCAAAGCATGAGTGGAGGAGTGGCAGAGAGAGGGAGAGAGAGAGAATCCCAAGGAGGCTCCCCACTGCTAGCACAGAGCACAGGGCTCAGACTCCCAAAACTGTGAGATCATGACCTGAGCCAAAACCAAGAGTCAGACGCTTAACCAACTGAGCTACTCAGGTGCCCCTACATACCATAATATGTGTGTGTGTGTGTGTGTGTGTGTATGTATTTTTTTTTTTTTTTTTTTGAAGCAGGCTTCACACCCAGTGCAGAGCCCAATTTGGGGCTTGAACTCATGACCATGAGATCAAGATCTGAGCTGAGACCAAGAGTTGCACGCTTAACCAACTGAGGCACCCAGGTACCACCAACATGATATATTTTAAAGCTGAATCTATGTTATTAAGATTTTCCCATGACTTTCTTAGGTCTAAACAACCAGTGGAACAATAGATCAAGCCCTAATTCATAGCATTGCAGATTTCTGCTATGTAAATGCTCCCAGCATGGAAGAAATTTGGAAAAGATATACAGTAGCACATTATATGATATTATTATATATATTATGTATATAATAGATATTAATGCCATATATTATTGTGTAGCATATCCACCATATAGATGCAATAGATGTAAATAACCTGAAGAGCAGAGATTACAGTGAAATAATTAAGAAGCCATGGGTTCTGAGTGTTTAGGTAATATATAATATTAAATTAAAAATACAAATTATGAAATATTTAATTGTAAGACTTTATAAGTTAGTTTTTAGTAATGGCTGCATTTAACAACTGGCTGACAATATTCCTGAAATATGTAGCAACCAGATGTCACGAGATAGCGCAAGCTGGCTCCCACACACCCCTGCTGTTCCTCCTTACCAGTGACTCAAATTCAACCCAATCCGCAAAGTCCGGCCCAAACTCCAGCTTGCTCTAAGACCTTCCAAGTACACCATCAGGTCTTTCTTTGCATAAATCCTTCAGTCCTTTTAGTCGATACCTGTCCTTAACACCTATCTGATACCATTATTCAATTCTGTCTTTTATTTTTAGAGGCTCTGTTGCATCAACACTATGGTCAACTCTCTGAGGGCAGGGGGCTTGCTTCGTACCTTTGCACTTTCTGAAAATAGTTGGCATAATCTTCACACATGAGGTACTTGATATTATGCTGTTAGTTTAGTTGCTTTCTGGATAAATTAGCTATGTGCAGTTCTATCCTCTCCATTTGTCCCCATCTCCTAAAGATGAGCACAGAAAAAGCAAATGGGAGTCTATTGTATTTGCATAGCTCAGACATCAGTGACTTTAGAGGTTGCAAAACTCACTTAGTGTGACCTTGGCACACGCTGTTCACATCTCCAGACTCTCTTTCTTTGAAAAGATCATCCTTTGGCCCTCAGAGCCCTGGGCAGCCCACATCCAAGCATCATTACCGTATGGCGTTACTTGCCTCCCCTGAGTCACCTCATCCTTTTCTTATGCAGGGGCTCTGTCTACCTGTTGAATTTTGAATGAAAATCCAATGAACAGAAGCTCTGCACTGAATTCTATATTTTGTTCCTTGCTGTGCTTCCATGAATATAAAACACCAAGACAAAGGGGAGAGTCAGCAGGTAGAGATCAACACTATCCATATTTAATGGAAAGAGAGCCTGGCTTCATAGATGGGAAAAACCATGTTAGAAGAAGGCCAAGTTCGGTAACTTGTCCGTGCTTGCTGAGCCTCTGGCAAAAAAAGGAGTATATATCTTATTACAAATTTTCCTGAGTTGTAGTACCATCATTTTAACTCCTAAGGAGAAAAAAACCCAAAGAAGTAAGGGATTAAATAATGATTGGTAATCAGGAAACATCTTTCACGTACAGTGGAGTACAAAAGTGGAGACAGGGATCTACATCTTTCACCAAGAATTTAAGCTCTCTGTGACTGGGCTGGCCCAGTGCCCACCAGTTTCTCTCTTTAAGAGGTAGACACTGGAACACCCAGTCTCCATCCTCTACCAGAAAGTCACAGGTTGTAAGGCAGAAATGCTGGAGATAGTGGTCTCCCTACTTGTCACTGGGTATGTGGTTCCCACTGTGAAACCCACAGTGGCTCTTGGCAAGGCTCTCCCAGTGAAAGCATATCTCAGCAGTTTCTTCTCTGGTTCTCTATGGTTTTCAACATCTTTCTCAGGAAACTCCTCTGTCGGCAACATGGTCAGTAGCAGTAGCTTCAGTTACAGCACCTGTAGCTCTCAATAGCTGTGCCTTCCAGAATCCTTTTCAGGGCTCCTGGGATCTCTCCTGGGTCTCAAGACTCTCCAGGAGATGCCACATCTCTTTGCAGCTGGGCAGACGCCATCACTTTTTCTGCATTAAATATATAAATAGGGGCACCTGAGTGGCTCAGTTGATTATGTCTCTGACTCTTGATATTGGCTCAGGTCATGTTCTCACATTTCCTGAGATTGAGCCCCACATGGGGCTCCTTTTGCACTAGACATAGGAACATTAATGAAAATCTTCTAGAAAGATCCGGAAGCTCCCAACCTACACTCGGTAGGACAATGGGCTGCTTCTTGTACTCACTTCTGCCTTCTCATTTAACTAGTTGCTCATTGACACATTCAACCACCCACTCAATATTTGTTGAATACCTACTATGTGCCTGGCATGGAGAATTAGAAATAGTGCTTCTTTTCAAGGTGCTCACCGTCTAATAATAATTGTTACTGTTATGTCAACAACAACTGAAAATACTTATAGAATGCTTAGTATGTGCCATCCCTCAATACCATTAGGTAAATACTCTCATTCTTCCCCATTTTCAAGTGAGAAACCAAGGCAAAGAGCTCCCCTTGTTCACACAGCTAGACAAATAAATAGACACTGACTACTTCATGTCATAGCCCGGTGATGCAGAGAAGTCCCTGGGAAGACTGTATATTCACAAGTCAGTTGTGATTCAAACATAACCTGCTATATACTCATACCCTTTCCTAATTCTAGGATTTTCCACAGGTAATGTCATTTAAAAAAGAAAAAATAGGGGTGCTTGGATGGCATAGTCAGCCGTCTGACTTCTGCTCAGGTCATGATCTCCCAGTGTGAGTGGTGTGAGATTGAGCCCTACTTTGGGCTCCGTGCCAAATGGTAGCCTGCTTGGGATGCTCTCTCTCTCTCTCTCTCTGCTCCTCCACTTGTGCATGCGCTTTTTCTCAAAATAAATAAACTAAAAAAAAAGAAAAAAATATTTTTAAGAGAAACTAACAGTAAATCAATAACAATAAAATGAGAAAATGCTCATCTAAAATGGAAAAAACCTTCAGTTTTAAGATTGGCATGACCTTTAACCTACAGGTGTCTTTAGTCATTCGGGCAAAGTTCAACCCCATTTCTGGAGAAATGGTCCTTATAGGGCTGAATTAGAAAGAGTCTGAGAGATCTGTGATTGTTAAGGAACTCTCAGGAAACCTTCTCAAAGTAGAAAAGGTGAGGCACATGGAGCCCCGCTCCTTGTGCCTGGGAGAAAGCCTTCTGGTGGGGGGTGGGGTGGGGGGGAAACTCCTGGAGCAGCAAGGCTGCTCTCACACTGTGCATCTGCAGAGCTGCACCTCCCACCAGTGTGCCAAGTTAATCTAGCAGCTCTTTGAAGGTGAAGCGATGCCAGATCTCCTTGTGCTAGGCTTTTAAGGACTGAAAGAGGGCATTTGAACATAAATCAGATGACCCACAGTTTGAGAGGCTTAATCAATGCACGCTCTGGCTATAGCCACATGATACCACATCCTTCATCGGCTCTATCAATTCAGAGAGGAAGAAAAGTCAGTACAGTGCAACCCCCCGCTAAGTTTCATGAGATTGGAAGAAGTCCTTACACTGACCTCCTCAGCCAGTGGTTTTCCTGTCATGTAGCAATGACAGCCCATAGTTGGTTTCTGTCTTTTGGGTGATAATCTGCTTTGGAGATCAGCTAAGAACACTTGCTCTGAGAGCTGAATCCTCCTGGTGGTTATTTTTCCACACTAGTTGGGGGCACGACAGAAGTTTTTCCTGTTGGCAAGAACAGAAGATGATGCCAAAAGGAAAGAGTTTAATGAGCTCTTGGCAGTGATTGTGCACTTATTTTTAGAAGAAGAGCATTACATTCCAATGTGGTTTTGCAAAGCAATAATTCTTTGTTGTCTTCTTCATAGCCATACTTTTCCTGACTGTGGAGAGACAGCGACAGTAAATACTTTAAGTAATACAGGACATTTAATGAAAATTTTTTGTTTGATGCTAAGAGATTGGAGGAGGCTTTGCCAATTATTTTTTTGCTTTTATTTCTTCAAATATTCTCTCTTTTTCTCTCTCTCTCTCCTCCTTCTGGGACTCCCATTGTGCGTCTGTTGGTATGATTGATGGCGCTCAACAGGCTTCTTAGATTTTTTTCATTTCATTATTTTTTCTTTCATTTTCTTGGACTGGATATTCTCAATGGACTTATCTTCAAGTGGTAAAATTTTAATTCCAGTTACTGTAATTTTCAACTCCAGAATTTCTATTTGGTTCCTTTTAATAATTTCTCTCTTTATTGATATTGTCTGTTTGGTCAGACACTGTTCTCATGATTTCCTTTAGCTCTTTGAACATATTTAAAATAGCTGATTTAAAATCTTTTTCTAGTAACTCCAGTGTCTGGACTACTTCAGAGACAGTTTCTATTGGGTGTGTTCCCCCCCCCCCCCCCCCCCCCCCCCGTGTATAGACCATAATTTCTTGTTTTCCTACAGTTTTTTTTTTTAAGTTTATTTATTTTGAGAGAAAGAGAGAGAGAGAGAGGCAGGGAGGGAGAGAAAATCCCAAGCAGGCTTCATGCTGTCAGCACAGAGGCCAATGCAGGGCTTGATCTCATGAACCATGAGATCATGACCTGAGCTGAAATCAAGAGTTGGATGCTTAACTGACTGAGCTACCCAGGTGCCCCCATATCACCCAACTTCTATTTATTTATTAAAAATACTTTTTAAGGTTTATTTTATTTTTGAGAGACAGTGAGAGAGAGACCCAGAGCACCAGCGGGGGAGGGGCACGGAGAGGGAGATACAGGATCCGAAGCAGGCTCCAGGCTCTGAGCTGTCAGTACAGAGCCTGACATGGGGCTTGACCTTATAGACTGCAAGATCATGACCTGAGCTGAAGTCGGACACTTAACCAACTGAGCCACCCAGGCACCCCAACAACTTTTAAATGAAAACTGGATATTGAGGGCATTATAATGTATGACTCTGGAAGTAAGATTCTCCATCTTCCCCAGAGTTTGTTGTTTCTGCTTGTTTTCATTGTTTGTTTTGTAGTGACTTTTTTGGCCCAGAGTTTAAGTCTATATTTTTGTCATTTGTGACCACTGAAGTTTCTTTTCTGTTAGCCTCGTGATCAGTTAATGAGTGCATACAGATTTCCTTGAAAGTTTGGAAATCGCATATCTCCTATTTTTGCATAGGGGCTGTCTGTGGGTGTTGGGATCCACCTTCAGTACTCAGCCCAGAAGTTTCTAAGTCTGCCTGAGTCTTCACTTCCTGTGTGTGTGCAGAGTTCAGGTCAGCCAGAAGTGAGGGCGTAAGGCCTTCTCAGGTCTTTCGTGAATATGTGCATAGTCTTGTTTATGTATGTGGCTTTCCAGATTACAAGGAACACGTTGGAACTTTTCAAAGCCCTTTTGCCCCAAGTGTATTATTTCCCAGACTTTCCTCCATGCTTTTTTTCATTTCATTTCATTTTTTTTTAGTTTTATGTATGTATGTATGTATGTATGTATGTATGTATTTAAGTAATCTCTACCCCCCAGCGTGGGACTTGAACTTATGACCCTGAGATCAAGAGTCACTTGTGACTGAGCCAGCCAGGTGCCCCTCCTCCATGCTTTTTAATCTATTGTTCGTTCCAATTGTGAATTGTAGATGTTTTTACAACACTTACAATCATAACATTGTAAGTATTTTTTTTTTTCAACTTTTTTTTTTATTTTTGGGACAGAGAGAGACAGAGCATGAACAGGGGAGGGGCAGAGAGAGAGGGAGACACAGAATCGGAAACAGGCTCCAGGCTCTGAGCCATCAGCCCAGAGCCTGACGCGGGGCTCAAACTCACGGACTGCGAGATCGTGACCTGGCTGAAGTCGGACGCTTAACCGACTGCGCCACCCAGGCGCCCCACATTGTAAGTATTTTTGACAAATGCCCCTTGGATAGTGGTTATCTTGCTGGGGGTGTTCCAGTAAGTGAGAAAAGCATGCCCTTTGAGCTGGTCTTTCAGGGAAGCACAGGACAGATCAACTGAGGACAGTTCTTGGCAAAAGAGAGTCATTCTGCTCCCTCTGGTATCAGTACTGATACTGGGAATGAGGGCTGTTACTTTCAAGGCAACTATTAAGCTGAGGACAAGTCAACGGGACTAGGGTAAATTAAAATGCCCCAGAGCTCACTGTTCTTACAGAGATTCAGCCTTTTTTCTTGATTAAGTGCCCCCAAAGTTGTAGCAAGCTATTGGTTCGTTTACAGGATTCCAGAGAAAGTTGATTCTGACAATTTTTGCCAGTGTTTAAGTTGCTCTTACGGAGGAGTGGACTTTTGCAGTTTCTTGCTCTGACATTGTCACTGGCACCACCTTGCCTATTTTTCTCCCAGGGTTGTTGGACCTTATTCTTGTATTCTTAGAAGTTCTTTCTCTATTACAGATAGTAATACCCCATGATCTTGGCTATAAATAGTTTTGCCCAGTTCATCTTTTGGTATTTTACTTTGTTCATGGTGCTTTGGCCTATGCAAAAGTTTTTGATTATTCTATTATCAAATGTACTAATCTTTTCTCTTATGGATTTGAGTCATAGTGAGGAAAATTGACCCTCTCTCTAATTCTAGATCTGTTTACCGATGCTTTCTTATGGTATTGATATAGATTTAAGTTTTACATGTAAATCTTTAATCCATTTAACAGTGTGTAGTGTGAGAAATGGATTCAATTTGATCTTTTTCATATAGCTAGTCAGTTATACTCTTAGCGTGTATCTTTCCTCTCTGACTTGATGCTTTCTTTATTGTATATGAAATTTTCCTGTGCACTTAGGCCTATATCTGAATTTTCTGTTCTATTGCATCAGTTTCTCTAGTCATGTGCCACCGCTTAAAGAGGCTTTATTTTATATAAGCTAGTTTCCTGTCCTGCTCACATTATTTTTCTTTTATTTAGGTTCCCCCCAACCTGGCTATTATTTATTTTTCTTCCTAGTAAACTTTATAGTACACTTAGTTTGTGCCAGACAAAAATTCTAATGATATTTTACATTGGGGTTGTGTTAAACTTATGCATTACCTTCATGGTAACTGATATGCCAAAACATGCTGTATTTCTCTACTTTTTCAGATCAACTTTTGGGACTTAAGGGAGTACTTTGTAGCTTCTCTCATACAGATTTTGGGCATTTCTTAAGTTTGCACCTATGTGTTCATGGATTGGAAGAACACATATTGTTAAAATGTTGATACTACCCAAAGTATTATCTACGTATTCAGTGCAATCCCTATGAAAATAATTACTAGCATTCATCACAGAGCTGGAACGAACAATCCTAAAATATGTATGTAACCAGAAAAGACCCCGAATAGAGAAAGCAACCCTGAAAAAAAAAAACCAAAGCTGGAGGCATCACAATCCCAGACATCAAGATGTATTACAAAGCGGTAATCATCAAGACAGTATGGTACTGGCCCCAAAACAGACACTCAGGTCAGTGGAACAGAATAGAGAGTGCAGAAATGGACCCACAAATGTATGGCCAACTAATCTTTGACGAAGCAGGAAAGAATATCCAGTGAAATAAAGACAGTCTCTTCAGCAAGTGGTGCTGGGAAAACTGGACAGCGACATGCAAAAAAAATGAACCTGGACCACTTTCTTACACCATACACAAAATTAATCTCAAAATGGATGAAAGACTTAAACAGGAAGCCATCAAAATCCTAGAGGAGAAAGCAGGAAAAAACCTCTTTGACCTCAGCTGCAGCAACTTCTTACTCAATACATCTCTGGAGGCAAGGGAAACCAAAACAAAAATGAACTATTGGGACCTCATCAAAATAAAAAGCTTCTGCCCAGCAAAGGAAACAATCAGCAAAACTAAAAGGCAACCAACGGAATGGGAGAAGATATTGCAAATGACATATCAGATAATGGGTTAGTACCAAAAATTTATAAAGAACTAATCAAACTCAATGCCCAAAAAACAATCCAGTGAAGAAATGGGCAAAAGACATGAATAGACACTTCCCCTAAGAAGACATCCAGATGGCCAACCGACACGTGAAAAAATGCTCAACATCACTCATCATCAGGCAAATACAAATCAAAACCACCATGAGATACCACCTCACACCTGTCAGAATGGCTAACATTAACAACTCAGGTAATAACAGATGTTGGCAAGGATGCAGAGAAAGAGGATCTCTTTTGCACTGCTGGTGGGAATACAAACTGGTGCAGCCACTGTGGAAAACAGTGAGGTTCCTCAAAAAGTTAAAAATAGAACTACCCTATGGCCCAGAAATTGCAGTACTAGGTATTTATCCAAGGGATATGGGTACGCTGTTTCAAAGAGGCACATGCACTCTAATGTTTATAGCAGCACTACCGACAATAGTCAAAATATGGAAAGAGCCCAAATGTCCATTGACAGATGAATGGATAAAAAAGATGTGGTGTGTGTGTGTGTGTGTGTGTGTGTGTGTGTATACACACACATGTACACAATGGGGTATTACTCAGCAATCAAAAAGAATGAAATCTTGCCATTTGCAGCTACGTGGATGGAACTGGAGGGTATTATGCTAAACAAAATTAGAGAAAGAGAAATACATGACTTCACTCATATAAGGACTTTAAGAGACAAAACAGATGAACATAAGGGAAGGGAAGCAAAAATAATAAAAATGAGGGGGACAAAGCATAAGAGACTCTTAAATACAGAGAACAAACTGAGGGCTGATGGAGGGGTTGTGGGTGGGGAGATGGGCTAAATGGGCAAGGGGCATTAAGGAAGACACTTGTTGGGATGAGCACTAGGTGCTATACATAGGGGATGGATCACTAGAATCTACTCCCGAAATCATTACTGCACTGTGTGCTAATTTGGATGTAAATTAAAACAAAAAAAGTTTGCACCTATGTATTTTATTTCATATTTTGATATCATAAATGGGCATTCTCTTTCATTCTGCTTCTTTGTATATGTAAAGTCTATTAATTTTGGTTTATTGATTTTATAATCTGCTATTTTATTATTATAAATGGTAGTTTTTCCACGAGTTCTTTTGGGTTTTCCAAATATAAAATAATAACAGCCTCTGGGATATCACATTTTGGTGGGTTTGGCAAGGACTGTGAAAACTCCCTGATAACAAAGTTCTGGACATCAATATTTATTAATAAGACCCATACACGAACGTTATCTCTCACGCCTTTTGGTGTTTCTTATGGCATTGCTATGATCTTAGGCCTAAACTAGCCTCTGGAAGAGAATTTAAAAAGTGTTATTATCAGGACCCTTTGTGTCTACAAATACACATATGTAAACACTCACTCACACACACAGTCTGTTTTGTGTTTGAGAAACGAATGCGTGTAGAGAGCTGAAGATGTTCCACCCAATGAGGTTACCAGGTAAATGAGTGTTGAAAATGACCTCACCCCCTCATTACCATTTGCCGAAGCTGGGATAATAACTCCTGAAATTGTGCTAATGCTCTTGACTCTTTCGATGCAATTTTGTGCTTCACATTGTTTTCTTCCTTTTATAATTAATCCTCTGGCACCATGTGGGGTGGTGGTGATCTCGTGATTTCCCAGAAAACCAGGCTACCCAGGCTAGTCAGCTGGCTAAGGGTGAAGCAGGGATTAGAACTCAGATTTTCCGTCTTAATGTCTATTCTTTCCAACATACTCAAATACCCGCAAACCCTTTTGTTGCTATTAAAGCTCATTTCTTACCTTCCCTCAGCGGAATGTGGAACAGCTGCTCAGCATCCCCTATTATAATATCTCTTCATATGTATGAATCCTGCGATTTTGTTCCCTTCCAGCTTCCCCTTCGGCAGGTTAAATCGCCCCGATTCTGTTCCTCGTAGAGTTTATCTCCCACCTCTTTTGTCAGCTTTAACAAAGAGGTTGTGACTCTTGGGTCCCTGCTCAACAGAGCTCTTCCTCATTATTTTGTAACCTTTATACCTCCTTCCAGGGAGAGTTAAATAAAGCCTGTGGATTTTTGATACGAACGTCTGGCAGGCTCGCGCTCACACAGAAAGGTTTCCAGCAAGGCTCACTGATGAAAGCTTCGCTTCAGTGACTGTGGCTCATTCATGGCGGATGAAAGGCAAGAGCTCCTTGGCTCATTCCAAAACCCACAAATGGGGACGGTGCCCACGCAAAGGTCCAAATTCCAGAGCAAGTCCCGTTTTGGCAGGAAGAGATGGGTTGTCATGAGGATATTTAGAAACTAGGAACCGCTGGCTAATTACTTCAGGTGAATAATTCATTTTTTTGGAAAGACACTGTTCTTTCAGCTTGTTAATCATGTGTAAAAATTATCCTTGACCTAGAATTTCATTATTGCACCTGAGCCAGCCTGAAAATTAGAGAAATTAAATGCCATAAAATAGAAGTAGTAAAAAGGAGAATAAACCTTGAGGGTTAACAGCCAGGCGATGTTCTGGATGTTAAAGCATGAAGCATGTCAAACGTGCTTCAGTGGTATTTTAAAAATGACACCAGATTCTACTTCTCTTTCGGGATTCCCAGCTTTTCTTTCTGGCTGCTTCTCTCTGTACCCACAAAGAAGGTGTCAGGTTTGGATGATGGGGGGCACACCATCCATCAACCAAGTTACTCACTTTCCCTTTCTAGGAACGGTAAGTAGCTGTCACTCTCCTTCGGAGAGCATTGATCTGTGAGTCAGGGAAATGGGTTCATGGCTTACATGAGCAGCTGCTGCTTTTTTGTGAAGAAAGTCCCTCTGCAGCTGAGCACCTAGCCCTCCCTTGGATATCCTGGTTGATCTGTCACTAAGCCCTTCAGGAAAATGTAGGAAAGACGGGCTTCTGAAAGGAAGATGCTCCTTAAGACTAGTGTCATCCCAGATCAAGCAGAGCAAGAGGGAGAGGTTTGAGACAGCTTCTTTCGTGTTCCACATCTCAGAGTGAAGATTGTGACTGACACTGATTCCTTATTTGTTTGAAAAGAATTTGGGGGTGCCTGGGTGGCTTGGTTCGTTGGACATCTGACTCTTGATTTTAGCTCAGGTCATGATCGCAGGATTGTGGGATTGAGCACCATGTTGGGCTCCATGCTTAGCGTGGAGCCTGTTTGAGAATTTCTCTCTCTTTCTCTTTCTCTTTCTCTGTCTCTTCCTCTGCCTCTCTCCCCCACTCAATCTCTCTCTCTCTCTCTCTCTCTCAAAAGAAAGAAAGAAAGAAAGAAAGAAAGAAAGAAAGAAAGAAAGAATTAGGATAATGAATGAGTGCAGAGAACTTTCCAGAAGGGAGAAATGTGGTGAATCAAGGGTAAAGGTGTGAATGATGAGGCTACTTGAGGGCCAAGAGTCTACCTCACCTGGTGCACAGCAGGGCTGACAAGAGAGGTTCTCAGAAGCATGGTGAGTCAGGTGGGGCCTCTGCTGCTTCCTGAGCAGGGAAGGGACATTTATAAATGTGGTGTTTTGGGGAAAGAGTCTGATGGTGGTGTGCAGCATGGTCTGAGGAGCAGCTGTGGGGATGAAGGGAGAGGATGACCCCAGCATCTATCATGAAGGGACTTTGCTCTGACCTGTGACAACAGGAAGTGTGGTGAAGAGGAGGAAAGCCGTCTGGGCAATAAAAGGATGACATTTGAATCCTTGTCCTGCTTTTGACCAGCTGGATAACATTAAGAAGCACTTCCCTGAAGAAGTCAGGGTTTCAAACTGGATGTGGCCTGTGTATCAGTTTTCACCCACAGATGTGTCTACACTGGCGAACACGGTGCTGTGGTTTTCATAGTCCCCACCAAGTTTCTCTTGCGTCACATTTTATTTCTGTATTTTTTAATGTTCATTTATTTTTTGAGAAAGAGTGCGTGTACATGTGAACAGGGGAGGAGCAGAGAGAGAGGGAGACAGAGAATCCTAAGCAAGCTCCATGCTGTCAGCGCAGAGCCCAACATAGGGCTAGAACCCATGAACCGTGAGATCATGACCTAAGCTGAAATCAAGAGTCAGACACTTAACCAAGTGAGCCACCCAGGCGCCCCTGCTTCACACCTTCACATCACCAGCCTGGCCCCTCTCAGTGTACAATGTCTGCTCCCAATCTTATTAGAATAGGCATTTTTATGTCTGCCTGGTTTGCTGTTGCCTGCTTCAGGTTACAAGTTCTTAGGGTCGGGAAACTATTGAACTTCTTTTCTTCTAGCAGAATGTTAAGGGCAAATTAGTAATTAATAGTTAGGAGTTGATAATATTCAAATACGTAAACATTAACCCTCTTTCCTCCCTTTGCTTCTTCTCTACTTTCTGGGGAAATCTACAGCAGTTAAAAAGCATGATTGGGGACGTATACTTAGGTTAGATTCCATTTTACCTTTACTTACCCTACTCAGTTTGGACCTTTCATATATTTAGAGCTCTAGACACGTCAGTACCTGTTTAGAAGGAAACTGGTTCTGGCCCCTTTTGTTAATTTAGGACAGTACCTTGGTAATTGTCGTAAAGAGCAGACTTGATGTCAAAGCAGTGCAGGAAGGGATCTAGAGATAGTCAGGCTCAATACCTTTTCCAGAAGAAAGAACTGAGACTCAGACGGAGCAAGGGACTTGTTTAGTGCCCCATCTCCATGAGTGGAGCCCAGTATACTCTCTGTTGAGTTCCTGGCTTCTTTGGCTCGGTCACATAATATTTGTAAGAGGCTATCTTCTGCTTGGGGCTTGGCTCAAGACATTCATCTAAAGGTAATTAAATCTTTTAGATTGAATATCTATATTGAGTTGTTAAAATTGCATTTAAAAATGGGAGTGGTGATTTTTTTTATAACTTTTTGTAATATTTGTATTTATTTTTGAGAGAGAGAGAGGCATAGAGCTGTCAGCACAGAGCCTGACATGGGGCTCGAACTCACAAACTGCAAGATCATGGCCTGAGCTGAAGTTGGACGCTTAGCCAACTGATCCACCCAGGCGCCCCAGTGATGTATTTTTATAGACCTAAAAAAAATTTGTCCTAGGCTTATATTCCCAAAAAGATTTAAGAATCAAGTCACAGAAACCAGATGATTTAAAAAATGTAAAGATTAATTTGATTATCCTACAAGTCCAAGTATTTAAATCATATTTTGAGATCATTATTTCATTATGGTAAATGTTTTTTTCTTCCATTTTATTTTATTATTTAATATGAGTCATTTTATTGTTCTCCAAGGGTATAACTTTTTTTTTTTTTTTTTTAATTTTTTTTTTTTCAACATTTATTTATTTTTGGGACAGAGAGAGACAGAGCATGAACGGGGGAGGGTCAGAGAGAGAGGGAGACACAGAATCGGAAACCGGCTCCAGGCCCTGAGCCATCAGCCCAGAGCCTGACGCGGGGCTCGAACTCACGGACCGCGAGATCGTGACCTGGCTGAAGTCGGACGCTTAACCGACTGCGCCACCCAGGCGCCCCATAAGGGTATAACTTTTAAATGAGTTAAAGTGTTATATCACATTTTCCTTTATAACATGCAATTTAATTATTGTACTTAATTCACTTAAGTGTTCATTTTCAGACTCAATTTGTAAGTGTCTTTCAAGTTACTGGATATAGACCTTCTTTTTCCTCCTCATTCTCTTTTACTTTTCCTTTCCTTTCCCTCTTTGTCGTAAAGTAAATTCTTCAGCATTATCTCTTGCTTGCAGGTTTTCACAGTTGTAGCCCATAAGAGCTAGGAGTGACTGGTGAGGTCCTCCTATCTTGGGGTTCCTGACCTATTGTTGGCTTACATGTGTGAAGCCCTAGATAGGCTTTGGTGGGGAGCTTTTATGGGGACCCTTGAAATTGTGTGTGCAGTTTTGCATTCATGGCCATTTCTCTGGGAGGAGGGTCTATAGCTTCATCAAATCCTCAGAGGTATCCTTGACCCTATTAAGTGAGTGTCATTGATGAGAAAAGCAATGCCCAAGAAGAGAAAATAGCTCATCCAGGACCATGTAAATAAGTAGGGACAGACTCAGGGGTGCAAACTAGGTCTTCTGGCTTCCAGTACAAGGTGTTTCCTGCTGCGTTACAAAAACAGGGTTAGCCTCAGTTAAAAAAAAATTTTTTTTTAATGTTTACTTACTTTTGAGAGTGGGGGTGGGACGGGGGAGACAGAGTGCGAATGGGAGAGGAGCAGAGAGAGAAGGAGATACAGAATCCAAACAGGCTCCAGGTTCTGAGCTGTCACCACAGAACCTGATGTGGGACTTAAACTCACGAACTATGAGATCATGACCTGAGCTGAAGTCGGACGCTTAACCGACTGAGCCACCTAGGCACCCTGGCTTAGTTTCAATTTTAATGGAGTAAGTTTATGTACAGTTTTTATGTCTTCTTAAATCTGTATGCCACAGATGGCTAAGGAACTAAAAATAAATTACTAATAAAATCAGAACAATGAAAACATCTTATTGACCAACCGAGACGAAAATGCTCTCTAAGTTGCAAGTACTTGGTTTTCCTTCATAGAAAATTTTGCCTCCTCCCAGTAGGCCGGTATCATATATATCTGAAGACAAAGCGAATGAGGGAGGGTGGGGGCAGAGAGAAAGAGGCAGGCAGGGGGTTCATGAGTGTTGGGGGTGTGGGGTGGGGGTAAACCAGGGAAAGAATAGTAAAAACTTGCAAGTAACCAAGTCCTTTCTCCTCCCTAACTTGTAACGGATGATGGGGCACCCTCCCTTGGGAGAACCCAGAATTATTGAAATTTCCAAAATACTAGCTCTGCCACTCCTCTAAGTTAGGTAAGTTTATCAAAGTGAGACTTGTAGCCGCTCAACAATTGTCCATAGGGACACTGCACATCCCTGCAAGAACCTCCATGCACTGAGCGCTCTCTCGGGAAGTTTGCCAGCACCAGTTGGCACCATAAATGAAGCTGAAAGAGGACAGTGTTTGAGGAGCGCTCTTAGCACCTCTCCTGGAACACTCCTCTCTGACTCCTAACCCTGTTGGGTTCTGAGAGCCCTCCCGTGCGCTGCATGACCTGAGAAGAATCTTCTGTCCTGTTTTCCACGTTTGCTTTGAGTTGTTTGATCAGGTAGTAAAGATTTGAACTTCATTGTCCACATGAATGCAAATGACCAATTATCAAATCCTTCCCAACTCTGATTGTGGCCACCTCATTGATTGTTAACAATGAATGGATTTTCCTTTCTCTTAGAGCAGAGGTGCAGTCTTCAGTATGCAGGGAAAGGTGCCTTTTTTCTCCCCCAGTGGTGATAAAGATGACGGTTTAATCTTTTTTTCTCATGCTCTAATATAATAGAATCGAATCATGCCCAGGCAGTTTAATCATACCTGTCAACATGGTGGCTGTAATTCTGTTTTATTAGCAGTATTTAAAAATCTGCGGAAACTCAGATTACTCAACTGGCCAAACAGCTTGACATCTCTTTCCAAACAACCACAAAAAATTTAAATCAGGTCAAAGGAAAGGAAGGAAGCAAGGATGACAAAGTAACTGAGTCTATGACAGAGGCCTTTTGGGCCAGACCGTGTGACTGCCTGCTGCTTGAGAGGGGGCGGGAGGGCCAAAGTCCAGAGAAGCTGCAGAGGGGATGCCATCCCTGAGCCTGGGCCGCTGACCACATACCCTTGAGTGAAATGCTAGTGAGACTTCAGGTTGATTCCAGGGAGGGTGTTGATGTCAGGTCTGCTCTGGGGCTTTCCAGTCTTTTCTTTGTCCTGCTTTGCTCCCAAGACTGCATGGACCTCAGGGTTATTTGCACCTCCGTGGCTGATGGGTTGGGTGGGTTTTGACTCTGACGAGCTCCTGGTCACCCTTTCCTTTGGCCTTGCGAAGTGCAAGTCCTGCTGCTGTACCCCTTCCCTGAATTTGCCATCTTTCTCTAGGCTTTCAGGGACAGGCAGTGATTTCAGGGGCAGGCATCCAGTAGATTGGCAAGACTAAGGTCTCAGCAGCAAACAGAGGCATCTCTTTCAACCGTCTGCAATTTAGCAACATTTACTAAGCCTCTGGCTATGGTGGCAACCATATGGTGTCATGTTCTGGAGCATACAGCATTTGGTGGCAGCCTACTATCCTCAAGGGGGGCATAGGGATGAGGTTTTAATACAACAAGACCATGATTTTGCTTGTGGGAAACACCATCTGCCAGCTTCCGTTTCCATCCATAGGTGGAAGGAGCAGGCAGGATGGTACATAGCAGGCAAGCTTAAGCACTTGCATTTACTTGGCTAGTGGACTTCGGGTTTGAGTTCAAAAGTTAGGTGTCACCCTGTGAACTTGCCACCATACAGATGGCCAGTGTGATATATAAGTAAATCCAAGCACCTGATGGCAGAAACTTCTTTGGCTTCTAGAGGATTTTTTGGCAGAAGCTTCTTTGGTGGATTGCCAGAGATTTTTTTTGCATCATTGACATCAAAATTAGATGGAAGGGAATCTTGAACAGTCTGGCAGCAGTAGTGTGTGTGTGTGTGTGTGTGTGTGTGTGTGTGTGTGTATGTGTTTGTGTGTGTGTGTAAGCATGTGAAGAACCTTGGCTTTGATATTGAAAGGAGGGTAGCCTTATAAAATTTCAGGGGCAGCGTTTGGGGGGAAGGCCAAGAAGTAGTTAAAAAGGCTTACGGTTTATTTTTTACTAAAATATCCACAAATATCCAGTAGAATATGACCATTTATGCCACCACCCCAAACTAGACAGCCTGGTAACAGAATCTGAGAGGGACTGACAATAATTATAAAGCAGTTGGGATTAGACTAGGAAAAACTACTCAAGCTCGAGTTGTTTCCAAAGCAGACGGTCTTAAAAAAATGTCAAGAGGTACTGCGTATCCCACTACTCTTTATCCTCTCACTCTGAGAACTTTGGTCCTATATAACTTGAAAACGATCAGTTGCATTTTTTTATGTCCCCCTCTTTGAGGATTGAAAAGTACATATTTTTTCCCAGGTGTTTCCTTTATGAACTTTACATATCTAGGCGGAGCTTGAAAATCTAAAAAATCATGTGAGACTGAAGTGTGTGTGTGTGTGTGTGTGTGTGTGTGTGTGTGCACATGTGCATGTGCGTGCACACATGTACATATAATAGCACTGTATATTCTGGGAGATGTAGTCTTGTGAATAAAGCACTAGTTTAAGTGCGGGCACCTGGGTGGCTCAGTAGGTTAAGCGTCAGATTTTGACTCAGGCATGGTCTTCCAGTTCGTTTCAGCCCCCGTTGGGCTCTGTGCTGACAGCTCAGGGTCTGGAGCCTGCTTCACATTCTGAGTCTCCCTATCTCTCTGACCCTCCCCAGCTCATGCTCTCTTTCTCTCTCAAAAATAAACATTAGGGAAAAAAAAGCATTAGTTTAGGAGCAGAGGCAGGAAGCGCATGCTGGGAATTCGAGTCTGTCATGTACTCCATTGGTTCAAGTATGAGAGAATAAGGAAGAAGAGGTACGAATAGATACATCTGCAACAAATCAGTGATCATTAGATGAAAACCCATACAAAGCCAAGAATTAGCCTGGGAGATTGGCACATCACACTGTCTGTTGACAAACTCTGAGGCCAGATAGATGTTTCATTCAAGGAAAAAAGAACAATGACATGGAGCACATGAAAAAAAAATTGTGTGGAGCAATGGAAAGGATATATGATCTGGACGCTCGGAGGAAAAGTGTACCTTTAAAAATCACCTCCCACAGAACCCAGAAGAAAATTTCATAAGGTTTTTTGACATTCTTGAAATAGTTCAAGAAGACTTGACCTCTTTGAATCAGGAGAGAAAGCCAGAAGTGAAAAAGAGCTGAAATGAAAAGACAGTCGAATAAGATAAAAAGGCAGTTAGATGAATCAAGAGAGGATTGCTCACAGCTGGAATGTCTTTGCAGAATTAACAATTACATTGAAGGCAGCAAAAGCAGAATTGAGGTGAAAAAAAGCTGAATTAAAATGTCCCACAGTCTTTTTAAAAGGAAATATATTATATGAAATTAACAATAATCTGGATTTTAAAGTCCATATTGTATTAATAAAAAAAAAAACCTGCACGTGAATGGAAGAGAAGAAGGAATGTGCTGAATTTCCTACCTCAAGTAGAGGCAACTGAAAAAAATGCAATATTCTCTTGGTTTTGATGGAGAAATATAGGCTACAGAATTATTTACAGAGGTATTAGATTATTTAGTGCAATAAAAAAAAGCTAATTTCCAGAATTCTGGAGAATATAAATCAATACCAACTGAACCAACATAGAATGAAAAAAAAAAATCAAGATAGTAAAAAATGTAAAAGTAAATTAACACCATGAAAACCTGGAATACTGTGATAAAAATGAGAAAATCCAGCTCAGTTGCAATAGTAAATATAAACGGGATAAAATATCCTCAGTAAATGAGGTTGTGTTTCATACTTTGTCAGAAAACAGAATCCAAATTTATGCTATTGAAAAGCAGTAGACTTAAAGTGAAGCAGATAATTAAATGTAAAAGGATGGGTGTAGGTATATCAGATAATTGAAAAGAATTAAAAGCAGGGGATAACGTAAATACAATAAGGTAGAATTTAAACAACCAACGAAATAAGGTTAAATAAGATGGGATTGTTTATATTAATAAAACAAATTATTGTCAAAAATATATAACTGTCACAAACTCTTATGAACCAAATAATATTGCTTCAAAACCTACAAATCAAATAATGTTAGAAATAATGTAGAAATAAAATCTGAACAGCATCACTAATAAGGTTACTTATTATATATACATATTCTTTTCAAGTGTCTGTGGAAATATTACTAAAACACCTAAAATAGATCTCAAAGAAAAGTAAATACATTTTCCAAAGACCAAAAGTTAATAAAACAACCAATAATAGGCATTATAAAACAATTTCCTAAATATCTTTGAGGTCAGGTGGAAATAAAGCATTGTCTCAGAGCCTTATTTTTTTTTCCTTTTTTTTAAAAAAAATATTTATTTATTTTTGAGAGAGAGTGAGAGAGAACACAAGCAGGAGAGGGGCAGAGAGAGGGAGACACAGAATCCGAAACAGGCTCCAGGCTCCGAGCTGTCAGCACAGAGGCTGATGGAGGGCTTGAACCCACGAACTGTGAGATCATGACCTGAGCTGAAGTCAGATGCTTAACTGACTGAGGCTCCCAGGTGCGCCCCATCCTTATTTTTTCTTGATTAGAATTTTCTACTTCAGAATATTGTGGAGTCTTTTTCTCTTAATATCATTAAGAAAATGCTAGAACAGCCATGTTCTTAGATTGGTTTAAATAAGTCTAAATAAATAAATGTTTAAATGGTTTAAGTAGTGTTATCTGCAAGTGTCTCCTGAGATTTCTAAACGTGTCTTCTAAGTTTACTAGAATGCCCCATCCCCATTAAGAACATTACCACTTTCAATGCAAAAACAAAATAAAATGGACAAAACTCAATCTCCCAATCAAACAAAAGAAAAAAACCAGAACAGTGAAAACAAAACAAAATCCAACTGAACAAAAACCAACCCTCCAAAAAATGCTGAAATACAGCAACACCCTATCGCCACCACCACAACCCCTGTATCCTTGTGATCCCACATGGTGCAAGAACTTTTTCAAACACACATCTTTTCCAACTCTCCAGTTTGTATGGTGCCACCAGCCCCTGATTGTTTTACTTATTTGCATGACTTCCCTGGCCTTATACATTTGGATTTGCAGTCCTTGATAAAGTCTAAGAGTTCAAAAAGAGATTCTTATTTTCTTCTTTGAGTGAAAAGCTATTGGGTGGGACTTTGCCCTCATAGAGTCTGCTGGGGGAGGGGCTGGAGCCATCTTCCAAGTGTAAAATAAGTTCAGATGAAGCCTGCATTGGAAGGGCTGCAGGGAGGCTGTGCCAAAATTCTAAGCAAGTGTGACTGTTCTATCTGGGTTGGGAGGTGAGCCAACTACACCTTCCTAAATCAAAATAGAGAAATGGAAGGAAGATTTATGCAGTAATGGGTTATAGATTTATTAGAATGGTCTTAATATTTCCTGTAGGCACTGATATTCTGAGGTTTCTAAATCTATCTTTTGGGTATATTTAGTTCCTAGGTACCCTTGCATTCATTCATTTATATTGGCCTCATTTTTAAAGGATTTGAGGCAATTACTACCAATGGGTAGAGAGCAGTCTGCCCCAGAGACAAGCAAAAACAGAAGTTTAAGATTGATCATAAAATGGAATAGAATCCAGTTTGCTTTTTTATTAGCACCTGTACCGGGAATTCTAAACAGTATCAGTGATAAAATATTCCTTCTTGTCAAGATGGACAACTCTATCATTTATTTTTAAATACAAACAGTATCTGTATCTATTTAAAATAGGTGTTTATATTTATTTTAAATCATGCTTCAAAACTGTGTATCGTTTCCTATAAATTGTAATGTAGTCAGTGTCAGTGCTTCATTTGTAATACAAATTTATTTTCAGTGCAGAACATGTGTGCTATGCCTATAAAATAATGGGTCACATTTCTATAGGACTCAGCCCGTGACTTGCTTAGATAAATTACCTGGGTAAGCTGCCCTTGTCTTCAGACCATTCATCAGCCATCACCAATAGCCTACTCCTAGTTGCTCAGTTTAAGGCAGATGAACTAAGAAATAATAAAATTCTCAGTATATGCTAGTGTTTCAAGCCTGTACTTTTTTTTTTTTAAAGAAAGACCTTTTTAAAATAATTTTTTTTAGTGTTTGTTTATTTTTGAGAGAGAGAGAGAGAGAGAGAGAGAGAGAGAGAGAGAGAGAGACAGAGCACAAGCAGGGGAGGGGCAGAGAGAGAGAGGAGGACCCAGAATCTGAAGCAGGCTCTGGGCTCAGAGCTGTCAACACAGAGCCTGATGCGGGGCTTGAACTCACGAACTGTGAGATCATGACCTGAGCCAAAGTCAGATGCTTAACCAACTGAGCCATCCGGGTGCACCTAAAGAAAGACCTTTTGTAAGGTGCTTATTTTTTCAAGTTTATTTATTTATTTATTTTGGGGGGGGGTTGCAGAGAGAGAGGGAGAGAGAGAATCCCAAGCAGGCTCTGTGTGCTCTCAGCACAGAGTGTGATGAAGGGCTCGATGTCATGAACTGTGAGATCATGTCCTGAGCCAAAACAAGAGTCAAATGCTCACCTGACTGAGCCACCCAGGTGCCCCTCAAGCCTGCATTTAAAAAAAGTCAGGAAGCATCACCCTAATTTATGTCTTTTTTTTTAAGTTGCCATTTATATCTAGTGATTAGTAGAACCAACATTGTACCACATGTAGACTCAGTGAAATATCGGTTGAATGATTTTTCTTCCTAAAATGATGCATATCTATAATTTATCACCTGTATGCATTTAATCCATTTTAAATTAGCCCTCAAGCCAATTGCATGTAAATTATCAGCTTTCCTTCGTCAGACTGGGATTTTTATCTTCCCTTAAGGTAAGCAAATTTCACCTTTTTGTTAATACAGTACAGTCTATCCTTTAACAATGATGGAATTAAGGGCACCAACCCCTGTGCAGTTGAAAACCCACGTATAACTTTTGATTCTCCCACAACTTAACTACTAATAGCCTAATGCTGACTGAAGTCTTACCCATAACATAAACAGTCTATTAACACATATTTTGTATCTTACATGTATCACACACTCTATTTGTATAATAAAGTAAGCTAGAGAGAAGAAAATACTATTAAGAAAATCATAAGGAAGAGATATCTTTACAGTACTGTGCTCTCATTATTATAAAAAATAAAACAAATAAACGGACTCCTGTAATTCAAACTCGTGTTGTTCAAGAGTCAACCATATTTGCTAGGTGTTTTATTTATGTTCTCTCTCTTTGTGAAAGGAAGGTGAAGCCTGTAAACTGAAAGCTTTTTCACTCTTTTATGTTTTGTTATTTTCAAGAGCTAGGAACCAGGCTCCCAGGAAGGCAGGATGATGTAGTCACTTGGCTTGGAAGTACTAGTCATCTGCCTATGTGACTCTCTCTCTCTCTCTTTTTTAAGATAGATAGATAGATAGATAGATAGATAGATAGATAGATAGATTTATTTGTTTATTTATTTATTTATTTATTTATTTATTTATTTATTTATTTAGACAATGAGCAGGGTAGGGGCAGAGAGGGAGGGGGGTTAGAGGATCCAAAGCAGGCTCTGTGCTGACAGCAGAGCCCAACATGGGGCTTGAACTCACGACCCACGAGTTTATGACCTGAGCCGAAGTCCGATGCTTAATTGACTGAGTCAGTCAGGCACCCCTGCCTGTGTGACTTGGTTAGGAAGGTGTTAAACTCTTGACTCTTCTTTGGGAAAATTAAGATAAAGTAAACATATTTTAATAAAACGTAGTGCATTCTGTACAGCATTGTCTTTGGTTATGGGCCCCAAGGACAGTTTACTTTTCAAGAAAGTTTTCTGGTAGGAAGTGACCTTCTCTGTCCAGGTGGAATGTCTGCCTGTTGCTGTGGGCAGTAGTATGTCCATGACAAGATAGGACACCAGGCACGAGTATTTGTGCCACAAGAAGAATAGCGGGTGGTCTAGGACCGAAGACGTTGACCCCATCAGTTAGATAAGCTAAAGAGAGGTTTATTCCTTGGCCATCAATTCAGTGCCCTTGTTGTGAGTTGGTCCGTTACCATCAGTCAATGAAAGGGACCTAAGGGGTGCCTGGGTGGCTCAGTTGGTTAAGTGTCTAACGTCGGCTCAGGGGTTGACAGACAGAGGATTGACCAACAAATTTTGGAAGGACCACAAAAGACTGGCATTGGGGTATAAAAATTGCTGATTCTCAGAAGGTGAAAGAGGGCCTCAGAGTTTTCAAGCACCTTTTTAGGGCATAATTATGAATGTGACTCAGTGTATCTAATTATTCTTGCAGATACATTCAAATCCACGACACATTTTCATTGGCCACCTCTCCTTTTTTAATGCTCATGTCAGAGCCCTTAACAACTTGATTCCTCACTGTTTGTGAGCACACAACCAAATGCTCAAGCAAATGGTACAGCAAGGGCTATATTAAAACTCTTTAACAGCTGGAGCCCTGATGCATCGGTACAGATGTGGACACCTGGCACAGCTGTATCAGTGTGCAGGCTGAGAGCCGGCCCTGGGGTAGTGAGGCCTGGGCTGACCTTGAAAACCTAATTCATTCATTCATTCATTTATGAGAGAGAGAGAGACAGCAAGTGAGTGAGGGGCAGAGAGAGAAATAATCCCGGGGGGGGGGGGAGAGAGAGAGAGAGAGAGAGAGAGAGAGAGAGAGAGAGAGAGAGAGAGAAGTGGGGCTTGAACTCACGTACTGTGAGATTATGACCTGAGCTGAAGTCAGATACTTAACTACTGAGCCACCCAGGTGCCCTGAACTTGGAAACTTTAGAATGTCTTTGTTAGTTACTCCACCCCAACAGACATAGATATGAATAGATATGCACACACACACACACACACACACACACACTATCAGAAGTGAAATTTATCAGAATTAGATTAAGGGTCAAACCAAGGCAACAATCTAAAACCGGTACCAAAAGATCATTGGAATGAAAGGGAAATATGATACCTGTTAACTCAGGGCTCCTTTCATAAAGTATAAATTCATTCCTTTTATTGAAATAAACAGTACTCTTAAGTGAAAGTATAAGGCCCTGATCTGATTCTCCTGGGTGCTTCTGTATGGTGCAAGATTCACAGTACAAATACACATTGTACCACCAACTCGGTTACTTACCAGCGCATGATTGCCTGAAGTCTAGATCGAGTTCCACTGAGAAATTGAAAGTGGAGAAACCATGGTGTGTTGCTCTGTACCAGACTTGGTGACAGTGGCCATAGAAATCAGAGATTCCCAGTAGTTTGTCACCAGTACATACTGATGAGATGTCATAAGTGACTACATGTGTGCTAAGAGATACTGTTACATCCAGCCCTAAGGTGTCAGGGCAAGACCTGAGGGGGCAGGAGCCCCTGACTCATCTGGGGCTCCTTGGAGGGTGGCCCAAGTGGGGCAGGGTCTCATGGTTTCCCTTTGGTCCCATTGGGTGGCAAATATGATAAGCAGCAGGCAGCACTCATGAGTGGAGGTTGATGAGCTGAGTGAGGGCAGAGTCCTACCACCCAGAGAACTATAACAGCAGCCAGCTGTGGAGCACGCTGGTGCCACTCATTGTGGACAAGGGCCTACAGAGTTGTTGGAGAATTTGTGGTTTGATGCCCAAGAAGTTGGTGGTTGGATATAGGGGAGGGGCAGAGATTGGACAAGCTTCCTGTGGCCTTAGTCCCAGGTCCTGCCTCAGCATCAGACTAAGTATATGTATCAGTTTCTTATTGCCGCTGTAACACATTACCAAAAACTTAGTGGCTTAAACAAAAACACCTATTTTATTGTCTTACAGTAGAACAGGTGGTGAGAAGTCTGAGATTGGTTTCACTGGACCAAAATCAAGATGCTGGCAGGGTTGCATTCCTTCTGGAGGATCTAGGGGAGAATCTGTTTCCTAATTTTTCCAGCTTCCAAAGGTCACTTGCATTCCTTGGCTCATGACGCATCCCTCAATCTTCAAAGCCAACAGCATGGTGTCTTCATTTTTTTTTTAATATGAAATTTATTGTAAAATTGGTTTCCATACAACACCCAGTGCTCATCCCAACAGGTCCCTCCTCAGTGCCCATCACCCACTTTCCCCTCCCCCCATCAACCCTCCGTTTATTCTCAGTTTTTAAGAGTCTCTTATGGTTTGGGTCCTTCCCTCTCTGTAACTTTTGTTTCCCCCCTTCTCGTCCCCCATGGTCTTCTGTTAAGTTTCTCAGGATCCACATAAGAGTGAAAACATATGGTATCTGTCTTTCTCTGTGTGACTTATTTCACTTAGCATAACATTCTCCAGTTCCATCCACCTTGCTACAAAAGGCCATATTTCATTCTTTGTCATTGCCAAGTAGTATTCCATTGTATATGTAAACCACAATTTCTTTATCCATTCATCAGTTGACGGACAGTTAGGCTCTTTCCATAATTTGGCTATTGTTGAAAGTCCTGCTATAAACATTAGGGTACAAGTGCCCCGATGCATCAGCACTCCTGTATCCCTTGGGTAAAGTCATAGGAGTGCTATTGCTGGGTCATAGGGTAGGTCTATTTTTAATTTTTTGAGGAAGCTCCACACTGTTTTCCAGAGTGGCTTCACCAGTTTGCATTCCCACCAAGAGTGAAAAAGGGTTCTCGTTTCTCCACATCCTCTCCAGCATCTATAGTCTCCTGATTTGTTCATTTTGGCTACTCTGACTGGTGTGAGGTATTATCTCAGTGTGGCTTTGATTTGTATTTCCCTGATGAGGTGTGACATTGAACATCTTTCAGGTGCCTGTTGGCCATCTGGATGTCTTCTTTAGAGAAGTGTCTATTCATGTCTTCTGCCCATTTCTTCACTGGATTATTTGTTTTTTGGGTGTTGAGTTTGATGAGTTCTTTATAGGTTTTGGATACTAGCCCTTTGTCCGATTGTCATTTGCAAATATCTTTTCCCATTCTGTCGGTTGCCTTTTAGTTTTGTTAATTGTTTCCTTTGCAGTGCAGTAGCTTTTTATCTTGATGAGTCCCAAGAGTTCATTTTTGCTTTTAATTCCCTTGCCTTTGGAGATGTGTCAAGTAAGAAATGGCTGCGGCTGAGGTCAGAGAGGTTTTTCCCTGCTTTCTCCTCTAGGGTTTTGATGGTTTCCTGTCTCACATTCAGGTCCTTCATCCATTTAGAGTTTATTTTTGTGAATGGTGTAAGAAAGTGGTCTAGTGTCATTCTTCTGCATGTTGCTGTCCAGTTCTCCCAGCACCATTTGTTAAAGAGACTGTCTTTTTTCCATTGGATATTCTTTCCTGCTTTGTCAAAGATTAGTTGGCCATACTTTTGTGGGTCTAATTCTGGAGTCTCTATTCTATTCCATTGGTCTATGTGTCTGTTTTTGTGCCAATACCATGATTACAACTTTGTAGTAGAGACTAAAAAGTCTGGGATTGTGATGCCTCCTGCTTTGGTCTTCTTCTTCAATATTACTTTGGCTATTCAGGGTCTTTTGTGGTTCCATACACATTTTAATATTTCTTGTTCTAGCTTCAAGAAGAATGCTGGTGCAATTTTGATTGGGATTGCATTGAATGTGTAGATAACTTTGGGTAATATTGACATTTTAACAATATTTATTTTTCCAATCCATGAGCATGGAATGTTTTTCCATTTCTTTGTATGTTCTTCAATTTCCTTCATAAGGTTTCTATAGTTTTCAGCATACAGATCTTTTACATCTTTGGTTAGATTTATTCCTAGGTATTGTATGTTTCTTGGTGCAATTGTGAATGGGATCAGTTTCTTTATTTGTCTTTCTGTTGCTTCATTATTAGTGTATAAGAATGCAACTGATTTCTGTACATTGATTTTGTATCCTGCGACTTTGCTGAATTCATGTATCAGTTGTAGCAGACTTTTGTAACTCCACTTTGGGTGGAGTCTATCGGGTTTTCCACGTATAATATCATGTCATCTGCAAAAAGCGAAAGCTTGACTTCATCTTTGCCAATTTTGATGACTTTTATTTCCTTTTGTTGTCTGATTGCTGATGCTAGAAATTGCACCACTATGTTAAACAAGAGCGGTGAGAGTGGACATCCCTGTCGTGTTCCTGATCTCAGGGGGAAAGCTCTCAGTTTTTCCCATTGAGGATGATATTAGCTGTGGGCTTGTCATAAATGGCTTTTATGACGTTTAAGTATATTCCTTCTATCCTGACTTTCTCGAGGGTTTTTATTAAGAAAGGATACTGAATTTTGTCAAATGCTTTTTCTGCATCAATTGACAGGATCCTATGGTTCTTATCTCTTCTTTTATTAATGTGATGTATCACATTGATTGATTTGTGAATATTGAACCAGCCCTGCAGCCCAGGAATGAATCCCTCTTGATCATGGTGAATAATTCTTTTCATATGCTGTTGAATTCGATTTGCTAGTATCTTGTTGAGAATTTTTGCATCCATATTCATCAGGGATATTGGCCTGTAGTTCTCTTTTTTTGCTGGGTCTCTGTCTGGTTTAGGAATCAAAGTAATGCTGGCTTCATAGAATGACTCTGGAAGTTTTCCTTCCCTTTCTATTTTTTGGCACAGGTTGAGAAGGATAGGTATTATCTCTACTTTAAACGTCTGGTAGAATTCCCCAGGGAAGCCATCTGGTCCTGGACTCTTATTTGTTGGGAGATTTTTGATAACTGATTCAATTTCTTTGCTGGTTATGGGTCTGTTTAAGTTTTCTATTTCTTCCTGTTTGAGTTTTGGAAGTGTGGGTGCTTAGGAATTTGTCCATTTCTTCCAGGTTGTCCAGTTTGTTGGCATATAATTTTTCATAGTATTCCCTGATAATTGCTTGAATTTCTGGGGGATTGGTTGTAATAATTCTATTTTCATTCATGATTTTATCTATTTGGGTAATCTCCCTTTTCTTTTTGAGAAGCCTGGCTAGAAGATCAGATGGACTTGACACATATATTTAGAACTCTGCATCCCAAAACAACAAAATATACTTTATTCTTGAGTGCACATGGAACCTTCTCCAAGATAGATCACATACTGGGTCACAAAACAGCTTTTCATAAGTATGAAAGAATTGAGATCATACTATGCACACTTTCAGACCACAATGCTATGAAACTTGAAATCAACCACAGGAAAAATTCTGGAAAACCTCCAAAAGCATGGAGGTTAAAGAACACCCTACTAAAGAATGAATGGGACAACCAGGCAGTTAGAGAAGAAATTTAAAAATATATGGAAACAAATGAAAATGAAAATACAACAATCCAAACGCTTTGGGATGCAGCTAAGGCAGTCCTGAGAGGAAAATACATTGCAATCCAGGCCTATCTCAAGAAATAAGAAAAATCCCAAATGCGAAATTTAACAGTACACCTAAAGGAAATAGAAGCAGAACAGCAAAAACACCCCAAACCCAGCAGAAGAAGAGAAATAATAAAGGTCAGAGCAGAAATAAACAATATAGAACCTAAAAAAAACTGTAGAGCAGGTCAGTGAAACCAAGAGTTGGTTTTTTGAAAAAATAAACAAAATTGATAAACCTCTAGCCAGGCTTCTCAAAAAGAAAAGGGAGAGGACCCAAACAGCATGGTGTCTTCAAATCTCTCTCTGACTTTGCCCTCAGTTTCTATTGTCACGTCTTCTCTGACTCCGACTTCCCTGCCTCCCACTTTTCCTTCTAAGGATGCTTCGGATTACACTGAGTTCACATGTACAACCAGGATCATCCTTCCATCTGAAGACCCTTGACGTTAACCACATTTGCAAGGTTCCCTTTGCCCATGTGAAGTAACATATTCACAGGCTCCAGGGACTGCAACACAGACATTTTTGGGGATTTGTTATTCAGTGTGCCACGCAGGTAATGGCTACCTTGTCTGTTTTGCAGCTGATTGGCCCTGAGGGATGACTTTCATGCCCTCCAAGTTAGAGGGTTTTCATTATTTTGGAATGATTATTGTCACTTGGTGTAAAAATCTGTTCTCATGATTAAATACATTTCACTATTTTTTAATGTTTTTTATTTTTATTTTTATTTTTTATTATTTTTATTTTTATTTATTTTTTTAATATGAAATTTATTGTCAAATTGGTTTCCATACAACACCCAGTGCTCATCCCAACAGGTGCCCTCCTCAATGCCCATCACCCATCCTCCCCTCCCCCCATCAACCCTCAGTTTATTCTCAGTTTTTAAGAGTCTTTTATGGTTTGCCTCCCTCCCTCTCTGTAACTTTTTTTCCCCCTTCCCCTCCCCCATGGTCTTCTGTTAAGTTTCTCAGGATCCACATAAGAGTGAAAGCATATGGTATCTGTCTTTCTCTGTGTGACTTATTTCACTTAGCATAACCCTCTCCAGTTCCATCTATGTTGCTACAAAAGGCCATATTTCACTCTTTGTCATTGCCAAGTAGTATTCCATTGTATATGTAAACCACTATTTCTTTATCCATTCATCAGTTAATGGACAGTTAGGCTCTTTCCACAATTTGGCTGTTGTTGAAAGTGCTACTGTAAACATTAGGGTACAAGTGCTCCTATGCATCAGCACTCTTGTATCCCTTGGGTAAATTCCTAGCAGTACTATTGCTGGGTCATAGGGTAGATCTATTTTTAATTTTTTGAGGAACCTCTACACTTCTCCAGAGCAGCTGCACCAGTTTGCATTCCCACCAACAGTGCAAGAGGGTTCTCGTTTCTCCACATCCTCGCCAGCATCTGTAGTCTCCTGATTTGTTCATTTTAGCCACTCTGACTGGCATGAGGTGGTATCTCAGTTGCAGCAATATCTTTCTTGACATATCCCCAAAGGCAAGGGAATTAAAAGCAAAAATGAACTCTTGGGACCTCATCAAGATAAAAAGCTTCTGCACTGCAAAGGAAACAATCAACAAAACTAAAAGGCAACTGACAGAATGGGAAAAGACATTTGCAAATGACAATTTGGACAAAGGGCTAGTATCCAAAATCTGTAAAGAGCTCACCAAACTCCACACCTGAAAAACAAATAATCCAGTGAAGAAATGGGCAGAAGACATGAATAGACATGTCTCTAAAGAAGACATCCAGGTGGCCAACAGGCAAATGAAAGATGCTCAATGTCACACCTCATCAGGGAAATACAAATGCATTTCAATATTATGTTGCCAACAAAAAGAAAGAAGAGTGGTTAGATGTTTTAAGTATAATTTTCAAGTTGTGAATTTTTCGATGGGTATAAAACCTATTTTAAAATTTGTGTTATAATTATATGAACAAAATTTCTCACCGATGTGACTCTCACGCATTTGAAGGGTCATTATTGAAAACTCTTGGTTAGGAATTGTGTATAGCCATTTCAGCCTTAGAATCTGATATAAGATTAGGTTTGTTACCTTCATGAAAACAAGCTCAAGATTCTCATTGAAATGTGTAAAAAAATGTTGGGGGACATTTTAATTCATGTTCAATATTTAACATCTTTGCTAATATTTTATATCTTACTTTTATCATGATTATATATATAAAACAAAGAGACTGTAAGGAGGATTTCACATCAAGTCCCAAAGAGATTATGCTTAAATCTCTCTCAGATTACCTCAGCAGGTATGCAGGTAATGATATTATCATTTTCCATGGGTGGATAATGTGCAAACGAGCTGGGGAGAATGGTTGTGAGTGACCCCATCCTTTGTGATTGTGTGGGACACAGTTAAAATCGTTTCAAAGGAAAAATTACAAAACAATAGCAATTCCAATACAAGATCAATTGCAATGCTTAGAACACATAATAAATCCCCTAATTTGGCCATAAAGAAATATTTTACAGCTTTATAACTTTTATTCACAGAACATCAGGTTTTCCCCATTCCTACTAGGAAATGTTGAACAAACTCTTACAGACTATCATTCGAAGGGGTGCCTAACTATTAGCCTTCTGTGGGCGCCTCATATATCTGCCTTTCCAAATCAGTTTTGGAAGTTTCCTGAGATTCATCTTGGTTATAAAATAAATCAATAAGTTCCAAAGATATTGAATCTAATATCTTTGAGTAAATGAATATTTTAGTAAAGATTGTATGGATACATTTATTTTTATTAAGAAACCCAGCAGAAATAACCCATAAGCCCATGTCCTGTAAGGGTGATCTCCATTTCTACCGCTCATGGGCATGGAAGCGGGAACGGGGTGCTGCCCAGCGAACCCTGGGAGGGAGAGAGCAGGTGTGGGCGACAGTTAGGGATAAATTGTAGGGAGGGAGGTCACATGGTGAACCTCTGGCCTTCCTCTGCTTTGGGCACATGCCTCTCTCTTCCAGCTCTGTCATCCCCCCACTTCCAGAATCTGGAAACTGGGGCACCGCATGCAGCTTTTGGTCCCACCCCACCTTCTAATGTAAACAGACAAAGCACAGTCCAGGTAGTTTTCTACCTTGCTTGGAGCTGATGCAACTTTTTTCTAGTTTTCGGTTCTTTTTCTTTACCGCCTTGTCTTATGGTCTATGCCCTGGGCCCCAAGTGGATGGCTCTCTTGGTAACTGAAGTTCTTTCATTCTCTCAGAGACCCAGAAGGCAGATCCCTAAGAGGGTGCATTTCAATACTTGGTTTAGAGTAAGCACTTAACAAAAACTTCGGATTGAGTGAGTGGGTAAGTGAAGAGGTGTGTTTTCTGAAACAGATTAGATTACATATTAAATCTTAAGAGAAAGTTAACAGAAGCAGAAACGTAATGGAGGTGAAATCCTTAGGTTTCATTTTCTGATTCACTTTTTTTAACTTGTACTTTTAGAACTTAATCATCTTATTGAAAATTTACTTAGGCTCATTGCATACGTTTTTTTAAGAGTTACAGAAAAGTTTACAGAATAAAATAAAGATTGTTTATAATCTCTTGTCCAGAAGTAATCACTGCCAACATTGGTGCATATTTTGCTGGACTTTTTTTTTTTTTTATGTACACAGACACACCCCAGACAAAATATACCCACACTAATTTTTTTATACTTTTACAAAAGTAAGATTCTATGATGCTTTTTTAAAGATGGAACTCTTAGCAGTACATATATAACAGTGCATTAAAATGTCATGTTAATGTAGATCAATTATCATTCTTTTTTTTTTTTTTTTTTTTTAAATTTTTTTTTTCAACGTTTATTTATTTTTGGGACAGAGAGAGACAGAGCATGAACGGGGGAGGGGCAGAGAGAGAGGGAGACACAGAATCGGAAACAGGCTCCAGGCTCTGAGCCATCAGCCCAGAGCCCGAGGCGGGGCTCGAACTCACAGACCGCGAGATCGTGACCTGGCTGAAGTCGGACGCTTAACCGACTGCGCCACCCAGGCGCCCCCAATTATCATTCTTATATTTTAAAGGGGTATATATATATATATATATATATATATATATATATATATACACATATAAATAAAAAAATAAAAATAGAAAGAAAATAAATTTAATATAAATAAATGTATGTATATGTGTGTATATATGTATATATGTGTGTGTGTGTGTGTGTGTGTGTGTGTGTGTGTACATACATATGTGTATATATAATACATTAACAAAAGCAAAGAGGCCTAGGCTTTGGCAGAAGTTTCAAAGGGCTGATGCCTTTTGTTAGGATTCAGAAGACTCATGTTTCAAGGTCCCAATCTCTTGCCTCTTGTTGGGCTTGCCTGAGGCATGGGGGTTCAGAAAGGCTGGGGCATCTCTGGACCTCCCTCCTTTGTGGGCCCTTGAATGAGTTAATTACATACCTCACACTAGTTATGTACCTCATAGGGTTATTGTGAAGGTTAAGGAGTGTCTGTCACAACTCTGGATGCTAATAGTGATCATCCAGTAAGTGTTAATTCTGTCTCCTTTGAATTCTGAAATGAGAATGATTCATGTCTCTAGGCCTCCTGGGTTTTTTTTTTTTTAAGTGAAAAATATCCACTTTATAAATAGATGAACTGAAATGACTGATACATACACACACACACACACACACACACACACACACACACACATACATATATAAAATTATTTATTTATTTTGGGGAGAGAAAGAGAGAGAGAGGGCATGAGCAGGGGCGGGGCAGAGAGAGAGGGAGACATAGAATCTGAAGCAGGCTCCAGGCTCCAAGCTGTCAGCACAGAGCCTGAAGTGGGGCCCGAACCCACGAACTGCAAGGTCACGACCCGAGGGAAAGTAGGACGCTTGACCAACTAAGCCACCCAGGCGGCCCTGAAATGACTGATATTTTAATAGTTACGTCAGAATGAATAGCGCAAGGCCTCTCCACAGAATCTTGGCCGTTGGCGTGAGGGCAGAGCACCCCGGGGTGGCCGGCTGTGAGTTCAGTGCAGCAGCGAGGAGGTTTGCCACACCTCCACGTCTTTATTCTCTCCACACCTGCGTAGGCAGTCACTTCTAAAGCTGTCATTTTGTAATATGAAGGGCAGCAAACAAAAACTGCTACGTAGACCACGCTGCTGGGTGAGCCCTGCCTCCAGCTTTTCTTTTGTCTTGAAAGGCTGGAGTCATGTGGGGCAGGATAGCCCAGCAGCAGGACCAAGGGCACAGGCTTCCTGTGAGCCGCAGCAATACCTGGTTAGCCCAGCATTGCCATGGGCACAAGGACTAAAGTCAGCATCGTCTGTGACAAATATCTAGTAAGCCCCACTCTAGGTTTAATAAATGAGGTGGCAGAAGGTTTTAGGTTAAAAGGCCTAAATCCATTTAACGCCTGGATGGACTTCCGAATTAGGTGACAGGTGAGTCACGTGAAAGTCGAAGCAAGAAACGGTCTCTTGCTGAAGTGAATGTTTGCACTCAGATGCTGGTCTCCGGGTCATTTCTTCTACTTTCCAGTCCCCACATTTCTGGGCACACTGTAGGTGCCCACTTGGTAAATGTTTGTTAATTTATTGTGTTGAGGGTTTTAGAATTACATGAAGCATTTTCTCATTTAGAAATGTGCAAAACAAGGTGGAAGTGCGGTGTATAAAGAGGTCTGCATTTGCGGGTGAGGAAGGGATGTAGAGGATTAAAGACAAACGTGTGTGAGTGGCTTGTTTAGGTGAGGGGCACGGGTGGCCCCTCCTGACTCCTGGACAGAGGACTCTGCCCTCAAGCCCTGGCACCTCAGTGTTCCCTGAGTGTGTCCACGTCTGGGGAGCCCAGAATGTTGCAGGGCTTCAGTTTGGGCAGAGAATAGCAAAAGCAAAGAGGCCTAGGCTTTGGCAGAAGTTTGCCAAAGGCCTGGTGTCTCTTGCCATGATTTTTAGACTCTTCTATCCTGGGAGGCAGTGGGAAGAGGGTGGGGAGGGAAAAAAATGATGAGTCCCCTACTCTTCCTTTTCTGTGACTTGGGGATTTCCCGTTTATTTGTTCAACAAACACTCCATAGCGCTGGGCCCAGATATAGAAGCACTTCAGGGCATGGCAGGCCCTGCCCATGGCCCCCATACCCAGTGTGACTAACACATAGGAGGAGAGGCAGGTGCATAATCAGATGGTTACTATCTGGGGTGGTTAATGACATGGAGGCTGTGGCCCGAAGGATGGTGGAAGATGCGGCACACAGGGCCATCCAGAGGACTTGGGGAGGGTGGGGAGGGAGGAATATTCCAACAGGGGCCCAGGAGGGAGGAAGCAAGCATGGCCTGTTCAGTCAGGAACTCAAGATCCTTCTGTTGGCTAATCTGCACATCTGGAACAGGTGTGGTGGAGGTCAGGAATGGGAGACCAGAGGTGATTCATTTCCTTTCTTACTTTCCTTTTCCCTCCCCTCCCCTCCCCTCCCCTCCATTCCCCTCCCATCTCCTCCCTTCTCCACCTACTTTGAAACCACTCAGTTTATAGGGACTTCCTCTAGCATGGAAATACGGAGACTCAAAAGGACCAAATAAACACTCCCTCAACCAAGCACTCAGACCCAGGAGATGGCAGTTTACTTTCACCTTGCAGAGTGGTTCTCCAGGGCTTGTATGCATCAGAATTGCCTGGCCGGCTTGTGAAAACAGATTGCAGGACCCCCTTCTGGGGTTCCAGTCTCAGTATGTCTGGTGTCAAGCCCACAAATTTGCATTTCTAGCTAATTCCTGGGGTGCTCCTGCTTTTGATGGGTGGACCATTTTAGGGCAATTTGAAATTTTTTGAAAAAAATTTCTTAATGTTTATTTGTTTTTGAGAGACAGACAGGGACAGTGTAAGCAGGGGAAGGGCAGAGAGAGAGGGAGACACAGACTCTGAAGCAGGCTCCAGGCTCTGAGCTGTCGGCACAGAGCCTGATGGGGGCTCGAACTCACAAAATGTGAGATCATGATCTGAGCTGAAGTCAGATGCTTAATGGACTGAGCCACCTAGGATCCCCAGGGCAATTTTAATTTTAAGGCAATTTGCCAGATCCTTGTTAGCCCTGTGCTGGCTTCAGAGATGGAGAAAGAGAGGAGACATGTATAACAAGTATTAAATGGAGAAATGACATGAATAAGACATGAGAGGGCATGCGTGAATTGTTGGCGGGTGTTGTGGGGACACAGAGGATGTCTGTACCTCAGCTTTCTTACCTATAAAATTGGAATAATACCCACCTAATAGGGCTTAAAATTTTTATTAATAGACTTTTTTTTAGAGCAGTTAGGTTTATAGAAAAATTGTACAGAGAAAGTACAGTGAGTTTTCATGTACCTCCCTCTCTCCCCATTTATGTTGTACATTCTACCTCTTTTGACAAATGCGTGTTATGTATCCATCATCACTGTAGAGCAGTGTCACCACCCTAAAAATCTCTGATGATTCATGTGTTCGTCCCTCCCCTCCTCTCTCCCTCACAACCACTGATCTGTTTACTGTCTCCACAGTTTTGCCTTTTCCAGAATGGCATACATTTGGAATCCCATGTGTGAACTTTGCAGACCAGTGTCTTTGATTTAGCAATATGCATCTAAGTTCCTCCAAGTCTTTTCATTGCTTGATAGTTCATTTCTTCTTATCTGAATAGTATTCCATTGTCAGGATGTACAAGCATGCTTACCCATTCATCTGCATAGAAACATCTTGATCACTTCCAACTTGTGACACTTATGAATAAAGCTACTATACACATCGTGAGCAGGCTTTTGTGTGGATAAGCTTTCAAGTCATTTGGATAAATATCTAGGAGCATGACTGCTGGAAAATACTGTAAGTCTCTATTAAGCTTTGTAAGAGACTGCCCAACAATCTTCCAAAGTCACTCACTGTACCATTTTGGCTTCCTACCAACAATGAATGAGAGCTCCTGTTTTTTTTTTCACATCCTCACCAGAATTTGGAGTTGTCAGTATTTTGGGTTTTGGCCATTCACAGATAGGGTTTTATAAGGATTGAATAAAATAGTGGATGTAAAGCTCTGAATATGGTGCCTGGTACAGAGGCAGAGCTCAGTATCTAGAAGCTATTCCTGCTGTTTTTCAGTTCTTTTCCTCCTTTCCCCACACCTTTCTGCTTTTCTTGGCCTATTTCAATCCCATGTTTTCTCTGAGGCAGAGCTCTGATCCTTAACCTCTGAAAACCCTTTCCTCTCCTCTCTGCCAGTCTCTCCTCCTTATAACACCTTCTGTCACATCTAATTAGACCTGTGACATCTTCAGACTTCCAGAATCACCTTGATGTTGTTGAATTAGTTCTCTAGAGAAACAGAACCGGTAGGGGGTGTGGTGTGAGAGTGTGTGTGTGTGTGTGTGTGTGTGTGTGTGTGTGTGTGTGTTGAGAGAGAGAGAGAGAGAAGAGGGGGAGATTTATTTTAAGGAATTGACCAACATGATTACAGAGACTGGCAGGTCTACAGTCTGCAGGGTGGCCAGAAGGCTGGAAACCAGGAGAGGAGCCAGTGTTGCAGGTGAAGTCCAGAACCATCTTTTGGAATTCCTCCTTGCTTGGGGGAGGTCACTCTTTTTGTTCTGTTTATGCCTCAGCTGGTTAGATGAGGCCCACCCACACTAGGGAAAGTTGTCTCATTCAAAAAACACCTCCACAGAAGGTCCACACTGTGCCTAGACTACAGCGTCCACATACTCGTTCATACATGTCTGGGTGTGGCTATGAAGGTATTTTTTTGGATGAGATTAACATTTAAATCAATAGACTTTGAGTAGAGAAGATTATCTTCCATAATGTGGGTGGGCCTTATCTAATCAGTTGAGGGCCTTAAGGAAGAATGAAATTCCCTGAGGAAGAAGGGAGTCTGCTCCAAACTGCATTTGGATTCAAGCTGCAACGTTAGCTCTTCCCTAGGTCTCCAGCATGCTGACCTCCCCTGCAGATTTTGGACTTGGACCCCCATAATTGCATGGGCCAATTCTTAAAGTCATCTCTCTCTCTCTCTCTCTCTCTCTCTCTCTCTCTCTCTCTTATCTATCTATATCTAAACATACACATACAGATGTGCCCTTCCTATTGTTTCTGTTTCTCTGGAAAACATTGACTGTTATCCTGTGGTCAGATGGATGTTGGCTCACAAGAAGAGAACTAAAGCAATTAGGGTGATGAATCCTGCCATTGAGAGCAATAACCTCCTGCACATACTGCAGAATCACACGTTTTCGGAAATACAAGGGTTCTTGGCAGGAATAATGTGTAGTTGGAAGGAACAAAGACTTAGAATCAGAAAGCCTGGGTTTGAGAGCTCACTCTGCTGTACTTGGTGTGATCTTTGGCGAGCCAGTTAACTTCTCTGAATCTCAGAGATTCTCTGAATCTCATCACTCATTTCTAAAGTGATGATAGTTATGTTACCTCCCTGGGTTTTTGGGGCAATTTGATGAGCTACCATTTGTGAATATACCAGTATTTTTATTGAGCTCTACTGTTTGATCTTATTAGCGGGGAAGCTTAGACTCAGAGATATTAAGTAATTTATCCAAGATAAGAATGTAAAGCCATTAAGTTTTGTCTTTTTTTCTCAGTGCCCTGTTGGTGGCTCATCAGTGATGATAGATGTAACATTTCCTGAGCAATCACTGTGTATGAGAAACTGTGCTAAGTGCTTTATATCCATTTCTCCCCTCAGTGAAACCTCACAGAGCTGGTACTTGTATCAGCTTACACTCGACACATAACAAATTACCACAAAGTTACTGACTTAAAACAACACCCATTTTTTATCTTAGATTTCTGTAGGTCAGAAGTCTGGGCGCAGAATGGGTGGGTCTTCTGCTTAGGGTCCTATAATCCTAAAATCAAGGTACTAACAGGGCTGGGTTCCTTTCTAGAGGTTCTGGGGAAGAATCTCCTTTGAAGATTCTTCAGGTTGTTTGTCAAATTCAGTTTGTAGCTTATGGGTGTAAGATCGGCATTTTTTTTTTTTTTTTTTTTTTTTTGCTGACTGTCAGCTAGGAGTTACTCTCAGTGCCACCACATTCCTTGCCACTGACCCTATGGGCAATTCACAACATGGCTGGGGCTTCTTCTTCCAGACCAGCAGAAATGTCTGTCTTTGACTTAGTCTTCTGTGGCCAGCTGGAGAAAATGCCGCTTTTAAAGCACTCGTCTGATTATACCAGGCTCACCGAGATATTCTTCCTTTCTTAAAGTCAGCTGTGCCATATAACATAACCCGATCATGGGACTGAAATCCATCATATTCACATTCCTGGAGGTCATACAGGGCTCATCCATGAAGGAGTGTGGGTCTTGGGGCCATCTTGGAATTCTGCCTGTTTATTAACATTTCCATTTTAAAGGTCAAGAAACTGAGGCCAGAAAGATTAAACAAACTGTCCAAGGTTACAGAGCAGTAAGTGGAAAAGGCAGAAGTCCAAACCCATGCTCATACCCACTCTGTTACACTGTGTCTTGCTGTTGCCAAGGCCTTTCCCTGGAGTCCCTTGGGGTTCTTGAGAAACCCCACTCTCCTGACCGTGAGGAGGTCTATAGTGCTGGGCCTGCCAAATCCCTATTGGAGATGGCTAGCCATGCGTAATTACCAAAGTTTATCTAGTAAACGATATTGTTGTCCTAGAGTGCATTTCTCTTGGTTACTATGATGCCTTAGGTCAGTGAAAACATTTTGGAGCCTTTAAACGATGTGGTGAATCCCAGAAATTTCAGGCAACCTGGCTGCTGTGAGAGCTGATTATGTCAAATGGCCTTTTTACTCCTTTTTAAAAAATTTTTAAAATATTTTTTTTTTATTTTTGAGAGAGAGAGAGAAACAGAGTGTGAGTGGGGAAGGGGCAGAGAGACAGGGAGACACAGAAGCCCAAGTGGGCTCCAGGATCCGAGCTGTCAACGCAGAGCCTGATCTCACGAACCGTGAGATCATGACCTGAGCTGAAGTCGGACACTTAACTGAGCTACCCAGGTGCCCCAGCCTTTTTACTCTTCTTAAAAAGGTATTGTGCTTCTACACAGGGAAAGCGTGTGTCCTCCTGTGCATATAGTGCTCTCCCCCTCCCCCACTCCCACTGCTTTCTTTCTTTCTTTTTTTTAAATTCTTTTTTAATGTTTATTTATTATTGAGAGACAGAGAGACAGGGAGACACAGAATCCAAAGCAGGCTCCAGGCTCTGAGCTGTCAGCACAGAGCCCAACACGGGGCTCGAACTCACAAACCGCGAGTCATGACTTGAGCTGAAGTCAGACACTTAACTGACTGAGCCACCCAAGCATCCCTCCCCTGCTGCTTTCAAGGAGTCATGGTGAGAATAGCAGGTACGTAGACAGAAATGAAGCCACCTAAGTGGAGCTTATGATTGATGATGCCTCATCACATGGCCATGCACCCGCCATTTGCTGCTTCATGGTCCCTGTGCCCTCCGCTCTGATGGGGCGGGTGTGGACCTGTATGCTGGGGCTGGGATTGTGGGAGGCGGGCTAAGTGGGGTGTTAGTTTCTATAAGGTTGCATCCCTGATGCTCACGGGTGAACTAAGCAGGAACGTATCATGCTTGCATTTTACAATCTTTATTCACTGTTGGCCTCTAGAAGAGATTGACAGGATTGAGTAAAAAAATCATAACCACTCACAACATTGGCTTTAGTATCCACTGCCTTGGAGATGATCCTTGAATGGTATGACTTCAGGGTTTTGGCTTGAATTCCTCAGCTTTAGTACAGAAAGCAGGAAAAGTGGGTGTTCTTTGTTTGGAAGTCACAGCCCCCAGGGACGTGGTGTTAGTGTGCAGAGGGGGATGAGCAAGTCTTTCATGCAGACAGGTTCTGGTCTCCTCCGAGAAGCACATTCAGAAGCAAGATGTATGGTTTGTAGCAACCCGACATCTTTCCAAACCAGGTCTAGTACACAGACTTCCTCCAGGATGTCCCCGTCTCACTCCTTGGAAGATGGGCTCAGGGAAAGGAGAGGACAATTCGGACTCTGTTAGCACAGCAATGCTCTGTGCTTTTGTTGTAGGAATTCCAATAGTGACAAGTGGATTTATTTGCCTTATTTGCCAGGGTGGCTCAAACCACCCAACCGTGCCCTTCTGGCTCCATTGACAGGCATACAGAGAGGGGTGGGAATGCGGAAAGTGTGAAAGGCCTGCCACAGAAAATGGAAGGCAGGAGGATATGCCTGTGTCTGGGCTAGCCAGCAACGTAAAGGGAAAAGCAAACGACCCTTTTGAGCGCTATTTGAACTCTGTGTGTATGTGTGACTGCCTAATAGGAATGCACTGTGGCTCCCACCCCCGCATGTGTTACCTGCACGATTTCACCCTGGCCTCCTTATCGTTCTGAGCTCCTTCCTCTACTTGGATTTTATGATTCCTGTGCCCAAACACAGGAAATGGTCTTGAACATTCCTATGCTATTTGATATGCTATCATTCTCAATGTAATTCCTTTTTTTTTTTAAATTTTCATTTAAATTCTAGTTAGGTGACATACAGGGCAATATTGGTTTCAGGAGCAGAGCTCAGTGATTCACCACTTACCTATAACACTCAGTGCTCATCCTAATAGGTGTGCTCCTTAGTGCCCGTCGCCCATCTAGCCCCTCCCCCCACCTTCCTCCCTCCATCAGCCCTTGGTTTGTTCTCTGTTGTTAAGAGTCTCTTATGGTTTGTTTCCCCCCTCTTTTCCCCCCTTCTCATGTGTTCATCTGTTTTGTTTCTCCAGTTCCACATATGAGTGAAATCATAGGGTATTTGTCTTTTTCTGACTGTCCCGATGTAATTCTTAGTGGCATTGGTGAGAAAGTGCCAGATTCACCTTTCCATCTTCTCTTCTCTCCCATGGGGATCGAGGGCTCCACACCACGCTGTCTCCCTGTTGGGTCTGTCCATGCTCTGACAGAAGGAGACTGCAAGTCTAGAGGAGGAAGGAAGCCATCTCTTTGGCTTTGGTAGCGCCTCTGGTTTCAGCGAGTGGCTCCGTGTGACAGCAGGTAGCCGTGATTCCGGCTATGTTGTGGCAGCTTCAGCACCAGGGGGCATGTGGGCTCCCTGGCTCCCAGCTGCTGGTGGCTTTGGTGGCAGCTTCTCCAATACTGAAACTGAGCGTGAAGGTTCCGTGTAGGAAGTGGCTGCAGCTTTGTGATCTTTGGGTACAGTTCTCTTCTCCTTGGTGCTCCTTCAGCCACGTCACACCTTTTCTCTCTGGTTCTTCCAGCTCTTCTACAGCTTCTATAACCAGTGCCCCACATTTGCTCTTCACCCTCAAAATATCCCCAGGGGTTTCATTTTCCTCAGTGAACACTGATCCATGCAGGCATTTTGTCGAATCCAAGACGTCTTCATTCTGAGCCAGGGGCCCCTATTTGCTTTCTTTTATTCTCTTAGCTTCCAGGTTTAGTTTGACAACTCTGTTGACTCTTCCCTTCATGATTAAGAACATTAACATTATTATTTCAGGGTTAAATTCCTTTTTTAAGGCAAACAGTCAAGAAAGTGACGAACATGTCAGTAAGCTGTCATAATGAAGCCAGGGAAGAAAGCATAGGGGAGTACACAGTGATAAAAATCTGATCCTGCCCTCAGTTCTGACATGCCTATAGTCGCGAGGAGGTCAGCCATTAGACAAGCTTTGTCGGAATGTGACTGGCTCTGTCAGCCGACTTTATTGCATAGGCAGCTTGAGCTGATGCCGGTTGCTCTACCAATTTTCCTTAGCCTGTATTCTATTTTAAAGTCAGATGGGAAGGGGGATGTGAATATAGTTTACTTGTGAAGAATCCGTCAGGGCATCAGTGATGGAGTGGTATTTTTCAAATGTACACGTACATATATTATTTGAAGTACACATTTTAGATGGGAAAATTTTTTTTTGAGAGAGAGAAAGAGTGAGAGAGAGAATGAGTGGGAGAGAGGTGCTGAGGGGGAGAGAGAGAGAGAGGAGAGAGAATCCCAAGTAGGCTCCCTGCTCAGCACAGAGCCTAACACAGGGCTTGATCCCATCATGTACAGGATGGAATCCAAGTCTCTCCATGACCGGAATCCTAAAGCCTCATCCCTCACCAACTCTCACATACTCACAGTGTTTCCCACACAGACAATGGTACATACATGATGGGGACTCTGGAAATTTAGTAGGTAGGAGGGTCATGAGATAGGACCAGGAAGACTGTTCTAGCTTTTGTGTGGTTAATGAATTGGAGGAGGCAAGCCTGAAGTGGGGGTGGTGGTTTCAACAGCCAAGTGAGAAATAAAAGGCAATGGGGGGCATCTGGGTGGCTCCGTCGGTTAAGCATCTGATACTTGGTTTCAGCTCAGGTCACGACCTCACGGTTTGTGAGTTGGAGCCCCGCATCAGGCTCCACACTGACAGTGCAGAGCCTGCTTGGGATTCTCTCTCTTTCCCTTGCTCTCTGCCCCTCCCTCATTTGTGCTTTCTCTCTCTCAAAATAAATAAATAAATAAACTTAAAAAAAAAAAGAAATAAAAGGCAAAGAAAGCCTGCACTAAGGCGGGGACTGAGGGGGTACGTTAAAGGAATCAACCGATGCTGGTGTCTGCCTGGGTGTGGAGGGGGTGGGATGGAGGAGGTTGTGAGGGAGGGGAGAGAGAAGGGGCCAAAGAGGACCCAGAACATCCATCTGGGTGTCCAGGAGGTGACAGTGTCAGTAATTGAGATGGGGAGCCTGGGAGGAGGAGAAACAGGTCTGGACAAGCCCTGTTCTGTGTCCACTGAGGACAGAATGCCTGCAGCACATCTAGGTGGCATTTTCACTGGCATCCAGGATTATGGGTCTGAAGATCAGGAGAGGGCTGTGGCAGTGAATCCTGGGTAGGATATTTGACATAGGTGGGCAGGAAAGGTCATTTGGAGAAGGAAACATTCAAACAGATACTTGCTGTGAAATCACATGCAATCAGGTACAAATATGTCACACAAATAGCTAGCCCGTTCTCCACCTGTTTTTCCTAATAGCTGTAGAGCCATGGACTGAGGTTGGGAGGAAGTTGTTCACTGACAACTAAACACATAACCTCCCCTCTCCTCTTGCAAGTTGTGGGTAGCAATCTGTTCATCTGTGAGCTCCAGTGGGGAGTGAGGCTATTGGCCCTGAACTTGAGTGTGTTTGGAGATGGCGGGATGCCCCAGTCTCCTGTAGCTATACCTCCAGTTTCTCCCTCCCACCCCTGATTCTGGCAGAAAGCGCTCCAGGTCTTCCCTAGGGCTTGGCTCTAGTCTAGATCTGGCCGCAGGAAGCTCCGCTTGGTGCAGATACTGCTCCTGAACACTAGGGGGCTCTCTCAAGAACTAGAACCATCCTGAAAGGCGTCTGGGGCAAGGTGTCCTCTGAGGATGGTTTACCGCCGGAATGTGATGTAAGGGATTGAAGCATTATATAGCTTATTCAAGCTCAAATTACACTTTTAATTTGATGTAAAAGACACCTCATCCAATAAATTCAATGACAAAGACAAGAACATTTCATAAAAGTCTCATTTCTCTTTTTTACTGATCTTGGTCTTGAATTATTTGTTGAGTGAGTGAATGAATGAATGAGTACTTATGCAAAACCCCAGGAGAATTTTCAGGAAAGGCTGAGAATGGAAAGCAAAGCAACTGCTATTTTCCTGTATTTGAAGCAAATCCCATCAGAGTGTTATTTTCTACTCGAAATGACCCTTGTTCTTGTCACTGCTGATTTATACAGAGTCCTTCACTGTTTTTTTTGATAATGAAGCCCTCAAGAAGAAAAGGGTGTCTCAGAAACCGAAGCTTGGGACCATTTGTACGCTTTAAGTTTTCAAAGACACATTGGAAGGGTATTCTCTTGCTGCTTCAATGTCAAGGAATATGTTAGACTTGTAAAATGGAGTTTATGTTAGTCAGGATTGGATAAAATAATATAAAAAAACCCAGTAAGTCCAATGGGTAATAGGGAGAATGGCTACAATTTCTGGATAAAAAGCATCTTTTCAAAGTCTTATTTTAAAAGGGAATATGTTGTTAGTTTCTTGTAAGAGGTTGTTCTTTGATGTCACTGTCTCTTTAGCATACTGTCTGCTGAGCCAGGGCTATTCCAGGCAATATGTCTTGGATTATTGGTCCACAAATGCCATATTCTTGCTGCTACAATCACCTATTGAATCCTTAGGAAGTAGGCTGTGTTTAGCACCAATTTATATAAAAATGGACAATAAAACAGGCCTGAAGACGCTCTATTCTTCTCTGTTAATTTTGTTACTGTTTTATGTCATTGGATGTGATTTCTCAAGTCCTGGTTTGTGGGAAAGGGGCAAGTGAAGATGAAAATTGCAAAAAACCACCATGTTTCAACCAATAGGCAAGTTTGGTAAATTCATTGTTTTGCCAGCTTCCAAACAGCCCCCGCGAAAATTTCATATCTGGCACCACTAGATGTCACTAAACAACAAGCTTCTCAGAACAATGACTTGGAAGATTGAACATCCTGCTCCCCTCCTTTCTATTAATATTTTACAACTGTATTTGTACTGTATACATTTTCCACATCATTATTTTGAGTCTCTTACATTTAATGTGACATTCATTCTTAGGAACACAGCTTCATCCTGTTTGACTGCAAGCCTGCTTATTCTTTGGACCGGGATAACTCCTCTAGCCCATCTTCTGTGTGGCAAGGAATTGACATTTCATTTGCTCTGAAACTATGGTAGTATGGTTGCGCGCGATTCTGTTTTCGACGTTGATACAATGGTTGTTGTCGGATGTGTTTGGGCTGATCAGGTGCAATGTAAAAACTGCAGTCTTGATTGCCTTGTTTATAATTTAGGCTCCTCAAAAAGTGTAAGGCTGTCAGAGATCATTGTGGTCATCAGACAGGGCCACCATGTAAACCATCTGGGGACAGTGAAAAACCCATTCTGGCTTAAAGACCTCTATGGAAAAAGGTCTCTGCTAAAACAAAACCCCTTTCTTTGATGCCCCTTAATTCCTTTATCTTTCTCTAGGCTTTCTTGTCATATTTTCTGTGACAGCTCTCAGGGGACCAAGGCTAGCGAAATTTTCTATGCCTTGGGAATATCTATCCCCATCAGTAATTCAGACAGAAGGAAGGAGAGCTTGTCGTGTGTCCCAGAGGGACCCTTCAATTGTGCATTTGATGTTGACAGCTTTCTTTGTCATGAAGAATGGAATTCCGGGGTGCATAGATCACACGGTCTAATGATAAAACTTTGGAGTTACAGCAGGCTTTGCGATTTACAGAGCTCTTTCACATCTATTACCTCACTTTATCCTCACAACCATCTATTAAGGAAGGCAGGGTGGGTGTTTTATTTCTGTCTCACAGACTAGGAAACAGAAGCTCAGAGAGGTTAAATGGCCTACCCAAGGTCATCCAGATATAAGGTGGGGTTGTGACACTTAGTTGCATCTCCAGGTTCCTGGGTTCTGACACACCCCTCCCTGACCCCAGGACACCAAGCTGATTCCTGCAGTGACATTGTTAGGGGCAGCAGGAAATGGACTTGTAGCAAGGCTGCTTCTGCAAAGGTGGCAACGAATTGGAGATCTGGTGCTGGAGAACTCCGGGTAAGAGCAGACGAGTCTCTGGTTTCTCTCTTGCCAACTGCCCACCTTCCCATGGCACCTTCCCAGGGCACACCATCATCTGGAAGACTGCTTGACTGGCACTGCTTGATGACACTGCTCTTTAAGAGATATGAAAAAGATGGGGAATGCAGAGGAAGCCTGTAAAAGTACCTCCACAATTGCAAGGTAATTTGGGAAGGAAAGGAGGTCAAGAAATGCAAAACTGAGGAGAACCTGAATATTGTTGTCAAGTCAAAATGCGGACTTACTGTCTCCTTGGAATTTAAGAGGAGGCAGAAAGAAAGGAGTACATAGAGCCTCTGTGGGACCATTTCCTGACTTTCCAGACTGAGGGTGGAGAGCCACAAGGGAGAGGCTCTGGGAGACTTCTTTTCTCAATATCAGGGGTACTGCCTGACTGAACTGCATCTATAAAGCATTTCGTTAACTTGCTGGAAAACATCAGGTAATCACTAAAGTACTCTGTTAATCTGTTGAGTGGTGGCATCCCTTTGCTGATGAATAGAGACTTTGAAAAATACTGCTTAATCAATGGTGACTATGGAGCTAATTTTCAACTGCCTCTGATAATTTGACTGAAAACAGAGCTGAAACTTCCCTCCTCTTAAGCCATAGGATGTTGGAACTGAAGGCACCTGTCTGGTGTTATTTCTGAAAGAGGCCCTAGCCATAGAATCCACGTGTGTGGATTGCAGAGTAGCTTGCTTTCAGGGGACAGTCAGAAATGCTAGTCTTCCCATCAGATGCCTAATTGTTTCTAAGGTCCACACTGAGTGGCATTTGAGAAACAGGCTGTAATGTTTGCCTTTGCTTTCCAGGGTTGGTTTTGCAGGATTCGCCCCTCAGTTGTCAGTGGTTCTTGACCTTGGCTGTACATTAGAATTGCTTGGTGAGCTTTATAAAATTGCTGATACAGGGGCTCCACCCCCAGATGTTCAGATTTAATCAGTTTGGGGTAGAGCCTGGGCCCTGGTATTTTTAATAAGAGCCCTAGATGATCCTAATGTGCAGGTCAGGGTTGAGAACCACCGTGTCAGATCACCTCAACCAGACGCACTTCCTTTCCGATGCCCTCCTCACGGGTGTGGGTCACCGATAGTCCTAGTTAGCATAGTTTTCAACTGCATAGTTTTTGTTTCAATGAAAGAAATTTTATCCACATAGCTAAGTGTAAATATCCACTGATCAGTAATTATTCTATCAAAAAGCTTGATCACATTTTAATGCTAAATTGAAATATATAGCATCACCTAGATGTAATTTATTCCTCGATTTAATATAGTGTTTCTCAAAGTGTATTTCTGACAATTCATATCAGAATCATCTGGGGTGCATGTGAATATGCAGGTTCCCGGGCCCCATTCCAGACCTACTGAATGGAACACTCTGGGTGGAAACCCAGGAATTGCATTTGTGGTAGTTGTTCCAGGGGATTTGAGAGAGAGCACCAATGCTTAACTGGTTTTAATTAGTATTAGTCCTATTTGTCCTGAGGGCCTTTAGTAAATGTTAGTTCTTGCAGTGTTCTTTTTTTTTTTTTTTTGCCTGTTTGTTTGTTTGTTTGTTTTTGTCATTGCAAGGCTTCTAACCTTGTAGCCTCCCATACTTCTTCATCAGTCTTCATCATAGACTTTTCTGTCTATAGACTGTTTGCTAATGAGAGGGATGGCCTAATTTAACCTTTCTGGCATTCGTGGCCAACTGAAAGTTCTTTGTATCTTTCCTCAATTCTGTCAAAATGCCGAAAAAGAAAGAAAAATAAAGTAGCAGCATGATGTCACTGGCCTGCTTGAAAACCCCATGATTGTCTATTTTCAATTAGCAGTTTCCCTGCTGGCTGGCCTCTAAGTCTTTCCAAGTATGCTCTGGTATCAGGTATCCAGCTGCTTAGTGTTTCTGGTTTATTTGCATCAAATAGTCCCTTAATAACTATCTCTCTCAGGATCAAACACCTCTGCTTTTTGGCAAAGTTTTCACTCCAGGGTTTAGAGCCAAGCTCTACCCGTGATACTAAAACCCAATTATTACAGCACACAATGTCCTTGTAAAGTAGCTGTAAAATGGTATCACCATGCACATGAAATCTTTCAGAATCTTGTTTTGATGTTGTCTCTCTCCTGGTTCTGGTATTTCCAACATGAAACAGATTCTGGGTGTCTTCCTTATATCTTTACATCATACTTCTCTAAAAGAAAGCTGCTTTGGATCTAATTCCTAGTTACACTGAAGAATTAATGAGATGACTTCTGATTCAAAGAGTCAAAGTGAACATGTGCTAAGAGACACTATTCCCACATCAAGGACACAGAAATGCCTGAAAAAAAATTATTCAAAGTCATGTGAAAGGAAGCCAAGCAGAAATCTTAAAAATGAGAAGTAAACTCATAGAAATAAAAAAAAAAACTCAATAAAAGGGTTATAAAATAGTTTAGACATAGATAAAGAGAGAATTAATGATTTGGAAGCCAAGATTCAAAGAGGCAATGCCTGAGTATTTTCTTTTTTTTATTTTTTTTTTATTTTTTTTATTTTTTTTATTTTTTTTTTTCAACGTTTATTTATTTTTGGGACAGAGAGAGACAGAGCATGAACGGGGGAGGGGCAGAGAGAGAGGGAGACACAGAATCGGAAACAGGCTCCAGGCTCTGAGCCATCAGCCCAGAGCCCGACGCGGGGCTCGAACTCACGGACCGCGAGATCGTGACCTGGCTGAAGTCGGACGCTTAACCGACTGCGCCACCCAGGCGCCCCTGCCTGAGTATTTTCTAAATATGAATGGATAATGTTCTAGAAAGAAGTCAAAATGCCAAGAATAATTTAGGAAGAAAAAAAAATCCTTTAGTATATTCCACTGTGGTAGAATGGCAGAATATAAAATCCTAAAATTCACGAAAGAGAATTACCTGCAAGGCCATGACCATCACACTTATAGCAGACTTCTCATAGATGTCAAAAAACAATGGCTACTACTCTGAAACACCAAACCCAGAATTTCATACCCAGCTGTTAAGAACTAATCTGAGCCTATTCAATCACTGGCTTACTCTTTTGATAAATTAAGAGGACTTCCAGAGATTAGTGGTGAGTGAGGTTCTCTGCTGCATAATCTTACCACCAAGTAGGATGTTATAATGAAAGCAAGTCTCAGACCAAATTCTGCTGCACTCAGAAACCTTTTTGGTAAGCGGACACACACACAAAAAAAACCCATTTTACCTATTTTTAGAAAATCAAAGAAAATCTAGTTCTGTAGGCTTTAGACATTTCTCCCAATGCCTTGCATAAAATATTCCCTCGAAACGGATGCGATGATTTTCTAGAAGTAGGATATTCTTGTTGGATCCAACGACAGAGTTTTCTCTTAAATTGAATGCAGGTCAAAAGGGAGCCCACTGCTCTGTGGGGGGATAAGCTGTTGGGCTGGCCCAGTTCTAAATCCTATCCATGTAGGAGCAGAGGAGGTATCTGTACCATGTTTCTAACCAATCCACATAGCTTGACCACCAATTATTGCAACAATAAAAAATTTTTTGTAAAATTATGCTAATTACATGCTCTCTATGATTTTAGATAGCAGTATTTCCAGGGCCTCAGGGAAGTGAGACTTCAATGGGATTTTTCACATTCTAATGAACCACTCCTGGAGGGTTTATTATTGATTAGGATACTGCTAATAGTAACCAACCAGGACCACAGATTAAAACCAGCATATATTCATAGATATATGTCATGCTATCTTTGCTGGAACATTTTAAAGTAAATTATAGACTGTATAACACCAGGCAAATGATATTTTTAAGAGTTAGGGCAAAACAAGGACATTTTTAAACATAAAAGAACTTGGAGAGTTTGCCACTCACAGATGGAAAGAGCTAATACAGGATGTCCTAAAGCAGGAATGCAAATGAGCCTGGAAGGAAGGTATGGGATGCAAGAGTGCAAGAGGAAGACAACAATTTATGTATATGTTTAAGCAAAACTTAACTAAAATTCTGGTTGTAATAACAACAAAGGTTTGAGACTGGGTTCATTTGCAAGGGAAGTTAAAGCAAGCTAATGTTTGTGAGGTGAAATGCAGATATCATATAAATTGGTTTAGTTGTAAAAATATGTAATTAAGGGGGTCCTGGGTGGCTCAGTGGATTGAGATTCCAACTCTTGACTTCGGCTCAGGTCATGATCTCACAGTTCATGAGTTCAAGCCCTGTGTCAGGCTCTGTGTTGACAGTGCAGAGCTTGCTTGGGATTCTCTCTGTCTCTCTTTTTCTCTCTCTGCCCCTCCCCCGCTCATGCTCCCTCACTCTCGCTCTCTCTCTCTGTCAATAAATAAATAAATAAGCAAACAAACTTAAAAAAATATTTAGTGAGGTATGCATTTTAAAATCTACAAGGGAATCACTAAAAGAATAGAAATAGAAAACAAGAATTTTAAACCAGGAGTGGAAAACAAAGGACTGTAAATATAAAGTTGTAGAAGAAAAAATGGACTGAAGTTACATGCCCCAAAGTCCTAGTAGTGATCCTCTGGGAGTGAAGGTTCTGGGTGAGAGTGCACGTTGGGGGATGAGGCTCATGAGAAAAAGAGACAGCAAATGAAATCACTAATTCTGCATGGTGGCAGTATGGACTTCCAAGAATGTTGTTACTTGGTGTTTTGGGGTATTGTTCTGAAGCGAAGTCTTAAAACAGGAAAAACACGTTGCACCTTGGCATTAACGTAGGTGCAAAGCTGGAAGCCAATCAAGGGCTCAGATGAAGGAAGAACGCCACAAAGGCAAGGACCAAGTGTTGTGATTGTTGTATGAAGCTCATAGTAGTTGCTCAATTAGTGCTCGTAGTTGCAGGTTTGACTCTAAATGCTCACCCTCTTTATTCCTGGGCATTTCAACCCCTTTGCACAGCTTTCTTTCTCACAAGGTCCAAGGTTGTTCTTGTCATTCTCTGTATTCTTGACCTGCCGTTTCTGCGGTCCCTGACCTGGCACCCCTGCAGTGATTAGAGCTCTTTTAGCTCATCGCAGAATGTCAGGCCTTCCTGTGTTTTCACATCGTTGGGGCCAGCGTTGAGGACTGGGAAGATGGAAAGGACACATCCTCAAAACCTTGCCTTAAAGACCAGCTCCCTGTGCTGGTCAGGACACCTAGGTCAGGATACCTAGCAGGCACCTGAGGTCAGGCTGCCCCCCAGGGAGAGTCGTTTCTGAACCCAGGACACTGAGGCAGCTGAAAGCGGACAGTGAAAGGAAGGCTGCATGTTTCTGACAAATTGTCACCTCTGCTGATGGGGTATTTGAGGAGACACAGCTCCCAGATGCGTTTGCATTTCAACACGTGACTTGGTCCCAGGAACACCTCTAGGATTCAAGACAGCATCTCTTTAAGGTGAGATTTGAGTATCTTGAGTCTAAGGGGCGGGACATCTGTGGCAGGGGCGAGATCATGACTTACAAGTGGGTAGCCCTGGCTTGAACCCCTTCCTGGTCCTGCTGACCCCAGCTGCTAAGTCTTCTCAGAGCAGAGTGCCTTAAGAAGCCCCTCCATTGGCCTCTGTCTTACCCCATCCATGCCACTGTCCCTCTGCTGGCTGTAGGGTTCTGGGACAGAGAGAATTCCTTTCTGGGAGGAGCTGGGTTGGGCAAGAGCCATACAGACTACGTGGATTTGCATCCCTGTCCTGCCACGTACCAGCTGTAGACTTGGGGCAATTACTTAAACTCAGTATATCTCAGTTTCTGCATCTGTGAAATGGGGATAAAAATCGTACCTACCTCATAGTGTTTCTGTGAGGATGAAATGAGCTATTTTATGAGGAGTACTAAGGACTGCTAGCAATTCCTGGCACATGATGAGTATGTGTTCATTAAATATATGGAACAGTAGTGTGGAAGTGAATGCCGGGGGGACGGGGGCTCTAAGGAGCAGTGAATCTGATACATAGGGGTTTCAATTTGCACTCTGCTACCTACAAGCTATGTGCCCTTGGACGAGCCTCTTCAAGTGTCAGTTTATCATTTGTAAAATGGAGATTGTACCTGAACCAAGTGCTTGTGAGAATTAATTGAGATAAGAGATGTAAAATGTCTAGTAGGGTGTTCGTCATACCTAGTAAGTATTCCGTAAATGTCTCACTGAAGATTTAACTTGTGTTTTGCATGAGAGATGAGATCAGCGTGGTGAAACTGGGACAGGCGGCTTTGTCCTTTGGGAGGGATGGGCAGGGGAGAGGAGAGGTGGGGAAGTCATGGGGAAGGGGATGGAGTGCAATGAAGGGATGGAAGGAGCGGATGAGAGCTCTGCTCTCTGAGGACAATCAGTAGCTTTCTTTGGGTGTTACAACATCGATTGCATTTCAAAAAGGAAAGGAAAAAATCTGCTTACTCTCGGACAGCATAGCTAGCATGGGACCAATAGGGCCAGAGGATTCTTACTGTGTGAACTGATTCTGCCAGAGAGCTCCTGAGAACTCTGGCGTCTGGGGAACAGCTGGGGAGGGAGAGATAGAACATCAGCTATGAGCTGCTTTCTTGGGAACCCAAGCTGTGGGTGGGTATCCTGAGCAAAACTTGACATTGAAGTCAACTGTCTTCCTCAGAGGACCAAGGGCACTGGATCACTGCAGGCTAGATGGGGGTCCTAGGCTGGGAATGAACACATTTCAACAACCACTCTGGTGGCAGCAGGGAAGCAGGATGGGAGCAGACTGGTGCTCTCCTGGATGAGTGTGGAAGGCAGACTGGCTGTTACCTTGAGGCTGTAGTTAGGAAAAATACTGGACTTGTTGCTGTAGGCTACGTGGGTGATTGTGCCAGTTTTTGTTTTGTTTTTTAGAAAAGAGGGAGAGTGAGACTGCGTGAGAGAACCATGCTCTGAATTAGAGGAGAAGGTCTTTCTTCTTATATCTTTTTGGATGAACAATGAGAGCGTTCTTTAATGTTTCTGGAGTTCAGGAAAAGTGGCTGTTCTGTGACAAGAAATGTAGGAGCTGGACACGTGCCCTTCCTCACACAGGGTTCCTACAACACGTATTTGAATTGTTTAAAAAATGTTTATTTATTTTTGAGAGACAGAGAGAGACAGAGTGTGAGCAGGGAGGAGCAGAGAGAGGGAGACACAGAATCCAAAGCAGGCTCCAGGCTCTGAGGTGTCAGCACAGAGCCTGACGTGGGGCTCGAACTCAAGAACTGTGAGATCATGACCTGAGCTGAAGTTGGGCGCTCAACCGACTGAGCCACTGAGGGGCCCGTACAACATGCATTTGTAACCACTTTGAAATTTGTCTTTTACTTCTCCCATTTAATTATCACACCATCTCTGAGAGCCAATATTTCTGTCCATTTTAGAGATAAACTTGAAGGCTGAAGAGGCCCTAGGAACTTGCTCCAGGTCTCATGTGGATGTGGTGCCGTCTGATCCGACATTCCACGTTGTTTCCAGGACCCTATTATCCCCACGAGATTTCACTGTTCTTGGGTGACATGTTCCTTATGTTGGAATTGTGTATAATGGCAGTTCTGTTGTGCAAATTCATTCTCCTGTAGTGCTGGGAGTGTAGGCTGAAGTCCATAAATAATACATAAATTAGTATGTTGAGCTGATTCCTGCCTTTTCTTCTACCAAGCCTTCAGTTCTCCCTGAGATCAATAGAGCTTAAAAGAAAAGAAAAAGCCAACTCAGCTTTTGTGTGGATCCTGGACCTTGCTCTCACACAGACCCCCTTCCTGGAGTGGAAGCCATGCCTGACAGCTCAGCTTTGTCGTCACTAATGAGTGGGGACGCAATTGTGCATTCAGAATCTAGTAAGGACGAAGCCAGCACACTTGGATCCACACTGCTGATTAAACACAGTTGAAAAGACCTTTCTTTTTGAGGGGATGTTTAAGAGGAGAGGCAGAGAGAGAGGTGTGTGAGCTCTGTCTGTGTGCACAGTGCTTCCTCTGAACCAGGGCTGTGCCAGAGGCTGCCACACTTTCCGTGGTGGAAAGCAGAGGTGAAATCACACAGATGAAATAAAACGAAAGATAACCAAAGAAGAAAACAGCAACAACTTAACACAATCAGAAATAACAACCATGTAACGACCCATTGGTCCCACTCAACGTCGGGAAGAAATGACCCAATGAGAACGTAGAGCTGCTGTCAACCCAAAGGTGGCGCTTTGGTGCAAGGTGGGAAAAGGCACTCCCACCGGGCACACATAGTTCTGTGTGGGCTGCATTTCTGGACTCACCCTTCATCCAAGCCCCCTTATGCACGGAGCCGACTCACAGATGTACCTGGGCCCTGAGTGTCCAGGTTGTATTGTCAGCTTTTCCTTTTCTCAGATTTTTCTTTTTTAAACCAGGCTCAGTAGCTACTATTTTTCTAGGGCTATGAAGCTGCAGCCTCTGACTTGATACGTAGATAAAAGATTTTGCGGGGATAAGAGGTAGAGAGAGCTTTAATGAGAAGAGCTTAGACCATTTTCAAAGGTCCTCCACCATGCACAGAGGGGCCCAGAGCTGGCGGAACACTGGGGACACACAGTGGGTGACACGTGGTGGCAGTGGGCTCTTGCTTGTGCGAAGGCCTTGCTCTGATGAGCAGGAGCAATTGGGGGACTGTTTGAACAGACCAAAGAAAAATATCAAAAGGCAAATTGGAGTCAGGGAGAAAATGAATAGCCCATGATCTCCAAGGGAGATTACAGAGGTAATGACAAAGCAGTCAGGTTTTAGAAGGGGTTGTTATGCCAAGAAAGGTAATTTTGTTCAACTTTTTTTTTTTTTTAAATGGAAAAGAGGATGAAGAGATCAGAACCAGTTAAATCATCACTGTCAGAAAAAAGATAAATCTTTCATTAGGAAACATTTCTTTGCATGCCCTTTTGACATTGAAGAATATATTTGGTGTAAGGATGTGGGGCTTTATCAAAACTGTAATATGCTAAAATAAACAAAACCACGGTGTGATGTTTTATTGGAGAAGAGCAGCCATTAAAAAAAAAAAAAAAAAGAAACGGAAGAGAACTTTCAAGATTAATGGTGTGTTTTCCCTATAGGAGCTTTGCTCTTTTTAATCATTTTTAAGATCCCTACTCATGGATGTTTGCACATTCAGCAAACACAGTCGTGGATAACGAGAGGGGCTGCCTTGATGCCCTAGAGGTTCAGGTCCAGACTCCTCTCTGGAGTCTTTCAGTGCCTGTAAAGCTCCATTCCCTAAATAGGTTTCTCGTCCCACGCCACTGCTGAGACCTGGCTTCTGTCCTCAGAGGGTCCGCTCACCTCCCCACCACCCTACCGTCTACCTTTCCGATACCCCCAACTTCACCCAGGCACCCGCAGGCCCAGCCTGTTCTTCATTCTGGGACCCATGGGAAGGGACACAAGGAAGAGGCAGTCCGCTGCCATGTCTGCTGGCACCTGGTGCTTGCGGTAGGCTCCTGCCTTCCTTCTGCCATCACTTCCCTCTCCATGCCTTCCCCCAGGCCGGATTGCGAGTCGGCCCAGTATCCTGTACTGGTGTCTGGTGTGGTGTCTCACGACCCCTGCCACTGACTTCCCGAAGGCTGTCACAAGTCACCTGTGCACTGTCTTCCCATCTCTCTTGCCAGAGCTCTGCCACTTGGCAGGATCTCACTCATGACCTGGGCTGTAGTTCCCTGTTCCCTACCCTTTGTCAGCCTCCTGCTTCTCAGCACACTGTCCGCTGACTGCTGGGCTTCCTTCTTGTCTGTAGCTGGGTTCGAGCCTTGCTATCCGTCCTGTTCTCGTGGACAAATAGGTTTCTTGGGTGACCAAACCCCTGGTCTCGCTAATAAAACTCTACCCCAGTAGAAAGAGTTCATGGTTCATTTTCGAGCTCTGCCGTTAGCACAGCGTCTTCTGTGTGCCCGGTCCACTCTCTGGTGGCTTAAGCTCCTCAGCCTCCACTCATTGGTTTTGCTTCACCACGTGTCTCCATTACTCCTGTCGTGAGCTCCTTTATTCCTTCCCCTTCTATGTAGCACATCGTAGCCTGGCTGTCTCTTTTTGTCTCTGTCTCTCCCTGTCCAATTTCTCTCTCTGTCTCTCTATATTTATATAGAGACATATGTAGACATTTTTTTCTTTAATTTTTTTAAATTTATTTTTGAGAGAGCACAAGTGGGGGAGGAGCAGAAAGAGAGGGAGACAGAAGATCTGAAGTGGGCTCAGCGCTGACAGCAGTGAGCCTGATGTGGGCCTGAAACTCACAAACCACAAGATCGTGACCTGAGCCGTAGTCAGACGCTCAACCACTTGAGCCACACCCAGGAGCCCTTAGACATTTATTGACATATAGTAGAGGCTTGGTTTGCAAGCATAATTCGTTCCAGAAACATGCGTGTCATCCAAAGTACTCGTATATGAAAGCGAATTTCAAGAACCATTGCTCAGCTGTGATCATGTGATGTTTGGCGACACGTACTACTCATAGTGCAAGACCTCGCTCATTTATCAAGTTAAAATGTATTAGAAATGTTTGCTCATCTTGTGGAATGCTCACAGAAGTTACTCCCAATGCAAGATTTTACTGTATAGAGACAGAGATTACGTGCAGACATTTTCATATAGATACTTCTCCAGGGCTGTGGTGAACACTACCACTGGACCCTACCCAGGTCCCCATTACTGGGCCAGGGAGGCCATCCTCCAGCTGCTATGAGCACTGCCTGCTCATAGCTACTCCTTTCTCTAGAGCATTTTCCGCTGCTGATACAAGAGCAGATGCCCCAATTCCCCGGGAGGCCCATAGCTGGTTCCCTTCGTACAAAACTAAACTTTTCCTGAGGTCACATCTTCGCTTGGCCCTTTCCTCTTTTCTATACTTCTTCACTTGCTCCCTCATAGGTTTTCCTTTCAATAAAGCATGTGTGTCTGAATCCTTGTCTCAGGCTCTGCTTTTTTCTTTCTTTCTTTCTTTCTTTGTTTCTTTCTTTCTTTCTTTCTTTCTGTCTTTTTTTAATGTTTATTTATTTTTTTAGAGAGAGAGGGAGCACAGATGCATTAGCCAGGGGGAGAACCAGAGAGAGACAGAGAGAGAATCCCAGTTTCTGCACCTTCAGCACGGGGCTTAACACAGGGCTTGATGCCACAAATGTGAGATCATGACCTGTGCCTAAACCCAGTCGGATGTTTAATCGACTGGGCCACCCAGGTGCCCCAGCTCTGTTTCTAAGGAATATGACTTAGATAAAAACTCAGTTTACTTCTCTATAAAATGATGTAGGAACCTGGGTTAATGAGCTTGGAGGTTCCTTTCTGTTGTGATAATCCAGAGTTCTTTTGTTATGTATATTCTTCTATTTTGCAAACAGACAAAGCTTAGAAGAAAACCAGTGATAAAAATTGGACTAGCTTATTATTTGTGTAGCTGATTAGATAACTGACATAAACTAAGGGATGGCTTGGCCAGTTAGATTACAATACTTACTTTGATTGCTTCTGGCAATAGGATTTGAAGAAGTCTAGTGACCACTGTGGAGTCATTTTATTAGCACGTATACTAAGTCCATGCAAAGTTCTTGTCTTGCTGAGCCCTGCAGACATTTCAGGATGCCGAGTTCTTGCAGTGTGGACCTAACTAGTCACTTCTACCAGCCTGACTTGTTACCTGTTGACAGGGCAGGCATTTGGAAGTCTCATGTGGTGTTCTTTGCATAGAGCAATTTGTAAGTCATTCAGAGCAATAAGCAGGACGTGTTCCAAATTATTTATATTTAGAAAATGTTCATTGCGCATGTGGCTATTTTCAATCTTGGCTTGGATCATGGAAAATCTGAAGGTGAATTAGATCATCAAAGTTAATGGCACAAACAACCCTGCAGACGAAAGGATCTTTCTCCAAATTAAAACTCTGTAACATAGTTCCTCCAGCACAAGGGTTCTAAGCATCCATTATTTCCCTTTTATATTCTTGACCATTGTCAAGTAGCCATGAATTGCTTTCACTTAGGAAATCTTGCTAAACTAAGCTACTGCACGGATGATTTTTGGTTTGGAACTCAAGACCTGACTTCTCTCTTTTATACTGACCTTATGTTGTTAACATGAAAGGACACTCAACACTCAAGTAGCTGACCAGTCCTTTATTGTTTTTTTTTTTAGTGAGATAAAATTTAACTAAAAAAGCAAAAATTAGTAACTGTTAATTACTTATTATCACTTATTATTATACTTAATATCACTTTTCACATTGAAAATTTTATAACATACGTTTCCTAAATTTTTTTTAGTGTTTATTTATTTTTGAGAGAGAGCGAGACAGAGTGCGAGTGGGGGGAGGGGCAGAGAGAGAGGGAGACACAGAATGCAAAGCAGGCTTCATCCTCTGAGCTGTCAGCACAGAGCCTGAGGTGGGGCTCAAACCCACAAACTGTGAGATCATGACCTGAGCCAAAGTCAGACGCTCAACCAGCTGAGCCACCCAGGCGCCCAACATTAAACATTTTCTAAAGTAATAGTTGAAACTCTAAGATTCTATTAAAAGTTGCATTACAGATCATACAGAATTATGTATATTTTTCTATTGTTACATTGAGATTTGATGAAATTGTTTAAAAAACACAGGCCAAAATCTCCTGTTTGGGTTTTTTTTTTGTTCTTGTTTTGTTTTCTTTTTTAAGGTTTCCAAGTAAAATGCAGGACACCCAGTTAAATTTCAATTTCAGTTACAAAACACATATATATACTTTTTTACTATAAATATACCCCAAATGTTGTGTGGGATGTGCACATACTAAAAATAAATCAGTTATTTATTTATCTGGAATTCAAATATAACTGGGATCCTGTATTTGTTAATGTTTATTTATTTTTAATTATTTATGTATTTATTTTAAATTTACATCTAAGTTAGCATATAGTGAAATAATGACTTCAAGAGTAGAATTCAGTGATTCATCCCCTACACATAATACCCAGCGCTCATCCCAATCAAGTATTCTTAATGAGGGCTGACCAGTCTTAGCCATCAATGGGAGATAATAATCCCCAAAGTGTTCTATGAGAATTGCTTTGGGAACCCTTGCTTGGCACACCTCCAACAGGGCTCCAAGTCAGCTCCCAGTGTCCCCTGAAATGCACACAATTCACCAAGATTATAGCAACCCTGAATTCAGAAGTAAGCGGTTCTCTGGTGCTTGTTGCTTTAGATCTGCACAGTTTTAGGCAGAGACCTTCTGTGGGACTTGTATTTCCTTGGGCTGCACTTTTAGTGCTGATGGCAGTGCTGTGGTAGAAGATGGAAGGACTGTGAAGAATTGATATCTACACAAGGGCTGTATACTGACAACATGACCCTTTGCCAGAGAGAGCCAAGGAGTAGACAGCAAGCTCCTTTTACCCTTTGCTTTGTTTGTCTTTGGTTCCTATTTCTTAAAAAGTTTTTATTATTTTTATTTTTATTTTTGAGACAGAGAGTGTATAAGTGCAGAGAGGGGCAGATGGAGAAGGAGAGAGAGAGAATCTTAAACAGGCTCCACGCTCAGTGCAGAGCCCAACATGGGGCTTAGTCTCACGACCCTGGGATCATCACCTAAGCTGAGATCAAGAGTTGGATGCTCAAACAGCTGAGCCACCCACGCTCTCCAGTTCCTGTTCCTCGAATCCAGAGCCATCTGTCTCCCAGGGTCCAGGGTCCAGGACACGTGGTCTGGAATAGTGCAAGGGAGCTAGGACCAGGAGGCAGAAATCCACACTGTACAGGCCAACGTGAGCTTGGCCAAGCCAGTACTTCCCAGGCAGAGATTTCCTCATCTGAAACAGAAGAGGTTGAGGAGAAATGTCCCTTTTAATGCAAAACTTGTGTTGTTTTAGACATGGTAAAGCCCCAGAAATCAAGACCAACTTCCTCATCGATAGATGAAGAAATGGAGCTCAGCCACTTCTCCTAACTCCTGAATCTGTGCTCAGAGTCACTTAGCAGTCCAGCTGTCATCACCCTGACTACTTACTGAGTACCTACCAGGTTTGGTGTCTGTGGCCTTGTCACCCACCCTCATCTTTGATGATGTTGGCAACTGCTAGTCAGTTTCAGAGTATAGTTTGAAAGTGGACTTTGAGTCCCACTTGACAGTTCTTGGCACCCAATTTGCATGCGTTTTTGTGTCTAGTGTGGGTAGAATGGATATGTAAAGAAGAATTAAAATTTTCTCGTGTTCTGGGGCACCTGGGTGGCTCAGTTGGTTGAGAGTCCAACTCTTGCTTTTGGCTCAGGTCATGTTCCCACAGTTGTGGGATTGAGCTCTGCATTGGACTCTGCACTGGGTATGGAGCCTGCTTAAGATTCTCTCTCTCTGCAGCTCTGCTCTGCTCATGTGCTTGCTCTCTCTCTCTCTCTCTCTCTAGAAAAACAAATTCTAGTTTTCCTAGCTCTTGACACACCTGCAGAAAGGGTAATGGATTCGATATTACAATACTCAGTTGGGGGTTGGGGTGGCTCTGGGCATAGACATGCTGGGACCCTTGGCTGTGGGCCTGTGCCCTGCTCAGAGCACAGCATGGTGGTGGCAGAGAGGTTGAGGAGTATGACACCAGATTGGTGGTAGAGGGTGTGGAGTGTTTCTCAGCACATTTCTTAGTGATACTGACTTAAAAGGGCTGTGGAGCACTTCCTTCAAAGAGCTTGGTGACTACTCGGCAGGGATGCTGTTGTGAGTTGTCTTCCAGAGGTGAGCTGAAAGAAAGCTTACAGCCCTATGAGGATGGAGTTAGAACACAGGGATCCAAGGGAGAATCATCCCAAAGCCCTTGCTGGGAATCACTTCAGGTATGAGGGTGGGGGCAGAGAAGGAAAGAAAAACAGAAAAACAAACCCAAAGGAAACTTTCATAAGTGAAACTTTGTAGCATCCCTTGGTGAGTATGTCCCTTTCTGGGCAGAGGGGGGAAAGAGGCTAGCTCCCATTCAGGGCTATACCTTACTTAGGGGAAGATAGCAGGATTTTCCATCAGTAAACTTAGGAATTTGGAGATCCATAAATTCTCCAGAAGAATGGGGAATTGAGTTTGTATTCAAACCGTTGAATAAAAACTTGATTTCCCAGTCTCTTGCATGGGTTGGGATAAGGATGTCTAGGGTGCCTCACCTGGACAAATGAGTCATGGAAACACCTCATCTATCCCCACCTTTCTTCATCTCAGAAATCCCTCACATGCCAGCTCAGACAGGTGAGTATGCACTTCTTGTTTTAATTCTTCCACTGAAAGGAAATTTATCATAGTATCTCTTGACAGTGGTAGACTTGAACATTCCATTGTGGTACAGGCTTCCTTGGTAGAAACTGCTTCCTGGCACGAAATTAATCATGCCTCCCCTTGGTCATTGTTTTGTTCTCTAGATTGCCACGTTCACATTTATTGACTTTCAACACGCTGTCATTCAAATTCCCAAAAAGAGCTATTAGCTCTCAGCCACTTTCACTGTTCCCTCACCAAGGGTTTTCTTTTTCAGTTCATTCTCTTGCTGATCATATATAACAAAGCTCTAGATTGCTTCATATTTGTCTAAATGTTCTCTGCTTTGTTGGTATGAGCTATGGCCTGTCTTTTTTCTCTCTATAGTCGGAGAAGTTCAGTTGTAACACTGGGTTTTTCTGTGTGTGGAGGCTGGGGATCTTCTGAGACTCTCTGAAGCATTTTCTGGTACTGTCTGGCCTGCTCTGTGCCTGTCAACCTATGGTTGCCTAAAGGTGAGGGCTTTTCCCAGGTGGAAATAGTTAGATGTTCCCAGTAAGTACAGAAAAACTAGATTGATAAAGACTGGCCTGTCCTCTTTGAGGATCTGCTTGCTCCCTAGAAGCAGTCTATTTTGTCCCAGACTGTGATTCCCTAAAGCTCAAGGTTACAGCACAAAATTAACTTCGGCCCTTCAGAAGAGTAGGTATTGATATTCCTTCCTTCTACCCATCAATCCATCCATCCATCCATCCCCTCACACATGCATTCATTTATCCACATGTACTGAGCACGGACTACATCACAGGCCATATACTAGGTATGGAGTCAGCACCTGTGAGATGTGGGTTCCTAACCTCTCTTCTCTCTTCTTGAGCCCCACTTCTCTTTGAGAAGCTAGAGGCCCAAAGAAGACTTAAGGAGATACAAGGAGATTCATACAGAGACTTAAGAAGATCACAATCGAAAATAAGTTTATAATAAACACTTCTAGTTGGGGGACAAAATGGAACATCCTCATTTGAGGACTTTATGGAATCTGAGGCCATGGGGTGGGAATGGGAGTAGGAAACTGGGAGATGGTGAGAAGTAGCAAGCTTCTTTCAAAAAGCACATGCTTGGATTGCCATTTCTCCTTGTACTTAATTGAAGTCAATATACTTAATTTACTTCAATTTACAGAAGAGAGTAAGAGTTCTTCACATTCATTACAATGGGGCCTGGGTTTTTAAAAAATTACCCAAACTGACAGTGTCTTCTCTGCTGTCCTGCCTACTGCAGCATTCAGTAAGCTTCTGTCTCCTTTGCTCTGCCTCAGGTGAATTCTTTCACCACCTGCCACTGGCCTCCACCCGATTGGGTCGCCCCACATGTGGTGTCTTGTACAGGCAGTCTCTGCTGGGCTGGGACTCTCCCTGGGTGCTCTGGGAGTTTGTGGGGATTTTTCCTCAGTAGACTGACTCTAGTTCTCCTTTGGGAACTGGTTTCCTCCTGCTGAGATTACTCCTTCATGAAGATCCGAAGCCCTAGGGGGAACCAGTGGATGGCCTTTGCCTGAAACGGGGAAGAATTTCCCCTCATGCTCTCGGAGGGATCCTTCCCTCTCTCTCCTTTCTCTTTCTGGTCCTTCTGCAGTCTAACCCTAGTACTCCTCAGACAATGAAAATCTCTGGTCAGGGCAGCCCCCAGTGTGGTCTGAAGCTCTGAGGGTGAGCAGGTCAGACTCCCTGAACTTGTGAGGGTGAAAGAAGGTCTGCTTTCCTCTCCTCTCCCACTCTGTCCCCCCTGAAGTCTCCATTCCCAATGCACGGTGTAATTGGTAGCTGAAACTTGTCCAGGGGGAATTTGCACATGGTATAGTCTCGGTTGAGACCCTTCCCTGATGCTGGCTATCCTCTGCCTTGCTTTTATCAGACCACCCTCCTTTTCTCCTTTGTTCCTGTGGATCCAGCTGCCATCTTGATCTACAGGCATAATATGTTACTATGCCTCTGAGTGACTTCCTCCCTCAGGGTCCTTTAAATACAAGGATGATTTTCCTGGAAAGAAACCTGGTCATGGCTATCCTGGCTTCTTCCCTTCTTAGGACCCCTAGCCTCAATACCCATACTAATTATTGGTCCCCTTCCCTTTAATCTCTGTGGCAAATTTGTCTCTTTTCTTATCCAACAATTCCATGTATGACTGATGGTTCAACAAGGATTCTAGCCCATACCATTAGAGTATCCCCTCCCCCTAAATTCCATGGAGCTGACCACCAAGGAGTTTCACTCAAATCACCTATCTGCAAAATGATATAATACCATGCTCTGGTCTGTAACTGCATAGAAACCCTGATGGAATGATGAGTTTAGGTAGGGACAGCATACCCCCTCTGTCCGGTGTGAAGCAGCTACCGAAGATGAGGCCTCCACCAAATGTCAAAGATTTGTCATTGTTGATCTGTCAGGGGGGAATGTGGAGGCCCGTTTTAGGCAGTAGACTTGAGCAACGGAGACCTGAGTAAGGCAAAAGGGCCCGTAGTGACCACTGGGCCGAATGTAGGCAGGCTCATTGAACAACCCACCTCAAAATAGTCCTAGGCCCTAGCTGACCCATGGGGCTTCTTGCAACCAGGCATAGGTACCAAAAAAGGAAAGTTCCATACCTTCTCATACCTTCTCGCTCCCCCACTTAACTATAGCCCCCCACTGCTGCCTCCTGGCAGTCTCTCCTTTGCTGTCCTCCCGCTGCTCTTTTGCAGTATGTTCAATAAACGTCTATCTCCTTAAAAAAAAAAAAAAAGCCAAAAACCCAGCTTAGAGCTGATTTGGAGGCGTAGGTCCTTCTGACACTATTTCTGGTCTCGTTCCTGAGATGGATGCAGTTATTTTTACTCTCACCACTCATGGCTTACAGCTCACTGATTCTGATAAATGGGGAGTCTTTTCTTGGCACACCCTATAGATCAACTTCTGGGACCTTCTCTCCATTGGGTCTCTGGCTGCTCATAGAGGAGGGACTCTCACAGAAGAAGAGAAGAGAGATTAGTCAGCAGGAACCTGCAGCTCAACTCTGTGCCCCCTACCCACTACCCGGCCATTCTGCAGACCACTGTCTTTAAGTTATTCTCAAATTTTTCCTATTCCTGTGCTCGTGAACATCCAGGGTTCTTCGGCCATGCCAAACCCTCTCTCTCAGGGAAAGTGAGCCTGGGCCAAAGGTGGCAGATAGCTCACCCCAACCAAAATACTGATAAACTAGAGGGTTGTGCCCAGGGATGCAGGGCACCCAACAGTAATACAACTCATGGTCGGCAGGACACTTTTTTCTTTTTTAATGTTTATTTATTTTTGAGAGAGAGAGAGAGAGAGAGAGAGAGAGAGAGAGAGTTTGAGCAGGGGAGGTGCAGAGAGAGAGAGGGAGACACAGAACCTGAAGCAGGCTCCAGGCTCTGAGCTGTTAGCACAGAGCCCAATGTGGGGCTTGAACCCACATGTCGTGAAATCATGACCTGAGCCGAAGTTGGATGCTTAACGGACTGAGCCACTGAGGCACCCCATCAGCCGGACACTTCTTAACAGCAGATAGGGAAGCATGATGGGGTTTGCAGCATCTCATCCAGTTTCCTCGCACCAGCTGCTGGAGTCCAGGAGAACACAGCCCTACCTCTGTGCTCTCACCCCTGCTCCCAGAATATGCTCTTTCTTCCCAGTGAAAGTTTCTCGGGTCAAATTGCCCCAAGTTTTACTTACTCTCGGTCCTGGAGAACCTTGCTCGTTTAGCCTGGTACCTGTCAGTTCTGGGTGGGATTTGCCTGCCTCCAGGAAGACAGGGTTCATCCAGTCCAGCTGAACACTGAGTACATAGTATCTACTTAATGAATGCTGGTTGAATGGAAGGCAGATGGGGCTGAACACAGGGATGGTCTTTGCCACGTAGAATTCTTGAATTCTGGAAATGATTTTCATGGAGGGGAACATTGCCTTGTATATCGAGAGTGATGGCCTGGTGCAGATTTATTACTCACTCAGTTACCCACAGAGCAGCTGGGGTGGATCATGTGGATGAAGAAGTCTGGGGTTGAACAGGAACACCTAGTGTGCCTACTGTGCCCACACTGTGATATTAGAGGAGCATGGGGGGGGGGGGTCTGAGCAGCTCAGGAGGCCTCCGAGAAGGGCGTAGGCTGCCTAAAACCCCATCAATCTCAGTAAATGGCAACAGGGCTGGCTGCATAGTTTGCAGGGCCCAGTTCAAAGTGAAAATGCAGAGCCCAGTGTTCAAAAATTACTAAGAATTTCAAGACAACGACAGCAGAACATTAAACTAAGTGTGGGCCATGTGTGACTGCTCAGGCCACATACCCATGAAGCTGGCTCTGGGTAGGAGTCATCAGCTGTCCCATTTAAACAAAATTTTTTTTAATGTTTACTTATTTTTTGAGAGAGAGAGAGAGAGAGAGAGAATGAATGAATGAATGGGGGAGGGGCAGAGAGAGAGATGCAGAATCTAAAGCAGGCTCCAGGCTCTGAGCTGTCAGCACAGAGCCCAATGTGGGGCCCTGTCTCATGAACCATGAGATCATGACCTGAGCGGAAGCTGGATGCTTAACCGACTGAGACACCCAAGCACCCCTAAAAAAATTTTTTTTTAATGTTTATTTATTTTTGAGAGAGAGAGACAGAGAGTGACTGGAAGAGGGGCAGAGAGAGGGAGACAAAGAATCCAAAGCATGCTCCAGGCTCCGAGCTATCAGGACAGAGCCCTGTCCCATTTTTGAAAGTAGCTGAGTCAGGTCCTCTGTGAGGAGGTCCCCTTTTACTATCTTACTGGCCCATTGCATTAAGCCCACTTTTCTCTGGTTCTGGACCCACCATGTTTGTTCGATCTTACTCCCCCCTCCATTGTTAGTTGTTCTGTATAGCTCATAATGCTGTTAGTGTTCATCTAGGTCTACTGTGCCCCTGGGAAAAGTGTTTATGGATGTTATCTCTCTAATCCTTTCAGAAGCACTTGGTGGTGTTTCTACCTCCATTTTCTAGAGACAAAAAGTGATTTGGCTAAGGCCACACAACTGATAAGTGATAGAACCAAGATCACAATGGCTTCAAAAAGCCATGCCCTTTGCATTTACCACCTAGGCTTCAAGGACATCATTGTGTCTTGTTAACTTTTGTGTCATTATACAATCGGCAATACGTACGTGTGCGTGCATGTGTATATTCATATTGAAGGCCAGGGTTTGTGACAAGAAAAGCAGACAGAGATGAAACTAGAGATAATTAGGAGTCTCGGCTCCTAGGTAGCACTCTCCTGACATCAGCACAGCGCCATCCTGTGGTTTCTGAGTACCCTGAAAGAAAGGTGGCTGCTGTATGCTAGGAGCCCTGGATTTCGGGGCTCCACTGAGGTTAGGGGTTCCCTGACTCAGGCCTGATTTTCATGTCTTCCCACCTCTCACAGGTATGAAGCCAAATGCATTCTCCTGGCTCATCATCTGCCTCAAACTCATCTCTTCTCCAGCTGGGGGTCTGGGATGACAATGTAGAAACTAAACAACATGGTATTCTTTCTTTTCCTGAAGACTCAGCCAGAGCAGGTCTGGATGAGCCATCTCTGCTCCTTCCCCAGGGCTTCACCCTGACCTCTGTCAGCCTTCCAGAGGGCCCCTCCCAAGCAGAAGGCAGTCCCAATCGCTTCCATCCCTCCAGGAAAGAGAGGAGAGAGCAAATGAACACCCAAGTAAGGAGATCATTTTTTAATGATGCCAAAGTTTCCACTTACAAATCTTGAGAGGTGAGAAGGGCATAGGAGGTGAGCGGTATTCTAGGTGAGGCTATTGTGTGTGGCTGAGGCCTTATTTTATGCTTAATTGGATCCCTTTCCTTTGGGGAGCCTACAGGAAATTGGGAGGGCGGGTTTGGCCAACACTGTAGAATTTATGTAAAATAAAGCCGCATTGCCCTCCTGCCTTTTTTTTTCCCTCCTGCTTTTTGAAGCAAGACTCACACACACACTTCACCGAGCTTAACACACATACTCCACTGTGAACAGGTATGTGGCCCGACGCCTTTGGCTTGGATCGCTGTTGTCACTTCCCAGGCTCTACACAGCCTGGACTCTTCATTAGGCCTGGCTCTTGGTGACTTTGGCATCCTTGCGTCCCTCCCGAAGAGCCTCTGCGTCTCTGAGCCGGCCCCCTGATTTAGGAGGCCCGAGGTCACACTCTGCTCTCATCTTCCTTTGTGTGGGATTAGGTTAGTGCATGTGTGAGGCTTGGGATCTTTCTCAGCCAAGCTCCTCTCCTACTGGCTTATGATTAAGAAAAAATTGAGAGGACTCACAGGGATATTCTGCGGATTCTTACTGTTTGGGGGAAAGGAGTTGTGCTGGCAAATCTCATTTTGAAACCGTCACTTCTATGTCCAGAATATTCAGCAGGACAGGTTTTTACATAAATAATGTGGACAATTGATTGTATGTGCTTGCTGGGCCGAAAGGGATTTCCTCTTTGGAATCACAATTTAAGCGATGAGATTCTGAGAACATTGCAAGCTAACTGGAGTTTCCATTTGGAAGATCCTGTTCTCTTGAGTCCTTCTGCGTGAGCTGGTTCAGGTTGCATGCTGTTTTGCTCATCTCCTTCCGTGTTTAGGAGCAGCAGAGGCAGGAAAAAAAACCTGCCCTTCTGATGTTTATTTGACTGTTGAGGCAAATTGTTTGTTTGCTGAAAAGAACAACATCAAAGACCAAGGGTCTCTGAAATATTGCTCTGTGTGTGTGTGTGTGTGTGTGTGTGTGTGAATATAGGAGTGTTTTTTGTGTATGTGAGTGTTCACTTGCTTCCATGTGTGATAGAAAATGAGACGTGAATGCCAAGCTAAAAATAAAGAACATTTTATAAAGTATTATTTCCTTTTTTCTTTCCTTCCCCCCCCCCCCCCAAGGCTGCCACCTTCCAACTGTAATTACACTTTCTATGTAGCGCTCGCTGAGGGCCGGTTCCCTGGGTCTGTGCACACTGTTGCATTGTCATGTTTATCTTTCCATAAAGAACTGCGCTGGAAAGACAAAAGGGAGGATCAGGTTGCCTGCATCTGAGGGAAGACAGAAGCCAGCTGAAATGTGAGACCGTGGCTCTGTCTACACATCTGACTGTAGAGAGCGATTCTAGCCGCTGGCCTCAGCGCTCAGACAGTGCCTCCAAACACAGGCAGGCGTCCACAGGCCATTAGAAAAACCATTTCTCCGGAGTATGGGTCTGCACAGGGAGGATAAGGAAAAGGTGGTAAAAGACTGCCTGAGACTGTAGCCACCAGAGACTGCTGATGAAAATTGTGCATAGCTCAAAGAGCAAATAGCTCTCAGTTTTCAGTGATTGCACTGGATTTTGAAATTAAACCCAGTGGGGAGAACATACCTGCCTGAGCTTCAAGAGAGGCCAGGGGCTTGTGGACTTGAGAGCTGAGAGCATCTTTTTTTCAAGCCTTCCCTGCCATGTGCCCAGTCTCAGGATTGGTGATCTCTTGTTAGCCGTGCTTTGAGGCAGAGACGAAGCCCATTTTACCCCTCAAGAGGGAGGGAAAAGGGATGGAGGCTCAGGTAGTAAATCACAGCCCCTCTTTGGGTTTGTCCACATCTGGGAGGCTTTAATCCTACTCCTCAGGCTACACTTAGGGGTAACATAAACTGCTGAAAATAAAGACCAGCTCTCAGAAAGCCTTAAAGATTTCCAACTAGATTAGAATTTACCCAGTGCCAAACCGACAGAGGTGCTGGTGGCTTCTTTTTTAGCAAGGGCAGGATTCTAAAGTCAATGTGGAGTGTGAAAATTGCATGTAGCCACAATTGTGCTGGCGAATCCCACAAGTCGCTTGCAAGGTAGGCTTCAAGATACTTAGAGCCATCCCGGATGGGAAATGGTCCTTCTCAAAGCGGAGGGCATATATCTCTGCTCCTGTGGAGCTCATTGTGGGGCCTGTGCTCTTTGATACCAGGGGGGAGCTGTTCTCCCCCATCTCATCCAGCCAAGTGCGCATGCTTGAGTTTGTTTAAACTGAATCTGTAGGATGCAGTCTCACTGCACCCACGGGTGGTCCAAAAAATATGCGTTTGCTATGTGTGGAGGAGAAGGGGAGACTGAGAGAGGGATGGGGAGGAGGGAGGGAGAGAGAGAGAGAGAGAGAGAAAGAGAGAAGAAACCTCTTTCTTAATATCCTTAGCCTGAGCTCAGGGAAACTTTGGTTTCACTGTGACATATTTACAGGACCTCTAGCTAACAATAATAGTGAATATATTGCACTGAAAATGTGAGAGGCTCCGATCTAAGCATTTTCCGTGTTTTAACCCATTCAGTATGTACAGTAACTCTGTAAGGTGAACTTTATTATCCCATTTTATAGGTAAGGAAACAAAGTCTTAGAGCCCATTCACAGCTCTGTTCCTGTGGTAGCTTAAGACGAACATGGCTATCAGGAGCGTGCGAGCAGAGCTCCGGAGAGGAACTGAAACTTCTGGTTTCTTTCACAGGGTGCACTGGGGATGTTGCAACAGGAAGTCCCCCTCTGCCTGGCCTCTGGGGCTCAATGATGCAGCCAGAGTTAGTTGCCTTGCTTCTCCATCTCTGGGCTTTTGCATAGGCTAGTCCCTCTCCTGTCCCTCTCTCCTCTTTTTTTCCCATGGGAGCTTTTAGCCATCCCTCCTTGGCTCTTGGAGCTGGATCAGAGTCCCCAACACCTGCCTCACCCTGTCCCACAGCTTCCACCCACTTCGTCTTGTTCCCGGACCACATCCTGCGGCTCTGCAGAACAGGGCTGCTGACTTCTTCCCTGCTCTCTCCCCAGCCCTCAGCACAATGCCTGGCTTACTGTCCTTAGTCAGTGTGCACTGAATGGATGTCAAGTAAGTGAAGAGCTACAGGGCATCACTTCTTATCCAGTTTCTAAAATATAGGCACCTTTCATTTAATATCAATAACTCACTTCCAAAAATCAGATGTTCTGGGGGCGCCTGGGTGGCTCAGTGGGTTCAGTGTGTCTGACTCTTGGTTTCGCCTCAAGTCGTGATCTCATGGTCCTGAGATCGAGCCTCATGTAGGGTTCTGTACTGAGTGTTGGGTCTGCTTGGGACCGTCTCCCTCCCCCTTTCTCTCTGCCTCTCCCCTGCTTACTCTCTCTGCTTCTCCCCTGCACACACACTCTCTCTCTTTCTCTCAGAATAGATGAATAAACATTAAAAAATTTTAGAAAAATAAGTAAAATTAAAATCAGATGTTGCACATGAACATGCTAACCAGGACCTATTTCATATTATTTAAAATGGGAAAAATTACGCTGTGTTATGCATCATTTCCAAATTCCTAACCAACTTCCTAAAATGTTAACTGAAACATAGCAAAACACCTACATGCAACTAAAAGACTCTCATGTTAGGATGTAGAATGCTTAAGACATTCCTTCCCAGTCCCAGACTGTTAATGCAGCTGCTGACAAGCAACTTGTTCTGTGTGTAGTAAATCCTCTCTTCCAGTGCCATGGCTTCCCTCCCTGGCTTTATTTTGTTTTCCAAGTGTTGCTTCAACACTTTCCCAAATCTTGGGAGTCTTGTAGAATACAAAGCAAAAATCAGGGCCAATCACCCAGGGCTTCTGGGAATACATTTAGGTCAAGGACACAACAGGCAGAGGTTGGCTCACACAGAGTATGAATTCTTACTAGTGGAATTTGGAATGTAACTTAAATCTTTCCCTACATATTGTTTTGTTAAAAAATGATGCATTGACTTTTGGAGCTGTAAGTACAATTTTTTTCTAAAATTCCTACATCGCCTGAAAAGTATTTTTTTTATAGCCAGTACCTACCTTCCTCCTGTTTTTCCTTTTATTTTTCTTTCCTTCTTTCTTTCAAAGTGATTGATTCTATAAAATGTGGGTACGACATATGAAGGCATTCAGAATATGCCACTGTAGCATCAGGATTATTTTGGGCAGAAGGCATTTAAAAATCCACACATTCGGGAAGAGGCTTTCTCTGCACTCCCCTTACCTGCCTAAAAGCACAACCTTCCAAAAGAATTCAACCATCACAAATTGCCTTTTAGGGGAGGCTTCCCACATTAAGAGGGAAAGAGATGAGAAGTCAGCGGTGGGTACAGAAACAGACCTTAGTAAAACAAAACTTACTAGTTTCCCCATATATTTCTCAGTTATTCTATTTATTGACATTTAATAAGACATTAAGATGTATATATGTTCTACATTCTAACCACTTCTTGAGCCACTTTCTTTGTGAGCTCCCACTTAGGTAATTGAATAAACTTTGTCTCTTCTTTTGCTAATCTGTCTTGTGACAGTTTAATTTTCTTGCCACCAAATACTGAACCTAAGAGGGTAGAGGAAAAGTTTTTCCTTCTTCATGCCACAAGTTTTTCCTCCTTGATCCCTGACAATTCTGCAATGTATGCCTCTGTTTTCAAACTTTAGAAAGAGAAAATTTATTGAACAGATGTCATGATATTCATTGCTTACTATGCCTGAATAGAACAGAGCCCTGTCTTTTCTGAAATTTGCATGAATAGTGATGCCTACATGGGTCACCTGTCAGTCCTTTAGGGGTCCCAAACCTGTACAGGCCCAACTCTGAGGCCATGACCTTGAAGTAGGATCAAATCCTGGTTGAGGAAGCTGCTTGCATGGCTCTTGGGTCCTGGCCATCCTTCTATGTGTCTGTAGTATGGAAATACTCAACATTCTTGCTTCATCAGAATTTCTCCATTTGATTAGGACACCCAGACCTTGGTTATAAAAGCTACTATCTTATGATAGCAAAGAAAATTATACTGGTTTTTCTCTTCTTTCAACTGGTAATAGAATCCCTGAATTTTAGCTGGGCATAGAATGAAGATACATTGCCCAGCAGATAGGTGTGGCCATATGACTCGTTCTCACCCACAGAATGTGAATAGAAGTGATGTATATCACCTCTGGGGTGATATCTTTTGGAAGACAGGAGGTCAAGAAAGATCCTCAACTTCATCACATAAGCTGTTTTTCCAAGATGGGTTCTGTGCAAACTACCAAGAGATCACAGTTGCACAGCTCACCTCTGGTGAAACCAGGAACATGTTCAGCCCAGTGCCTGGAATGAAATAGATTCTCACCAGATACATATGTGTTGAGTGAATAAGTGGATAAATACATGAGTGGAGTACATAGAAATCTAGGTATTCATGCTGAAAGGTGGTCATCTTTACTTATTCAGGATAGATGACTTATGAACCAGACTGTCTTAGTTCATCTTTCACTGGCTACTACTGTTACCCATACCTCTCCATTACCTGTATGAGATCCTTCTAGCTTGGTCATGGTAGCACTGTCCTTATTTTGTGGGTCCATCCATGCATGATGCTGATCCTAACTTCTCATAATGTTTAGGGGCCAATAAAGAAATAGAGTTGAAACTAAGACATAATATTCGTGGAATATATTCCACCCTGTTCTATATCATAGCCAGTTTCTTTCTTTCTTTCTTTCTTTTTTTTTTTTTTTTATAAGTAACAACACTCTTCTTCCATTAACGTTTATTTATTTTTGGGACAGAGAGAGACAGAGCATGAACGGGGGAGGGGCAGAGAGAGAGGGAGACACAGAATCGGAAACAGGCTCCAGGCTCTGAGCCATCAGCCCAGAGCCCGACGCGGGGCTCGAACTCACGGACCGTGAGATCGTGACCTGGCTGAAGTCGGATGCTTAACCGACTGCGCCACCCAGGCGCCCCTGGTTTCTTTCTTTTAAAAACTTGTTCCCTGGGGCACCTGGGTGGCTCAATCAGTTAAACATCCAACTTTGGCTCAGGTTGTGATCTCACAGTTTGCACGTTTGAGCCCCGTGTCAGGTTCTTTGCTGACAACTCAGAGCCTGGAGCCTGCTTTGGATTCTGTGTCTCCCTCTCTCTCTGCCTCTCCCACCCTCCCCTCAAAAATAAAATAAACATTAAAAAAGTTTTTTTAAGTTGTTCCCTAATCCCAAGTGTAAATTACCAAGTAAAGGAGCAGAAACTCATTCTCTGTGTAGCAAAAGTTAAGTATCATGTCTTGGGGTAACATCCTTTCCCCACACAAGATAAGAATTAGAAAGGCCCTGTTGGAAGCCTACCAGGACCAGGTACCAAGAAGTGAGGGAGCTTTGAGATGCTAATTTCCTTGTACCTGGTATGGACTGGTTTGAACTTTGCTCTCTATAGAATAAGGCTTTGGGGTGAATAAACCCTCCTGCACAGGGTCTCCAGCCATCCAGGAAGGCAGTTAAGGCTGATATAGTTAACAGAGGCCTCTGAGCAGTTTGCCTACCTCCTTAGCACTCTGTCCTTGGATTTTATCTTTTTTATTTGGAAAAATTATCACAAGGACACGAAGCCTAACAGCATTGATTGTCTTGATAGTTTGTTGATTAAGTCCAGGAGATGCTGGCAAGTAAATTGTCCCTGCCCTCCAGCATGATACAATAATTAACTCTAATACTAACAACAAAAAGTTAATCACAGCATGTGCAAAGCCGGGCTCTCTTTGTCTGCATGCAAAACCTTTTTCCTACCATGGCTTCAAGGTGTTAGCTCTGAGACTTGGAACAGGTTCTTTGAAAAAGAGCCCTTCCTTCCAGTAAAACTGTTCCACATATTATTATTTTAATTTAATTAGGTTTTAAAAAGGTTAGCCATGACATTTTAATAGCTTAAGCTCACATTAATATTCTGAGAATACTGTTTAGCCCAGCCACTTGTGATTCAAAAGGATGTTTTTCCAGAGAAGGAATTGGCTTTTAGGGCAATTACAGAAAAATAGCTTTCATTTGATTAAGATGGGTATCTTGCTATTAAAAGACAGTTATTGAAATAAAATACGTATACAATATTGAAAAATGCTAACCCGTAGCTTGATATTATTTATCTAGGAGAAAGGGAGACTGGGCAGTGTGTTTATGGAGATTATCCCAAAGGCAGCTAATGTCCTTCAGCAATGAGCAAATTAGTGATCTGTGCTAGCGACTTGCCGTGTGTTGTCAACCTAATGTTTTATTTATTTGCCTGAGAGCTGCTGTCTTCATTAGGGAGTTTAGAGAGCAAAGCAAGATGATATTTACTAGCCTGGCAAACTAATAAACTCTGCTCATGTGTCTTCTTTTGCTACTATGGCTAATCGTGGTTTTTCAAGAAATAGCCATTCAATATGCTAATGGATCCTCTGGGAACAGGATTAAACCATAACTTCCTGTAGAAGGAGGCAGCAAGGAACAGGGTCATTGTTTCATGTGCGGCTGGCTGACATGTGCCAAGCATTGTGCTTGTTCTGGCGGTAAGGAGATGCTGAGGCCGTGGGCCAGCTCCCCAGACGCTCACAATTAGGGAGCTGGCAGTGATGATACAGCTACCTCTCATTACCCAGTGTAATAGGCGCTATTCTCTCCCAAAAGCAGCACAAGGGACAAATAATTAGTTCAGCTTGGTGGCATTGGAGATGGCTGCAAAAGTAGGGAGGAGCTGGGGCTTGAGGGCTAGAAAAAATTTGCCAGGAGAAGGAGAGGGAAAGTCATGCGAGACCGACTATTGCTTTAACTCCCTGGTTGTCTAAGTGTGGTCTCTGGCCAGCAGCATCGACATCACCTGGAACTTGTTAGAAATGCACACTCTCAGGCCTCCCACAGGACTGGCTGAATCAGAAAGTTTGTGGGAGAGTCGTGTGTGTTAGCAGTCTTCATTTTAACCAGCTTTCCGGGTGATTCGGAAGCTCACGTAAGTTAACGATGGGTGTATTGATGGCCCCTCCAGTTAACTGTGGGAAGTTTGACTTGACCAGAGCTTTGATTTGATGGTGGGGTAGGGAAGGGTGGAAAGATGGGGCACCAGGTAACAGCTTGGAAAGGTCAACTGTGATCAATTACAAAGGAAGGATGGGGAGGATATTAATATTTATATTAGCTATCCGTATGTGTGAGTTTTTAAATAATAATGATGGTTCTAGAGCCAGGTAGTAGGAACCAACTTGCACAAGCTCAAACAAAGAGAAAATTTGTTGAAAAGATACCAGGATATGTCATTGCTCCCCAAGGGAGAATTCAACAACCAAGTCTCAGGAAGAGAGATATTTTTTTCTTTCTCTATTTCGTATTATTTTCTTAGGATAGATTCCCAATGTAAGATTACTGGTTCAGACAGTGAGCAATTTCATGGCTTCTGATGTAAATGGCCCAACAGCTTCCAAATGGTTGTAGCGCTATTTGGGGCCGCGGGTGTTAAGTGTGAACACCAGTTTCACTGCATTCTTACCAATCTCCACTCTTGTGTTTTTAACTTGATGGGGGGAAATGACATGCCACGATTGTTGCTTGCACTTCGTTATTTACGACGTCCAATATTTAAAATTGTGCTTATTTGCCAATTGCATGTTTTACTTGAAAAGGATTTTTTGGCCCTTATTTTAGCAGGAGAGTATCTCTGCTCTCCAGGGACTCAGGATAAAAGTATTTCTAGCAAAGTAAGGAGGAAATCACACTAGTTTTGGTTGCTGTAGAGGCTGTCAGCTTATTACCACTGGCCACACCCTCATTCGCTAGCAGCTGAAATGTCCCCCAAGTCAAGAAACTGGGTCCAAATCTCAGCTCTGCCACTTAATGGTCTTGGGATTTGCTGTCAGTTTCTGCAGTCTGTAAGCCCCGGTTCTCTCATCTGGAAAATAGAAATAATCTGTATTACCTACCTTCATGATAGTTTGAAGATCACAATGAGGTCAGGTACTTGAAAATGCTTGATAAACTATAAGGAACTGTAAAAATGTTGGCTGTCACTATTGTGACATTGGCTTATCTAAGTGAGCAGTGTCTGTGAGGCCTGAGGTCATGCTAGATTTGGCCTTTTGCTGAGGAGCTATAAACAGAAACATACCTGGTCTAATTCAACTTTTTCACTTTTTGCACAAATGGGACTCAATTCGTAGGTGGAAATTCAGGAAAGGCATGGTGATATTTTAGGTATTTTTCCTCTACCAGCGGGTAACAGGCTTCACAGATATGTGGAAGGGCCTGAAGTTTCCTCCCTCCCTTTCTTTCTCTCTCCCTCCCCCTCTCCCTTCTTCCTCCCTCCCTCCCTTCCTTCCTTCCTTTCTTCCTTCCTTCCTTCCCTTCTTCCTTCCTTCTTCCCTCCCTTCTTCCTTCCTTCTTTCCTTCCTTCTTTTCTTCCTTCCCTCCCTTCTTCCTTCCTTCTTTCCTTCCTTCCTTCCCTCCCTTCTTCCTTCCTTCTTTCCTTCCTTCTTTCCTTCCTTCCCTCCTTCTTCCTTCCCTCCTTCCTTTCTTCCCTCCCTCCCTTCCTCCCTCCCTCCCTTCCTTCCTCCCTTTCTTCCTTCCTTCCTTCCCTTCTTCCTTCCCTCCTTCCTTCCTTCCTTCCTTCCTTCCTTCCTTCCTTCCTTCCCTCCCTTCTTCCTTCCTTCCTTATTTCCTTCCTTCCTTCCTTCCTTCCCTCCTTCCTTCCTTCCTTCCTTCCTTCCTTCCTTCCCTTCTTCCCTCCCTTCCCTCCTTCCTTCCTTCCTTCCCTTCTTCCTTCCCTTCTTCCTTCCCTTCTTCCTTCCTTCCTTCCTTTCTTCCTTCCTTCCTTCCTTCCCTTCTTCCCTTCCTTCCTTCCTTCCTTCCTTCCCTTCTTCCTTCCCTTCTTCCTTCCTTCCTTCCTTCCTTCCTTCCTTCCTTCCCTCCCTCCCTCCCTCCCTCCCTCCCTCCTTCCTTCCTTCCTTCCTTCCTTCTTTCTTTCCTTCCTTCCTTCCTTCCTTCCTTCCTTCCTTCCTTCCTTCGTTCCTTCCTTCCTTCCTAGGAATACACAATAAGCAAGAGCAAACCCAGCCCTCACTCTGGTGGAGCTTGCGTATTTATGCAGAAAGGAACGCTGGCTGTGTATTCTCATTTTTGACACAGTCCTCAGTAGACTGAACAGTGCTTTACAGTTTGCCATAGCTATGCATGCATTTATGCATCTGATCCTGCCACCCACATCATCAGGAAGACGGAGAGACACAATCTTTTGAAGTCAGAGAGGTTAGGTGACTTACCTAAGGTCATGCAGCAGATTAAGTTGTGGGGCCTGGCTATGTGCCTTTCCCCTGGCACCCAGGTCATTGCCTTTTCCATGGCACCACATTGACCAGCCCTTTTCATTCTCGTGTTTACAGTGGGTTAAACTTAGCTCTGCTTTGATGAAGGAATGGAAATGACGGATTCCGCAAGAGAATCCTAGCTCACCTGAAAAGTGGGTTGGCTTCTATTGTGTGAAATGTAGTTTCACATGTAATTAAAAAAAGAAAACCCAGCAGCCAGAAATTAAAAAGCTAAAGAAATAAGAAGCGCTGGGAAGTCTCCAGTGACCTAAAAAGCTAGACAGTGAGGTCAGAGGGGCTGCAGAGTCGGGGAGGGGCCTAGTGGCTCAGCTCCTCTCTCTGAGGGAATATGTCCCCAGCCATCAATGGAATTACAGGAGATCGTTCTGAGGGATAAAGGGAGATAAGTGAGCCTGACAGAAAAGCTTGCAGAAAATGGAACAAAACTAGGAAAAGATGAGATGGGCTAAAAAAAGAAGCTCGGGAACCTGGGTAAGAGAAGCAGCTTGCAATTCCTTGTCTCTCTTCATCGTGGTGGGAGAAAAAAGGTGCAGTGTTCGTTACCAGCCCAACAGAGGGAAAGGGTCAGTCTGGGACTTGGCCAGCGATGGAAGTTTTACTCCTTCTTGCAAGCGCCTCTGGACATCGTGGCTCTCCAGTGGATGAGTTACTCGCCTGATGGACCCTGGACCCCACAGGACTGCAGATCCCCCAAGGGCTGAGCTGCCATGTTCAGCTTTCACCACCAGAATGCAGCAGGCTGCCCCTGGTAGAGCCAGGTTAGCCAACAGGCATCATATGTGTTTAACATGTTAAGGTCGGGCACCTGGGGGGCTCAGTTGGTTAAGTGTCCAACTTCTGCTCAGGTCATGATCTCGTGGTGATTTGTGAGTTTAAGCCCTGCCTCAGGCTCTGTGCTGACAGCTGGGAGCCTGGAGCCTACTTCAGATTCTGTGTCTCTCTCTCTGCCCCTCCCCTGCTTGCACACAGTGCCTCTCTCTCTCTCCAAAGTAAATAAACATTAAAAAAATATGTTAAGGTCTTCAGAACCTAACAGATATTTTTTTGACACAAAATAAGAAATGAATACTTGATATATACCAACTATTTCCTGACTCCCGTGAGGTAAGGAGTAGACTTGGGGAATTAACTCTGGAGCATGAACACACAGATTAAGATGTGGAGCAATTTCCCTATAAATCAGGTCAACGTGAGTTTTTAAAAAATCCAAGTTTCTGAGAAATTGCTTCCTTCTCTGCCTTAATCAGAAATATGGTTTGATCGTTGGCTCCTAAGTCTGACATGGGCTATATATCCTTCTGCCTCTCGGCAGGCACAAATAGCCAGCTCTCTGGCTTCACCTTCTGACACGTGAAGTAGAATACAAGAAAGAACTCTTTTCTGTATCTGCCTCCCTACTCTCCTCTTCCACATTCTCCAGCCTCATCCATACTTTTAGGCTGGAATAATAAGACTTAGAACTCAGATGTCAGCTGCCTATTAGAGAAATTATCTCTAATTTCTCTAGAGTTTGGGGGCCACTTCCACAGTTGGCAGTCCAGTAGAATGACTTGAGCCGTCCTCTCCTTCTTGGGAGCCATTGTGCCCTCATGTCTCCAGGAGTTGTACGTAGCCTTGTTTCTTCTCCACCTCCAAAGTCCTGATTCTGTTGAATTCTTTTTTAATCTCTTCCTGTCTTTCCTCCTGTACACACTAACTTTTCTGCATATCATATCCCTACATGGGCATATCCCTTTCTCCTCTAGCTCTCCAAGGTAGCCATGCATGTAGGCCATGATGTGCTGTGGTCTTTATTAGAGGACCATGCATATTGAAGCTGGTTACAATGCCACATCACCTAAGAGATGATTAAAAAAAATTTTTTTTATGTTTATTTTTGAGAGACAGAGAGAAAGAGAGACAGAGTGCAAGTGGGGGGAGGGGCAGAGAGAGAGGGAGACAGAATCTGAAGCAGATTCCAGGCTCTGAGCTGTCAGCACCGAGCCCGATGCAGGGCTTGAACTCACAAACTGTGAGATCATGGCCTGAGCAGAAGTCAGACACTTAACCGACTGAACCACCCAGGTGCCCCTACCTAAGAGATGATTTTTTTACAAAACTAGCAAGAATTAGATATTAGACACTCCTGTTGTTGGAACTTCTTATTTTTATTGGCCCTGTTCCCTACCATGTTTGCTTTAGTCTTCCAGTTTCTTTCTCCTTTCTCACACCTCTCTTTTCCCTCTCCCCAATCACTTTATCCTCCCTTGCAGATCACCTTTGGAAAGTGACTCCCAGGAAGAAGGGGAGATACTGAGCTGAACCAGCCCCAACTACTCCTTTTTTTTTTTCCAATTATGGGGCACATTGGGGAGGAATAACTCCCAGGAGAAGGGATGAGAACCAATGTGGAGAAAGGCTAGGAGGATTTGTCATCTTGGGAATTATCCTAAGTCTGTTGAAATTTGTTAGTTTGCCATTCTTTATTCTTAGCCTAGCCAGACTAGCTTTCATATCTAAATGTAAAAACAGTGGCCAAAAAGAGTCTGTGATTTTCAGTGCTTCATTGAACAGATAGTTTCATAGAACATTCTCCTTTTGCTTTTAACTGCCACCATTCTTTTTCAGATGTCAGGTGTAACATGCCAAACAGCAGGCATCTTGAACCTTTATTGTTGGCTTTTGTTTTCCTCTTATTTCATGACAGCTATCATTTAAAATCAACATTTATTGAGCACCTAATGATAGCTCTGAGCTAGGAATGGTGGAGTATATGAATGTGATTCAGACATGCTTCCTGTCCTCAAGGAACTCATGATCCGATAGGAAGTAAATATAAGGTTGTGCTATAACCTTTAATGTGCTTCTGAAGACATTATACTATAACACATAACAAAACAGAAACTCACCTTTTAAGGCCAGATTTGCACAGCTAATAAGTGATAGACCAGAATTGGAACCTAGGTTTTCACTCTTGGTCTTATCTCCTTCCTGTTTCCTGTTCCACTCTTGGTGTATCACCCCTGCTGTCAGCACTTTCCAGGAAAGAGAAACGACTATTCTGAAAGGAGTATTCTGAAAATGACTGGATTGGTTCTAGATGTAGAGGAAACTCATCAGCTCTTGGGAAAAAGAATATGTTGTGGAAGATAGTAGCTTTCCTCATTTCCTTTTTTTTTTTCTTAAAAGGCAGTGTCCAAAACCATTTCAGCCTCAATATGTCATATCAGGATGATTTTTGGGAGAATTGTACTCCAGGGAATATTTAGTTTTTTTTTGTTTTTTTTTTGTTTTTTTTTGTTTTTTTTTCTGGTTACCTAGATGTGAGTTGTTGTTTTATGAGGGTTCTTTTCCTACTCTTGGGTAGATTTTAAAGCAAATGTTACTTGTTTGAGTTGAATAATTGTTGACATCTCAGAGGCCAATCAGTAAATGTTTACTGAATGCATTATTAGGCAAATTATATAATAAAGTCTATTTTGACACAATTCACTATTGTTAAAAGCTTATGTTGATTTCTCCTAGTGTGAGAAAACCCAACAAAGAAGATAAGAAACATGAATGTACAAAGCCTGTGAGGTGGTGCAATCCTAGAAAATAAAAGGTGGAACACATACTGAGTTACTTTTCAACACCTCCTAAGCCAGGTTTTCATACCACAGCTTTATTTTCTTTATTCAGGGCTTTGTACATTCCAGAACAGCCATCTGCCATTTTGAACTATATGTATGCTTCTGCATCCAGAGCCACAAAACAGAGAAATGGAGATAATCTTTATCATTATTGTGTTGCTTATCTGTCAGCTCCTGAAGACTGCCCTACTTCTGGATCTGCTTCCTCATTGTTGGGTCAGATTGATTTGAGGCTTTCAATTATTTGCACAAAAACCAAACCAAATACACTTATCTACCATTTTGGATTCTCTCTTTTCCTGGACTCTCCCATTAGCATAAACAATTGAGAGTTGGATAGTTCTGGGACTCCTGTCTCTGATAGTGCCAAAGTTTTTCTGTGGTGCTGTATACAAATTATTGAAATGTGTGGGGGTCATTTCTCTGCTCTGGTCACAGATACACGTGTGAAAGTTGTGTGTATTAAATTGTGGCAAAAACAATTAATGGTGGTTAATATAAATTAACTAGCCCCTGGAATGGTGTCCGGCATAAAATGCTCAGTAAATATTTGTTGACTGTCTGACTATAGGTCTCTGATAAATGTATTTTACATTATTATTTCTTTCTTTAAACTGTCATTATGTTATTAAATACTTGCCCTCATATGGCTTACTGAGTTTAAATATGTCTTATCATATTACTGGGTATTGTTTGATAAATAATAGCATTGTTGTTTGACAATAATAATGATAGTTATCATTTATTATTTTCTACGTGCTAAGATCTGTGATAAGTGTTTAATATATGTTATTTAATTTCATCTTGTTAGATTTCTATAAGGTATTATTATCCCCATTTTATAGATGAGGAAATTGAAGCTGTTCCGTTATGAAAACATTCTTAACTTTAATATATTCAAATTTATGACTCTTTTTATTTAAGAATCATTGTTCTATGTGTCTTCTTTAAGAAATCTTTCCTTACTCTAGGGTCTAAAATACATTCACTTAAATTCTCTTTTAAAAGTTTTAATATTTTGTTTTCGACATGTAAGACTTTAATTTATCTGGAGTTGATTTTTACATTTAAGATGGCTTAGGGGGTCCCTTTTATCTTATTCCATATGGAAAGTTATTTTATTTTTTAGCAGTTTAAAATATATCACCTATATGCAACAATACAAATGAATCTGCAATATGACGGCTAATGATAAGAATAGGTCATGAACCAAGGGTTATAATGAACCAGATTCCTGTCTGTCTGAGGTACTGGGGGGGAAGGAAATAAACAAACCCAAGTCTAAAAGCAGTTAAATGACTTGCCCAACCTCACTTGGCAGGGAAAGTGGTGGAACTGGGACCCAGAACCAGTTCATCCAACTCCAGATGCCAAGTTTTCCATTAGACAAGTGGGGCACAGTCAATTCAGAATCTTTCTAGAAACATACCATTCTTTATTAAGGTATGAGCATTTGAGATATGCTATAATTCCTACTGCTAAACCAAATACCATACAAAGTTAGTAGGCTCTAGAACTCACTCCCTTCCTGAATCCCTGAGGTCCATGATGCATTAGTTACCTCCTCTCTCCCCTGCATATTCTTCCTCTGTGTCTTCCAGGTTCCTTTATAATATGGAATATACTTGAGTTCTTGAGTTTGCTTGGATATGCTTGCATCTTTGCATCTTGATTGAAGAAGCACAAACCCCCCCTTGATCACATCCACATCCCCCTCTCAACACATGAAATATCCTAATATAATTCTCCCCTCTTTGTCTCCCTCTGTACAGAAAGCTGTGTGGGAGCAGGGCCAGCTGCCCTATTCACTGTTGCACCTAGTCCCAAGTGCAATGGCCAACATATAGTAGGCCCTCAGTAAATGTTGGTCTAATGAATGAAGAAAGATGATTATGCTTACCTACTTCTCATTCACTGTTTCTAGTTTCTGCCTCACCCCAGGCTTTTAAATGTGTCATGTTTTGTTTTTTGTGTTTTTTTTTGTAAACAATAGAAATTTATCTCTTATAATTTTGGATGCTGGAAGTCCAAGATCAAGGTGTCAGCAGGTTTGGGTTTTCCTAAGGCCCCTCTCCTTGACTTGCAGATGGCTGTCTTCTCTCTTTGCCCTCACATGGCCTTTGCTTTGTGTGTGTGCACATTCCTGGTGTCTCTTCCTTTCCTATCCTATTGGATTAGAGCACCACCCTTCCGACTTCATTTCACCTGCATTACCTCTTTAGAGGCTGGATCTCAAAATACAAGCACCCTGAGGATTAGGGCTTCAACAAGACCTTTGAGGAGACACATTTCAGTCCATAACAAAGACTTATTGAGTTACTTACAAATAAGCAATGAGTCGGGTTGTTAAAAATGATCCTGTTACTTGAGGCTTCAGCAGGGTCCAGTTTGCATTCTGCTATGAAGCCTGGCAGCCATGTATATTCATGTACCTATGGCATCTGGGTTTTTTGGCAGTGTAGCCTCAATTCTTCTATGTGGTGGCGTTGTCAATAAAAGTGCCCCATTTTGAGGTGAGAGAATTCAAAGTTACTCTAGATGGGTAGCTGGCGATTTAATAAGCCAGTATTGTTGCCAGGCACACTGTGGCCATGTGTTTCCATTCTAGTAACTGGGTTCTTGCTTCTTTCCTAGTTAGTAAGCTTCTGCATCTCATTTTGCTTCCAGTAAACAGGTCCCTGCTCAGCCAGTTCCTCAGGCAGGTGTCCAGGGGACATGAGCCCTGCAATGAGCCTTGGTCCTCTTGACTGATTCCCTGCCACCATCCACACATGTCCCTGATGTATTTCTGCCTTCAGCCATCAACCAAGAGGCTTCTCTGTGCAGCCCCGAGCCCAGACTCCCTGACACATAGCCTCATTCTTGCCTCCTGCTGGGGCTTCCCAGGGAGCTATCTCATATCACTCCAGTCTCTGAGTCCTCTCATCTTCTCCTTGCTTGCTCTAATACTGCTGAGCCCCAGAGGGACCCAGCACCCAGTTAGGATGTCCTGAGAATCACCTGAGGCAGAACCACTGATCCTCGGATTCTTGTGTTCCATGAAGAATGGAAGGCTGCGTTAGAAAGGCAGGCAAGCAGCAGAGAGGAAAGCCCCAGGAAACTGGCAGTAGCCATGGTGTTGTTCCAGGTCCCACACCCAGATGGGAGGGGAGATTTTATCCCAGTGGGAGTGGGTGACCCGAGCTGAGGAGGGTGTGTGTATGTACTGGGGTGCGGGAATCATATCTTACTTGTCTTTTTATCCCCAACACCTGCTACAGAGCCTGACACAACAGGTGATCAGTAAGTAGCCATTATGGAATGGCATGAACACATTCTAGCCTAAGCTGTGTCCCCAACACCTCGTGACCCTGTGTGACAATGAACTAGTCAACTCACCTTTGAGCTTTGTCTGTTTAAGTGTAGGTCATAGGGACTTGCATACTGTTGTTTCAAGGATGAAATAATTTAATGCACATGGGAATGTGACATCAGTAGCCTCCAACATTTTTCCTCATGTTCCCCTATTACTAGGAAGTTTAATATGCATCCCTCTATATCTATATATATCTTTATCTCTCTCTCTCTCTCTCTCTCTATATATATATATATATATAGATGTATATTTATATATATATATATAACATGCATGTTCTATTATATATTTACATAGTGTATGTTTTTAATGGACAAGGCAAACAATAGACATTGTAATATATTCGTTCTGTAACCCATTGAATAATCTTGTATACCCTTGGGGTGTGTTTATCTTACTTTGGATATCATGACTGTAAAGTCTGATATACACATGATACACATGGGGGAAAAGATGAGATGCTGAACTGCTCTTACTCCCAACACTTCTGACATCAAATGCATAGTGTCTTTTCCAACCACGTCAGCTCTCTGACACCAGATGTGTCCCACTGTTCCATTCAATTCTGACATTATCTACCTGGAGTTAATGCCAGATCCTACAAGTTCAGGGCTCAGTCCCACAAGACCGCCCCCACTTTAGATGCCAGTCACAAGCCCCAGATTGTCACTAGTACTTCTGACTAACCAACTGTAAATTCTGGGGGTTCCCACAACTGCCTCCTTAGGCTTGGTAATTTGCTAGAATGACTCACAGAACTCAGGAAAGTTCTTTACTTGCTTGTTTATTATAAAGGATACAACTTAGGAACTTCTAAATGGAAGAGGTGTATAGGACCAAGTATGGAGGAAGGGATACCTAGCTTCCATGCCCTCTCCAAGTACATCACTTTCCCAGTACCTTGATGTGTTCACCAACTTGGAAATTGTCTAAATCCCATTGTTTAGTTTTTTTTTTTTAATGGAGGTTTTATTACATAGGCATGATTCATGAAATCATTGGTGCATTGGTGATCGAACTCAATCTCCAGCCACTCGTCTCCCCAGAGGTGGGGAGGGGGTGGGGACTGAAAGCTCTAACCCTCTGATCACAGGGTTAGTTCCACAGGCCAACAGCCCCCATTCCTAAACTATCTAGGAGCCCATCCAGGGTCATCTTATTAGCATAACCTCAGACTGGGTTGAAAGGGGCTTGTTATGAATAACAAAAGATGGTCCTATTACCTTTACCATTTAGGAAATTCTGAAGGTCTTAGAAGCTCTGTGTCAGGACCAAGGAAGACCAATATGTATTCCTTATGATATCACAGATGTCTATGAATTGCTGCTCACATTAGCATTTCACTGGCTGAGGAGTAATGCCCATTGCCCATTAAAATTTGTCTGATCAATAAAATACATCATCTCCATGATAAAAATACATACCAGTTCCTCCACCTCATAGGACTGAGTAAAAATTCTTTCATTTAGAAATGCTGGTCATTGGCTCTCAAGCAGAAAAGGTTGCTCACCACTAGGTTAATGTCATTAGAAACCATTTGTGTTTTCAGAGATGTAAATTCTTGGGCTTGTTAAAGCAAAATGCTCCCCAGGGTACTATAAACAGATGTTGTGGAGGCATTATCCACATTAACAGAGAAAACTTCACTCTTCCTTTTGCTCCATCAAAGAAGTTACATTGGTAATAAGCCAAGGTCTGCTGATACTTTCATTTAACATGTCCTCACTGAATGTCAGGCACTGGCCTAATCCCTGGAAATGAGAGTACACATGAGTGATATGCGTTTTGCCTTTGTGCAATTGACACATGAGCTGAGGTGAAAGACGACAATAAACACATGGAACAATTCTGTGGCAAATCCTCTCAATGCTGATATACAGAACTGTAGGGGCAAGGGTAGGCACAGAACCTCCTGAGAGTCAAGGAAGTTCCTTGTAGAAGTGTCCCTGTCAGCTCTGTCTGAAGGCTGGGAAGCCTTAGAAAGAGGGTGTATAAACGGGCGATGGGACAGAGTGGTGGAAAGCATGGGTGGGGAAGGGTTTGGCAAGCCTGATGACTGAGAGGAAGCTAGTGTGGTTGGAGAACAGTGAGCTGCGGGAGAGGGGCACAACACACAGTTGGAGCGGAGGACCCTTTGGGCACCTGGGATGGGGGATGAAGAGAGGTGTGGGATAGAAGCAACAAGAAAAAACATAGGCTGATAGTTCCACATTTCATCTTTCTATATTTTCTCCTAGTAAAGTTCTGAACAACATCTTATACCCCACTTTTAGTCACCCCCCCCCTTCCCCCACCCCCCACCTGCCCACCTCATTGTCCCCAGTGGGGAGCTGGGGCAGGAAAGCAGCAAAGGCAGTTTCTGGAAATGAGTTTTTTTCACGTGAACGTTCCTCAGAGGCTTCCATTGCATGGAGAAGATTAGAGTATTATACCGACTGCAAAGGGGAAGAAGCTGCCCAGGTTCTGCTTTGTAATATCAAAATAGGATCTGAATATCAAGACAGGGACAGTGTCTTGAGAGAAAAAGATGTTTTGAACTTTTATGAGCTAAGATCCTGTACTATACAGTGGCCAAAGAGGATGGGAACTTTCTCTACTCCCAGAAATGAGGTGTTTCTTAGGCTGCAGGGCAGAGCTGAGGAGCAGACCAGGGTCTGGGCCCCTCACAGAGTGTGGTGACATGGGCTTCCAGAAAAGTGGGAGCAGAAGAGTAAAGAATGAGTCTTAGTTTTCTGTCAGAAGAAATAGTGCCCTCAATGTACACTTCTTGCATCCTGAAGGACTGGCGTGTGGGGGGAAGGGAATGAATCAGGTTGAAAGGAAAGGGGTGTTCTCAGGTCAGAGTGAGTTTTCACTTAAAATAAAGAGGCAGAATGGGTACTAAAAAGGCGAGGATTGGGGGACTTGTTTTTCATGGGCTGTGTCTTCTAGGAAAACTTGGAAGTCAGTCTTGTGACTCCTCTTGTGAGAGGAGATCAGGTCAGGAGAAATGAAGCATAGAGTTGGTACACAAGATAATCAGAGGGATTTAAACATCTAGGTCTGGGGCCAGGCTGTGTGGCTTTGAGATGGTGGGTTTATGGGGCAATGAGGCTTCTACCTTCAGTAACCTGGGAAGGACTCAGACTTCCAGGAGGAGCCTTGACCAGAGAAGCAGGGATTCCTATCGGCAACTTCTTATTGAAGGAGTGTTTATGAGATTGTGGCCCCTGAGATGGAAATGATGGTGACAGGCTGTGTCAAGTCTTGTATCCTTCAGAGAACCTTATGCTTTATGTGGCCCCTCCTAGGCACTTAGAAAGTGTGTAATGAATGAATAAAATTGTGCCTTCATGTTGTGTTAGTTTTCTAGGATTTCTGTACCTGATGGCTTAAACAACAGAGTCTTTTCTCACGGTTCTGGAGACCAGAAGTCAAAGATTAAGGTGTCCATAGGGTTGGTTCTCTATGAGGGCCTTGAGGGACAATCTACAGGGGCGGAGGCAGACTACCCCAAGATGGGCCATTCTTGCATGAAGATTATTTTGAGATCCTGTGGGCTAAAGAGAAAATTTTTCCTCTCCCTTAACGATGTAGAAGAATCTAAACTGGGAGTCTTTCCCAGAATAAGAGTTATTAGCAGAGCCAAACACTATCTGAGTGGCCCATCTATATGGCAGGACAAACAACTAATTACCAACAACTGAGTACCTACCTTTTCCTTGTTAGTTCGGGATGACATATAGATCTCATTTTGCCTGTCTTTGGAATTTCCATGTGTATGTGGATTCCTCATACATATGCTATTAAACCTGATTTTCCCCTGTTAATCTTTTTCATTTCAATGTGAGTCTTAGTCTAGCTAGAAGGACTTTGGAGGGGACAGGAGTTCTTTCTCCCTGTCAGCTCTGTGCCTTCCTCTAGCTTCTGTGGTGTGCCAGTTATCTTTGGCATTTGTTGGCTTGTAGGTACATCACCCTGATCTCTGCTGTCATGTTCAATGGTGTTCTTCCTGTGTCTCTGGCTTCACAAGGTTGTCCTCTTATAATGACACTAGTCATATTGAATTAGGGGCCACCCTACTCCATTGTAGCCTTTTCTTAACTAATTACATCAGCCATGACCCTGTTTCCAAGTAAGGTGACATTATGAGGTAGTGAGGACTTCAGCATATGAACTTTTTGGAAACACACTTCAACCCATAAAACCTGTCTTTTTGAAATCTAACCCGTTATAGTGTCCCATAAATACCCTGTGAAGTATGACTGAAAGATACTCACTTCTTCCCAGCTCCTCTTCCCCATCTAAGTCCAGGCTGCCATCTACTGCTCTTAGCCCTTGGAGCTGAGTTCACACTTCTCATGTGCAGAAATGTAGCTTTATTAACCTTCCTTTAGCTGTACTGAGTTTCTACCTCCAGACACTGTGGTGACTGATGCAGGAAGCTCAGCCAGTCATGTCTGGCTTGGCTCAGTGAAGGGCAGTGATTTCTCAGTTTACTCAGGCTTAAGCTCAGTCAGATGCAGGCGTTTCTCCCTCCCTCCCTCTCCTTAACAAGGCAAAGCTGCTAAGAGATGTCATGGTGTAGTGGTCCTTACAAGGTATCTGGATTTGTGCTCACTCTGGGCTGGTGTCCATATCCGCCATGCTGTCTGGTCTTGCTTGTTGGCTTTTGCTGAAAGTCCCTCACTGGTATCCACCAAAGCAGCCCGGGCCCAAGTGTCAGGACCACACTTCCATCCATAGCTGCACCTCATCCTCAAGTGTACAATACTCATAAAGCTCTTTCCCTGGAACGTGGGAGAGTTTGGCTGCTCTCCTCTCAGCTGCTGGGGTCTCTAGGACCCTGGAAGGCTATCCTGGGCACCAGTGGCCCAGATACTTTGTATAGTAATTGGTGCTCTCTGGGTTTGTCTGCCTGGTTTGCTAGTGTCCCAGAGCTCCAGATAGAAAGTCAGCACCAGCCTCTTTTATGCCTGATTTCCTGAAACCTACTTGAGGGTTCCGTTGTCTCTTTTCACAGGACCCACTGTTGGTTGACTGTAATTTCTTATCTATCTTTAGTAGGCTGTAAGCTTCCTGTATACCTTTGTACCCCCTGTATTTAGTATAGTGGCTGACATATCATAAGTGCTCAGTAAAGTAACTGTTGAATGAACGATTCTCCAGCTATCTTCTGAAAAGAATATATGACATCTAGGGTGGATGATATGTCTTAGGAGTTACAACGTACTGGCTAAATCATGGACTTTGGAGGTAGAACAGACCCTTTTCCAGATCCCACCCCTGCCTTTTGCTAATTGTTTCACCTTGGGCAAGTGACTTTTGCTCTATAACCCTTAGCTTTCTCAGACATGTATTAGAAACTCCTTCATAGGCTGAGATTGGCTTTAAATCAGACGATGTACATAAAACATCTAGTATGCTTCCTGCTGCTTAAGTAAGTGCACTATAAATTACTGCTTTTATTATTACTGTGCTTTCATTAGCTTCTGTGAACCCTTCCGAGCTTTCAGATAAAATGATTACTGTGAGCTCTGGAGGAGGGGCCAATGCTACTTGGCCTCAAATTCACACTTAGATGGTCATGGAGAGTTGGGTTCTTCAAGCTGAGCTTTTGTAAGCTCTGGAAAGGAGGATGTGAGAGCAGCCTCCACCCTCGGTTCCCTGAGAGCAATGGTGATCCTGGGTTTGATGCTTGCATGCCAGCTGGAAGGATGTGTAATTCTGGCAGTGATTCATGTTCACATGTTCAGATAGAGGGATGAAAAAGTTACTGTGTTTGAAACATGAAAACCACTTTTTTTTCCTTGGAAGGGACCTGATGATGAAATCTGAACTGCAAGTTCCAGAAGCAGCAGAGATAGATCAAGAGATTCTAGAATGTCAGGGAGGAAAAGATGTATTTTCCTGGCAGGAGTTGCTTTTGGAGGTTAGAGTGTAACTCTCTCTGTGACCATTGATCATGTGCTCTAATGACTGTAATGAAACAGGGCGATCTTGCTCCCTTCTCCTGTCTCTGCTCTCCTCTTGGTCAGTTAAGTTTGGCAAGGACAGTATGGAGTGGGGAAGTGGTGACATCACTGTTTTCTGTCTCTAGGTCTATCTCGAAGAACTGCTCCTCTTTTGCACAATTAGGTCTCACTTTGTTGGGGAAATTGTCCAAGGTGCCATTCTATTCCGAGTACTGCACTTTTATTTTTATGAAGGAAATCGAAAGGAGTCTAGCAGGTCTGAAGTTGTAGGTGAGTTGGCAAGGAATACCAACATCCTTATTTCTAAAATGCACCAGAGGAAAATAAAATCACCCAGGAATCATACCCACACACCAAAAATCAATCTTACATTCGGAGTGGCATTTACTGGAAGAAGCAGTAAAGTAGAAGGCTGAGCTCCAGGTACGCCTTTAACAACTGGCTGCCTTGGTTTTCCTGTTAGTAAAAACAGGGACAATACCAATCCCACTTAAACCATTGTCAGTTAATTAAGCCTGTAATAGCAATAATTGATAATACTGTAGAGTATGTACCAAGGCTGTCTTCACAGGAGCCCTTGGAGGTAGGTTTTACTACTTCCATTTTACAGGTAGAGGAAACTGAGGCAAAAGGAAATGCAATAATTTGCCCTAGTTTGTGCAGCAGGCAGTGCAGGATGAGGACTTGGACCCAGGTGGTCTGACCTGGATTTGTCTGACCCTAACCATATCCTCTTCCCGCTTCCATCACAAAGACCTTCACTGGCCCCTGGCAAGTAGTGTGAGGTTGCCCTCAGTCAAGTGAAACGGAGTGGGTGCTGGAAACGTGCACTTTCTTGATAAGGGAAGCTTTATTCTGTAAGGACCTAAGTCTCATGTGAGCCATTTGATAAAATCTTTCTATAAACATCTCTCTTCTACTCTTAAACAGAGGGTACAAAAAATGTCATAACTGTTTATACCCTCATATATGCAGCCTACCTTGCATACTATGTGCCAAAGCTGTTCCAAGTACTTTGTCTGCATTATTGCACTTGAGTCTCTCATTAACCAGGGAGACAAGCCCTGATATTAACTCTTTTTATCTAATAGTAAACATGAGGCACAGAGAGGTTAAGTGCCTGGCCTTGGGTCACATACCTATGATGGAGCCTGCATTTGAACTCAGGCAGTCTGGCCTCAGAGTCTCTGCTCTTCCCGACCAAGAGTTCTGAATTGCGACCCAGTGGAACACGCAGGGTGGCATGATGGGAACGGGCATCTTTGTTGCTTCTGATCTCTAAGTCTGTGCCAAGCCCTGTGCTTGGAGCTTTAGGAGCCCCAGCCCACCCATTCTCCTCCATGGGTCTTGCAGTTACATGCAGTGGTAACCTCATTTTATAGCGTAAGGAACAAAGACTTAGAGAAGTAACTTGTCCAATAGCACATAGCTAGTTAGTGGCAGAGTTGAGGTTCTAATTCATGTCCATAGTACCCAAACTCATTCTCTTTCAATACTACAATCTGCCTTTTGAAGCTGGCTCAATAAAAAAGACCTTCAAAGGTGGCTGGTGATTAAATGAGGTTACCCTTCGAGGTGTGCCTGCTATAAGCTCCTCTGTGGCTGTTGTCCTTCTCTGCTGTTCCTGCCTTCCCAGTTCCAGGCCAGGGGCCCTCCCTGCAGTTCCCTGGTCACATAGGATGAGCAGGGGCTGAGAGTGCTGCTTGGTGTGATATCCGTTTCGTCATCAGACAGCCTGCCATCTGGGATATGGTATTACAGCAGGAAGCACAGAGATTGAATTTGGAGTTTGGTACAGGCATAGGGGTCCAGTCCAAGGGAGTTAGCCAGCTATAAGGCAAGTGGGGACCCAGAAGCAACAATAGCCATCTGAGGCAAGAGTGGGGCCGGACATTGTTAATTACACCACCTTACAAATATTCCACCTTGCTTCTTTCACGTTGGCAAAGCCCTCCTCCAATAACAAAGGCCCAAAGTACCAGAAGATCACTTTTCCAGACTCCTTTGTTGCTATAGGTAATCCTAGGACACAGTCCCAGCCCCTGAGATGATAGGGGAAGTCCATTGGAAAGATTTTTCTTTTTGATAAAAAGAGTAAGATACACGAAGAAAACTTTCTCTCTCTCTATCCCTTTCTTCCTGTTCTGGATTTTATTGTGTGAGATACTGGTGCTTAGAACTTGTGAGCATAAGGCCCAGGATTGCAATAGAAGGAGAGCAGAGCACCATGCAAGAGCAAGAAAATGGTGACATAGCTGGCACTACGACCGTGCTAGAACCACCTGCCCCTGTATTTTGTGTTCTGTGAAAAAAATATGATTAAGCCATTGTTAGTTTTGTATTAAAGCAATGGCGCACTACCTCAGATGGTTTCACTGAATCCTCTGTATCTGTAGCTCCTGTAAATGGCACTGCTGGACCGCTGACAGTAACCTCCAGCCACAGCCTGGCAGCTTACAAGGCAGACCTAGAGCAGTGCACCACAGACACCTAGCCCGGGCTCGGGTGAACAAACAGGAAATAGCACCGCCTGGGGAGAGAGGGGAAGGGAATGTCTGATCATACTCTTGGCCTCTCCCTGTTTGAAGGTACTCATGCTCCTTTGCAACTGAGTGAACTATGTTTCAGATTTTTTGGTTAAAACACACTTTTTCCATTTTTGCATCCTCAAAGGTGTGTCAGCTTTTAAGACAGTTTGTTTTTCGGTCACTTCGTTTCGTGGTAATTACTTTGTCTCAGTGTTGATGAGACAGTCTTTTTTTTTTTTTTTTTTTTTAATGTTTATTTATTTTTGAGAGACAGAGTGCAAGTGGGGGAGGGGCAGAGAGAGAGAGAGGGAGACACAGAATCCAAAGCAGGCTCCAGCCTCTGAGCTGTCAGCACAGAGCCCGACGCGGGGCTCGAACTCACGAACTGTGAGATCGTGACCTGAGCCGAAGTCAGACGCTCAACTGACTGAGCCACCCAGGTGCCCCTGATGAGACAGTCTTAACCTTGGCTGACAGATATCAGATAACTGTTGCACAACCAGCCAGTCATCACGAACTGTGAGATCTTTGTCACTTGAACATCTCCTTCCTCCTCCTGGGGTCCATGGCTGCCAGCTGACTATTCAAGAGACAGAACCAGCATTCACTAATTTGGCAGGGTGACCCATACTTATGCCACATTGGTAACATTGAAGGCTGGGACTTGGATGGAAGGGCATTTGCCAGGTGGAGACCCAGAGGCTTGACAGCCTGCATCTGACTGGTCTTTGCTCTCATGTCAGCCTTTGAGCAGGTTGGGGCACAGAGCAGGGGCTCTTTACCTGTCTGGGGGACAGACAGATGGGGGGCCCTGGAGGACACTGACTGAGCGAGATGGAGGAGCCCTCCTGCCACATTCACCTCCCACCTCTCACAGCACAAGCGTAGTGCACAGGAACTCAGAAGGCAGAGGTGAAAAGATAAGAAGGTGGGATGGGGAGACGATCTAGGGAGAGTTTAGAAGTCAACAAAATTTAGGAGCTTGAACCAAATGCCATTTGAAGTTGTGTACTTACTTGGAAGAGAAATCAGGGAGAACAAGTCAGTTAGATGACATGCAGTTGAGACTTTTTCTCACACAAGAGCACCAACTTTGTGAGAGGGTTTTTATCATGAAATGATGATGGGCAAAAGCCTTAAAGGAACCCAGAAAAACCCACTGTGTAGGCAGAAAACCAATTCTGGTGAAAACAGAAGACTGGAAAATTATTATTGAAAAGGTGGTTTTTCTGTGGTTAATCATTTCACATCTGAAAGTTGGTTTTTTTTCCATTGATGTAATTAGTGATTACATTTTCTACAGGACATTTTTCATGTCAAGCATACAGTGACTCCAAAGAAGAGGAAGGGGGGAGCTTTGTGGAAACACAAAGAACTGCTCATGCTAATACAGTGAGGGGTAAAATTGGATTCAGCAGAGGTTCCCTTCTTGTACCGTAAGTTACTCTCAGAACATCAGCAAGCATGAGCTTATTTTTTAAATGTAGTTGAAACCTTGTGATAACACACCGCTTGGGATGGCCAAGTGATTCGGCTGTGATGGAATTTTATTAGTTCAGTTCAATTTGCTTAATCTCTTTTTCTCCTGCCCTCCCTCTCTATGTCTTCCTCTCTCTCTCCTCTAGTGGGTGTTAGAAAAACTCAGATGAGTAAGACAAAGTCCCTATCCTTATACAGAGAGGGGAGAGTACACCATCATAAGATGATCCAGTGTGGTAAGTGTTGTGAAAGGGGTAAGAACAGAATGATGGAGGAACACATAGGAGAGGCCAACAAGATAACCATGGTCAGGACGCTGCTGATACTAATGTTAGTTTCAATGGATGAGTAAAACAAGTGGTCAAAAGTTAAAAAGGAGATTCCCAACGAGAAAGTGAAATAAAGAGAACACATTTGAAGCATTAGCTCCAACGAAGACTTTAGCAGCCACAACCAAGTAAGTAAAACTGTGAGAACTCCTCTCATAAAGCTCACCTCAGACATCATGGCCTCTCTGAAAGCCTTTGGTGAACTGTCCTCAGGGGCTTGGGCAGGTTTGAGCATCATAAGCCATTCTCTAGAGTGGGAGTGAATTGTGGAGGTCTCTGGAAGTAGGGAGATGGCACATATCTCCGTAGGTGCCTGGCCAGGATGCCCGGAGATTGGGACCATGGTTCTGTCATAAGCAGCTGGGTGTGCCCCTTTGATGGGGGGTCCTGGCTCCATGCTCAAGTGACTCTTTTGTATGGGATGTTTAGCCTTTCATCTCCAGGTTGTCTACCCACTCTGCTGCTGCTGTTCTCCCTTGACCCTTCTTCTCCCTGCTTCTTGCATTTGAGCATCCTCAAGGAATTTCTTCTCCAATCTAGGTCTACTTGGCATTTCTTGGGTAGCACCTTTTCTTGACACAGATATGACAGTGTATGTGCCATTAGTCACTCAGTGTCTGCTTTGCCCAGATTGGGGCTGTGGCATGACACAAGAGTAGGTCTCCACTGACTGACTGGTACTGGGGATGAGTTTCCATTGCTGACCATACCCTCAGTCCTGGAACTTCCAAGAGTTCACACCTTGGCTCTGAGGCTAGCTAGACAATAGGATTCCTACATGAATCTACCCTGTGCTGCCAGGTGTGATTCCTCCATAATGTGACATCACAGCTCACTGCCATTAGCATTTTACTCTCTCAAACTATTACTGCTTTGCAACAACACTGTCATGAAGAAGGATAAACTATGAGGGCTATTTTTCCAAGCTTGGAGAGTGACTGGCTCTGCTACAGAGGCTCTCAGTCTGCGGGGACAGCAGCTCAGTTTTGCCTCCTCAGATTCTCAGGGCACGGAGAGGCTGCTTAATGCTTTCTTTGCTGTAGCAGACTTCATTTTACTGCTCTCATTCCACTTGTTACAGTTATAGATTGCATTCCTTTTAAGAGTCTTTCTTTTGCATCACACCACCAGTTCTCATTTTCAGAAATGAGGAATAGGAAGCCCCAGGTTAGGGGTCCAGCCCAAGGTCAAATAAGACAACTCAGTTCCACAAAAACCTTGGTCCCCTGTAACACCTGCCAGCTGGTTCCTGGAAACCCTCTGAGGTTGCAAAGCCAGCCCTCTGGGAAGGTCCATCCCCCCCATGCCCAGTGTCTCTCCTTTAGGTCACTTGGCATTGCTGAAGAAGTAAGATTCCATCTAGAGGGCGGTAAGTTTAGTCTCAAAATCACCCAGTAGAGCTACTGAACGTTGGTGATTTTTAAAAGTCCCTTCAGTGTATATGCTAGTGTGTTTATTGACCATAATAGGTCTCCAACCTTCTGCTCTTGGCCAGGTCTTCCAAGGCAGCATATACCTATTCTGGACTGAGAAGGATATGGGTGGTGTTTCTCTAACTTCAGTCTTATGCCCATCTCTCTTATTTTGACTTCATGTCACCCAGACTATTATTTACTGAACTTTTGCTTGGAATCAACTCAAACAATTACAACATAAATGCTCACCTTAATCCGGTCCTAATCAATGGTGTCTCTGAAATCACATGTTAATTATATTACTTACATTATTCCTAATTAGCATTGAATAAATTCAGAATAGCTATAATAAAATATTTGCTTGTATACAAATTAAATCCTCAAACACACCTATAAGCACATATATACCAAGCATACTTTGTAAAACACAGACATAGAGAAGCTTTCAGTGACTAGAATTCCTTTTACAGCACCAGAATCCATTCTATCCAATTGATTCACCTGCACTCAAGATAGGACTTCTGGAGGATTCTCCTTGATGCAACTCCTCCTGATGCTTTATCATTGTAGAAACCAAGGTCATTTTGAGTTTTCACAAATGACTAGACTTCAAACTCTCTTAATTCAACAAGTATTCAAGTGCTTATTACACGCATGGAACCATGTGAGGTACTATGGTTGGGTCACTCATAGTCCTACATTTAAGCAACCTGTTTTCCCTGTAAAGTTAGAGAACACAATGGCGAAGGAATGCAAAGTCCTATTTACTATGATTCGGTGTCATGCCAGAAACCTCAGATAAGAAGTCTTGACTAGGCTGGAGGTCTAAGGGGGAACTTCTCCCTCCTCTGAAACATAAACCACTTGATTACCCATAAGCCACATCAGAGGATAGAAAATGAAGCAGATGAGAGTACAGAGAAGAAAAGAGAGAGAACTGGATGGCCAGACTTCCCTGTGCCCATTAATATCTACCATGTGTAGAGAAACCACTGATGGGTGGACTTGGAACATCCTGTGACCTCATTCTCTAGTAAACAGGATCTAGTCACATCCTGAAATCTCTAGTCTGGAGCACTCTGCAATCCCTGAATGGGGAACAAGAAGAAGGGATAATGGGGAGGCCTGTCTACAGAAAGTGGCATTGAGACAGGTCCATAAAAGGTGAGGATGTTTCCAAATTCATGAGTAGATTTCAAGTTCTATTTTGGGACGGAAATGTTGGTTCTTTCTGCCATCACCTCTGTGGTCAGCCTCCATTCTATATCAAAATACATATTAAGGCCACAAATATCCACAATGGGAAATTATTATGGTAGGGGCCCCTGGAATAATCTCCCCTAAGGCCCAGGTCCCTCCAAGAAAATGTCACTGTGTGATGAGACATTCTTTTGTCACCAGTCTGTTCTGTAGAGCAGGAAAAGTGTGTAGCCTTAGCTATAAGCTGGTTGATGCACATTGATTGGAATACTACAGTTTGAGTTGAAGTGTCAATGCTGCTACGGGCATTTTACTGTGTCATTGTCTTCTAGCTGTATGTATGTTTTGTAAGCCTGAATTTGAAAGTGTCCCTAAACAAGAGTCAGGACCAAACCCAGCTGGTGCTGTTTGAGAAGTCCAGTGCCTGTCCCCCAGGATCAGCCTGAGGAATGAGAACAGCAATGGATCCCTGCCACTGCTTTCACCTGCTGGAATGCTGTAAAATGTTGGAATGGCACCCCTGCCCCTTTCTAGAATTTGTATGAATGTAATTCTGCCTAGAGTGGTGGGAAATTATAACCCCAGACTCTCCACTTTATATAGGGACCCTTCCCGTTCCTCCCTACTCGGTCTGGGGAGATTGAGAGACAGAAGGAAATCTGTCTTCGGTTTTATCCATACTGTGAATCTGGCTCTTTGTTCAAACTCCCATTAATGTAGAAGAAAAAGAACCAGCTTTATTTCTACCATAGGAATGAGTAAATTAGTCCTTAAACAGATAAATGCAACATTGACTCTGCCATCAGGAGAGAATGGATGACTGTTTAAACAACAGAAACAACAAATGGCATATCATAACACTTAGGAAAGACTCAACTGAAAGTTGTCTGCAACCTAGTGATTGCTAAAGGCCATTTGACACATCTGTCACTTGAAAGAGACAGTCTGAGGGACGTGCTCCACATCACTTTCACTACATCCTCTCAGCACGATCTGTATATTAATTCAGGCTTCTAAGAAACAGCACACCAATGCTTTTGAGCTCCCTAAAGAAAGGTCTCACCGGAGTAAAGACTGAGATGTTAAGCTTTTGAAAGTCCTGAGAGTTGATACAGCAAAGGGTCATTATGCCATTGTTTTAGTATCTTCTGCATGTCTGTTTTTCAAAGTGTCACTCATTATATGATGCATTTCTGAAATTCATTGCTAGGAGACATTGATCTGGTTAGTTTTTTAATTCTCTCAACAAATCTTTATCGAATGTCAATTGTGTGCCAGGCACTGAGCTGGGTATTTTTTTTTTTTAATTTTTTTTTTCAACGTTTATTTATTTTTGGGACAGAGAGAGACAGAGCATGAACGGGGGAGGGGCAGAGAGAGAGGGAGACACAGAATCGGAAACAGGCTCCAGGCTCTGAGCCATCAGCCCAGAGCCCGACGCGGGGCTCGAACTCACGGACCGCGAGATCGTGACCTGGCTGAAGTCGGACGCTTAACCGACTGTGCCACCCAGGCGCCCCTGAGCTGGGTATTGAAACATGGGTGAACTAGTATGTTTTCTTTTATTTGATGGAAGCACTATATAATGCAAGGTGTATTCAGTTTTGCTGTATCTGGCAGGGACATCAAACTAAATTGAGCATGCAAATACATTGACTACTTTTTTCCAGGTACAGCACTTTTTTACTCTTTTCTTTTTATTATTGATGGCAACTATGGTTTAAAAAATATATTCTCATTTAAATATTGTCCTCTGGTACAGAAAAGTTTATAAGTTGTTTGTTCTTCATCCATCTTCCAATTCTACTCCTAGGCATAATCACTATTAACTGTGTGTTGTGTATCATTCTAGCAACTAAATATGTACAAACACACGGACACACAGAGACACACATTATCTTTCCTTCCAGACACCTTACACACACATACTGACATACCAAGGCAAGGAGATTGGAATGGTCCACTCCAGGTGCAGGTGATAAGGAGGTGCACTGTTAGAAGGGGTTGTAAAAAATAATGAAATCTAAGTCAGTCTATTTTTTTTTATTATATGAAATTTATTGTCAAATTAGTTTCCATACAACACCCAGTGCTCATCCCAAAAGATGCCCTCTTCAATGCCCATCACCCACCCTCCCCTCCCTCCCATCCCCCCCATCAACCCTCAGTTTGTTCTCAGTTTTTAAGAGTCTCTTATGCTTTGGCTCTCTCTCCCACTCTAACCTCTTTTTTTTCTTTTTTTTCCTTCCCCTCCCCCATGTGTTTCTGTTAAGTTTCTCAGGATCGACATAAGAGTGAAAACATATGGTATCTGTCTTTCTCTATATGGCTTATTTCACTTAGCATAACACTCTCCAGTTCCATCCACGTTGCTACAAAGGGCCATATTTCATTCTTTCTCATTGCCATGTAGTACTCCATTGTGTATATAAACCACAATTTCTTTATCCATTCATCAGTTGATGGACATTTAAGCTTTTTCCACAATTTGGCTATTGTTGAGAGTGCTGCTATAAACATTGGGGTACAAGTGCCCCTATGCATCAGTACTCCTGTATCCCTTGGGTAAATTCCTAGCAGTGCTACTCCTGGGTCATAGGGTAGGTCTATTTTTAAGTTTTTGAGGAACCTTCACACTGTTTTCCAGAGTGGCTGCACCAGTTTGCATTCCCACCAACAGTGCAAGTAGGTTCCCATTTCTCCACATCCTCTCCAGCATCTAGAGTCTCCTGATTTGTTCATTTTGGCCACTCTGACTGGCGTGAGGTGATATCTGAGTGTGGTTTTGATTTGTATTTCCCTGATGAGGAGCGATGTTGAGCATCTTTTCATGTGCTGTTGGCCATCTGGATGTCTTCTTGAGAGAAGTGTCTATTCATGTTTTCTGCCCATTTCTTCACTGGATTATTTGTTTTTCGGGTGTGGAGTTTGGTGAACACTTTACAGATTTTGGATACTAGCCCTTTGTCCGAATTGTCATTTGCAAATATCTTTTCCCATTCTGTTTGTTGCCTTTTAGTTTTGTTGATTGTTTCCTTTGCTGTGCAGAAGCTTTTTATCTTCATGAGGTCCCAAGAGTTCATTTTTGCTTTTAATTCCCTTGCCTTTGGGGATGTGTCGAGTAAGAAATTGCTGCGGCTGAGGTCAGAGATGTCTTTTCCTGCTTTCTCCTCTAGGGTTTTGATGGTTTCCTGTCTCACATTCAGGTCCTTTATCCATTTTGAGTTTACTTTTGTGAATGGTGTGAGAAAGTGGTCTAGTTTCAATCTTCTGCATGTTGCTGTCCAGTTCTCCCAGCACCATTTGTTAAAGAGACTGTCTTTTTTTCCATTGGATATTCTTTCCTGCTTTGTCAAAGATTAGTTGGCCATACTTTTGTGGGTCTAGTTCTGGGGTTTCTATTCTATTCCATTCGTCTATGTGTCTGTTTTTGTGCCAATACCATGCTGTCTTGATGATGACAGCTTTGTAGTAGAGGCTAAAGTCTGGGATTGTGATGCCTCCTGCTTTGGTCTTCTTCATTAAAATTACTTTGGCTATTCGGGGCCTTTTGTGGTTCCATATGAATTTTAGGATTGCTTGTTCTAGCTTCGAGAAGAATGCTGGTGCAATTTTGACTGGGATTGCATTGAATGTGTAGATAGCTTTGGGTAGTATTGACATTTTAACAATATTTATTCTTCCAACCCATGAGCAGGGAATATCTTTCCATTTCTTTATATCTTCTTGAATTACCCTCATAAGCTTTCTATAGTTTTCAGCATACAGATCTTGTACATCTTTGGTTAGATTTATTCCCAGGTATTTTATGCTTCTTGGTGCAATTGTGAATGGGATCAGTTTCTTTATTTGTCTTTCTGTTGCTTCATTATTAGTGTATAAGAATGCAACTGATATCTGTACATTGATTTTGTATCCTGCGACTTTTCTGAATTCATGTAACAGTTCTAGTAGACTTTTGGTGGAGTCTATCGGATTTTCCATGTATAATATTATGTCATCTGCAAAAAGTGAAAGCTTGAAGTCAGTCTATTTTTATTAGCACCATGCACTAGCAATTCTAAACAATGTCCAGGATAAAACATTCCTCCCATGGGTTGGACTCCTCCATTGCTATAATATTGAACATACGCACATAGGCAAATGCTTATGTATACCATATACATGCAGGCAAATGTATAAATATGTATTATTATAACATATATTCTTTGCCAAATGCAAATGGAATAGCATTATGCATTATTCTTTTAATACTTTTCTATTGATTTATTTTGGACTTCTTTCCACATCATTTCTTACATATCTGATTCTTTCTCAATGACTGTCAAATATTCTGTTATATGAATATATCATATATTTTGTATCCATGCCCCTTAGTTTTTCACTATTAGCATCAGAAGTAAAGGAGTTCTGCTAATGCAGGTTGATAGTCTTTTCTTTTATTATACAGATTTATCTCATTTACATTCATTTTTATAACATATATTTGTTGCACTTAATTTTATTCCACTATTTATTTGGTTATAGTATATCTATATTTTCTCTTTATATTGTTGCCTTAAATTTGGGTTTTTTGGGGAGGGCATTTGTTCTGTACGTTCTTTGTTTTGCTTTGTCTTCTCCTACTTCTAATAATAATAGTTTAGCTTTGATATAGTTAAAGCTCTATTTCTTGTTTTATTAATGTTTGAGAGTTTTTACCTCATCAAGAAAGAAGAGGGAAATATATTTTTCATATTTCCTTCTAGCTTCTTCTCCTCATCTTACTTTTTATAATCTTTCACTATCACCTAGATTTATAACTTATACAGCACTGAATTCTGGAAAAATAATTAAATAGTCAGTGGTAACTGACAGTCCTTCCATCCATGGCTTTTCTGTTCATGACATGACTGCAAATATTTTTTACACATCTGTGGGTTGGCTGGATTTTGCCATTATGTCTTTTCTTTTTTAAGAAGGGCTCATACTTGACTTCATCTTTGCCAATTTTGATGCATTTTATTTCATTTTGTTGACTGATTGCTGATTCTAGGACTTCCAACACTATGTTAAACAACAGTGGTGAGAGTGGACATCCCTGTCGTGCTCCTGATCTCAGGGGGAAAGCTCTCAGTTTTTCCCCATTGAAGATTATATTAGCTGTGGGCTTTTCATAATTGGCTTTTATGATGTTTATGTATTTTCCTTCTCTCCTGACTTTCTCGAGGGTTTTTATTAAGAAAGGATGCTGAATTTTGTCAAATGCTTTTTCTGCATCAATTGACAGGATCATATGGTTCTTATCTTTTCTTTTATTAATGTGATGTATCACATTGATTGATTTGCAAATATTGAACCTGCCCTGCAGCCCAGGAATGAATCCCACTTGATCATGGTGAATAATTCTTTTTATATGCTGTTGAATTCGATTTGTTAGTATCTTGTTGAGAATTTTTGCATCCATATTCATCAGGGATATTGGCCTGTAGTTCTCTTTTTTAGGTGGGTCTCTGTCTGGTTTAGGAATCAAAGTAATGCTGGCTTCATAGAATGAGTCTGGAAGTTTTTCTTCCCTTTCTATTTTTTGGAACAACTTGAGAAGGATAGGTAATATGTCTACTTTAAATGTCTGGTAGAATTTGCCAGGGAAGCCATCTGTTCCTGGACTCTTATTTGTTGGGACATTTTTGATAACAGATTCCATTTTTTCATTAGTTATGGGTCTGTTCATATTTTCTATTTCTTCCCATTTGAGTTTTGTCAGTGTGTAGATGTTTAGGAATTTGTACATTTCTTCCAGGTTTTCCATTTTGTTGGCATATAATTTTTTATAGTATTCCCTGATACTTGATTTTATTTCTGAGGGATTGCTTGTAATAAATCCATTTTCATTCATGATTTTATCTATTTGGGTCCTCTCTCTTTTCTTTTTGAGAATCCTGGCTAGAGGTTTATCAATTTTGTTTATTTTTTCAAAAAAACCAACTCTTGGTTTCAGTGATCTGTTCTGTTTTTGTTTTTTGTGTTTTGGATTCTATATTGTTCATTTCTGCTCTGATCTTTATTATTTCTCTTCTTTTGCTGGGTTTGGGGTATATTTGCTGTTCTGCTTCTAGTTCCTTTAGGTGTGCTGTTAGATTTTATATTTGGGATTTTTCTTGTTTCTTGAGATAGGCCTGGATTGCAATGTATTTTCCTCTTATGACTGCCTTTGCTGCATCCCAAAGGGTTTGGAGTGTTGTATTTTCATTTTCATTTGTTTGCATATATTTTTAAATTTTTTCTCTAATTGCCTGGTTGACCCATTCATTCTTTAGTAGGGTGTTCTTTAACCTCCATTCTTTTGGAGGTTTTCCAGACTTTTTCTTGTGGTTGATTTAAAGTTTCATAGCTGGGGCGCCTGGGTGGCGCAGTCGGTTAAGCGTCCGACTTCAGCCAGGTCACGATCTCGCGGTCCGTGAGTTCGAGCCCCGCGTCGGGCTCTGGGCTGATGACTCAGAGCCTGGAGCCTGTTTCCGATTCTGTGTCTCCCTCTCTCTCTGCCCCTCCCCCGTTCATGCTCTGTCTCTCTCTGTCCCAAAAATAAATAAACGTTGAAAAAAAAAAAAAATTAAAAAAAAAAAAAAAAGTTTCATAGCTTTGCGATCTGAAAGTGTGCATGTCCATCAACTGACGAATGGGTAAAGAAGATGTGGTTTATATATACCATGGAATACTACTTGGCAATGAGAAAGAATGAAATCCAGCCATTTGCAGCAATGTGGATGGAACTGGAGGGTATTATGCTAAGTGAAATACATCAGTCAGAGAAAGACAGATATCATATATTTTCACTCATATGTGGATCTTGAGAAACTTAACAGAAGGCCATGGGGGAGGGGAAGGGGAAAAAAAGTTACAGAGAGAGAGAGAGAGAGAGAGAGAGAGAGAGAGAGGCAAACCATAAGAGACTCTTAAATACTGAGAACAAACTAAGGGTTGATGGGGGGTGAGGGAGAAGGGGAAAGTGGGTGATGGGCATTGAGGAGGGCACTTGTTGGGATGAGCACTGGGTGTTGTATGGAAAACAATTTGACAATAAACTATATTAAAAGAAAAAAGAAGGGCTCATACTTGCTCTCTTACCAGATTTTCTGCATTATTAAAACTGTCTGCTACCTTTAGATATAAGGCATGTGTTTCTTGGGCCATACATTTTTCTTATCAGAATTCTGTAGATATTGTTCTAACAATTCCTGGCATTGAATGTTAGTACAGAAAGGGCTGAGGTCAGCCATTTTCTCCTTTGGGGGAACATGCTTTTAATTCCTGAATGCCCATAGGATTCTTTTTTCAATTCTTGAACTTATGGATCTCTACTGAGATATGGCTCAAATTTGAGACTGTATTTTCCTTGAACAAAAATTCTGTTTTCTGCAGATCTTAATCAATGGCTTTATGTCTTTTATGTCAGAAAAGTTTTCTTTTTGTTATCTTTGAATATTTGTTCTGTCTTCCACTTTAGGAAAATCAGTTATGCACATGACAAACCCCAAGTACTTCACTTCTCTCTGAAGCCAATCTATTATCTAATCTTTTATTTTTAAATTTCTTTTTCATTTATTTTTATATGAATTTTTTAAGCTCTGTCTCTACCTTCCTATCCCTGTGTTTTCACTGTTATCTATTCTTGCCACCTGTAATGTGATTTTCATTCCTGTGTTTTTATCGTTATCTAAATTTCTTCCAAAGCTACTTCAATTCATATTTTCTTTCTTTTTACTGTTTCATACTCTAATCTTTGATTCTCTGATTTCTTCTCTTTTCTCTCTGTCTCTCCCCAATACACCTAAGTTCTCTTTCTTTGAAAATAGAGTTAATATTTGAAATATGATTCTCTTCTCTGAAGTGATTCTCTTTCTGAATAGTTTTTTTAAATATGCTTATCATTTGGTAGGTTTGTTTCTTGTTACCTTTATGTAGGTTCCAGTTTTCATTCTTTGTGCTAATAAGTGAAAGGGATAAGTTTACACAGGAGGGAAGTAATAGGAGGAAGTCTTGAATGTTGATCTGGGGAACATCTTCTCAGAATCCTTCACAGAATTCTCTTCTTCTGCCTCAAGGTCATGTCTTTCCTCAGGTTTTTGCTCTTCCCCATTTGCGGAGAACAGATCTCGCTGATGGAAGGTCACTCTGGCTTAAGGAAGTACTTCCAGCTCCCAACTGATTGCTTAAACATTCTGTATAATAAAAATTCAGTTGAAAAACAAACCTACCCCACACTTAACCACTTCCCTGAGGAATCTAATCTTACTGTTTGTTTTATGTCCTTCTTGATCAAGAATGTATGCATATATAACTCTCTTATTCAGTTAGTAGTGTAGTATCCACATGCTTGAGTTTTCTCCCTTAACAATGTATACTGGATGTTGTTTCATATTAGCAGATATTAATCTGCTTTACACTTGTTGATAGCTGTAGAGTATTCTTTAAGACTCACACTCAGGACACACTGAATAATTCTGGCTTTCTTAGCACATGATTCCTACTCATCATGAGGACGTTTTTTGTTTTTTGTCTTAATTTTTTTCATTTTTGTTTCTTCCATATGTTCTCCTACCTCATGGCTTGCTTGAGTAGTCAGAATCCCCTGAAGGCCTTGTAAGGGGCAGAAGACAGAGCCAGGACTGATCCCTTTCGCTGAACATGAAAGAGAAGGTCATAGTTCTTGCTCAGACCTCTGTCTGTCCAAGCTTCAAGTGCAGGACTGTGTGAAACATGGCTTTGATTATATGATAAAACAGATATTATAATGGGAAAGGAAGTTATGTAAGGGAAAACAGTACTCCAGATATCTTCATTTTCTCTCCAGTGCCCTTTGTACCACAGGAAATGGAAACACAGACGATACCAAAGTGTGTTTTGTTTTGGCCTACCCCAGAACGTTGGCTTATACAGCTGGCTTCACTTTGTACTTAATATGTTTTCCTTAAAAACAATATAGTTCCATCTGAGATTGGGACAAAAGATAAGTTAACAATATCAGATAGATTAAATAAATAAATTCAAGAGGAGTTGAGATAGACCATTGGAAGTTTAAACCTCAGTGAGATAGATGGTTAAAACACAAATCTTGGATCTGATCTCCCAACTTTTATTTATTATCTTTTATTCATGAAGGCAAATAGAAACTTCTCCAGGGGGTTATTTGGAATGCTTTCCCTGGTGAGGTAAGGCTCTTTCTTCCCTGTGGTGCTTTCACATGGAGTAGGATTCAGCATAAGCAATCTCCACACAAACCTTCTACATTGTTGCCTCTACATATTGCGGATCTGTTGGTTGTAGTGGGAGTGGGGGAAGGTGGGCACTCTTATTTAAAAAGATCTTTAAAAAAATGTATTAGATGCACTTACTGTACACCTGGCACTGTGCTGAGCATTTTACCTGCATTATCTTATCTAATTTTCCCAAACAACATGATGAAATAGATAAGAGTCTAGGATCAAACTCCAATTCTGCCAGCTCTTAATTCTTGGCAAGATTGTTCAACTTCCCTGCCTGTTTTCTCATGTATGGGGGGATGGGGAGGGATAGTGCCCATCTCCTAGGATAGTGTGAGGATTAGAGGTGATGGATGGAGAGCATCCTAGTCAGCACTCATACATTGTCTGATTATATTCATATTATTACTCTTATAAATGAAGAAACAGGGGCCCACAGAGGGAGAGTCTTTTGTCATGTCACCCAGTCATTAACGTGGAGCCTGGCCCCAGACCCTGGTCTGGCTGATTGCAGAGACTGAGGTTTTAAACACGGTGCTGTCTGGATTCTTCATGATGCCCAACATCAAAGGTCAAATTTGGGGCTCAAAGCTCTTTGGGATCCCATGTACTCTAACAACACAAAATGCTTTTGAACTTCCAATAAGAGATGCATTGCTAACAGTTATATTCATGTTGAATCCTGGTTTTCCTGCTTTCATAATATGAATAATTTTGTGATTGTGCCTTTCTTTCCTGTTCAGTATTTTCATTCAAAGACTCATAAGCACATTTCAATCCTATTTCACTCTCTGGGATCTGTATTATTCTTTCAGAGTTCTCAACTGTTTACTATAGAATTAAGCCTCAGCTGCAGTAACTCATAGGAGGAACTCAGTAACCATTTCTTAAATATCAGTTGGAATCTCACTAATAGGTGTCCCTTCACCAATTAGTGCATTATTATTCTTATAAGTGTTTTGCTTAGAACAAAAGATTGTTTTCTGTGAGGCCAGGTTGGTATTTATGTAAGAATGTTGTTTTTGTTTTGTTTTTTTGGAAGTGTGTAGTTATATAGACAAGAATAAAGATTTTGTTATTTAAACACACTCTATCTTTTAAAAAAGATAATGCTTCAAATAAAGGGAAGCACAGTTGATTCTCATTTTTGAGGTAATTATATTCTATAAAGTTGTCGTAGACACTGAATTAGTGAATACTGAACTGTCGTTCCTGGAGAAATATGGGGTAGGGTTCTTGTGAGCCTCTGGTCACATTTTCATTAATCGATCAATACATAACCTTGTTTTAGATGTCTTTCTGGTTAAAGGCACCTTATTTAATATATATTGTTGACTTACTAACGTTGAATTCATGGCCAACAGCACTGTAACTCATGCCTGAATGAAGCTTATCTAACACATGTATTTTTTCCTTAGGTCACAGCACAGCCTTCTTGTGGTTAGGAACACTGGATGGCACTTCAGCACTTTTAAACAGTGAGGTCACCAATAGAATGCAAAAAAATGTAGCATTAAACCTTCACTTGACCCTTGAACAATGTGGGAGTTAGGGGTGGTGACCCCTCATGCAGCTGAAAATTCATATATAGCTTTTGACTTCCCCAAAACTTAAATACTTGTAGCCTACTGTTGACTGGAAGCCTTACCGATAACATAAACAGTCTTTTAGCATATGTATATTATTATATACTGTATTTTTACAGTAAAGTAAGGTAGAGAAAAGAAAATGTTGTTAAGAAAGTCTTAAGGAAGAGAAAATACATTTACAGTACTGTATTCATTGAAAAAAATTTGTGTTTAAGCAGACTGCATAGTTCAAACCTGTGTTCTTCAAGGGTTAGGTGTATTATGAAAAGGACACTTGCTTGCAGTGTGACAGCTGAAACAAGAAGGCAGAGTATCACTTGTTCCATCTCAGCAGAGCGAGCGTGTGCACTGGGCAACTTAAAAATTTCACCACTCTGTGCATGTATAGGAATGACAGCATGAGCGCCCCCAGGTATTGATTTTGAGGTTACGAACAAATTTTAGCAAGTAGGCAAATTTGCAAATATGCAATCGGCAAATAAGGAAGATCAACTTTATTTTGCTTTCATAATGTCCCTTCTTGATCAGTTCAACTTTTAATTTGGCAACTGTGGTAGATTGATTGCATTAATGGCCTCCATGTTGGTCTCCCAGTATCAGGCTCTCTGTTTTGTAACCCTTGGTTCCTTCCTACTTTAATTCTAGGCTTAGCCATGTGACTTTGCTTGGCCAATGAGATGCTCACAAACCAGGTGCAAGCAGAAGCTTGAAAAGCATATGCACATTCCCTCTTTCTCCCTTGCGCCCCTGTCACCAACATGAGGACATGCTGGGCTGGCCCATAAGAGGGGTGTGAGACACAGATGGAGGAGAGCAGAGTTGTCTCAGACAAGGCCATTTAGACCAGCTGGCCCACTAGCTGACTGTAGATGGAGAAGAAAGCCCAGCTAAGATCAGCCAAACTTGGCTCAGATCCACCAGCACCCAATCTGTAGACCACAAGAAATAATCAATAGTTTTTATTTTAAGCCACTATACTTGGGGGTGATATGTCATTGTCTAACTGCTGCAGGGACTTGAGTATCTTCAGTTTTATTTGCAGACTTTAGCGTTCTAGATCTTCCAGAAGAGCATCATGCAGCCACTTCACCTGAAGATAAATGTCTGCTGCTCCATCATGTGGGAGGTGAAAAACATCAGTTATTTCAACACAGACCAGAGAAGATAGAAGAGAAATACTGGTAAAGAAGGAAGGGCATTTGTCTGGGGCAGTACTCAGAGTATAGTTTTCACCTCCACTTTCCCATGTCTTGATGTGTAGCTGCCCATTCTCTTCATTTAACTGTGGCTTGGTTAGAATACAACCTGTTTGCTATCTCTCTCTCTCTTTTTTTCTCCCAAATTCTTCCACTGGTAAGGGTGGTTATTTTATTTACTTTATACTGAAAGAAGAAAAAAAAAAGCAGCAAGGGAGAAGGAGGGGTAGAGGTGGAAAGAAGGGAGTGAATTATGTACAGAAAATAATTTCTCTTGTTTCAGCCTCAGAACATGAAGGGAAATTCACAAGGGGTGCAATACATCAATAACTACAGTATATTCCTCTAGAAAAGCTGCTGGCCCCAAGGCATAATAAAAGTTACACTTAAGAATACCATAAACCTTTTAAAAGTCACATTTTGAATCAAAATAATTTCCTTATAAAATATTAATTCTCAAAATGAGTTGTAAAATATGAACACAAAATAGCTGAGGCTATTTTTATTTTTGGCAATAAAGCAAAACTTTCTTAGAGGAAATGACAGCTACTAGAAGGTAGTTCTGAGAGTGAATGAGTGCAAATGAGTGTGAAATTCCTTGGCTTCTGTTCTCTCTTTCAGTCAACCGTCCCTGAACAGGACCCAGGCTCTGCGCTAGGCCCTGCCGGGGACCAGACTTTCCAGAGGAAAGTCTTAAAATACACAAGGAACTCAAAATGCAGTGCCAGGGTAACTCATCCCTCTTGGGTTGTTCTGAACTTATTTCCCAGATCCTGGCTTTTAAAAATGAAAAGATAGATCTGAGATCATGATATAAATTACAGACAATTATTTAAAAATGTAGAAAAAAATCAACTTACTTACTGAAGGACAGCTCTGAGTAGAACTGAAAATTCTGTAACTAACTGACAATTACCTTATGGAAATTTATGCTAATATGGTACTTTACAGTTAATGGTAAAAGGATCAGTTTCCTGATTTATAAATTTCACTGTTGAGATTTTTGGTACGACAGATACTGGTTTTACAGTGTATTCCTATGATAGCATGGAGTCAGATTGCCTGGGTTCAAGTCTTTACCACTTAACTACCAAAGTCTGTCGTTTTAGGTAAATTGTTTAAGTAAATCCTCTCTGCCTCAATTTCCTCATCTGTAAAATAGTGACAATATCAGCGGCTTCATATGTTTGCTGTGTGGATTGAATGAGATCGTAGTTTGGTTACTAATAAATACATATGTTAGCATCAACTAGGAAACTATCTGGCATTTCCCAAATCCATCCCCTGACCTATCTCCAGTGCTGGTTCCAGGTCTACTGACATTCATGTCCTCCTCTTCTTTTTCCCAGTAGCAGGCAAATTTCAGGTGTGATCATTAGAGTCCTTTCCCACCAGGAACACTGCTCTCCTGGCGAAAAGCAAAATCAACACAAATCCTTCCAGATCTGGCTGACTATGCCTAATGCAGCTTCTTGTGTGGGAGACCAGAGGATGCTGGTTATTGAGCAGCTATTCCCAAGCTGCTGCTGGATCCCATAACACCACTCTCCTGTTATTCGAAGCCCTCCCCATCACCTCCTGCCTCAACTTCTCTGCTCATCTGCTACAACCTAGAAATTCCCTCTGGTTCCAGATTTAAGAAATTCCTGCCTTATCAGGGCTGGGCCCTGGTGATGACATTTTCTGGGGCCATTTAAAGTATTTGCTTACATTTCTGTGCTGTACTCGAAAGTAACTGCCCCATAATGCTTCATAAATTTGTGCATTTGTATTTTCCCTACATTAAAACAACCTGCTTATTTACAACTCCAAATCTCTGGGGATTTCCTGCTCAACCCTAGGAAATCCTATGCACCTGGTAGACTTTGACCCCCAAGTAAACTAAATTTCCATCCTTGTTTCCCTCCTACCTCTTTTTCAAATCTAAGTACAGTTCTGGCCCAGAGCCTCAGGCAACTCCCTTTCAGAGTCGTAGACCAACCTCCTGATTGACGGTCAATAGATCAATTCTCATCTCGCCTTATTTCACTCATGCTCTTTTGAGCTGTTGTTACACAAACAACACAGAGTGTGGGGGTCACCAGGGGTAAGGATAATTTAGAGTCACAGGATGAGGTGCAGCTTGGAGAGGCTAAACTTCAGCTGACCCAGCCTCCAGCCATAATTCTACGTCACCATCCACACTGACCTTCATCAATCTTTTCTCTTCCAATTAGCCCCCTTCCCTAAAGAACAGTGACTTGCTCACAGCTACATGGTGCCCAGTACCAAAGGTGATTAGGAGTTAGGTCTCTAAGTAGTTCTTCCTTGCCCTAGGAAAAAATTCCCCGTTTCCAGAAAATGCAGTTTAAAACCAAGCAAACAGGAAAATCTAGGAGGGAACATAATGACATTGCTGTGAGACAGAGCCACACATGTAGGATGCTTGTCTGGGGGAGATAAAAAGTATAGAGGAAGACTGAGCTAGACTGCATGACATTATTTAAATAATAATAGTAACAGTGAGGGCTAACATTTACTAAGCATATACAGTACGCCACACATTGTGGCAAGAGGTTGCCATATTTTAGCCCATTTTGATCTCCCTGACAATCTGTTATTCATTAAAAGGCCTGTATGCTTGCCATGTACTCAAGAAATAAAAAAGAATATGGGTGTGACAGCGATAATATTTTCAACAGATTAAGCCAGTGTATTTGAATTTTTCTCCCCATAGTGCCTGGCAGCCATTCTCTCCCCCAGTCTAGCTGAGAAATGGGGATATGGCATTGGAAAGTCAAGGATAGAAAGGAAGAGAAAGTGGAAATCCTATTCCTTCCATCCCTGGAGGCTATGGGAGGAAGACAGGATAAAACAGGGGACTGAGTTTATAAAAATATGTGGGTCCTGACCCTGTTTCCTCTGGCCAGAGTCTGGGGGGGATATCTGAATGCTTTTTTTTTTTAAGTTTACTCATTTATTTTTTAGAGAGAGAGAGAGAGAATATCCCAAGCAGGCCGTGTGCTATCAGTGCAGAGTCCCATGTGGGGTTTGAACTCATGAACCATGAGATCATGACCTAAGCTGAAATCAAGAGTCAGACACTTAACTGACTCTGAGCCACCCAGGAGCCCCTATGTGAATGCTTTTATAGGTAGGGGATGAATGTTATGTGGAGGTTCAAGTTGGTAGCAGAAGAGATGTTGCTGACATATTCTGTTTAGGACTCATGAAGAAGACTTACTTGCAGAGTGAACTACAACCTGGGGTTGCTTGGCTGTGGGGCAGAGAGAAGGCTAGAGTGAGAACTGTGGAACCCTGAATAGGAAAACATGGATGCAGAAGTTTCTGTAGGTTAGTGGAGATGGCTGGCTGTCTCCCTACTCTTAATTTCTTTGTTTTCTTGAGTAATAGAATTCCAATTTCGGAATAGAAATGCACCCAGTTGAAAAACTATATTGCAGTTAGATATGACCATAGAACTAAATTATGGACAGTGAAATGTGAGCAAATGTTTAAGTGAAACTTCTGTGATGGCTTTATAAGGGAGACCAACCCAGCAGGGAGACACTCCCTGTCCTTTCTTCCATTGCTTGGGAGCTGGACACAGTGGCAGGAGCTCCAGCTGCCATCCTCTAACATGAGGTTATCTGGAGCATAGAAGCATGCTCAGCAAAGCACAAACATGCAGGAAGCCTAGGTCCCTGGTGATTTCATGGAGCTACAACCCTGGACTGTGTACTTTTAGGTTTTTTTTAAGTGAGATAAGTGTAATCCTAAGAGTATTGAGAATCTACTTTGAGTAAAACTGGAGAGACTGGGAACAGGTGGGAGTGAGGAGACAGATCTACAGTGGTTATGGTGAAGCGGAAGTGCAGCTATGAAGTGTGTGACTGGCTTCTGAGTCTGTGGATCAAATGGGAGTCATAGCCAGATTTCAGGAGTTCACAGTCACAGCTCACCCAGCTGGGCTTCTCAGCAGAGAAGGTCCACCAGGCCACGATTTAGCTAAGAGATCTTAGCACAACACAAGAAATAGGCAGAAAAGGGAGACCGGAGGAATCAATAGATATAGGTTGTAGTGCAGAGACATGCACAGGTGCCTATTAATTCTCCAGAGAGCTCTCTAAAGGCCAGCTGTCATATGGGGAGGACAAACACAAGGAAAATGAAATGCTGGAAGGCTGGCTATTTATCTCTTCTAAGTGTTTAAGTGTAGGATTGAGTTGACTGTCACTAGATTGGATTACATTTTCTTTCTTTCCTTTTTTTTTTTTTTTTGGCAATAGAAATTGTGAGAAGAATCAGGTCAGATTTGGGGGAAAAAAAGATACTAACTACATTTGTTTTGCAGATATGAGTGTAATGCTTACATTGGCTTTACCACAATATGGGTACTAGTATCCCCATTTCACAGATGAGGAAACTGAAACTTGGAGCAGCTCAGTGACTTTAAAGTCATATGGCTATTAATTATGTTCACATTGAATAATTCTATTTTCAACACACTTTAGGTGTAGAGCTCCATGGGCTTCAGTCCAAGAGAAGAAGGACTGATGGCTGCCACAGTCATGGTCTGCTGTTACATGCATTCCATGTCGGATGGTGGTCAAACTAGAACTCATTTTCAGAGCCTCGCCAGTTTCCAAACTGTTTTTTGCTAGATCATGCAGCATGTAGGAACTGAGTGGTCTGGATCTGACTCCAAAACATACCAGCATACAGACATGAGCCTATCATTCTTGGCTACTGAGACTGTCAATGTATAATTGATTTTTGAAATGAAAGCCAAAAGCTATAGATCCAGGCATAAAGTGTGAAAACTGAGTCTAATAGATTTAAAGGGTGCTTATTCATCAGGGTGCAGCAGAAAGGAGGTGTTAATGGCCAAAACTAAAACACTGATCTTGGATCCTTGAGCAAGTTTTCATGGTTTGTTCAATGTTTCATTTCATTGGTTTGTTCAAATGTTTCATTCATTTGTTCAATCATTCGTTCATTCATCAGATATTTTTTTGAGAGCCTATATCAAGCCAGGCTCAGAATGAATGAGGCAGAAAATAACTGGCTATGTAGAAGCTGATCTGTCAATGCTCTCCTGTGCTTTTATTAGTCTGCCACTTTTCCTACCTCAAATAACCCAGTTATTCCAGAAAATTGTATTCAACCCCCTAAAATAGAGGCCATCTAAAGCACAAACATCCTGTCAACTAAAATGTCTAGGGTAAGTGAAAAGATGTGAAGAACGTATCTATAGTTCCTCCCAAAGGACTGATATTTTTCATTTCTTAATTTCTGGAGTTTAGTTCTCTAAGCCATTGATAAGATTTATATTTATCATTTATACCTAGCTGTATTTATCTACAAAACTGTTAAATGAACATACCCTTTGACCCAGCAATTCCACATCTAGGAGTTTATCCTTATGGATATACTTGACTCTGTGCTGAAATGTAGACACACACACACACACACACACACACACACACACACACACTGTAGCATCGCATAAAATAATAAAAGTCTGGAAAACACCTAAATGCCCATGCATATGGAACTGATGGAATAAATTATAGCATATAGTGGAATATTCTGCAGCCATTAACAAAAGTGAAGTAGAACTATAGATCTACTGCTATAAATCTACCACGGCATAGTTTAAGAGATGGGAGTATGAATACATACTATTATTTTAAATAATAGTTCACTGGGTGGAAAAATTTATAGAGGGAACCAAAAATTAAAGAGAAGATTTTTTTCCTTATAATTGTTGGAAAACATATGCTGGGTGAAAAACCATGACTTCTTGCGATATGCCCTGAAGGTGTGTCTGAAAACAAATTGGCTCCCTATAATAATACTGACAGTTACAGTCAGCCACAAGTTTTAGTGCTGATGACATGGTTGAGGTAAGCAAGGTTTAAGCCATGAGTCCAGAGATGCGTGGCTGCTGCCATATACTGTGCTTGCTCTTCATTGGATGAGGTGGGAAGGTGTCTGGGAAAATACTGAATAGAGTTTAAAATTTGGAAACCAAGGTATGGAAGGAGACAGGGAGGCACAGTGAAAAGTCATGAGTTGAAGACCCTGGACTTCATGGGGAGGGGTGGAGAGCCCCCTTTCTCACTTCTTTCTTGTTTCTTTAATTTTTTAAAAATGTTTATTTATTTTTGAGAGAGAAAGAGACAGAGTGCAAGTGGAGTAGGGGGAGAGAGAGAGGGAGACACAGAATCCAAAGCAGGTTCCAGGCTCCAAGCTGTCAGCAGAGAGCCCAATGTGGGGCTTGAACTCATGAACCGCGAGACTTGGACTCATGAACCACAAGATCATGACCTGAGCTGAAGTCGGACGTTAACTGACTGAAACACCCAGGTGCCCCACTTCTTTCTTGTTTCTTTTCCTGATATTTGGTCGGTAAGGAAGGCTCCCAGGAGAGAGGAGCTGCCCCATCATTCATGTTTGGAGATGAGGAGCTGAGGAAGGGGAAGGAAGAGAAGACAATAGCTCCCTTACCAGTTACCCTCTGAGAGGTCAGTCTCCCTAGTGTCCTCATGGCGCCAGCCATCTCTGTGTGCCTGACACTTAGGATTCATTAGTCATTCCATTGGACAGATTCATGATGGGCCAACAGTTCAGAGTCACCATCTCTCTTATGACTAGAGTGTGAACAGAATTAAATATTTGCAAAAGGCAACAGATGGCTACTTAGAATGGTCTCACTTACAGTCATTAAATGGGGTCTTTTGAAACCGAGCACCTGGAATACGGACCTTCCCTTTCCAGGAAGGAATTATGAGGTTTGCCACACTATCCAGAGCCTAGTTCCCTATGTTCGTCCAGAGTCCCAAGCAATTTTTCCACAATTCTTTGCAGCAGGTCCCTGTGTATCTCCTCCCTAGCATTGGTGAGTCCACCATGAATCCTGCTTTCTTCCTCTCTCTGTCTCTGTAGCAAAAGGGACTCATCTCATACGGTTGAGATGGGCTGATCTCATTGGTATGCACTAATGTGGGCTGATGCACTAATTGTGAGCTCCAGAGAGTAAAGGTAGGCATGCCAGCTGTGGGGCATCTCTAAGGGACACCTGTTTCGTGATGAGAAGCTTCGGCTGCTTTGGGTGAGCAGAACCATGGGACACGGAGCCAGGAAAAAGGCCAGGGTTCAGAGGTTCTGCCCAATTGCTATCTTCTTAGCATCATAGAATCTTACCACAGGGAAAGATTACAGACCCCAGGACTCAATCACATACTCAGTGTTTCATATCTTTGACCTACTCATTCAGCATCTGCTTGCATACTTCTAGTGATGGATATCTCACCACCTAGGAAGGAAGTCCCTTCCATTTTGGATCCCTCTCCTGCTATCATTTAAAATTCATCTCCTTGTGACTTTTAATTGATATATGTTCTACTCATGAAATAATACAGAACAGTTTTTTTTCCAGATGATAACCCTTTAGGTATACAAAAGGAAGAACAAGTTTCCTCCATCTGTCCCCACCCCTGAAGTCTCCTCTAGGCTGTATATCTTTAGTTTCCTAGACATCTCATTTGGACACACTGCATTTATCAAGAGTATGAGGGATACCTGTGTGGCTCAGTCGATTGAATGTCTGACTCTCGATTTTGGCTTGGGTCATGATCACAGGGTAATGGTATCGAGCCCTGCGTTGGGCTCTGCACTGAGCAAGGAGCCTGCTTCGGATTCTCCCTTTCTCTCTCTCTCTCTCTCTCTCTCTCTCTCCCTTCCTCCTTCCCTCCCTCCCCCTCCCTTTGCCCCTCTCCCCTGCTCATGCTCTCAGTCTCTCTCTAAAATAAAAAAAAAAAAGTGACAGAGTATCATATAGTGGACAAAGCATAGGCCTTGGAGTCAAACAAGGGCTCTGTAACTACATTAATTTCAGAGCTTCAGCATTAAAAAGGTCTCTCATATCCATCGTGTCTCTCAGCACTGTCTCCTCTGTGAATCTGGGACTTCACCCTTGTCTGACAACTTGCAGCCCTAGGAAGAACCTTGCTAGGGGTGATGGTTCGTTTTATGTGTCATCTTGATTGAGCCATGGATGTTGAGATATTTGGTCAAATATTATTCTGGGTGTTTCTGTGAGGGTGTTTTTGGAAGGGATTAACACTTAAATCTGTAGACTGAGCAAAGCAAATTGGCCTTCCCAATGTGAGTGGGCCTTATCCAATTGGTTGAAAGCATGAATACAACAAAAAGGCTGACCCTCCCCCCAGTAAGAGAATTATTCTTGACTAACTGCCTTTAGTAGACACGGGCTTTCTTTCTGCCTTCAGACTCCATCTGAAACATTAGCTCTTCCTGGGTCTGAAGACTGCCAGCCTGTAGACTGGACCCATACCATTGGCTTTCCTGGTCCTCAGACCTTCAGACTCTGATGAAAAGAAATCATTAGTTCTCTTGGGTCACTGACTTACAATGCAGATCATGGGACTTGTTGTTTCTATAATCATTTGGTTCAATTTCTTATAATACACCTATCTATCTATCTATCTATCTATCTATCATCTATCTATCTATCTACTAAAATCCTGTTTGTTCTGTTTCTCTGGAGAACCCTGATTGATACCCAGGGGAAGTTGCATTCTACATTGACTGAGAATCATCATTCAATACACTAAAAGAGTGGTGAGCAAACAATGGCTGTTTTTCTTTTTTTCTTTTTTAAGAGAAAGAGAGGGGGCTGGGGGGGGGGAGAGAGAGAGAGAGAGAGAGAATGAATTGGGGGAGGGTCAGAGGGAGAGGGAGAGAAAATCTTAATCAGAGAATCTTAATCCATTTTGGGCATCATGACTGTGAGATTATGACCCAAGCCAAAATCAAGAGTCAGATGCTTAATAGACTGAGCCACCCAGGTGCCCCCACTGCCTGTTTTAAATAGAGTTTTACTGCAACACAACCGTGTCTATGTATCTATATATCTATGTATCTATTTATATCTGTATCTATGTATCTATATATCTATATATCTATATCTATATCTATCTATATCTATATATGTATATGTATGGCTTCTTTCACATTACAGTGGCAGAGGTGAATCATTTTGGCATAAATCATGTCTTCTGCAAAGCCTAAAATATTTATTATCTGGATTTTTCCAGAAAAAAAAAGTTTGCTGACTTTTTTTTTTTTTTTTTTAAATTTTTTTTTCAACGTTTATTTATTTTGGGACAGAGAGAGACAGAGCATGAACGGGGGAGGGGCAGAGAGAGAGGGAGACACAGAATCGGAAACAGGCTCCAGGCTCTGAGCCATCAGCCCAAAGCCCGACGCGGGGCTCGAACTCACGGACCGCGAGATCGTGACCTGGCTGAAGTCGGACGCTCAACCGACTGCGCCACCCAGGCGCCCCACTGACTTTTGTTCTACAATATAGTTGTTTGGTCTACCTTGTCCTTTCATGTTCATTTTCTCTTTTTTGACTTGCTTCTTTTCTTTATTGTCCATCTCTAAAATGTGGGCATGTCCATCTCTGACCTTGGAGCATTTAGCTCCAAGCTGGTTTCTGGCATGTCACTTAGGAGTCACTGCATTAGAGAAGATGAATTATTTCTAGAACCATTTGCTTATTGGTCTGGAATTCCTAGTTCTACCACTATCAACTATAGATCAAAATATGAGGAAACAGACTTACAGTAAGCTGAGAGATTGAGGTGAGATGTAAGAAAGAACTTCTCAATGATATTGGTACCTACAGGTATCATTACCTTCTGAATTTCAGGAATTGTACCTAGACAGCCTTGAGATTGGCTCAGGAGTAATCTGCATCATTTAATTCACGTGTGATTCTGTTCTGAGCTGGAAGAATAGATTAGATCTGTGTTTTCCAAAATGTAGTATGGTTTGCATCCAACTATTAGTATATAAGATAATTTTAGATAAGTGGATCAACATTCCTTATTTTAATACTAATATCCTAATTTTAATTATTAAAGAAATATTCCAATTTTAATGTATATTAGAAAAAAGTATAACTTGGCCATCTAAGCTTTAATTTTATGGTGATTAATGCCTAGAAGTGGACTAGATAAAAACTAATCAATATGCAATTGATTTAAAGAAAATAGTAAATAAATAAAATTATAGGTATTATGCAGAAATGGCAAAAATCATCAAGGTGGAGCACAAATGAGTGAGGCTGGGGAAATACTGGACTCAGCCAAAGGGCTCCTACCCTCATCTCTTGCTTCTGTGACCTTGATAAGAGTTTCAACATAATATAGGTCTTTGAGGTCTCTTTCTTCCCCACCCCCATTGGAGTGATTGGAGAGATTTGCCTGGCTAATGTGATTTTCTGGTGTTTGGTGCTGAGGCCCTGCAGCCGACCTGGGTAATGAAGAGCTCATCTCCCTGGCAGTGGAGGCAGCTTATCATCTGCGGTAAGGCGAGTGATGCGCGGCGGCTGATGAAGATCGAATGGCCAGGCCTGCAGTGTTATTAATGCCAGCACTGGATCTGTGTGCATCTGCAAGTGGAACAAAGTGAGATGCCCTTCACTTAAGCCCACGAGGACAATGAAAGCCTGCATGCTGCTTGGATGGAAGCCAGAATGGGGCCTGTTGTCAGAGTTAAGAAATTCATCAGAGATCTCTTAGCAAGGACTGAAAAGAAAAAGAAAGATGGATGTGCATTGCTCAAGCGACAGCAAATTAAAACTTCGTCCCTTGCTTTAGAATGCACTTAGGTCCCTGCTTCTCCAGCAGATTTAGGATACAGAGGCCTGAAAGGGTCCTGTGAATGCCTGTGGTTCTCTGGCCACAGCACGGCCTTTCGCCTGAGCCATGGGCCTGCTTGCATTCTAGGGTCAGACACAAGGGCTCTCAGGACATTTCTGTACAGATGTTAGAATTCTGAACGTGGGGATGTGTTGCCAAAAGAGGATCAAAGTGTGAACACCACTGACAGGGTAAAGTGATAGTTGGGATCCAGATGATAATAAGATACCTGGTGGAAAGTTTGCAAATTTAAAGGAGTGGGAGTGGTAAGGCAGTTCACATAATTTGAAGTGGGTCAGGATTGTGTGGCAATGGGAAGTGCTAGAGGTCATGGCATCCTGGGCGCCTGTGCCCCATTTAAAGTGGGCAGCCATTATTTTTTGTTTTTTGTTTTTATTAATTTTTAAATTTTGATTTCAGTATAGTTAATATGCAGTGTTATATTAGTTTCAGGTATACAGTGTAGTGATCCAACACTTCCGTACATCACCCAGGGCTCATCATGACAAGTGTGCGCCTTAAACCCCATCACTTACTTCATCCATCCCTGCACCCACCTCTCCTCTGGTAACCATCAATTTGCTCTCTGTAACTGAGGTAACTATCTGTTATTTCTCTCAAGTTGTTCTCTATAGTTGAGAGTGTGTTTCTTGGTTTGTGTCTCTCTCACTGTCTTTTTTCCCCCTTTGCTTGTTTGGTTTCTTAAATTCCTCAGATGAGTGAAATCGTATGTTATTTGTCTTTCTCTGACTCAATTATTTAACTTAGCATTATACTCTCTAGCTCTATCCATGTTGTTGCAAATGGTAAGACTTCATCATTTCTTATGGCTGAATAATAGGCTGTTGAATATATATATATATATATATATATATATATATATATATATATATCTCACATCTTCTTTATCCATCTATCAGTGAACATTTGGGCTGCTTCCATGTCTTGGCTGTTGTAAATAACACCAGCCCATTGTTATGAAGAGGGAATGAGGGAATCCAGGCCCTTGTTCCTATATCTCCTGAGGTTTCAAGAGAAGCCATATTAAAAAATATATAAAATATCTCAATTAAAAAAATTTTTTTAAGGAGTAAAGAAAAATAAAACACAAGGCTGATGACACAAAATATGTACATGGCTTATATATGGCCTGTGGGTCTCTGTGGTAAACAGAAGGTTGGCACCCCAAAATATCTCTGTCCTAATTTCCAGGACTTGTGAATATGTTATGTTACATGGCAAAGGAGAATCAAGACTGCAGATGCAATTAAATTGCTAATCAGCTGAATTTGAGATGAGGAGATTATCTTGGAGTATCATGGTGAAGCCAGTGTCATCACAGGGGTCCTTAAAATTGGGAGAGGGAGGACAGAAGAGTTGCTGTCCAAGTGATAGGTGTGAGAAAGAACCAGTGCGATGTTGCTGGTTTTGAGGATGGAAGGAGACTAGGAACCAAGGCCTGGAGGTGGCTTCTGGAAGCTAGAAAGAGTAGATCTGAGACACACAGCTCTGTCTTGGGGGCAGTTTTGGGGCAACGACCCATAGGATTTCTGGGTCAGTAGTAATTAGCTTACCATGGTGGAGATTCCTCAGTGCTCAGCTGTATTTCTCAGTCTCCCTTGCAGCTGGGTTGGGGTCACAGGGCCAATGGGATGTACGCTCAAGTGATACAGGCTATTTCCAGGCCTGGTGCTTCAATAAACCCAAATGATGTCCAGCTCCTCTCTCTCTCTCCTCTTTCTCTTTCTCTTCCCCCCCCCCCCCCAACCCCTGCTACTATGGTGACCCTGGAGGCTTTGCATTCTAGATGATATAGTTATGAGATGGAGGAGGGCTGTCCTTCCTGTGTTGTGAACAAGAAATAAACTTTCATTTTGTTGAACCAGTAACATTTTAGGATTGTCTGTAGCAGTGTTACCTACTCATCAAGTATTAAGTCCAAATATGGACCAAATGAGATGGGGGAGTGAATGTGGACAGATAAGTGAGTTGGGAACCCAGGAGGGAGTATGTGTGTGATGTTTCAGAGCATAACCCTGATTTCCAAGTGTGACCTATAAACCTCTAATAGGAACAGAGCATATGTATATGGGAAATAGAAGAACACTTTTAAACTTTTAATAGGCATACATTTATTTGATTATACATTAGAAAACATTTTACCCAGTGTGTATGCCCACTCTGTAATTTCACAGATATTTTTTGCTTACGAGTCAACTAGAAGTAGACTTAAAGAAAAATATTAAATAATAAATATGCAAATGATACATGGAAATGGAATAAAACTGTGAAGGTGGCATTTGAATTACTGGAATTTAGGGACTATGAAAGTAGGCCATAGGAAAACAGAGGAGGCTTGGTATATATTTCTGAAAAGAACAGGCAGCTGCCATGGTTTTTGCTATGGGTAAGTCACATATTTAGCTCTAACATTTGAGGACTTAAGGGGGACCTAAAATAACCAGCTTCTTGTTGCCTTTATAATGATGCTTAACTTCCTCAGGCTGGCATTCAAGACCTTCTAGATGTCTAGCATATAACAGTAACTTAACTTGCCAGTTTAATTTCTATTGGCCTCTGTCCATGATTCTACCACTTAATTCCACCCACCTTGCAAGCCACAGCTCAAATTCCATTTCCTCCATGAAGTTTTACCTTATTGCCCCCAAGTAAAAATGATCTCACCCTCTTTAAAAGTCTTAGGGTACCTATTCCTGCTAACAACCAGACATACTCTCTTGAAGTAGAGTTATTTGTATAAATGTCTTGCCTTCCCATTTAAATTCTAGGCTCCTGGATAAGATTGAACTTATTCTTACAATATTTCTTTGAATCTTTCACTCTTCCAGATAATTTTCAGTAACATACAATCAACATGTTTGTTGTAACTTTTTGTTGTAAAACATCTGTTTCTCATGCTTCAGAGATTTTCAGAGCACAAGCCAAAAATTGCTGGATATAGCAGAATGGAGCTGTACTATGACATGAGGGTGATTTAATGAGCTTTCTGTTTGAAGAAGCTTCTAGGCTCTAATGAAGATGTCTGTTGGGAGTGCCATGACGCTTGCTAGTACCTCATTTATTCAAAGGGTCATGTTGGTGAAATGCTTTCAGGCAGGATGTTAAAGTAATGGTAAAGTAATGCTGAAACAAATAGACTTCAAAATTAAATAATAGAATTTTAATCTCACTTATATAATAGTGACAGCAAACCAGCTCCTCATCGTGGTTATCCAGGGACCAAGATTCCTTCCATTGTTTGGTTTAGCCATTCTCTCAGTCATGTAATCATCTGCATCCAGTTGGAAGATTATAAAAGAGAACGAGAAGCACTACTCCCACTTTTCAAAAACTGTGGTCAGGAAATCACACACACACACATGATTCAAGCTCACACTCTCTGGGTGAAAACTTGTCACATGGTCATATCTAGATGTCAAGGGGATAGGATAGTAACCCCTAGGTACTTCCTATCACAATCCTTAATTAAGGATTGGAGAGTCTGGGTGGATGGCTAACTATCTCTGGCACACAGCTAGGGCTAGCCCATCAGCTGTCTTCCAAGTTTGGCCACCACTTAATTTGATTTACAAGAAAATGTAGAAGAGTTTGGGAAATAACAGGAACAACAGATGAAAACGCAGTGGAATAGGATTACCTGAGAAATATGTAAACCATAAACAAAGCCCATCTGGGTCCCTAAATTCCTGTCTTCATCTTTTAGGAGATGAAGAAAGACCTAGCACCAGTCCTAGCACCCAAGTATGTTGAATTCTGGAATAGGGAAGCACGGTAGAGTGTGGCTCTTCTAACCTGTGTGCTTCTAAGAAGAGTCATTTGGGGATTTTGGCCAACTGGGAGAGCACGGTTGCCAGGCACTTCCATCTGACTGCTGGCCACTGCTTCTGTGACTGCTGGGTATGGGAGAGAAGAACTGATAGCATTCACTGACTTTTAGGGGGAACCCTGTATTTTTTTTATTGCATTTTCACCTGTTCTCTTATTTGAACTTGGTGATAATTTGGTTTAATAGGGAATATTACCATTTAATAGACTAGAAAAGTGAGATGTGGAAATGACCCAAGACCTCACATGAGTGTCTGAGTCAGGACTAGACCCTAAATCTTCTGACTCTATATTCAAGGCCCATTTCATTACGACACAATCTTCCCTCTGGGAAACAGGTGACTTCTGGTAAAAATATGAAGTAGGTTAGTTCTGTCCTTCAGTCTTCCATATTTTCTTTTCTGTGACCTTTTGCTCTCTCAAATATCAGTTCCCTAATTTTAATCAAAACTTGCTCTGATCCCTGTGTACTATGCCTCTCCTGGAGGCAGTGGCATTTTTTCCTGGGCTAAATAAAGATGTGGCTCTATTAGTGGGCATCCTGTGGGAGGACATTGGTGGTGAGCCTGAGGGCCTGTCCCAGTGCCTAGGAAACACAATTAAACATTCGCAGGCTTTATAAAGCCACTCTGGCTTCAGCCACCATTATCGTAACCATCATTACTTGTCAGAGCATAAATCACAGAAGTCAAATTTCATAGCTGCGAAGGATTTTAGAAATTACCCAATCCAGCTTTTTATGATTGGGTAATAAATATTTGAGTACTTGAAAAAGCGCTCACTCCCAGTAGTGATCAGAGCAAAGCAATTAAAACAATAAGACAAGGTTTGTCCCTATCAGGTTGGCAAAAACAAAAACATGTCCAGTATTAGCAGGCATGTGGGAAAATTTCACTCTCTTGTATAGTGTTGTATGAGTGTAGATTAGTAGCAACTTTTGCTGGTACAATAGCACATTTCAAGGCAAAAATTGGATCAGTGAAAAATGAAAAATCAAAATTTTAAATAGCAAAAAAATTTAAAGCAAAATTAAATTGGCCCACCAATTACATGTGCATGAATCCCTATACCTGTGGAGGTATACAAAGTTATGTGTTCATGAATTATCAAGATTAATTGTAATAAAAATAAAGAAAATATAAATATATTTTAATAGAGGATGTGTTAAATTCATCAGTGAACATTAATATTGCTGTGCCGTCGGATATTGTGTAGTTATTAAAATTAATGAATTAATTCATTAAAAATAATGAATCAGAAATGTAAAATGGATAACACTTGGCATTTCCTCAGAAAGTTGAACAAAGAGTTACCATATAACCCAGCAGGATAGACCCAAGAGTATTGAAACATATGTTCACATAGACATTCACTTGAATGTGAATGTTCACAGCAACATTATTCCTACTAGCTAAAAAGTGAAAATAACTCAAACGTCCATCAGCTGATGAATGGGAAAGCAAAAGGTGGTATATTCATACAGTGGAATATAACTCAGCCATAAAAAGGAACGAAAGCATTGATTCATGCTACCTTTATGCTAAGTAAAACATTATGCTGAGTAAAAAAAGCCAGACACAAAAGGCTGCATATTGTACGATTCCATTTATATGAAATGTCCAGAATAGACAAATCCACAGAGATAGAGAAGTAGAATGTTCATTTTTAAGGAATGGGAAGAAGGAAGAAATGGAGAGTAACTAATAATGAATCCAGGGTTTCTTAGGGCAGTGATGAAAATGTTCTGGAATTAGGTAGTGCTGATGGCTGCAAAACCTTGTGAACAATATAGTAAAAGCCACTGAATTGTATACTTAAGAGGATGAATTTTACATCATGTGAATTATTAAAAGAAAAAGGATGTGTTAGATCTATTCGTCTAAAATACAAGGTTGTCCCTGATATACTGTAGGGTTAAAGAACAAGTGGTTGAACAATATATAGCTTACTTTTATGACATAATATAACATAACAAAACTATATCAGTTATTGTCCAACCAGAAAGATATAAAGCTCTATAAATATTTAAAAGAGAGGGAGTTTAATATAGGGCATTTCTTACAAAGGTAAAAATCACCTTTATATTGGAGAGACAAAGTTAAGAGACTGTATTACTAGAGCCCAGGTGCTAGGTCTCTAATGTGGAGGTCTGTTCCATGGGTGGGGGCTGAAGCCATAGAGGAATTAAAACTATCAGAGATGCCAGTGGGAGCAGGGTGAGTGGGGGAAAAATACTTTGGCTTCTCTCTTCCCACCTTCCTATCTTCTCCTATCATCACCTATTGGTCATTTCTACTCAGGAACCAGGAGGAAAGAGAGCCTAAGAAATGTTGTAGCTCCAGAAGTACAGAATAGAGCAACAGAGGAACAGAGAGTGGATATTAAGAAAACAGGCTTAACCTGTATGGTATGTTTCTTTTACGACCTGGCATCCATCTTCTTAGATCTGACACAAGGCACATGTCATATAAACCAAAGATGTTCTCACTCTCTCAACAAGGGGAGACTCAAGTCCTGTCAGTTGTCATTATCCATTTCAAGTACATACGTTCTAGTTCATATTATCTTTCCCAAAGGTATCGACGTGGCTTCTCATACTCTGGGTGGCTTATTGACTTAATTGTAAAGTTAAACACCACCACCAATTATCCTGAAAGATAGGAGAAAATGAAAAAAAGGAGAAAGAAATAAATAATATAACTAAATATTCAACCATCATTTCTGTAACTGGTCATGAGACCACAGTTGATATTTATCATGGTTGATATTTATCATTCTTCTACCACCATACCCTCTTGACTTCTGCCTAGCTAGCACTCCACTGGATTGGGGGTCTTGTCCTATTGGGGTGACAAAAATCACAATTCCTAGTGGCTCCGACTCTTTAATGGCCACTCCTTTATTGGATTGCTGTATTCTTCTATTGATTTTTATTTGGAAGCACTAATAGGCATCCAAGATTATCCTCTCCAGTGATGGCTTATCTGCCTCCCAATTTCCCCTTGGTTTTCAAAATCAACCCCATTCTCTGTCTGTTGACCCAGTGACAAGAGGAAATGCAAATAACTGGATGGCAGTCTCCCCTTCTTTTTCTCTGTGGAAGCCTTGGAAAAAACTACAAGATTTCAGGGGCAGGAAGAAACCTCTGGAAATGGATATAATAGTGAACAGGACCAGTCCTCACCCCTCAGTTCTCCAGCCCAAGTGTTCTGGCTACAGGGAAAGAGCATCAGCCATTTATTGCAGTGTAAAGCGTAAATTGGATCCTATAGGATGGTACCCAAATTCACAGCTGGCATTCTGGGTCTGTAACAAACCATTCTATCTGGCCAGCTTCTTCTGGTCAATTGAATTCCATGAGTATGAAGCCATTGTTGCATCCCTTTCACTATAAAATGTATTACTTGCTCAGAATGTATGAAATACCATGTTGATAAATGAGGCATTCCCTAAATCCACGGACATTGGTTCTGACAAATATGCAAAGCTCATTACACCAGGGAAGTCCGAGCATCTTGATGTAATTGAATGTAGGCAGTTGAATCCAAGTTTCTATCAACCAATCAAGGAAACTGTTGGAACTGTTTTCTGCTACATGATTCAGATCATTAAGTCTGGAATCTTGAATAAGTGTGCTCTTATTGACAATTCAGTTTCATCTGATGTTAGTTTTTATTCCTTGGCTGTCACCCATAGAATCTGATTGCACACTTGTTCTCCAGGTTCCCACTGATAAGAATTATCAAGATCTTACTTTTCCTCTGATGTATAAAATATCTTTTCCCAGAGCATTCTTTGTGATTCTGCTCCTAGTGGGATTGATTCCCATTTACGAGTCCAGAGGCAACAAGAACTAGTAGGAGTGGGTCTTGAGGAGAACAATATCCCATTGCAAGAAGCTTCCTGGGGTGAGATCATTACATTTAAGTAGGGGAAATCTTGTTTCCACAGATAGGGGAAGATGGACTGTCTCCACAGGAGAGGGAAGTTGAGAGGGTTTGATGGTTCAAGGTTCTAAGTGTGTCAACCCATCCAAATGTCACCTCTCAAGGGTCAGGATCCCAGTCATTCTCAAATAATGCTCTGACATTAACATATGAGACATGGCTAGGTTTCATGTTCAGCTTACAATGTGATTCTGCAACATGTGCAGTTAGATTTGGGCCCAAATCTTCACACATGTCTACCCAGTGGCTAACGCAAAGTAAGAGATTCTTTTAAATACACCAAAGTAGCTCATTGGTTCTGTAGCTGTGCCCGAGCTTATAGTTTCCTTCTGTAAGCTCTCAGCACCTTTGGAAACAGAAGGCCACCTAACAGCTTGTAACCAGTTGAGTGAGGGAGTTATTTGATTTCCCAAAGCCTTGTCTTAACTGGCATAATGTCTCAGGCAAATTTCAGTTGATAATTTAAGTAAAGACGTTGCCAAATGCACGCCACATATTACTTCCATTTGCAACGAGATCATCACTATATTCATGTTCTAACAGGTAACAATCCAAACCAGAATTCTATTATGAGAATTTGTTTCTTAAAACTACTCCAAGAGCTACATCAGTCAGGAAAATAGAAACTTCTCGAGTTTTTAAAACAGAATGAATTTATGATAAGATAAAGTACTGAACACTGCTAAACTGTACACTTAGAAATGGCTAAGATGATTTTATAACTGGGGGCGCCTGCGTGGCTCAGTCGGTTAGGGATCTGAATTCAGCTCAGGTCACGATCTTTAGGTCTGGGAGTTCGAGCCCTGCATCTGGCTATGTTGACAGCTCAGAGCCTGGAGCCTGCTTCAGATTTTGTGTCTCCCTCTCTCTGCCCCTTTCCACTCACACTCTGTCTCTCTCTCTCTCTCTTTCTCAAAATAATAAAAAAACATTTAAAAAAGATGATTTTATAAGAGAATCTAATACAGAGAATTGGCTTCATGAGATGGAAGAACAGAGAAACAAAAGATTTCGAGCTCATCCAGCGATTAGCAACCATGGGAAGCTGCTACCATCTCTCTGCTAGAGAGGCAAGGACAGAAGACAATATTGACAGGTCTTCAGAACTGAAGTCCTACTCTGGGAGCTGAACGTGGTGTGCTTGTCACATGGGTCCTGAAGCTATGGTTAAGATGCCATAGGAAGCAGAGGGAGGCTTCTTCCTGCCCTCCTCCTTCCAGTCTGCCACCAGTGCCTTCCATTGGCAGAGCTGACAAGATGCCCACAAACAGAGAAGCAGAGCAGGGGAAGGACAAAGAGGCAGTTGACCTGTGTATGTGTAAATGCATAGAAAAAAGTCTGGAAGAAATATAATCCAGTAACAAACTAGACTTCATCTCTCAGAGGGGTGCAGAGACTTGTAGACAGTGCCTCTCGGAGCATCCCCGGCTTATGAAGAGAGCACCCTGTTGGAATGCCAAGGGCAGAGGCCACTCTGGGCGGGCAGACACATTTGGCCAAAAGGAGTGGTGAGTGGGCATGGGAGTCTCCAGTCAAAATGGGTCATGCATGACCCCCTGTCTTCTGTGATCTAGCTCTGGCCCAGGAGGAACAGAGAGTGATGATGGCAAGGCCAAAAGCAGAAGAGGAAGGTGGCTGTGCTGAGTGGTGAGAAGTGGTTTTATGGCTCGGAGAAGAGTGAGTCCAGGAGCGGGTGTAGGGAAGAGGGAGGAGAGGGAAGAGCCCAGTACAGACCCACCACTGTCTGTGTGTCAAATCCCAGCCCATCTGTACTGCTCAGGAAACAAGAAGCGGGGGGGGGGGGGGGGGGGGGGGGGGAGGGGAAGGGCGGGGGAGGGTCTGGACAGGAGTGTGGATGCCTCACAATATTTGGCCCTCCTTCTATTTGGCTATGTCAGTTCCAACATGCTCACGTCACTGTCTTTTACGGCAATGCAAATCAAATATTCTATTGGGTCAGTGCAGAGCAGTCATTAAGTGGCCTGCCTCGGGGGATTGGATGCATCTCTGTCGTCGAACTGGTGCTTTCCTGTCAAGCAGGCACAAGTCTGGCCACAAAGGCACAGTTATTTCATGACCTAGACTCCACCACGGGCAGTGACAGAGGTGTCCTTGTAAACGCCAGTCTTTGCTCTGCATAGATCAGCACTTGGCATTAATTGAATTACGTAAACATTCTTTTTTTTAATGTAATTATGAGGCAATTGCTGATGCAGAATACATCTATTTTTTTGTGGCTCTTTCTCCTCTGTGTTTAAGGGGTCATGGCAAGGTAACCCTCAAATACTTTGCCATCTTGGGAGTGCCCTGAACAGGAAAATTGTCTGAAGAGCAGGAAGGAATCCCCTCACTTTGACAGGTCTGTGGGATCCCTCTAGGGCTTAATTACTCTTGTCCTGTGTTCCTCTGTCGCTGGCCAGGAGCTGAGGTGAGGACAGACACATGGCCTGAATGTGTGCCTTCCCATTATGGCCCCAGGTGAAGGAGAAGGAGCTCGTCCCTGGGCCCCAGGAAGACCCGGGAGGCCTGGCCCAGCCCCCACCCCCCAAACCTGGTGCGGTGGGCCACTGAGGCCTGTCCATCTGCCACACTGCCTTGGTTTTAACGACATTGGTCCATATGCGGCTGTTGATTTCTAATGATGTGCTCGAGCCCGGCTGGCTGACGTGTTTATTCTCTGGCTGCCAGGCTGGTGGAGATGGGTCTTTCATAAAGAATCACACTCCTTTCAAGTTTAGTTTGCTTTTTGCCCATCATTTGTTTTTGAAAACATTTCGGGATTAATTGAACACTCTTCCCCCTTCCAACCAAAACACATGCTCGCCTTCCCTGTGCAATATGGCAATCTTGGCATTTGAGTATCTGCACTCTTTCATTTCTGAGTCCCCAGTGCTGACAGAAGACTGGTCTCAAGTAACCCCAGGCTGCTGTGGTGGAAAAAATGGTGTTTCATTTAAGATTAGCCTCTTCAGTTTCTATCTCTGAAAAGCTCATTTTCTATAAATCTAGGCTTGGGTATCTTCAGGCTCACCTCGAGCATGCGACTGCATATCTTTTGCTCCTCTTTTTAATTATAACTATGGGTTTGGAAGCTTCATATAACATGTCATGTTTTGAGTAAGTGAAGAAGGGGAAAAGAGTCAGCTCTGGGCATCTTTAAAAGGTGTCAAGTAAAAATTGTTCTTCTCTGACACTTTTGCTATTAAGACTTGCTGGAAAAAAGGAGCTAGGAATTGAAGTGAATTGTCTTCTTTATTTCTACTATTGCACACCCCATTTAAAAAATAAAGCAAAAAACTATCAACTCCACTATCATCCTCATTCTCCACTCCATCCTGGCTGCTCAGGAAAATCATCTGGAGTGTTTAAAATTTTTTGCATGTGTGGTAATCTGAATGATGGCCTCCCAAAGGTGGTCATTTCTAATCCCCAGGGATGTTACCTTCCTGTGATTAAGTTGAAGGATCTTGAGATGTGAAGACTGTTCTGAGTTATCCTGGTGGGCCCTACATGTAATCCTGAGCGTCTTTAAAAGTGGAAAAGGGGAGCAGAGGAAGAGAATAATAGGGAGATATAACTATGGAAGAAAAGAACAGAGAGGTGCAACATTGCTGGTTTTGAAGATGAATAAAACAGGCCTGAAGGAGCAAGAAAACAGATTTTCTCTGAAGTCTGTAGAAAGGAAGAGAGCTCTGCTGGCATCTTGATTTTTAGCCCATTGAGGCCCATGTCAGACTTCTGACCTACGGAATTGTGAGATAAATTTGTGTTGTTTCAAGCCATTAAGTTTATGATCATTTGTCACAGCAGCAAGAGAAAACTAATGCATCATGTAAATTCATTGTGGTCTAATCAAACCTCAATTTGGAGAGGTGATCCCAGGTATCAACAAGTTTTAAAAGCTCTGCAGGTGATTCTCACATGTGGTAGGATTGAGCACCAGCGGGTTGCACTGTCTTCATGTCCTCACATTTCTTTGCTCCTCAGTCCCCTGCATTCTGCCTGCTGCTCCCACCACTCATCTCAAACTCTTCTGACACAACTGTCACCTCCTTGTTGACAAATACAGTGAACACTTCTCCCTCCTTACTTTATTCAACACTCGACACCATTGGCCATTTCCTCGTACTGAAACATGAAGATTCTACTAGAGAATCTTTGGCTTCCCTGATGCCTTTCCTGTTTGCCCTTTTACCTCTCTGGTCTTCCCTGTGATTCTCTTCGGCGACTGCTTTTCTTCAGCTCAATCCTTAAGTATTGGTGCTGTGAGGGTTCCATCCTAAAGTCCCATCTCTTCTCACTCACTCTCACTCATGCTCTTCCCAGGGTGTTTCATTTATCACTTTGGCTTCTATAATGATGCATACCTAATCTAAATCTTCTGCCTAAATCTTGTATTTTACTTTCTAAACCATATATTCGAGAGTCTACTTCAAACTCAGTATGTCCAACACCAAACTCATTTTCCCCATCTTAATTCCCTTTCTCTGTGTGTGGCCTTCTTATCCATGCTGAAATTTCAGCCAAAAACCTGGGAACCATCCTGTCTCCTCCTTTGCCCTCACCTCTTCCTTCCCTAAGTCTAATTAATTACATCTTTCCATCGACTCAGTATCATCCTGACTCAGGCTACTTTTGTCTCTTCCTGATTATCACAACAGCCAAAGCCATCTCTCAAAAATGAAAATGTTATAACTCTACATACAACACTTTAACATCTCCCTCATCCTTAGGAATGAACTCCAAGCTTTTCACTCATCTTGGAGACACAGTGTCACCTTGCTTCTGTTTTGCTGTCTAACATCATCTCCTCCCATTCTTGGCCTCTTTATACCTGCCCGCCATCTCTCCAACTCTATGCCACAGCCATTGGACCTACTTTAGTTGCCTAAATGCATCATGCTTCCTCTTGTCCCAGACTTTGCACATACTGGTCTTTCTGCTTTAAACATATTCTTTGCTCACTCCAAGACTAGCCAAATCTTCCTCATGTTTCAGCTTAGCTGTTGCCATGGACTTTTGTCATTTTTGGCTGTATTCAGCCTCTCTTTAGCAATCAAATTGCTTTCTGGATAAGAAACCTTATTTCCTGTGTGTCTCTTTGGTTATATGGTAAAATGAAATGTCTGCCCCCATCACAGAACCTAAAGGGAGTTAACTCTCCTCTCATGACTGTGGTACAGTCACATAGGTGAACTCTGACCTAATCTGGTCAATCAGATGCTTTCTTCCAGGACTGTGAATCTCGTATAAATATGAAAGAAACAGGATGAAAGAAACAGGAAGTCCTTCATGCCCCTGGCAGGGCTCTGACTGGACTGTTCTGTTCAGAGACTCTGCCTGGGTTCCTATTTCCAAACTCTTCAAAACTGCCTTGATTTGTCTCTATAAGTCTGCTTCTCTAGCTGCTCCATTGATTCTGCTTGTGTTCAGTATCACGAACTGTGAGATCATGACCCGAGCCGAAGTGGGACGCTCAACCCACGGAGCCACCCAGGTGTCCCTACATTTCTTTATATTTAAGTTAAAGTTGGTTTCTGGGTTTTTTGTTTGTTTGTTTGTTTCTGTAAAGTATTTTATGTCTCCTTTGCCCTACTATGGGCTCATCTTTATTATAGTAGTTACTATAATGTTTTAAAATATCACTGTACTTTTCCGTTTGGCCAAGCAGACCATAAATTTCTTGAGAACAGGAACAATACTTTGTTCATTAACTGTACACCCAATCCAAATGCAGTGGCTTATGTATAATAAGCATTTAATAGCAGTTGGGGAATATATGAATGCAATTCATTCTTCGATATGAACAGAATAAATGTGGAAAAGATTCATCGTCTATTGATTTCAATGTTTCCCATACAGGCTATTGCCAGCTTATATATCATCATCAGAAAGTTTAATTAAGGCTTCCTCTGCCAGGTGGCAAAAACATTCAGGTAATTGTGCATTATCTGCACAATGAAAGCCCAAAGCAAAGAAATTAAATCCAAACTAAAAAAACCAAAACAAAGACTTCCCCTTCTGGGTAGCTGGAGAAGACATACTTTTTCCTACGCTACCTACCCCTAAGTACAACACACATTTCTAGGAAAACATCACTAATCATTAGGGAAATGCAAATCAAAATCACAACAAGATATCACCTCACACCATCATCAAAAAGATAAGAAATAACAAGTGTTGGTAAGGATGTGGAGAAACTGGAATTGTTATGCACTGTTGGTGGGATTGTAAATGAGTGCAGCCAGTATAGAAAACATGGGGAGGTTATTCCAAAAATTGAAGTCAGAACTACCATATGACCCAGAAATTCCACTTCTGAGTATATATCCAAAGGAAACAAAATTACTATCTGAGAGAGATATCTGTACTCCCATAATCCTTGCAGTATTATTCACAATAGCCAAGATGTGAAAACAACCTACTTGTGCATTAATGGAGGAATGGATAAAGAAAATGTGAGATACATGCACACACACACACACACACACACAAGAAAAAGACATCTTGCTATTTGTGATAACATGGATGGACCTTGAGGGCATGAGCTAAGTGAAATAAGTCACAGAAAGATACTGTATGATCTCCTCATATGTGGAATCAAAAAAACCCAAACTCATAGAAACAGAGATCAGATGTGTGTTTGCCAGGGGTGGGGGTGGGGGGGAAGGGGAGCCGGGGGCTCAGGAAATGGGAAGGTAGCCAAAAGGTACAAACTTCGGATTATAAAATAAATAAGTTCTGGGGATATACCATACACATGATGACTATAGTTAACCATATTGTATTGTATAATTGAAAGTTGCTAAGAGAATAGGTCCTAAAAGTTCTGGTCACAAGAAAAAGAATTATCATATGAGTTGATTATTGTGATCATTTGACAATGTATACATATATCAAATCATTACATTGTATACCTTAAAATTATACAATGCTTTATGTCGATTATATACCAGCAAAACAGGAAAAACATAAAAATGCAATGGCATACATAAAAATAATGTGTAATTAGTTATTAGGGAAATGAAAAAATGCTGATGAGGATGTGGAGTAATTAGAATTCTTATACATTGCTGGTGGGAGGGTAAATTGCTGCAATCATTATGGAAAATGGGCAGTTTTAACTAAAGCTAATCATATACATATATTATGACTATAAATAAATGGAGAGACATACCATGTTTGTGGATTGGAAGAATCAACATGATAAAGATGTCAGTTCTCCTCAAACTGATACACAGATTTCAAACAATTTCTATCAAAATCCCAGAAAAACTTTTTTTTGGTAGATATAAATGAAATTATTCTAAAGTTAATATGGGAAGGAAAAGAAATTAGAATCGCTAAAACAATTTGGAAAAGAGTAAAGTGAGAGAAAACAGTCTGCATGATTTCAAGATTTACGTAACTACAGTAACCAAGATTGTGTGGTATTAGTGGAAGGATAGACCTACAGATCACAGACCCACAGAATAGAGAACTCTTAAATAGACTCACATAAACATGCTCAAATGACTTTGACAAAGTTTCAGTAGTAATTTAATGAAAGAAATATAGCCTTTTCAACAATGGCATTGGATCTTGGATATTCATGGGCAAAAAAAAAAAAAAAAAAAAGACTTATCCCAAGTTTTCACACCTTAATATAAAACTTAACTGAAGACACGGATAAATTAAAATTGAGAGCTAGAAAAAGATATGTCATGCAAACAGTAACAGAAAGATGGAGTGGCTTTATTAATACCAGACAAGGCAGCCTGGAGAACAAGGATTACTACAAGCAGTAATGGGTCATTATATAATGATAAAAGTATCAATTCACCATGAAGAAATAATTCTAAATGTGTGTTCGGGCTTTGTTGTATGTTGACAAAATAAGTAGTTGGTCATCATTATTAGTTTTAATAGCTTCAGCATTCTAAGCAGAATCTAAAAGAAAGCTATCTTTTGATAGCTTTCAAAATGAACTCCTAGTTGTTTCTCAGTCAACGAAACATCTCTTGGAATCATGTATTCTTCTGCCATCATGTAGGGTAGGAATCTTGAGCAAATATGGCAAATGGCTTCTGACAGGCTGGCTCCTGATTTCTGACCCTAAAAGGTATGAGTGTTTGAAGCTATAACTCAAGCCTGGAGTGAGGAATCATAAATGACCTCACACTTATTGCCCTCAGTCCCAGTTTGGAGCATGCTTTTTGCCTTCCAACTTAATGAAAAAAAAAAATCTATCATCTCTATCTCTATCTCTATCATCTCTATCTCTATATATCTCTATCTAGAAAGCAAAGCAATGACCTTAGAAATTCTCTGAACTCCCTGCCTCCACAGCCCCCTCCTTATTGGCAGAAGGAGGCCTTGATGAGTGAGTCTTCACCTGACATGCTGCTAGGAGGCATTTCTTAAGTTTCCTTCCTTCATGGGATGGAGAGTCATTACCTGATTCTGATTCCTTTTGTATTTCCTCACAGGCCAGTCTATTGAGTGGCTTCTGGCCCATCTGCCAAATGTTCCTCTAAATCACAGAACGGAATATATGGAGGAATATCAGTAACCAAAAAGATGTTGGTAGATCGCTGCAATAAAATGAAACCATAAGATGAAATTATTAAGAATAAACATCAAGTCAAGTATTTATATATAAGAGATCAGTTTCTTTGTAATGAGCATATAGGAGGCCAGTGTAGGGAACCCCTGAGGAAACTGGCAACGTGGTCACTATCTGAGAGGGAAGCTAGTAAAATTCAACTTAAAATGCACGAGGACAGAGATCACACATGTATCACATGTACAGACAGACCCACAGACCACCCTTACTCATGACAATCAATGCAACAACCCCCAATAAAATACATGCAAACAGACAGCATGTTAAAAGATTAATATTATGTGGTCAAAGGAATTTATTATATAAACCCAAGTCTGTTTTCATTATTTATATATTTATTAATATATTTCACATTAATTGATATAAATAGAAAAATCATATGTTTATTTATTTCTATGAGTGCTGTAAAGGCTTTTGAGAAAACTCAACATCCATTCTCCACTTTTTAAAAAAAAGAGTTTAACAAAATGGGAATCAACAGATTCTCTATTATGCAAAACCCAGTATTATGCATAACAGACAGAGTGGAAGCATTCCTATTGGAATCAGAAACAAAGAAGACACTGCCACTTGTATTATTTTCCATGGTCTGGGGGTATTCTTCAGCACAATTAGAAAAGAGAAAGAAATGAGTGGTTTAAAACTCGAAATAGAGGACATAAAATTACAGTTATTATAGTTATTAGCAGATAACCTAAGTATTTGCCTCAAATATCCAAGGGAGAGTACATTGAAATTCTGTTACTCTCAGGGAATTCTGAACAAAGATAACTGAACAAAGATCACATATGGAAACCACTAGCTTTCACATGTGCAAACTATAATCAATCAGAACAAGAGACCCCAACAACAAACACAAAATATACAAAACACTTAGAAATAGCCTTAACAAGAAATGTACAAGATCTATGGAAAGAAAACTTTCAATACTAGTGAAGATCACAGTAGGACATTTGAACAAATGAACCATGTATTGAATGAATAGATAGGGAATTTTATCACCATAAAGGTATTAATTCTCCCTAAGATGTCCTAAAATTGTAATACATTTCCAATAAAATATAAATCGGAGTTTTTTTTTGGAACTAGGCAAACTAATTCTAAAATTTATATAGAAAAATAAATAATCCAGGAAAGCCAGGAAAATTCTTTTCTTTTAAAAATTAAAAAAAATGTTTATTTATTGGGGTGCTGGGGGGCTCAGTCAGTTAAGCCTCTGACTTCAGCTCAAGTCATGATCTCAGGGTTCACAAGTTCAAGCCCCAGATCAGGCACTGTGCTGATGGCTGGGAGCCTGGAGCCTGCATCAGATTCTGTGTCTCCCTCTCTCTCTCTGCCCCCCTCCCTCTCACGCTCTGTCTCTCTGTCTCACACGTTTGCACATGTGAATTAATATTTATTAATGTTTATTTATTTATTTTTGGGAGAGAGAAAGAGAGAGAAAAAATGCAAGTGGGGAAGGGGCAGAGAGAGGAGGACAGAGGATGGGAAGAGGGCTCTGTGCAGATAGTAGCAAGCCCTATGTGGGCCTCCAAATCAGCAACAGGGAGATCATGACCTGAGCGGAAGTCTGACACTTAACAGACTGAGCCACCCAGGGGCCCTGCTATGAAAATTCTGAAAAACAAAAACAATAGGAGGAGACAGTTTCTTCCAGATATGGAAACAATATTCGAAACTGACACTGAACCTTAGACTAATGGAAAAAAAAATAGAGAGTCTAGAAATAGACCCTCCACACATGGGGTTTATTGTGTGATAAACATGGCTTTTCCAGTCAGTGGTGGGCTGAGTGTTAGCACTTAGCTCCATTCTTAACCTTCCTTGCTCTCATGTGCTGGAAGTCAGTACCCAACATTTGCAGACTCCCTCATCATCTTCCCTTGGTTCAGTTCTGTGAATGGGTGGCGTTGGTCGGGATGAAGAGGCAAGAGTAAGAAGAAACCAATTTTGTGCTTCTAGTGCCTCTTCTGGTTGTGGTAATACCATCAATGGCAGGCAATTTGGGCTTCCCCAGTATCAGTGAGAGAGGTAGCGGTTTCAAAAACATCCTTAAAGTTTCTGGATTCCTGCTCAGTGTTTGCAGTGAGATTACAAAAACGCAAATGACTGGGTTGCCAGCAGTTCAGCAGCAAACATCGACCTGTGGTTTCCAGTCCAGGGCACTGGTGGCTTCATGACCCCGAGTAATATCCCTTTTCCCTTTGCTTCTTCAGGCCATCAATGTCTTTGTCACTAATTCATTGCATTAAATTTCCCTCTGCTTGAAATCTCCAGGGTGCTTTTGGATTTCCTGGCAGGACACTAAGTGATACACAGAGAAAATAACAAGTATTCAATAAATGATATTGGTGAAAATAGGTAGTCAGCCTCTGAAAAAAAATAATAAATAAGTGTGGTTCCCTACATGACATCTTATCAAAATAGGTTTTAGATGAATCAAAGATTTGGATGTAAAAGAAGTTAAGTCATAAAAGTACAGAAGAAAGCCTAGTGGATTTCAAAAATAATAAACTCAGAGGGAAGATCTTTCTAAGACATTCCCAATTAGAGACATTTGAACAATTTAATTCCATAAAACATGTTGGCATGCCAGAAAAAAAAAATTCCCAGCACAAAGGAAATCAAAAAACAGGGAAAATATTTGCAATGGATATCCACAGACAAACACCAACACCCCAATAGAAAATTCAACAAAGGTCATGGACAGAAGGTTTGCAGAAAGGATAGATGAATGATTTTTAAACAAGTCAGAATTCAGTAGCGAAACCATCTGGTTCTGGGCTTCTGTTTGCATGGAGGTTTTTAATTGCTGACTCAATCTCTTTCCTCATTATCAGTGTGTTCAGATTCTTTAGCTCTTCTTGATTCAGTCTGGATAGATTGTGTGTATCCAGGAATTTATCCATTTCTTCCAGGTTGTCCAGTATGTTGGTATATAGCTGTTCACAGCAGTCTCTGATGATCCGTTTAATTTCTCTGGTGTCAGTGGTAATGTCTTCACTTTCATTTCTGATTTTATCTATTTGGGTCTTTTCCCTTTTTTTTTTTTTTTGTAGTTACTCTAAGATGTGACAATTTTGTTTGTCTTGGACGGGGTTGGATGTGTCTATTACCTCGATGATGGTGATGGGATCATGAGTGTGTGCATACGACCATGAGTGTCTGCAGATGTCCAAACTCCTCACATTGTACACATTAAATATATGCAGTCCTTTGTATATCAATCATACTTCAATGAAGCTGTTGAAAAATACTCAGTCTCATAATAAGTAAATGCACACTAAAATCACAGTAGATACCATTTCCACCTATCAGATTGGCAAAACAAACAAAAACAAAACAAAACAAAAAACAAAGCTTGATAATGCACTCTGTTGATTTTAAAATATAACCACAAATTCTTTGATACTCTTTCCCCTATAGAGAGGGAACTTAATTTTCCTCCCTCTGAGGAAAGCCCAATGTCAGCTGGTGTTAGTGACTTGCTTGTAATGAACCAAACACAGTAGACATGATGGTTTGAGACTTCTGAGACTAAGTCATGAAAGGTCATGAAAGGCTTGGCTGTTTCCTACTTGCTTTCTCTTTCTTGGGTGCTTGCTCTGGGGAAAGCCAATTGCTGTGTCATAAAGACACTCAAGGAGCCCAATGGAGAAGGTGACATGGCAGAAACTGAGGCATCCTGCCAAGCAGTCAGCAAGGAACCAAGGCTTTCTGTCCATATTCATTGAATGAGATATTTTGGAACTGGATCACTAGGCCCCATTAAGCCTTTGGATGACTGCAGCATTGGCAACAATGTTGTGAGTGGCAGCAAGGCAGAACCACTAAGCTAGGCTCTTCTTACATTTCTGTCTCATAGACACTGTGAAACAATACATGTTCTTTTAAGCCATTATGTATTGTGGTAATTTGTTACACAGCAATTGATAACTAATGAACTCACTCGTGAGTGTGTGGGAATTGGCACCCTCATAATTTGCTGGTAGGAATATAAATTGTACAATGCTATGGGGATATATAAGACAATACTAAGTAAAATGAAAATGTAATTTCACATTTAGAAATACATCCAGAGATATACTCACACAGGTGTGAAATGTCAAAAGTTTATTATTTAATAAATCTATGCTTATTTAAATTTAACACATTTAATAGAAGTCCCATTTATTACAGTATTGTTTGTAATGGCAAAGAGTTAAATCTACATGTATGTTGTTATTGGGACTATTTAAACATGATACATCCACATGAGAGAATTCTATGCAGCTGTTAAAAGGAATAATGTAATTCTATAACAAGGAACAAAACAACACATATGGTACTATTTGTGTGATACAGAAGAAGAGAGTATGTATAGATTTTCTTTGAATGGATATGCAAGAGACTGCTAACAGTGGGGATGGGGATCAAGGAGTGTGAGAGAACTTTTTACCATAGGTTCTTTTTGGCTATCTTTAGAAAAAAAATCTTACCATGTGCATGCATTACCTATTCAAATTATTAAATAATTGGAAAACCAACATAAAGGAATGGTCATCCACGTAAGAGATAGTTTCTAAATGTGTAGCTGATGTAGAACTGGAAAACCTTCTGCTACAATCATGAAAGTGGGAGAATATTTTCAAGCCTGGAATCTAACTTCAGAGAATTATAGGCTAAGCCATTGTATTTCCTTCTGTTTAGAGAAAGAATAGATTTATAGGAGGTGAGTAGTCTGCTTCAAGTCTAACTAAAGAGAAACTGGAGAGCAAAGATTTGTCAATATTTACTCAGACCAAGGGAGAAAGGAAGTATTTAGTAGACATGCATAGTTTAATACTGGGGAGGAATATTTTATATGAGTCAAGCAGCATTCAGTTCCCTTGGTTTAGATTCTGTGCTCAATCGAGCAAACTTTCAATTACTAATAATTACTAATTAAGCTTCCCTAGGTTTTTACAAGAGATCCCTTTCATATTAGACACAAGTATTGTTATCCCTATAGCACTGTAGATCTCATTAAAAATTTTAAAAAGGCATTTTAGGTTATTGTATCAGTCTTTGAAGAGTTAGATTTGTGTGAATCAGGCCCCAGAGCCTCAACAGCAATGGCTGCTCTGACCTGATGAAGTTTCTTGACACACAAAATTGAGGGGAAGCATCCACTTAGGTGCCATATTCTTCTGTGGCCAGTGGAGTGGCCAGTCTCTCTCTCTTTTGGACAGATGAGTCTCTTATTTTTAAAGATTTTATTTATTTATTTATTTATTTATTTTTTTTTTCAACGTTTATTTATTTTTTTTGGGACAGAGAGAGACAGAGCATGAATGGGGGAGGGGCAGAGAGAGACGGAGACACAGAATCGGAAACAGGCTCCAGCCTCTGAGCCATCAGCCCAGAGCCTGACGCGGGGCTCGAACTCACGGACCGCGAGATCGTGACCTGGCTGAAGTCAGACGCTTAACCGACTGCGCCACCCAGGCGCCCCAAAAGATTTTATTTTTTAATTACTCTCTACATCCAACATGAGGCTCGAACTTACAACCCTGAGATCCAGAGTCACATGCTCCACCGACTGAACCAGCCAGGTGCCCCAGATGAGTCTCCCTTTTTGAAATGTAATAGGGATATACAAAGCAAAAGGGAGAGCATGCCAATAACAGTTCATATGAAAAATCCCTGTGTGATCTGATGGTATGGCCCAGCTAAGAAAAGAAGGCTGAAGGAGAGCTCAGTTCCACAGTTGTCAGAGACCAGATAATGAGAAACCATCAGCTCCTGGGATTCCTTGGTAATTCATTCGGAAAACTTTCACCTTTATAATTTGAGAGGAATATGACCTAATATCCTTGCAGGTTCCCAGAATTACTGAAGCCATGATAGGATATCATTTGCACTTTAAAACACATGCATAATAAAAGTCACACTGAGATTTGAATACTGGAGTATCAGCTAGGCACAATCACGAGCTAAATGATTTAAATGATGTAAATGTCATACCAACCTGGTAGCATCAATCCAGATTTTTTTTTTTTTTTTTTTTTTTTTTTTTTTGCCATTACCAAAGGACAAATTACTATAGGGTATGTGCCTTTACAGTCATCACGAATAGTTAAAACTGCAAGGGTCAACTTGGTGACTGTCAAAAGTCAACTGTACTTAGCCCAGGTCTGGGCACCTCACTTAAAGAGGATTGCTGACTGACCTGAGAGAGTGGGAAGGTTGGACCTGTGTCCACCCAAGCATTTACCCATCCATTCACTTACTTATTTATTTAACTCACATTTGTTGAATATCTCCTATTTGCCAAGTGCTGTAGTAGGTTTTTGGGTAGTCTGTTATGGGAACTCTAGATATACTACCAAAAGAGAAGACTTTAAGGGGACATGGAAGCTATGTGAAGAGGGACGAGGCTCTTCTGTGTTCTTCCAGAGGGCACAACTAGAGACAGTGAGTAGCAGATAAAGAGCGTCACACTTGGCATAAATTGCAAATGAACTTTTTGACTTTGGATTGAGGTGACCGACAACAGAATCCACTGCTTTGCAAGACAGTGACCTTCCGGCCAGTCAAGGGAACTGTCAGAGCACAGATACAGAAGGAGGGGCCTGGAAGGACTCAATGAGCTGAGCAAGATCCCAGAGCCCAGCACCCTTGGCACCGGGAATGTGAGTCAGCCCGGCCAGCCCACCCTTATCATGTAGTGATTTCACTTTTAAACTCAAAGCTCCATGATAGGTTGTAATTTATAATTTTGATGAAACACATGCTTCAAGGCTGACATGTGGGAATGAATCCCTGAGCTAGCAAGCAAATACCCACATCTGAAGGAAACTTTGAAGTTTGAGGCTGGTGGAGTGTGGTCACTGTGGTCAGTGCTTCTGGTAACGAGCAAAAAAGGGGAGGTTCCTATCAGCAATATGAGGTTTCAGATAAATTAGAGTGGCAGTTAAATTCAGGGGTGATGTGGATCCATGATATGAAATCGTTTCACTGAACATTCTACAGTTTTGGCAATCTGCCTCAGAGGTGTGTGGGGATATGTTCAAGAAGGACAAGAATATTTTATACTCATTCAACTATATTCCTCAGTGTCCTTTGATCTTTGTAAATAATTTGAGCAATACCGGTTATGAAAGAAGGAGAAGGGATCCTTAATAAAAATCTTACCACTCAGGTAAGAAGTGTGGGGAAGCAATTTCACAGAGTCTCAGGGTCCGTGTTTCCCTGCAGGTCTGTACAGGAAATGGAAGAATCTGGCTCCATGAGACTTGATATTCCAGGGAGGTGTGCTACATTACAGGCACATTCAAGCCGTTTCAGCCTTTCTTTTAAGGAACAGGCCTATTCCTGTCATCTCTAGGCCCGAGGGACTGTTTCAATGTGAACGGTTTTTCCCAGGATACCGAAGGCAGTTCAGGCTTAAATACTGAAGACATAGCCAGACTTTCAGGGGATGACCCCAACCTCTTGTGTTTCCCTTTTATAAACGTTCTTAAAGCACAATTCTTGGACCACCAGCATCTGCATCACTGGGGAACTTGTTAGAAATGCAGACTTCCAATCCTCCCCACTCTCTCCCTTCCAGATGTACTGAATCATAAACTCAGGGGGTAGGAGGGGTATTAGCAATTAGTGTTTAACAAGCCCTGCCAGTGATACTGACGAGCGCTAGAGGTGAGGAATGGTAGAAGATGTTCAAGACCAGGAAGGTTGACTTGGCTTTAATGGCTGGTTTATGTCCAACCTGGTCTCTCCAGGCTCTGTGCTGGGGAGGAGAGTGCTCACGGAAGCCAACAGTGACCCACACCATCTCTATTTGCATCCAGAATCTACTGGGTTTTCCGGCATTTCCTGGAACACAGAACAGTAAATAGAAAATGTTGTTAGAAGCTTTCTGTTTGCAGGCTTCTGGGTGGCTCAGTCACTTAAGCATCTGACTCTTGATTTTGGCTCAGGTCATGATCGCACAGTTTGTGAGAAGGAGCCCTGCATTGGGCTCTGCACCCACAGAGCCTGCTTGGGATTCTCTCTCTCCCTCTTTCTCTGCCCCTCCTCTGCTCACACTTTCTCTCTCTCTCAAAATAAATACATGAATATTAAAAAAAAAAAAAAAGAAGAAGAAGCTTTCTGTTTGGCTCCCTGTGGCCTTGCCAAGGTTGAAGTGGCACCCAGACTTTTCACAACTGGAAAATGGAGATGTCAGCACACCCATGATAAGTCCTGACCAGTGATTCAGTGTCCAGAAGTGTGCCGAGACCCCCAAGCCAGCTGCTTTTTTGCGTATTTCTACCTGTGAAGCTGTCAACACAGCACTTTTTGCCAGCTCCAGTTTTAGTTGGGAAAGCCAAAGCCCAACCCTTTATATGATTCATATCTTTTATTACTAGAATTTACCAAATTAAATGTTTCATAACTAGAATTCTCTACCTGTGTGTGTGTGTGGGGGGGGGCGGTGTGTGAATGTTGTTCACCTAGTAAATTTTTCAATCATAGTCATTTTCCTCCTCCCTTAGACACTTCCTTCTTGTTTTTCTTCTTTATTGCAGGCTTTGTTTATGTGACAGCTGTTTTACATTGAAATAAGCAAGCACCCCACTTCGGGGGAAATAAATGTCAGGAGAACAGCAGGAAGCCTGTTTCTTCCTGTTACATCCTATCCCTGCTATAAATGTGTGTGACCACTAATGACAAGTCCACACCTGGAAGCTAAGAGGTTGCCCACATTTCCCAAAAGAGCCCAGGGATGGGGGAAGTCTGAAGTATAAACCTCCAGTGGACCTTCCATAGCAGCGATTGATTCCGCCCACTCATTGTTTATGTTTTCAGTGTGTTTGTGGAGTCATAAACAGAGACTGCCCAGAGGGAAGGGGAGGCTGAGGAGACTTGTGGAGAACAGGAGGACTTGCATTTGGGTCTGCAGCCCCTATGGCAACAGGTCCATAATAGAGTGGTTTGTGACGTGGGGGAGAAGTCCCTGACACCGCTGGATCTTACCTGCTTAAAAACATAGACTATTTGTCAGTTCTCAAGTGTCATATTTCCAGGTGGTGCTCTGGTTAGCAGATGGTTAACTGCTTAATGAAGTCTGTTTCTGTTTTTATTGATGGCAGCTGATTTCAGACCTTAACCCTGTAATCTCTGCTCCCTTTCCTACAGTCTGTGGGAAGGAAATAGGAAAGGAAGGGAAAATAAAATACCAAAATGCATAGAGTATGCTCAGAAATTCTAATTTTGGAGTCCTCAGTACATGTTCTGATTAGAAAATGAACCTTAAATATTTAAGATGTGGTTCCCTCTGGTTAGAGAGGGGTGGGGGAGGTTCCCCGGCATGCTCTCTCCTGGGTGGGGTTCTGGGGGCCAGATGAGGAGCCGGCCCTAGTTACACTGCTTAATGGATCTGTTGTATCTGGGCTTATGGATAAAAGTGGGTCTCTTCCTATAAACCTCTGTCTGGTAGTTAAAGAAAGGGCAATCTTGCATGAATAGAACAATGTGGATTGGCCTTTGCCTGGTACACCGACCTCATTCTAGTACTGTGCGTGTTTTTATACAAAACGTCTATGCGATAAATAAAGGTCAACAGAGCAGTAGGCAGCCTGCTTCATCCCATTATGTCCTTGTCTCATCACAAACCAGTTTAGCCTCCAGATCTTCCTGACGGTACAAAGCTTTCAGGGTGGCTTTGCCTCAGAACTCTGGGTGGTACGGCTGTCCCACTGCTCTATTGATAGTAATTTTCTTGAACAGCATTCAGGATCCTGGTGGGAGCTGGGGTGGGTGACATTGTAGCTAAATAGTGGAGCAGAGGCTGACTCCAGTTCTTGAATGGTCTTGTGCCTGCCCCTACAGGCAGCCCTGACATGGAAACTGACCCCTTCCAAACAAAATGTGGGAGGTGTGCTGGAGGTGGGGGGTTGGGGGATGGCTGGCAGGGAGTTGGCTGGAGGAAAGATTCATGACAGTATATAGGTATGAAATGGAGGCTATTCCTAAAGAAATGGAGTCCCCAGAGCACATCAGTGTGTTATGGCTCCCAGTATTCTCCCATGTTAAATCCCATTAGGATGAATCACAGGGGTGGGTCTGAAGGTAACAGGTATTGAACCCTTGCTATGTGGTAGGCATTGTTCGTAATATGTTGTGTGCATGGTCTCTTGGAGTCCCTAAAACAATGGATTCTCTCATTTCATCCTCATAATAATCCTCTGATGTAAACAGTCTTATTGTCTGAAATTTCACAGAAGAATGAGTAGAGGTTAAAGAAGGTTCCTGGAGTCACACTGGTGGTTTAAGTGGAGAACCAGGGATTCTAACTCAGATGCTATAAATCCAGACTGTACACTTAACCACCGTGAAGAATCAGTCTCAGACTTCAATGTGCATCCAGATCACTTGGAGATCCTGTTAAAAGCAGAAACTAATTCCACTGGTCTGAAGTAGGGCCTGGGATTCTGTATTTCCTTTTTTTTTTTTTTTTTTATAACGTTTATTCATTTTTGAGAGACAGAGAGTGTGTGATGGGGGGAGGAATGTGTGTGGGGGTGGGGAGGAAGAGAGGGAGACACAGAATCCAAAGCAGGCTTCAGGCTCAGAGCTGTCAGCACAGAGCCCGATGTAGCTCTAACTCACCAACAGGGAGATCGTGACCTGAGCTAAAGTTGGATGCTTAACCGACTGAGCCACCCAGGTGCCCCTTCTTTTTTTTTTTTTTTTGAGATAATTTTTTTATTTTTAAGTAATTTCTACTCCCAATGTAACACTCAGGCTCACAACCCCAAGGTCAAGAGTCACATGTTCTACCGCCTGAGCCAGCAGGGCACCCCTGAGATTCTGTATTTCTAACAGGCTCCCGAGTGATGCTGGTGCTTAGTGGGCTGCTCCAGCCTTTGGGCCACCCTTAGACAGGAGATAAATGATTTGCCTATGAGCCCAGGGCGTGGACTCCCGTCTCCGGGAACAGCAGCCTGTTTCACATTGCACCACCCGCCCTGGCCACTCTCTTCTCCAGGAAGGAGACTGGAGAAGGTATTTCTGGAATTTCCACTGTGACATTTGCTCCCAGGCTGCAGAGAAGGCCTTGTATCCATGACTGTGCAGCTTCCGCCTCCCTGTTTTCATAACCGTAGGGGCCATAGTGTGCAGCAGCAAGAACATAAGAGCCATGCTGCTTATAGCTGTAGATTCACGTCCTCGATCCCTACCCTCGGCTCTGCCCTTAGAGTCTAAATTCTGTCTTATGGCCACAGAAGACATTTTTGTGTGTCTCTTGTTTGTACTAGTGAAATGGAAACAGTCCTGGATGGGAAGGCAGCGGCTTGAGTTCCATCCCCAATTTACTTCTTCATTTGGTCAGTGATTGGAAGCTAGAAGCTTAGCCTTTTTTCGTCTTCATTTTCTATATTGCTAAATGGGGCTGATAAAACTAATGCCCAATCTGTAGTTTAGGAATACTCCAAAGATTAAGGAACTTGCATTTATAGAGCAATTTGAGCTCCCTTGGAAATAAGTTCTTATTATGGAAATGTATAAATAATAATATAATTATGGCCCAAATCTGTGAATGCCTTCTGTGGCATTCAGCCATTCATTAGGCTTAATGACCAAGCCTTTCTCTTTGGTTTTAAAAACCTCTCCTCATTAAAACATTTCCCTGAAGTAGTCAAAGGAAATGGCCTGCTTGAAATTCACACTCAATTTCACCATCAGTCAAACCCCACTTAAGTGCCAAGACACTGCATTTTTAGAGGATTCCACGTCACCCATCCAGGCTGGAACAGTGTGTGTGGCTGGGCTTCCAAATGGAAACAGTCAGAAACGGATGCACTCAATGCAGACCGGCTACAATGGAACTCAGACTGTTTCTTTGTTTCCCTGAGAATAGCCCGTCTTTTGGTCAGTTCCCGGCGGGTTCATATTTGCAATCGCCAGTTTCTGCGGGCTGCATTACTTGGAACAGCCAAGAGAAAATTCTCTCGGCGGGCATCCAGAGCCTGGGAAGGACGCAGGCTGTGAGAACACGTCTGACAGGCACTTTGAATCTGTTATCCAAAGTGCCACTTCTCACTTGCTCTGCAATACACAGAGAAATTGTTCTTGTCTTAGGGCAAGATTGCTTTATTCTGAAAGGCAGAAGTTCACCTGGCGTATTGTCTGCCAGGGAATCAGGCAATCACGTTGAGACGATATTTTATCTTGTACATGGGCTGTCTTAACCATCTTTCAATCACTTCATTTTACCATCTTATGTTTTACTTCCCCTGTCTCCTGACATGCAGCATGGACTTCTCATGCCTTTTCCCATTTGATTTTCATTTGTTCCCCTGTCACATGCATTGTGAAGCGAGGGGTTCACATTGCTGGTGACCAAGATGAGGGTTCAGAAATCATTTATACTGAATGATACATTTAGTATATCATTTATCCACAGCTGGGGCAGGGCTGTGCGAATCCTAGTGCACTCAGAGACCTACAGCATGGATTGGTTTGTTTGTCTCCTGCCAAAGAGATTATCTGTGATTTTCATGTAAAGGGATGAAATGGTGAATGGAGTCCACAGCTCTCCCTGTGACACTTTGTCTAAATAGTCCTTCTCATGCGGACTATCTCCCGAGGCTGCTCATTCTGGTCTGCTTGTCCCATTTGTAGTTTTAATCTTGCCCTTCCTCTAGGTCCCTTCTGCTTCCCCTTCTCCCTACTTTCTTCTCTTTTTCTTCTTCCAAGTCTTCGCTTTGTATCTGGGAGAGCCGCCCATTTTCCTTGCCATTGTACTTAGGATTCTGGTTTCTGAACTGTCTTCCAGTAAATCCCATCACAGAAATCTAGATGAAATCCACTGTGCCATCCCAACATGGCCACCTCGATTGCCCTCCCCTCTTTTGTTTGCAATCAAGCAATCAAATCTTGAATAGTCCAATCAAATCTTGAATAGTCAGAATTGACTGTTACTTTTCCTGGTAGGTTTGAATCCATCATGGTGCTAGAAATATGAGAATATGCCTACAGGTGCTGTGGAAACACTTTTATAAAGGGCAGAAGTATCATCGCACCCAATCTGAGTCCTGGTTTTGCCTAAATTGGCCAGTGCTGTGCTCTCCTGTTCCTGCCCTGACCTTTCCAGGGAGGCAGACGGTGAAGGCCCATGGGGAATTTGTTTATTCCAAAGTTCAGTGTGGCCCATTCTTTTTTTTTTTTTTAAGTTAATTTATTTATTTTGAGAGAGAGAGAGAGAGAGAGAGAGAGAGAGACATTGAGTGTGAGCAGGGGAGGAGCAGAGACAGGAGAGGGAGAGAATCCCAAGCAGGCTCCATGCTGCCATTGCAGAATCACATGCCAGGCCTGAACCCATGAACCATGAGATCATGACCTGAGCTGAAATCACGAGTCAGATGCTTAACTGACTGAGCCACCCAGGGGCCCTGCAGAGTGGCTCATTCTTGCTGGCTGGCCAGAATCTGACTCTTTCTTGAAAAGTTTTCTCAAGTTGCCTGCTTCCTATCACATGGAAACATGGGTTTTACAACCAGCAGGGAGGTTCTTCTTCTTAATGGCTGTTAGACTTTGAGCTTTGTTCCCCCATCTATAAAATGGAAATGATACTATGTGTCACATGGGATTGCTGTGAGGCTAAAACAAAATAATCTATGTGAAATATTTAGTATAGAGTCTGGCATATATTACGGCAATGCTAATTTACTAGTTCAGTCATCAAGTACCTACAAAGTATGGAAATGAGTTCCATTTATGACATAAAAGTCCCCTTGCCCACCCCTCATCCACAACAGTCCTTCCTAACTATACTGAGCTGCATGAAGTATTCAGTTCACACATCACTCCTCCCTTCCCCATCCCCAGCTTTTGTTTCTGGTCCTGGATACTCATCTTTTCCAACAACCTAGATAGAGCTCGATTTGACTGTATATGATCCAACTCCTGCAAGAAAATATCTCTTTTTTTCTTGACAGTTTTTTTTTTTTTGCCTGTAAAGAACCATAATAATCATCATTGTTATTATATGAACAAAAACCCTCTCAAGACTTTTGGGGAGGGCTTTGCCTATGTGGCTTTGAAATGCCACATTTATATCCACAAAGAGTTGACATCAAGCAAACAGAATATTTCACATTTTCTTCACATTAAGGGACTTTCTCTCACTTAACTAATTCAGTGCATTTGGTAAAACATATTTTCAAGAGAACTTTTCCAACACTAAAGCCAACTGCTAGATAGTTTATATTTCTTCCTAATAAAAACACTCACGACACTGGCCTGGTTCCTCATTTATATGTTCCTGCTGGTAATATATACTTTAGAGGCACGGTTTCATTTTCAATTTAAGTGCTTTGGATTTTAGGGAATTGAGTTTTGTTTTGTTTTGTTTTGTTTTGATTATTTTTTTTTTAGGTGTGGTGTGTGTGTGTGTGTGTGTGTGTGTGTGTGTTGCTGCCTGCCAACCAGTCTGCCTTCTTCCCTGCCTCTCTCCTTTCTTCCTTTATATCCTTTTTTCCTTAAGGCTCCTGTTCCCAAATAAATGAATGGTAGTTGTATGCTTCTCAAAGCCTCAGCAAGATTCAGCATCTATTAAACTCCACAAAGTCCTTCTTATTCATTTAAAATATGGATGATTACAGCATGGTCTGATGTCAAGAGACCTGTCCGAGCTCTAAATCAGGTGATTCAGTGGTCAGTATACTGACCATGTACAGGTCATTTGCCCCATAGTCACCAAACCCTTGATTTTATTTGACTTACCTAAATCAATTATTTGGCTTCAACAAAGCCAAATAATTTTTGTTTTTTCCATTGGCCATGGCTGTGGAGGCAACCATTTAGAAAACTATTGAATAGATGTACCAAGAGAATGCTTTTAAACCTGTCTGTCAAAATTAGAGTTAGTGTCAGAACAAGTCAAAATTGCTTTGAATGAAATCCCTGGGTTGGTCATTTTTTTTTTTTTATTATTGATTTGACTGCTTTGCTTGATCAAAATACCTATCAAATTGACCAAGTGACCAATTTGACCAATAAGGTACACATGACCCTGAATTGACACAGGAGTTTATTCAAAATGGTCACTATAGCAACTACATTATTCATTCATTTACTCACTCATTCAACACAAATTACTGAGCATCTTTTTTTGTTCTAGGTGTTCTGGGAACTGGGGATGTAATAAGGAACAAAACAGTCCCTGCCCTCATGGAATTACATTCAAGTGGAGATACAGACAATAAGCAAGAAAGTAAACAATCCATTTAGCAATTTTAACATAAAGAAGTGCTCTAAAGAAAAACAAAGCAAGAGATTAGAGAGCAGTAAAGGGGATCGTTTAATATTGAGTGGTAAGGGGTAGCCAGCCCGGGAAGGTCACATTTGAGCCAGCCACCTTCACGTATGGTGAACCCACAAGGCTGTTCTCTCTCAGCCTGCCCACACTTTTCTGGAAGGAAGCCTGGAAATGTAAATTTTTAACCAATTTCTCTATCATGCAAAAGAAACTACTTCTAAGCTGGCTCACCATTACTGTTTCTCAGAGCTTTCATTTCTGGGGGTTTTTACAAATTGTAGAATATGGTATGGATGAGCAGATTTTTCTGAAAGCCACTGAAAGTATTTTGTGATCTCTTCTTTGTTCATTCAAACATGACTTCTCTCCTTTTATTCCCTTTTTGATTTAAGAGCCCCTTTCATTTTCGCACAAAATAATGGCCACTGTAAACAGAATTTAAGCAAGTACTCAGGCAAAAATCCATTTCAGGAAGTAGAGATGAAACAGTTGTACCACAAATAAAGTCTCTTCCTTCCCAAATCCCGTTTCTCAAATGGCATTTTAGTCAAATCCCCCAAACCTTGCTCCAAAAAAGCAAATGCCTTTGAAATTCTTCTAGTTCCAACCATGAAATGTGTCTTTTGTGAGTTTTTGGTTTCATTTCAAAGATTTTTTTTCCCCTCGTTGAAATCCTCTAAATAAAGTATCTGAAGCAGTTGGGATTTTTTCCAGTTTGTTTAGTTGAACTGAAGATGCTAATTGAATTTAGGAGTTTTTCCAAGAAGAGATCATGGTTGCATGAATGCATCATTGCCTGCCCATGTAGATTCAACACGTCTAAAGGAGCAAGAGACTTAGTTCCATGGGTATAGGGAGGTAGATTTGCCCACGGTCTGGGTTATTCTTCAGAAATAATATTAGCAAATAATATCTATTAGTGATTTTCATATGCCAGCCATTGTTCTGAAAACTTTTTAAAACTATGTTTTACAACTCTGCGATTATCCTCATTCTGTAGATAAGGAAACTGAGACACAGAAAAGTTTAGTCACCATCCCAAGATGACACAGGTAGAAAGTGGCAGGACCAGGAAGGAATAAATCCCAGGAAGAATGGATGTGAAACCTACCCTCTTAACCTCTACCTTACTCTGCTCCTCATTGGTAATCAGTGAGAGTTTTGGGAGGTAAATAATCAGCCAGTACGCACTAGTGTGACCTTGTAGGTTGATTATGTACTAGCATTCCTCCTGATTGGTTGGTTAATGTCCCATTCTGATTGGTTGGTGCCCATACTACATCGATGGTTAACAACTTTGATTCTATGGTGGCTTTAATCCATTTTCATCATTCTCCAGATAGAGACGGAAAGGTTTTTTATTACATGATATCCCATCAAAGCATCTTGAGATATTGCCAAAATGGTTGATTTCTGTGATACTGC